>NC_137176.1:66964601-68387101 GCF_951804945.1 Podarcis cretensis | reverse complement strand
TTCCCCTTCCACCAACTTCTCCACTGAATTATGTCAAACCCAGGGAAGATGCATCTCAAGCCACAGTTGCAGGCTACAGTCTGTTCATTTATTTTATTTTATTTTATTTTATTTTATTTTATTTTATTTTATTTTATTTTATTTTATTTTATTTTATAAAACTTAGGCACTGCAAACAAACAAACTAACAGCGGTTTACAGAAGATAAAACAGTAAAATAAAATATAAAAAATCACAACCCTACTTTAAAACGTGCAAAAGTTAAAATACTAAAACAGCTTAAAATTACCTCAGCTTTCTAAGCATCTGGGCAGGCTTGCATAAGTAGCAAGTATCACGGATGAACAATCTTTGCTTCCTGTCACCTTTGTGGGAAACTGTGTTTGGCCACTGTGCACACTGCGGGTTTTGTTGTTGTTTAGTCGTTTAGACGTGTCCAACTCTTCGTGACCCCATGGACCAGAGCATGCCAGGCACTCCTGTTTTCCACTGCCTCTTGCAGTTTGATCAAACTCATGCTGGTAGCTTCGAGAACACTGTCCAACCATCTCGTCTTCTGTCGTCCCCTTCTCTCCCCTTCTCCTTGTGCCCTTCTCCTTGTGCCCTCCATCTTTCCCAACATCAGGGTCTTTTCCAGGGAGTCTTCTCTTCTCATGAGGTGGTCAAAGTATTGGAGCCTCAGCTTCACGATCTGTCCTTCCAGTGAGCACTCAGGGCTGATTTCCTTGAGAATGGATTGGTTTGACACTGTGGATACTTGTAGACAAAACGTTTCATTTTCACGTGTGACAATTGCCACAGGAGTTTTAAGTATCTGAAGCGGCTGTCCCCATACTTTGGTCAGCATCTTCTAAATAAACTTACCAAAGGATGCTCCTCTTCCATTTCTTTCCAGATTTTCCAAAGTGTTGACAAAAGGTGCTAGTGAAGAAGAAGACATAGATGACATAATTAAAGATATCATCGACGAAAACAGCTATGCCAAAAATCTTGTGGTAGGTCAAGACAAAGCAACCTATGAGGAAAGGGAAAGTTGGGGGGGGGGAGTGTCAGTCAGAACCTTTGAAGAAGAAAGCCAGATGAAAAGGGAAAGTGGTGGAAGTCTAGAGTAAGAATAGTCAACCTTTCCCTCAGGAGTAATCCGTCAGGGCCGCATGGTGGCGGTGGGTAGAACCAAAGCCAAGGAAGCAGAGAAAAAGTGTTCTAGATTCCCTAATCTGGAATAAAGCTAAGACTGCTTCAGTTGTCACATCAGATTAAAATTTCTAGTCCTATGCATCAGCCAGAGCCATTTACTCCAGTCCAGAACCCAAAGTTCACATTAAGAGAATGGGTACATCCTTACTGGAGGAAGGAAAATACTGCCTGGCTGATGGAGCAGTGTGGTTCCCCATGTATCTTTGCTGCAGCTGCCTGCAGACATGGGAGCCATTTGTGAAGCCCTCATGTTGTTTGTTGCTTTTCTACCCTCTGTCTTCCTCCTCTTCGAGTAGACTTCTGGTCCTTGTTATTTGGAAACAAAAGCAGGAAAGCTTTACCGTGCTGCTGGTTTGTGTTAAGAGGTCCCCATCTCTCTCTCTCTTTGTTAGAAGCATAAATCTAAGTCACCTAGCCCTGCATCTGAAAATAGAACTACCTCCGTTCAAGCTCATGGTAAGAGGTAAGTAAAAATCACATGAGTGAGTAAATGCTTTGAACAGTAAACAGCTAATTTCAACTTAACTCTATTGACAGTCGGTAAACGAAAGAATGCATGGGTTGGATCAAGAGTGACTTAGTTGCACTAAGACTGCAAGCCTGTACACACTTACCTGAGAGTAAGTCCTATTGAACTCAGTGGGATTTAATTTTTGCTGTTATTTCTCATTGAAATCAATGGGAATTGAGTTATTTACATTGCACCATTGGGTAGGTCACTGCCCCAAAGAGCTTACAATCTAAAGTGCAGGATAAGCAAAACAACAGTGGAAGGGAAGGCAGAGGCAAATTGGAAGAATGGTATGGCTATTTCATTTATGTGTGCATAGGTTTAGGCTGCAATCTAATGCCAGGTTATCGGAGACTAAGCCCCATCGAACACGGTATTTCCATATAGCTATTTCTAGGATATCACTGTTCATCAGAAGCTAACTGTGTATGTTTTCTCAGAAGTAAATTTGTCTATGTTCAACATGGAAACGAGAAAGTTCTGCCAAAAGATCCATATAGGGTATGTGTATTTTGAGGGTGGATTAGAGGGAAGAGTCTTACCCGGGACGCAGTTTCAAACTGCAGTGGTACCCTGGGTTACAGACACTTCAGGTTACAGACACTTCAGGTTACAGACTCCACTAACCCAGAAATACTACCTCAGGTTAAGAACTTTGCTTCAGGATGAGAACAGAAATATCATGGCAGCGGGAGGCCCCATTAGCTAAAGTGGTACCTCAGGTTAAGAACAGTTTCAGGTTAAGAATGGGCTTCCAGAACGAATTAAGTTCTTAACCTGAGGTACCACTGTACAGGACAGCAAGGAAGAAAGGGCAGATTCATTTGAATCATTGCTAACTTTTCACTTTGATTTCAATGGCACCTAAGTGCAACTAGCATAAAGGTAAAGGTAAAGGTAAAGGTACCCCTGCCCGTACGGGCCAGTCTTGACAGACTCTGGGGTTGTGCGCCCATCTCACTTAAGAGGCCAGGGGCCAGCGCTGTCCGGAGACACTTCCGGGTCACGTGGCCAGCGTGACATCGCTGCTCTGGCGAGCCAGAGCCGCACACGGAAACGCCGTTTACCTTCCCGCTGGTAAGCGGTCCCTATTTATCTACTTGCACCCGGAGGTGCTTTCGAACTGCTAGGTTGGCAGGCGCTGGGACCGAGCAGCGGGAGCGCACCCCGCCGCAGGGATTTGAACCGCCGACCTTTCGATCGGCAAGTCCTAGGCGCTGAGGCTTTAACCCACAGCATGGATCAAACCCTATGTCTTCAGTGGACAGAATTTTATTGCTTGTTGCATTATTGCTGGTTAGGGCAGCCAGATGCAAAAGAGAACAGGGCTCCTACATCTTTAATAGCTGTGCGGAAGATGGAATTTCAGCATGTGTGTTTGTCAAGCTATGCTCTACTCTTTAGCTTCTGGTCTCCCTAATGCTGACAGTTTTGTGAGTATGTGAGAGCACCAGTTGATGTTTATGAAGAAATGGTCACATCAGTTCTTCTTTTAACTATATAGAATATGCCATGAAATGAGGATGGGGGCATTTTAATAGCTTTTCAGAACTTAAACCTCCATGTTGATGATGATGTTTGCTTGATTTCTAGTCCCTGATGTGTTTGGTAGAAATCCTGCAGGTTCTGGAGTATTTCCCTTCCAGTTGGGTTTTTTGCCCCCAAGATACATATATCATGCAGATAATAATATTACCATTTCTTCTGAATTGTCCTGCCTTATAGTTCTACAAACAAAAGGTTTGTTGAAAAGGTACACATGCTCACTAGAGTAATGACACCTGAGAAATCAAATGATGCAAACTTTGCAGGCAAATGGTTTAAGGTGGGGTTTTTTCTTCTTCTTCACAACTATTTCAAGGCTTTCCGATTTATTTCTTGTAGATGTTGCCCTGTATATCTTGGTGGAAGCAGTGCGCCACATGGTATAGGAACAAATATTTCTCAGAGGTAGGCATTTAAAAATAAATAAATACTGGCAATTGCATTATGAGACCTTCATGTTTCTCTTACTGCTATATTAGGAAGGAACATACTGTAAGCTGCTGCTTTATACTGAATCAGACTGTTGGTCCATCTGGCATAGTATTGTCTACACGGACTGGCAGCAACCCTCTGGCGTTTCAGACAGAGGCATTTCTCAGTCCTTCTTGGAGATGGCTGGGACTGAACCTGGGAGCTTTTGCACCATCTGTGACCCTCTCCACCCCCACCCCAAGCTGCTGCACACAGTTATCTCAGCGTGTGGTCTGTAGCCACAAGGAGTCAGTCTGAGTTCACTATTCAGCTGCATCAGCCAGTGGCAAGGCAGGTGAGAAAAGCCCCCAGCACATGCAGGATTCAGCCTATGTTTGTTTAGATTTCTGTATACCACCAGCATTTGCGTGTACAGATCATGCTTACCCATGTTAAAGAAGCATATGAATCAGAAACACAGAGGATCTTGGATATATGTTCACATAGTTTCACAAACATGATCCTCTTGTGAGGAGGGAAGTGGTGAGAGATCAGCTGTGATGTGCCATAAAGGTCAGTTCCCATAAGGATTTTTCCTAGGCTAAATTCTTCCTGTAAAATGGAGGCACCCAAGCTTTTACCCATACATAGAAAAAAGGGTGAAAATTGAATTAGTAAATACCAGAGTTGCAGCCTTTAATCAACTGAGGTTTTATTTTATTGAATGGTAAGAACTGATTTTATTTAGTGGAGGCTAGTTTTAAACAGTGGCACTGAAAGCTTAGAGTGTAACCGTTCTGTTTAAAGGTTAGTCTAGTTCTGGTGAGTTAGGATAGGAAATGTGAAACAGAATATTCCTTTCCTTTTAACAGCTGTTTATTAAATTGTGAGTTTTTTCACACTTCTGTCAAGATTTAAGAAATGCACCTATTATGAGATTGGATAATATGAACAAGTTTAATAAGTTAAGAAATAAGTTGATTGAACTGTTCCATGTGTTTAATCTATAATGTTTGTAATTTTTTTTGGACAGAACCTGTGATCAGCTGCGGTGTACTGCATGTGACTTCCGCGTTTTGCAATACGATGACTTTCAGTGGGATCAGTCATGTGATTACCTCTTTTTCAGGTATGCTTTACAGATAATATTGATAGGAATATTTGGTGTGATGTGGCCTATATGGTATTGGGGTATCATATAAATGTTGTGGTCCGTAAATGTTCTGATATCAACTTTACAGAATTGCAGGTGTGGATATTTCAGTACATAGATTGGGGGGAAAGCCTATAGCAGAAATACCCAAAGGCTTTCATTTCAGTGACAAGGGTAGAGTATCTTTGTCTTTGTTCCACTCTGTGGCTAATTGGGCAATGATTGGCTGTGTGGTTCTGAGGGAGTTGGTTTGTTGTTGTTGTTGTTGTTGTTGTTGTTGTTGTTGTTGTTGTTATTATTATTATCATCATCATCATCATCACATCCATCTGTCTGGGTTGCCCCAGCCAGTCCAACAAATGTAAAAGCATAATAAAACAAGAACGCTGTTGAAATAGAATATTTTTGATTGGTAGGAATAACATGCCTGAATTCTGCAAGTTGAGGACGAAGATGCAAACCAAGAATGGATCGAGGGCCTATGCTTGTCAGTGCACTTGGAGATCAATAGATGAATTAACAGACCTCACTGTGGATCGACAGCTCCGCTGGGTTTGCAGCAAACACGTCGAATGAAGTTGTCTTTGTCATTCACATGCTCATTTCTGTATGAAGACCATCTGTTCACTGCTCGGCATCACGAGTGATGAATTGAGTGTGTTCCGTGTACACTTAGATTTTGATAATCCAAATACAAACTCTGGACTTTGCCTTGTCTGCAATTCCCTTGTGAACTAATGGAACTGGGGGGGCATAGTAAGCCGGAGACCTTCCTCGGCCTAGAGGACCAGGCAGGCAGAACTGTTGAGTACTTCCAGCACAGCAGGGAGTGAAGCTGAAAGGAAACAAGGCCCGGGTCCTAGAAGGCATCCCACAAATGTAGAAGCGAGAGATACACCTGAAAAGAAAGAGAAATCTGCCTAAGCTAATACTTGGGTTAGAACACTTTTTGAATATGCATGTGGGATATTTTGGCTTTGGCTTTTTACCTGCACATGTGTATGTAGTGAGCCAATCTTCAAATTAATATTATTTCGGAGTTGTTTTAGCAGGATGCTGAAGCTTGCTTTCAGAGCAAGAGCAGATAGCTTGGACAGTCCAGCGATGGGAAGGAAAATGACACGACAGCTCCAGCATTTTAATAAGCTCATTTCTAGTTGTGAGCCAGGTCCTTAGGCTGGAGTCTTCATGCATGCCATCCCAGGAATCAGCCCCACTGGACACAGTGGTACTTGCTTCTAAGTAAACATAACCAGAGTTGAGCTAGGGTGGCGCTTTTTCCACTCCCTTAAGTCTGCAATCCTGTGCACACTCACTTGGAACAAAGTCCCACTGAATTCAGTAGGACTTACTTCTGAGTAGAATGCATTGGATTGAGCCACTCAAAGCTGTTCGTGTAAATGATATTGCGACGGAGCCTAAACAATTTTTTTGCAATGATATTCAAAATCAATGTATTTCTTTGCAGGGGACAAGGGTAAACGTCCTATTAGGTATAGGGTTATTCCACCTTCACTGGCACTCTGCAAGTTTTAAGTTATCAGAAAACTGTTGTTAGATGTCTATTTCAGTTGTCTTTTGAGACTGACAGTGCATCCACATTCTATGTTTTAATCTTTGTATCGGAATACCAAATATAATCAAAGTGGTTTAGAACTCTTGCATCCCCATTTCCATCTTAAAAAAAGAATTGAGCCGATGGGTGATACCCAGTGTTAGTCAGACCCAGAGTGGACATATTGAAATGAACTGGACTTGCATAACTGAATTCCCTTGATTTCAGTGGGTCTGCTCAGAGGTTGACTTAGCAGGGTTGCATGATTTTGAGTTGTATGATTTAGCTGATCCTGAATTATTTTCTCAACCAGCACGTGTAGCACTATTCCAGGAGTTTTTTCTGTAGCACTGAAAGTTTAAAAGCGCATTGAAGCGTAAACAATTGTAGCAAGCAAGTAGTACTCAGAATGTGGGAAACAATAGCACATTTGGAAAAAAAATGTTGCTCATACGATCTTAAAACACATCATCCTATGCAAGGAATTTCAGTTGCTTTTTAGACCATGTAATCTGTTTAGAATAAATAACTTGGATATACTTTCTTTTAAACCAAAATATGGAATCTAAAAGTCCACAAGGCAGAAATCGTTCCCTCTAATTTCTCTGTAATGCTAGAGTCATTAAAAGTTGTATTCTTGGCATATCTGAATAAGTTGGTTAAATTTCATGTATTAATTGCCTGTTGTATTTGTTCTTTTAGGCCCCCATGGTGTCTTGATAGCTAACACATGCCTGAAATGTTAAACACATGCATAGTTTGGTATTTATGAAATATGGAATGTGAAACCCACTGAATAATTAGTAAACAGCACTATATAAATACTGATTATTATTATTATTATTATTATTATCATCATCATCATCATCATCATCATCATCATTATTATTATTATTATTGAGAGATGGGGTTGGGAGTGAATATAAATATTGGTTACTGATGGGAGGCAGGGTTTGGTGTGACTGATCCTAGCCAGATATAGCTGGCTGAACCTAAGGTGTTTTTAGACCAGGAATGAGGAGTCCAAATGTTGGACTCCCAACTCCCATCAGCCTAGCCCACAGTCAGGAAAGTTAGGAGTTGTAGTCCAACAACATCTGGGGGGCATCCCTGACTTAGACAGTGGTTGACACAGCAAACACCACTAGATTCTATCACCTTTAAGAGCTAGTTCTGTGCACTGTATGCCAGGAGGTTGCTCAGATACAAATTCACTAGGTGACCTTAGACAAAGTACTGGTCCTACACACATACCATCTGCAGTATGTGGAGAACAGCACAGGCCAGTCTTATCAGGTTACTGTTGGAATTACTGAACTATTGTGCTTGAAGAACTTCAAAAGCCTAAAAGGTGCTATATACACTGTTGACCTGTGCCTCAGTGTGTTACAAACAAGTACAGCAATTTGACTTCTTAAACAGGACTTCAACTCGGGGGGTGGGAGGGGGTTAAAGAAAAGGATCTGATCTGGACTTGGATTGTAGATGAAATAGAAACAGTAATTGGCAATTTAAAATATTTCAGACTATATCTGAAAGATTTTAAACATTACACATTTTACACAGCACAAAACATTAAGTATCATATGTTTAGGTGCCCATAAAGTGTTTGATCATCTTCATTGGTCCTTTTCATTTTGTGTCTTGGAAAGGATAAATTTTGGTAAATATTCTACACAGGTAATCAGAGTTCTGTATTGTCCAATAATGACAAGAGTCCACGTCAACTGATGTGGTTGACGGAGTTTTAAAACTCATAGGGGAACTGAACAGGGGTGTCCCCTTTTCCCTTTGTTATTGGTTCCTTCATTAAAACCATTAGCTGAAACCCTTCGTAAGAATACAAAAATGTTGAGTGTCATAATAAATGAGCAAGAACATAAAAGAAAGCAAAGCTACCGTAATTCACTTTGATAACTGAATCTGGGAGGGGTGGTATTCAAAGTAGGATATTATTTGCTTTTCATTTGACTTACCTGGTTGATCTTCTGTTACGCGCTCTGTGTGAGTCACTGACGTATTATTCTTTCCTACCTGCATTACTTTCTGATAATGGAAGTTGTATTTGATGTTTTGTTTGGTTTTTAAAATTAAAACACACACTATAAATGCAAAGCACAGTATTATCCCCTGCAGTCCTGTAGTTTTCATTCTCTCGATAATGTTGGCAGCTCAGGTCTCTGAAACCTGCAGGATTTAGGGGCTAAGTGGGCATGGACAGAGTTGATTATTTGGTTCTGAGCCATCTGTTGGGAAAGCGGTTGACCTACATAGGCAGTCTGAAGGGAGGGCTTCACAATGCCACATTTGAAGCCAAATAGGATTCTTTCCCCCCTCAGAGTTGCTGAAAGGGGGGCTTATTTATACTGTATGAACCCTTTGCTCATGGCGAATGAGATACCTGAACTGTTTGCCATGAGAAAACTCCATGAATGGGATTGCAAAATCTTCCAGCGACTATTCAGGGTTTAAGAGCATCCCACTGCAAGCAGGCCAAGTATATGAACTAGCCCCAGGATGATTCACAAAAATATCTTCCTTTTCCATGTTTTTCCCAGCGCATACTAGCTTTTGGTCAACCCAGCTTTGACTTGTACAAGTTGGTTTGCTGGATGCTTCAAATCAACATTCATACAGAGAGACCCCGATCGCACTTAGAAATAATAATAATAATAATAATAATAATAATAATAATAATAATAATATATTATTTATACCCCGCCCATCTGGCTGGGCCTCCCCAGCCACTCTGGGCGGCTTCCAAAAGAATATTAAAATACTATGATACATCAAACATTAAAAGCATCCCTGAACAGGGCTGCCTTCAGATGTCTTCTAAAAGTCTGGTAGTTGTTGTTCTCTTTGACATCTGGTGGGAGGGCATTCCACAAGGAGGGCGCCACTACCGAAAAGGCCCTCTGCCTGGTTCCCTGTAACTTGGCTTCTCGCAGTGAGGGAACCGCCAGAAGGCCCTTGGTGCTGGACCTCAGTGTCCGGGTAGAACGATGGGGGTGGAGACGCTCCTTCAGGTATACTGGACCGAGGCCGTTTAGGGCTTTAAAGGTCAGCACCAACACTTTGAATTGTGCTCGGAAACGTACTGGGAGCCAATGTAGGTCTTTCAAGACCGGTGTTATATGGTCTCGGTGGCCGCTCCCTGTCACCAGTCTGGCTGCTGCGTTCTGGATTAGTTGTAGTTTCCGGGTCACCTTCAAAGGTAGCCCCACGTAGAGTGCATTGCAGTAATCCAAGCGGGAGATAACCAGAGCATGCACCACTCTGGCGAGGCAGTCCACAGGCAGATAGGGTCTCAGCCTGCGTACCAGATGGAGCTGGTACACAGCTGCCCTGGACACGGATTTAACCTGTGCCTCCATGGACAGCTGTGAGTCCAAAATGACTCCCAGGCTGCGCACCTGGTCCTTCAGGGGCACAGTTACCCCATTCAGGACCAGGGAGTCCTCCACACCTGCCCGCCTCCTGTCCCCCAGAAACAGTACTTCTGTCTTGTCAGGATTCAATCTCAATCTGTTAGCCGCCATCCATCCTCCAACCGCCTCCAGACACTCACACAGGACCTTCACCGCCTTCACTGGTTCTGATTTGAAAGAGAGGTAGAGCTGGGTATCATCCGCATACTGATGAACACCCAGCCCAAACCCCCTGATGATCTCTCCCAGCGGCTGCATGTAAATGTTGAAAAGCATGGGGGAGAGGACAGAACCCTGAGGCACCCCACAAGTGAGAGCCCAGGGGTCTGAACACTCATCCCCCACCACCACTTTCTGAACACGGCCCAGGAGGAAGGAGCGGAACCACTGTAGGACTGTGCCCCCAGCTCCCAGCCCCTCAAGACGGTCCAGAAGGAAATTGATGGAACACATTGTTAGCAATGCTGGTCTGTGTCCACTCCTGCTGACTTTTATTTATTATTTTTATTTATTAAATTTCTGTACCACCCTTCACCTGAGGATCACAGGGGAGTTTCCAATATATGGAGAATGTATAAGGTAGTCCTATTCAAAATGGGAGGGAACCTTAGAGTGTGTTTATAATTTTAATGCCATCTGTGAGTCTCATACTTTTACAGAGTACAGTGGTACCTCAGCTTAAGTACTTAATTCGTTCCGGAGGTGCGTTCTTAACCTGAAACTGTTCTTAACCTGAAGCACCACTTTAGCTAATGGGGCCTTCTGCTGCTGCTGCGCCACTGGAACACGATTTCTGTTCTCATCCTGAAGCAAAGTTCTTAACCCGAGGTACTATTTCTGGGTTAGCGGAGTCTGTAATGTAACCTGAAGCGTATGTAACCCGAGGTACCACTGTACAAGAGGAGGGGTGTTTGCTCTGAGCAGCTTATAAAGGTCACATCTACACCATACATTTAAAGCTCATTTATACCACTTCTACAGTCATTGCTCCTCACCACTATCCCCCCAAAAATCCTGGGAATTGTAGTTTGTCCCCACAGAGCTACTGTTCCCAGCAGCCTTAGCAAACTACCATTCCCAGCCATGTGCTTTAAATGTAACAGGGGAAACAACAGAGGAAGGGAAAGCTGATTGGTTTTCCATAGTTGACTGAAAAATCAATACTGGTTATGGGCAAATAGAACAAAATATATACGCAGAGATTTATGGATAATTGACAGTTGAGTGATCACCACCAACCTGTCAAAGTGGGCCTGTTTGCGGGGGGGGGGGGGTAAAAAGCTGTCTCAGTGGGGCAGAAAGGTTCTGCACCCCTCATTCAGAAGTAAAAACACTGGATTTCCCCTGTTATGTCTACAGTGGTACCTCGGGTTACAGAAGCTTCAGGTTACAGACTCTGCTAACCCAGAAATAGTACCTTGGATTAAGAACTTTGCTTCAGGATGAGAACAGAAATCGCACAGCGCAGTGGGAGGCCCCAATAGCTAAAGTGGTACCTCAGGTTAAGAACAGTTTCAGGTTAAGAACGGACCTCCAGAACGAATTACGTACTTAACCCGAGGTACCACTGTACTTTGGTTCTTCCATTATGATGCTGCTCCTGCCCTGTGCTTTTAGCATTAGCCAGGCACCCAAAATTAAGCTGAACCAAATCAGCATTTTATTTCTATATGAGGAAAAGCCCTTTTAGCAGCTAATTTGGGAGCCTGTAACAGCCCGTTCTGCCTTCCATCTGGCTAAAAGCACACATGCTAGATTCTACATTCCAGTCCACGATTTTAACTTCTTAGAAGGTGTTTTTTTTATGTTCTCAGATCACAAAAAGGAGGATTGATTCTCCATGTAAAGTAAACATAGTATTCCTATTCAAAACTGCAGAGGGCAGACTTACACCAAGGTAGGTCTCTTGCATTTGTGTTTATCTGCACAGGAAGTCTTAAGCACTTCTTAAAAGCTGACCCAGAGCTCCTTCAAACCACCACTCCTCTGGCTATAAACTGAGTAATATGAACCCAAGATATCAAAACCTAGTTTTCTGTATGTTGCATAATGCCTGATAAAAATATGTCAAACAATAGTTCTCCCCTCCCCCCTTCTCTTTTTGACCTCAGTTAAGGGTTCCCACCACGACCCACATCTTTACGTTGAGTAATTTATCAGTTACTGAAGCTGGATGTTGTCAGGAAAGACAAAAGAATGTACATCTTCACACAGCACACTGTTTATCTCTGGAACTCACCACCGCAAGATGTCATCAAACAGCAGGGTAGGCATAAATTAAATTATTATTATTTTCAAATGTAGTTTAAACGAACTGTATTAGAAATAGATGCTGCTCCCCAACCTCCCATGTTTTGAAGAAAAAAAAGTTTGTTTTCCCTCTGCCAGAATCAGGCAGAGCAGCAGCAGTAGCTCGGATGCAGAACAGGGTTTATGATCTGGTGTGGCTTTATGGTGGCTGAATTTAACACCAGATTCTTGTGCATAGGGTTGCTCCCCCGCGCTTTTTTTTTTTTTAAGGAGGGTGGATATAAATAAGGAGGTAAATTAAAAACAAAACTGTGTGTCACCAACACCTGCTAAATCAGATCTGAGTCAATTTTAGGGAAATTTGAAAACTTACATCCCTAAGTAGAATCAAGCTGAGAAGTTTGCACAGAGAGGAGTGAGAGGATCTTCATCTGCACATTGAATCATATGGGGGATTCATTTATATGGAGCCTTTGGACACAATCCAGCAGAGGCATACTGAAGACTGCAGTCCTAAACACACTTGGAGTACAGCCCATTGGATTAAATGGGACTTCTGAGAAGACGTGCATAGAATTGTACTGCAAGTGTAGAATAAGCACTGAAGCATTTCCTTGTGCCATTCTATTTCTCCTTAAAACATAGTTACAGGAGAAACCTGTAATGCAACTTCCTCTGGTGTCATACTACAGAATTGTTTGGAATAAAGGGAATAAGGAAGCATCTGGCACATAACTGTAGGATTGTGGCATTTGCCTTCACTACTTGTGTTTCTTCTCTCTGGATTCCTCCTGTTTATTTGATTTGCTTGCAAAAAGCTTACATGGTGTTGTGTCCGGTCTTCAGTGATTAATTCTCATCTGCTCATGGGGTGGTTATATGACAATTAGCCTTCATCCTGATCTGCTTGGGAGCTGTTTACACAGCTTCCCATTTGTTCATCCTACACTTTTCAATGTATTTTTTCCTGTCACTTTCCAAACTGCAGAAGTCCCTTTTTTAAAAAGAAAAATGGTTTTGATGTGCCAGGACAACACTGAAATCCATTTCAACTGTGCAAGCCTAAATATCAGGCATGTGCTTGGGTCCCCCCTGCAAAATACTGTCATTCTGGAGGCCACACACACAATAACATGATCCTTTTCAGTACATTCAGGACTTCTCTTGCATCAAAGGAAACACTTGTTCATATTTGTTAGATCCTCTCCATCTTTGCTGCCTTCCCTAATTCTACACTATTTCTCTGTTTTAAGAGCACAACACTTTTCAGGGACAGAAATTGTAGCAGGCATTGGTGGTTTTGCTGTAAGGGGTGGGTGCAGGGAACAACTGTGAGGTCTGTCATAATCCAGATGTGCAGGAAGTCACATCCATAAATCTCTGTGCACAATGAGAGGAGAATACAGAATGGATTAGAGCGTGTTTTAAATAATCTCCGCAGCAAACTGTTTAAAAAATAGCATGTTATGTAGACTATTGCTAGACCACCATTGGGGCAGAGAGTACGTTTGTTAAAGTATGCAAAGGACTGATGAAATCACTTGTATTCCACCAGAGCCATTTTGTGAAATTTGGGTATCAAGCCAGAGAGAAGCTGCCACTTTGTCAAAAACAAGGAGAGCTACAGTGGTGCTAGTATGTGTGAGAGAGCTCAGGGCTACACACTGAAATAAGCCCAATATAATCCCATGGAATTAGTTTTAGTTTACATGAGTGTAACTGAGCACAGAATTTCACTTAAAATCCCATGACAAATCCTATTAACTTCAACAAAAATCCTGGTTAGGCTATGATACCTGTTAGACTTGGGAAGTTTAACAAAGGAGATCTCAGTCTGCAGACTGCAGATGCTTGCTAAGTATTTAAAAGACTCAAGGCACAGCCCATGACACAACTTTGCATAAAATTTGCTTGTGCTTGTTTACAGATGCAAATATATGGCAACTTTCAGAGGAGCAAAACAACAGTTCTTGCTTTTGCTCTCGGGGTGCCGGACTTTTGGGGCCAGAGGGGCATTTGTGGACACAACACACGTGCAGTCTCTCACGCACCACAACCTATTGGCTACAGCAGAATGCTTCTTTCAAGTCTGATTTAACTAGAAGAGGCAATGTGAGTGACACTGAATGCCTCTGTAGGTGCAGGTACACCCACGGGCACCATGTTGGCGACCCCTGCTCTGAGTTATGAGTTGCAACAGGACTTTATGGTCCCAGGACACTGTAAACAAATTGAGGTGGTAGGTTAAGCTCTCACCTGCATGGTGCTTTGCACTTCTTACAATCACTGTGTCTGTGGTCTTCCGTTTCCTGCACTCTGCTTCCAGCCCATGAACAGTGCAGGATAGCATCTCCCAACTGAAGCCATAACGTGGCACAGGACAAGGTGCACATTAAGGTGTTGTACTTTTGTACTGTTTTATTGTTGTTAGCCACCCTGAGCCCGGCTTCGGCTGGGGAGGGCGGGATATAAATAAAATTTATTATTATTATTATTATTATTATTATTATTATTATTATTTGATCCTACAATCCTCACCTGCACTTAGCCAGAGAGAGAAGAGGACCATAAACAGGGTTAAGTACCGGTATGTAAATTGAGCCTATGGATTCCCTCTTCATAAAGCTGCAGCACACATATAATTGCTACCATTGTTCTTTAGAGGGACAGAACAATATGGATAAAAACCTTCTCTGTCGGCAAGATAATTCCCCTCCCTTCTGTTATGCTATTGACTTTGAATGGAGGCTTGTGGGGCCATAATACAGAGGTTAAAAATATGTATTCACTAATTGTCTAGAGACACCCTGTGTTCACATTTCATAGAATCAGAGAATTGTATTGGGAGGGAACCTGGGGATCATCTAGTCCAGGCTTCCTTAACCTCGGCTCTCCAGATGTTTTGGCCTACAACTCCCATGATCCCTTGCTAGCAGGACCACTGGTCAGGGATGCTGGGAATTGTAGTCTCGAAGCCTCTGGAGGGCCAAGGTTGAGGAAGCCTGATCTAGTCCAACCCCTACAATGCACAAATATTCAGCTGTCCCTTATGGGGATCAAACCTGCAACCTTGGCGTTATCAGCACTACGCTCAAACCAACAGAGCCATTCAGATTTGTCTTCCCTCTGCAATTTAAATCTCGTTGCATCATATTGTAGAGTTGGTATTTATTCCCACTTCCCCAAATATGAGGTGTTTAGGAGCAGCATTGCAGGGTTTCTTTTCTCTTGGATGAGAGAGCGCATTGGTAGCTTCATAAATCAATTGTTTACAAATAAATAAGCAAAGCCTATTGGGAGCAAGCAGATTCCTAAGGCAGGCAGCGCAATCACTAATCCTGCATGAGGGTCCCACAGAGCACCTGGACCTCAAAGATCCTTCAGCAGAACCAGTTCCATCTAAAAAAATGAACTGTCTTGTCTCTCACCCCAACAATCACACAGCCAGCTCCCTCCATTTCTCTCTCTCTTTCACACAGGCACACAGGATCTCAGTCTCAGATCTCAGCCGCAAGTAGATTTCCCATTCATCTCCTTGCCACCATATCCTACTGAGGAAGCAATCAACTCCTCACCATCAGTAAGCACTTAGCTTAACAAAGGAAAACCATCCTCTTCCCATTTTGTAGCATGACCTTCCTTGCCCAGATATTCTCCTTCACCATTATTCTCTGATTAAAGGGAATGGAATTTGGCCTCGGCCAATGCATGTAGGATCACGTTCTTGTGACCTTGCTGTTTACACACAGAACACTTGACTCTGAACACACCCAAGCTAAGCTATGCAAAATGAGCTTATAAACACATGACCAAAGTTAAGTCAGTTCACTGATTTAGGCCAGTGTTTCCCAGCTGAGTGCTCTCCAGATGTTTTGGTCTACTGCTTGGAGCTTATGGAAGTTATACTCCAAAACATCTGGAAGACATTCAGTTGGGGCAAGAAACAAACCCACATTGGATCTCCAGCACTGTGAAATGTTGACTTCAGGTGTTTCAATGAGGTTTTTCAGATCATCCTTCTAATTTTCCTTTTTCCCCCCACCCCCCTCTGCCCTCTATGTATACAATTTATGTTATTTTTTGTTTGTTTCTTTACTGGAGAGGAGAAGAGAGGTGATTCTATTGCAGGAAGAGTTCAAAATTGCGCCTTTCAATTGGAACTCTGCAACAGTCATAATTACACTCTGAAAGCACACTTAATGGCTAGGCTTTGGGCTCTCTTAAAACCAGACTGATGTCTGTACATGTTGGAAATCTACACAGCAAAAAAAGCGGGTGTGTTAGATCAAAAGAGTCTCTAGAGACAAGGGGCACAAACCAGCCCAATTTAGAAGTAACTAATTTCTGTAGAAATGGGATAAGGTTTGTTGATCTGATACTTTCAACGGGACTTTTGATGGATCGTACCAGCCTAGTGGTTGGGCCAAAAGTGGTTTGTTTTATGGTTTAATGGTGGAAAAATCCATGCAACATCATTCCAGGCTTTAAATAAAGTGCTTTAACCCACTACTATCTTTCTCCTTTGAGATTCAATCCCTCATGGATGTCAAAGATTAATTTCTGGCAGTCCCCAGCAAGCAAATGCCACCTCTCCCATAGCTGTCCTTTATACAGGAGATCCAGTGCTAACCTTTCATTACAAAATGTCAGCTGTTTTCCAGCCCTCCCCTGTAATTTTATGGTTGACAAGATTAACAGAGCGATGCCTGGTTCCTATCTGGTCACAACAGTTCCATTAAACAAGCTGGTCTTGATCCAGTTGTACTTTGTGGTATATATGAACACCAACCCTGAGTTGAGGATGTTCTTTCCAGTCTGTTATCAAGATTATCATCCAACAGAAACTAAACCAACATAATGACATGCATCGGACCTGAATACATTCCCCTATATGTGCAGATATCCCTTGCTGGATCAAGAAAAGAATACTAATCAAATTAAGCGTGACAGGCAGCACAGAAGTTTTGTGGGGTCTATTTTGTCTCCATAAATAGGAAACAATGACTTTTGGGGTCATGGTTAGATATTCAGACTGAATGGTGTACAGCAGCCACAATATGATGACAGTAGAGCACATACAGTATAGGGGAATTTATTCAGGTCCGATGTAATTTTTGCACACATTTAAAATTCAACAACGTTTTATAATTCAAAGATCTCATCTTGAATTTGCAAAGTTTGCTATGGAAATCTGTTGTGTTGAACATATTAAGCTGCTTTAGGTGAATCTGAACCATTTGGCAGAGGCTCAGCAGGTATTCCTCTTGTACCCGAGATCTTTTAACTGGAAATGCTGTCAATTAAATCTAATGCAACTGCATACACACACACACACACACACACACACACACACACACACACACACACCACTGCAAAGAGCAGCACAAGAACTAATTGGTAAGCGGGAAGAGTGACAGAGAGATGAGGGAGACATCGTATTTTTTTATTTAAAAAAAAACTAAAGAAAAAAACTGAAGGGATGATTACTACTGAAGTGTGACTAAAATGCTTTAAGGTAATAAAATAAAATAAAATCACCTGCACAGATTGTGCTGCATCATATTATAATGTTGCAAAGGGTAACATTTGTATGCTTGTATCCTGAGCCTCTCAAGTCAAAGCCCATGTACAAAAGCTGCAGGAGGCAGAATTCCAGACTGGTAGAAACACAAACAAGTTGGAAAGTGGCAGAGCATATTCAAGAAGCTCTAGGCTTCCTCCTGGCTTGAAATCCCAACCACATTTATTTTTTCCAGAAGGAGGCAGAAACTATATTGATTGCTGAGGAACTATACAAAGCAAGTAGCACACACTTCCCTTTTCATATTTGCTAACTGCAGGGAAATGAAACATATGTCAGCTTGTGCTAGTTTTTTTGCAGTCTGGGCTGTTTTGAGATTTTCCTCTTCAAGGAAAATCTGAAAATGAAACAGCTGAGAACAGGAGGATTCCCTTTCGTCCTGTGGCTGTAAGTTGTCCAGAAATCCTCCCAAGATACTTGAGGATGTTAAACCAAGAAAACAAACCCACCCACCCTCCTCTCATCATCTCAGTTTTCAGCTAGGAAACAGTGGGACCCCAATTGGTCATTCTTACAGCAATGCAAAACAAAACAAAAACAAGCCCAGCTTGCAAATCGCATTAAACATTGATGCAGATAACTGAAAATTTATCGCTATGGTTCTGTGGCATTCAGGAATGTGGCTAATGTCTCAAAGTGCTTCAGACCCACAAAGAAAAACAACTTTGAATTCAATGGGCCAGAAAGAAGCAGCTTGTGACCACCCCCTGGATAGAACGGAACATTCCGACTTCCAATCTCCAAACTGTTTTGCTCCCTTTCATGTTCCCTTCTGTCTCTTAGAAAAATTCTCTTTTATAGTAAATACAGGCCAGAGCTACCTATCTATAGCCCTGAATTTATACACAGATGAACACAGCCTTGTTGCATGGCATGATTTGCATATAATGCTAAATGATGGTTTAATAAAAAGAGCAATCAGTAAAATACTAATGCAAAAATAACGAGCGTCCAGTGGATGAGCTTAAATGGTACCAAGTGTGTAACAGGCCAGCACTCATTTCTGCATTTTGTGCTCTGGGAAGGATTTTCATTTCAAAAGGATGTTTCCAGTAATTGTGGGTGTTTTTAAATAAATAAAAGCCACGAAACTTGAGACGTGTATTAAAAGCCACATGGGGAGAGCTGCCCTATCTTCGAAAGGCTATGATTCTCAGCACCAGTCCTGCCCCTGTTCTCATTTTCATCTTAGCAAAGTCTGATGCAAATTACTACTCTATTAACCACTTCACTTTCAGATGGAAACTTTGGAAAAACAAGAAGGTAAATGCTACACTGCAATTAACTGGAAATTACAGCCTGCAAGGAAGGGGAAGGGATCCTAATACTAGCCACTTAGCTGCACAGTGAAGAAAGAAGCATATGGCTTTAATAAGGAAAACCCTAACAGGATTTTCCATCAGTAGCTGGAGCCGTGCCTGGTACACAGCACGAGACGTATGAACAGACCAGAAGACAGCACAGTCCTTCAACAGTGCTAGAAACCTCTTGGAACTACAGGAGCAGAAGGCAGATTTAGTTTGTGTGTGTGTTTGTAGCACGCTTAATAATAAAGAAGAAATAGAAGAAATCTCTGCTACTCTTACGTTATTTTAGTCAGGTGCAAGGCATCCCATTTTAACACAAGGTGGTGCTGGATAACTCAGGGTTTCTTATTCCATTTAGGAAATTAGTGAGATTTATTCGACTATCACACCTAGAATAACCCAAAACAAAGCTTGTCAGGATGCATTTGCCTTAATTGTTACAGAAGGCGTTTTAGCAGGCATAATTATAGATTGTTGTTGTTGTTAACTGGAGTTCTTAAACGCAATTCACTATGAGCTGGCAGGTGGCCACAATACAAAAATGCAAGATTAAAAATAGTTAACAGTCAGGGCAGGCCCAAAAGATATACACCTATGAGGTGTCTTTAGGACCCCTGGCCATTAGGTCCATTCGTGGCCGACTCTGGGGTTGCGGCACACATCTCGCTTTATTTGCCGAGGGAGCCGATGTACAGCTTCCAGGTCATGTGGCCAGCATGACTAAGCCACTTCTGGTCAACCAGAGCAGTGCACGGAAATGCCATTTACCTTCCCGCCGGAGCGGTACCTATTTATCTACTTGCACTTTGACGTGCTTTCGAACTGCTAGGTTGGTAGGAGCAGGGACAGAGAAACATGAGCTCACCCTGTTGCAGGGATAAAAATCCTGATAAAAGCACCTGATAAAAAAACTGTGCAACAGAGGTGCCAGGTGTATCTCTGTGGGGAGACAGCTCTCCCATAATGCCATCACCTGACAGGGGAACTGCCAAAAGGGTTCCTTCTGTTTATCTGAACACCTGAAAGGGTCTGTGGGAAAACAGTCTTTCAGATAGTTGGCTTTGACCTTCCAAACATGGCAAGTGGCACCTGCCAAAATCCCCTCACATAAGAGCAGGGGCAGAGGAAGGGGTGGGCAGCCCCGTGTGTCACCACTGGGGGGGGGGATAGGATGCCATGCGGCACTCACTATGGGGCTTGCAGCGTGCCCGAGCCACACGTCTCTCCTGGAAGTGACGCGGTGGCTTGGGCACCAGCAGGCTACGCTCTGCCCCAAATGGTCTGCCCGCCGTCTCCCCCTCAGCTGTAGGGTGGCTGAGTGGGAGAATGCAGGCAGACTCCTCATAGGCCTGTGGAGTGTTCTGCCCCAGCTGGCCCTGCCCCTGAGTGCAGGGCACACACGCCGCCCAAGGCGCCCGATCGGCTTGCTCCGCCGCTGCATAGGAGTCCTGCTGAATCAGGCCACAGGCCCATCAAGTCTGACATGTTTTTCTCACGGTGGTACAGTATGTGTTATGTACTGGGTTGAATAGGATCCAAACTGCAGCAGTCTGATTGGCCCTAGAACAATAGGATCCAAAAGGCAGCAGCCTGATTGGTCCTAGAACAATAGGATTCAGAATGCAGCAGTCTGATTGGTCCTAGAACAATGCAGCAGTACGATTGGTTGGCAGGAACTACCCAATCATGCTCCAGATAGAAGTGAATCCACAACCTGATTGGCTTACAGTAGAATTCCGGAATTAGCCAATCATGTGCAGCCCATTGTGTAAATAATGTATATAAAGCAGATACCTTGAGGGGACTTTCATTCATTCCTCCTCACCACTATGAGCTGAATAAAGAGCATGAAATCACTTTGCGACTCTGAGTATATTTCAGTATGGTTCAACGGGGAAGCTCGCAAGCAGAATCCGAGTGCAATAGTCCTCCCTGCACTTAACAATTCCCAACAACTAGCATTGCCTCTGTCAGTGGAGGTAGAAAAACAGCCACGGAGGCTGTTAGCTATCGATAGCCTTACCCTCGCCTGTCTGATGGTTACAGTCCTTGGTTCTTATCATCCTAACTGAAGCAATGTCAATGCTTTTCGCAAAGAGGCTCCAAATTCAAGCTGCACAAAAGGTCTGGAGTAAGAGGAGTATTCCAATAAACGAGTGCTTGCTTTCCTAGGAAGAAATGAAAACATTCATTCAGGCAAGAGGGAAGATTGCTGCATTTTAGATACAGAAAACACAAAACGGAAAGTATCGCTTTCTTTCCCAATAGGGGTTCTCCAGATATTTGCATCACTGTTTTAAAAACATAATTTTTTAGGGGGGAGGGTGTTGGGGGGGACCCCTTCATTGTTGAAGGATATGTTTATCTTCTTTCCCTTATTTTGGTTTTAAACCAGAGTGAACACATTTGAGCATCCTCTATCATGCAGAAAGAGACAAGAGTCACGTCTGCATTGCCTACCATAAGACGTTGGCCATAGCACATCTTGTGCATCGTCTGTGAGAATGCAAATCCAGACAAGTAACATAATTGTTTCAGATAGAGGACCGAATATGAAATAATCATTGCTAATCTGATAACTCTTTCCCTTCAGCTGAGTAGGGCTTATAGGAATGATTTCTCACATGGCAAAGGTATTTCCTCCCAACATGGTGATTAATACCTTTCCAGTAAAGCAGACTCAACTCCAGTTGCACAAGACAGGTGCCCTCTGTGCCCTCTGCCAAGAGTGGAAGTAGAGCACACCCAATCCTAATTCAACTGTCCTCTGCCCTCTTCTGCTTCTACAGAGTTAAGACACACCTGTGACTGAGTATGAACCCAAATCTCTTTCCTTTTTTTCAAAGCCTCTGTGGGGAAACTGGTTTTTTTTCCTTTACAGTAGCCAAGTTTACGTCTATCAGGTCTGAGCATGTCCCAGATGCCATGGCTCATCTCTTTCATGTGCTCAGCTAGTTCTTACCCTAAGACAGGAAATTCAAAAACTCGTGGATTCCAAAGGGAAAGATTTAAATCTGCAAGACTATTTGTTGGATGTCAAACTCAGCCAAGAGCATAAGGTCAAACAGATTCCTCACTGGCCTTGCAGACAACTTCATTGTCCAGAAAGTGGGAGGAGCAACAAGAGGAACAGCCATTTTAGATCTGGTCCTAACCAATGTTGATGACCTGGTTAGTGGGGTAGAAGTGGAAGGGTCATTAGGCGCGAGTGATCATGCTCTTCTGAAGTTTACTATACAGCGGAAAGGAGCAGCCAAGCATACTAGGACTCAATTTCTTGACTTTAAGAAAGCCGACTTCATAAAACTTAGAGAAGTGCTGAGTGAGATCCCATGGACAGTAATACTAAAAGGAAAGGGAGTTCATGATGGCTGGGAGTTTGTTAAGAGGGAGCTAGTAAAAGCACAATTTCAGGCAATACCAATGAGACAGAAACATGGAAGGTGCCTAAAGAAGCCAGGGTGGCTATCTAAAGAACTTTTAACTGAGTTAAGATTAAAAAAGGATGTGTACAGACCGCCCAGTCAGTCTGACATCAATACCAGGGAAGATTCTGGAGCAGATCATTAAGCACCTAGAAAGGAATGCTGTGATCACCAATAGTCAGCATGGATTTCTGAAAAATAAGTCATGTCAGACTAACCTGATCTCGTTTTTTGACAGAATTACAAGCCTGGTAGATGAAGGGAACGCAGTGGATGTAGCCTACCTTGATTTCAGCAAGGCATTTGACAAGGTGCCCCATGATATTCTTGTAAAGAAGCTGGTAAAATGCGGTCTTGACTATGCTACCACTCAGTGGATTTGTAACTGGCTGACTGACCGAACCCAAAGGGTGCTCATCAATGGTTCCTCTTCATCCTGGAGAAGAGTGACTAGTGGGGTGCCACAGGGTTCTGTCTTGGGCCCAGTCTTATTCAACATCTTTATCAACGACTTGGATGATGGACTCAAGGGCATCCTGATCAAATTTGCAGATGACACCAAACTGGGAGGGGTGGCTAACACCCCAGAGGACAGGATCACACTTCAAAACAACCTTGACAGATTAGAGCACTGGGCCAAAACAAACAAGATGAATTTTAACAGGGAGAAATGTAAAGTATTGCACTTGGGAAAAAAAATAAGAGGCACAAATACAAGATGGGTGACACCTGGCTTGAGAGCAGTACATGTGAAAAGGATCTAGGAGTCTTGGTTGACCACAAACTTGACATGAGCCAACAGTGTGACGCGGCAGCTAAAAAAGCCAATACAATTCTGGGCTGCATCAATAGGAGTATAGCATCTAGATCAAGGGAAGTAATAGTGCCACTGTATTCTGCTCTGGTCAGACCTCACCTGGAGTACTGTGTCCAGTTCTGGGCACCACAGTTCAAGAAGGACACTGACAAACTGGAACGTGTCCAGAGGAGGGCAACCAAAATGGTCAAAGGCCTGGAAACGATGCCTTATAAGGAACGGCTAAGGGAGCTGGGCATGTTTAGCCTGGAGAAGAGGAGGTTAAGGGGTGATATGATAGCCATGTTTAAATATATAAAAGGATGTCACATAGAGGAGGGAGAAAGGTTGTTTTCTGCTGCTCCAGAGAAGCGGACATGGAGCAATGGATCCAAACTACAAGAAAGAAGATTCCACCTAAACATTAGGAAGAACTTCCTGACAGTAAGAGCTGTTCGACAGTGGAATTTGCTGCCAAGGAGTGTGGTGGAGTCTCCTTCTTTGGAGGTCATTAAGCAGAGGCTTGACAACCATGTCAGGAGTGCTCTGATGGTGTTTCCTGCTTGGCAGGGGGTTGGACTCGATGGCCCTTGTGGTCTCTTCCAACTCTATTATTCTATGATTCTAAAAAGTGCTAAATTTTGGCTGGATCACATTCCTGTATCAAAGAGTAGAGCAAATGGGACACAGGTCCCATCTGCCCTATACAGTGGTACCTCGGGTTAAGAACTTAATTTGTTCTGGAGGTCCGTTCTTAACCTGAAACTGTTCTTAACCTGAGGTACCACTTTAGCTAGTGGGGCCTCCTGCTGCCACCGCACCGCCGCCACACAATTTCTGTTCTCATCCTGAAGCAAAGTTCTTAACCCGAGGTACTATTTCAATCTGTAACCTGAAGCATCTGTAACCTGAAGCGTCTGTAACCTGAGGTACCACTGTACATTTAAAGCAAATATCACACCACTTCAAACTGGTATGGCTTCAATCAAAGAATCCTGGGAACTGTAGTTTGTAAAGGGTGTTGGGAGTTGTTGGGAGACCCCAATTTCTCTTACATAGCTACAAATCCCAGAGTTCCCTGGCAGATGAATTGTTCTTTGGTGATAACCATGACTATTTAAGCTGGTTTCATGCAGCTTAAAATGTGAAGTGCCTGTTGGTTTCTGCTCTCTTCACTGTGCAGCGAAGTGCTTGTCACGAGGCAATGTTTACATTCCAGTCAGAGTTGCTGTTGGAGTTTCTCACGGGAAAGGAGACTGGATGTGACGTACACTGGTTTCCTGTTTTTCACAGAGTTCTCTCCGTGCTTTAGAGGAGAGAGGATGCTTTCTCTGCTCCGGCAGAGGCAAGATGTTTCTCTGTAATCTACCAGCTTTGAAGTGTAAATAAAGTAATATAGAGTATGTGGCACGTACTCCTCATCATTCCGCTGTGCACGGGCTACTGCAATTTCAACAGTGCCGTTGTGGTTATAGCTAGAGCACCGGACTTAGCTGGGCAAAAAATGGGGTTCAGACCTCTTCAGCCATTATACTTATGGGGTGGCCTCAACCAACCTACTCTCCACCAAATGTGGCCACCCCACATTACCAGCACATACACCCCACATACACAGGAACACAAGTCTTCCCAGAAAGTTCAACTGAAGGAATGGATAAAAAGGTAAAGGTACCCCTGCCCGTATGGGCCAGTCGTGTCTGACTCTAGGGTTGTGCGCCCATCTCACTTAAGAGGCCGAGGGCCAGCGCTGTCTGAAGACACTTCCGGGTCACGTGGCCAGCATGACAAGCTGCATCTGGCGAGCCAGCGCAGCACACGGAAACGCCGTTTACCTTCCCGCTAGTAAGCGGTCCCTATTTATCTACTTGCACCCGGGGGTGCTTTCAAACTGCTAGGTTGGCAGGCGCTGGGACCGAGCAACGGGAGCGCACCCCGCCACAGGGATTCGAACCGCCGACCTGACGATCGGCAAGTCCTAGGCGCTGAGGTTTTACCCACAGCGCCACCCGCGTCCCAAAAGAATGGATAGCACCCCTCAAATGACTGATCTGATGTCCAGATCTTTTCAGCTATCACACAATTACCCAATGAGTGGTTTATTTGTAAATAGCTAAAAGATAACCTAAACGTTGTGGAAAGTACTACCAAGTTGCATTCCCCGTGTCTCTTGGAAAACACACACCAATTTCCAACTGAGCTTGCTCCTGGCTCCTGGTTTTTTATAAAATCAATGAAGTGAGCACATTACCCAATTTACTATGATGCACTGCTTTTTCCTGGGGGGATGCAGGATTTTGTGAATCTAAGTTTGGCCTCACTGAGGGGCAGTATTTCCATATGAGTAGCAAAATGAGAGTACCCCTAAACATTTTTTTAAAGGAAAAAAAGCACTGCTGTAATATAATGTACAACAAACCAATTTCACACCTCCTCAAGTTTTTCTTTCCATTTTGGTATTTCACAACAAAATGACAAGATGATTTACTGTTGCATGTAGTTTGCTTCTCGGAACCGGTTAGATATATATGCTGAGTTTCAGTTCTTTATGTTATTGCCAAACCAAACGTTGAGCCATTTAAAGTCACTTTGGGGCATTTTTAAGTTGAGAGGCACAACACACAAGCTCTTTCTCTTCTCTGTGACAATAGCTCAAATTGAAGGGAATGCTTCCTGCCCTTTACTGCTGGTGAAAATTCAGTGCATGATCACTTCACATTACACTACTGATATGAACAGCAGACTTTCGCACAGACAGTTAGTACCTGAAGAACCACGCAGTATTAAAAAGCAATGCTGATCTTACTGAACGTAGTGGTAGAGGAAGCAAACATCTTTCCATTCATTTATTCCAGTTCAGCCACCTGATACTCACAGACACTGTACGCTTCGTCCCTGACCTTTGTCATTTTGAATCCTAGTGCCAATATAACATTAAGGTCAGGACAGGTGCAAGCTTAGCAATAATGCTATTAACGAGACACTGGGTGTCTCCAGCCCACCTTGTTTTAAATAGCAGCACTGATAAATAGGGACAGAAACCTCAACTAGACTACACAGTGCTCATATGACTATTTCCTAGGGATGATAAGTTTCCTTAGCAGTGCCACAGATTTTGGTGTACTGTACATTAAACAAACCTTTAGGTCCATTCCATGGAGTGTGGTTTAAAAAACTGTCTTGCTGGCCTACACAAAAGAAAATGCCACCTTTGGCTTGCTTCCCTCCTCCCTTGTCATATACTAGTTCCCACCCATCTTTCCAGTGTTATGAGGTGTGTGGTGTGCAAGTGAGAATTGCAGGCTTGCATGCAATCTGGCACTCAATTATAGGGTTCAGTTGATGGCAAGTCCTGGGCACATACCAGCTTTTGGCACTCCAATAACCATTAACACAGACAAAAGAGATAAATCAGGAATAAATTCACTGTAACAAAAAGGTAATTAGCTTATTGTCTGAAAATGGAAATTAGCACATTTACTAAAAATAAATATAACCCTACAGTTCATTCTTATACCGTCTCAGAAATAAATCCTACTGTGTTCAGTGGGCTTTATTCCCAGGTTAAGTGTATACAGAGTTGCAGCTTAATTGTTGCTTATCTAACCACGCTCATTTTTTGAACATGACACTTTAAAACTCTTTCCTTTTTAGATACCTTACAAGAAATGTATAAAGACTTGCTTATTCAAAACTCTTCGCATATTTACAAAATGAAAGCAGCCCAGACTGACAAAGTTACAAAACCATTTATTAAGCCCTTTTAAAGTTCGACTAACACACAAGACAAAAGTTTATTTTACACAATAAACATCCTGAACGGAACCACAAAGTGGCAACCTATTTTCACACTCCTAGTCCTACAATTATTTTCTCCTACAATGTGAATTTGGTAACAGCTTCAGGGATCAATTGCAGCATAATGTGAATTTCATTCACAGATAATGATGGGGTTAAGGTAGGTAGGCAGAACACATTGCCAAATGGGAGGATAAATTTTCTTGCAGGTAGAAAGTGCTGAAGCATTTGTGCAACATTCAAAAATAATTGGGTAAATACATGTATGACATTCAATATTGACTATGCAAAATCTTTTGCACAACGTAGGATAAGAATGAAGATGAACTATATCAAGATGTACCTTATAGTTCCTATCTGTGCCATGAAAAAGAAACAATCTTCAAATTATGCTTTCAGTGGAAAAAACAGATGAATTCCATTTACAGCAAGCTCCTACAGAGGTCTGCTTAGAAGAAAGTCTGATTTCAGTATGACTTTCTCTCAAGTAAATGCACATAGGATTCCTTCCTTGAGATCATGTCTCAGCGTTTCAGGGCCATCCATTTCCTGACATCAACTGCACGTTATTGCTCATCTGATTTTTAGTGTTTTAATGATCTATAGTTTTAACAGCAAGTCAAACGCCTCGTTTGGACGCACTGCTAAACCATGTTTTAGCATTACAAGCAAGAGCCTCAACAAACATGGGGCTTGTGTGCTCTCCCAGCCACCTTCCAGCACTGCTGAGAAGTTCAGAAACTGTCATTTCCATTTTAATAATATTTTGCTATGTTGTCCCAACCCAGAACAACCATGGGTAATCATTATTATTATTATTATTATTATTTAAAAAACAAGCCATCTTCAGACCATAGTGATCATGGCTTGAAGCTGGCTTGCTCTCACACACCATAGTTAAGTTTAACCACATTTTGTGCTAAACTGTGGTTAGCCTGAAACTGGCAAAGCAGGAGAGGGGAGGAGGGAATGCAGAGGCCGATGCTCATTGAAATTTGTAACACTAAACTATGGTTTACAAAATGAAAACATTTTAACCTTCAAGTGCCTTCTTCCCAAATCCCACGAACTGCTTTACAACTTGGGAATTCGAGGAGCAATTGGCTACGTTTGGGGAGCATTTCTTAAGAGAAGTTCTCGGTAATTATGTGCCTTATTCTGGGCTGCCACCTGAATTAACGCCATGGCTCCTTCCTTCCCTGGTAGCACTATTCAGTTATCTGTATATAAGATGGAAACCATAGCTTTAAATTGGCATAACCAACGAGGAAGGCACTGCTGCTGCACATTCTCCAACAAATTCCCAAGCAACCCCCAAGTGAATGGTAGCTGCTCCGCATCATCTAATGCTGGGATGGGGAACCTACTGTACTTTCATCAACCCCTAACTGCAGGGCCAATAATCACAGATGGGAGCTGGATTAGAACACTGGGTGGTCACAAGTTCACCATCCTGCCCTGATGGAGTGCACTCCCCATCTCATTTTTCCAACACTGACTTCTGTGCTACTGTGGCCAGATTACAGACTAGGAGACTAGAACAAGATGCAGAATTGATTGTTTATTTAATAAATATAGCCCAGTTAGTGCCAGATGAGGCAAACAGTGCAGAAACTGTCACTTAATAAATGAAATTCTAGATACTATAACTTTTTTTTTTTTTTGTACAAACAATATTCAACACTTTTTATAAACTCTCAGATGCTACTGAATTCCCAACACAATTCCATCAGGGGACTTTTACATAAACTGATTAAACACGCTACCATTATATAAAAATAGAGATATGTATTGGGGTTTTACAAAACTTCACAGAGCTAAATCTGACACTTCTCTAAAAACGACACCATCATAGAAAATAGTATTGTTAAAGGTAAAAAGAAAATACTCTATTGGAAACACTTTTTGCCCTAATTGCCCTGCTTCCTGGATTTATATATTTAAAATGAAGTCATCTGCATTTCTTTTCTATCTCGAGGTCAGCTGTGTACAAAGGATGGATATTTTTTGCAAGTTCTCTTCGGGTGGCTGATTGGGATGTTTTCCCATGGTGTTGTGCTTTTAAAAGGCATTCTAATTATTTTTTTAAAACCCATTGCTAAAGTTTAAAATGGTTAGCGTAAGTTCTAAGGAATTAATTTTATAAATATCAAATCGAAAACATTACAGCAAATACCATGATCTGAGACAAAATACAGTTCTCAATTATAAATACCTGATAGCTATAAACATTTAAAAATCTCACACAATTTTGAAAATAGCAAGATATTAAATCCATTTGAAGAATATCTAATTTATTAGCGGTCCCCAAGTTGAGTAGTTGTATACATGGTGTGGGAGCTCAAGCAGTATTCATCAGACTCCACAGTAATGTTTAATCTACCCTCATGCATCCTATTAGAGGTACTGGGGGCTGAGGCTGGGGCACAACTCAAATTGCCGTAACATACAGTCCTCACTACTCAGATCCAAGTTACACAACAGCAATTATTGTCAATAGCACCAACTATTTCTTAGTTTGTTGTACAACAGAGGGTACATTGGATTAGTTTCTTCCTGCAACAGTGCAGTCATTAAAAGGCACTGCTTGGTATATGACTTCTTGCATAAAGTTTTAGAAGTTAATAATGTTACAGAATGCATTTATGTTAAAAGGGGTCATAGCACAGCATCAATTTCAAAGCCTGGTTAGATGTTCTATTCAATCCGCTAACCAAAAATACCAGTTTCATTATGCTGGTTTAATTGCCCCCTCCCCAATATTAAAAAGAAGTGGTAGGATATCACTGCCAAACACATTGTGGGATGCTTCTTGGTAGCAAAAGAAAAGAACAAAAACTGTTCTTCATTCTCTATTCTTCCGCTGGAAAAGAAGGGTAAGGAAAGGATGATCATCAGCTCACCCCTAAATAGGAAATCAAGTATACAAAGCTGGAAAAAAGGATATATTTGCAACAGTCTATCCCTGCAGAAAAGAGAGCAATGATATATCTAAGAGATTCAGATACTGAGGCACATTTGAGCTGAAGGTTTTTCAGGCAGATTTTATGGCTAGGTCAGGCCTCTCGGAAGAGTCTGCAACTAGAGGTTTCCTCATCCAGCAACTGAGGTTCAAATACCAATTGTAATATTAAGACATTCGCTTTCATTACTTAGTCACTGCTGTCGTCGTCGTCGTCATCATCTGACATATCATTTAAAGGAAGCTTCGGTGGGTGACTGTAAGAGTCCGATCTTGTAGGCTGACATGTAGGCATCTCTCCTGTGGAAAGGAGGTCATAGCAGAAGTCGCAGATTCGCACAGGCTTGGAGGACTGACTGGGAATAAGAAACCTCTTTTCAGAGCAGGGCCCACATACAACAAATCCACATTTCCGGCAGTGGTGTCGACGATTGACGGGGGTGAATTTTGCTTTCTGGCAGCGCATGCATACAGTGGCTTCAGAATCAGGTACCCAAACAGCCGCGTGTTCATTACTGGGAGTCTTCCCGCTTTTGGAAAGCAAATCAGAAACACATTTATTTATGTGGTTCATCCATTCAGATTTCTCTGTGGCAGTAGCAGCATACACTGCAAAAGATTTAGTCGGGGTCTTGATAAGCCACCCATTCCGTAGATCCCCCTCATCCTGTATGGACTCAATAGTCACGTTTTCCAGTGGAATGATGTGCTGTTTGTTATATTTCTTCTTCTGGATGACAATGTTACCATATACAAGGATATCATTGAATAAGAAGAACTGCCTTGCTTTTGGTTTCTTCCGACACAGCTTTGTTAGTACTCCTTCACCAATCAGGACACGGCCTGGAATAGTCAGAGGCTGACCAGCGGCTCCAAAACAGTTTTCCACGATGCTTATTCGCCTAGTATTTGCTTCACTGTTTGCCAAGCGATCCACCATCTTTCACTAGTATCCTAAAACAAAAAGGAATAATGTTAGGTCGCTACAGCTATTCAGCCAATTGCTGAAAATTAAGCAAGATGTTATCAGCAAGCATTTTTCTGTCAGCTTCTCCTCTAGCAGCAGGTCCCACACCAAACCATTAAGCTGTTTCCCTAACCCACCCCCCAAGCTATTTTAAATGACAGGGGGAATTTGGTGAGCATTGTGGTGTTTGTACGGAGCCCCCGGTCATCTCACGGACTGTTGACCCGTACACCACTAATCCGCTGCCACCAACCAAGTCCTTCCTTGTAAAATCACTTCAATCTCAGTCTTCTCAATTAATAACAAAGAGTGTATTTTATTTCAGACACAAACAAACTTTTACAGCATTCTAAACATTGTTGCTCTTTACTTTCTTAGTCTTATTTCCCTCTCTCTATCTCTTCTACCTCCCCACACTCAAGAACCCACTGCCATAACTGTCTCTCTATTACCAACTGCCTTTCCCAACCAGCCAACCTACTCAAACCAACCAGCCCTCTCTCATATATGTTAACGTCACAAGCATCACTGGAAAAGAGTGGGAAAACCCTTCCTTCCCAGTTTTTGCCACCCTCTTGCCTGTCATTAAAGGAGACCAGATTTCCATAGTGGCTGTTGCTATCTGACACCCTCCACAGCTGTGGTTTGCATTTTTCAACTAATCAACAGCTTAAGCAAGAAGACTAAACACAAGAATGAACCAGTACCTCCCCTCTTATTTTGCTTTCCTACCAAGGAATAACAAGACAGTAAAAGGGAGGAGGGGTGACTATTAGGCTGCTTTATAACACTTTGCAGGATTTGAGCAACACAAGGCAACTTGATTGTCTTCAGATTTCTTCCAAGAGATATCATTTTAAAATTGTAGGTTCTCCATAATAACACTGCTTTATCCCATTGACCTGAGTGGTCTCTGGCTGAATGTCCTGCATATGTTCATTTTAACTTTGTGGCCTTTCCACAACTATAACTTTTGATCTTTGTCCTATCCAATTATTAGTTTTTTTAAGTCCCAGTTTAGAGATATGTGGTGAGATGACTTGAGGATGAAAGCTACTGCGTACAAAAACAGCAAAAAACAAACAAACCATGAGCCAATACTGCTCATTTTAGGGAAGTTAACTCATCAGCACTGCACACAGAGTGGAAAGTCTTTTAACCTTTTGTCATGATACCCTTTTCCTAGAAATGTACTAGAAAGGCAGAATGCCAAATGGAAACTATGAAAACCACCACATTGTTCCAAGTTTAGATTTCCAATATTGTTGTGCTAATCTAGCCACCTTACAACTTTATGATATTTTCAGCAGTAGGCAGCACCAGCTTTCTGAAGGCCACTACTTTAAATACTGTTGTGCACACCCCAATCTCTGAGTGGCAAGGGACTCCAGGGGTTCCAGTGCTCACCCAGGGTTTGGCTTCCTTAGAATGAGGGTCAATTGAGACTGTGGTGTTTTTAGGATGTGTATTATATATACATATATACAACCTGAGCACAAGGTTTGTTTGTTTTTCTTTGAAGGAGGCTCACAGCATTAACACTCCAGCAGATCTTGCTTCCCCTTTAGTTTTCCAGTGAAGCCCCAAGTCTGGGTTCAGCACAGAGCAAGGCTAGCCTGTGTGTATCCAGCTTCTGCTATCAGCCAAACTCACACACTCTCTCTCTCTCCCACACACACACACACACACACAGCCACCTTGACATATCGTTCTGCATCCAATAATAATAATAATAATAATAATAATTTTTATTTATACCCCGCCCTCCCCAGCCAAGGCCAGGCTCAGAGCGGCTTACAAGCAATAATAAAAACAAGTTGAATGATTACAACTTAAAAACAAAATTAAAATACATTAAAATATTGAAACATTAAAATGTAGCCTCATCGCAGGAGGAGAAGGAAAGGAAAAAAGAAAGAGAGGGAGGGAGGGAATCAAATTGGCTCCAAGCCAAAGGCCAGGCGAAACAACTCTGTCTTACAGGCCCTGCAGAAAGAAATCAGATCCTGCAGGGCCCTGGTCTCGTGAGGCAGAGCGTTCCACCAGGCCGGAGCCAGAGTTGAAAAGGCCCTGGCTCTGGTTGAAGCCAATCTAACTTCCTTAGGGCCTGGGACCACTAGGGTGTTGCTATTTATGGATCTTGAGGCTCTCCGTGGGGCATACCAGGAGAGGCGGTCCGGTAGGTATGAGGGTCCTAGGCTGTGATGGGCTTTAAAGGTCAAAAGCAGTACCTTAAATCTGACCCTGTACTCTACCGGGAGCCAGTGCAGTTTGAAAAGCACTGGGTGAATATGCTCCCATGGCAGAAACCCCATGAGGAGCCTCGCTGCAACATTCTGCACCCTCTGGAGTTTCTGGGTCAGCTTCAAGGGCAGCCGCACGTAGAGCGAATTACAGTAGTCAAGCCTGGAGATGACCGTCGCATGGATCACTGTGGCCAGGTCAAGGCGGGAAAGGTAAGGGACCAACTGCTTGATGCGGCGAAGGTGGAAAAATGTCGCCTTGGAAAGGGAAGCGTCAAGGATTACACCCAAACTCTTAACGGAAGGCAATGGCACTAATTGGGCCCCTGCAAGAGAAGGCAGTTGGTCCCTCATCCCCATGCCATCCTGACCCAGCCATAGGACCTCTGTCTTCGAAGGATTTAGTTTCAATCAGCTCCCACGAAACCATCCAGCCACAGCTTCCAAGCATCTGGTCAGTGTGTTCGGGGCCGAGTCAGTGTGGCCATCCATCAGCAGATAGAGCTGACATGGCATTAGTTCAGATTCACGAATGAAGTAAATTCAGTTTAACCTAATGTCTGTTATTTAAAAAGCAAATGCAAACAACTCCTCTTCACATGCGCAGAGCTAAGCTAATACCCCTAGGGAATAATAAACCAACTTGCATTTAAAAATTAAAAGCATGCACCCAAACTGACCTTTGCTCAAGGAAAAAAAGAAGCTACAGAAAATTCTCCTTCCAGAGCAGATATGTGAAGTCCCTTGTATACTTGGTCCTATTACATTTAAAATATACAGATGACAGCCCAGGGCCCTAGTTTCTAGGTTTCTAACTATGCACTTGCCAAAAATAGCTCCTAAGGTGTGGGTGAAATCCATCATCGTGACAAAACTCTCTGCTATACAGCTATATCTATACATTAAAAATAAGTACCTATATGAAAACAAGAGACATGCCTAATCCATTCTTTAGCAGGTTAGTACCTAGTCCAGGCTTCCTCAAACTCAGCCCTCCAGATGTTTTGAGACTACAATTCCCATCATCCCTGCCCACTGGTCCTGCTAGCTAGGGATCATGGGAGTTGTAGGCCAAAAACATCTGGAGGGCCGAGTTTGAGGAAGCCTGACCTACTCAACATGCAGGAGACGTGGAGGAGAGTGCACAAGCACGGGGCTTGCTGCAGCATGTTCCCATTGCACTAAAATGACAGTTAGCTCCATGGTAGGGAGCTGGAAGTGGCTGGAAGTCTGGATCCTGAGTTCCTCCACTCTCCATAGGCAAGGCTGCCACCTGTCAATCACTTAACATCATAATTATGCCCACCTGTCAAAAAGAGTTGCTGTAACTGCCAATCAGCTGATTGGCAGTTACAATGAGCTCTTCTGAACTCCATTTATATGTGTGTCTTGGATTCCAACCATTCCTTCAAATGGACTCCAAAGAAGTTCACAATGAATTCCTTGAAAGGTGCCTGGGCCTGTCAATGAAAATACAATCCAGGTATCCAGTTGCATTCCTTCACTTTGCAATCATAATTCATGAACATTTACAGAGAATCTGGAAATTTCCCTTGTCTTCTTATTTCAATACTCAACTTATCATGCAAATCTTGTTCTAAGATACACCAGTGTTATAAAGAAGGCTTATTACAGCAAACAAACGTCACAAATTGGCTTTTAAAATGTTACTTGACAGTGCTAGATCAGATTCACTATCATTCATGTTTAAAAGGACTTAGTTAATAGAATCACTGAATTTAGCCATCAGGGCTACAGAATCAAACTTCATCAGTCAGAAATTAAAACTTTTACACTTACTTGTTGTGGGAATAAGAAATGGGAAAACAAAACAGGAACAGTGACCTGAATCCAAGTATCACTTCCTAAAGAAATACACATAGCCAAATAAGTGCATAAAATCAGCACTTGAGGTGGACTTCCACTATCAGCTATAGCAGTCAAGTCTGCCTCTTTTAAATGATTAAAAAGCACAATTCGTGCACGAATCTGTATATGGCTAGATTGCAGTAAAATTTTTACATGAATGTAACAGTAGGGTTACTTTAATACTAAGTTATAATTATATTAATTCCATTTCCACAAAATTTGACTATGTAGTCCCATGAAGCTACAGGAATCAGTAAAAATGCTTGCTCAGCCATGAAGCTCAGCAAGTGACCTTGGTCCTGCCACTTCCTCTCAGTCTAACCTACCTGCCAAGGTGATTGTGGGGGGGGGGGAGAGAGAATGAGAATGAACTATACATACTGCCTTGAGGTCTTGGAAAGATGGAACAGTATAATAAATTAAATTAAAAGTAGGTATGAATCTGTCAGAAATTCTGTTAGACTAAATATCTCAAGATGTGCCCTCTAACCTTATGGAATAAAGGTAAAGGGACCCCTGACCGTTAGGTCCAGCCGCGGACGACTGGGGTTGTGGCGCTCATCTCGCTTTACTGGCCGAGGGAGCTGGCGTACAGCTTCTGGGTTCTGTGGCCAGCATAACTAAGCCACTTCTGGTGAACCAGAGCAGTGCACGGAAACGTCATTTACCTTCCCGCCAGAGCAGTACCTATTTATCTACTTGCACTTCATGCTTTCGAACTGCTAGGTTGGCAGGAGCAGGGACCGAGCAACAGGAGCTCATCCCATCACGGGGATTCGAACCGCCGACCTTCTGATCGGCAAGCCCTAGGCTCTGTGGTTTAACCCACAGCGCCACCCGCGTCCCTTATGGAATAATGGAATGGAATAATCTATGCTAAATTATAAATTTGGAATTCTTTCTGGGGGCTATTTTATTTCGGAAAACATTTTATACTACCTTTCATCCTTAAAAAGAAAGGCAGTTTATAACAAAACATCAATGCAACTAAAAAGCACATTAAACTAGATAAATTAAAACATTTAAAAGCCTGGTGCAACAAAAAATTCTCAACCTCCCACCTGAAGGTTGGTAGAGGCAGGGCCAGTCTAGCCTTCTTTGGAAGAGAGTTCAACAATCATTGAGCTGCCCAGGAAAAGTCATCCCTGCTAAATGCACCTGGACTTGGTGGTGGAAAGCAAAGCCTTTGGTCTAATCCAGCATGACTCTTATGTTTTTATGTTACATCAGTTAGGTCTTCGACAATAACCAGCTTTACATAATCTGCTATTGCTGTCGTAGGACCTGCAGGATTTCCTGGGAAGATTCCCTCAGCATTACCCACAAGAAGATTGCTATTCATTGAAGACTTTGCAACAGTACAAACACTATGCTATAACAAGCTCATGATTCTCAGCTGACTTAATCTTCCGTGCAAGAGACAGCCTTTTCTTAAGTAATTTTACCCAATGATGATTTAAACATAAAATTATTCCGTATGCTGCAGAGCCGAGGCATGATGCTAACTAGATCGGCACATGAAGCAATTGTATTTTGCTCCCAGTTGCCATACCATGTTTTAAAAACAAAGTACAGCAAGACATTTTACTGTTTCACATGCAATGAGACTACATGTGAATTTCATATCAATTTTACTGTACATTGTTTGCATTCTGGAATGGCAAGCCCATTACTAAACTTCTCCTCAAGAGGATCTTTCAGGAAAGCACATTCATCAGTTATGCACCCCATCCAATCAATGCCATCACAGCCCTTTTTCTGTACCTCTAACTCCTTTACTGCCAAATGACATACATACAGTCCAACAACTCACTAGGTCAACTGAAATGATCTAGTCCTCACCAGACTAGTGTCTGGAGGAACAGGGTAGTCTTTGAAAACATAGAAGATGGTCATTCTAGTGTAAATTCTTATCCTACTGGACCAACCAATCCATCCACGACAGGATATATTGGTTACTCTCAATGCTGAGAGCCTGGATAGGCATCCCACGTATTTTCTCTGTCTCACCCAATAATTATGCATCCCTCAGAATAAGGTTAGATCATACTTCCCATACAAATAAATTAATTGGTAAAGCATGCAGCAAGCTTAATGCACATATGAAAATAAATAGTGGCATCACCCAAACATTTGTTATTTGGATTTGAAAAATATTCAAACTGACATGGCATCTAATGCTTTTGCTCCAATATGTTTTGTTGTAATTTTCACTTTTTGTAAACTAAAACCGGAGGTTGGAATATAAACCACCCAAATAAATGAAAAAAAAGAAAATGTAAATAATAGTTAAAATGTTCTGGAAGTGAACTAACTGTACCGTGAAGAACAGAATTCAAGCTACAAATGCAACACACTGAACAATTTTGATGATGTGGAGGAAGTCCACGTATTTAACCACAAGAACTCGAGTTAGATTCACTATACTGCTAAATTTATCCAACTGTTACACTATTTGCTTTTACTCGGTGATCCCACCGCATAGTAAAGCATTTACTGTAAAGTGTTTCAGTTCTGTCCCACAACCCTCACCCATTACTTCTCACAGTTGACACTGCATCTTTCACTGTGCTTCATGGAAAACTTTAGAGATGCAAGGTGAATCTAATAATCAGGTGCATGCATACTGCTTCCAAAGTCAGTATATCAGAAGAGTGTTGCCAAATCATCAGTCTGTATGCCCCAGATAACCCTGGTTTCCTTACATCTGAACCAGCACTAACCATACTTACACAAACCCTAGGATGTTTCAAACACTCTGTTTGCAAAGCTAGTTAAAACTGGATGCACAGTCACAGTTTTCTTAAAGTTGTGCCCTGTCTGTGAAAGGTGTTAGACAGGTCACCAACACTTTAAAAAGATGGTGTTCTCTCTATGAATATAAAAGCAATGAGCAACTGAAAATGCATAATACAGGCAGCATGAGTTATTGGACAGATGCAGAACACATCAAGGATTTAAGTGTCTTTTAAAATGACTACGTTATTAATTAAAGAACTGCTTGACATTGGACCAATAGAATTACACTGGTTTCTTGACTTTATATAAAACAAATCATGCTACTTCAAAACAATATCCATAACATAAAAGAGGGGAAGATTTTGAACTGGCATGGTGATCCTCTGAATCAAAAGAGTATCAGGAAAGTATAAAGCTGTTTACTGCATATTGTGTTTACCTTGATTACGAAACTAGTGTCTCCAAGTGTGGAATCAATCGTCCTGCCAAGGAGACATTTAGTACAAAAAGATCCTTAAGGAGATGAATCCTGCCTCAGTGCAGCTGAGGTCTGGCATTTTACAATCACTGCAGCCACTTCCAATGAAGAAACCTCCAGAGGACTCTTGGATAAAGATAAAGGTCCGGTTCTTTGCAAAAAGGAGTTGCTGCTTTATCCTAATGTTGGTTTATTGTTAGTTTTAGGAAGGCACCACTGTTTCTTGTGCTTTCTTTCATGCAATGTCAATTTCAGAGGAATGCCCAGAGACCAGCGGCATACTGTACACAGGTAACACAGATGGGTCTGGATTGGTGGAGTTGGGGGGCACAAAAGGTAGAACAAGCTAAACTGGGAGGAGGAGTTGAGATTTTTGTATAAATATCCACAGGATACCAAATAGTTTTCTCTAGGTTATGCTATCCTTATTCCTAAAGAAAATAAGAAAGACCAAACTTTAAATTAAGTCCAAACTTTCCCGCCAGACACAGCTGTAATTAATTAGCAAGGTTTCAACACACAATGTCCTCTGCCCAACAGGACCAAAGTAAACTAAACCTATCTAAATTATGCCGCATCTCACAACAGTTGCAGCCCACTAGGAATGACAATGTCACTCTTCCTCCTTTGATAAGTAGGTACTACAGCCTGACTCAGGGTGCTTTGTTATTGTTCAATGACCACTTCAAGAGCACACCTTGTTTGTATAAGAGACACAGCTAACTGACTGGCTATGATCTAAACTTAAATTTGGGTTACTAATCATCACAAAAGTGCATGCATTCAGAAGATTAGCTAGCCAGCGACTGATTCATGAATCTCTAGGCAACTCAAAATAGATAAGAAGGTTAAGCCACTCTGTGTTACTCTGGAGCATTAAATCGGGAGTGTACTCATTAACAATTATCAGTCTGAGAGGTTATATGGAAAGGAGATGAAATCTGAAGCAGCCACTGTCAGCAAGGAAGTCCTAAGCTGCAAAAGACAAATGTGCAACAAAAGAAAGTGAAAGAAATAGGTAAAACTACATCAAAGAATTTAATCCTTTGGAAAATGATGCCAGTAGCAACTGAATATAGAGAAATGCTTATTAAAAATAGGTGCAGTATGGCCCCTATTTTCAGCCTTGTGGCCATAGGCAACAACAGATTGCATGTAAGTGAGTATTGAGTAAGCAGCCCAGGTGGATGGAGTACTTTGCTCCATCTCTACACCCAGCAGAGAAAGCAAGCAGGCTGTTACAGGAGAGAAGCCCCCTCAGCTGCACCCAGCACAGAGTTCTTGCCCTCTCCTTGCCAGTGCCCTATGGGCTAAAAATTTTTTGCAGCATACTTCTGCACACGGTCCATAACTCAAAATGCAAGTCAGCATTCTTCATATTTTAAATACCTGTGTCTTCAACACCAAGTGCGAATTTCTCTATCCAACCAGGAATCGCTTCAGAAAATGTGGTTCACTCTTAATTGCATAGGCAAGAGAGAAAGAAAAAGGTGACTCGTAGTCCTCTACAGCAAATTTACAAGCAAAAAGTTTTTGTTGTATTTTTACTAATAAGTAATTTATTGCCTTCTTTCTATCCAAATATGAGCCCTATCCATGGAGGTGTCCATTAATTAAATGGCAGAGAATAGGTTCCCTTACTAGAGGTAAATATCAAGAAAAATGAATTTGATAACATTTATTGATTGCACATGCAAAGTAGCACATGCAATCAATAAATGTTTTTGAATCCATTATCTTCTTATTTACATCCAGTAAAATAACTTCCTAATTTCCCCTACACTACTACCGTGAGAAACTAAGAACACCATATTTTAAAAAGAAAAATGTGCCACTGGAAATACCTTTACAAGCTGCCACTTGAATAACTAATATAACAGAAATTGTTGCATGATCTAACAGCTTTCGTTCTTCTTTGAAGTATATTACTAACTAACTCAGGAAAGGAGGTATCTAGCTATAAAGAAAGTGGCAGCACGCTCTCAAAAGCCTTGATAATTTTGCTTTTAGTCTCCATTTTCCCCTAGTGCTAAATCAGGTGCAGAAAAAGCACACACAAATGTGACAAGCATGCTTTAATCCTCACAGCAACTAAATAAACTTAATGGAATGAGTCTACTGAAAGCTTCTGGAATGTAGTCAATGAATATTGATGAAATTCTTAATCTGAGGTTCGAGGCAAGAACACAGAAGCTTATCTTGCCAAACATATTTAGAAAGTCAGGATTTTAGTCAGGATTTGGAATGCAGCCATTTTTCTTAATAATATTTACTTTACACAGTAGCCAAAGGGAACCAAAAGGCAAGCCGTGTCACTTTAGAAATTATCAACATTAAAACAACTTACACAGTTGGCAAAATGTAATGCTGTGTGAGTGACTGCCACTCGTGTAATGAAACTTCCCCCTCCTCTTCTCCCTTTGCAGTTCATCCCTCCCCTCTGGCAGGGTCCACCAACCCTCTGGTGAAGTTTTGGGGGCGCATGTGGGAGTTGCAGGAGGGTGGCAAGGAAGACTGTCTGTTCAGCTCACAGACAAGACATAAGTGGATGTCAGAGTGGAGGCTGGTATATCAGGGCAAATGGGGCTCTGGCCCACTAACCTCAGCCTGCCCTCGCCCTGTCTGCGCTTTGCTACTTACAACCAGCACAGGGGACGGCACTGCCTTTCAGCTTCCTTGCCTTTAGCTGATGCCTTTGTAGAACTCAACAGGGAAGAGGTCAGGGACAAAACTCGAACAGCTGGCTCTGCCTGTCATTGACTCCAGCCCCAGCTCCTGTTTGGGCTCTCAGCCTTCCACCCTACCGGACATAAGAGGCATCAGCCGTTAATGGGTGTCACCTAATATTGGGGAGAGATGTGTTTTATTTTTGCTGCCTTAAAGGCTTAACCAACCCCTCTGAACCTTTGGGTCACCGTTTAAAATGAAAATGTACCGTATTTTTTTGTGCATAACATGCCTCTGTGTATAAGACGTGCCCTATTTTGGGGAACTCAAAATTAAGAAAATGGGGGGAGATTGCCCCCGTGTATAAGACTACCCGCCTTTTTTAACATTATTTTTCAATTAAAAAAAAAAACTAGTCTTATGCACAGAAAAGTACGGTATGTATTTATATTAGAAATGCAAGAGGATCTGTTTTATTAATAGACAAATTCATGAGGAAAGCGCTACCAATGTTTACTTAGCCGTGATGGCTACGCAATACCTCCACAGTTGTAGTAGCAATGCTTCTGAATACCAGTTGCTGGGAACTGCAGGAGGGAAGGGGAGGCTGCTCTTGTGCTCATGTTCTGCTTGCTGGTTTTCCCCAGGCATTTGGTCGCTCACTGTGAGAAGAGGATGCTGGTCTAGAACAGGATGGGCCAGTGGCCTAATTCAGCAGATTCTTTACAGTGGTGCCTCGGGTTAAGAACTTAAATCGTTCCGGAGGTCCATTCTTAACCTGAAACTGTTCTTAACCTGAAGCACCACTTTAGCTAATGGGGCCTCCCACTGCTGCCGTGTGATTTCTGTTCTCATCCTGAAGCAAAGTTCTTAACCTGAGGTACTATTTCTGGGTTAGCAGAGTCTGTAACCTGAAGCATCTGTAACCCGAGGTACCACTGTATGTCCTTTAAAAGGCAAGTCTTTGCTCCCCAATGAAACTAAATTTGGTGCTCTTAGGGCTGGGGCCCCCAAATCTTTGATGCGGCAGCCGCAACAAATTTTGCTTTTTCAGCTCTGATGTTAACGGCCCTAACTAAGCTCTTTCACTTCTCAACAAGTTCATTACCTACAAAAAATGCATTTCTGGAATCTTACGGTAGCACAGGATCCATTTTAACAACACGAGTTTGTTTCAGATAAATCAGAGTGATGTTGGCTCTGTTTTGTCTTTAAAAAAATTCTCCTGACAACTGACCATATTCAGATTATTATATCTCTGCTTAATTAACAAATATGTTCAAGCCTTTTACCTTCACGCGCAGCCCCTTCCCTCCTCATAGAAATTAAGTCTCAAATTAATCATTAACTGAGAAATTATGCCCACCACGTTCAGAACAAGTCAATAGCTCACATATAAGTTAGATATTTATTTGAGATCCCAACTTGTTCTGAACCAGGTAACCATAATTTTCCATTTCGGATTATGTGGTAAACTACAGATAACTGTAGACTTCCAGGTTTATTGCTGCACTCAGAGAAGGAAGAATGGAAGGGGTTGTATGCTTTGGCAAAATGTTTGCAGCTTATTAAGCCAATATATGATAGTCCCAAACAGGTTTGTAAATGTGTGCAGTTATTTCTGCAGTCATCGCATAATTTAAAAAAATCACATAATAGGAGGAAGCACATAATTTTTTTATCTCTAGGAACAGGATTTTCAGCTGCCAGAACAAACAAATCATAAGTGTACAAACATGTTCAAGTAAACAGCTAACACAAAAGTCCAAATGCAAGTATAAGAAATGAAGCCTGCACTTAGATCTGTATTCCTCCAGGAAGATTAACCAACTAATGCATGCTCTCATGGAATTCAAGACATCATTTTAGGTTTGTGACAATTCAAGAACAAATCTTTAGTTCTATTGTTAACATATGCCCAACCGGAATGCAATGAGTCTCCATGAGCCTTAAAATCGTCCACTCCCTCTATGCTTCCTGTGTGGCTGTGTAAAGACTGCAACCATTGGCTTATTTGTCACTAGATCTGGCAAGACAACATTTATAGGATATGCTTTTACTATTTCATGCCTCCTTTCTCTAATTTTCTTGCTTTTTGTATATTGTATGAACATGTGAACACTCTTAGTTGTGGCTTTTCATCTTTTACATAAGACTTTTCCCTTTTTTGTTTTATAAGGGGAAAACTTATAAAGGGGGGGGGTGGGGGCTTACGTAAAAGAGTTCAAAAACTTCATCTGAACCAAGACTTCTACATGTAGTCACAGCAGCCAGGCCGGCCTGGTGCCCTCCAAATGCTTTGGACTACAACTTCCATCAGGTCCAGCTGCCACAGTTGTGTTGGCTGAGGCTAATGGTGGTTACAGTCCAAAACGACTGGAGTGCACTAGGTTAGGAAATGCTGGCCTACATCCTTCCAAGATTTTGTGGGCTAACAAGCAAAGAAACTTTTGTGGGAGGAATATGAAGTACTTCACATACTGATTTTGCGCTTAAGTCTTTTTTAGAAATAAGGAAAACATAAATATGACAGGAGCTCCTATCAAAACACAGATGAGGAATCTTACACTACAGATTCAAGGCCACCTACATGAACAAGATCAAAACTCATGACTGTGAATGCTGGGACGAAAAATTAATAACCAGGACTGGCCTAAGATCTCAGCTGGTGAGAAAGCCAGTTACACATCCGTACATGCCAGCATTCATTTCCTGAAAAGGAAATGTCAAATGTATTATGTTCAAGATACATAGGTAGTAGAGAAAACACATCCATTGTTAAACATGGATCGAAAAAGCCTCTTTGGGCAGCAGCCTACCAATATATGAGTAGGTTATGAAGTGAACTGGATATATTTCCCTCCACAGATACATTGGCAAGCATTCGGCATTTCACTGCTGAACTATGAACAGAAGTATTTACTGTATTAAATTTATATCCTGCCTGTCCTACCAAAGGAGCTGAGAGCGGCAAGTACACCAGCAATAAAAACATCTAAAAACAATTCCAATACAGATGCAGACTGGGGGAAAGGCCTGCTTAAAAGGCTTGTTGGAAGAGGAAGGAATTCAGGAGGTGCCAAAAAGACAACCAAAGTGCCACCTATTATTTAATGGGAGGAAATTCCAAGGAGCAGGTGCCGCAGTTCCAGTGGCCCAATTCCTATACAGTGTGGAATGGAGCTCCTGATAACATGGTATTTGCAGGAGGCCCTCAACAAAAGAGCACAGTGACTATATAAGGAGTGAGACAATCCTGGTCCCAAGCTGTACAGTATTGGCCCGAATATAAGCCGCACCTTTAAAACTGGAAGGGAGGGAGGGGAAAAAAGAAAAAATACCCGAATATAAGTTGCTCCATTCCTCGCTGCTCCTGGCTACATAGGGGGGGGGACTGCACTGTGTTGCCAGCGGCCTTTCCCCTTCTTTGCTCTCTCCCTTCCCGGCCTTGGGGGAGAGGCCGCACTCCTGGCGCTGTTTGCCCTGCGCTCCTGGCTGCAATACCGTAAGGTTGGGAATACAAGCCACACTTTATAACTTTTCACGGTTGGAATTTGGGGAAAAAGTGAGGCTTATATTCAGGCCAATATGGTATATAGCTTTATACACCAAAATCAACACCTTGAAAGTAGTCCAGTAGCTAACTGGCAGTCATTGCAATTAATTCAGCAGTGGTGTAGCATGGTGGAGATACCCTGTCGCTGTCCTATTTTGCATTAGTTGAAGCTTTCAGACCAACCTCAAGGGCAGTCCCACCTGCACTACTTTGCAGTAATCCAACCTGGAGGTTACAAGTGCATGGATGACAGTGCTCAGACCATCCTGATTCAGGAATGGCTGAAGCTGGTGAAAGGAACTCCTAGCCACCTAGTCACCTGGGCCTCTTGCAGCAAAGATGCATCCAGTAACACTCCCATACTAGAAAACTACTCTTTCAGGGGGAATACGACTCCATTTAGGGAAGACAAATTATCTGGACTCAGGAATCACCCATCCACAGCACTTCTGTCTTACCAGGATTCAGTCAGTGTGTTGGCCTTCATCCAGCTCACCACCAAGTCCAGGCACCACTCCCGGACTTACATGGCTTCTCCTGGTTCAGATGTTACTGAGAAGTAGAGCTGGGGATCATTAGCATACTGATGACAGCTCACCCCAAATCTCCTAATAACCATTCCCATGGCTTCATATATATGTTACACGACACTAGGGACAGTATGATACCCTGCAGCACCCAAACTGCACAGCTGCTAGGGGGCCAAAAGACAATCACCCAATGCTATATGAAACCAACCCTGGAGAAATATAAGTCACAGCTAACTAATGCATAGAACCATAGAATTGTAGAGCTGGAAGGGACACTGACAGTCATTGTTACTGAAGAATGGATAAAACAGTTTTCTGCAGAAAAATAAAGCACATCACTGCCCCCACATCACTGAGTGGTGCACCTATTATCACTTCTGAAGCCCTGCCAGCTTGTGCTGACCAGTCCAGAAGGTGAAGGGAACTTGCTGTTGCTTCTTTTCCTTCACACAGCTTTTCTCTTTAAATTCCCCCTTCTATATTCCTACATGGAAGGAATTAGTTAAGCCAGTTTCAGGGAAGATGGAGCATTCTGACCTGGAAAAAAGGGACCCTGAATCTATCAGATCCAGGGCTGCCCCTGTCCCACCCCTGCCCCAGGTCATCCCACTTTAGGGCCTAATGCCAGCTACTGTTGGCAAAAGAACAACCACTGGCAAAAAAGAGAGAAAAGAACCACCAGCTGAAGTTCTATGCACATGGAGCCATCTGCATGCATGGGAGGGATCTCAACAGTCCTCTATCAGCCAAGTTCTTCTCCACCAGTGGAGGTGCCCCTCCCCTCCTTCCTAACCCTCTCTAATCAGCTGATCTGGGAGGAGGTGTAAGACTGCACTGCAAAATATTTACGCAAATGAAAAAACAAGGTCATCTGAACGTAAATATGGAAAAAGAAAATGTACTGGCTAGTTTGAAACTGTTAGGTCTCATGGCCATCAATCTAAGAAACAGTAGCTGACTGGACCAATATATTCCAATGTAAGTTACAACAGCGGGGGGGGGGGGGGGGGAATATTTTCAGGTAACATATTTATTTTACCTGATAACAGAAAGCAATTTTTAATAAAATCTGAATAATGTGGGGGAAAGGCTTTAATCACTTCAATTGACCTACCACTTCAATAGACTTATCACAATCATTATTGTTTAAAAGCCATGTTTAGCACTGTGTGACTTTACACCTATAAAACTGTTTGCCTCATTTTTAAGTGTTAGACTTGTCTGTGTCGTCGATAGCAATTTTCACAAGCTGCACTGAGTGCTCTTTTAAGGGAAAAGCAGGTATGGGTTCTCTAAATAAATAAGCAAATGAAATCCCAAATGCAGACAGGTAACACAAGAAAAGAACCAGCCCTTCTTATTTCTGCAGCAGCCAACAGAAAGTTGGCACCCTCTCCAGGATGCCATGGCATTAGAAACTTAAAACAAAAAAGCACTGGCATGAACAACATCTCAACCAGGCCCAGCCTATCAGAAGAAAACTTAGGAGAGCTAACTTCCTTCCAACCGGAATCCACTTGCTTTGCTAACCCTTGTTGACAGTCACAGGAAGTTCCCTGCCTTCTGATGCAAAACAATCACGCACCATCACGAAACTCGCCCGGGAAAGAGGGGAAACGCAACACACGCAACTTTTGACAGGCAGCCTTTAAAAGCAAAAAGACCCCCCACAACCCAATAAAAAATAAATCTCATAAATAGGGTATTTAAAAAACAAAAACAAAACACTATTGTTCCAGTGCGAGAATAAAAGAGAAGAACTGAGCGGGAAGCCTATTTTCTCTGGAGAAGTGGGAAATGATTTCCGTTTTGTTTACTGAGGGGGGGACGACCACATACGCCTCATTTTACCCAAAATAAATGGCACGCGGAGGAGTGGGAGGTGCGCACACTCCCCCCTGCACACACAGGCATCCACGGGGTGCCAATTAGGCTGCAGCCGCTTGATCTCAGCCCCACACTGAACGCAGAAGGGGGGCGGCCGCTTCTCACTTTTGCCAGAGTTTGAGGGGGGAATGAGTTTCGGCTACCACTACTTTCGGAAAGTGTCACTTAAAAGGGGAACCGGTTTAAATTGTAAGAATCTGGGAGGCCGCCACGTCCCCTCCTCCTCCTCCTCTCTCCTTCCACGCAGCCGCCCTTTGCTGCTGCCAGGCAGGGGACCCCCATCCGTGCCAAGTCGTGTGCCGCCGCCTGTGCGCGACGGAGTCCGGGCGCGCCCGAAACCCACCGCAAGCCCAAACCCACGGCCCCGACGGCGCCTGGGACGCCGGCTCCCAATGGGCAAAGCTGGAGCCGCCTTTCCTCCGGAGGGAGGTTCCGCGGGGCCGCCCCTAAGTTATGGGACGCCGTCCTGGTCTTTGTGGGGCGCCTCCTTCTTCCCCCTTCCCCGCTCCGCCGCCGTCCTCGCTCCCCAGAACAGACGGGATCCCAACATGGCCGCGGATCCGCCAGGGACCGGGAGGAGAAAGTTTCCTCCGCACCACCTCCGCCGGCTCTCGGCTTCGCCCCGAAGGGGGACGGCGGGCTGCTCTCTCCCCGCGCCCCCCTGACCCGAGCGCGCCGCTTACTGAGAAACCGAAGCGCGCCCTCCCTTCGCTCCGCTTCCCAGGTCCGCAGCTTGTTGCTTCTCGCTCTCCCTTGGTTTCCTTCAGCCGCCGTTGCTAGTCGGGTTACTGCCGCCGCCGCCGCCGCCGCTGCCCCGCCCGCCGCTCGTGCGCGTTCACACACACACACAACACCCTGGGCCGGCCTCCTAGCGGCGAGGAGGACGAGCCTCGGCGGCATCCCACCCCAGCTCGATTTCCCAAGAGAGAGCCGAGGGGAGGGGCCGGCGCCATCTTGGGAGAGGCGCCCGTCGAAGCCGGGGGGGGGGTGCGCTGCTGAAGGGGGAGTAAGGGTCGAAGCCCTCCCTGCTGGAGAAGGGGCGCACGGGAATGGGTTCACACGGGGCGCCCTTCCAGCAAAGCCTTGGGTCATTCTCCCCTGAAGCTCTCTGGCCTCCCCCCGCGCAATCCGAGCGGTTCAAAACATTTCTGCTGCTTGAGGTGAAGGGCAATGTGGATGCAGCACACCTCGCATTTCCGTGCACTAACACCGAAGGGCTTCGCTTCAAGCCTGGAAAAGGGCCTTCTCCTGAGGCAGCAGCAGGATTGTCTTTGGTTACCTGGCATACGTAGGCAGCAAGGTCCTGCATCACCTGTCTGCTGCTTCCCATCACTTGCCACTTCACTTTGCCCTAGAGTAGTATAAGGGGAATAATTTGGATCCGTTCATTGTAAAAGAGATTCGGAGGATCTAACACGCACAAACCATATGTGATTCCCCTCTATTTTAACTCGCCTTGTGTTACAAGAACGTTTTCACCAGATTGGGTTGTGATTGCTGTGTCCGTTGATGTTATGAATGTTGTTATGGCCTTTGATGAGTGCAATCAACATTTTGATGAGGAAGAAGATATATAATAAGGCTGTTTCTGTGCTTGTTGGAGCCGCTTGTGCCCACACATCTATTATTAGCACTGAGGATGGGGATGAACATGAAACACCTTGCCTATTAAATCTTCAGTGCAATACTTTTCCTGATGGGAATTCACCTCCACAAAGGCTTGTGTAGCACCTAGATGTCTTTGGGTAGGTCTCGCTTAGAATGTGTTTGGAAGTGTTTTTTAACACTTGGGTTTTAGTCAGCAAGTAAAATTTCCTTCACACCAGCATTACTGCACTAGCCATGGGCATAGCCAGGATTTTTGTTTTTTAGGGGCCCCTCCCTGCCCCCCTCTTGGCTAAGCCCCTGGCACTAGTACTGCAAAATATTTCGCTCCATCCGCCTGGGAAGTGCAGCCAGGAGAATCTGCACTGGTAGGTAGGCCACAGAAAGCCCCGAAACACTGAGGGGTTGAGCTATCCACAGTCCACTGAATCCCCAACATTGGGTCCATTGCTACACTAACTCCAAGCTGGCGAAACAATTTGCCTGTCCTCTTGCGCTGAATGGTGTAAGACGCAGGGCTGCAGATGCGGCAGTGACGCACTCATCCACTCCATTAAACCTGGCCAGGGTTTGAATTGCCGTCCCAGTTTGTAGCATTTGTTTGTTTGTTTTTTTCCGCAGGCTCAACTGGTGGACCTGAGTAATAACAGACTGCTGGACACTAAGGGCTTCCACACTTCGTCTTAAAAGTAAAGATAACAATAGCTTACCAGGTAAAGTAGGAGAGGTTGAGTGTACAGAGAACTTACTCTCTACTTTCACTGTGTGTGTGTGAAATCTTCTCTAAGACCTGTGCAGAATTTGGTGTGAGTTAAGACCTCATTCTCTCTCTCCCTTTGCAACCAAGACAAGCATCTACAGTATTTCACATACATATATCCACATATTGTTATTTCAGAAGTGGATTCCATTCAAAATGACTGCTGTTCCACACTTATTTGCTGGTTTACTTACGGTATCTGAATTATAGCCTTTTCATGAAGGGATAGATTGTGCTATATCCCATAATACTACCCTTTCAAAAGTAGTGATACTGGGATTATTAATAGTTGGGATATATCTGGATTCAGACCTAATTCAGACCTTTCTGAATTTAAGAAGTCTAATAAATTTGAATATATTGATCTTAATATTTAGGGCGTTATGTCGTGGAATTGGTACAATGATAGTCCCTTTCCCCCAAAAAAAAGTCTGAGTTCAACCTGGTTCAGGGTATATGACAATAATTTGATTACCAAGTCACTTGTCTTGGTGGTCCTCTTGCATTTTACATAAAGGAGGAGCCACTGTCACATCTATGTACAAGAGAAGGCTTTATATAAATACAAAAAATTCTTTAGGGGGCAAAACCCTACAGGGACCCCCCCCAAAAGGCACCCCAGTCCAATAATGGCCACAAAATGTTGAATATCTGGGGAAGGAATGGAAAATGGAGCGATAATGGAGTAGAGTATCGTGGAGGACAGCATGGCTTACTGGAATACCGAACAGGAACCCTCCATACTTTAATATTTTGTTGCAGGTCCCACTTATAAACATTTAATATTCAAATTATTCAGTTCAGTGCATGTTGTGGCAACCGCAGACACATGACACTGTGGTCTACAACCACAGTGACAAGCCACACACACACTGTGCCTCCAGTCTCAAACCACAGGCAACCCTCACACCACCAGATCCACAACACACACACCCGTTTATCACCACTCTCAAAGCAAAATTCTTAACAGAATATTAATAATAATTATAATAAATAAAACATCTTTTTGATTATTGTGATCAGTACTTGATTCTGACACTCTAGGAAAATGCAACCTACCTTTCTCTACTAATTCATCTACCTAGCCTCAATATTATTGAGCCTAAGCAGGGCTTCTTGTATTCCCTTGTTCCCACTAACTGATTTTGTCCTGGCCTTTCATTGCCATTATGTTACTCAGTTGAGTTTTCATGCCTCCACCCCCAAAAAAAATCTGCCTTTCAGTCTTTTCCCTAAAATGACATATCAAAGTTTGCTTTATACTATATCCCCTTGTGCTCGTTGTGACTCTGGTAATTTCATTTTCATTTTCCCTGTTCATTTTCTTTTCATTTTCATTTCCTCAAGCAGGATCTAAAGGAATGAGTTAAACGTTCTTTTTCGGGGGGGGGGGGGGGAAATATGCATCTTGATGTTGGTGGTTCAAGTTTACCTTGTTTTTATGACTGTAATATATTCTTGTTATGGTATTTAACACTGCTCATTCCACTGGGTTGTTTCACTGCTCATACAGCTACACTTTTTATTTCTGGGAAACTAAGTGCTTGAACTTCAAATCCAAACTGCATATCAAATGCAAGACAAATCTAACGAGCGATCAATTTTTGTTCTGCTTAATCCTCCAGCAGAAAGTGGTGGCTGGGCTGCCTAAACCAGATGTTCTCATAGTTACTTCTATTTTCAAGCTTCAGGCTGTGAGTATCACTCTTATGTAGCCAAAATGACAGCACCTACATACAAGAAGTGGGGTATCAGCAGGCTCAGAGGAACCCAGAGAACAGTTCAGTGAGAAAGAACTATGTATGCTCAGTAGTTATGGAATGCTCACTGTACATTAGGGAGAAATATGGAAACCTGTTTGGGGAAAATGGAATGGAGTGGAGAGTTCTGAACAGAAGCAGTCCACGTAGCAACATTAATTATTATTAATAATTGTTAACATTGTTAAAAAGCATTAAAAGCAAGAGCAGAACTACAAAACATACAAAAATAATCAACATTACATTGTACAAATGATGTCACTTCTATTATGTTCTAGTGGCCTGCTGCAACAGCTAAGTCTTACTGAACATACTACGGTAGTATGGAAGACAATTTGATCTCTTCAGGGAAGGAGTTCCATAGCCTTGCAATGTCCCCCTGAGCCATATTGCCTGAGGACAACACAATCGAAGCATCCCCTGCAGATCACAAAACTCAGGCTGGCTAGTTCTAGGCTGGGTTCTCCTTGAGTCCTAAGTCATGTATGACTTTGCAAGCTGTTTGCAGTTCCCACTTGTAACAGTTTACAATTACCAGTAATTACATATTCACATAACTTCAGTTTGTATAAGAACTTCTTCCTCATAAAGCCCAGAAATTCAAAAACCTTATATTAGATGCCTCACAGTTTTGCTTTTTTCTGATCTTATGCTCTCTTCCGTTTCACTTCTCTTCCAACTTCCTTTGATGGTTTCCTTTTGAAAGCTCTCGACCGGCAAGATAAAACGCTCTTTCAACCTTATATAAACACTTCCACCAGCACACCACTTAGTTGACTGTGCCTTAAATTTTACAAAGCTCATAAGAGCATGGTGCCATGAATATGGTTATTTTTATGTCGGTGATTTAGAGATCAGCCTTCTTGAGACTGGGATATAGTTGTTTCACGCACTTCATCTCCTGTTATGGTTCCTTCCACCACCACACCTTTTTAACTATGTTTATCAAAGTAGTTTATTGGATACAACAGAAGATATGCAAAACATAAATTCAGTTTTAAAAGTCAAGCCAAAAAAATTTCATCATAGCATATCAATTACACAGCTTTTGGCAACAGCATACTCTTTACCATGCTTTTTAACATCTATATGAAGCCACTGGGAGAGATCATAAGGGGGTTTGGGCTGGGTGTTCATCAGTATGCAGATGATACCCAACTCTACCTCTCTTTCAAATCAGAACCAGTGAAGGTGGTGAAGGTCCTGTGTGAGTGCCTGGAGGCGGTTGAAGGATGGATAGTGGCTAACGGATTGAGGTTGAATCCTGACAAGACAAGTACTGTTTTGGGGGGACAGAGGGCGGGTGGGTTTGGGGGGACTCCTTGGCCCTGAATGGGGCAACTGTTCCCCTGAAGGAGCAGGTGTGCAGCCTGGGAGTCAGTTTGGACTCACAGCTGTCCATAGAGGCGCAGGTCAATTCTGTGTCCAGGGCAGCTATCTACCAGCTCTATCTGGTACACAGGCTGAGACCCTACCTGCCCGCGGACTGTCTCGCCAGAGTGGTGCATATTCTAGTTATCTCCAGCTTGGACTACTGCAACACGCTCTATGTGGGGCTACCTTTGAAGGTGACCCAGAAACTACAACTAATTCAGATTGCGGCAGCTAGACTGGTGACTGGGAGTGGCCGCCAAGACCACATAACACCTGTCTTGAAAGACCTACATTGGCTCCCAGTATGTTTCTGAGCACAATTCAAAGTGTTGGTGCTGACCTTTAAAGCCCTAAAAGGACTCAGCCCAGTATACCTGAAAGAGCGTCTCCACCCCCGTCGTTCAACCCAGACACTGAGGTGCAGCGCCAAGGGCCTTCTGGCGGTTCCCTCACTGCGAGAAGCGAAGTCACAGGGAACCAGGCAGAGGGCCTTCACGGTAGTGGCGCCCGCCCTGTGGAACGCCCTCCCATCAGATGTCAAAGAAATAAACAACTATCCGACGTTTAGAAGACATCTGAAGGCAGCCCTGTTTAAGGAAGTTTTTAATGATGATGTTTTAATGTATTTTTAATCTTTTGTTGGAAGCCGCCCAGCGTGGCTGGGAATGGGCGGGGTATAAATAATAAATTATTATAAATTATTATTTCCACTGATCCAGAAAATAGAAAAATAGAACAATATAAAAGAGGATCAAATAAAATCAGAATAGAAATATTCAGCAGTTATTTGTTTTATGATTTAAACTTTGTGTTTGTGTGCACCCCCACAAAAAAATGTATTTTTCAAACTTCAACCTGGATATTTATCACAGGATGAAATATCTGCAGAAACTCCAATTTCATTGTTTTATGTGTCACCACCCACATTGAGGTGGTGGTGGTGGTGGTGGTTGCATTTTGCATAATCAGTGGCTGCATTCATTTAAAAGCAATTGTTTCATTGTAATTTTATAGAAGTTTCCCCATCAGTACTGATGTACTATATTACAATACTAATTTAGTGGCAACATTGTGCACTTCTAACCAATATTGCAGAAGAGTCCAGTGAACAATAAACTTCTGTAGAAATGAACAAAATGTGCCTCAATTCAAGATACTGATAAAGAGGAAGATTCACTATTTGAGACAAGTGTTTGAACTTATCAAACTCCATGGCACTGAAAGCAGAAAGATGATGTAACATTTTGCGTAATTTTGCTGAAAATCCTTGAATCATTTCTTTATAATACATTTCAGAAAATAACACTATTTTATAAATAGCCATCCGTTTCTCCCATTTAAACCACGTAAGTAAAGTAAAATATCCCTAACACTCCAGTTTCATTAAGCTTTCTTAGGTAAAACAAATCCTAAAGCGCTTAATAGTGTATTACTATCTTGCAGCCAAAGTTTTGTGGCACTTTGGAGACTTAACAATTTGTACAAGCAAATAAAGACTAATGAGGTTATTTACAGTCAAGCGGTGTATAATTTTTATGAAATAAAGAAAAACAATAAAGCAAATTACTTATGCTTTCATGGACAAACCCACTTTGCCAGGTGAGTGAAGTGAAATCTAAGTTGGCAAGTGCATAAAGGAGAAAATTGTACTGTGGGAGGTGAATGGCAGTGAGATGCAAATGTCATTAGTAAACTGGCATAAAGCCATACAGTAAAAGGTGGTTGAATCCCAAATTTCATCTCCATCCTTTCTGTTACTTAACAGAATATGATCTGAGCTGGCCCAATATATTTTGCCGCTTGGAGCAAAGGTGTTCCACCTCCCATCTGCCATCGTGGCAATTTGGTCTTATTTTAGCACTGCTGACAAGAGAGAGTCCTCCACAGGATTTGAGAGTAGCAGGCTAGCTTAAGAGGGTGCAGGGCAGGCCACGTGGTATATGTAGATCTCCCTTCTAACTTTACTCACTGGCTTCTTTGCTTCCTGCTATCGGCTCACTGCCTGCTCCAATGCTGCAATGCAGCACCATTGTGCAACACATGAATGGAGGAGCACATGACCTGGGCTGGTTGCCTCTGCCTACCTGCCTGCTTGCTTGCATAGGCAACTTTCCTAACAGTGTGAGATTAGAGCATGTCATTTTAGGGGTCTTAATTTTTGCAAATTTCTTTAGTGAGGGGTATTAAAAATATGTTTTGGGGGTAAGGAATTCAAATCTGCTTTTGTTTTTTGTGAATGGACAACATTTCGCTTGGTAAGTCAACATTTGATGAAGAAGCACATAAACTATTCTTGGAGAAACAAAGAATTTTAATTTTACCTTTTGAAAGTCAGGCAATATAAAATATGTATAATATATAAATGAAAAAATAATATTAATATATAATACAACTGCAAGTACAGTGGTACCTCAGGTTAAGAACTCAATTCGTTCTGGAGGTCCATTCTTAATAGGGCTGCTGGGCCGCCGCCGCTGCACAATTTCTGTTTTTAACCCAAAGTACTATTTCTGGGTTAGTGGAGTCTGTAACCTGAAGCGTCTGTAACCCGAGGTACCACTGTACTTGGCAATCATTTTTAATTATATCTATGCAATTTTACATACATATTATTTACCAAGCAAAACTACCATTATATTAATGTAACCAAAATATCTTTTGAATGCCCAAGTCATGTTGCAAACTTTTTAGCACCCCTCATTTTTTGCAATTTGAAAGTTGAAAAATTCAACTCACCTTACTGTGAGGTGGTTTAGGAAATGTAACCAGGCTAAACAGAAAGCCCAGCCTGTAACAGTAAAGCATCACTGCCAGTTCAGGAAAATGGCAATAACTGTAAGGAGGAACCCATAGAGAAATGGCCATGGACAGCCACCATGTCCTTCAGCATCCACCGCATGAGGAAGCCCTCTCAATATGCCTCCAAGAGTACAGCAAGACCCAGATATGAGAGCTCTTGTTCTAGATAACATGAAGTATTTTGATTTTGTAGCTTTCATCAGTGGAGGCCACCACAAACTAAGAACATGCTAGGTAAGCAGTTTATCTTCCGATATATCTGTGAGTTGTTCAACCAAGCACTTTTGCAAAATGGAGCTGGTTCAGCACCTCATCATAGTCTAGCATCCTGTATGATCTTAGATTATTCCCTCAGGCGCAGTTCTTCAAGTTATTAATGTTATTCTTAAGAACACACTCACTTTTTAAAATCCACTTTCCTGTACCACTACCCCTGCCCACATTTTCTCAGTGAGCACAGTCATTTGTTGTTTTTTCCAGAGAAATTAACTACATCACCATTTCAGCCGTCACACTCTCATTGATTGCCTTAGAATCTGGCTTGGAATTTCTGCCATATTCTCTATTTCAATTATTTTCACCTCCTGTATTTGGGGCAGCCTTTTTAGGTTCAAGGTCTACATCAGAAACTGAAGCTATGTCTGATGCTTTAAGGGAGTCTTAAAAGTTTTGACTTACTGGCAGCAAGATCTTTGGTCAGATCTCAGCGGGGCTCTTCTAAAGTTAATCATTTGCATCCTGTAACAAATAACCAAGGTGGTTGTATATGTGTGGTGAACTATAAATCATAGGTCAGAGTGTGACCAGTACTGGCTTAACTCAGATTGTGTTGGATTTGAAAAAGTAAGGCTGTGATCAATCATCCAGCAGGTCTTATCAGCATATATACAGCTACATTGAGACTTCCCCACTCATTTCTGTTCATAGAGAACTGCTGCTGCATTTCATACAGACTGCTTCCCTTCAAGGGAGAGAACAGCGAGCCCTTGTTTATGCAAGGGACTTGGGACTGTGGCCAAGGTCCAATGTACTTACATCTACTATTTGTGCCAGAAATTGTGTTTGCAAGCACAACTGACTTGCTCATTTGCTGGAACAAGGAACTATCTCAGAAATGAGCTCAAGAAGTCACACGAATTATCCCAATCAACAATTTATGTCACATTTCCAAACTCAGCCTATATCAATAACATTGTCAGTAGAACTTTCTCGCCCATACATGCTACTGCTCCTAATGTATTTCAATGCTCTAAATCTGTGAGAAGGCTTCAGCTAATGTATCTCCTGCCCTGGTCCTCAACCCTGACCAATGGCCATGCTGGTTGAGGCTGATAGGACTTGGATTCCACCCTCATCTGCAAAGCCACAGGTCGCCCCATCACTGATAACGATATAAAGGGCCTTTGGACAGAAGGGGAAATGATTGGCGAAAAGAGTGTGGTGGGTTACTGGTTCTGTATGCCTTCTGTTTCCTTAGAAATATTTTCATAACATCCTAGAAAAATGAGCATAGTCTCTCAGGAAGAATATGTTCAGCAGGCACACATATGGTGTTTGGTTAGAAGAAGAAAAGACAAACAGGTCTGAATTTAGAACAATCCAATTAGCTTCTCAAACGTCCACACTTCCAACTGCTGGCATTTGTCTAAAGGTGCACCAAAAAACCAAAAAAAAATTCTTACAGGGAAAGTACTTTGACATGAATAAGATGCAAACCACATGTGAGTGTAAATCTAAAAACAAATGTATGTAAACATATGTGTGTAGTATGACACTGTATACAGGATGCACTCTTGTTTCCTATGCAGTTGGTTTTTCCAATTGCAGTGTAGCTAAAATTCTCTTTATGGTAGGTTATACATTCTATGCACACTGCCTCGTTGCTTGTATGATTTTCCCCCTTCATGAAAGACAGACAGATTGGGAAAATCCCGTTTCCTTGGTTCATACAGCTCACCAGATAGCCTTGTGCCAATCCCAATCTTTTAGCCTAATTTATGTCTCGGGGTTGGCATAGCGATAACTCCCATACACCTCTCTCAGATCTGGATCCAAACAGGATAGACTAAGATTAAAAGGGAAACTGTGCCCTGTCAGATGTTATGGACTCCAGCTACCATGAACCTCAGCCAATATGGCCAGTAATCAGGGGCAATGGGAGTTGGGAGTTTGAATGTGAGGTTCATAATTTGTCCCAGTAAACAAGGGAGTTATGTACAGAGGTAAACTGTCTAAATGGATTTCAGTTAGCAATAGAAGACCAGTGAATGCAATTTAGTATGTAAAAGATGTAAGCATAGTCCACAAATAACGTCAAAGGAAAATCAAAATAACATTTTACATGAATTAAATTTGGGATAAGAGAAAATATAAGAAGCTGTGTATACAAGAGGCAAAAATTGGAACACAGTGATTGCGGGAGAAAATGTGAAGCAATCAGGTAAAGTAGCTTTTATGTAAGATTGCAGCATGCATGATTAAAATTAAATGCACCCCAACCACCAACCCACCTAAACTCCAACAACCTTCTAGTTAAGGTTTATACACTGTATGCTGCATAGCAGATAGAAATAAAGGTTAAGGAAAACAGGTTGATCCCCATGTGAAATTTTGTATAAATCAGCCCAATATAAATCAGCCCAATATAAGACCCAAGAAAAAATAATTCAGTGGAAAATGAGAATATTTAAAAATAGAGGGGTGAAATCTTTACAGGGAATAAATTAAATAAGGAGAAGGGGAAAGCAACATAAAAATTAAACTTATTCAAAACTGCCTGTAGGCCAAAGCCCAGAAAAAAAACAACACAAGCAGTTCAGAGAAGTTAAAAGGAAAACCTCCCAAGCATTAAAAAACTTAATCCGACCTGTACAAAGGACTATGGAAAGCTCAGCATAGATGCACCTAACCCAATGGAAAACAACTACAAACGGCAAGAATGAGATATAAAAGCAAAGCTTTCTTTGAAACGTGAATTTGAAAAATAAACTTCGCTTTGTGTTGCTGCAACTGATGAGCTCCAAAGAACTTACCACTGTATGTATCTAACTTTGTATATTATTCACACTATAGGCCATTCTAGCATAGTTTGAATAGTAGTCATTTATCCATCCTTCCCTCTCATTTCAAAATCCAGAGGCCCAGTCTGAGAAAAACACAGTACCTGTCCTCTCTTCTGCAACAGGCAACAAGACAACAGTTTGTGAGCTACTGTACATTTCCGAACCAAAGATCTTCCATATCATTGACGGCATGGACTCCCCCAATATAAGAGTAGACCTACAACATCTGGAGGACCACAGGTTCTCCATCCCTAGTGTAAGGCACACAACACTGAACAATTTAGCTGGTTCAGAAACATATTTGTCTTTTTCTTCAGATGCATGCAGCCCAAATTGTGCTTTTGTTAAATTGTGCAGTGGGACATAAGATATACGAAAGCACATTTACCTAAGTTTTAGGACAGAGAACATCTGTTGAGGAAACGTCTTGAATTATGTTTCCAGGGAAGCAGCCAGACATTTAAATCTGAGAATGGAGCCCTTTTAACAGTATGAATTGTCTTGACTGGTTCTGTAAACAAATATGCCAAGTAGCATTGGCATCTTTTAGTCACTAGAAAATGAGCAATTATGTCTTAATTACTCCCCTACCCCTGTATTCTTGCATTCCTCGCATGCTTGTTGAAGGGTGACAGTCTCAGCTGAGTGAAGATGGATGGTTGAGCATATTATTATACTATGATGACATGTGCTAAGAATACACTGTTCAGGTGCACCTTTCTGCATCATGTAACAACAGCTCCTCAAATGCATACACATACAGACACTTCCATCCTTCTTCTATAAAATTAATGTCACGCTTTCATGGTATAGCCAGCACACTCAATTCCAAAAGCTGTACCACAAACAGAAGTGATGTCCAAACATTTTGCTAGCATGGCACCCCTGAACAAATTCATAGCTAAGTGTACAGATACAATTGTCCATTTTGGCCTACCTTGCACACTCCAGTGCCTCATGTCCTCATCAATTGTAAGGTCATGGTCCTCACATTTCGTACAAGTGGTTGTGGGTTCAAATGCCACATGCCCTGCCCTGTCCCTACATCAAAAAATAAATAAATCCATCCAAACCACCTTAAGGGATTTCATGGAAGGTACTTGACTGGGAGAAGACGAAATTGTGTCCCGTTGTGAACATACAAAATATTTTGAATATACATGGGTTTTCCCAAAAGGCCTGTAATTTATACTTCACCTTCCTTAATATAGTAGCCAGCCCCAACCCTATCTGTTGTCTATGCTCCGGTAACCTCTAGGTTAGATTACTGCAGCGCATCATACGTGGGGCTGCCTCTGAAGACGGTTCAGAAACTTCAGGTGTTGTAAATTCAGCAGGCAGGTTCACTGAGGCAAGACACTTTGAGCATATAACGCCAATCCTTGCCCAACTACACTGGCTGTCAATTAGATTCCAGACCCAGTTCAAAGTGCTGATTTCGACCTATAAAGCCTTAAATGGCTCAGGACCACGATACCTAAGGCATTGCCTTTCCCCATATGAACTGACCCAGACTCTGCAATCATAATCTGAGGCCCTTTTTTGTGTTCCTCCTCCATGAGAGGTCCAGAGGGTGGCAACACAAGAACAGGCCTTTTCTGCAGTAGTTCTGCTCTCCCCAGGGAAGCTCACCTGCAGCCTCTGTTACACATCTTTAGGTGTCAGGCAAAAACATTCCTCTTCTCTCAAGCCTCTGGCTAATTAAACTATGGCCTTTTAACTTGGGGGGGGGGATCTGTTTTTGTTTGCTGCTACGTTGTGTATTTTTGTGCTTTTATGTTGTAAACCACCCTGTGATCCTCAGGTGAAGGGCAGTATAGAAATTTAATAAATATACAAAATAAATAATGGTTGGATTCCTATTTGGCCGCTCTAGTTTCAGTGGTGGCCGGTGGGGCTGGGAGAACCAAAAATTAAAAAGACATACAGTGGTACCTTGGTTCTCGAACAGCTTGGCTCCCGAACAAATCGGCTCCCGAACGCCGCAAACCCAGAAGTGTTTCGGTTTGCGAACGTTTTTCGGAAGCCAAACATCCGACGCGGCTTCTGCTTGAGTGCAGGAAGCCCCTGCAGCCAATCGGAAGCCGCGCCTTGGTTTTCGAACCGTTTTGGGAGTCGAATGGACTGCCAGAGCGGATTAAGTTTGACAGCCAAGGTACCACTGTACTTCTTTTCCTCCTTGCAGGGCTTGGTGGAGGTGCCCCATTCCTGGTGTAATGTAAACCTTGAGTTCACTTAAAGTGGGTTTCCTGGTTACCAACATCAGTATGACTGTGCTGTAATGAAGATCAAAACCATCATATACCGTATTTTTCGCTCTATAAGACGCACTTTTTCCCCTCCAAAAATTAAGGGGAAATGTGTGTGCGTCTTACAGAGCGAATACAGGCTCCATGGCTTCAGCAAAAGCAACACAAAGCCTCCGAAGCGCAGTGGGAGTGCCCCCGCCGTGCTTGGGAGGCTTCAGGCGGCTATCCCTAAAGCCTGGAGAGTGAGAGGGGTTGGAGTGCACCAACCTTTCGCTGAAGCCAGGAGAGCGAGAGGGGTAGGTGCACACCGATCCCTCTTGCTCTCCAGGCTTTGCTTCGCTAGAGAGGCGCTGCACAGTTTTTCCTCTCTGTGCAGCGCCCCTTCAGAAGCGGGAAGAGAAATGGCAGGGGCTCAGTTTCTCCTGCCGCTTCCCTGAAGGGGCGCTGCGCAGAGAGGGATAGTGTTTTTTTCTTGTTCTCCCCCTCTAAAACTAGGTGCGTCTTATGGTCGGGTGCATCCTATAGAGCGAAAAATGCGGTATATATTTTTAAAGAAAAGGATAGTATTGTGCTGAAGATAATCAAATGTTTTTACTTTCCAAATGCATGTTTTAATTAAATACTGCTAATAGAGAAAGCACAGAGGATTTTACATATGTGGCTCCAGGGGAGGGAAAGAGATGGACGATGACAGCGTTGCCAGAGGAAGTGGAGTGGGCTGGCTGACTCACTCGAACAGAAGGGGCTGACGAGTTAATGAATGAACTAAGGAGATACATCCTCACCTGTCACATGCTGCCTACAATGCAATCTAATCTAATGGGAGTTCTATACATCACTCTCGGAAAAGAAGAATGTTTTATTTGCGGGTAGAGCAGCACACCTTCCAATCTCCCAGCTCTGTTGTTGAATATGATAAGATTGTCATGGCATTTCCTCCCCCCCCCCCCCAAGCATACTGTATGCAAAATGAGAGGCAATGCCTGAGTACACTACTGGGTTTTAGCATATTACCATATGACCTCTATGACCATATAATTGCACATGGTGATTGCAAGCTGTTGTAACTGCTTACATCCTGTTTACGGTACTTATTTCTCAGCATTCTCTCCCTCTCCTCTGATTACCACACCACATTTGCTTCCTGACATCACAACAGAGACGCTCCTTTTGTCTTTTGCAGCTACATATCTTCCTATAGTTGGATTTTATGCACCTGCTAAATGTTCTCCATTAGCACTAGAGTGTTTTGTCTGCTTTCCCTCAGTATTATATAGGATCCACATACCTTCCACCATTTATTTCTCAAGCCAAGCTAGTTTTATGGAGGGTAGGAGCACACAGAAAGCTGCAATTCTACAGAGTCACGCTGTTTGTGCTTGCAGCTCAGCAGCATCTAGCCTCTGGCCCTCCAGATACAGTGGTACCTCAGGTTACATACGCTTCAGGTTACAGACGCTTCAGGTTACAGACTCCGCTAACCCAGAAATAGTACCTCAGGTTAAGAACTTTGCTTCAGGATGAGAACAGAAATCGTGCTCAGGCGGCGCGGCGGCAGCAGGAGGCCCCATTAGCTAAAGAGGTGCTTCAGGTTAAGAACAGTTTCAGGTTAAGAACGGACCTCCGGAACAAATTAAGTACTTAACCCAAGGTACCACTGTATTGTTGGTTTGCAGCTCACATTGTTCCCAAGCGAGGTAATCTGTGTGTGTAGTTTCACAGAACAAGTGATATGATTATTCTCTTGCACCAGCTAGTGTTTTCACAATGTTGGAAGTAGGCTTTTGTGTTAAGGTAAACGGTGTTTCCGTGTGCTGCTCTGGTTCGCCAGAAGTGGCTTGGTCATGCTGGCCACATGACCCAGAAGCTATACGCCGGCTCCCTTGGCCAATAAAGTGAGATGAGTGCCGCAACCCCAGAGTCGGTCATGACTGGACCTAATGGTCAGGGGTCCCTTTACCTTTATACAAAATTAGCTGTCAGGCATAAGCTGTCAAAGCAACGTATTTGATTTTACATGCACAGCCCAATGCTAACCCAGTAAGGCTGAGCCTTTTTTAAAAGTAAGTGTATACTTCCTGGCTTAATTTTCTCACCACCTTGCCCTGTTGCAATTTGTTATGCTTCATTTATGAGTGATCATGTAACTGGAAGGACAGCATCCACTTATCATTGTCCCTGGTTAAATTTCCTAACCCCCGTGATTTTAAAAAGTAGGCTGGCCATATCATACTTTTTATTTTTGCTTGGAGCACAAGTGAAAGAGGAAGAGGCCTGCATCACTGAAAAACTTGCACCCGGCATCTTGGACATTTGCCTCTCCAATAAAATAACTACCCCATGCTTTATCAAAGACAGTCAAAGCTGCCTCCCTGATGACCAGCACAGCATGCTAGTAATTCATCAGACTTATCTCTCACAGCATTCGTCACTGGTGGGTTTTGAACAGCCACTGGGTCTCACCTTGATCTCAGCTGTGTTACACCAGTAGCAGAACCACACCCATCACATCAATTCCTTGTTAAAAGTTGTTAAAGTTTAACAGAAAGACAAGCAAAAGCCTAAAAAGCTACCTTATACATCTCAGACACTTTGCCATCTCTAATATGTACTTAAAAGGTAAAGGTAAAGGTACCCCTGCCCGTACAGGCCAGTCTTGACAGACTCTGGGGTTGTGTGCCCATCTCACTTAAGAGGCCAGGGGCCAGCGCTGTCCGGAGACACTTCCGGGTCACGTGGCCAGCGTGACATCGCTGCTCTGGCCAGAGCCAGAGCCAGAGCCAGAGCCGCACACGGAAACGCCGTTTACCTTCCCGCTGGTAAGCGGTCCCTATTTATCTACTTGCACCCGGAGGTGCTTTCGAACTGCTAGGTTGGCAGGCGCTGGGACCGAGCAGCGGGAGCGCACCCCGCCGCAGGGATTCGAACCGCCGACCTTTCGATCGGCAAGCCCTAGGCGCTGAGGCTTTAACCCACAGCGCCACCTGCGTCCCAGAAAATATGTACTTAGTGTCCGACTTAGTGTACCACAGGTCTTTCAGATTTTTCTGTTAACTAGAGATGCCAGTGAACAAACTTTTCCTACACGCATACAACATGCTTTACTACTGCTACTGTAGCCTCTACCATGAAAACAGCGGTAGCGAACCACAAGGAAGGGTAAGCATATATTGGGGGGGAGGGGCGGAATAAGATGGAACCCATGTTCCACTTCTGGGTTAAAAGCTAGACCTCCACATTGTAAGAGAAAGGTTGGAGATTATTGTTACACCGAGTAGGAGTGTAATCTAAATGCTTAATTTGCTGTTCTGTAAAATTCTCACTCTTCACCAATAAAATGCATGCCAGCTTGCGTTTTGCAAGCTGTGTACACATTACAAGTTTAGAATGCAGGTAGGTCATTCCTTTTCTCAATTTGGAACAATGTTGGTTTTGAGGGAAAGAGTATTTCATAAGAAACAAGATAGGCGTGGATTGTGGCTAACAGTCATGTGTACACTGCTTCCCAAGCCAGCAGGAGGAGTATACTGAAAGCAAAGTGAAGGGGCCTAAATCATATCTGGTGCAGTCAAAGCATTGGGACACCTGTAGTTTCATGTTTGGAGTATTTTTTACAAACCTCTATGGAACACCTTTCCAGATTTAGCTACCACTAGACCTGCAACATGCACTGATGTCATCTATTAAATAAATTTTAATATTTACACTACAATCCCAACCAATCTAAGGGACACAGGTGGCGCTGTGGTCTAAACCACTGAGCCTAGGACTTGCCAATTGGAAGGTTGGTGGTTCGAATCCCCACGATGGGGTGAGCTCCCATTGCTCGGTCCCATTGCTCCTGCCAACCTAGCAGTTTGAAAGCACATCAAAGTGCAAGTAGATAAATAGGTACCACTCCGGCGGGAAGGTAAAGGGTGTCTCCGTGCGCTGCTCTGGTTTCGCCAGAAGCGGCTTAGTCATGCTGGCGACATGACCCGGAAGCTGTACGCCGGCTCCCTCGGCCAGTAAAGCAAGATGAGCGCCGCAACCCTAGAGTCGTTCGCAACTGGACTTAACTGTCAGGGGTACTTTACCTTTACCCAACCAATTTGCAAGGATTATAATATGACCCACCTATTTGTGAGCCTGCATTGGGGGGAAAGAAAATGATACAGGGTTAATTTCTAGCCCAATGCATTTTCTCATCTAAAATCATTTTGAAAGTGATTTTGGACAAAAACAACAACTATACTTAAATAATAATAAAAAGTTCAACAACGTGGACCAGCCAAAAAAGTTTTAAACTGTTCTGAAGTTAAAATAACAGCTAAGGAAGTACTTGCTTCTGCTGGCAATATTGTTAATGATATTGAAGAGATCAACAATGGGCTACATCAATAGGAGTATAGCATCTAGATCAAGGGAAGTAATCGTGCCACTGTATTCTGCTCTGGTCAGACCTCACCTGGAGTACTGTGTCCAGTTCTGGGCACCACAGTTCAAGAAGGACACTGACAAACTGGAACGTGTCCAGAGGAGGGCAACCAAAATGGTCAAAGGCCTGGAAACGATGCCTTATGAGGAACGGCTAAGGGAGCTGGGCATGTTTAGCCTGGAGAAGAGGAGGTTAAGGGGTGATATGATAGCCATGTTCAAATATATAAAAGGATGTCACATAGAGGAGGGAGAAAGGTTGTTTTCTGCTGCTCCAGAGAAGCGGACACGGAGCAATGGTTCCAAACTACAAGAAAGAAGATTCCACCTAAACATTAGAAAGAACTTCCTGACAGTAAGAGCTGTTCAACAGTGGAATTTGCTGCCAAGGAGTGTAGTGGAGTCTCCTTCTTTGGAGGTCTTTAAGCAGAGGCTTGACAACCATATGTCAGGAGTGCTCTGATGGTGTTTCCTGCTTGGCAGGGGGTTGGACTCGATGGCCCTTGTGGTCTCTTCCAACTCTATGATTCTATGATTCTAACAACATTAAAAAACAGTCCTTTAGAGAGACCAAAATGCACACGTGGCTTGATAGCAGGGTGCCAATGGCATCCTTCAGAATAAATCCTCTTTCAAACTAGCGGTGTGCCACATGAAAGAAGCACATTCCTGTGCACCTATGAGCCCCGGTGAGACTTGCCTAGTGGATGCACAGGGGATACTGCTATACATCCCACTGAGTTCAAAGAAAGTTGCTCCCAAATAAATGAGTATAGTGAATATGCATAGGATCGCACTGCAAATTTACATTTTTTTCTTTTCACTATAGACACTTGAAGAGTGGGAAATCAATCCAGCTGGGGCCCTCGCTATTCCAGAATGTCAGGAAAGCTCTTCCTCACAAATCAACCAGGATTAGCACATTCCAAACAACGTAGAATAAGTAGTCAAATAACTCCTGTAATTAGCCATTTCAATGAGATACAAATAATTATGCAACAATGCATTAAAGCACTGGTCCCCAAAGCGCAGCTTGTAATGGCCTTCACATTAAGTTGTTATTTTGGGATTTTCCAAGTTTCCTTCGGTGCAATAGGCCCTCTGATTGAAACTGCAGTAGGATCTTCCGCTTAGACAAATTCATTATGTGGCACGTTGTTCACTAAAAGCACTGGATGCTGTTACACAACAAAGCAGCTGTGGGGATTAATCCTGATTAAAGTGGGGGGGGGGAGGCGAGAGGGGGATTACATGCAGAATTTCATTCAGCAACTCAACGATAGCTACAAAGAAGTAACGTGGAGAAACAGATAGATGACTGGGTGAATTGTGTTATACAGAACTGAGATATGTTGTGCATCTGGGGCTTTGCTACCAACAGTGTACTACTGCTCATTTGCAAGATGCAAGGGCACCAATTCTTCCCTCCGCCCCTCCTATTGTGACACTACCTTCAACTCACTATGGGTAGCTTACATTTGAAGAAGGGGCAGCCTTGCTGCAGGAGCAAGTCCACTTGGTCCCAAGAAGCTTCCAGCCCAGTCCATTTAGGAGGAGGAAAGAAATTACTCTCCATATATATAGTTTTGTAAATAAGATATGGACCATGGCCAGGTTATGGTGTAGTCAAGTGCTGGGGAGCCTGTGGTGTGCCAGAAGTTGTTGAACTACAATTCCCAATACCTTGCTTGAACCATTTGCTATTCTGGCCAGAGCTGGTGGGACTTGGAATCCCACAACTTCTGAAGAAGTTTGGCCTAAACACACATGATGGAACAGGTGGCAAAGCTCTGCAGGCCTGGCTCTGGTGAATGCCTGGATTGGAGATGGATGTGCTTTGTTGGCAGAACACATGCTTGGCATGCAAAAGGTCCCTGGGCATCTCCGGGTAGACTCGGGAGAGAGTCCTGTCTCAAGCTCTTAGCTAGAAGGACCAATGGTTTGATTCAGTATTAGGCAGCTTCCTACGTTAAGACCACCTGGGAATTGCAAACAGCAGGATAACTTTTTTGAATGGATGGAAATGTTCAAGGTGATGCACAAGGCAGTGGAGATTCCCAAATACCGCAATACAGGTTAGAGGCACATTGGCTTGGTTCGCTCAACATAGTAGGCCACATGCAGGCTGCTGGAGAGGAGCTCACAGCTGCTTTGCTCCTTTTCCCAGTCTTTTTTTACTCCTGAACCAGGAGAGCAAGTTTCCCCCCTCCCCTTGGCTTCAGCTCATGGTTAGTGAGGACAGAGCTTAACCACAAGCCTGGGTTTGGACAGCAAGCTAAGTCAAACCCTGGCTTAGCTCAGCACGGCATTAGAATAAAATAGACCTGCATCTGTGAGCCCCTCTCCAGGAGCCCACACATTCATGCAGTCCCAATAAGCCAGAGGGCTTTCAAAAAAAATAAATGTTTCTTTTCATTTGTTTGGCTTACTTTGCCGAGCAAACCAGGTTACTATGACACAATTATCCTGACCAGTGGCTGCCAATGGTGTTTTATTGAGATTATTTTGGTTTCTAAAAAATATCACCCCAACTTCTAATTAAGACTAGTGAATCAAATTGATGATGCAGTGCTTCATTCTTCCACAATTACACCAACAAATACCTAGGCATTTACATCCAAAAGTACAGTACTTTCCTTACTTCTATACCGTTACATTGTAAAGAATGATGCAAAACATTGTTTCACCATTAGGAAGATCACATTAGGTTAGTCATATATGAATATCCAAGCACTCATTTAGCTCTGGTTTCTACAGACATGTAAGCCATACTCAGCAGACACACCCTGGGTAGAGAAAAATAAGAGATTATATATTGCCGTAAAATTCAGAAGAACAAACCCCGTAGATGTCAAGAGAAACGTCTTTAAAGAGGAGTCATGTGACTGTCAGTGCTCATGAACTCCTGCATTGTTTGCACTGAGGAAACAGTTAAAAGGCATAATGTGGCTGTTAAGAGTCAATTGAAGAATGTGACCGACATATTGTTCAAGTTAAATGTTTGAGAAGGCTCCCCTCTTGTCCTCCTCTTTAACAACCTTCTGACAGATGGTTGCACAGCCATCAGCAAATGCTCAATTAAGGGTTTACTTTTAAGATATTTGTTTTCACTGTTAAATAAATTTAGCAATCCCATTTGGGGGACTTTTATCCACTGTCTGATTGGAACGTTTTGCATTACTTCCAAATGCCCTGTCTGTGAAAGCAGCTACCTCAGGAGAAGTCCAACGCACATAAGTGGTACATCCCAATGTTTTGGCAGCTTCTCCAGAAGTTGTCTCTTTTTTAAAATCTTGTTTTTAGTCATTTTTGTGATTTTGTTTTTATCTGTTGCTAGCCACAAAAGGAAAGGCAAGACACGATTTAAATAAACAAATAGCTATCCAGGGTGTTCAACATAAGCAGCACATATGCCAGGAAAAAGTTTGTGGGCGCCTGTGGGCCCCTAGGAATTGGCTCCCCTGCCAGCGATCAGTCTAACCTAGAAGCCCAGCCAGTGTGGTGTAGTGATGAGTGGTGGACATCAATGGGGAGACCTGGGTTCAAATTCTGGTTTAGCCAATAAGTTTACTCTGTGATACTAGATCAGTCTAATTCTCCTAACATGGTTGTTGTGAGTGTTAACAGTGGGCAGGGAAGGAGAAGAGGGTGAAAAACCATTATGTATGTCACTTAGAGCAACCTGCAAGGTGAGTGAGGCTAAAACTTAGCCAACAATAACCAGAAAGACTCAGATCTCATGTCGAATACACTTTAATATGTTTTTTTCCAGGATCTAATATACAAATGCAAAGGTAGTAAAGTACTCTTCCTGTGCAAACTTGGATGAAATATATCAAAGTCAACTTTCTGTATTTTATTCAAATAATCCTCAAGAGCAGCCTGGAAAAGAAAGGGATATTATTATTATTATTATTATTATTATTACTAAAGTGAAAGGACAAGAGATTAACAGCAGCAACAGATGAAACATCCATTTATAGTGATCAGTGCCAAATAAAAATACCACACTGATGAAAATTAAGATGTCAAAAGCCAAGCCTGCAACAAAATTTTGGCAGTGTAGAGTGTACCTGATCAAGATATTCAATACTTTTCTTCCACCACCACCCCTCTTGGTTTTCTGTCCTACCCCTCCCCCCATGTTGTGCTGGGCATCCACTGAGTATGCTCAGTCTTCATTGGGATTTTTTTGTCTCCGTTCCACCCTCTTTAGCTTCCCCACACCCCCAAGAGATTTTGTACTTTTGCAAACCCTGGGATACTCAAAGCCTGTGGTTTCCTCCCTCTTGTGCAAAAGTGGTGCCATTCTTGTTACAAAACCAACAGCACCCACAGCCCGAACAATGGCTATAGAGAGAATGACGCTATCAGAAGCAGCACTGCAGAACACATCAATTTCCTATGTGCATCTAAGAAACAGGAGCTCTAAATTTCAAAGAAGGCCTTGGGCACACTTGGGAGGGAACAGAGCCACCCAGATTACAAGCAGCACCCCAACCTTTCTTGAAGTATTCAGGGAGAGATCCATATTGCCCATTGCTGATCCAAGCTATTTTCAAGGGGGTAAAAATGCAGTAGCCCCACTTACGGTATAGAGAAAGGCAGGAAATGCTTTAACAGGAACATTCTTCCTGAAGGACCTAGCCTGCAGACAGACAGAAAAAGCACATTAGATTTCAAGAGGCAATTTAAAATACTGAGCACACAGCAAGATTTTTCATGAACTGGGCACTGTCATGCCACGCACAATCAGGTTTATCATGTACATCAAAATGTAACAGCAGACCTGGGAAAACACGCCACAGTCCCTGCAAAATCTAACTGTGCTTCTTTACACTCTCTGTAACCTTTTGACTGCCAGAAACATGTTCCTGTAGATTTCCCCTCTTCTCTGGACTATGCCATCACTATAGAAACACAGGAAGTCGTCGCACACCATTAGAACATTGAGCTCAGTATTGTTTACACTGACTGACAGTAATTCTCCAGGCTTTCAGCCCAGACACTGAGGTCCAGCTCTGAGGGCCTTCTGATGGCTCCCTCACTGCGAGAGGTGAGGTTACAGGGAACCAGGCAGAGGGCCTTCCTGGTAGTGGCACCCGTCCTGTTGAACACACTCCCATCAGATGTCAAACAGATAAACAACAATATGACTTTTAGAAGACATCAGAAGGCAGCCCTGTAAAGGGAAGTTTTTAATGTATTTTTAATTTTTGTGGGAAGCTGCCCAGAATGGCTAAGGCAACCCAGTCAGATGGGCAGCATATAAATAATATTTTTTTTTTAATTTCAGGCAGGAGTCCTTCACAGCAGTAGCTGAGAATACCAGGAACTGAACCTGGGACCTCCTGTATGCAAAGCAGATGCTCTGAGCTACATCCCACTCATCTAACAACAACAACATCAACAACAGTTTAGTTCTATTAGTGCTGTGGTGACAATCCAAGCTTTGAACAATGAAATAGGCCAATGTCTGATCCATGCATGATCAAAGTTGTTGATTCACAGTCTTAACTGTGTTACTAGATGTAAAAGGAAGTTTTATATTGTATTAATGCATTGGTCATCACAAAAAACATGACCAAGAATTGCACTACTCTCAAGCTCTAACTGAGGACCAACCACCAAACACTTTTGCTTGATTTGGAGTTGCCTTGAAGGTTTACAACCAAAACAAGAATATGTTTCACACATCAGCTGCAACCCAGGTATAAGACGAGCCCATTAAGTAATGCAATAAGACAGAGGTGCCATTTGCGCCCGACTCAGTGGCAGTGAATTATGGTGCTGGAGGAGACTCTTGAGAGTCCCATGGACTGCAAGAAGATCAAACGTATCCATTCTGAAGGAAATCAGCCCTGAGTGCTCAATGGAAGGACAGATCCTGAAGCTGAGGCTCCAATACCTCTTCATGAGAAGAGAAGACTCCCTGGAAAAGACCCTGATGTTGGGAAAGATGGAGGGCACAAGGAGAAGGGGACAACAGAGGATGAGATGGTTGCATAGTGTTCTCGAAGCTACAAACATGAGCCTGACCAAACTGCGGGAGGCAGTGGAAGACAGGAGTGCCTGGTGTGCTCTGGTCCAGGGGATCACGAAGAGTTGGACACGACTAAATGACTAAACAACAACAACAGTGGCTCAGGTAAGTAACCAAATTCCAACACACCCACTAGGCCAAGCTAAAAAGAGCATGGTATTTTCTCCTTAAATGCCCATCTTGCAAGACTGACAGAAGCAGCCAAATGTCAGGGCAAAAGAGCATAGCCATAATACTGCATGCTCTCTCCCATGTTCCAATGGATGCTGGACAGGAGAGCATACAGAGGCTTCACAGCACTGCATTGCTATTTCTGTGCTGGAACACAGAAGAAGACTATTTCAGCTGTCCAGGCAGCTGAAGAAGCATGAATGACTAGGTTGTGGTGTGTGGGCAGGAAGGATATGTTACAGGCAACAAGATATGCAACAAACAACAAGAAAGAGTGGGAAGCAACTGGCAGAGCAATGGACTCCACAGATTATTTGCATGGCTGAAGTAAATATTTCAGTGTCATTTGGATTGCAAATGCAGTTAAATATACCATATTTTTTGCTCTATAAGACTCACTTTTTCCCTCCTAAAAAGTAAGGGGAAATGTGCCAGTAGAGCGAATGCAGGCTGCACAGCTATCCCAGAAGCCAGAACAGCAGGAGGGATTGCTGCTTTCACTGCGCAGCAACCCCTCTTGCTGTTCTGGCTTCTGGGATTCAAAATATTTTTTTTTCTTGTTTTCCTCCTCCAAAAACTAGGTGCGTCTTGTGGTCTGGTGCGTTTTATAGAGCGAAAAATACGGTATATGTGTTTCCACCAATAACTTAAACAAAATCTGAATATCAAGTAACAATGACTTGCTTGGTTTCTAAGAATCCCTTTGTAGGCCAAGTTCTCCAACAACAGGAATATTTAGCATGTCAAAGCTAAAAGATGGCCAGTCATTACTGTCATTGATAAAGCACCATCAAAAAGACTACGTCCAAGCCCCAAGGAATTCACAGAAATCAAACTGTTCAAGCATCCCTAGTCAATTTGCCATTTCCAATATTGTTATATTTGTTTGGGGTAAAGTATTGTGAACTGCTTTGGCCTCCCCCCCCTTCTTTTTTTTGGAGGAAAAACCAGTGTAAAGAGATCGAATGAAATTAATACCATACTTTTCCATGTATAAGACTATGTTTTTTTAATCAAAAATCATGTTCAAAATTAGGGGTTGTCTTATACAAGTGCATTGTGGGGCTGTGGGATTGGCTGCTGCTGTGAGTTGGAGATTGTTATTGGTGGCTGCTGCAAGGGCGGTTTTTGATTGGCTGTTGCTGTGTCAAATGAGTGGGCCTTTTGCTGCTTTTTTCAGTGTTGGGACAGAAGATAGGTTGCTTTGTCGATGTGTGCGAGCAGCATTGTCGGTCTGGCAGCTGAGCAATTTTTGGCATTTCCCCCGAAAAAAGCTCAACAACTCCGCCCCCCCAAAAAAGCTCAAAAACTGTGGGCAATCCTCCTTAAAAAAGCTCAACAATAATTTTCTTAAATTTTGAGTCCCCCAGAAATAGGGGGTGTTTTATACACAGGGGCATGTTATGCACAGAAAAGTATGGTAGTTAATTGAATTTGAAGGTCTGGCAGAGAGTACATTATTCCACTTTGCAAACATAGATGGATGTTAATCAATCAAGAGACACACAGAACTACATCAGGATGCTAGCAGGAGTTACAACATTTCCCAGGGTTAAGTCTGCAATTCTGAGGACATCAAACTGAAAGAAAATCTGAATCATCTTAGACAGAAGGTTCATTTTGCCCTCTGCTGGCCATAAATGAAGATTCACTAGAACAGCAACTTTCATCAAGCTTTGCAGGCACTCATCAATTTAGTTTAATTTGCATTTACAACAGTCAATAATTTCAATCTGGTTACAGCTCAGTATATTGCCTGAAAATACAGTCCAATCTTGCCTGTGTTACCAGAAACATGAACTGACCCTTCAAAGCTCACTCATTGTAAATCATTTTTTTTCATCCATTCTCAACAGAATTAATACATATCCTTTATGTATTATGGATTATACCCAGCTATCGCCTTTGTCTGTGTTGGTGGGTGAGGAACAGGGCTGGGACGAGAGAGGATGCCAATTTATTTAATGGTTTGCTGAGAAAGGAGCCTTCGTCCAACCGCGGAATCGGCAGCAGAGCAGCTTGCAAGTGGAGACGGGGGCATCCAACAAAAGTGCCAGCTGATTCTTCAACAAAAGGCCCTGTCCACAGCGCATCGCATTACTGTCAAACAGGACGAGCAGAGACCGCAGAACAAAAAGAAATGGGCCTTGTGGTTTGGGCTATGCTGCCCACGCCAGTTACAGCTCCTTCCCTTTTGCTGTGTTTTGTCTCGCTCAGTTTGTTAATGACAGCGCAGGCACCAAGAGGGGCACGAGAAAGCCCATGCCTCTTTCCATTGGCTTCGCAAAACCTGAAAGTGACAGCACTAATCAGGGAGACCACCTGGGCTGAACTGCAAGACAGCACCAGCTGCTAGCAGAAGCAGGTTTTCGGATGCATCCCCAGGAAAAGTATCTGAGCAGATGTCACTTTTGCAGGGGCCAAGTTACAGGCTGTGTCGTTCGTGCTTTTAAAAACATGTAATTATACTGGGCATTTATAATTTTGAAGGGAAAGCATCCATGGGGGCCCTGATCTGGAACAAAGCGATGCATCAAAAATCTCTTGACCGCCCCCCAACCCAACTGCTATTAGCCCCTAAAGGGGTTGTTTCCAGCAAAACAGCACCTCTGGGAACAAATAGCAGTCAGGGAGGGGACTATTTTCCCCAGGTTACTTGAATACTCTGAATTGGGGCTCGAAGGCTGCTTTTTCTTCAAATGGAAGCGGCTCACTTAAACACTGGGACTCAGCTATACGGCTGCAAATAAAACGTTTTAAATGCGCTGTAAAGTGCAATATATAAATGTGACGCTAGATGGCGACAGTGAGCTATGCCAAATTCAGTGAAAAAAGCAGTTTTTCACAGCGTTTTTATATGTGTGTGGATTCCACCACACTTTTTTAAAAGCATGAACATTTATGAAAATATTTCCATGGCACCCTATCATAAAATATAGAATATCATAAAATATTCATATAAGACTTCTGATCACATTCAAAGCTCATTTTTCAGTCCCATCCTAGGCAAACAGGGTGGGAGCCATCGGCTCAAAGCCACCAACAACCAAAGGCTATACCGTCTACCATTAAAATGCTGGATGCTACGAACGTCTAAAGGGAGGAATTGTTTTGCACAGTCATTGTTTACAATAATATTCTTACGGAGATATCAGGAAAAAGGGCAGAAACTCACGTGCTCCAGATGAACGTGTGCTTGACTGGCAATGTCATATATTACATCCCTCATTTTCTTCTCCTGATTACGCCTGATGAAATCCTCTTGCGAAACACCATGCTAATACACCAGGAAGGGGGTGAGGAGGAGAAAACAACACAAGTTAAAAACATTTCTGGTAAATAAATTAGGAATGGCCTGCCTACACAATTGCAGCACAATTATCATTTTTAATTTGGCACTTTAAATCACATCGTGTCAGCACATGATCCCATACTCTTCCTCCCTCATGAAACTCCCTCAGGCTTTGCATACCCTGTACAGAAATATCATTCTACCTGCTTCTGGTCAGGCAAAAATAGCAAAGCAAAAATAAATGCTTCAAGGCACTAGTCAGCCACCATTTTTTAAAGAGAGGGGGCATTTGACAGAGGAAGTGGGGCAGCCTGATGGCTGTGTGGCCTTGTGCAGGGACGTCCAGCTCCCAAGAGACTGCGATCTACTCACAGACAAAAACCTGGCGGTGATCTGCCCCTTTTGGGGGGGTTCAGGACAAAGTTGATGACCTTTTTTAGAGGGTCAGTTCTAAAATGTTGAGCTTTCTTTAGGGGGGAAAGGGAAAAGTCGCTCACCAAAATATCGATCAGGAAACAAACAGCCTCCCAGCAAAAACTGTGTCTTCCATTCTAGGGATCATGTGTGAATCGAGGACGGGGTGAGAGGGCAGGGCCGGATCCTCTTTTCCCCCCGCAAAGGAAAAAGAGCCCGCAATCGACCACGATCGATTCAAACCTCCTGGGGATTGACCAGTCGATCGCAGTTGACCGGTTGGACACCCCTGGCCTAGTGGGCCCAATTCAATGCATTAGCGCTAACATATAATGCCCTAAACAGCTTGGGAACATAGTCTCTAACAGAGTGCCTTCCCCAGTATTAACCATCTTGGATCAACAGATGAGGCCTTCTGGGGTTGCCCTGCTGGTGTTGTCCCATGACAGGAATTCCTCAGTAAAGTGGTACCTCGGGTTAAGAACTCAATTCGTTCTGGAGGTCCGTTCTTAACCTGAAACTGTTCTTAACCTGAGGTACCACTTTAGCTAATGGGGCCTCCTGCTGCCACCGCACTGCTGCTGCACAATTTCTGTTCTCATCCTGAAGCAAAGTTCTTAACCCGAGGTACTATTTCTGGGTTAGCGGAGTCTGTAACCTGAAGCATCTGTAACCTGAAGCATCTGTAACCCAAGGTACCACTGTAGTGGTTCCTCACTTGCGGCATTGCCCTACCCTGGTGAGGCCCATCTGTCTTACCCATTATTGCCTTTCAGGGGGAATTTAAAAACATATTCATTTACTCAGGTATCTGATGGCTGAAAGGCATGGTTCCCGACAGCCCTGAAGTTGCTGGCTGAGAGAATGTGATTGTTTTAAAACTGTTCTTGGAACATTTTTAATGATATTGTTTCAGTGGTGTGTTTGGGCTGTTTGGGAAGAAGGGTGGGATATAAATTGAATTATTATTAATAATAAACGTGCGCCAGTCACTCCAAGAAACAAGCCAAACCTCCCCACCCTCGAGTGTAAGTTACAACAGAGGCTTCCTGTTACCCAGGGTCACACTGTGACGGAGGCCAGTTGTGTATTTAACAAAGCACCTGGCTCCTGCAGGAAACTACGGAATTCCATTCAGACAAGTGAGTGGGTTGACAGAAAAGGGACAGACCGTTCTATACCTCCTGCATGGCCAGTATGGAAACTGGCACCCTTTGGGTACAAGTGCCTTTGAAATCTAGCCTACTAAGAGGCTACCAGCCCACATTCCTGGCTGGACTGCAGAGACAGCAGCTCCCCTTCCTCCATGGCCTTTAAGCAAACTACGGGGCGGGAACTGGAGGCAACTGTGGGCTCTTTATTGTACTAGGCCAGTGGTTCCCCATTGCTGTGGACTCCCTCTGTTTTTCAAAGGCCAAGCCACAGACCCTCACTTTTGAAAATGTCAATATCTCCAAGATAGTTTTTTGTTATGTGAATGGTGCCACAGTACACATCATTTTACTAGGCTGTGACAAAGCCAAACCACATGTTTAACTGAAACTGTCACATCTTGCCACCCTGTTTCCCTCTGCTTTCCCTTCCTCTGTAGTTTTTCTGTGTCAAATTTCAGGTTGTAAGCTCCTCAAGAGTAGGTACGTTGGTAAAGGTAAAGGGACCCCTGACCATTAGGTCCAGTTGTGACCGACTCTGGGGTTGTGGCGCTCATCTCGCTTTATTGGCTGAGGGAGCTGGCATACAGCTTCTGGGTCATGTCTCCAGCATGACTAAGCCGCTTCTGGCGAACCAGAGCGGCACACGGAAACGCCGTTTACCTTCCCGCCCGAGCGGTACCTATTTATCTACTTGCACTTTGATGTGCTTTCAAACTGCTAGGTGGGCAGGAGCAGGGACTGAGCAACAGGAGCTCACCCCATCCCTCTCAACAGGTAACATTGCACTCCACAGAAATCAGCAACGTATCATCAAGAAGCACTTTGTTCCAAAGATTAGGTAATAAGCCTTTCAGTTATTTCCTGCTCATTATCAGAACAGAGTCGAGCCACGTGACTGAGAGAAGCCCTTTTCAAGAAAGAAACGATTCTGGAATGTATGATAATGGAAATGCATGCTAATAAGCCATCAAATTTTACAACAATGTCCTGATCAAATACAGATGCTGTTACAGTAGCACATGTCATCTTAAGGGTGAAACTTAATTTTTGCAAATTTCTTCAGTGTGGGGTGTGGGGAATTCAAATATTCTATTATCTTTGTGACTGGAGAACTTTTAGTGTGCTAAGTCTATGTTTGATTAAGAAGCAAATAAACTGCTCTCGGAAAGCCAAAGAATTTTATCTTCTGAAAGTGTCAGGTAATATAAAATATGTATAAAATAGAAACAAAAAATAATATTAATCTATACCTCCACTGAAATGAGGCTGCATTTTAAGTTGTATTTTAATCCTGTTTTTAAACCTGATGTTAGCCGCCCTGAGCCCAGTCTTGGCCAGGGCGGGTGGAGTATAAATAAATTATTATTATTATTATTATTATTATTATTATTATTATTATTATTAAACTGCAAGTACTTGGCAATCATTTTTAATCATTTTTATGTGCATTTTATTTACCAGGCAAAATGAAATTATATTAATGTAACCAAAATATATTTTGGATTCTCAAGTGATGTTACAAACTTTTTAGCACCTCTCATTGTTGGAATGTGAAAGTTGAAAAATTCAACAAGCCCTACTGTTAAGAGTCTGGAGGAAAAAATGCAGTTGTGATTACTGCTATGAGTTTGGATCCCAGCTGTATCGCCTTACCAGCATACATATGTCCATGGGCAGAAACACCTTCCCTCTGCTAGCATGGAAGGGAGTTGCTCTTAAGCAGGTTACAATGCCTTGCGCTTTCCCGATGTGACTGGCAGCGTGGTCGGCATGGAGGTCCTTCACACCTGTCCTTGCAGAAACATAAGATCAAATCCACCCTGTGAATGAAATCCTGAGCAGAGTTACTGGAAGGCATGCACGTTCAGCCCATTTGCAAAGCTAAGCAGGGTCCAATATGGTTTCAACCAGGATGGGAGACCACAGGTTGAGATTCTTGCATTGCAGGCGGTTGGACCAGATGACCCCCGGGATCCCTTAAAACTCTACCATTCTGTGATTATATGTTCCACTGCACCCAGTGGGGACTTACTTCCAAGTACACACGATTAGCTGCAAAGCACAACTCAAGCCACAAGCAACGTTAAAACAGTAGCTGTCCGAGGACAGAACTGCACGTTATAGGGCAAACGCGAGGTTTCCCTTCTCTACGTTTGCTTAGTGGGAATCATTTGTTAGGAAGTTCAGTGTGGAGCAATGCTCAGCTGTTCCCTCACCCAGCAATTCTGCCATACAAAGGATGCACCCTGTAGGGAATTGCTGAACCTGATTGTGTAAAGAGGAAGACAGAAAAGGGAGATGTGAGGAAGTCAGGAAAGAGGGTTATAAAGATAGCAAGTAAGAAATAATTTTTTCTTTATTTTTTGTTCTTTTTCTTTTGATAATCTCTATTTTTTGTATTTCTGGATTGTGTTATTTTTGATTGTCTCTTTGTTTTGTTTTGTTTTTTCTAACTGTGATATTTGTTTTATTATGCAAAATCTTAATAAATATTATATATATAAAAAAAAAAATACAAAGGATGCACCCTGTCCCAGGTTTGCAAGATCTAAGAAAATGCAGGTTTGGAAAATTGTGTTTGCCAAGGTGGAATGCAATCCCACTGTTGGCAAAGTAACACAGCTTGGGGACAGATCACATGCTTTGTATGCAGGAGGTCTCAGGATTAATTTCTGGTAGCTCAGACTAAAATGATCAGATGGCAGATGATGGGAGAGGCCTTTGCCCAAGGCCCTGGACAGCTGCTGCCCATCAAAACAGAAACTTGGGTCTCCAGCTGTTGTTGGAGCACCTCCCATCATCCTTGACCACTGGTCCAGCTAGCCAGGGATGACGGGAGTTGTAGTTCAACAACAGCTGGAGGCTCAAATTTGGGAAACCCTGGAACAGACAATACTGAGCCAGATGGGCAAATCTCATTTCAGCATTAATATTAGAATATTTTCAACACAAAGAAAGACTCTCATTTTGTATTGATAGTAAATACTAGAGCTAGTCTCCAAAGACTGCCCTTATGACCTGACAGTAAAGACAAAACGTTTTATCCCAGTGCTTGATTTACCACTGTACTGGGCAATGCCTAGGACAATGGTAGGCTCATAAACCAAGAGCTCAACCCCTTCCTTTGCTACAGCAGGAATTAGGTTCTCTGTGTAAGCAATGAGAAATATGAGTACCTACAAGACAACTGAAAAATTATGAGCAAGGTGGCTCCAAAAGCAGAGGCTGAATTTGTTGTACCATATTTCTCTCGTGCTAACTGCAACTGTTGTGATTATAGTGCTGTGTGAAATTGCAAGCGTCAACACCAAGTCTATATACACTGGTACCTCGGGTTAAGAACTTAATCCGTTCTGGAGGTCCGTTCTTAACCTGAAACTGTTCTTAACCTGAAGCACCACTTTAGCTAATGGGGCCTCCCGCTGCCGCCGCACCGCTGGAGCATGATTTCTGTTCTCATCCTGAAGCAAAGTTCTTAACCCGAGATACTATTTCTGGGTTAGCAGAGTCCTGAAGCGTCTGTAACCCAAGGTACCACTGTATAAGCCAATTTTTCAAACAATGTTGAAATGCCTCACAAGCTTTATATCCGCACTATATATCTAAAGCACATGGCTTGCCCCAGAGAATCCTGGGAACTGTAGTTTGTTAGGGTGTTGGGACTTGTAAGCTACAGTCCCCAGGATTCTGCACCCATTGATAAAAGGCTATTAACAGACAAGGTAACTAAAGAGGCGCTTACCAAGCATTTCCAACGTCAGATAAAGGATAGCGCTTTGGGTGTTTTCAGCATATGCTTCAAGCTCACCGATATCCCGATAGGCTCTATCGTCCATATTCTTTTCCTAGGAGTTTGAACACAGAAAGCAAAACGTTTCCTAACACTGGGCTAAGTTGGTTGAATGAATTGCTGGTATCAAAGCAAACTCTCATCAAGGAAAAATAGCGAATAAAGAGCAACAAACCGCAATCCCTGCTTCAGACGAAATGGGAAGTCAAGGCTTCCTGGTTCGTTTTATCCTGTTCGTTACAGGAGAGAAGCAGAACAGGAGCAAACAGGCAGTGTGCACCAGCATGCTGCTCATTCCCAATAAACATCACAATACGCCAAGAAGTTTGGCTTGTTGTTATGTATGAACACAGCCATGGTTTGAGGCTGGCTTAATTTGAAACTAATCATAGCTCTCACTGCAGTTTAGGGCTCCCCTGGGGGGGGGAATAATGGGTCGTATCTAATGTTGCCTAACAGAGTTCCAATTCCACAACAGGACTTCTCCTTCCTGTCCCAATGCACCACCAAAACCAGTGGGTCCCAACCTTTTTTTGGCCATGCCCCACCTAAGCATCTCTAAAATCCTGATGCTCCCCCCGCCATGACATATAATTCTTATTATTCAAAAAGTTAACTCCTGTTCACGTGGAGGAAGCCTAAAAGGCCATTAACTTGGTCTAAACAAGCTTCCAAATTGCCCCCTTTAAAAATCAAATTGCCCCCCTGTGGGGCATGTGCCCCACATTGGGAACCACAGCTCCAGAGCAAATTTGGAGGGTGTGAGGTGGGGGGAAGGGATGTTCCATTGCACAAGTAGAAAAGCAGAGCTGGATACAATGCAATGACTGTAACTCAAGTGTAAATATGCTCTTAGTATAATGAAAAATCCTGTAAGAAAACTTTATTCCTATATGGAGGGGGGTATTTTGTTTCCCACAGGGTTTCTGGGCAGAGAATCAAGTAGAAGAAAAGCTCACATGGATGAATATTTTAAATGGGGAAAAAACTTACCCTTTCATCAATAATCTTCATAAGCCACCTTTTGGTTAACTTTTGCCTCTTGATTGCCTGGAAATGATGGAACACAATGTAATCATTTGAGAAGAAGGAAAATGTAATCTGCTTTGAGATGCATTGGAGATGATTTGATCAAAAGGCTAAGTATAAATCTTGAAAATAAATGCTGGGAATGACAGAATAAAGACTGGCAAGCAGATAGATTATTTTTATTTTTTATTTTTAAAAAATCATGTATGTGCCAGAAAAACGCGAATTACACCCAATTTAGTAGTGTATGAAGTCTGGTACGCCAACCAGCTTGGAGGAAGAATTGGCCCCACTGCACAGTAAATACTTTGACTAAACAATAAATTTCTTATCAATAACACGTGCCGAGTAGTGAAAATATGGTGCGCAATCTGTGCAGCAGCAGCAGAAATGTTAATTGCTTGAATAACACCACTCTTCTGAGAGACTCTCTTCCCTCTCTGACTCACAAAAGAATAAAGTTATGACTCATCTATAAGGGGCACTCAGAAAAACAAGTCTGGACAAGTCCATAGCAAAAAAAAGAAAGAAAGAAAGAAAGAAAAAGTATAGTAAACAAGCTGTACTGGACTTGGAAAGGGAATCAGGGAACAAGAGCCAAGCAAAAAAAAGAAAGAAAGAAAGAAAAAGTATAGTAAACAAGCTGGACTGGACTTGGAAAGGGAATCAGGGAACAAGAGCCAAGCTCATGAGGAAGCCATTGAAAAGGAACTTGGCAAAATTATGCACGTCCCTTCCTGGAGGGAGACACCAAGGACTGGAGAGAACAATAAGCATTCTGCCATCTGTTGAAACGTGTACACTGCATGGCACATGCAGCAGCCTGGTATAGTGGTTAGAGTGTTGGATTAGAACAAGAAAGATCCAGGTTTGAGTCCCTACTCGGCCATGACCTTGGGCCACCCACCGTCTCTCAGCCTAATCTATTTTTTTTTAAAAAAACCCAAAACATTATTTATATTTTTCAGATATATACATTTCACTGATTTTACAATCATTTTGACATTTTAAAACTTGCCTTCCTTCCCCCTATTTCTGCGGTTCCTTAAATTTATTTTTTAATATGTTCTGCCTATCCAAATTAACTTTTCTTCCTCATTAATTTATCTTCTTTAAATATATACGCTTATGTAACTGCCGGCTATAACAGCAATCCTGCCAGTGTTTTTATCTGTTTAAAAAGTTATCTGTAAATATTAAACAAACCATTTCCAGTCTTTTATAAAAAGTTTGTTATCTTGATTTCTTATTCTTCCGGTAAGTTTCGCCATTTCTGCATATTCCATAAGTTTGTGTATCTCAGCCCAATCTACTACCTCATACGGTTCTTGTGTGCATAAAAGGGGAGGGATACTTATGTACATACCAGAGATCTTTGGAGAAAAGGAAGGAGTTTAATTGGGGAGGGGGTGTCCTTCTTCAACCAGGCCTTTGGGGTTACTGTTCTGTTGCTTCGGTTTTGATTATTTATTTGTGCTTTTACCTTGTTTTTATCTTGCAAACCGCCCTGAGATCGTTTGATGACAGGCAATATATAAATGTAATAAATAGATAAATGGGGGGGGGGGAGAGTGGTTGCTCTGGAAATGCCTTCTCTGAAAATTAATCCAAAGCACGCACATTCCTCTCCAGGGTCAACCTCTGCTGGGGAGCAGGGAAGAAAACCTTTTGTACTTTTCAAGAGTACTCTGCCGACTGGCCAAACCCTCCTCATATGAACAACTGGCCCTTTGCACCCCTATATCAGTTATGCCTTTAAACAAAAAGGTGTACTTAAAAATAAAATCAAGATTAATGGACAGGCAGGCAAGCATTCACACTAAAAGACAGGAAGTCTGCCAGAGGCATAGTGGGGAGAGCATTGTGTGAAACCCAAAACTAATGCCTGATTTGCTGGTATATATATATGCCATTTAAGTTGTGGAGCCAAGCTCACCTTGTAGTTGAGGGACACAATACAACATCTTTTTTCACACCACATCTGCCTTTACCCACAAAATAGTATGGAAACTTGAATATCTAACCAATAAAAGCATTCTGCACTGAAGATTTGATCACTCTTACAGATCTGATTATTCTTCTCTTATTCTTGACTTTAATACCATTACATACATTTAAAAAGCAATATGGCCAGCTTTTATAGTAATTGCTTTCTAGCACAACATTGGCTTTAAAACACTGTATATTGACATCTAAAATAATTTACTAGGAAGCAAGTTTCATTTTTCTTTAAAAACAACTGGGTGACTGTCAATAAAGAATGCTTAGAAATACAGCGTTAATCTCCTAAAACGCACCAGGTGGAGGTCATATTGATTTCAATAAAATATATTCACATCTGTGTTTTGTAATTTGGTTGCAAAAGCCATAGCTCTATGGCAAAACACAGGCATCAGAGCCCAAGTTCTATCCCCAGGTAGGACTGGGAAAGATTTCTGTCTGAAGACCCTCATGAATTGCTGCCACTGTGGTGTTAGAGGGTCTGGCTTGGTAGAAGGCAGTTTTTTTACTGTTCCTCTGAAATTTCTGGGAATCACATTGGGGAACAAACTAAGCCAGCCTTTGGGAAGGGCATTCTGCTCACCAATGACATTCACCACTGATGAGTGGATTTGCAGGCATTGCAACCCCACTGGGGCAGATTCTAGCTGCAGGTGTGGCCACACCACACTCGCACACATCAAAGCAAACACACACCAAACAGAGTTGTGATGGGACAATGAGCTACTTGTGCGTAAAAGGGTTAGTCCCTTGGAGTTTGCTTAACGTAGCAAAGCTCTGCCTTGAGCGGAGCCCTTGGACATGGCTCCGTCAGTCACTGGTCGAATCCGACAGTGGGCGCTTGCGGAAACGTTTCCAGCATAAAAGCTGCTTGACGGAAACGCGTCTCCTAGATTCCCTGCGTGACAGCTTCCGGCGAGGGGTGGGGGTCGCTAAAGGGGGCCTTGATACCTCCTCACTGTTCTCGCTGGAAGTGTCCCAGAGCCTCCCCTCCGACTTCCTGTCCCTGGAAGCTCCTGCTCCCCCCCTACTGGTTCCCTCTTCTGCTGCTGAATCTCTTCTATCCTCCTGGAGCCCTCCCACCACCTGTTCTTCCGATGGCAGTTCCCTGACAAGAGTATTCACTGATCAGCAGAGGAACAGGTGGGGTGGCAGTGGTAGTAGCATTTTACTCCACATCGCAGCCCTGGGCTGGGTGGAAAGGTATTAAACCATCCTGCTAAGCCCCATGGAATTACCGTATTTTTCGCCCTATAGGACGCACTTTTCCCCCTCCAAAAATGAAGGGGAAATCTGGGTGCGTCCTATGGGGTGAATGCAGGCTTTCGCTGAAGCTTGGAGAGCGAGAGGGTCGGTACGCACCGACCCCTCTTGCTCTCCAGGCTTTGGGAACACATCCGCAACCTAGGCAGCCCTGCGGGAGTTCCCCACAGGGCTCCCCACGCTGCGGATAGCAGCCTGCTTCCCGGAGCGTCGGGCGCCCTGAAAGCAGAGCGCCCGGCGCTTCGGGAACACATCCGCAGGGCTCCCCACGCTGCAGATAGCAGCCTGCCGCCCGGCGCACCCTGAGGCAGAGCGCCCCTCGCGCCGGGCATACATCCGCAGCGTGGGGAGCCCTACAGGAGTTCCCCACAGGGCTCCCCACGCTGCAGATAGCAGCCTGCCGCCCGGTGGGCAGGGCGCCCTGAAGCAGAGCGCCCCTCGCGCCGGGCAGACATCGGCCAGCCCCACAAGCTCGGGGGACAGCAGGGAGGCGCAGCGCCGCCATCCCGCTTCTTCCTCGACCTGGTTCGGTTTCCCCAACCTGCTTTGGGGGGGGAAATAAAGGAAAAAATTTTTTCCTTTATTTCCCCCCCAAAAAACTAGGTGCGTCCTATGGGACGGAGCGTCCTATGGGACGAAAAATACGGTACCCACCAGCCTCTGACCCGATTTACCATTTCCAGCCCTGAACAAAGCACCTCTCCTCTACCTGCTGCCATCGAGAGCAGATTGAAGGGCCCCAGAAAGAAGAAATTGCACCCCAACCTGCGGCAAATGATTCCTTGCTGTTTCTCAGGGCTCTCAATGACTGAAGGTAAGCGTGAGGTGGGGGATTTCATTCAGCACTGCCAATGCCACCATTGACTTGGTGGGCCTGGATTTGGCTTGTGGGCCAGTGGCGCACTGCCCTTGGTTTAGATGCTTGAAACAAAGAGGCCCCAGGGTATCTCACTGAAGAATGCTGAGCTTTACAGGTCAGTTATAATGCCTGGCCTAATCTTCCCATGACTTTCCAATGCAAGGAAATACCAAAATTCCCACTCAAACTGCAGCCGTGCTTACATTTCCTCTTTAAAACATCTGAATCACCTTGAATTCAAGCTGCTTAGACCAAGTGCATCAAAAATGGCTGGTTTGCAAACAGCATGTCCTGGGAGATGAAAAGAATGGCAAACACACGTGATTTGTAGTACACATATATACTTCTTACCTTCCACAGCTCTACAGCAACTGGTTGTTGTGGTGGGTTGTCATGATACATGTCTTCCACAGCCTGCCTCCAAAACTGTATTCTCATCAAGCCGATTGTCTTCTGAGTTACGGATTCTTTAATCTGGAACAGCAGCAACGTTATGTTGTTAGTGAATAATTGCTGCAATTTATTGATCTTAAAATAATCAAGCCAAGATATCTTTCTTTGATTATACCCAATTCCTTGAGTGCCACCTGCTATGTTTATTCACCGCACAATCAAGCTGGCACTGCACAAAACAAAGATTTTAGACATTACAAAGGGACAGTCAACATGGTGCAGTCCAGATGTTGTGAACTCCGACTCGCAGCCAGAATGGCCAATGGGAATTGTGGTCCACAACATCATGTAGGCTACCCTTGCTGCAGCCACTCAAAGAGATGTGGGGTACATTATGGAAAGTTCACTGAACAGATCAGTGTAACATGGAACTGGAAAAAAGGCAAATTTAAATGTCACTTTTAAAGAAAGGATCCAACATTTTACTAATGTATAATTTAATACCTGCCTGGGCTAGCTCTACATTGAAGGCCCTCAGAGCGAAAGCAGAGCGACGGCACTCTGCAGGCAACAGTAACGAACAGAGGAACCCTTCATAGTCACGTTTCCTAGAGAGGAAAACAAACATAGATACAAGTGTTATGTTCTGTCACAAGCTCATTTAAACAAAAGTGAAGGAAATACAAATTGTCCCCAGTTCAGGGAATGCATGATGCAATTTCAAGCACTCTTCCTGTCATGACCACCCACACATACATTCGCAAACAAACCCACTGTGGGAGAATTTGTGGTTTAAACTTAAAACCCATGGAGATGTTTGCAGTTATATTCCCCATCCAACCGCTCCTGCCTAGAACACTACCATTCAGTCAACCCTTGAGAATACAGGAAGTGGTCTTATACCAAAGGAGACTATTGGTCCATTTAACTTATTATTGTCTACACTGACCGGCAGCAGCATTCCACAGTTTCAAGGAGTCTCTTTCAACCCTACCTGGAGATGCTGGGAATTGGACCTGGGAGCTTCTGCCCGAAAAGCATATGCTCCTCTTTCAATCCCTAGACTGGCTTCCTGTTCAGTCCAGGGGCCAGCAGAAACTCTTTGTTCTTACAGTATCTCTATACTGTCCTATCCCAATATAATGCTGCCGAAAACCTTTGCTCCTGCTCTTTCAGCATTGAAAAAACATATTCTTCTCCCAGTTACCTCTGCTTTCTTCTCCCTTTTCTGTCTCCCCTGTATCAGTTTTCAGACTGGAAGTTCCAGAGGGCAGGAACCTCTTGTACTCTATAAAAGGAGCAGTGCACACTCATAGTAGACTTTTACACCACCAATGCTTAACTCTGGGCTGCTGTGCTATGCAACGTCAGGGGTTCCCAATACTATAAAAAATCAGCGGTGTGACAGGATTGGGCATTTTCCTCTCACTCCATAATTATTTCCATCATGGTTTGGGGAATCACTTGAAAGCGTATCATGCACCACTGAACTAGCAATACTGGTTTTCTAGTTATAGAGCATCACTAAAAAGCAGCAGCAGCGATCATATACCAGGGATGTCCAACCAGCAGATCATGATCTACCGGTAGATCCCCAGCTGATCCTGGCAGATCAAAGGATCCTTATCGTGTACAAAAAGTTATGGGGGGGGAGCTAAAAAAACTCTGTGAAATCCTCTGTGCAATCCTCAATAACTCTGGGCACTTCCTTCCTTAAAAAAGCAATTCTGAGCAATCCACCCACCCCACGCACGCTCCTCCTCCCCCCAATAACAATGGGTAGATCACTGTCAGTTTTTTTTATACTGGGAGTAGATCAGTCTCTTGGGAGTTGGACATGCCTGTCATATACAACTCCTCTACCTGCAGTATGGCATGATGGCAGTTCATTCTACCACTTCAGCACTGAAGCCTCCTGCCTTTTGCAACATGAGACAGAACAGCAAAATGGCTCACGGCCACTAGACCCCAAAGTCAAGGTGAATAATCCAAGGCTGCCCAAGTAATTTTGGCAGCCAAGCTGGAAAATTCCACAAACACCTCCCCCAGGGAGTAAAACTGCTATAACAATCAATTACATAAGTAGCAACTTGCTTCACCCTAAATCAGCCAGCCTCAAGCCAGCATTTTGCAATCTCATTCTGCTGTACGTGCTTTGAAAACTTTGATTCTAGAGAAAAGCTGTGCCTGCCTTTGTTCATAAGAACATGGGAAGCTGTTTCTTTCTGAGTCAGGATTTCGTGCCAGGGTCTTGCAGCCCTACCTGGAGACGCTGAAGATTGAATTCGGGACCTTCTGCATGCAAGGCAGATGGCTCGACCACTGAGATACTCCCCTTCTCTATCAATCTCACTGTCTGGTAGGTTAGTTCAGGTGCAGGATCCACCAGAGAGCAAAGAACTTCTGACAAGGCTCTTCACAGAGCAACAAACTTTATTAAATGACTTCTGAAGTAAGGATTACGGTGTCATACAAGTACAGGGGGAACCCAGTTTCAGATCTCCACTTAGCCATGGAGCTCAGTAAGTGAGCTTGGGTCAGTCAGCAGCAGCTGCCAGGCTAACCCAACTCACAAAGTTGTTCCAAGGCAGCCATCGCCAACCTGGTGCCCTCCAGATGTTGACCCTGAACTGGGCCCAGCAGCTCACTAACAGCCAGCACATTGCTTTCGAAGGTGAGCATAACATGATCCCCCATCTTGCTGTCCCCATCGACTGCTTTTAAAAAGGAGGCCTGCATAAAGTGTATTCACTGCAGTAATCCACAGTTTGGGAAGCCAGCCAGTGTGTCCTAATAGTTAGAGTGTCAGACTAGGACCCGCGGAAGCCCAGGGTTCAAATCCCCCCTCTGCCATGAAGCTGGCTGGGTGACCTTGAGCCTGTCACTGGCTCTCAGAATCGTTGTGAAGATTAAAGGAGAAGCGGACAGAACCATGTTCCCCCACCTTTTCACTCCTGGGAGAGAACAAATGGAAAATAAATATTAATTCCCACCAGGCCCATCCAGCACATCCTGAAGGCACCAGGCTAGATAAAATTGGGGTGGGTTGGAGGAGGAGACACCATGTGCTCCGCTAGAGGTAACCCCCAAGGAAAGAATGTACACGGGTCTCCCTCTTTTCACATGATCGCAGCCAAAGGTCGAAAATCCTCCCGGGGCCACCGAGAGGCGCCGAATGCGCGGCACATATCATATGCACCAACAGCACACATGCACCAACATATCATCGCAGCGTCTCCAAAATAATCCGAAACGAAAAATCCGAGCCGCGAGTAGGAGGAATCTGGGCGGGGAAAAGCTCTTTGCAGCGACTCACCGCAGCAGCTCCATGCAGTAGCGCTCGCCTTCCCCTGCCCCCGACTGGTGAGAGGCAGCGGCCGCAGCCGGCGCGCCCCCTCCGCAGGCGGTGGGGCAGAGCAGCCGGCTGCGGCCTGCGAGCGGACCTCGGAGCTGCCAGGCGGAGGGAGACGGGCGCAGCCCTCGGCCCAGAGCCGCCGCTGCCACTGCAGCCACGGCCGCCGCCATTCTGCTCAAGCCCCGCCCCGCCTGTCAATCAGAGCGGGATTCTCCCGGGCCTTCTCCTTGCGCCGACCAATCGGACGCTCCGCTGGGCAGCTCCGCCCCCTCCTGTTAATCAGCGCCAGACTAAGTCCCGCCTTCGCTGCTTTACGTACTTAAAGGGCCAGAGTCGTTTAGTTGTGTCCAACTGTTCGTGACCCCATGGACCAGAGCACGCCAGGCACTCTTGTCTTTCACTGCCTCCCGCAGTTTGGTCAAACTCATGCTGGTAACTTCGAGAACACTATCCAGCCATCTCGTCCTCTGTCGTCCCCTTCTCCTTGTGTCCTCCATCTTTCCCAACATCAGGGTCTTTTCCAGGGAGTCTTCTCTTCTCATGAGGTACCTCTGAGTTGACATGCATAATATAGGATTGCGCTGCTAAATGATTGGCATCACATTTCTATTGATTTCATAAAATTTATGTGCAGTTTGACTGTTAAAAAAAAAACCCTGCCTCAAGGTGGTTTACAAAAAGATAAAACAATACCATCAAGATAAATTTACAGCTATACTTTAAAATACAGTGGTACCTCGGGTTACATACGCTTCAGGTTACATACCCTTCAGGTTACAGAATCTGCTAACCCAGAAATAGGGCTTCAGGTTAAGAACTTTGCTTCAGGATGAGAACAGAAATCGTGCTCCGGCGGCGCGGTGGCAGCAGGAGGCACCATTAGCTAAAGTGGTGCTTCAGGTTAAGAACAGTTTCAGGTTAAGAACGGATCTCCGGAACGAATTAAGTACTTAACCCGAGGTACCACTGTATGCAGACGTTAAAATGCAAAAGCAGGTTAAAATCACCTCAACTTTCTAAGGATCTGGGTAGGCTTGTCTAAACAGGAATGTTTTAGCAGGTGCCCAAAACAGTACAATGAAGAGGCGCCTGCTTGATCTCAATAGGCAGGGAGTTCCAAAGTGTAGGCACAGCTGCATTAGGGGAAGGGTAAAGGACCCCTGGATGGTTAAGTCCAGTCAAAGGCGACTATGGGGTGCGGCACTCATCTTGCTTTCAGGCCGAGGGAGCTGGTGTTTGTCCACAGACAGCTTTCCGGGTCATGTGGCTAGCATGACTAACCACTTCTGGCTCAGTGGGACACCATGACGGAAGCCAGAGCACATAGAAACGCCATTTACCTTCCCGCCTCAGCAGTACCTATTTATCTACTTGCACTGGTATGCTTTCAAACTGCTAGGTTGGCAGGAGCTGGGACAGAGCAACGGGAGCTCACCCCGTCACGGGGATTCGAACTGCTGACCTTCTGATCAGCAAGCCCAAGAGGCTCAGTGGTTTAGACCACAGTGCCACCTGTGTCCCAGCGGGTGCCCCGCATCCCGCGTCACAGCTGCATTAAACGATCAAGTTCTTACAAATGCGGAACGGGTATTATGTGGCACCTGTAGGAATGCCGGTTCTGCCAATCGCTGTGGGTGCATATAGGATTGTTATCGCATGGGTAAACTGGCCCCAAGTTGTTAAGAGCTTTATATACTAATACTGTAGTTACACCTTGAACCTGGCTCAGTAGCAAATTAAAAAACAGAGCAGATCTCTGAGCATGGGTGTTATACGCTGACAAGGCCTCACTCCTGTCAGCGGTTGTGCTGTGGCAGTCGGTACCAATTGCAGCTTCTGGATCAAGTACAAGGGAAGCCCCACATAGAGCTCATTGCAGTAATCCAGTAACCAACGCATGAACTAGTGTGGCAAGGTTTTCCTGGTCCAGGAATGGCTGTAAGCTGTCGAACCAACCACAGTTGGTCAAAGGCACTATTTGAGCCTCCAGTGACAGAGCTGGATTCAGAAGCATCCCCAAATTGCAAACCTGCTCCTTCCAGGGTTGGCAGCTGATCGGTTTCTCAGACACAGGAGCTACTCATCCACAGTGGAATCAGATGTTAGCATTCTCCCAATTCCCTACTGAATTTAGGTAATCTCCGAATGTATCCAGTTGCCAATGTGCTTTGCTAAGAACTCCTGATCTTATTTTCCATGTTCCATACTAAATTTTCCATGTTACATTTAACACGCACACATCAGACATTGCAATCCTTTGCATGTGTTTTGGAAGTTAGCTCCATTGAATCCAATGGGACTTACTCCTCTCCTGTGTAGACATGCATAGGGGCTGCACTATTAAACAAAGGATGGACACTGAAATATTTTTCTTTATATTAAAGTAAAACTATTCCTAAATTCACCTTATTTCAATAAATTGAGAAGGGCTGTAAAATGATGATACTGGCATAACATTCCTTTTGTCATCAGTTGCTGCTTCCTGCATGTCACAGAATGTTCCTGCCAGTTTATTCTAAGCATATTAACTGCCCACACACATCACAGGGGTGATATAAGACTTCCCAGCAGTGCTCCAGAAAACAATTATTCCAATGGATGGCATGTGTGCTGTATTGCATGTTTTGCCAAGGCAAAGGTGTATGAGCAGCATGGATAAGGGACTGACATTCACGTACCACTGCCCAAAGTAAATTTTGGACCAAACCCAACCAAATCATTCATTCCTGCCATCAGAACACAGTCGAAAGATTCATGTTAGATTTAATATATGTTGGCCCCAAGCCAATGCATAAAAATAAAGTGCACCTCAGTTTAAGCCTTGAGACACCTCAAATCAAACATCCCCTTTCAGATATCTTAGCACAACCTTCTCCAACTTGGTGCCCTCCAGATGTTTTGAACATGCTGGCTGGGCCTCGTGGAGCTGTAGTCCAAACCATCTGAAGGGTCCCAGGTTTGAAAAGACTGCGCTAGCACTTCTTCCAGCCTAAAGCTTCATCGTTTTATTTTATGTATTCAACTTCTAAGTTGCCTCATGGAAAATATTCTCTACATGATCTACACAGCAAAACAGACAAAATTAAAACAAACCATGCAACAACTCTATAAAACCATAAATCAATAAAAGCCAACCTGGCAATAATATAACAATAAAATCCAGCCATAAAATCTCACGTAGCCAGACACAAATGAAAACCTTAGCAACCAGTCCTGAAAAACTCAGTCCAGCTGCAAAAGCTAAGAAACGCCCAAATTGCCCTTCTTCTGCAGAGACTAGAATAAAATGAATTATTCTGCCTACTGCCTCAGGTGACATGGATGACATATTTAAAAAATATTAAGGCCTGGGAGAATAATAAATATATATTTCCCTGGCACCTAAAATGAACTCCGTACCACCTGAGATTGTGTGTGGACTTGTCCACATTAAAGCATTGTTGAGCTGTTAATTCATTTACCCTCCACAGAATTAGACCAGAGTAGTCCTCACCTGCACCTATTTGAACCTGTATATGAGGAGCAACTCATACTTCTCTTTTGTATTTGTCTCTGCATTCTAATTTGTTGATTTTTTTATGTTGTATGACTACTGGAAGTGTATGTGTGCGGATAGCTGCTTGCACACTTTGAGTTTTGTTTTGTTTTTTAAACCCACCCAGGAAGTGTGCAAAAGCACATAGTCAGGCAACTGTAAAAAAAAAAGTGCATTTTTCTGGTTTTGTGAAAATTTAAGGGATCAAAAGAATATAAGACTATGTTCCTAGCGATTGTAAATTTTTAGCACACATGGGTTTTTTTTAACTGCTGCAATAACTGGTGCAGAAATTTTTTAATGCACTTTGTTTGTACAATTTTCTGGTTTTGTCCAAATCGGAGGAATATAAAATAAGACCCCATTCAGGACCGTGTTGGAAATATGAACGATGCTGGAAAATAATTGTAAGCATAGAGGAAGTAGGGGACGTGGGAAGATGAGTAAACCTGAATTTACAGAGGGAAAACATTGAGACAGGTGTTGTTTGAGGGAAACATCGTGTGGATGACACAACCCTGCAGGAGGGCAGGGCAGAGATGTTTTACTGCCATATTGTGATGTAAGAAGTTATTTTATCCCACGCTGGTTCCCAAATTCTGATCCCACAGAACACTGAGGTGTTTCACCACTAAAATCAGGCAGAGATTGGCTTTTCCCAATCAGCAGAAAAAATAGCTAATGGCTAGATTTATTCCCCCCCCCCCCAATCTCATTTTTTCATACTATATCTTAATATATAATAGTATGACCATAATATAATATGACATCATATTATCTACTATTAACATTGTTCTTAGTATGAAAGATGACATTAAAGAATATTCTTGGTGTTTTGCAGAGAGCACTATGCTATCCAGGTGCTCTGCAAACTGAGAAAGTTTGGGAATCATGGCTATAATGTTAATTGTTGTGACAGCCTCAACTAATGGGAATCACATGAAAACATTTTGGGGGAGGTTTTTTAAATAAATAAATCTGACTTTTAACATTATTTTTCTTCCTGTCACTCTCCACAGGAGTGCAGCAAGTGAAAGATATGCTGTTTTGTTCCCTCTTGTTGCCTGGGGTGACATGGCATAAACAGCAGATGGAATTAAAGAGAGCACATGAGTGGCATTTACACAGGTTCTAATGAGATAAGAGTCATTCTGCCTGTGTTTGATGCAAATGTATTCATTGTTAATACTGTTAATGCTTGCTTATCTTGCACCTGGTATCATGTATTATAAAAGTTTTGCATAAATATTTGCAGGTGATCTAGCCAAACAACACAAACTCTTCCAACAGGGAAAAGTACGCAAGGCTATGTGCTTCTACAGGAAGGACTGTGTATACCAAAACAGAACAATCCTTTGCATGTCTGTTGAGAAGTCAGCATTGTTAGGTTCAGTGGAACTTTTCCCCTAGGTGTCTGTAGGATTCCAGCTTAAAAGTCCTGCTTAGACAAATATATATCAGTACAGTTTTGCAAAGCGCAGCGAAACGGTGTACTGTATTGTGTTATTTCAGAAAGTGTCATTTGTTAGCTGAATGCAGTGGTTCTTGCACAAGAGAGTCAAATTTACCTGAACTGCACAGTGTAAATTTGCTGGTAAATGATTGAACCCCACCTACAAAATAGTGAGTCTGGAAGCAGCACAGGTTTTTAACTAGTTCATGAATGACTGAGGCTTGGGGTTGAGAAGTGAGGCCAGGTTTGCTGCTGGTGACACCAAACAATTTGGTAAAAAATATGGGGATTGTAAAGAACTCCAAAGGATTTATGCAGGTGTAAAGTGATGGAGAGTGGGGCAGAAATCCATAAATACACATAATCACGGGTGGTGTGTGTCAGCAGTGACTGATCAGGAAAGTGATCTTGAGGTAATGGTGGCTAGCTTGAAAAAAGTTATGCCAGGTGTTTAAACAAAATCTGCCCTTTTTTCCTTATGGGGTATCCAAGAACCCATATAGAGTCCTTACATAGGTTCCCTATTGGTAGGAGAAAATAACAGCCAGAGAATATTGAGAAGCAAAGCAACTAGTAAGTCTGATCTTTATTGATCTGTTGCAACAGGGTGCTCCCCTCACACACAGGAAAGGAGGAGGAACCCAGAACAATGGCATGCAAGGCCTTATATAGACATTTTAAATTCCCTGCCCTGGAGCTCAAGACCACCCCTCCATACATCATACATACATCACAGAAGGGGTGTAACCCAAGACCCACCCCCACATACCTCATACCTACATCACAGAAAGGGTGGTCTACAGGAAATCTGAGTGCTTTGTTTACCTCCTTCTGCCAGGTTACCTGTTTAATGGTCACTTGATTGGATTACCTGGGGAGCCTGGCCAGTCTTTTGTAATGATAAATACTTAGTTCCTGGGCCAGGTCACAGGCTCACACCCTATTCATATCTTAAATGTGCCCTTAAGATAGGATTTGTGAGGAAAGAGGCAATGGGGAGTTTCCCACTTTGACCTTGCAGAGAAAACATTTGCTCAGTTTAGGAATCAAAATGGTTTCAGGTAGGTCTTCCTGTGCTGATCTATGTATGTGCTTGGTTGGTACACTTATGAACATTCAACATATATCTAAGACCTCAAAATTCCTATCAACAGGCAATGTGAAAAAGGGAAATGCCATGCCAGGAATCATTAGTAAAGAGATCAAAATATAAAACTTACCACAATCTTAATAACTGTATATAAATTTCTGGCATGATCACACTTGGAATACTGTGTATAGTTCTGGTGGTTGCATCTCAGAATCATTTTTGTTAGGTGCCTCCTAATCTCGAAGCAGTGAGAGATTTCAAGGACGCCAGCTCATATTAAAGGTTCAGCTTCCTTAGAATGAAGGTCACTGGAGAGGGTGGTGTCTTTGTGACACGAGTTTTACTTAGACACATATTCAGACTGAGCATAAGAAGCAATGGTCCCCAGCATTAGCACAGATCTTGCTCTCCTTTTAGGTTTCCAAGCGGGTCCCAAAGTCATATCTTTTGATGAAGCATGGAGAGAAAGTCCAGGCAGGGACTCTTCCCAGGCCAGTCCAAGACAGGACTGGCTCCAGATGTCCTCTTTCACTCGCCAGTGACATGACCTCCAGCCAAGGGAGGGCTGAAATTCTGTTTCATTTAGCCCTGAACTGTTTAGTCTTGTAAAGAGATGCTTAACAATCTTGGCTAGAGCCACAGAGACTGGATTTACCAGTGTAGTACTGTAGTCTGTTTCTGCAGAAACCCATCTTATAAATACAAAACCACAATACAGTATATGCAACCCCAAATATGACATCCAGGCTAACCACCCAGCCTACAGCAACATTTTGGAGATGGAGATGGAGCAGGAAAGGCCTGCCATAGTGATCATGGGGCTGAAACATCTCCCTTACCAGGAAAGGGTACGTGGCGTTTGAGATCAGGAAAAGGGTGAGTAAGGGTAGAGGTGTATAAAATTATGCATAGTAAGGGGAAGTGAACATTGGAAGCTGCCTTATGCTGAGCCAGACTATTGGTCCATCTAGCTCAGTATTGTTAAAGGGACGCAGGAGGCTCTGTAGTCTAAATCGCTGAGCCTCTTGGGCTTGCCGATCGGAAGGTTGGTAGTTTCAGTCTGCTTGATGGTGGTGAGCTCCCATTGCTCTGTCCCAGCTTCTGCCAACCTTGCAGTTCAAAAGCATACTGGTGCAAGTAGATAAACTGGTACCCCTGTGGCGGGAAGGCAAACAGCGCTTCCGTGCGCTCTGGCACTCGTCACGGTCCTCCATGCACCAGTGGATGTTTAGTCATGTTGGCCACATGAGCCGAAAAGCTGTCTGTGGACAAATGCCGGCTCCCTTGGCCTGAAGCAAGATGAGCACCGTACCCGATAGTCGCTTTTGACTGGACTCAGCTGTCCAGGGGTCCTTTACCTTTTTTAGTATTGTCAGCTCTGACTGGCAGTGGCTCCGCAGCCCTATCTGGGGATACCAAGGAATTGAGCCTGGCATCTTTTGTATGCAAAAAAAGATGCTCTACCAGTGAACTACGGCCGTTCCCCAAAGTGGGTGGAGAGGTGTCTTTCTCCCAGATGATGTCATCTGATGAAGCCGAATTGTGTGAGATTCAGGATTGATCAAAGGAAAAGCATCTTCGCACACTACATGGTTCAACTACGGAATTTGCTACCAATTTAGATGGCTTTAAAAGGGGATTGGACAATATTCATGGCAGATCAGACTATCAAAGGCTACTTCCTGTCCATGGTGACTATATGGCGATCGCTCAGTCGGTAGAGCATGAGACTCTTAAACTCAGAGTCCTGGGTTTGAACCCCCTGTTGGGCAAAAGATTCCTGTATTTCAGGGGCTTGAACTAGTTTGACCCTCTTGGTCCCTTTCAAGTCTACAGTCCTGTGATTCTGTCTTTGCATAGCAGTTGCTGGAGAGCAACAGCGGATGAGAGCTATTGGTCTCAGGTCCTGCCTGTGGGCTTTCCAGAGCCATCTGGCTGCTCACTGTAAGAAGCAGCTGGATGAGACAGGTCTTTCATCTGATCATGCAGGACTTTACTTATGTTCATAAGTATCCTTTCAAAAGATAGGTGAGGGAGTTCGCTGCAAGCTGGGGCGAGGGGGCTCAATCACGATTTCCAAAGCCATGTGCACCACTCACTGAAAGAGATTAATTAAGCACATACATGCATATTTGTTTAATTCAGATAAATGATACAGGCTAAAAAATTTAGCTTTTATTAATGTGATTCCTTAAGGGCACTTTTTAAGTCAACTAAGGCTAAGTGCGCATTAGCTGATTAAAATGTAGCAAGGGCGTTTCGCCCACGTTGCCTTTGAAGTCACACAGGAGAGGGGGCAGGGATGTCTTCACTCAATGCACATTATGTCATTTGATTTCCCCATGCAAGCACCCAAAACTATTCAGTGAAGCAGTCGTCTGTGCATATTGTTGTCATCTGCACACACGCTACAGGTGTCTCAAATGTACACACCTCAGCTTAACCACAGCTTATGTTTTCAAATCAGATGGAAGCTGGTTTGAAGGAAAATGCACCGAATTGCGGTGTTTTTCAAGAAACTACAGGATACATATGGATTGTGGCTAATGTCGCATGAACACCAGTAGTAAGAGTACACTAGAACTAGAATAAATTTTGAAATATGCACAGCCTAGTGCTGCAATCCTAAAGCCAATTACTGGGAACTCAATGGAATTTACTTTCAAGTCGACGTGTGTGTGAAAATGTTGTAGCAGGAAATGTACTGAGCTATTGAGAATATTCTAGCAGATTCTTTATTCAGCACTGCAGTCCTGGTACTTACTGAACCTTCTTTTTCATATCCGAAACTTAATCCACCCACGCACTCTCCCCCCTCCCTTCTCCACCTAACATAGATTTCTACTAACTGGTGTTTTTAAAGCCTTTCTCAGCATTGTTAAAAAAATACTAGTATGAGATCCCAAGCATTATGCTCTGCTGAGTGAGCATTGTGAATGGCCCTCCAAACTGTGCGCAAGGGTGGGGAGGGGAGGCTCGATAACCTAAATGCACTGATGACAAAACACCCTTAGACATCCCAGTGGGGAGAAGAAAGCATTTAAGTAAACAGTGATTTATGGCGACTCTGTGGGTGCTGCTGAAACAGACAAATTATTGAACGCCTTAAAGGAAAAAAACAGAGGACTGCTGGGAGATTGACGATTAAAAGCCACGGGGAAGTAAATCTTTTTTCACCAGAAAGGGAAAGTGTGCTTTTAGGCCCAGGAAGCAGGTCAATATAGGTCAATGCTTGAATTGGAAACATTAAGCCAAGCAACTCCTCTGCCCCTTTTGTTTTGTCGTCCCCCCCACCCCCTCGCTTGATCCTCCACCATTGGCAACCAACTGAAACCAGTTTGATAGTATTTTGGTATTACAGAGCCCCCAACAGAGGTTATTAAGTTTGGACAGTTACACAGTAAGACTCCACAAAAGCTTGTGCCACAATTTTATTTACTTATTTATAGCTTGCACTCCCATCGTGAGGCCCCAAGCGGGTTACATACAGCTCAGTACAAAATTTTGTCAGCACCCAAAATTTTGTGTGGAAAGATGCATCTTGACCTGGATAGCTCAGTCAGTAGAGCATGGCACTCTTAATCTCAGGGTTATGGGTTCGAACCCTACACTGGCCGAAGGACCCCTGCATTGCAGGGAGTTGGACTAGATGAGCCTTGTGTTCCCTTCCAACTCTACAGTTCTGTGACCTGATACTGATTATATACAATGAGGAAGCCAAATATGCCTCAGATGGGAGGGCATTCTGCAGTTTGGGGGCCACCACAGAAAAGGCCCTCTCACAAAACTTCGCATAGCATCAGAACTGCTAGCAGGGTAATCCTTGCAGGTCTGTATTGGAATAGCTTCCAAAACAACTACTCTATTCCCAACTCAGGAGTGGAAAGCGAAATACCAGTGGACAACAAAAGAGGTTTAAAAATGCTCTCAAAGCAAATCTTTAAAAATGTAACATAAGCACTGATAATTGGGAAACACTGGCCTGTGAGCGTTCCAGTCAGAGAACAGCCTTTACCAAAGGTGTCATGGACTTGGAAAAAGCATAAACTCAGGGTGAAAAGGAGAAAAGAGCTAAGAGAAAGTCATGTTTGACAAACCCTCACCGTGATCAGCTCCTGCCTGGAAACCTATGTCCCCACTGTGGAAGGACACGTGGTTCCAGAATTGGCCCCTACATTCACTTACGGACTCACTGTTAAAACCATGTTCATGAAAGACAATCTTACTTTGCTCTGATTGGTCGCCAGAGAAGAAGATTGGAAGAGGCACTCCTTTAGTTATTTGAGGCCCAAGTTGTTTAGGATTTTGTATGTCAACACAATCACCTTGAATTGGTATTATCTAATAAACACGTTCTTTTTTAAGGTGTTACCAGACACTTCATTTTTAACAGGATCATTTCTGAGCCAAACACAAACGTATAGACAGAGGTAAAGATAAAACCATTAACCCTTAGTCAATGAAACCTAGCTTTTAATTTCTATGGCATTGTTTTTCAAATTGTTTTTCCTAGGAACGATAGGGTTCTTCAGATGCTTTTCAGGGTACCTTGATGAGAAGGCCAGAAAACTGGACTAGCTGTCTTGACCCTGCTCTCGTGCACATGTCTACACAGAAGTAAGTCCCATTTGAGCCTGGGGAGATGTAGCCTCAGGAAATGTGTATAGGATTTGCAGCCTTGAATTAAAAAAACTTGCCTGGTAACCATGGGCCAAGTATACTGTCCAGTGGAGCATGGATCTCTTCATCCGTCCTCTCTGTTAGTCCACTAGCCTTCAATGCTGGCCATGGAGAAAAGGAAACTCATTTTTCTGTTTTATCTGTCTTTTGGCAACCTACTTGGAAGAAGGCCACATTTGGCTATTTGTGTTTCCATCCTGGTTGCAGAGTAGCATGAAAATGCTGGCTACTAGCTACTCAGCAGGCTAGTAAGAAAATATGGCAGACTAATGAGAACATGGGAATTGGATCCATGCATTAATTACTGAAAGTGTGATTAGTCTGCTCCAACAGAGGAGGTGCTACAAGGCATCTTGCCAGTTGTTTAAAGCTTGCTTGTTTCTCTGTCCAAGCTAAGCAACTTCTTCTCAGTCTTCCCATTTCTTTCTTCATCTTGGCTAAAGTCAGGCTGTATAATGTTGCTTGCAGTGTGCTGTTGCAGTAACCTAAGCAGTATTTGCACTGTGCATGAGGCTGACTCCTCTGTCAGCAATACTAGCATTCTGCTAAGAAGTTCATTAATTTACTGGGATTTGGTGTGAGCCGTGAGAAAGCCAACTCTGCTCATGATACCAGATTGTTTAGGATGCCTAAAACAGAAAAGTATTGCAGATAACCCCAAAAGGATCTTTCCAGACTGTGTAAGAAAGTGCAAACTGATGCATATTGGGACAAAAAAAAATCTGATAACTTGACATACACACTAATGGGGCCTAGAACAAGAGCTTGGGGTTGTAGTCGGCAGCTGTGAAAGAGACAGATTGGCATGCTAGGGATCATTAGGAAAAATATTGAAAACGAAACAGTCAAAATCATAATGCCAGCATAAAAATCCGTGGTGCAACTGCACTTGGAATACTGTGTACCGTCTCTCTTGGTGATATTTCATGGCTCAGGAGCACCACTTGTAACTACTAGAACATCCTCCCAGTTGAGATTAGACAGGCACCCTACTTGCTGAACTTTGGGTGTGACCAATATTTTTTTATTTCAGCGGGCATTTTAAGGTAGCATCCAGGTAGCCTTTATTGTTTGAATTGTTTGCTGTTTTTTTGTAATTTTATGTACACTGCTTGGTATTGTTAATAGGTAAAGGTAAAGATAACGGGAAACCCTGACAATTAAGTCCAGTCGCGAACGACTCTGCGATTGTGGCGCTCATCTCACTTTAAAGGGCGAGGGAGACGGCGTTTGTCTGCTTCTGCAGACAGATTTTCCGGGTCACGTGGCTAGCATGACTAAGCTGCTTCTGGCAAAAGCAGAGCAGTGCACGGAAATACTGTTTACCTTCCCGCCTCAGCAGTACCTATTTATCTACTTGCACTGTGTGCTTTCAAACTGCTAGGTTGGCAGGACCAAACAACGGGAGCTCACCCCATCGCGGGGATTCGAACCGCCGACCTTTCGATCAGCAAGCCCAAGCGGCACAGTAGTTTAACCCACAGCACCACCCTACTATTATTAATAACTGATACGTAAATACTTCAAATAAATAAAGTTCTGCCTCACCTCTAAAAGGATATTGTAGAGCTGGAAAAGGTTCAAAAAAGAGCCATCAGCATGATCAGTGGGGCGGAGAAGCTTCCCTAGATATCCTAGATGGGTTTTTCAAGGCTCTTTTTATAGCACTACGTTCAGTATGTCAACCAAAATAACACATTGCTTCCTTGTTTACACCACCACTGTATCAAATTATTGATTGTAAACCCCATGGGACACAGTCCTCTCCTCTCATGCTCTGTAGGAGGCAGCACACAGCGATAGAGCAGTAATTATGATGAAGATAATAAATGTTATAATAATAATAATATTGTTCTCAAGACATCTCAGTGAATCTGAATGCAAAACAAACTTGCACCCGGAAGTTATATTTTACCTCAGCTACATTCCTCTTTCTGGTTTAAATTGTCTTCAGCTCCCTAATAAAGCTATTAGTTTTGTTAAAACAAGATGAGACAGTAGCATTCCAGTTATATATGACTTCTCAGATTAATATGTTAGTCCATGATGTACTTTAATTTCCTCAGGGACGAAGAATGTTGTTACAAAGCATTATGGTTATATAGCTGTTATGTACTGTAAAAGTATGAGTCAGTAGTCCTTTAAAAGGTTAACAGACCTCTTTGTTCCAGGATGTTCTATCTAGAAAAAAAAAAGTACTGTAATCCAAACAACTGAAACAACTAAAACTAAATCCTTTGGTATTCAAGCACGATATAATATATCAATCATAAAACAATAATTTGATGTCTGACATTCTTCAAAGGTAAATTATATTTTGGTAAAAACAATGCAGCGTCTCACACAAAATATGCGTGGTTGAAGCTTGTATTGTTTTGGAGGCCTGCCTGTTTATGAGAAGCTTGTAAATGAAGACTGGTTTCAACCATGCAAGCACAGCTGTAAAATGATCATGGCTGTGGGCTGCTTACACAACTGTACATTTGAAGCACATTTCCTTCCTCTCAAAGGATCCTGGGAACTTTAGTTAAAGGTGCTAGGAATTGTAGCTCTGTGAGGGGTAAACTACAGTCCACAGGAATTTGGGGCGTGGGTGGGTATGTCCTTTAAATATATGTTATGCAGTGCTTTATTTCTAAAAAATGTTTAGGGGTACTCTCATTTTCCTACTCATAATGAAATACTGCCCCTCTTTTTTAAAAAAAAAATAAAAAAATTATTACTTTTAAAACTTACAAAAAAGAAAGAGAAGAAAAAAGAAAAAAAGAAAAAAAAACAAGAAAGGGAAAAAACAATACAATACAATATATAAACAATACAAAACACAACATTGACACATTGACCTAAACAAAACAAAACAAAAACAATTTAAAAACATACATCATACCATTTCAGTACTCTATCTTTCATACCCTTGTTTCATCGACCTCCTCTCACCTCCCTTTTTGTATTCCACTTCTGTTAATTGTTTCAGCAATTCCTTTCCATCTTTCTCTATTTTCTGTCATATAAATATCTTAACTTATTTTTACCCTTATTTTCCATTAATACTATAATGCTTATTTATGCTTAACTCCTTATAACATTTCTACTAAAGCCATAAGATTTCATTCCAACATTTTTCTAACACTCAGTAATTTTACAATATTTCTATTTCTAAAAATAAACTTTAAACTTTTTCCAATCTTCTTCCACCATCTCTTCCCCTTGGTCTCGGATACTGCCAGTCATTCGTCAATTCCAAATAGTCCATCAACCTGGTGATCTTCTGTCCGAGGCTTTTAACTCTTTTCCAAGTCCCTTCTGCAGGTCTTCTTCATATTTATACATGCACTTTACTTTGTCTTCTACTGATCTTGTTCTTATTTTCCTTCCTTTGATACTGAAGAGCAGATCTCGGGGAAGCTCCAACCTAGCAATGCTTTTATTCCTTCTCGACAGGTCAACCAAATCTCCATGGTTAAATCTAAAATCCATAAGGTATTTCAGGACATGTTTCAAAATTCCTCCAAATCTAAAGGCCCCCACAGCTCCAATCTCCTCACGACCCAAGTCCAAATCCCAAAAGTCAGTAAATCCCTGCATGAAGGGATCTATCCAACTTTACTTCTCTAGTCCAGGCAGGGCTCCGATCCTCAAAATCTGACTTTTTCTAAATTCAATCATAAAAGGCCTCAACTTATAGTCCTCAATTTGCCTCTGTAAGGCTGGGGCTCCCACTTGTATTACTTTAGGTTCAACAACAGCAACTTTCTCCTTCGCCTTCTTGACAATTTGCCCTGTCAAAGTAGATTCCTGTATCAGATCCTGAATAATTTCTGTATTGATGTTCACTTTTTGTCCCAAATTAGTCACTTTTTGTCCCAAGTTATCAATTTTAGTAGTCATAACATCTGTCTTCTTATCGAGTTGTTCCAACGAGTGACTTATCTTGCATAATGCAATCACTAAAGCTTCTTCTGTCGACATTCTCAAATAGTCCAAGGTCAATCCCTGATTCTCACAGTCTCTTATCTTGCAGCTGATTCCCCCAGCTCAGCTCTTATAACAGTTTCAAAGGCTCCCTCTAGAGGGAAACAGTTTCTATTTGTGTCAATCCTTTTAAGCACAGTTCAAACAGTAAATATAGTTTAAATTTTCAGTTACTTTTCCTCCTTTTTAAATGCAGAAGAGGACAATGGAAACAATATATTTCTCTTATTTAGCTAACTGTCAAGATACGTTCTATTCACAGCCAATGAACTTCAAAACGTCAATCGTACTGGCAGCCCCTTTCCGGGTTCAGAGCGGTGGTGATTTAATTTTCATCACTCTCTCCTGCAGGCTTGCACGATCCAAAATTTCCCCCCTCTTCTCCTGCTTCCAAGGGGGGTTTAATAGTTTTAATCGATGGAAGTTTAATCCTTTGCGGAAGACTTTCCAAGACCATAGCTTGCAGCGTCTTTGCTTCAATCTATTTACAAAAGGGGAAGGCGGACTTCCTGTTTGAAACCTTCCCGTTTCGGTACCAAATTAAGACATTTATAGATCCAATTTTCCGTTCTACTCACGGGTAGTTGTTTAAAATCGAATTGTCCACAGGAAAAAGTCAGTGCTCTCCGGCAACAGCAATGCGGCTTCACTCCGTGAAAGAAGCAATCAATTCGAAGCACCGCGCCGCTCACCCTACGTTGCTCCGGATCCCCGAAACCGGGTCTCCCCGCGAGTAGGGGAGGCGCAAAAGGTGCCAGCTGAATCCCAGGTTCACAGGCTTCTCCCGCCTGTGATTTTTAGTGGGTCTCCGCCTTCGCTGTGGCGGCCAGACCCTGTTTCCACGGAGTAAATTCCTCCCGATCAGAGGAATTCCACCATTGCCAGAGGCGCTAACCCAGAAGTCTGAAATACTGCCCCTCAATGAGGCCAAACTTAGATTCACAAAATGTTTAGGGGGTATGCGTACCCCCAGAAAAAAAGCACCAATGTTATGTATGCAGCCATGATCATACATGGACATAGCATGAGCAAGGGAGAAGCACACACAAAGTGTGTGAAAGGCTTTACTGTCCACTGATGATAAACGGGCAGAATGAGCATGCCTGTTTTTCATTTCAAACCAGCTTTCCTGTTCCGTTCTGGGTAATCGGCAGCAGTAAAATCCCAGGCATTCTCCCGTCATGTTAAATAAACGTGTGGCATCTTTGTGGCTGTAATAAGAATTTTAAGGTCTTAGATAGATAATAAATGTTCATAAATGTACCAAGCAAACATGTACATAAATATATAAACCACATGTCTGAAAACCCCACAGAAAAAAAGTCCTGAACAAATTGACCTCAATTATTTCTCCTCAAGGTCAAAGTGGAAAACCTCCCCATTGTCTTTTCCTTTCACAAATCCTGTCTTAAGGGCACATTTAAGATATGAATAGGGTGTGAGCCTGTGACCTGGCTCATGAACTAAGTATTTATCATTACAAAAGGCTGGCCAGGCTCCCCAGGCAATCCAATCAAGTGACCATTAAACAGGTAACCTGTCAGACGAGATAAACAAGTCACTCAGATTTCTGCTGTAGACTGCCTTTTCTGTGCTGTTGGTATGCTATATCTGGGGGGTGGTCTTAGGTTACACCCCTTCTGTGATGTAGGTATGATGTATGGAGGGGTGGTCTTGAGCTCCAAGGCAGGGAATTTAAAATGTCTATATAAGGCCTTCCGTGCCATTGTTCTGGGTTCCTCCTCCCTCCTGTGTGTGGTGAGCGAGGACCCTGTTGCAACAGATGAATAAAGATCAGGCTTACCAGCTGCTTTGCTTCTCAATATTCTCTGGTTGGCTTTGCTTCTCAATATTCTCTGGTTGGCCTCTGTTTTTTTCTCCTACCAATAGGGAACCTACATAAGGGCTCTCTATGGGCTCTTGGATACCCCATAAGGGAAAAAAGGGCAGATTTTTGTTTACAACATGCCCTACCAAGAGAGCTATGGCCTTCCAGGACTTTAAATTGTGTTATAGGTCTCTATACAAGTAGAGGAGGCTCCCTTTCTCACACCTTTGCCCTCCAGCTCAGGGTGGGGTGGCATTGGGAGGCAGAGCTTCTTGGCACAACTCACCCCAGCTCTCCTCCACATGATGCTACTTCTGTGGGGAGTCCTAACTCCTGAAGAGAGTTTATGTTATGGTGGTAATAGCCCTGGCATAGCACAGCCACCTGGCATGGCATGCCTGCCATCTCTCCTCCCCACCCCCTAATACTGTTGTCTTTTTATAGAAGACACGTAACAAGTGCTTGCTCCATCTCCCGGAGCCTGAGAAGCAAACGGACTTCCAGATTTTAATGGAAAGCTACAACACGTCAGTGAACCGTAGCTAACGAATGCAGAACATGGCAATTATTGCACATGGAAGTTGGGGCAAGGGTTTTTTTTAACACTTGGAGTGTGAAGTTTTCTTTCTGCCAGACCTTAGACTGCACTTTGCACAGGCTTTTTGTCATTAAAATACTCTTATGTAAGCCTAATTGACACAGTTAAAAGAGCTATTACTCACAGATGTCTGTTGCTATAGTAATGGGGGAGAAAGGCAGAATGCTCTTTACCCTTCTCAAAATAATAGACATTATCATATGTAAAGGCATTGTGTCTTTTTTTTCTTTTTTTTTGTAAAGCTCCTCTTCAGAAGCTAGGCACTTTGTACATGTTGTAACAAGGATGAACCCTCATTAAGGAGTTCATAATAATTTTTAACACCTGCCAAAATGATGGAGAGGGAGAATGGATGCAAGTGTAAATCATAATGTTCCAGGATACAGTATATGCTTTTCTAGTGATCTCAACTTTTTTTTTAATGGGGGTTTTAGGAAATCAGTATTGTTCCCATGGAATTGAAATTAGTATCAAAAGCTCCAGAAAGAGAAAACGCGGTATTATTTTATGTGGGGGTTTTTAGCCCCCTCACAAAGTGGTTCAACAATCAGTCCCTCTTCCCAAGGAATTGGGAACTGTAGCTCTGTGAGGGGAATTGGGCCTCCAACTCTCAGCATCCTTAAAGTCACAAATGTGAGTGAAACATTGTGTTAAGTATGGCCGTCCTGTGTACATGTGAAACCTGAGGGAGCCCAGGACCCTAGACATTTGGTAACTTTCTTCCACCACCACTGCCGCCAACCTGTCTGCTATTGCCCCTGGAATACAGCATTAAAAAATGGATAGCTGTGAATATATTTTTGCTTTCATCTTTATTGTCCTGGGGAAACTCTACTGGTGCCCTTCCAGAATGAAACCCAATACCTTCAGCATGAAGAAAGACGCTTTGTTTTCATACATAAGATACTGAAACGCATTTCATGATCGATATCAAGTGCAAGTGCCAACCAAACAATATTGCTTATCTTTTATTTTCAATGCAACCTACCATGTCACTATTTACTTGTGCAAAGCCTTTAAAGAAACGGCTCCAAATCAGGCTGCCCAGCCAACCAGAACATGTCACTCTTGCCTTAACTTTTCTTCCATGCTACAAATGGGTAAGCAGTTCAAGGAAAATACAGGTTGAGGCAGGCCCCATCCGTCCAGGCTTTTAAATGAGTTTTAGAAGTCTCATCATTTCAGGTTGCATTTTTTGCTTGAAGGATTTGTTGTGCAGCGTTTTTGAAACTGTTTCAGAATTTGTAATGCCAGCACTGCTTTAACTGCTTATTTTTATTGAAATGTGAGGTTGTATTTTATTATTGTATTATGATGTCAGCTTCCTTGCTTTGCCCTGAAAAGTGGCCTATAAATATTGAAATAAAGGAAAAAAGTATGGATTTGAACCATGGACGTAGCTAGGATTTTTGTTGGTGGGGTAGGCTTTTGTTGGGGGTGGGGCAGAACCTTATATTTGTATTGGTTTTTATTTTTATTGATTTAGGGGGGCAGCTGCCCCCCTGGCCATGCACATGATTTGAACCTGGGCCTATGAAGTAGGACCACTGAGAAGTGGGTACACAGACTGTAGGGATGTACTGCAAGCCTTCAGTCAGCTGGACCCCCAGACTCTGAGCTCCTCCCCCCCTTTTTTAAAGTAGGTCTAGTCCTCTTGGAAATAAAGTGATGGAACAAACTGTACATGTACTATTCACAGCCATTTCTGTGAGATGAGCCTTCCTGGTTTCCCCCACCTTTCAGTATTTTTAGAGTGAAGTTGGGGCTATGGGTGTTAGCAGCAAGTCAGGTTAATTTTATGTTTCATTTTATTTTTCTTTCTGTACTCTCTCTTCTTCCTATAACTAACTGGTGAATTCTCAGACTAAAAACAAAAAGGGAAAGGGAAAAGTAATGCTGTATGTAAAAAAAAAAAAAAAATTAAAAAAATTTCAGATGATGACAATCTGTGTTATTTTTAATAACGTCTTCTGTGGACTTTATAGCTTTGCATTAACTCTGATTCTTTACATAGAACTTGTGTTCTACTTTACCTATAGAAGCTGCATGTGTACATCACCTTCTGTTTATTACTCAGAGATCTAGAAAACGGTATCTTTGTTCCAGCTCAAGTACAATATGTTCATGCTAAGTCTATACACAGGCCCTCCATTTCAGATACTGTGGTGTATTTTGACCTGGCAGCACCATTAACAGCTGAGTTTGTTCTGATAGCGGGACGATGTTTGCTGTCCTTGTGAGTCTGGCAATTACATCTGCTTACACCACAGTCTGCCTGTTATTTACAATTTAATATTTGCTGCTTTCACTTTTTCAGGTTTCACTGCTAATGCTTTAAATTAAGCCACAAGGGAAGGCTTGACTCTGAAGAGCATTTTGCCTAACACCTTTCCCAAGCTGCCACTTCTGCCTTAACAGTGCATTCCTGATTTTGCCACAGCTACACTACTGGTGTTTGCTAAAATCCCTGGAAGTAAAACTGCAAGTTTTAATTGTTAGATCAGCCCACTAAAACTTTGGCTGAGGACCAGTTTTAACCAGGGGGGTTAAAGGTAAAATCTCTCTCTGTGTGTATAGATCTGGTGTGTCACTGTACTAATGAATGAAAAAGAAAATATTAAAAATGGCCTTTCCTTCTTTTGCAGGGAGCTTATTAAATGTCTTTCTGTTTTATTTCTTTAAATTGTTTATTGGCCTCTCTTCTGCTGAAACTACCAGAGTGCCTTAAGCATAAAACAACACTGCAACCCAGCAGTTGTTCTACTAATGTTTGATGAACAAGCTTACTCTCAGGTAAGTGCACAGGATCGCAGTGTACTAGTGATGTGCTGGCTAAGGGACAATAGGATTTGGTGGGTGCGCTGCTACCAATGTTTTGGTAATTTAATGATTGTATGTTTTAAAATAGGGTTGTATCTTTTAATTGACCTTACTGATTTTATCTTTTGCAAACCGCTTTCAGGTGTATAAATTTTATGGAAGAATTTTTTTGAACTGAATAAGCAAATACACCATCAGAATGCAAAATTCTACGCTGTCATAGTGGCAAAATGCCTAAAGCAGGACAGAGTAAAGGATGGGATGTCAGTGGAACAGGGAAGGAACACACAGGTCTCTTCCACGCTGTGGGCACATCCCATCAGTGGCACTTCTTTAGTCCAGATCTGGAAGAATAAATGTCCCTCCCATAGACTTGCTCCAGGCAGGCTCATTGGGCTGCCACCCCAGTGTCCCCTTACTTCAGGGGGTGGAGGAGGCCAAGCACTGCTTCAGTGGCCAGCTGCTGCTCCTTCTGCCATGGAAGGCTGCTGATCATGAGAGAAAAGGAGCCAATGGCCACTGCTTTTGGCTTCGTCCCCTGGCTCCTCCCAAAATGCCATGTGACGTCACATGACGCATGTGTGATGTCAACCGGACTCTCAATCTTTGGCGCAAGTTGGCACCTCTGTCCAGAAGTCAAGTGTTTCTCATTGTCTCTTCTACTTGGATTAGATCAGGGGGCAGCAAACTTTTTCAGCAGGGGGCCAGTCCACTGTCCCTCAGAGCTTGTGGGGGGCCAGACTATATTTTTTTGGGGGGGGGATGAATGAATTCCTATGCCCCACAAATAACCCAGAGATGCATTTTAAATAAAAGCACACATTCTACTCATGTTAAAACACCAGGCAGGCCCCACAAATAACCCAGAGATGCATTTTAAATAAAAGGACACATTCTACTCATGTAAAAACATGCTGATTCCTGGACCGTCAGCGGGCCAGATTTATAAGGCAATTGGTCCAGATCCAGCCCCCGGGCCTTAATTTGCCTACCCATGGATTAGACAACACACAGTGATTCCCCTTTCCCCTTTCAGTTTCCAACTCTGGCCAAGGGCAAGTCCTTTATATGAGCTGGAGAGAAGATTCTAGAAAATATTGGAAATACAAAATAAACTCATACAGGTGTGGATGTTGGGGTGTGTGAGGGTGAAGCAAAACAGATCAGGTGGAGTAATACCAGCCCTTTTAAACCATAAAACAGCTGTCTGCTCCTCAGCCAACAGGAATGTATGTACAATCTTTAGCAGAATAAGCTGCTTGTCTTCCTGGCCAGCTTGCCTCTGTTAATGTTGCCTTTATGGGAATCAGAGAAGTTCTGTCCACAGCAATCTAGTTGTTGCAACTCTGCAGGGATGGTAATAAATGTAATGGAAACAGGTGTCCAATGGAACGGAGAAGCAGATTCCACACACAGCTGTGTCCCCCTCGAATAAAGGTTAATTGTTTCACAGTCAGGAGGCACTGCTTAATGGACAATTGAAAATGGATCATGGTTAATGCTTCCTTTTAAAAAATAAAGAAGAAAAGAGTCTTTAACTGCGTAAAAAGCAAAAACCAGCAAAAAATCCAATGTCACCTTAAAGAGTGACAAATGTGTTACGGCATAAGCTTTTGTAGACTAGAGTCCACTTCATCAAATGCATGGTGTTATTCTAAGTTGACAGGTGAGGGGGTGTGTGTGAGGGGAGAGGGAAATAGACAAGCAGTGAGGTCCATAGGAAATGAAATTCAAAGAGGAGGGATTGTGACCATTAAACCTTAAATGTACGTAACAAACAGTGTGATGAAACACAAAGCAATGTTGATGAGAGCACAAATATATTGGCAGAAATTCAACAGGAAATGATGGGGAAAGATTTATATCCATTGTCCAGAAAGGCTCCACCTACTTGTTTCTCCACCCTCAACTCTCCTTAACTGTAGGCCAAACTTCATGTTAAGGTAAGGCTATTTTCAGAAAAAAACATTCTGAGATATTCCTGCCATTGATTTTTATGGCCACTGCATCAGGCCCTAAAGGCATTATTTGAGCTCTTATGCAAACAGGCAGTGCAGTGATTCCGCATAACTTGTATAAGGTTGCCAACTGTTTAAGGCCTGTGCCTTTAACAGTAGCTTGACACACAGAAACAGTAGCTTGACACACAGAAAAAGTAGCTTGACACACAGAAATTAAACAGGTGTGTTTTTGCAAAAAGGCGCACATATCTATCTATCTATCTATCTATCTATCTATCTATCTGAGGTGGGGAACCTGTGGCCATGAAGATGCTAAGCTACAAATCTGGTCATCCCTGACTACTGGCTGAGACTGGTGGAAACTGGAGTCCCAACAACCTCTAAAGAGCCACAGCTCTCCTCTCCCTTCCCTGCTTTAATGTACGGTAAAATGACATACATTTATCAATCCATATTATAGTTCATATTAAAGTGGACAGAGGGAGACCAAGCATTCTGAAAAGATTCGCTGACTATAAATATCTTTGCTGCCAAGTCAGATAATAGTGCTTTCATGTATACCAGTGTTTCCCAAACTTGGGTCGCCTATCAGTTTTTGAACTACAACTCCCACCATCCCTAGCTAGCAGGACCAGTAGTAAGGGATCATGGGAACTGTAGTCCAAAAACAGCTAGAGACACTGAAGTATACAAATCCATTCAGAGAGCCCTATAGGACATTTTGAGCATTTAAGGGCACTACACAGTCAACTTACCTGCACAATAAGATAAAGGTCGTTTTCCTGAAGTACTCTGGCTTCAGTTCTATAATAAGTGTACTTAAGGAAGTTTATGGAAAGGAAGTTTCCTATTCCTTCTTTGCCCCAACAGCCAAATCATGAATAAATGAATGAACTCTCCTAGGGAGGAGAGATGGGTCACAGTGAAGCAGCAGTACAGTCCCTTGGCTTATTGTTCTGATGACCAGCCAGGTGAAGTGGGAAAAGACCTATCCATTTGTCTCTATGGCAACAGGGCAACCTCTTTGGACATGCAAATGGCAGGACTTAACTGGTTAGCTTAACAAAGGATCTAGTCGGACTGTTTCACCAGGTTTCCTTTTGTAGATTCTAGCAGTCACAGGATCATAGTGTTGGAAAGAACCCATGGGTATCATCTGAATTGCCCCCAACCTATTAAAAATACATTTTAATATGATTTATAAATATACATACTGTACCACAGTTCAGTTTAGAAATTACCAGGGTGGTTCACATGATGATAACAGCAAAATCATAAAAAAATACTGCTAAATAGGACCATAAATACAGTATTAAAGCACCAATGAAACCTCAGTGGTCTGGAGGCACCTGGAGGCAGCTGGGTCTTTTCATCCTGGCATCTGGAACAGACAAAGTATAGGTTGTGAGTATATCCAGGAAGAATAGTGTTTATTTACTTTTCTGTAGGTTCAACCTGAATGATCTTCCCAAAGATCATTCCAAAATGATCTTCAAAAAAACAAAAACAAAAAATGTACACAACAGCTGAATTTTTATTTCTTTAAAATGTGTGTTTAACAGTGCAACTATATATATATATATATATCTACTCGAAAGTAAGCACAATTGAGCACAACGGACTGCAAGCCTAAAATATGCACATAGAGAAAAACTTCATTCCAAAAAAGGGTTTTCTAAAAATCTTCCATCACAATGCATGTGTTCAAGAGAGAGACTCTAGGCTGTCAATGATTGTTTATTCCAGTTCACTGACTTGGGCTACACAGGAAAAGAAAATCCCATCAGCCTCCCTATGCTATGTTTATATGAGTGTGTGTACACAATGACTATTTCCCAATCTGACTGGGAATCTGCCAAAACTATTAGGTATTCAGTGTTTTTCTAAAAAAAAAATTCTTATAAAATTTACTTCATGATTGTTTTTTTAAAAAACCCACCTCAAAGCAGTTTACAGAAAGAACATATAGGACATCTGTGGAACCAGAAAAGACGGGAAAGCATCACCATTCCCAAAATGTATTCTGGCCTACCTCAAAAAATACAGAATTCTTCTGCAACCTCTTTTGTGTGGGAAAAGCATGATATTTTGTAGCCTCACATCTAGAGAAAGTGCCAAACAAGTTGGCAGTGCAAGACTGAAATCTCTGGGGTTTGCAACAGTCCTAGCATGTACAGTGAATAGTCTGTGTTTTCACCATGGTAAATTATGATCCTAAACTTTTTACCTTTCTTTGTAACAACGTGGCCACAATGTGCATGTGTTAACAATAACCTACAGTGTGTGTACTATGAACTACCATTCTGGATGAAACTGATCCATGCCCACTGCACATAAGCCGGTGATTAGAATTTTGTGGGTTGTTGTTGCTGCTGTGTTTTTTAAAAAAAAACACAACTGTTTTATCAGAATGTTAAGAGTCTACTGTAGTCAACTTGTAAACACATCAGTTGTGCACAAAAGAGATGCAGCAGCAGGAAAAAAATAATCCTTTAAGCAGCTAGTTATCTTGGTTTAGATTTGGAACACTGCAAACTGTTTTAAACATGCAAGTCGAAAATGTGGTTTAAACAAAATAAAAGAAAAAAATTCCTTCCAGTAGCACCTTAAAGACCAACTAATTAGTTGGTCTTTAAGGTGCTACTGGAAGGAATTTTTTTCTTTTATTTTGTTTTGACTATGGCAGACCAACACGGCTACCTATCTGTAACTGAAAATTGGTTTGTCTGCTTGGCTGGGTGTGGGGGAAACAGCTGGAAACTCCCACCTGTGCATACACAACTTTTAGTATCCACAATAAGAGTTTTCTGGCCACACCGCCATTTCAATTTGTCAGTGTTTATTCTGGGCACCCAAGCTAAAAAGTCTTCGAATCCTCTTGGACCATATCTATTTTTCTTCTCTCCCCCACCCGTTTTTAGAATGTATATAAATGCAGAGAATGAATCCACAGGAGGATTTTGGATTTGTTCAGACATTACTTTGCTCTTGCATGGAAGCCATCTGTATAGAAAATAATTCAAACATGTTTTTGTCTGAAGGGCAACTTAAGTAACATGAATTAAGAAGTCGCCAAGCATCATCAAGTTAATTTATAAGCCACTTTTCCAACCGATGCTCAAAGCAGCTCACAAGAACCGTAAACCAATCAATAATATACAGTGGTATCTCGGGTTAAGTACTTAATTCGTTCCGGAGGTCCGTTCTTAACCTGAAGCTGTTCTTAACCTGAAGCACCACTTTAGCTAATGGGGCGTCCTGTTGCTGATGTGCCACCGGAGCACAATTTCTGTTCTCATCCTGAAGCAAAGTTCTTAACCAGAGGTAATATTTCTGGGTTAGCAGAGTCTGTAACCTGAAGCGTATGTAACCTGAAGCGTATGTAACCCGAGGTACCACTGTATAGGTAAAAGAAAAACAGCTGTAAATATATCAAACACATTTCACGGAAATAGTGTTTGGTATCCACATGAGCAATATTGCAAAAGCATTCATTTTAAGGTACAATTCGGCAACTGGAGTCTGTATGCTTTGTTATTATTTAGAGTGAGTTAGACCAAACTGATTGAACCAGTAGACGTATGAGTTTCTTTGCTCATTTTAGGCAGTGGGGAGCAGGGTTGACTGAGGAACTCTATTGCAACCGACCACTTTTTGAGTGTTTGGCACCTCCTGTTTGTGCCTAAGCAGGTTGGCTTGCCAGTGGCTGCTAGCCTGTGTTAGTGAAGACCATTGCAAGAAACTGGGAGGAGTTGGCCCTCTCATCTGAGCAGTGACTCTGGGAACAGCTGTTTTACTCCAAGCCTGTTAGTGAGAAAAGCAGGGGTAAGCATCTGAACTGAACAGGGCTGAGGGGGGATTGTCTGTCTGTCTGTCTGTCTGTCTGTCTGTCTCTCTCTCTCTCTCTCTCACACACACACACACACACACCCTCTGCTGCTATAAGCTGAGGCCAGAGAACAGCTGGAGATTTGGAGGCCGATTTGTGTGATGGATCTGATGTGATGGAGAAAGTGGGGAATGGGGTCACTTTTGAGATTTGATTGTGTTATTTATTACATTTATATATCCTACCTTTCCTCCAGGGATCTCAGGGTGGTGTACATTGTCCACATGTTAACCTCCCAACAACCCTGTAGGGGAGCTTAAGATGAGAGAGAGTGCCTGGCTCAAAGTACGTAGCTGAATGGGGGATTTGAAGCCAGATCTCCCTCATCCTAGTCCAGCACTCTAACCACAACCCCAGTATGTGATAGTTTCAGATTTTTAATTTCTTTAACATGCAATTTTAATAACAGGATTTTGATGGTGTTTTCTGATATTTTTCATATGTAACCTCTTGACTGTGAGCTGCTTTGGCTTTTTTTGGTTTTGAAAAGCAGCATGCAAAGAGCAGTATGATAGTACAGTTACTCACAAAGTGGTCATGTAAGGTACCCTTCCTTTGTTGCAGTGATAGCTCTCTCTCTCTCTCTGTCTAGCCCAGCTCTCTCTCCTCCCAGCTGTGGAATGTGCTTGCATGGAAATTCCCTGAACTATTAAGGAGCCCTGGAATTTATCTTCTTTCTCTGAAAGTGGAGTGATCTGTTTAATAAACTTGACAACTTACCCAATGAACAGTAGAGACTAAAGGGTGGGTGAAGAAACTAGAAAGTAGGGAGCCAACCATAACATACTGACTCTAATGTGGTGGTTGTTTTCATTCACGTATGTTTCACTTGAGACACTAAGAAGCTTTCTTTGCTCCACATGTGAATTCTGTTAATGAAGAAGAAAAATAGATGCAAACCTGATGTGGGCACCTGCCATCCTAAAGTAGCAGGCCCCACCAGAGCTGACGCCTGCCTGCCTCAGGGCTCCCCATTTCACACTGCTGAGTTGGCTAGACTCTATTTTAAGTTCCCTGCAATAGCATTACTGAGGTTCCTGGGCATTGTGGGAAATTCAAACAGCAACTCATAGCCCTCTGCCCCAGTCTGGAGTACTGCTGTTGTTGCCACTATCAGATAAGCCCAATGTAATACCGGGCCCACCAGAGAGCACTTTACATGGGGCCTGCGCAATGCTGGAGCTGGTCCAATAGGTGATACATTTTTGTCAACATTAAGACCAATTAGGGGAATAGAATCCAAACTTTGTGTATAAAAATTTCCTGAGTGCTGAAATTCTGTGTTGTCCAGGAAAAATCACAATGCTTTTGGCATTATTTTAGCTTGTGTGAATTCTCTGGCTAAACTAGCATTAAGCACAGCTCCAAAAGCTGTCCAGGAAGGATTTGTGGCAGAGCACCCTGCAAGACTTCAATTGCAAAATACTTCTGTCACAATGTATTGATTCCTACTAAAGGCATGGAAAATAACCCTGGTGCATTATGGGTTCAAGCCTTAGTTCCATTATTATCTCCAGTAAAAACTTGAATGACAGCCTGCCTACTAGGTGCAAACCATTTGTCTTCAGCAGTGCAGTCAGATGGCTTTGCTCGCTTATTAGACTTGACAGCTCCACTGTGGTGGGCCATAAGTCACTCCCAGATCAATCGTATACAATGAATGGATTGGAAGCCGTCTAGGGTCAGCATGCCAGCCCAATTGACCTGCTATTATTTGATTGCACTCAGATATTGTCAAATATTCCATACAGTCAAGAGTGCCCTTCTGTAAATGCATTTCTTTCTTGACTGAATCGTGGGGCTGTTCAGAATTCCAAAGGCTACCTCAATATATGCTGGAGAGGTTTCAAGGCAGAAAAGGAAAATCTTATGGCTGGCTCCAGCTCTCGGAATGTGGCTCTTCTAGAACTTGTACAGAAGTACGGATTCCTTGAACAAATTCATGTTCAAGATGCACAAGCATATACAGTACTGTACGCAGTTTCACTGCATTAGTGGTTATAGTAGAAGGGAATGCAGAGGAGTGCGGCTCTCAGATGTTTTCAGAGCAAGGAGTGGTGATGTCATCGGCTGGAGTGCCAGGTTAATCTATAGACTCCTTGCTCTGACAAGTGAATGAGGCATTCAGGTTTTGCTTTAATTGAATGGAGAAAGTCTGAGAATAAGGTCACTTCCAGATAACCTGTTTATTGAGCGTTCACCCTGATTTGTTTGCGCAAAGTTTGTGGGGAGGTTATGCAAAGTCCAACTGTTTATTGAACAATTGTTCTGATTCATTTATGGGGAATTTACATCACAAGCAATTGTTCCCTACCATTTCCAGTGCATTTTCCCATCACTTTCCATATTGCAAAAAATAAAAATATAGGGGGGGGGAGGGAGGGTTGGAAGCAAGTTTGTTGCACAAAAAGCATCAAGCCCACTTTAACTGTGTGAGCTGAATCTGCTGGTATGAAATTGCATTCTGTCTGAAAAAAGTGACAATCAAGCATCCTAAGAAAACTAATGAAGCAGGGGGGGGGTAGATCCTCCTTAATGCTCACAGTTTAAATGGTGACACTTATTTGTATATCTAATGAAAAGCCAAGGGTTGCATTTCACCTGCCTGAAGATCTCTTGTTAAAGCGGTGGTTTACAAGACAGATGTATGCAGCCAAAACAAGGCGCCACTGAATGCAGTTGAGTGTATTCCCAGAAAATGGCTACTAGTCATGATAGCTATGTTCTACCTCCACTGCTGGGTATCTCTGGGGGGCAGAGTGCTGTTGCACTTATGTCCTGCTTGTGGGCTTCCTATGGGCATCTGATCAGCCACTGTGAGAACAGGATGGTGGCCTAGATGGACCATTGGCCTCATCTAGCTGGCTTGTCTTACGTTCATATGAAACTACGCATCAGAATTGAAGTCATGCCATAGATTTGGCATTATGTTATGCACTGCTGCTCTTTTTGGGTAGGGTTGATGGACCCAGCTGGGCCTGCATTTTATACTTTCCTTGGGATTGTGGCTGTGAAGGCTGAAATGACGAGCTCCAGCAGGCAGCTCAAAATTTTCCACTATACAACTTTGCATTACATAGATTTTCAGTTTGGACAGAACAGTTATTTTCAGTTTGACCAAAAAAACCACCTTCTGTACTGGCAAATTTTGACAGACAGACAAGAGAGAGTTGATCTTGTCATTCCAGAAGTACAAGTTGTGACCTCCCCAGGTGTATTCCCTGAAATACCAGACATAGTGCAGACCTTTACTACTATGCAGCAGCTGGAAATCAAAGTAACACCAGCCAGACATAAAATAAAATAAATCCACTCCTGTCTGCCAAGGCAAAATTCCCTGTCTCAGTAATGTTGGTTTCCGTCATCACATATTAACTTAAGTTGATCAGAAAAGGCATTGGCTACAAGGGGTGTAGTTCAGTAGCAGAATATATCTTTTGTATGCAAAAAGTCCAAGGTTCAACCACTGACATTTTCCATTAAGCGTAGGAAAAACTCTGAAACACTGCTGATCTGCTGCCATTCTGTGTGGATGACACTGAGCTTGCTGGACCAACAGTCCAACTTATTGTGTATGGTCATAAAATCCACCTTCAGGCAGCCATCTTGGGCAGAATTTCTTCTACCATGCCTTCCCCTCTTTGCCTCTTTGAATATGACTTGATAAGGATTCACGTAAGCCTCAATAGTCTCTGTACTTTAGAACAAAATCTGTGCCCATTTTGCATCAGGGAACGACACACAGATGGGCACTCTTTATATATTATACAAATTAAATACATCTGCATTTTTCTTGCTTTATCATAATTCAGTTTGCATCAGGGAATGACACATAGCTGGGCATTCTCTATACAGTGGTACCTCTGGTTACAAACTTACGGTAATCCGTTCCGGAGGTCTGTTCTTAACCTGAAACTGTTCTTAACCTGAGGTGCGCTTTCGCTAAATGGGGCCTCCCACTGCTGCTGTGCAGCCGCCGCATGATTTCCGTTCTCATCCTGGGGCCAAGTTCTTAACCCGAGGTACTACTTCCAGGTTAGCGGAGTTTGTAACCTGAAGTGTCTGTAACCCAAGGTGTTTGTAACCCGAGGTACCACTGTATATTATACAAATTAAATACACCTGCATTTTTATTGCTTTATCATAATTCAGTTTGCTTCTGTTTATCCTGGAAAGGGGTCAAAAGAGATGCAGAATTCTAAAGCCCCACCTTCTCACCATCAGAAGTCATGTCCAGACATGTTGCAGGTTTTTCTCTTGCCTTCTCTCAGAGATTATAAATTTACACATGGAGTATGTATGGGGCATTTTCAAATGAGAACCTTGAAATGATACATGCTGAGAGACCTAAAACACTTTTATCTCAGCGTGGGTCCAATATATTTTGCTGCCTAAAGTCAAGTAGGAAATGGTGTGTCCTCCCTTCCAGGTCAAGTTGCACAAAATTGGGCTTAAAATAATATTTTATTCTAGATCAATAGGTAGAGCATATATAATCCACACTAGCGTGCTGCCTGTTTTCTCTACCTATATGGTCCCCCAAACCCAAATCACTGAGGTGGAGCCAGAGGTCAATATCTGTACTGCGTATTCTATGGGTTTGTGCATGCTTTGTTCCACCCTCCCTTCTTTTTGGGGAGGGGGCGCCACATTTACCCATGAGGAATTACTGCTGCCAGCCCCTAGCATCTGCTGTCTCATTTGATGGCTGCCTCATTTTGCCTAATGGTAGGACTGGCTCTAGTTAACCTTGAGGAGACACATACCATTTATTTATTGGCACACAGGCTGACAACCGCTTTTCTGAGGCAATTGCATTCTGATGGACATACTGGTTCCTCAGAGCGCCATTTACCCTCTTAAGTCCCACTGGACATTTTCCCAGTGAGGGCCTGCTGAGGTAATTTCTAATGATTCGAACATTGGCACCAGAGGTCTGCTGAAGTAATCCTGCTAAAAATGGGACAGATCATTACAATCTGTGGATTAAGAGCTCCAGCAAACTCTGCATGTCAGTGATGTCACATTCTGTTCACATGGCCACTTTTAATGGGAAGGAAGCCACAATATTGGAATTGGATTGCCTCTATGCCCAGATCAAGCTGGGTAATGGTGGCTATCCCCTTTCTCCTGAGCAATTTGGGGCATCAACCTGCTACAATTACACAGGAAATGTTTAACTGCACTAAATCCAGATATCCTGGTTTCCAAGTAGACTCCTTGGTAATTGTCTAATCTACCACACTTAAAGGGCAATATGCAAATACCCCTGTAGCCAAAAACTTAATGTAATGTACACAGTGGAAAGCTCAGATCATTATCTCCTTTATTTCCCAATACGTATATGATGAAATGAGAGAGAAATAGATGTCTGGACTGCTGATTCATGTCCACGATGAGGATGTGCCAAGAGAGAGTGTCTTCTGTATGACTTGGATAAACATGTTGCCTTTAGAAGGACAAAGCTCACAGCAGCATCAGAAAATATTATCCAGCAGTTTGTGCCCATAAATATGAGGAACTGTATGTGAACCTACCTGTTACACCTGCACCAGCCAGAAGGCTGGAACATGGGGAAGGCTGGGCTTTATCCAGGAAACTGCTTTACTTGCCAACCATAATAATGCTCTCTGGATATTGCAACCACAATACTGGTGGGAGGCCAAGGGGTGGGGGACGCAGGGTGGGACAGAACTCAGGCCATGTGGGGCATGCTCAGCAGTGGGTCCTGGAGCAGACCTAGGCAGTGGGGCACAGTAGGGGCATAAGGCCAAGGTGACAGAAAGCAGTAGGAGAGATTTCTGTGTTGCCTGGGGGGTCAGCTGGTGGCATGTGTACTGGATGGGCCTGAGGCCAGAGTACGCAATCAGCATGATAGTCCACAGGGGAGAACTGGGGCAAGTAGCATCACAACCAAAGATCTCCACAGCAGTATGGACTTATGGGGCAGTGCCAGAGAGGCACTGTCTCCACATTGTATCCTCTGGCTCACCCCCTGCCAGTCCCAACAATGTCCATATCTATGGGTAGCTGCAACAACAGCACCAGGTTGAGCTGACGGCACAAGCCACTGTCACCTTCTTAGAGAAGCAGGCCATGTGCCACCACCAGCCCCTGTGTCACAGAGGCAGCAGAACCACATAGTGAACACCACAAATACATGTTAAACAGTGTGCCCTGTTGGAGCAGTCCATGTAGTCAGGGAATGAGCTCCTGACTGAACTTAGGTATGCGCCTTGGCCTCTTGCTCTTAGGCAGCTATTAAAACTTTACAATGAGTAATGTGATGCTGTGGAACTCTCCTTTCCCTTTCCCTGCACCATTTCCTGTAGTATGTATATTTTTAAATAAGGAGGAGCCTAGCTCTGTTGTAGAGCACATGCTTGGAAGGTCCTGGGTCTTATCCTGGCGTCTCCAGTTCAAAGGATCAGGTAGCAGGTTATGGGAAAGTCCTGTAACCCGAGACCGCCCAAGAGCAGCTGCCCATCAGAAGTAGACAATACTGGGCTAAATGGGTAAATACTCTGCTCTTGTATAAGGCCACTTACTGCGTTCCAAAAATGCTGCCCTTCTGCTAGCTGCTATTTTATTATTATGTTTCATTGAACTTCAAACCACTCCCTTTCTGTGTTCTAGCCTACTTCTGCATCAACAGCAAACTACTTTGCATTCTTTTGACAAAGACAGGTGTGGTCAAGAGCAGAGTTGCTTTTTTATTTTTGTGGTGTGGATGTCATCACTTCCAAGGTTGTTGGAGTTTTTTAAGTGGGGATGGTGGTGGTGTTGTCCGGAGATTGCGCACTATCAGTGTGTCAGCCCTGGCTTTTCAAGGGTAAAGTAAAAGGTAAAGGTACCCCTGCCCGTACGGGCCAGTCTTGACAGACTCTGGGGTTGTGCGCCCATCTCACTTAAGAGGCCAGGGGCCAGCGCTGTCCGGAGACACTTCCGGGTCACGTGGCCAGTGTGACATCGCTGCTCTGGCGAGCCAGAGCCGCACATGGAAACGCCGTTTACCTTCCCGCTGGTAAGCGGTCCCTATTTATCTACTTGCACCCGGAGATGCTTTCGAACTGCTAGGTTGGCAGGCGCTGGGACCGAGCAGTGGGAGCGCACCCCGCCGCAGGGATCCGAACCGCCGACCTTTCGATCGGCAAGTCCTAGGCACTGAGGCTTTAACCCACAGCGCCACCTGCGTCCCTTTTCAAGGGTAATCATCCCCAAATAGGCAGGAAGAAAGGGACTGAAAAATGCACATATTGGAGCAGACTGTAGAGATGCGCACGCACAGGGTATAAGACGGTATACAACCCATACATTGAAAGCACATGGGTTCCGCCAAAGAATCCTGGAAACTGTAGATTACAGAGCTACAAATGGCAGCACCCTTAACAATTTAGGCCCCGACAGTTTAGTCCTTCGGGAAAGTAATGTGCTTTAGATGTATAATACTGTCCTGCTTGGGGGTACCTGCTAGTACGTCTCACTAGGCACATTGACTAAAAAGTCTCCTGGATTGCATTTTGAATACCCAACTTGGAATCTAAGACTTGTGAGCAGAGAAGCTGCTAATATTGTCACCGTAAGAGTGGAGTGGAGTCCCTAAGGCAGCTGGATGGGGCATTGTACACCTTCTTCCAGCAACTCCTGTGGCCAAGCTGGTGTCAAACGCATTGCTCTGCTTTCCTCTGCTTTCCTCTGGACCACATCAGTGAGGCCGAAGGGGGGGGGGTCTTGTCGTCTGGACATCCCAGGACCTCCATACACACTGCCCAGGCTTGCATCCCAGGGAGGTCACTTCAGTGCTGATGACGCAGCTCTTTGACTTCACCCCTGGACATGCACTCCGTTGTCTCCTGAGACAGACGGATGCCAACATGGTTGAAGCCAATGTCAATGATCTTCTGTTATTAATAAAGGGACTGGATATGGTTCTAATTTCCTAACATACAATAAAACAATAAATAAATATATGTATAGATTGTTGATAGCAGAGGCAAATACAGAGAAAGAACTGCAGCTCTGGAGCAAAGAGGCCTGAAGGCAAAATCTCAAGTTACCAGGTCAGGTCATTTCTTAAAATGAACTGTCTTTTAAAATGTGGTGTTTAATCTTAGTTTGTTCCTACCAGCAAAACTGCAAAGCGACCTCCTAAATGCTTTGTCCTATATTTGTTTCAGTCTTCTTCAATAGCACTCAAAAAAGATTTTTAGCATTCAAGTAGATCACTGTGACACCAGGTAAAGTTAAGAGAACACTGTTACTACATCGGAATAGAAATGGAAATTCAGCCTTAAGTGATGTAGCAGTTACTACTGCTGCTACAGCTGAGTAAAGGCTGTATTCTCCTATAATACTTACTTGGGAGTAAGTCCCATTGAATTCAGTTGGATTTGTGTCTGAGTAAGCACGCAGGGATGTGGGTGGCACTGTGGGTTAAACCACAGAGCCTAGGACTTGCCAATCAGAAGGTTGGTGGCTCGAATCCCTGCAACGGAGTGAGCTCCCATTGTTCAGTCCCAGCTCCTGCCAACCTAGCAGTTTGGAAGCACGCAGTGCAAGTAGATAAATAGGTACCGCTCCAGTAGGAAGGTAAACACGTTTCCGTGCCCTGCTCTGGTTCACCAGAAGCGGCTTAGTCATGCTGGCCACATGACCCAGAAGCTGTATGCCGGCTCCCTCAGCCAATAAAGCGAGATGAGCGCCGCAACCCCAGAGTCGGTCACAACTGGACCTAATGGTCAGGGGTCCCTTTACCTTTACCTTTAGCGTGCATAGAATTAGGCTGCCCATTTATTATGACAGTGGTTTTCAACCAGTGTGCCATGGCACCCTGGGGTGCCTTGAATGATGGTTGGGGTACCACAGGCAACACTGGCCTCTGTCCCTCTTTCCTTCCCTCCCTCCTCTGATGTGATCTTGCGTCTCTGCCTCCCAAAGGCTTGCACAGCTGTTTGCTGCAGCAGCCCTGGCTACAAGTTCCACAGGCAAATGTTGCCTCTGGGGCTGACCAGAGGGTGCTGGTTGCCAGGAGCTGAGGCAGCCTTGGAGTAAGCAAGCAAGCGGGCAAGGGAGCTGAGCCAGCCAGTCCGCCAGCCCTTGCTGTTGGGAATGGACAGGCAAGTGTGAGGCCAGCGCTGTGTTGGCCTTTCTTGTGCTTGCTGTGTTCAAAGCCTGCCTGGAAACTGAGAGTCATTCCACCTTGCAGGCCCAACAGCACCTGCTGCTGCCTCCCAAGGTAAGGTGTTGGCCTCATGTTCACCTTTGGCCAGTCTCTGTTGGGCCAGTAAGACTGGGGAATCCTCTTCCCAGACCCCTGTGGTGCAGTGTGAGAAGGCACCTTTCTCTGGGGTGGGGAGGCAGCTCAGAGACCAGGGGCGGCAGGTTATCGGACCTATTTGCAAAAGGTGTTCTATAATATTAATCCTCACAGCACCCCTGTGAGGTAGGAGGAGCTGAAACCTGGTGGCTTACCACTCAGGGTAACCAAGGTTTTGGCTAACCAAGGATTTGGTGTGATGTCTCTTAAGCCCTGCATCCTCTCTACTGTATAACAACAGCTCACAGGGAGCAGGGAGGAGTTCACAGATTGATTAGATGCAATTTGGTCTAATTAAGTCACTACATCACCTCACAGGACCCACCAAACCTGTTTCTCTGGCCAGTCAGATAGAACATGCAAGGTTTCCTGAAGAAGAAAAAGGCAGCAGTTATGTTTGGGCCTAAAGATTCCCTTTTGGAGCTGCTCTAGATTTTGCATGCTTTGGATGTTGTTGTTGTTGTTGTTTTGCAGATGTAGGATGAATTTCCACATCTGCACCAGCCACATATAATGCAAACTGAAAAGCTATAAATCACATCATTGCCTCTGTTCTGCAGGAATAGCCTCCTTATCTCAGACATGTCTCTTCATGGTTCTCTCTCTTCCTGGACAAGAGGCTTACCAGCACAAGAGCTGGAGACTCAGAAGCTATTACTGTACATGGGAAGCTACCCGAGGAGGTCACCAGACCATCAATATTCTGCAGTAGAGAGTTAAGCACATACCAGAGCACTAGGTTTATGAAATTAAAGTGGACTGAAGCACTCTGTCATCCAACTGCAACAAATCCACTGGGCAATATACTACTGAGTTCCGACAGTGCAAGGATCTCTGCTTGCACAATGAACCTTCCCTTCTCCTTTCCCCACGTACTCCCCCCCCCCCCGCCCATCTGCTCTGAAAGGTTGGGGAGAAACCCAGTACAGATTTAAGGGTGTGCAGGGAGAAGGGAGGGGAGGCATTCCACTGCACAAGTAGAAATCCTTGTGCTGATGGGATGTGCTACTTAGTGCTACAGAGAGAATCCACTTTTTAATTTTTTTAAAAAACACAGTTGTCAGAGCTGCCTCCAGGTCCCAGCTCACAGAGGACCAACGCTAGGCTGTAGTTATGTACAAAAGTCTTTATTGAGATTCAGTCTCCATTTTAAAGCCGCAGCGTGCAGCTCTACGTCCCGACCTTAGACCGGCGAAGTCCTGTCTGAGTCTCCTCCCCCTCCACACCAGTTTAAGACTCTCGCTTTGCTCCACCTCTTCCTAAATTCCTTTCTCCTCTGGGTCCTCCTGCCCGCTAGGGTCTCATCCTTCCTGGACTCCTCTGACGCTGATCCTGACGATTCTTGCCCCTCCTTCCGGCGGGCTTTAGGACCTGGTTCCCTATCCGGGCTACCTTCTGTGCCGCTCGCCTGTACCTTTGAACTTGGCGCGCGCGCCCAGCCTGCAACTTTCCTCTTAACCGTTAACTCGCTCTCTGATGGAGGCGTGGTCCACCCTGACTCATCTTCTCTCGCTGGTGGTGCATGTGTGGGCTCTGACACCTGGAACTCCTCCCCCCCACTACGCTCTGGTGGGGAAGCTGGTCCTGATTTGCAACTGCTGCTCTGGGAGTCCCCGCTGGCCCCTTGCTTCTGGGGTGTCCCCCTTGGGTCGCCCCTTGTCCTGCCCATCGGCGCCCCCTTCTGTGAATCTTCCGATTCGCTGGAGAGGCTCATGGAATCTATCGAGCTGCTGTCATATTCTCCTACGCTGCCCTCGGATTGCTCCCCCTCGCTTTCCATCTCCTCTCCTCCCTGCGCTCCCGCTGAGTCCCTGACATCCATCCCCCCCTCGAAGCCCCCCCTTCCCCCCTCCCCCTCTTCTGGCGTGGGTTCCGGGTGCTCCAATGCTATGGGGGTGCCTGCCGGATACCGGTCTTCCCCCCTGGCATGCTGCCAGTCCGTGACGGGTACATCGACGTCGCTCTCCTCCGCTTCCATCTCGTTGCCGGCGTGCTCGAAACCAGGATCCTCCCCCAACCCGTCCATGCCCCCTTGTTCCCCCATTTCCTCTGGGTAGTCTGCGTGCCAGTGCCCTCTGAGCAGTCTCCTGCGCCACTCCTCCTCGGGTTGAGTGTCCCACCAATAAGAGCGCTCCGCACCCAAGTCTGAGACCGACCCCTCCGGCGAGGTAGTGCCTGGAACCGTCTCCTCAGCCGAGGAGAACCCCTGAAACGTACTGGCTGAGAGTGTGGGGGTGAAAAGATATTCATCAAAATAATCCTCCGGCATGGGCCTGTGTGGGAAGAGTGCGTGGAACTCGTCTTTGAGGTAGTGCTCCTCCACCGCATAGTACGGCACCCAGCTGTTGGCGCTGGCCGGGGCACCTTCCCTTGCGATGAGATATTCGACGCCCTCTTCCCCCCATCTCGAGTCCAAAATCTCCGTCACCTCGTTGAGTGGCCCCGCCCTCGGCGACCCCCCTGTCATGGGTGCATCTCTAAGCGGACTGGGAGCTGTTCCTGGCTCCTGAAACCTGTGAGGTGCCTTGTAGGGCGTTAGCACCGATCTATGAAAGACCGGGTGCATTCTGGAACCCTCCGGTAGTGTCAAACGGAAAGCCACTGGGTTGATCTGTGCCTCGACTAGGTAAGGGCCCAACTGCTTGTGTCCTAGCTTCTTCTTAGCTAAGGATCTGGCCGGCACTGCCTGGGCCGCTAACCAGACCCAGTCCCCTACCCGTATGTCCTCCCCCACTCTTCTGTGTTTGTCTGCTTGCATCTTGTATACGTGTTTTGCTAGGTCTAACTGTCTACGGAGCTGTTCATGGACCTCCTGTAACTCCTCTGCCAATGCCTCAGCTCCCTGTGGCTCCCCCTCCCCCTCTTTCTCTAAGCCCGGGAAGGTCCTGGGATGTCGCCCGTGGTTGGCAAAAAACGGTGTCACCCCCGTGGACACGTGTTGTGTGTTGTTGTAGGCAAACTCGGCCAGGGGCAGATAGTCCACCCAGGTCGAGGGCTGCTGGTTGGCGTAACATCTCAGGTACTGCTGCATGACGGCGTTGACCCTCTCCGCTTGTCCGTTGGTCTGCGGGTGTCTTGCCGACGCTAGGTTGACCTTGACGTTCAGGATTCCCATCAGCTTCCGCCAGAAACTCGAGATGAACTGGCGCCCCCTGTCGGACAGGATAGACCGTGGCAGGCCGTGCACCTTGAACACGTGGTCTATGAACAGCTTGGCTGTCTGTTCCGCTGTGGCCACCTTCGCGCAAGGAATGAAGTGCGCCATCTTGGTGAACATGTCGACTACCACGAGTACTGCTGTTTTGCCCCTCGAGCTGGGCAGGTCAGTGACAAAGTCCAAGGCTACCCTCTCCCACGGTTCGGACGGGGTCTGTAGCGGTTCTAACAGTCCCGCCGGCGGTCTGTGTACTGGCTTGGCCCTTTGGCAGGTGTCGCACCTCGTGACGTAATCCGCGACTTCTCCCCGCATCTTGGGCCACCAAAAGTCTCTGGCTACTAATTCCACTGTCTTTTCCTTGCCGAAATGTCCGGCGCTGGGTGCGTCGTGTAGCTGTTGCAGTACTGTCGCGCGGAGTTCATCTCCCGGTACGTAGATGGCCCCCTTGCGGAGGAGCAGTCCGTCGCGTATCTGGAACTCGTCGTCCTTTGCCGTGCCGCTGCGCACCTCCTCCATCTTGGAGCGCGCGAAGGAATCTGTTAGCAGCTCGCGCCGTATCGCTTCCAGGTCTACTGTGGCAGAAGCGCATGCCCACGCCTTGGGTGCGAAAATGTGTTTGGCCGCTACCGGTGCTGCTTCCTCCAGATACTGCGGCTTCCTGGATAGCGCATCAGCCATGACGTTGTTGTCTCCGGGGATATATTCTATCCTGAAGTCGAAATCCGCAAAGAACTCCGCCCAGCGGATGTGTCTCTGGTTCAGGAACCGCGCCGTGCGCCAGTACTCCAGGTTCTTATGGTCCGTGCGAACTTGCACCGTGTGTTTGGCTCCGATGAGGAAGTGCCGCCACGCCTTGAATGCTGCATGAATGGCCAGCAACTCTCTGTCCCAGATGGTGTAGTTCTGCTCCGACTTGCTGAGTTTCCTGGAGTAGAAAGCACACGGCCTCCAATCCCCTTGCGGGTCTCGCTGCAACAGGACTGCCCCCACGGCTCTGTCGGAGGCATCCGTCTCCACCCTCATGGGCTTGCTGGGGTTCACATGCAGCAGTTGTTCCTCGGAAGCAAAAAGACGCTTGAGTTTCTGAAAGGACTGCTCCGCCTGCTCCGTCCAGATGAACTTCTTCTTCTTGGAGCTGAGGGTGTCCGTGATGGCCGCCGTCTGCATAGCGAAACCCTTGATGAACTTGCGATAAAAGTTAGCAAAGCCGACAAACCTCTGGACCTCCTTCCGATTGCGCGGGCTCTTCCAGTCCAGTACTGATCGTACCTTGGCACTGTCCATGGCGATTCCCTTGTCGGACAGCTTGTAGCCCAGGAAATCCACCTCCGTCATGTCGAACTGGCATTTCTCCAGCTTGGCGTAAAGCCTGTGCTCCCGTAGTCTTTGCAGGACTTCCTTGACATCTCCCTCGTGAGCCTCCTGCGATTCCGAGAAGATCAGAATGTCGTCCAGGAAGCAGACACACTTCTTGTAGAGGAGCCCCGCTAACACGTGATGCATGAATGCTTGGAAGCAGTGGGAGCCATTTTGTAAACCGAAGGGCATAACCCTATACTCATAGGTGCCCAAGGGCGTGAACATGGCCGTCTTCCACTCGTCGCCCTCCCGCATGCGTATAAGATTGTACGCCCCTCGTAGATCCAGCTTGGTGAAGATGCGTCCCTTCCTCACCGTCGCGAGCAAGTCGTCGATCTTGGGCATCGGGAAAGCCGTGGGCTTGGTTTTCGAATTTAAAATTCTGAAATCAACTACAAGCCTCTTCTGGGGCGTGTCCTTCTTCTTCACAAAGAACACAGGACTGCCCCCCACTGCTTTGGATTCTCGGATGAATCCCCGCTTCAAATTGTGATCTATGAACTCCCTGAGCTCTTGCAGTTCGTCTTCAGACATGGAGTACAGTTTTCCGGTCGGCAGCGTTGCCCCCGGCAGGAGGTCAATCTTGCAGTCGTAGGGTCTGTGGGGAGGCAGCTTGTCCGCTTCCTTCTCGCAGAAGACCTCCAAAAACGCCTTGTACTTGTCGGGTACCGCTTGCAGCATGCCCAGTTGTAGCTGTGGGTCATCCTCTTGCCCCTCGTCCTCCTGGTTAGTCATGATGCAATGTTCTGAGCAGTAGGAGGAGCAGAAGGTCAATTTACGCTGGTACCATGCCAATGCCGGGCTGTGCCTGTCCAACCAGCTCATGCCCAACACTATGGGCGTGTCTGACAGTTGGGTGACGTTGAAGCTGATGACTTCGCGGTGATTTCCAATGCGCATCACCATTGGCGGCGTTTGCTGTACCACCTGTCCCCCCAGCAATTCTCTTCCATCGACTGTCACTACTTTCAGGGGCATCGTGGCAGGCAGGAGCGCTATGCTATGTTGCTTGATGAAATCCACCCCCATAAAGTCTGCATTGCTACCAGAGTCAATGGTAATAGGCACTTCCATGGTGAGCCCATTGGGAAGCTGGAGTGTTGCGGTGAGCTGCACCACTGGTTTGGGCGGGAGGGGGTCTGTGGGCTGTAAGATTCCTGGGGACTGCTTTACTGATTCGTCTGGCTGGGCCCCAGCGGCTCTGCTTCCAGCCAGACTTCGTCGTTTCCCTGCTGCGGTTCCCTCTGCTGAACTGCTTCTGTTACTTTTGCTGAGGCTGCATTGTGCTTGTGGAGCCTCTGGGGGCACTCTTTTGCCATATGCTGAGCACTTTCGCAGATGTAACACTTCCTGTTCCCTCTAGGAGGCTTCACCTTGGCTGCTCCTGGTGTGAGGGCTCTGGTCGCTGACTGAGCCTTGGCACCACCTATCTCCATCGGCTCCTCTCCCCCTCCCAGTGGAGGCGTGGATTGAGCGCGCGCTGAGTCTCTGGGAAAGAAAGGAGGTGCCCTTGCTGGCGTGCGTCCCCAACGCCCTTCATCTTTGCTCCAGGGACGTTCTTCCAGCCGCACCCCAATCGTCAGCGCCTTCTGGACCACTTCTTGAGTGCTCCGTGGCCTCTCCCCCCTTGCGATTTCGTCTTTCACAGCCCCGTTGAGCCCCTCCCAGAACAGGTCCCTGACGGACGCTGAGTCCTTTTCCCATCCCAGCGCGTTGACCAATGCAAAAAAGCGGGAATGATATTGCCTTACAGTGGCTCTGCCTTGTTTCAGACCGTGAATCTCTCTTCTAGCGACATCCACATCTATCTCTGATAAAAAACAAGCGTCCATCGCCTTAATGAAGGCTTTTGCGTTTTGGAGGGCTGGATCATTATCTCTCCACAGATTGCGCAACCACGCTTTAGCTTCTCCATGGAGATGCGTTAGTATGAAGCCTACTTTCTCCTGCTCATCTCTAAAGTCCTTCTCCAGCAACTTTAGCGCAAAAACTACGTCTGCTCTGAAGTTAGGATATTGCTGCAGACTCCCATCGAAATGCGACACCAGGCTCCCCCCTCTCTTCCCGAGCCCGATCCCTTCGGATTTGGCTGCCGGTGGCCCCTGTTTAGTCAACATTTCCAACCTGTTTTGCAGATCCTTGCAGACAGCATCTGATTCCTCTTCTCTCCTCCTTGCCGCTCGTATTTCTGCGTTAAGTTGTACCACTGCTTCTTGCAAAGCTGCCAGTCGTTCTTCTGTAGTCATCTTGTGCTGCTTTTGTGAGCTCGCGAAGCACCAATCTTCGCCCCTCGCTGCGTCCTCTCACGTTGCGAGGTTCTTTGAAATCCGAGACAGGACTTACTGTCAGAGCTGCCTCCAGGTCCCAGCTCACAGAGGACCAACGCTAGGCTGTAGTTATGTACAAAAGTCTTTATTGAGATTCAGTCTCCATTTTAAAGCCGCAGCGTGCAGCTCTACGTCCCGACCTTAGACCGGCGAAGTCCTGTCTGAGTCTCCTCCCCCTCCACACCAGTTTAAGACTCTCGCTTTGCTCCACCTCTTCCTAAATTCCTTTCTCCTCTGGGTCCTCCTGCCCGCTAGGGTCTCATCCTTCCTGGACTCCTCTGACGCTGATCCTGACGATTCTTGCCCCTCCTTCCGGCGGGCTTTAGGACCTGGTTCCCTATCCGGGCTACCTTCTGTGCCGCTCGCCTGTACCTTTGAACTTGGCGCGCGCGCCCAGCCTGCAACTTTCCTCTTAACCGTTAACTCGCTCTCTGATGGAGGCGTGGTCCACCCTGACTCATCTTCTCTCGCTGGTGGTGCATGTGTGGGCTCTGACACCTGGAACTCCTCCCCCCCACTACGCTCTGGTGGGGAAGCTGGTCCTGATTTGCAACTGCTGCTCTGGGAGTCCCCGCTGGCCCCTTGCTTCTGGGGTGTCCCCCTTGGGTCGCCCCTTGTCCTGCCCATCGGCGCCCCCTTCTGTGAATCTTCCGATTCGCTGGAGAGGCTCATGGAATCTATCGAGCTGCTGTCATATTCTCCTACGCTGCCCTCGGATTGCTCCCCCTCGCTTTCCATCTCCTCTCCTCCCTGCGCTCCCGCTGAGTCCCTGACAACAGTCTTCTGTGGTTTCAAAAGTGATTGGAAAATGTATCGAAAACTGTAGGATGAACAAAAGGACATGTAAACACCATGCAAGCAAACCAGGAAACTAACTCTAGAAAAATTGCCCTTAGCTTTCCACTTTTTTATAAAAGAGGAAGCAAAAACCTATATTGAGTGTCCTTATATGACCCCTTTCTTGCTTTCTCTTTCTTCCCTGCAGACTTTGGCTGCAAAGCACAAGAATTTTCTCCTGCCCGAGTTGCCATTTGCTTTCTTGTCAACTGGACTTCTGCATACGTTCCTTGGTGGACTGTACTTACACAGTAATATTTCTCTACATTTAAACAAAAAACAAAAAAACCTACTGCATCAAAATAACATGTATCAAGTAGTATTATTTTATTTTCTCATCACATCTGCAACTTGTTGCATCACAAATATAGCTCTCCTACCCAATCCTATTCCCCATCTTCAAATCGCCTCCTTTTAATTCTGAATATACTTCAATGTAATTTTCCCTTCTCTCCCCGCCCCCCACGCCAACACTTTAATCTTTACCTTCTCTGCAAATCACAAACAGGACTACAAGGCTCCTGTTCCACACCAGTTAGAGCCCTGAAAAGGAGTATTCCTGTTAGAGGAGTTGGAAACACACTGCAACCTATTACTGCAGTCCCCACTTTTATATACTAGCATACACTTGAGAGGGAGTTAGTTGTTTTACAAAAAGCTTGCCATTTAGACCAGCAGAGTCCCAATGTGAGGAACTTTGTTGGCATGAACCAAAGTGAAAGACCTTAAGTCACAGCTGAACCCAAACCAGAACGAAACAGACATGAATAAGTTTCATTCCTTGGCCACAACCCTCTTGGGTTATACAGGGCTTTCAAATACTAAGAGTTATCCCTGCGGGAGTGAGATGGTAGGCCACACCAGCCAGTGTACACATCTAGGACACATGCATGAAGGAAATGCAGGCTTTTGATTTAGTGCTACAGAACTCCTTTTGCAAGGGTTTGCCAAGATATTCAGCCTTAGCTGACAGTTCTGGGGGGGGGTCTCATTAATGGGCACCCAAATAACTCCTACTCCATTATTTTTAACCACTGGATTTTCAGTCCCAGGCATCAAAATATATTGTGGTATTGCTGCAAATGGCTTGTAGAAAAACATACTTAACATCAGGCCCTGAATAATTGGGGTGCATGGGTGCAAGTGTGTGTGTTCCGAATACTTCAAGACCTTGCTCACTTCCAAATTGAGCATGCCTTCTCTCTCTCTTGGTCAAAACAGGGTGGAAAAATTGTGTGGAGACACTTGCGTGCAGGGGACTTTCCAAAGTGGTCTGGCACTTTGGTCAGAATGCCGTCTCCTCGGCTCCCTTCATGTTCCCCCGTCCCCGGGGTGGGAACTGGGTATTCTTCTGAAGACGAGAGGGTGGCAATAAACGAGGGCTGTGCATTTCCAGGCTCTTTCCCCGCACCTTGCCCAACTTCTCTTGTATTTTTCCACTTGGGCCATCCCTCTCCCTCCCCCCACCTCTCTCCACATTTCGTTCCGCGCACCCCTTCTCCTCCTCTTCCTTCCCCAGCTCTCCTATTCTCTGCTTCTCCTTCTCGCTGCCTTCCTTTTGTTGCACGGGCTCGCTACCCCGGACGCTGCAGGCCGCCTCGTCTGGCTCCGCAGCTCGCAGAGCCGCGTCACGTGCGTTAGTGACAGCCTGTCCCGGCGCGTCCCGGAGCACCGCGGGGCTCCCAATTGGTGCAGGCGCGGCTGGGCGGCCCGCCCCCTTTGCCTTCCTTCGCGCGCCCCCTGCTAGCAGCGCGCCGCGGGGTGGGAACGTCGAGGCAAAAGAGGCGGGCGGGGCGGGGCGAGGGGGCGGGCGCTGCCGATCAGCTGTTCGCCGGATTCTATAACAACAAAAGGCTCTGCGGGGAGCGCAGACTGGCCGGTGCAACAGGGCTCGGGGCGCCCGCAGGAGCAGCCTCCCCGCCATCTACCTCACTCCGCCGCCGTCCAGGCTCCGGATTTGCCCGGCTGCTTTGCGGACGGTGAGTGAAGGGCTGCGGGCGTCCTTTGTACCGGGTGCGTGTGGGTGTTTTTTGGCCACAAGTGACCTTAGGCGCGATATTCTTGGCGTTGGGTGCGCGTTCCGTTTGGATGCGGCCAAGGGGGGGAGGGAGAGAAAAGGAAATCTGGTCTATTTTAAGAACTGGGCACGGGGGATTCCCACCATCTCCTCCGCCTATAAAGTTTAGTATATTTATATATCTGGCTGCTGGGCAGAATCGCTTACCCACTGGCCCTTTCCTGCGTTCCGCTTTCTGGGAAGGGTCCGTCTCGTCCCTCTGCAAAGTTGTATGCAGAGATGCGGGGAGGGGGGCGAATAACACCGGAGTTCATGCAGGGAGAACTAACTCTCAAAGTCTTCTCTTCTCTTCCTCCCCCCCCCCCCGGCTCTACTTCCTTAAAGGTAAATTACTGCGCGATCCTCCTCCCAGCTTTGTCCGTCGCTCGGCAGCGCCTTCCGACTGGGCTGCTCACAAACCACTTGTGGCGTAGTTTTGCCAAGCAGCCTCGCAGCCAGCGAAGCCGCTTCCCTGGAAGCGAGCCCCGCAAAATTCAGTTGTTCCTACTTCCTGGTTAAGCCTGCTGCGGGTTTCTTCTGAGGCTGAGATCGTAAAGAAAAGAAAAGAAAAGAAAAAGCGCCTTATAACTTGTTCTCTCGAGTACCTTAAGGGGTGTTTTCGTTTGGTGATGGTGGTGGGGTTGTTTTATTAAAATTCGCGGAATTAACTCTTATTTTCGTGAGATCTAGCAGTCTAGCCCATAGCCCGTTATATATAAATTAGTAGTTTTTTAAAAAATAAAATAAAACACTATCCCTAACATACTAACTTGAAAGGAGAGCCCCACTGATTTCGGTGCGACTTTTTATTTCAAATAAACGGCTCCTGTGAGTGCTCGGTGCCAAGTGATTTTATCCCGATGTGAGCTCGCATAGGATCGCATCCTTCAACCTTACTATCGCCAGATCTGTAGGATCGGGGCTCGGGATCCCCTTTTCAATATCAATTGCGGGCGCGCGCGTGGATCCCGGCACCGTTCCGCGCGCGCTCCTGCGGAATAATAATCCGGCGCGGACAAACTTTATGTACCCGCGGAGGAGGGCGCGCGCGTTTGCCCGCCTGCCCTGCGCGCTCCGTCTCCGGAGCGGAGTTTCAAACTGCTGGCGAGGGAGGCGCAGGGTGGAGTCCGGCGCTGATCTGGGCGGGCGGAGAGCAGGGGACCTCCCTTTTCCCCCTAAAGGGCGGGGGTGAAGGTCGTCCTGCGGCCAGGGCCGTGGGGCGTGGACAGAGAGCTCTCCGGCCTTGGAGATGTCCTTTCCAAGCCAACTGCCCAGGCAGTGCAGCCGATCCACGCGCCTTGTGGATGCCCTCCGCTTCCTCTCCCCGCTTTCTACCCGGCCTTGCGGTTGGAGCAACTCCCCCTCCCTTTTGTCTCTCTGTCCTTGCCCGCCCCCTGGAGAGGGAGTGGGGGGACTGAGGCCGAGGAGGAGCTGGGGTTGCCTGATCCGCCCAAGGGGGCTGGAAAGGGATCGGGTTGCTTCCCCCCCCCCCCCGCCTCCCGCATATCCTGTTTTGTTGACAGTGCCGAGAGACCGCCCTTCCCTTGGTGTAAGGCTTCCGTCTCTTCCCGTCGGGGCGGATCTTGGACTCCGAAGTTGAGTCGGGTTCAGGTGTGTGACTAACCTCGCCGGAGCAGCCAAGCGGCGCCGCCCGGGGAAGAGGCAACTTGCGCGATCAAAACAAACCAGGAACTGGTGACTCACGGCCGCCAAGGGAGGGGAGAGGGGGGCAATCCGGGTCGACACCCCGAGGCCCGATACCTGCCGAGGCCCCATCCTGAAGCCCAATATACATGAACAGACAAGAACAAGCTATGCGATCTGGTAAACACTCACAACCCCGCCCCCAGGGGTGCCAACTTAAATAAAATATTGGGGGGCCCAGGTAAGCCCTGCCCTACATAATTGATCACAAGATGTGGCTCGCACATACCATTTGAATGACAGTGCCCTGACCCCCTGAAATATTTTATGGGGCCCCCAAAGGGACCTCAGCTCCTAGGAGTTGGTTCCTATAACACACACACAGCACCCCCTGTGGATAAGCAGTTGTGTAAGTCACTCCTTACGTAACTACAGTTAGGAAGGTACCTTTGGCAGTGCTTCCCAAATTTTACACACACACACACACACACACACACACACACACTGTGCCATAGATCACTTGAAAACTGGCAGACCACTCAAGATTTCTCTGCCTGTTTGTAGTAATTGTGATGTGTCGTGCTAGATGACTTATTATTCTTAATTGCAGTTTAATTGCTTCGTATGGTATTATGATTTACAGAATTCAGATTGCAATGCAGTAAAATGTAAAAGCAGCAATAAAAAATCAATACAGTATGGGCACAACCACAGATCCACACTGTGGACAACCTGGATAAAGCTCTGGTTGACTGACTACAGTTTGAGACCCCTGCCCATTGGTCCACCCAGTGTCTGCACTGATTGGCAGCAGCTCCCCAGGGTTTTTAGATGGGGATCTTTTATAGCTTTACCTGGAGATGCCACCAGAACAAAGCTGGGACCTTCTGCTTTTGCATGCAGCTGCTGATCAGACTTCATGGCTCCTCCCCACTGAGTATAGTGGGCCTTCTCCTGTGCAACTTTCCAATAGGAGTTCCTGATGCTTTGTGGGGCAAGGAAGTTAGTTGCCCCCCCCCCGGTGTGTTTTAAAGTTTCACAAGTATTTATTTTTCCACAGAAGGCTCTAGTCTTTGGCCAACTGTTCTGGACTTGCATTTGTTTTGCTTTGCAAGTACATTTCACATTTGATGCAACCTCCGAGCATTTGTCTGATGCAACCTCTGAGCATTCCGATAGGCTTCCGAGGGCTTTTGGAGATGGTTGTGGGTGGGTGGATGGAGAATGCTTGCATGATTGCTTTTCAGCTCTTACGGTAGGCAGTTTCAAACTTCTAAGTTCTCTTTAAGACATTGCCCACCCATGTAGTGGAATGTGGTAGTAGAATTCTTCCATGGTAAAATTAACAATACCACTTCAAACTGCACACAGGTCAGGAATCATTTTTTTTAATCCTTCACTTTGTTTATTGTAAATATCATTTGATTTGCAGTCCATTCTTCATGGCCATTTTTTCCCTGTCTTTCAACATATCTGTGTCTCCTCTTAATTGGTGTCTGTTTCTGTCTCAGTGGTAACAAAAAACAAAATGCAAATACAGTACTTTTTTTAAAAAAAAGATGGCACCCTCTAATGGCAGCCTGAAATAGCACAGTCTCTTCTGTTAACTTCATTCTCCTCTATATGTCGATCAGACCAAAGTTGTGCTGATTGGATTAGGGGGAGCCAGCCATTGTTCAAGCTTTTGCAACCTGTTTTCAGTTTTCATGGAGCTGCCTTTGAAAGCAGTGAAAATCAACAAGAAAAAAAGTCCTGAATGGTGCAAAAAAAATATTTTATCAAATGATTTACCTGCTGGCTGCTGCCTACTGCACAGCTTTGAGCGAGCTGTCAGAAGTGAGATGCTCGACTTTGCAATGAGGTCTCCTCTGAGTTGCATCTCACTGCCTTGAGACTGGTATCATTTTGGCAGTAGGCAGTCGTACCTCTTTGCCCAGGCTTTGGTGGAGGGCTGAAGTGTACTGCATATTTGAATTAATGTTGCAGATGCATATTTGGTTTTATGCTGTTTTAATAGTACTGTTTCATTTTTATTTAGAATGTGCATATTTCTGCCCTGGGACTATCGGGTGAAGGGCAAACAATGCTCAACACTAAATAACCCACTCAAGACAGTGCCCCCTCCTTGAGAGACTCTGGAGAATCTGCCAGTCTGAATCTGCCCACTCATGTCTGAGAATCTCTCTACAAGGCTTTTGCTTTTGGATGATTGGGTGGCTGCAGAGTTAAAAACTGAAGGGCTTATGGGGAAAAGGTGGAGGAGTTAACTGGTTGTTCTGTTGGTGCCTTTTAATCTATTGTTCTCTGCCCTGAGACTTCAGAGCAGAGTTGGCTACAAAATTAAACAATTCACACAGTTCTCCCCATGTGTAAACGAAACCCCGCCAAAAAAAGTCACTCGCTCTAGCCCATGGGTAGGCAAACTAAGGCCTGGGGGCCAAATCTGGCCCAACCACCTTCTAAATCCGGCCCGCGGACGGTCCAGGAATCAGCATGTTTTTACATGAGTAGAATGTGTCCTTTTATTTAAGATGCATCTCTGGGTTATTTGTGGGGCATAGGGAATTGTTCATTCTTTTTTTCAAAATATAGTCCGGCCCCCCACAAGGTCTGAGGGACAGTGGACCGGCCCCCTGCTGAAAAAGTTTGCCGACCCCTGTTCTAGCCTGTGACTTTGAGGAGAAGTAAATTGAAGCAAGGGGTAGTGAGAAGTATTATTTAAGGTAGATCTGGGGGAAATTCCAGGCGGCTTACCCAAATTCCTAGAACATGGGTGGTGATTCTATTCTCTTCTCTCACCCCCTACCCCCGTGCATCAAGGTGTATCTGGGAAAGAATTCCTAAGTAGCAAAAGCCCTGAAGAAAAAGAGCCCCCAGCACTGGAGCTCTGAAAATTAATATAAGGAATCAGATAGTGCTGTGTACAGGATGGTGCCTGATTGGGAAACATTGGGGTGGCTTAAGAGGGCAGGGATCGGACCTCCTTAAAGAAGCCTGTCCTGGACCTTGTTCCATTGCTCTGCTTTCTACCAGTCTTTGTGTGTGTTTCTTACTTGGTTTTCCCTCAACATTTTAATACTGCCCATTTACAGTAAGTTTGGGAAACATAGATCAGGTCTACTGAGATTACGTAAACCGTATAATGTGCCATTACTTTCGCGTTATCTGGCTGCCTCATGCCCGCAGACAAGAACTCTCTCGGTGTCATCAGCATTAAGACAATTTCCATAAGCTAGTGAGACTCCCTACCTGAGCAGCTGGAATCTCGCTGCAGAATACTATCCTGATAAGTGAAAGGGGGGCGGGCAGAGAAATGCTACTTTTAACTTAAAACCTACACGTCTGAGCCCCCTGCTGGAAACAGTGATATTGCTGATCTTTGAAACGGTGAATGTGGTACTATAGAACTGATGGACTTTCATTTCTGTAAAGCTTATCCCTAGAACACTTAATAAGAGGTGAGAAGGAGGGTGATAAGTTTGTCCTTGCAGCTGAGTTGAAACATCTCTGAAGAAAATATTTGGATTAAGAACCAGGAGTTCCAGAACACGGGCTGTTCTTTAGATACAACCTTAAGCCCTAGCGCTTCCAGGAAACTAACTACTGTTGGAGACTAGAGAGAAGGAAAGCATTCTAATTTGGTGATAGAGCACATGCTTTATATGCAGAATGTCCCGGGTTCAAATCCTGGCACCTCCAGGCAGGACTGGGAAGGGGGGGGGGACCTATGGAGCAGTGGTAATGGCAAGTACAATATGATGGTTCAGTGGGCAGAGCTGATTACCCCGTGAGCCTGGTTTCACCTATATGGGCAAGTATAAAGATGAGAGAGATGAGGAATCTTAATTGCCCTGCAGTTGCCTCAGATTTTCTATAGTGGTATTGTTTTCTCTTTTTTAAAAAATGGAACTACAGTGGTACCTCGGGTTAAGTACTTAACCTGAAACTGTTCTTAACCTGAAGCACCACTTCAGCTAATGGGGCCTCCTGCTGCTGCCGCCGCGCCACCGGAACACGAATTCTGTTCTCATCCTGAAGCAAAGTTCTTAACCTGAAGCACTATTTCTCGGTTAGCGGAGTCTGTAACCTGAAGTGTATGTAACCCGAGGTACCACTGTAATGCTTTTGAAATGCCACTGGTTGTTTTGTACTTGAAGACACCGTTGGAACCAGCTCCCCTCTATAGAAATTTGAAACTGCCTTTTTATTGTGCCATTGAATCTACTTGATAATGGTGCCTGCAGCTCCATGTGGCTCAGTGACAAATACGGGTTGCTGCCATGTAATGTGTGGAATAACTCCTGAACAGTATGTTTTCTGTGTGTGCATGTAGCATTAAGACTTGGTTTTTTCCTATCTTTTTTGCAGGATTTTGTAGCAACCGTTTACAAAGAAAGCCATGCCTCCCCATGTTCTGTGCCTAAGCAGATAAAAGTATTTGTGCACTTTAATCTTCTACCTGCGCCCTTGGCTAGTACATTGTGAACCTGTACCTTAACTCTTGAATACGAAGACGTTCCAGCCAGAGTCTTGTTATTGCCTTAGTAATGTTCCAGAGGCTGAATAATATGTTTGTGGGAGAAATCAATAATTTGCCCAGGCAAGAGCCAGAGTTCAGCGAGAAAGAAGAGGAGGAGTGGATTCTGGTGGATTTTATCGGTAAGATCTCCATTTCAGTATAATTTCTGCATCAGGAAGCAAGCTTTATTTTCTGTTTACAAAGGTTTTTTTTTTTTAATTGCAGGGAATATTTCATGTTAAACATGAAATTGTGTAAGGGGAAAAATAAATTAAAAACAGCTTGTTCAAGCTGGGAAAATATCTTGCCCTCATCACAAGGCATTTTCCTGGGCCAAGTTCCATACTGCCAACAAATTTCCACAACTCAGTAATTATAAATGGTTGATCTCTCCTCTTTTCCCCCTTCCCTTGCCCCAACTTTGTTCAGTTATTGTAGACTGTAAGCCACCCCCCAGCCTCTGGAAGGATTTGTGGGTTGGTTCAGGTGCTTACCTTAGCGTAAAACGGCCGATGACCAGTTGACATGCTATCACCAACATGCGGGTCCTTTTGGACCCAGAAGAGGAGGGTAGTGTGTGTAACAGGGCAATGCATGCTTATGCATTGGGGCTGGGATTGGAACCCCCATGCGAAATGTTCGCCACCTGTATCCTTATCCCTGTAGAGGAGGAGTGGGCATTTATGCCCTGCTCTTTCATGGAAGGAGAATCATCATCCCGTGTAGAGATCTGTCATCTGTCGTGTAGAGATTTTGTCATTCCTGTGTTTTTACACTGCCTATTGCACTAGTGTCCCTATTCTTGTGCTAGCACAATGGGATTTTGCCCCCATGAATGCTCACGCCATCCCCAAATCTGCTCCAGAGGTTGGGGAAAACCCCAGGAGACATTTAGGGGGTATTGGGGGGGGGGGAGGAAAGGGAGAATATTCCATAGCACTACTAAAAAAAAGTTGCACTGACAACAATAATCATAGGTGAGTACAACCGCTTATTTTATTTATTAGACACTTGTTACCTAAAAGGTCTCCCCACCATCCATTAGCGGTATAAAATAGTGGATATTTTGTTCTTTGCAAACTAAGACTGGGGAACCTATGGCTCTCTGGATGTTCTTGAATTCCAACTCTCAGACGCAGCCAGAACGGCCAAGGCTTGCGGAGTTGTAGTCCAACAATATCTTGAGGGGGGGGACATATTCTTTGCACCTATTGTAAACCATCTGAACTCTGGCTGCGTCAATCAACCTCGCCCATCTATCTCAATGGCTGTTGTAACTCCCAATAGACACCTGTACTAACTTCTCAATGATTGAAGAGGAGGAGGAGGTGGAGGAGGAGGAGGAAGAAGAAGAAGATATCCATAAAGCATCGCCTGTGGACAATTCACCCGTCTGCTCTTGTCTGCCTCCTTCCTTGGAATGTTTGGCTGATGCCAGTGAATCTTGCTTTATCCAGTTTGACTCGTGCCCCATGGAAGAGAGCTGGTTCATTACGCCACCTCCATGTTTCACTGCGGGTGGCCTGACCGCTCTCAAAGTGGAAACCAGCCCCTTGGAGAACCTTCTGATCGAGCATCCCAGCATGTCTGTATATGCAGTCCATAATACCCGCCACAGCCTCAACAAGACAAGCTGTGGTGGTAATGAGGAGGAGGAGGAGGAGGAAGAAGAAGAAGAAGAGGAGGAGGAGACAGAGCCTCGTGATGTAAGCAATCCTAGGTAAGATATTTGCTCCTTGATTTGTACAGAACAGAAATAATGTTCATTAGGGAGAAAATATTCCTTTAAAATTAGCACATTTTGGAATACAGTCAACTTCCTCAGACGTATGAAATGTTATCCTTCGTTGGTGGTGGGGTGAGCTCAAGACACCTAGCAAAACTCCCTGTGTGCAAAAGAAGCTTTTCAAACATGTGCAGAACACCCCGCACATCATCCCATGACTAATCTCCTTAGTATGCTCCATTTTCCTTCTCTATTTCTCTTCCCCTCACCCCCCCAATTCTTCCCACTGGTACATTTCTACTTTTTCTCTGTATTTGTGACACTACTCCCTCCCCCACCATTTCCCATTTGGTATATGCCCAACCTCTCCCCCTGTGATTTTTTCTATCCTTGGTACATGCAAGGATTTTCCTCTTCTCCGTATGGTACACCCTCCTTCCTACCCACCCCCGTCATGAATGCTCCTATTACAATGTTCTGATCTAATTTAATGAACCCCATTTCCTCTCCTTCGTTCCTCTCCTTAACTTTCTGTCTACCTTTCAAAACACACATACACATAATGCATGTCCCCCTCTCTTTAACAAGCACACTCAGACCACACATCCCTCCCTTCCAGACCATATATGCATACATAAATCCATCCATCCATTCATCCTTTTGCAGGCACACACAAAGAATACTTCTGCCCATCTATCTCAAGAGTACACCTTCACATGATGAAGAAAGAGTCCACCACCAGATGCATTCAGGCCACATGCATCCAGCGCCAGCCCAAAGAGGATTCACGTACATTGAACTCAATAGCAAACATTAATCTGTGCATGCGCTTTGCCTAAAGCAGAAACAGGGCACAGGGTCCTCCATATATTGTAGAATTCATCTCCCATCCACCCTAGGGAGCTTGCACTAGTAAATATTTTGGATGGGCAAAATACGGACTGCAAGAATAAGGATCTAATCAGCTTTCTTCTATTAGCAGCTAGTTAATTTTTACAAGATGCTGGAAATATTTGGAAAATTCCACTTTAGAATATTGGTAGGATAGAACCGTGAACTGGACCCTATCTGAATAGTTAATCCAAAGTTCATGTGTTTACATAAAGGCATAACAAAAAAGATATATTTAACATGGTGTGATTTTATTAAATACAGTAGTAAGTAAAGGTAAAGGTACCCCTGCCCGTACGGGCCAGTCTTGACAGACTCTGGGGTTGTGCGCCCATCTCACTTAAGAGGCCAGGGGCCAGCGCTGTCCGGAGACACTTCCGGGTCACGTGGCCAGCGTGACATCGCTGCTCTGGCGAGCCAGAGCCGCACACGGAAACGCCGTTTACCTTCCCGCTGGTAAGCGGTCCCTATTTATCTACTTGTACCCGGAGGTGCTTTCGAACTGCTAGGTTGGCAGGCGCTGGGACCGAGCAGCGGGAGCGCACCCCGCCACAGGGATTTGAACCACCGACCTTTCGATCGGCAAGCCCTAGGCGCTGAGGCTTTAACCCACAGCGCCACCTGCGTCCCTAAATACAGTAGTACCTCAGGTTAAATACTTAATTCTTCCGGAGGTCCGTTCTTAACTTGAAACTGTTCTTATCCTGAATCACCACTTTAGCTAATGGGGCCTCCTGCTGCTGCTGCGCCACCAGAGCACAATTTCTATTCTCATCCTAAAGCAAAGTTCTAAACCTGAGGTACTATTTCTGGGTTAGCGGAGTCTGTAACCTGAAGTGTATGTAATCTGAAGTGTCTGTAACCCAAGGTACCACTGTATATCATAGAAGCAACAAAGGATTCAGTAATTCCAGCAGCAACAGACCACCTCACACTTCCACTTCATTTGCTGAATAGTGCCAAAAAGATGAAACAGTCAAAAATATAAACAAGATTCATTTAACTGTATTCTCTTATGTACTAGGATAGGATATTGGAAGGGTGTATTTGTTTTAAACATTTTGTGATGCCAATCCACCATCACAACATTTCTTTTAAAAATCTCCTGCCCTCCCTGACCATTTAGCTATTCAGGCTGCGATAGATGAGAGGTGTCATCCAGCAACCTCTGAAGGGCTCCATGTTAGCTCCCCTGGGCCTTTTCATTTGCCTCTCCCTCTGGACCCAATCCATAGCACCTTCCCGAGGAGAGAAGGCAAAGGCATATGTAGAGGTCTCTTCTCCTTACTCTCAGGAGCAGCAGCAGGGCCAGAGATCAGCAGAGACCACCCTCTGAGAGACACACACTGGGGCATGGCAGCTGCCCAGCCATGCCCACCCTTGATGCTGCCCCTAAGCAGGATTCTTAAACCCACAGAACCAGATCATTACCACATGACAAAGAGCTACCTTTGTGCCAGCCACAAGCACACACTGACTTGTGTCACTGTCACCAGAGCGTTTTGACACGCAGACCATCAATGGTTGTGCCATAACCTCTCTCTCCTTTGAATTCTAGATCAGAAGCCCAAAGTGAAAGGGGTCAACACATCCGATGCTATTTTGCAGCAATCACTGCTCACTCAACCTTTCTCGAACAGACCAAGAGTTTTCGTCCTTCCCAGTGGATAAAAGAACACAACGAAAGACAATATCTGAACAGAAACTGCCTCCGTCGCCAAAACCTCACCAGGGATTGCTACTCTCGGCAACTCAAGAACAACGGATTGTTTGTTCACCAGCCTTGCCAGCGTCAGTATAATTACTGAGGGCATCTTGCGTTGTTGTTTTTTCCTTCTTCAAAAAAAATATTATCGGTTGACTTGCTGTTTGTATTTTTCATGTGTAGGCAATGAAGGTGAGATCAATCTTAGGCTGATCATCAGTTATTTCTACACAGTCACTAAGTGTTACATTTAGGTTGTAAACCACATTGTTGTAACCGTGTGCTCCTCACAGAATGACTTTACTACATTTTATTCATGGCTCGGAAACATATCAGTACAATAGTGCTTGTGTGACTGGGGGTTTGCTCTTTTCGTTTTTGTACATGACTTTCTAGAACCTTTTTATGATGGATGGATGGATGGGTGGGTTTGTTTTTATATTGGCCTTTTTAACCAAGGCAGAGCAGGCGACACATCACTTTGTAGTCCAAATGCAGTTACAGAACTACTCAGGGTCAGCCATACACTTGCAACGATCTGTGTATACTGTATATCCTCTTAACCTAATGGGCGTGGCTAACCTTTGACCTGCCAGATGTTGCTGGGCCACACCTTCCATCATTCTTGGCTGTTGACCAACCTCGCTGGGACTGATGGGAGTTGCAGGTTAGCAACTTCTGGAGGGCCACAGGTTCCACACCCTTGCTGTTAACATTTGAACACAATTATTAAAATGTGATAGACTGTATGGCATTGAACTCTGAATGACGAGCGAATTGTCTATGGGGCAGGGAAAGAATCTTGTGTGACCTGACTTCCTCCCATCAACTTCTCCATTGCTCAGTGTGGCTTAGCCAGCTTCATCCACAGAGCAGAGCCTGAAGCAGGCATGCAAGTGAGGGTCATTGTGGTATGTTGGACCTTCTAGACCCAAAAGACAGCGACAAACATTTCCAGTGTCTCAGGCTATAAAATATAAGTATAGAGACAGATGATCACTTGACCAATACTCGCCTTCACTTGAAATACTACCAGCTTAACTATTTTTTTTTAAACGAGTTAAAAAAAGCAACCATTCTACTATAAAGTGGTCTATTTGACCATTTAGTCCAAATAAGTTTTAAGAAATATGTGGTGGCAGTCTTCATCTGTCTACAAACTAATATTTGAGTCTAATGCTTGACATCTGGAGTTCCTCAGAGCCATTTCTCTGTTTACTTCCATACTAGGATATCCTGAATTTCAGCCAGTTGTTCATTTTTTTAAGTTACACAAACGTTTTACCTTATTTCAGTGGTTACCCAATACTGTTAAGCTTTTCTCAGTTTCATGGACAAACACCACAGACATATTTATAAACTCAGGAACGCTTCAGTGTTTGACTGTGGTCCTAGGTACACTTGTTTAGAGGTTTGCCTAACTGAAATAAAGTATTAGCAAATAGGTCTGTGTAGGTTCTTAGCCTTCATCTTTTGTCTCCAGAAACCATTCTCCTTCCTGTTTATAGGAATATTAAAATGAAGATTACCTTGCCCACCTTATTTGTGTATGTTAGCAAACGTTTGAAATTAGGCTTTCTAGTTGAGATATACAAATATTCCTTACCATTATTTTACTGGATAACTTTCTAGTGATGGAAGCTTATCTTTTTTTGAGGTAGACACACAAGCTTGTTGCACAAATATATGTGCTTTTCAGTTCTTAATATTGGAAATTGGGAAAGGAATGATTGCATTACATCATTATGTTTGACTCTTAATTGTCTTGCATATTTATGTTACTAGTTCTATAATGTGCCTGGAAGTCTTGGACTGTTAGAATTTTTTTGCTTTTCTAATGCTATGTGTTTTGTGAGTAGGTATGACTTTTTATATAGTGTGTGGGGTTTTTTTTTAAAAAAAATGTATTAACTTGTAAAAGTGGGGGCCTTGTGCTGTACTGAATGGTGATTCAATAACTTTGCTTAAACTGTTTTTTCATATGTAATGTAAACAAAACTGTGCCTTTTTAAGTGACTTGTATACAGCAGACTTGAACTTGAAGACTAAAAAAAGGGATATTTCTGTTGGGATAAATACTGTACATCAGTCTATGCATTACCAATGGCAGCTTCTTTCTAGAGACATTTTTGTTTTGTCCTTGTAGCAGTTCTTTAGATATTCAAGGTTCTAGCACCCTGATTCTACAATATACAGTAATATCTCAATGTAGCTTGTGCTTGAGTATTTACTGCAAATCTGTTTCCTGTGCAGAAAATGAGACAGATACGCTATTATGGTACTTATTAAACATAACCCCTTTGGAAATGGTTATTGCAGTATAGCAGGTGCATACTTCAGCTGGTTCTGTATACCATTTAGTTTTGTGATGGGAACCTGTCGCCCTTCTGAAGTTGCTGAACTGTAACTCCCTTTATACCTGACCATTGCCCATATCTGCTGGGATTGATGTCCAACAAGCAGCTCAACGGCAACAAGTTGTCTATGTGACTTCAATGTGTTTATATATTTCCCCCATGTTCCATCACATCTATAGGATCTGGCTTATACAGGGCGGGGGGCATTGTTTTCCCATTTAATTCCATATTAAGTTACATTTTCCATTTATATTAATTGCATTCCTTTTGTTTCTTGATGGTTATTCTTGTTTCTTTTTATGCCTTGATTTCAATGGGAGATCCATCCAATCTTCGGCAGACTGCAACCTTTTGGTGATCCCCACCTAAATGGCATAGGATTTGCCTTTGTTCATATATAGAAACAATATCAGACCTGCCACATTTCAGATAGCTTAGACCAGGGGTCAGCAAACTTTTTCAGCAGGGGGCCAGTCCACTGTCCCTCAGACCTTGTGGGGGGCCGGACTATATTTTTTGGGGGCCGGGGGAAGAATGAATTCCTATGCCCCACAAATAACCCAGAGATGCATTTTAAATTCTACTCATGTAAAAACACGCTGATTCCCGGACCCTCCACGGGCCAGATTTAGAAGGCAGTTGGGCCGGATCTGGCCCCCGGGCCTTAGTTTGCCTACCCATGGCTTAAACTGTGCTGGCAGCTTCTGAAGGGGTTGTACAGTGGTACCTCGGGTTAAGTACTTAATTCGTTCCGGAGGTCCGTTCTTAACCTGAAACTTGTTCTTAACCTGAAGCACCACTTTAGCTAATGGGGCCTCCTGCTGCTGCCGCGCCGCTGCTGCACAATTTCTGTTCTCATCCTGAAGCAACGTTCTTAACCTGAAGCACTATTTCTGGGTTAGCAGAGTCTGTAACGTGAAGCGTATGTAACCTGAGGTACCACTGTAATTCAAAACATCTAAAGCACATCAGGGTGGCCAAGGCTAGATGAGGAACCAGCCAATTTTTAAAAGCACCCAGTACAGACATAGCATAAGGGTTATCCACATACAAGGTAGAGCTTAACAGTTTGTCTTACTTGATTTCACACACGCTCTATGCCCCAGAGAGATGCACATATTCATCACATTTCAGACTATGTAGCCAGTGCAAAGCAACTTGAAAATGAATGGGGGGTGGGGAAGCCCTAAGTCAGGCATCCCCAAACTCTGCCCTCCATATGTTTTGGGACAAGGACTCCCATCATCCCTAGCTAACAGGAACAGTGGTCAGGGATGATGGGAACTGTAGTCCCAAAACACATGGAGGGCAGAGTTTGGGGATGCCTGCCCTAAATGGATTCCATCCCCCCCCCTTTCCCCACTTTGAAAATGGAAAGGGAAGAAGAGAGCTCACTTATTTCACTGTGAAAATCAATGCACATCTCTACAGAGTGTGCCACTGCAAGTTAGTGACTGCACAAACCCACAGGATTGGGAGGGGAGAGAAATCCTTACACCTAATAAACCAGAAGGGATGAGGGTTTCCAGCAGAGCCAGCCTTTGGCTGGATATTCTTGTACTCTGCGCGGAGGGACTTCTACCCCATTACCTGCTGTCTGTTTTGACTGAAGCTTGCAAGCAAGAACATTCCCTTAATAGTGCCAACTACGTGGCGTAGCGCTCCTGCAGGTGGTCTGCCCCCTCGCATTGAAAACTTGCTTCCTTTGAAAACTTAAAAACATGTAAGCATTTCCCCAGTCATTTTGCAAGGGCTTCCATCTGTAATACTGGCTTCAAGTGGTTTGGTTCTTATATAAAACCAGACATTACCTTAGCATGCGTCTTGGAACAACGAAACCTTAGTCATGCACCTGATGTTCAGCAAGGAGAGTGCTTGTCTAATTTCAGGTGGTGGAGAGTACCACAAGCTTGGGCCCACAACCCTGAATACACTGATTTTTTTTAAAAATGCCAACGGAATTGATGGCATTAAAAATGTATTAATGAAGTTTATATCATGCCAAACTAACATTCTGAGATAGGAACAGGAGATGAGCCCTGCTGAATCAGACCACAGGCCCATTCGGTTCAGCTGCTCATTTCCCACAATAGCCAGCTAGATGCACCTGGGAGGTCCACCAGGACGTCGAAGGCAAGATACCTCTTCTGATTTTGCTCTGCAGCAGCTTGTATTTAGAGGCATGCTGTATTTGAATATTTGCATACTCTGTTCCTGTAAAAGGGTGTGGGGGAAAAGGATGGTGTCGTAGAACTGAAACATAAAAAGATGTGTGTTTATCTCTACATTTCAGATCTAACATTGTTATCCTTGAAACAAAATATTTAAAAAGAATTCCTTCCTGTAGTACCTTAGAGACCAACTAAGTTTGTGATTGGTATGAGCTTTCGTGTGCATGCACACTTCTTCTTCTTCTTGCTATCCTTTATACTTTTGTCCAAAGACACCAGTATGAATTCACTGGCCTTTGCAAAAATGTTAAATTGCTGCCTGGTTTCCATAATCATTGCATTTACTATGCATCCTTCACCTGTAGGTCCCTGGGCAGAGTACAACAATTAAAAACTAAAACCAGGTGAAACAGATTACAATCACAAGGATAGGGTGGAAAACACACGCCTCAGGTATCAGATAACACTTTTCAGGGTCAAGAGACTAATACAGCACATTCCTAACCATGTCTACTCCGAAGTACTCAGTGGATCTGACTCTTAGGTAAGTAGGTTAGAACTGCAACCTTAGTGGGACTCAGAATTTAATTTATAAGTTGAACTGTAAGGTAAAGGTAAAGGGACCCCTGACCATTAGGTCCAGTCATGACTGACTCTGGGGTTGCGGAGCTCATCTCGCTTTATTGGCCAAGGGAGCCAGCGTACAGCTTCCGGGTCATGTGGCCAGCATGACTGAGCTGCTTCTAGCGAACCAGAGCAGCACACGGAAACGCCATTTACCTTCCTGCGGGAGCGGTACCTATTTATCTACTTACACTTTGACATGCTTTTGAACTGCTAGGTTGGCAGGAGCAGGGACCGAGCAACGGGAGCTCACCCCGTTGTGGGGATTCGAACCGCCGACCTGATCTGCAAGCCCTAGGCTCAGTGGTTTAATTCACAGCGCCACCCGCGTCCCTACTACAGTTGAACTCTAGTAGGGCCTAAAGCCACCTGAAAATTAGCCTTAAACCTCTTCTTAATGTAAGAATACTTCAGGCATGCATGTTTATTCTTTCTCTTCACCTGTTGCCAGCTTTCAAGGATGGTCTGTGGCTGATTCTATGATCTTGTAAAACTTCTGCTCTTCTTTTTAATCAGCCCTCTGGCAACCAGGTGACCCCCAGATGTTTTGGATTACAAATCCCATCAGTCCTATGCAGCTGTGGTTGATGGGAGCTGTGGTATGAAGAGCGCCAGCTTGGAACAGGCTGTTAAAAACAGAACCAGAGCCACACTGATTACTTTTTCAGTTGCTGTTTCTCTCCCAGCTATGAGTCATCATAAGTTCCTTGTAGAGGCTCATTTTTGACAGCGTTATCTTATGATTGGGCAGGCTAATCTCCTTATCTGCACATCAATGTACTTCTTATGGCTAAGGCAACGGAATATGGATGACCTTGATCACATCTTGCTGTAGTATTTTGGCCACACCCAGGAGGCTGAGTTCTGTTAGTATAGTGATGCAAATTGCTCTGATGGGAATGACCTCTTCACCAGCAGTTTCAAGTGAAAATCAGCTGTTGTTTTTAAAAAATGAATGTGAATCCCGGAAGGGACCCAGGTAATTCAGGACACTGCCAATCTCAAAGGAGGGGCAAAAACAAAACAAAAAACCCACATTGCATTTAAATGCAAGCCAAAGGCGGTAGGCAACACCTACAGTTTTTATCCAGAAAAATGATCTGCCAGCTGCTTTCTGGTCCTTTAAAATTCTTTCCTATCTTATATCCAGTGCAAATACCAAGTTACTCAATTCTATCTTCAGAATGATCCTGAGGGGTAGGCTAGGCTGAGAGAGCGGATAGGCTTAAGCATCTCTACGCTAAGCAGAGATTTGGGACTTGGTCTCCACATCAAAACACAAGGGTTTTGCCTCGATTCTGATCACATTATTTGGCAGCAAGTTCCACAGAGCTTTAAGGAACTTTTATTTCTTTTCTTCTTTGGAAAACAGGTATGCTGAGGATTGCAGCCTCAGCTGGGGTAGGCTTTGGCAATGCAGCTTTGTGTACTTCAATGAACTCTGCTTCATTCACTCTGCTTGCAACGCCTGCCAGTCCTGAATGCTGTTTAAGCACACAATGGAACTGTTTCTTTAACACAGATTGGCAGTGAAGCAGTTAACAGTGATGGCAGTAGGTGTAATCCACACCATCCTACTATGACAAGACTTTCACTGATTGCATTTGCAGGAGGGCTCCTGTCTTAAACCAATTATGCACTCCCTAGGATGCCATAATGCCTTTTGTCTTGCTACAGTAGACTCAACACAGCTTCATAAATGGCATTTCTTTCTCCTTTCTGGGATTTCACATCCACGTATGCTCTTGGCAATGCCTGCTTGTGCTGCGAAACAGACTTGCAGTATTTAAGCAAACCCCACCTCCCACCCCCATTTCTCTCTATCTTTCTCTTTTAAATGCTATTGTATTATATGATTGGTTTAAATTGCTGTCAGCTGTTCTGGGGGGTGCATAGCCAACAGAAGGGCAAGATATCATTTTTCATATGAAAAAAAACATTAATGAAGCAGTCCCAGCATTTATCTTTGGCAACTGATTTTAATATCTGTGAAGGGTCCCACCACTAAAAGAGGCTTAGCTGGTGCACAATCATTTTGGGCACAATCATTGAAGCATCAAAGTGGTCTTCAAGGGGAAATCTGACCTTTGTTGGACTTCCTTACACGTTCTTCCCCCTTTTTTGTATTCTCATTACTTATTCCCACCAAAACCAAGGGGCGGACTCCTAATGTAGACTGAAATAATGCAAGGATGAAACGCATTAGCACCTGACATATGTGCATTTACATCTCAGCATATATGTAAATTTTATGTTTTAATATTATTTTTATTTTGAATTACCTATTGGGAGGCACCATGTTTCAGTGTTTAGGGCCTCTAATGGTCTTAATCCAGCCCTGAATTTAATCAAAAGCAAAGGATATCAGCACCAGCATGGGCTGGTTAAAACAGAAAATGCAGAAACAATCTTGTCACTGTGCTGCTGCAGTTTGAAAGGATTATATAGGGAAAGATGATTATAATTTCCTAAATGGTAATTTTGCACAATGTTCATTCAAAAGCCTTGGGGTGATATTCAAGGAATACACACACTGAAATTAATGAATTTAAGTTAGTCAATATATATTGACTTCAACCAGTCTGTTCTGAGTAAGACTAGCTTTGAGTTGGTCTGAGTACTCAATTTGCTTAAATGATCACTGTTGGGAAGTGTTTTAAACAGGGGTCAGCAACCTTTTTCAGCCGTGGGCTGGTCCACTGTCCCTCAGACCTGGGGGGGGGCAGACTATATTTTTTGGGGGGAAATGAACAAATTCCTATGCCCCAGAGATGTATTTTAAATAAAAGCACACATTCTACTCATGCAAAAACACCAGTCAGGCCCCACAAATAACCCAGAGATGCATTTTAAATAAAAGGACACATTCTACTCATGTAAAACATGCTGATTCCTGGGCCGGATTGAGAAGGCGATTGGGCTGCATCCGGCCCACGGGCCTTAGGTTGCCTACCCCTGGTTTTGAACATCTAGGGAGCAAGGCCTGGTTTTGTTTGTTTTCCCTTTCCCTTTGCAAGCCACTTTGAGGGGTTTTTAAAAAAACAACAATCAAGTGCTGTATAAAATTTGGTAAACAAATGCCAGTTGCAGGAAACTGCAGGAGAGAGTGCTCTTAGAATCATAGAACTGTCAAGTTAGAAGGGATCCAGCCCCTTGCAATAAAGGAATCTGGTAGTGCATTTGGAATACTTTGTCTTTAATTTCATTTTAGGGGCGTGGTAACTCAAGATTAGAGTCTCATGCTCTACGGATTGAGCTATCTCGGGTTATTCTTTCACTCAGGTCGTGCTTGAAGGCTTCCCGCAGGCAGACATCTGCCTGGCCATTGTGAGAACAGGCTGCCGGACTAGGTGGGCTCACCCTAAGCTCTCGACTTCCTTATAATGACTTACTAATAATTGTATACAGTACTGGTCAGGATACTAACAGGACTTATTTACCTATAGATCGTATTCTATTACCGTCTCAAGCACTTTTTCCTTTCTTTTTCTCTCCTCCCCCTGCGAGAAATTCCCACCCCCCACTATTATATCGAACATTTCCCGTGTTCTGACCACATGCCAAAGCCTGGACACAGCCCTGCGCGCTGCAAGAAGGTCCAGAACCCCTTAACGGTGCTTCCACCGTCTCCCCCGCTCCCTCCATCTTTGACAGCGGCCTTCCTCCTGGCTTCCCGCGAGCCGTGTTTACATTCTGCCGACAGGTCCACGTTGCCGAGCCATTCGGCCTTCTGATTGGCCGCGGCGCGCGGCGCGGCTCCGCCCAGAGGTGGAGCCCGACGTGGCGAGCTGTCTAAGCGCGCGTGTTGCTAATGCTAGGCCGAGAGTCGCGGCCGGCGCAGGAGCCATTCTGGTTGCGCGGGCTCCCGGGGACGCAGCTGACACGGCTTTGCAGGGTTCACGAGCTGTCCGTGCAGTCGGTATGTGAGAGACGCGCAACAACGGGCCGAGAGGACGTTTGGGGAGGGAGGAGGGCTGGTTGCTTCCATAGCTGTCAACTTTCAGATTTGAAAATAAGGGATCAGCAGCCTCACCTGTCCTGGGGACAGTCTACGGGATAGCTAACAATCCGGGATAGCAGCGGGAAACGGCGCTGGAATAAGGGAATTTCCCGCAAAAAAAGGGAAGGTTGACAGCTATGGTTCCTTCCCCCACCTGCCTTGGCTGGGGGCTTCTCCCCTCCCGCCTCGGCTGTCAAAGCCCCATGGCTGCCAACTCCTTGGGGCCCTGGGTGCCCGAGCACCCACCCAATTCCCCATGAAGGGGCCGGGCACCCACACATTTCGGGGCCGGGGCCATCCATGCGCACTGCATGGCACCCACGGCCCCGGAGAACCCACGATCACCGGGTCAAGCTCTTGCAAAAGCCCCGTCGCGTCTCCCAGTCGCGGGCACAGCCGGTTGCCATCTACTAGCAGGAGGCCGGCCTCGGAGGCGAGCGAGCATTTGGCGGGACTGGCGGGGGAAGCGGGACGTCCTCCTCAGGGGACACTCTTACGCAATGTCCCCTCCCGGGGGCGGGGGAGAGAAGACGGACGGGGCGCGGGTATGGTTGGGCGCCGCGCGGGAGCGTGCACCGGACGTGCCTAAAAAGCTGCCCTGCTGTCATTGCATATAGTATATTTTGGGGGGGGTGTGTGTGTGTATATATATATATATATTTAGTAGTGTTTCCCCCTCCGAGGGAAAAAAAAACCCCAGCAGGAATGAGCCGGGGGTTCCTAACGTCTGTCCGCGGCTGGGAATCCGCGAGGTTCGTCCTTTTTGCAACGCGGGGTCGGGCGCCTTCCACCTCGGGGTTCCGGGGCGGTCGGGCGGGAGAACTCGCAGCCCGGGAACTGCAGGCGGCGACGAGAGGGCTGAGCTGGGACCCAGGCCGGCGCATGCGCAGGCGGCGCCCTATATAAGCGCCTTGGCGCCGGCGCCAGCTGAGAACAGTCCAGGTTTGGGCGGCAGCGGCGGCTGAGGTGCGGTCTTGGGGGGTCTTCTCTATGGGGCGGGAGGGCGGCAATGCTCGGGAAAGGGCTGGATGGCGGGCGAGGGCTGCTCGCGCCCTGCTGCTTTCGGCCTATATGGCTTTTTTAAAATTCCCCCCTCCCTGCGTGTGGTGAATGTCCTGGCGAGGAGGGGGCTGGGGGGCTGAGGGTGCCGGGGCGCTGCTTAGGGGGCTGCCCCAGAAAAGCGCTGAGGGGGGGAGGCAGCGGGCGTCAGGGCTCCAGCGCCGGCTGGAGAAGGAAGCGGAGCCAGAAGGCGGGATGCCCGCCCTCCCAGCTCGCCGGCCGGGCTTTTTTTGGAGGGAGAATGAGGCGGCGGCGAGGAAAGAGCGGGGATCCCCCACCCATCCGGCCCGGGGGGGCCTCTCGGGGGCCGAGGCGGGGGGTGGCGAGGCGGGAAAGTGAGGTGTCTCCCCTGCAGCACATTGTGGGGGGGAGTTGCTCCCGGTTTTTCCTAGGGCGTCTCTGCCTTTTTGGGGGTGGGGGCGATGGGGGTCTCCCTATGGGGGACCCTTTGCACCCCCGCCCCACCCCCGGCAAACCTGTTCCTCTCGTCGGTGTGGTCTGGGAACTGGCTGGGTCGGCCTGCCCTTGCTGGGCGTGTGAGGCTTTTTTGGAGGGAGAGCGACTCCCTCCTCCGGGGCGGGGGGCGGGGAGCCCGCCTGGTGGCTTCCCGGGCTGCCCCGAGAGCACTTGCCTCCGTCTTTCGTCCCCTGACCCTTCGGGGGTTTCTGCGGGGGGGGGGGTCTTCACAGAGGAAAAGGTGTGCTTCGGGCGGCGGAAGGGATCTTTCCCCTCCCCTGTTGGGCTGGAAGGCGGGAGAGGCAGGTTGGGGTGCGGGGTCCGTCCGGCAGAAGCCCCCCGCTTTGGCTCCGGACTCGATTTATAGGGGTACGGCGGGAAGAGAGGGGGGCGCTTCTTGGCTGGGGAGGGGGCTATGCTTGTGGGTCTTTCCCTCTCTTGCTGTCTTGATGCAAGGAGGGGGGGAGCAATCGGGGTTTCTACTCCTATCCCGTGCACCCCCCCTGTAACATTTCCTCTTTTGCAACCCCAATATATAGGGGCATGTGTAAGTGTAGGCGGGAAATGCTTTTCTTAAAGAGAGAGAGCGCGCTCTTGCCCGCCCCCCCCCCAAAAAAAACTCCCGCCGGTATCGCTCCCCCACTTTTTAAAAAACACTGTGCTCTTTTCTTCATTATTATTTTTTAGGTTTCACCCTCTTAGGGCCAGCGGGAGTTTCACCCGCATGCTGGATGGAGGGTGGTGGCAGAGTCCAGCCTGCTGTTGCCGCCTCCTGCATTTACCCGCTTTCTGTAAATTGGCGCGGGCCGGAGAGCCGCGTATAGCTGGCTCGGCAGCTTGGGGGTGGGGTGGGGGCTCCTGAAGCTGCTGCCCCCCGCCCTTCCCGCTTGGCAGGGAGCGGGGAGAACAAATGGCAGAAAGAGGAGGGGGCAGCTCGAGTCTTTGTGGTTTACTTAGTTCACTCGAAACAAAATGTGTATCTTCGCAACAAGTCATCATAAGTGATAAGATCCTAGTGAAAGTACTGTAAAGCTTGGCAATCTCCTTGCACATAGGATTTGGGTGTGTAAACTATATTCATGTACGGTAATAGCTGTTTATACACATGCAAGTAGTCTCTGTTCCTGAAAATGCTATGTATGGGGTTTGATTCTGAGCGCATGGGACATACATATTTGCGAAATATGCAAACCAGCACTGCTTATGATTGATGGGGGTACAAAACTTGCAAGTTGGCAAATCTTACCTTGGGACTACATGCTCATAGCAGAGTTCTCTGAGGAAGCAAATGGAATGGTGCCTGGAGCAAGGCATGAAGTGGAACAAAATGGCTACTGGCATTGATGCTGGGAGGCAGCAGATGGAAGCTGGTTGAACCTGAAATTGACCAGTGAGCACATGGATGATGAGAAAGGGTGACCTTCAGTTTTGTGTGTGTAAAGAACTGTTGCTTTGAGCTGAGATGTAGGGAATTGACACAGACCACCCTTACTAAGAGGGGTAATGTACTGCCAGTTCACTTCCCTTAATTCAGGTGTGCAGGGTTTTTCAGGGACTTGAACATGACTAATGTGGGCAGTTTGCCCAGATTTCCTGTTCCAAGTGCAGGGTTGTCACGAGGTAACAGGTGCCTGCCTCCCTGTGGAACACTTGTAGGCTCCTGGCTGTACATAAAAATGCCTTGCCCACGATGTTGGGCAGTTGCCATTTTGATGTTCTTGGTCTCTGCTAATTTCTGGAAATATCTTTGGGGTTTAGGCAGCAGGCATGCACACACTGGGAGCTGGACTTAATTTGAGGGGAAGGACTGTAGCTCAGTGGTACAGTATCTGCTTTACACATTCAATCCCCAGCATGTCCTGGTAGTGCTAGGAGACAGCCCTGCCTGAACACCTGGAGAGCCACTGCCAGTCAGTGTAGACAGTACTGAGCCAAATGGACCAATGGTCCAGCTTGATTTAAGCCATGAGCTAAACAGCACTTTGTATGTACTTTGGGTTAACCTATAGTCTTCTATCATTTGCAGGCAACTATCTGGAATCCTAATAAGATGTCAAGGCGCAGGTAACATCACTTTTATAATATGCTAGCTGTATACAGTCTGACTGCGGCCCATAAATATATGCCATCATAAAAATGGTTAGTCTTTAAGGGGCCACAGTGTATGTATAGCAATGCTCTCTGCTGCTGTCTTGATGGGAAAATGTATTTACACTTCCACAGTAGTCGTTTACAAGCCAAGCTGCACCAGCCCTGCCAGGATACGTCCCCTCAAGAACTGCAGCTGCCAGAGTCTCTTCAGAACAGAAAAAGGAAAGCAATGCAGGTAAGTAGGAATTGAAACAGTCTCCTGGAGCCAGATGTGGTTAAGAATAGGAGCAGGATTGTCTTGTTCCACCTGAGACAAGAATTCACAGCACTGATATTGGTAAAACCACCTTTTTCTTGGCCTCATCCTCGCATCTGAAATGTAGAGATAATGGGTGGAATTCAGCATCACACTATTACAAATGTTCCGTCTGTGCAAGCATATCAACTTGCCAGATGGGACAGTGGTGCACTGTTCTAGGGGTTCTCCCACCCACTCTAGAGCCAATTTCAGGGACGTACAGTACATGAGGGGAGGAGAAGGAAGCCCCATTGTGGAAGCCTTTGAGCAGGCCTTCTGTAGATGGGATTTGTTAGGTGAACCCCACACCCATATTTGTAAATAAAGCTGACATTGGCACCTGGCACTCTCAAGTGGGTGGGACGCAGGTGGCGCTGTGGGTTAAAGCCTCAGCGCCTAGGGCTTGCCGATCGAAAGGTCGGCGGTTCGAATCCCTGCGGCGGGGTGCGCTCCCGCTGCTCGGTCCCAGCGCCTGCCAACCTAGCAGTTCGAAAGCACCTCCGGGTGCAAGTAGATAAATAGGGACCGCTTACCAGCGGGAAGGTAAACGGCGTTTCCGTGTGCGGCTCTGGCTCTGGCTCTGGCCAGAGCAGCGATGTCACGCTGGCCACGTGACCCGGAAGTGTCTCCGGACAGCGCTGGCCCCTGGCCTCTTAAGTGAGATGGGCGCACAACCCCAGAGTCTGTCAAGACTGGCCCGTACGGGCAGGGGTACCTTTACCTTTACCTTTTACTCTCAAGTGGTAGCCAAGAGGCTGCTGATGTTGATCCTTGGTCAGCTTCTTCCCCCATCCCATCCCAATTTTGGTTTGTGTGGAGCTTCCCCAACATTTTATATTTTCCACAATAACGAAAGCAGCTCCTTGTTTCTGTGGTTTGCAGGCATCTGCCACAGATCACAGCTCTGTTGCTGCCTGTCCACACTGCCAAGTCAAGGGAAGGGGTGGTGGTTGGTGGCTGACACTAAGCAGCACTTTGTCAGGGAAGATTTTAAACCTCGTCCTGGCTCACTTTGCATATCACTTTTTAAGAATTCTGGCATAATCTGTGAAGGATCTGAGCAGCAAGACCACTATGCCTGTTATTTTTTGTATGATGTTGGATGTTATTAAGAGCATTCTGCTACTTGCATAATGTTTCCTCTGTTATCCCTTTTTTTGGTTAGGGCAAGTGTTTGAATTATCACTGTTTAATAGCTGTGATTGGTGGTTGTGCATATGTTGCCAATAAATGACTTTCAAAAATGAATAGTTGTGCACTGATGGCTTTAATGCTCCTATTTTTGAGGGAGGGATTTGAAATTGAGGGAGCCCTTGATGTACCAGGAGAATTTGGCTTCGCTTGGTTGCTGCTTTGCTCTTAATCAAGGTGAATCTGTGTCTGTTTTCCAAAGGACCCCACGAGAACAGAAGAGATCAACATGAGACATCAGTATGAAATTAAGGTAATAATGACCTGCGTAACCATTGATTTTTAACTAAGCTGGTCTGCGTTCTTCAGTATGTGTGAGAGTTTAGACTGTTAACGTGGTGTCCCTTGTGAGCAGGAGGTTCTTCACTTTTTTTCAGGGAAAGCATAAGGGAGAATTAATGACTCCAGCTGCATAGTGTGTGATTTGTATTCATTTTGTTGTGTTAGCTGCTGCAGTTTGTGTTCAATGAATATTTCACCACCGAAAAACTAACTTTCAACTTCCAGGAATGTATAGTGTTAATTATGTCCCTTCCCAATATCACACCTAATGTCTTACTGCTGCAAGGGTTTGGATAAAATGCTTTGGGATTTGATTTGCAAGGCCTAGTAAACATTAGCTGGTTGATGATCTATTCTATGTGACAGTGAAAAGGTTTCAAAAGGCTGTGACAAATTCTGCTACTCATAAACTATCTTGCTTGGTGTTGTATGTATTTTTCTCATGCTAGTTCTTAATATCTCATTTGTAGAGTTGTTGGCCATCTACAATATCAGGCGGCATCTCCCCTTGTATCATAATAGAAACTCCTCACAAAGAAGCAACAACCACTGACTTTTCCAGATTCAAAAAATACAGGTTCAGAAACCTCTTCATAAATCCATCACCTTTACCGGAACTTAGGTAACTTATAACCAAAAGCAATTGTGATGCTGCTATACTTTGATATGTTAAGCAGAGCGAATGTAGTGCAAAACCCCTGTGTTTCACCAATTTGTATTGGTGGGTAGTCTTTGACTTGGAGCTAGTGGCATATAGAAAACACATTGAATAACACCACTAATAAAACAGTCTTGTTTTAGTCCTTGGTCTGAATGCTTTGCCTATCATCAAGGGCAATATGCGAGCTGTGAAATTTTGATGGACAAATTATATTTCAAGGTGTCATCTGTGTTTGATGGAAATTGCATATAAATCTGGCATTCTATGAAAAATGTTTTAAGATCATTTCTGCAAGTATTGTTGCTGTGTAGTCTCTTGTACTGCTAACTTTTTGGAACTGCACTGACTAGAATAGTCTTCCTCAGTACAGTGCCCTCCAACTTAGATGTGCTACCTCCCCATATACACCGCCTCTCCCCATATAAACATATCTGGACTCTGCGATTATCATACGAGGCCCTTTGTGGGCCCCCTCCACGAGAGGCCCGGAGGGTGGCAACACAGGAATGGGCCATTTCTGTTGTAGCTCCCCATTTGTGGAATGTTTTCCCCTGGGTGGCTCACCTGGTGCTTTCACTACACATCTTTAGGCACCAGGTGAAAGTGTTGATTACCATGCTGTGAATATTTTATGGCCTTTGAAATAGGTTTGGGGGAAGAGGGTTATTGATTTGTTTTTGTTCTATTATGTGTTTTTTGTTCTCATATTTTTACATTGTGAACCACTCTGTGATCTTTGGATGAAAGGTGGTATACAAATTTAATCAATAATGGGGGAACTCATGGGAATTGTAGTTTGAAACATCTGAAGGGCATCAAATTGGGGAAGACTGGACTACGAGAAGGTGGCATGGTTGGGAACAACACATTCATGCATATAGTAAAGTGAAGCACCTATACTATATTTTTCCGTCTATAAGATGCCCCCATGTATAAGACGTCCCCTATTTTGGGGGACTCCAAATTAAGAAAATGGGGAGGATTGCTCAGAGTTGTTTACCTTTTTTTTGGGGGGGGGGATTGCTGGAAATCGCTCACCCGCTGCTGACGATCGCATGCGTTGCTGAAGACACGCAGCCGCCGAATGGCTGCCCTATTGTCGCAGCAGCAGCCAATCACCAACAGCCCTTCTCACAGCTTCCAATCACACTCACACTATCACCACTGTGAATCTCCTGCTCACGGCTGCGACCAATCACATAACCCCCCCTGCACTACCCAAGTATAAGACGAGGGCTAATTTTAAAGCTAATTTTAAAATAAAAAATCCTCGTCTTATAGACGGAGAAGTACGGTATGTGTTGGTTGCCATGTCTTTTCTCTCTCCCTGCCCTGCTTGAGTGAAATTGAGCAGAAATTGTGTAAGTTCCATTATTCTGAAACTGCCCAATTGTCAACCTTGTAGTCCTAATAGTCATTCATTGTTGTCAGTCAGAAAAATCATTTTTCAACTTACCTGACGGAAAACTTGTTAGTTTTGCTTAATGACAAAATGACAATAATTTGAAGCAGTTGTTGAAAACTTATTGTCTTCTGACAAGTCTCTATAGTCACTTAAAAGCAGAGTGAGTTGATTACTGAGTAATATCTACCTCTTTTCAGCTTTTGCCCTTGAAGGCATGCAACACTGACCATCTTTGATTGGATTTACAAACCTCAAAGCAACTCCATTTGATCAGGGGCAGCAGTTGAAGGGAAGAGCAAGCACCTTTTATTATGCTTGTCATTGGCATAATTAAATCATAGAAATGGTGCAGGGGTGAAGGATTGAAGCCTCATCCCAGGAATACTACCTCAATTTCTTATCTTGTTGGGAGTAGTAAGTAGCCATGCTGTGAGACCTTTCAGCTGAGAGGGGCTAAAATGCTATAAAGAAATGTTCTCCCACCCCTTCAGCTCCCTTTAAAGTCTGAAAAGTCAGATACAGCCATCTGCATCATATGTAGTCTGAAGGCAAATGGACTTTTCTTTAACTGTTCTACCTCAGATTTTTTTTTTTAAAAAATTATTTGGCAGATATGTTTCATCAAATCCAAACAGGCTTCGAGTAGAACCCCTTTGGAAAAGGTCATTAGAGTCTGGAGACTAGAAATAATACATTGAATGCACTAAATCCAAGCATTTGGCTTCATCCCATTGAAGTCCAATTTTTGCTGAGACCACGTATTTTATGTCTTTTTAAAAATAATCTGGAATTTAAAATGTCTGTCTTTGATTTTAGCTGGGGAAATTCTAAAGATGTCTGGTTCAACATTCTCAAAAAGGAGAACAAATATTCTCACTGTAAGCATTTCACATCTCTACACTCCAACTTGCAGCCGCACATGAGATCAATCCTATTGGACTGGCTTCTGGAGGTGAGTATTGAACTTATAAATGTAATGTGTGTATAAAGGACAGTCCTGAGAAATAGCAAGACTGACCCAGAGAGCTTCCTCCCCCTCTTTAAGTATTAAGCTTGTTTATATTCTGCTTTTCCAAATTGTGCTGAAAGCAGCTCACAAGGATAGTCAGCGTATCAATATATAGTAGGGGTCAGCAAGGTTTATCTTGCCTGGGCCGGATTGTGTATGCGCATGAGCACCCACACCCGCGATTTTCGGCATCTGCACATGCGCAGACGTGATTTTCAGCATCTGCACAGATGCGATTTTCAGTGCCGTGGAAGTGAGTCCCCACACTGCACTGGTAGCTCGGTTTGGGGGTGGCTCATGGGCCGGTCAAACGACATTCACGGGCTGCTTCCAGCCCATGGGCCTTAGGTTGCTAACCCCTGATAAATAGGCACAACAAAAACATAGGCATAAATATATCCCTTGCTGCGTTACAACTTTAAAAAAATGTTTTGTCTCACTGTTTGTAGTATAGTGACTGTGATTAAACAAAGCTTATTCTGTAACAGGTATGTGAAGTATACACGCTCCATAGGGAAACTTTCTACTTGGCACAAGACTTTTTTGACAGATTCATGCTGACTCAGAAGAATTTAAACAAAACCATGCTTCAGCTCATAGGAATTACAGCCCTGTTCATTGCTTCCAAGCTTGAGGTATGTAGCTGTCAGTGAAACTATTCTACCGTTGACAATATAGCATTTTAAACCCATAATTGTGCTGCATGTCTTTTCCAGACAAAGGCCCATCCCAGTATAGCAGCTGAGAAAGAAACGGGTCTTTTTCTTTTGATTAAAGTAGCTTGGCTTATTACTGAGGAAAATGGAAGGTCTGAGTTGCAGAGTTTTCACACTGATATAGCAGCTCTTGGAAGTGTGTGTGTGCTCACAAATGATAGCCCTAATTGCCATTAGCAAATAGCTGCCTATGTTCTTAACCCTCAGAGTTCTTACTAGGATTCTGATCACGGGGAAATGCATCCCTCAGTAACTGAAGGCTGGGAGTTTCCTAATACTTAGCTGAGACTGAACACTTTATTTTGTATCCTGTCTGCTTTACAACTTGCCTTTTCACCAAGAACCTCAAGGTGACCTGCATCGTTTTCCCCATTTTATTCCCACAACAACCCTGTTAAGCTGAGAGGAGGTGATTGGTGTAAGCTCCTGCAGTGAACTGAATGGGGGTTTGAATCCTGGTACTCCCAAGGGTGGCGCTGTGGTCTAAACCACTGAGCCTAGGGCTTGCTGATTGGAAGGTCGGTGGTTCGTTGTTCAGTCCCAGCTTCTGCCAACCTAGCAGTTCAAAAGCACGTCAAAGTGCAAGTAGATAGGTACCGCTCCAGCGGGAAAGTAAACGGCGTTTTCATGCGCTGCTCTGGTTTCACTAGAAGCAGCATAGTCATGCTGGCCACATGACCCAGAAAAACTGTCTGCAGACAAACGTCGGCTCCCTCAGCCAGTAAAGCGAGATGAGCGCTGCAACCCCCGAGTCGTTTGCGACTGGACTTAACTGTCAGGGGTCCTTTACCTTTATCTTTTTACTCCCAATTCTAGTCAGAAACTCCAACCACTGCCACACTGGCTTTTGCTAAGACTTGCTAAAAGAAGAGCACTAATATGTATGCCTAGCAGGCCAAACATGTCAACATCATTTGAATGATGCAACATTCGTTGTAAACTTCACCATCTTTTAATGCACTCTATGGGCCGGGCCTGTACATCTTAAAATTTTTCAATTAAGCTGGCAACTGATGAGATCCCTAAAGATCTCAAGCACAGCTTAGGTTGGGGACATGGTAAAGGACTTGGTTCTAATGGTCTGGCTTCAAATTTCACCTCTGACTCCTGCTTTGTGACAGTGGTGCTTTGCAAGTCAGACCTGGGCAAGTGACAGTGGTTCAGTGAAGAAGCTTTTGGACTGTCCTGTGCAATTGGCCTTAGGATTTCATGGCGTTGCCAGTGGGCTCATGATATGAGACTTTGCACAGTAGTGCCACTTCTGTGAAGTTTCTTCTTGATGTGTGGGGATCAGTGCATAACCGTAGTGGCTGAGGATCTATCTCAGCAAGTGCTTGGCTCTTTGCTTTTTCAACTGCTTGCCCACTCCTACATGGAAGCGAGGATTTGCAGCTGAGCCTATAAGTTGGCATGCTAATGGCTGCTCTCCCATGGGTGGTAACAGGAGCCTAAAAGCATCTGAATCTAATTTGTGAAATTGAAATAGCTGTGGTATGCAGAATAGGGTTGTAGGAGAATGGATCAACAAGTCTGTAAGCCCTGTTGGATTTGCTGTGGTTTGTTCTAACATTCTGTCTTTTTCTTCTTCCTTTAAGGAGATTTATGCTCCCAAACTACAGGAATTTGCCTATGTTACTGATGGTGCTTGTAGTGAAGATGATATTATAAGAATGGAGCTCATTATATTAAAGGTAATAAAATGAAGATGCTGACCATTTCAGCACATATTTAAGAGTCTGCATCCTAGAAATTAATCTATTGGATAGGTAGCTAACATGGTGCCTTCCAGATGTTTTAAGTGCAATTCCTATTACTCTGACCATTGGCCATGCTGGCTGCTCCTGATGGAAATTGAAGTCCAAAACATCGGGGGGGGGTGATCATATTGCCTCCTCCTACTCTATTGGCTTCTTAGGCAGAGCAGATAGTATTTATTTCTTAGCAGTGTCTCCAAAATCTGGAATCTGACCCTGATGTGTACTTTGAAAGCTGCTTGGATACACTCTATGAAAAGAGTGGATCCATTTTAAGATATTTCTTAACCACCTTCTCAGGGCTGGGAAGAGTTGGAGCTATGTATAAAGCAGCTAACATCTCATGCCAGTGTATACATCCTGGAATGCTCTAACAGTACCCTCTGGGATAAGAGAATTGCCTGTGACTTGAGCAACTTTACTTGATTTTACATAAGAACTGGTTTTGCTTGGCATTCTCAGAATGGGAGCGCTTAATCAAAGGTGGTTTGTTGCCAGTACCAGGAGAGGGCACTGGGATCTTGTACATCTTTTCAGGCAGGAATGGGGAATCTGTGGCCCTCCAGATGTGTTGATGGGAGTTGGAATCCAGCAACATCTAGAGGGCAACACAGGCTCTCTATTCCTGATTTAGGGCATTGTGCAAGGGTTTAGTCTTGCAGAGCAGTAGATGAAGAGACCAAGTGGATTTCTGTATCATAGGATGGCATGAGGGGAGGGCTTACAACTTGAATTCTGCTTCATTCTACACAAAGAATGCTGAGCATAGTTCGGGAGAAGGAAAAAATAGAGAACTGTTCTCCCTGACGCGTCAGTGATACAGTGCAGAAACAGATCTGCACGCTGCTGTGTGAGAACTTGTGCAGGGTTTTGGGCTGCGTGAATAAAAGTTTACTTGCTAAGTTTGTAGATGTAGGCATCATGCCCTAAAGCCTTTGTTATGATGTTCACACACATGTAGGCTCTAAAGTGGGAGCTGTGCCCAGTAACGATCATCTCTTGGCTGAACCTTTATCTCCAAGTGGATGCTCTGAAAGATGTCCCCAAGGTGCTGCTACCTCAGTATTCTCAGGAAAAGTTTATTGAAATAGCACAGGTAAGTTCCTATTCCAGCACATCTGGTGCATAAGAGCACCATACAGATATATAGATGCAGGATTTCAGCTCAGGGAGACAACTTGCAGGGTTCATGTTTGAACACCAGGAAGATGGCATTGAGGTACAGGGAAAGAATCAAGTGATGGAAATTTCTTCAGTACAGCTGTCTCCAGCGGTGGTCTCCCACAGCCGACTTGAAAATTGTGGAGGGTCTTGGCAGACCACGTAAATGATTTTTTTGCCTGTTGGAGCAATTGTGCTAGATGCTGTATTATTTTTAATTGTATTTTAATTCGAGCTTTTCTTATATATTGCATTGTAATACAGTAAAATGCAGAATAAGAGAACATGCTTGTTGCATTGGTTATAAAGCCTGTATGATATAACCCCCACCCCCACCCCCGCTTCAAAATACATGGAGGTACCCAGTTCACCTGGTCTCTGGATGATTCAAAGCAGTGCTGGCTTGCAAACAAATTATAAGATAAGAAACCTTTAGTGCAGCACATTGAGCTCTTGGCGAGTGGATACATAAGACAATTGGTTTGGATTCTAAAATGTGATGAGGAATCTCATGAGCTAGCATCAGTGCAGTGTTGATCTTGAGGACTCGATGATTATGTGAGACTAGCTTGCAAATGTTTTCCAAATACATTTGATCTTAATTCAGTTAAAATATTTTTAACATCTGGATTTTATTAAATTAATTTGTCCTTTGGATAGCCCTACTCAGACACAAGAGTCTTAAGTGTTATGAGGAACCTCCGTGTATCAGCTCAAGTAACATAAACTTAGTAAAACTGGTGCTATTCCTAAACTAAGCAACCGACAGGCATTATTTGTAATCTTGCACCCTCATAATCCAAGCAATGGACAAGCAGCCACCCATCATGGATGCTTTAGTTGAGATTCCTGCATTGCAGGGGATTGGATTAGATGAGCTTCAGCATCCCTTCCAACTCTGATTCAGTGAGTTACTTCAGCTTGTAGTGATTAGCTATCAAATATGAGATTGGTTATAACCACGTATTTATACTAAAAAATGTGGGTTTTCCTTCCTTGCAGCTTTTAGATCTATGTATTCTAGATGTCAATTCTTTGGATTTCCAGTATAGAATATTGGCGGCGGCTGCACTCTGTCACTATACCTCAGTACATGTAGTTACAAGAGTCTCAGGTAGGATGGAGCATCTTTTTTGTTGTTACTCAGGTTTTCATGTCCTAGCTATTGTAAGATGTCTGAGGCTGCAATAAATATGTGGGCATGCAACGTGGCACATAAATATGTGGGCATGCAAACTGGCATAAACTGTCTGGCTACCTTTTTATTTTAGAAATAAAGTACTAGCAGGGCTCCTCAACAATATTGTATCACTGGTGTGTTACCCGATATTGTGGTTTAGGGGGCTGTTGGCTCAGGATTGAAAGGGGTAGTTCTCACTCTCTGGAGGGTTAGTTACGGAGCCTGCTCACAAATTGTGTCTGTGTACTTCTCAATAGGCTAATTTTCCCTCTTTTTCCTCCCTTCCACTTCTGCCCTTAGCTCATGCTTTCTCATAACTCTGCTGCCCCTTGAGCTTTCTCGCATTTAATCGTGCTACATTAAATTTTGAATTCTAGGGTTACCTCTCACTTTATCCCTGGGCACATTTAAAAATTGCCTACCCAAACAATGGGATTTTTCCTGTCTTTTACACAACGTCTCTTCATCCTGTTCTGTTCCATTTCTCTCCTCCATGTGCAAACTGTGATTACTCCACGCATGATAAGATTAATGAGAAACAAGAGGGCGTTTTATCTGCAGAGTCTATTAGGAGTTATCCTTGGACATGCTGGGTACTACTTTATCCCTTTGCAATAGGAATAAAAATTGCTAGATCCTCTTGCCAGCACACCAGCCACTATCTTGGAAATAATATTTGGTAATATCTTGCACTTATGCTCATGTAGCTTCGCTGGGCTGTGGCTGTTTATATCTGAAACAAGGCATATTAAACTCTGCACAAGGTTCAAAGTTTCAGAAATGCACAGTACAGTGGTGCCTCGCAAGACGAAAAGAATCCTTTCCGCGAGCCTCTTCACCTTGCGAAGCAAGCCCATTAGCGGATTAGCGCTATTAGCGGCTTAGGGGCTTAGCGGATCAGCTGTTAAGCGGCTTAGCGGATCAGCTGTTAAACGGCTTAGCGGATCAGCTGTTAAGCGGCTTAGAAAAAGTGGGGGGGAGGGAAAAAACCCGCAGGAACTTGCAAGGCATTTTCGTCTTGCGAAGCAAGCCCATAGGAAATTCGTTTTGCGAAGCACCTCCAAAACGGAAAACCCTTTCGTCTAGCGGGTTTTCCGTCTTGCGAGGCATTCGTCTTGCGGGGCACCACTGTAGTGGTGAAACCAAGGGGTTCATGACTGTTGTTTTCTAGTTTTGAGGTTGCCTTGAGTCTGAAACTGATGGCCAATAATGAAACTGAAAATCTTGCCTCTGCCATGAACTCAGTAGTTGGCCTGGAACAAGCCACTGTTCCAATAGATTTGTTCTAGCATTATTGGCTTAGTAATATACGCAAAGTGCCATATAAATACTTAAAGGCTTTTATTTGTAATCATGTAATTTTATTTACATTCTGTCCAACTGTTTATGTAAAATATCAAGTGTAGCTCATGTATGTTGTAGAGCAGTGAATACGCATTATGATGACCTCGACTAAAAATTTCTCTTTTATTATTAGGCTTGGAGTGGGACAGTATTGCAGAATGTGTAGAGTGGCTAAAACCGTTTCTTAAGGTTGCAAAAAAATCACCAGTGAAACTAAAGAATTTTAAGAAAATTGCAGCAGAAGACAGGCATAATATACAAACGCACACAAACTACTTGGACATGCTGGTGAGTTGTTTCTCCCACTCTGAGTTTCATGTTGTACCTCTGAGTGTTTAAGTAATGTCACATATCTTGCCCACTTCCAGTGTAAAAGTTATTTGGGCTGGCAAGACATATTTGTATAGCACTACAGAGATGTTTAAAGAAATTGATTCAAGGTCAGGAGCTAGTAAGTTCTGGGCCAGATCCAGCTGCTTCCTTCTCCACTTGAGCTTGTCCAGGACAAACCTCTGACCCTTAGAGTGTTTCATGTTTTAAAAGACCCATCATCCCTGACCATGTCCATACTGACTAGGGCTGTAAAGACAGTGATGTACATTTTTGGCAATTAATATAGTTGCATTAGAAAGTAAAACTAATGTATAAAGATAAATCTAGTTTTAAATACATGAACACAATAAGAAATAAGCTGTGTTGGAGCAGTAGTACAGTTGGTCTTTTATCAGTAGACAGACATACTGTAAACAGAACCAATGTGCCCCCAACTCAGACTAGGTGGGCTACTGGCTTGATCCAACAGGGCTATTTTGACCAGTCACTAGGGTTGTTTAAGGGCAATGGGGTAGGGATCCCCTTACCTCCATGAAGAAAAAGGAAGGAAATTCTTGTGTGTCAAGTAAATGCCATTTGCATGAAAGATGCAGACCATGAGGTGAGGAGAGGGCACCCTAGCTGTACCAGTTCCTTTTCAAGGAAAGGGGGACTATATAGGGACTATATACAAGGGAGCAATTTTCTGACTTTGAGTCCATAGGCAAAAACTCTCTCATGAAGGAATGTGCTCTGAACCATAGGGGAATAGCAAAGCAGAAATTGCTTGGTTTACCATTTGGTGCACTAATTTAAATATTAATTGAATAGGATGAAGTCAACTATGAAGTAGCTGTTGCAGCACCAGGCCAGCTATCACCGGTGTCTACAGGAGGAATAATCACCCCACCCAAGAGTTCTGAAAAATGAAATCCCTGCACAACAGGAGTGTGTGCCAACCTGAACAATATTGTAAGACTGTTGGAAAATACATCCTGGACTTTTTACACTTGACAAGTGGTTGGGAAGACTATCAAAAAGAAGCTCACATGCAACTTTACTGACTTTGCAGCCCAGTAAAGAACAGACTATGAATTTAACTGTTCAGCAGAATGAACTACACATTTTTAACCTGTTGAATGGCCTCAAGTAACTGAGTTTTTTGATACCTGTGGGTGAGTGTGTCAGTGGTTTAGCTATGTATGAACTTGAGATATATTCTGCTGACTTCTGTTGATAGCACATTGTACAGTCAACTTCTACACTCAACAGCATTAGTCAGATTTTAGAAGCCTGCATAGCAGTGTAACTGCTACTGGGAGATCAATCTTGCTACTATACTTGTGTAGTATAGTTATGAGATAAGGTGAAACTGGTTTTAAGCATTGGCATAGGAAAGTGGGGGTAAGAAGAGGCTGCAGTTAAACATTGAAACTACTTCTAAAATCAGCAGGCAACTTAAGCAACCAGCATGTAACTGGAACAACACCTGCTTTACCGTGAATAAATGTCACATACTACCTCTTTCCTCATGAGGTGCTATCTTTCCTTTTATACAAGAAAAGCTGCCACAAAGCAAGGGTGAAAAAACAAGCAGGTGAAGTTAAGACTGTTCTGCAACAGCTTAAGTACTAGGGAGAGTCATGCTCTGTCCAAGGTAGTTTACTGTCCCTCTTTATGCCAGCTTGCATTACAAAAGCTAACCTGCTTCTGTATAATCTTGTAAAAAGAAAGGAAGAATTTTTAAGTTTTCTAAATAGGAAAATGCCACACAGTATGTTTATAAATTTGTAAAAAAAAAAAAAAAAGGTCTTATGCGTTAATAAAGTGTTGGAAATAACTTGCAGCTGCCATCTTTTATCTCGCTCTCTTAGAAATGGTGCTCTAAAAGTAAAGCTTTGCCATTGCTTGAAGGAACTTCTTTTTCCGTCTTTGAGCAGCAAGCTGTAGCACTTCTTCTGGATTACTGGAATTCAGCTCAGTCTGCCCAATAGCTTTAATCTAAGTATTGAAACAAGCATCAACATAAGTTAGTACTGGCAATATGCAAGTTCTGAGAATCATTTCAATGTTTTATATGCAATGCATATTGTTTATGTAATGGCTGCACAGAAGAAAGCACATAGTAGCAAAAGGGAGGTACTATTAAGTCTAGAAAAGAAACTTAAACAGCAACTTACTGCTATTTGTTTCTTGTCTGTCTCCCCTCGCTTATGATGAAGGTCTGAAATACAATTAAGGAAACCTAGAAATACAATGAGCAGGACTTTATATAGACAGTTTTCAGATCCTTTAGCCTCTCACAATTATTAAATACTCCTACAAATGGAAGTTCTGCTTTATTATCTTTTTCATCTTAGTAAAATAAACCATTTAAAAATGTCATAAATACAACAAAATAGAATCGTGGAATCATACAGCAGGAAAAATAAAGTGACGTTTATATACTTTGATGGAAAGGATCCTTCTGTGATCACAATTCAACAGTATAAGCCACCCTGGTTTTCAAACCAATCCCATGTGGCTGTTTTTATAAAAGGATACATGTCAAGTATTCCAAGATGGTAATATCCCAGATGTAGTCATAATAGGAGTCCATTGCATCATGGCTAAGAAAGAAATCTTTAGTTAATGTATGTCAGTGCATTCAAATGCACAGTATGTGGAAATTTAAAACCTTGCTTACCTGTTTTGCTCCTGAAGTGCTTTAAATGCAGTTTTATAATCTATTTCTCTAAGAAACTGGCACAAAATGGCTACCTAGAAAAATTGAGAGTTGGTAAAATGTAACTAACTCCTGATAAGGGAGGCTCATATTTCATTTATATTATACTGCAATATATATTATACTATACAAGTCTGCTTTTTATTCTAGCAGACTTATATTGGTAGGACTTGTTTCTAGGTACATAGCGGATATATGCCTTACCTGCGTATGGCAGTTGAGCAGAGAACAACATTTTATCATTCGTTTTATCACCTGAAGAGAAATGGATATACCATTTTTAGTAAGTCTATAATGTATCCAATCATCTGAGATAATCATCTGATACTCCAGATACACCTAACCCCTCCACAAAGCACTTAGCCTGCTACTTTTTTTGGCTGAAGCTAGAAATAATAAAGTAACAGAGCAAATATATCTGGCAACTATATCAATTATCCTTTTGCTCAACATGAATTTCTACAGGCTTCTGGTTTACTAGATTTCTTTGGCTCTGGAACTGCTGAGAGCCTAGGGAAACCCATCGACTGAACTTGTGTTATCAAACTTTGAAAATCAGAGCCCTGTTTTATGTTGAAGCGGAACATCTTTTGCTTGTTCGCTGACATGTAACTCACCTGATCTGTATATACATCTGGCGGTACCATTTTGGTAAAGAAATCCGAACACACAGCTCCTGCTTGAAGGTAGTAGTGAAGAGCAGCAGAGTACTGATTGGTTGCTGCATTGGGGAGAGAGCAATAAAAACACAAGCAGTAAATGCCACGCTAATTCACTAAGCATTTATTTCAATTTCTATCCTGACTCTTTTGAAACAGCATGCAGTAGGTAAGATTAACTGAAGACAGTAGTAGTTAGTATTTATTATGGCAACTAAGGAAGCAAGGATAAAAAACAAATTTTCAGCTAAGCGTCTAGTCCAGGCTTCCTCAAACTGGGCCCTCCCATCATCCCTGACCACAGGTCCTGCTAGCTAGGGGTCATGGGAGTTGTAGGCCAAAAACATCTGGAGGGCCGAGTTTGAGGAAGCCTGGTCTAGTAAGCCTACATTTCTGTACTAGCTGTGGAGGAAGAAGATTCCTTTCTGCATGAAAGTGCAGCTACAAACCTTTTATAATAATAATAAATAATAAACCTTTATTGTCACTACACCACCACCTGTCTGCAGTGAAATTAAACCTTTTATTTTTGAAGCTGCTCTACAAGAAGAATGACTACTCATGAGACAGAACGCCCCACTTGCGATTCCAGGCATTGCTTCTGGAGGAGTCTCAAAAACTATTATTCACCAAATCTTTCCTTATATCTTATATAACAAGATGTGTGTGTGTGTGTGTGTGTGTGTGTGTGTGTGTGTGTGTGTGTGTGAAGACAGCCAGCAACACAAATGAAAGAGTGAGAGGAAGAAGTTCATTCAACTTACCAAAATAAATATCTGCTTGAATGATTAACCAGAAGTGATTATTTGAATTTACAGTCAGTGCATAACTGACCAACTCTTTGATAGTAACAGCTACAGCTTCAAAATCCACTGACTGCAAGCTGAAAAGACAAAACGTTTTATAACATTCGTCACCTACTTTTAAATTGAAAGCGTAGCGCTTAAATTTTAAAGACGTAATTAAACTCTCACATCGTCATGCACTTTTTAAACACATTTCCTGTGTATGATTAAAGTACCCCGGGATCACAGAAATACCACCACTTGGGCATTTTAAGTGTGATCAGGAAGAAGAAAGAGTGTTACAGCCAGGCTGCAGCATGAGCCACTTCATTTTTGTCTGCAGCTGGTGCAGAATTTGGCAGCCAGGTTGCTCACCAGGGCAAGTTGGTTTGAGCATATTACACTGATCCTGGCCTGACTGCACTGGCTGCCATTTCATTTCTGGGCCCAAGTGTTGGTTTTGACCTATAAAGCCCTAAATGGCTCAGGACTGCAATACCTCAAGGACTACCTCTCCCCATATAAACTGACCCAGACTCTGAATTCATCATCTGAGGCCCTTCTTTGTGTGCCTCTGCCACAGAGGGTGGCAACATGAGAAAAGGTCTTTTCTGATTAATATTGTACAGCCTTTTAAATGTGTTTGTGGAAAGGGGGGGGGTTATTGATTTTTTTTGTTTCTGTTTCAACTAATTATTTGTGCTTTTATATTGTATTTTGTGAAGTGCCCTGAGATCTTTTGAAGATGGGTGGTGTGTACATCTGAAGAAGAAGACAATCTCAGTCAACACAGGAAAGAAGTCATGTGCAGTTTTCCACTTCATTAATTCTCCTATTCTCCCTCACCATTATCAGCCAGGATTAAATAACTCTCTTTCCAACTGTTCAGAATGCATTTCACAGCCATTCCAACAAAACACCTCAACCAGGAGATACACAGAGCAGACAGGGATTCCATTATTGGTGTTATACTGGCTCCAGTCTTAAAGATGTACAGCTACCATCCTACATGATGCACTGCCAAAACTGGCTTGAGCCACTCTAGGAAGGATGGGGAATTGCCCCATAACATTCCATATACATTCATTTGTCATAGTCTCTCCAGGCTGATCATTATCCAATTCCCCTAACAAACCCAGAGTCCTCCTCAGGCATCACCCGCTGTCACATAAGCTTTAAGAAAGGCTTGTTAACACATGAGACTACTTAGTCAAGCACAACCAAAAGGCATCAAGCCCTAAATATTCTGGATTTAACAAACAAGCATTGCTCTCTCCGGGGAAAACAGAATGGGAGGTGTAGTTCCTTGCATAATTGACAGAAAAGCCTTTTTATTCTTTATAATGCAAGGCGCAGAGTTGTTCCTGAAAGACTGTAATTAGAATTGCCGTAGTTTTCGCACCATAAGGCGCGCCTGACCATAAGACGCACCTAGTTTTTAGAGGAGGAAAGGGAAAGCCCTATTTTGGGGGGGATCAGCTCACAGTTGTGCAGCTTCTTTTGCAAAGGGGAAAAGCCCCCTTTTTTGAGCATCAGCTCAAAGTTGTTGTGCTTTGCAAAGGGAAAAAAATCCTGTTTTATGGGGTTCAATTCACAGTTCTGCAGCTTCTTTAGGAAAGGAAAGGGAGCCTTTTCTACAGTTTCCTGACAGATAATCTAATCAGCGAGTCAGCAGAACATTCAACAATGGAGGCCTGGGCAAGGGGGCGGGGCCAGAAAGGGAGCCAGCTATCGACCACACGTTCGCTCCACAAGATGCACGGACTCTTCCCCTTACTTTTTAGGAGGAAAAAAGTGCGTCTCAAGGAGCAAAAAATACGGTAACACATAGATAACCCTTGAAACAAGACACTCAGGACCAAGAAGCAATCTGCAGATCCCCAGAAAAGCACATTTCACAATTATAATTGGAGCAAAAACAATTTTCTTACTTAGGAATGGATGATGGCCAAATAGAAATATGTTCTGCAGTAATATCATTCACAATGTCTTCCTAGAAGAGGAAAGAATATGATATGGTAAATGAGTCCGAGAGGCAGACATCAAAGTCAAATATTTATGATAAGAAGAGTACTGCACTTACCCGAACATTATGAAGCTTGACAAACAAAGATAATATTGTTGTCAAAACTAGAGGCTCCTATAGCGGAAAAACAAAAGTACATGATACAATACTTCTTTTCAGTGTCAGGGAAATCCAGTTTTTCTTCGCAAACTTTCAAAATGCTTATACAACTTTGAAACGAAATCTATATATATAGCCTCTTAGATTACTGATAAGGATATTACATGTCGTAGAAAATTATACAACTTCACACACAGGTTAAGGCCATTTTGCAAGAGATGCATGTCACTCTTTGCATTTCTCAAGTCTAAATTTTTTTAAAAGCTGCATGGCCTACAACGCACACTTGATTAAAACGACTGTCTTTCCAAATCTCACCAACATTTTAAAATATGGCACTGTACAGAACAGGCATTCTTGCAATTACTTGCAAAAATATATTTAAGTAGCAATTCTTAAGTAAGTTACCCAAGCTATTTATCTGTAGGGCCACACCATAGCAAACATTTATATGGCCAGCTGCATGTTTAGGGTTGGGCTAGTAGTATTCCTTCTATTCAGAACTGGGAGCTTGTTTCCTACCACTGCCCTGTTGTTTCTAGAAAGTCTGGTGCATATTATTGGTAATATACAATATATAGCTAAGCCTGGATAGCTCAGAACATGGTCTGATAATGCAAATGTTGCAGGTTTGATCCCCAGATGGTACAGCTGCATATTCCTAGATGATTCTCTGGGTCCCTTCCAACTCTACAATTCTGTGATTCTGTAATTTTCATTCTATGTATTTCTCAGTTTGTGGAGTCAAAGGCAGCCTCTTTGTTAAATCAATAATAAAACAAGCAACCTAAACAATAGAGTCAATTTGAAAAAGGGGACTGTCCACTGAGCACACAGAAGTAGTCACCCATCTCTCTGGAGTTTGATTGATTTGCTTCAGTTTATTACATTTATTCTAGCATCTATCTGGAATTTGGCAAACTCATCCTGACAAAGGGGAATGCATCTCCTGTTACAACTCCCTTTGAACGAAGGATGAGGAAATAACACATTTCTCAAGAGAAAGATAATATCCGCCTGCAAAATATTTTCCTGCTACAATTGGTTTTTTTACTGGGTTAGTCCATTGCAAAAACTTTAACTCCAAACTCACCCGCAACTTTTTGATAAAAGAGAGCAGCTCACTCCTAAATAATAGAAGACATGTGGTTACTGTTATCAATTATTTAAAGGAATTCATTATTTATATTTATTCCATTTATTTGTAAAAGGTTTTAAAAGCAAATTTTAATGCAACAGGAACTACAATGTACAATCAACCATCAGACCTGAACCAAAATGCTGAAGTATATCTTCAACCCCAGAAAAGGGTGCTATAAACTCTCAAGGGGCTCAAATAAGCAGGCCAGTTTACTCTTTCCCCTCCCCACCCATGTATTCAATGAATCCTATGCAATAATTAATTTAATTAGAATCAATTTAGGGTTGGAGCAATGTTGTAGCTCTTCCTAATGTTGGCTACAGGTACACCCATGTTCAGAAGACACCTATTTTGGCTTTGAGTTGTATTTTTTAAAAAAACTATAGCAACTTACCTGTACATTATGCCCAACGTTGAGTCTCTCTGCTTTATTAAGCTCACTCTGCCATCATTCCCTCGTTTGTGTTGGTTGGTTACACTGCAGATCTGTACAACCACCTCCCAAAGGTCCTTCGCTGCCCGTCTACTTTCTTTGGGTCCAGGAAGATCTTTACATGTGGCAGCCAAAAGCTGTCCAAGCTAAGCAAAACACACCACCAAGAAGGAACAGTCAGTCTTTGAAAGCTCTCAAGGCACGCTGTTTCTTTTTCCAGCAATCTATGCCTGGTGACAGCTAGGAAATCAAATCTGGCAATGAAATCCTCAGCTACACAACCCAGAGACCTACTTCGGGGAAACCCAAAGTTGCTTGTGCATGTCCAGAATGTTTTACTCTTTCCTGGCAGCAGCCAAACTCTTACACCTCATATAACACGTGCTTCTGGAATTTAGAATTTCAACAAGTTTAGCACATACCACATTTTGTGAATCTTTGTACTTTTGTCCATTTACTGTTTTTGTTTCCCAATTTGAACTATCAAATGGTGATTTTCTTGAGTCAAAATGAGAGCACCCCTAAACATTATTTTAGAAAAAAGCACTGTGTGTACCGTATTTTTTTCTCCCTAAGACACACCTGACCATAAGACGCACCCAGTTTTTAGAGGGGGAAAGCAAGAAATAAAATATTCTGCGCAGAGCATGTAAGCAGCTCTCGCTTTTCTTGCTTTAAACCTTTCCATCCCTCCTCCCGCTTCACTGAGAAGCCAGCAGAGCAAGCTGCGTAGCTCTCACTGAAGCCAGCAGAGCAAGAGCGATAGCTGCACAGCGCCTCTTCTTCTGCTGGCTTCCCAGCAAAGCGGGATGAGGGATGAAAGGGGGCCCTTACAAGGGACCGCTGAGCAGAGCCCGGCAGCGGCTCTTGCTGGCTTTACCAGGTGTGGGAAGGGACAGAGGGCAGTCCGTCAGTCCCTTCTCCCACCTTGCGGAAAAGAGCCGCACACACACTCCAAGCGGCTCTTTAAAGGGAGCACTGAGCAGAGCCTCCCACCTGCATTCGCTCCATAAGACACACACACATTTCCCCTTACTTTTTAGGAGGGATAAAGTGTGTCTTATGGAGCAAAAAATATGGTATGTATATGTATATGTACGGGTGTACAGTGGTGCCTCGCAAGACGAAATTAATCCGTTCCGTGAGGCTCTTCGTATAGCGGTTTTTTCGTCTTGCGAAGCAAGCCCATTGACAGCTTAGCGGATTAGCGCTATTAGCGGTTTAGCGGCTTTTAGCGATCAGCTGTTAAGCGGCTTATCAGCGGATCAGCTGAAAAGCGGCTTAGCGGCTTAGGAAAAGGGGGGGAAAGGGGGGAAAAACCGCAGGAACTCGCAAGACATTTTTGTCTTGCCAAGCAAGCCCATAGGGAAATTCGTTTTGCGAAGCGCCTCCAAAACGGAAAACCCTTTCGTCTAGCGGGTTTTCCGTCTTGCGAGGCGTTCGTCTTGCGGGGCACCACTGTATCTATATCTATATGCAATCTATATCTATATCTAGACGAGTTAAAGCAAATGTTGTTGAAAAATAAAGTTCCATTAATTTGGGAAGAATTTGAACAGAATAACAGGTAAGGTCTGGAGACAGCTTAGGATTTATACAATTTCAAATGCATTGGTAGTCAGTTCCAAAACATGCCTTACCTTCACGTAAGGATTGGTTTGAACCAGTGGGAGAGGAACTTGCATCGTTAAGTACTCATTCTCCCTCCAATTCAACAAAAAGGCAACGCATTCCTCTGCTACAACTTGTCGAAGTGGAATATCTAAAACAATATTTTTAAAGAGCAACTGATTAGATACTTTTAACATCTTATATGTTTACAAGCATACCGTGTTTATTTCTTTGAGGAAATTTATATACCGCGTTATTGCAGTCAAACCTCTAAGCCGTTTGTTTACAAGAAACATTAAAATTATCATTAAGAAGCTAAAATCAGTTAAAACATTTAAATATAATTAAAATTGACAGCAATAAAGATTGAAGTGCATCAATGTTACTTCAGCTTCCTGTTGACATCTTTCTCCCAAGCACCAGGATTGGAGAATACAAATAAAATCATTCACTCGGATTACAAGCTAATATCTATCAGTTGTGGAGTATGTCCCCTCCTCTGATCCTTGATCCTAAGCTTCTGAAGAAGTTTTCTCACATAATTAGCCAAGCATTCTTACCAGGAACCCTCATTTCTAAGTAACCTCGAACTCTGCTGATCAGGTTAGAGGGGGGTGTTTCTCCCAAAAGCCCTGCTCCTGCTTCATGGGAATAAATGTCCAAAAGTAGCACCTCGTTCAGCATGACTTGGCGGAGCTTTGGAGAAAACTCTGTCACAAGTTCAAGGCAAGCGGCAAAAAGCTGTTTTGCATGGACAAAATCCTGTAATAATAATAATTTTAAAAAAAAAAAAAACAGTGTGAGGAGTTTGCCTATTTCTCTTCTAGTTGCACGTAGAGTGGGGGTTTTTTGGGGAGACGATGACAGTTGCTACATTCATGTACAGTGGTACCTCGGGTTAAGTACTTAATTCGTTCCGGAGGTCCGTTCTTAACCTGAAACTGTTCTTAACCTGAAGCACCACTTTAGCTAATGGGTCCTCCTGCCGCCGCCGTGCCGCCGGAGCCCAATTTCTGTTCTTATCCTGAAGCAAACTTCTTAACCTGAAGCACTATTTCTGGGTTAGCGGAGTGTGTAACCTGAAGCGTATATAACCTGAAGCGTATGTAACCCGAGGTACCACTGTACTACAACAAAAAGTCCAGAGTCCTGTAATAAAACATTTAGCCTACAGAAGCACATAATGCAATATGCTTGCTAAAGTGGTGGTTTGTTTTGGTGGAGGCAAAGGGAATAATTAAATTCCACACTCATGATTTTGGTTGCTGCTAAGAAGGCTGGGATAAAAATCAATGGTGTCCATGCCCCCATACCCTATGAAGATCACTGTGCTGCATCGTGACTGTCTATCACATGACTATCTCCATCCTGTCTTAAAGGGCTAGTAGGCTTTTGAAATTATTACTTTGAACCACAGAAACTGAAATCAACCCATAGAAAATAAGGAAAGTCAAAGTAGTATGTTTTAAAATATCTAAACATTGCATGGAGCACAATGTTTTCATGCTCATAATTGCCTTGCTCTGCGCAGCAATGCAGGCTATGGAGCCAGCTATGCCTCTTTCTCAGTTGTGAGAACAGATCTGCCCAGAAAAGGCAGAACAATTCCAGAGCACCTATCGCTGATATACAGTGGGAAACCCATCCACAAACCTATCCCACCCCACTTGAAAGGCCAGCAGTCTTCAGGCAAAAGGAACATGGAGCAAATTAGGCGCACAGCCTAAAATTACAACAGTCAGCCACACTTCCCTGTCATAACGCTGGTGGCTTTATGTGCAACTCAAATATGCCATTTGGGCCCTAAGACCAAGACACTGGAAATCGCAGTGAAGGGAACAACCACGACGAATAGGAAAGTGGAACCATCTTTTTTTAAAAAAACCCACATGCTTAATCTCCAACAACATAATACTCAGTCCTAGTAATAGTTATTAGTAGCATTCCATAATGGTAATTGGCAAGATTCTTATTAGCAAGATAATGATTACCTCACCTTGACTGTACTGCAGTGTAGCCCCTTTGCCATAAGGATGTAGACCAAATCCCTGGTCAAATTATCTTTGATCCCTAGGATTACATTGCCGTAAACATTTGGCACTTCCCACTAAGAAAAAGCAACAACACAGAAATCAATAACTGTAATATAGCTCACATTTAAACAATTTTCCGTATTTTTCCATGTCTTAGACGAGGTTTTTTGACTCAAGAATCATCTCAAAAAACTGGGGTTGTCCTATACACAGATAACGCAGCCTGCCAGCTGGTTGGTGGGTGCGCAATTCCCTCCCCCATGCTGCTGTGGGAAGCGTGTGCTCTAAGGAGCTTACTCTGCCTGCAGTGGTGTGTGGGGAGCGGCCGCCCACTTTGCCAACCCCTAGCAACAGCCTTACTGGGGTGATTGTGCTCATGCAATTCCCCCTAAAAAAAGCTCAACAACTTTGGGCCATCTCCCCTCATTTTCTTTAAATTTAGTCCCCCCAAATAGGGGTCATCTTATACATGGGGGTGTCTTATAAACGGAAAAATACGGTAGTAAAAAAATTAAAAGTACCTTGTTAGAAACTGTCCAGAACTGGCGTTCTGATGTCATGCCATGCAATTCAATTAAAATTTGGCGGATCCTCCAGGGATCAGCTGATAATATAAGCTGATGTTCAAGCTGACCAATATTCACACTTGCTGAGGCTGGAAGAGAAAGTATCACGGAGGTCAATGAGCAATTTATTATATTGAGTTTTCCCTGAACCAAGCTATAACTAACTGGAGGCAACAGACAAAAGATTAACATTTCTAAGATAAGATGGATCCACTAAAGATGCTTTTATTTTACACCAAAACGAAATCACTTTAATCAATGCTATCCACCATATAAATGTTTGAATGTACAGTGCTAATGTCACTGCCATACATAGACACAGACATACACAGAAACCTTCAGGGGGCATCAAGACTCTTTGTAGTCATAGCCCTCAGGACACATTAATTTTGGATTCCCTAAAAACGTTACACTTCTGTACCTACCTCCCTACCTACCAACCAACCAACCACACGTCCACACTGTATTCAGTCATCCTTTTCAAGATGGGGAAAATGAAATTTCTGCACTGGGTTACAACAATAAACGAATAGACTCTTGGGCTCGATAAACAGTCTCAAAGAGAATCTCAGTCTCAGAAATACTGCATGACAGCAATATCCCACTGTTTCACATAATGCCCACGATGATGCCTCTCTCCTGCTCTAAGCTCTCCAACTCAACTCCCAAGTAAATATGGGTCATCCTAGCTGCAGCTCAGAAAGCCACGTAAGTCCAATTCTGTGCCTCCCTGAATGAAGCTCGGAAGGCAAGCAGAAAGATCTCTTTCCTGCTCCCAGGAGCTCCTTGAGAGATTGCATGCTTGGTTCTACCACTCTCATTTCTGCCCTGAAGGGCCAGTAGCCCTTAAAGCAAAAGACAATAACACCATCTTTGTTGTGTATTGAGTCAAAGGATTTTATATCTGTATTATTATTGTCTGTAATTGCATTAGGGTAAAGTAACTGCCTTTTGGTTCCAGAGGGTACAGCTACTATTGGTTCATTTAAGCTGCTGTATTTGGATCCTCTGTCTTATTGGTTGCCTCCAAAAGGCAGGACTGTGATTGCCTGATATTGTTCCCTCCAAAATGTATCCCTTCTAGCTAGTTCCCTGTCCCTATAAATGTAGCTCTCCCCTCCTCAGGCCCCAGTCTTGTTGCTTTAATAAAGAAGTGTTACTAGAGAACTGTCTCCAGCATATTATGTCAAGACAGCTGAAATCACAAACCCCACGTCACAACAATCTTCACAACCAAGCAGCGGCTAGTCCCATTATCTCAACTCTTTCAAGCCAGAGTGCAGCAAGCAACAGTCCTCTACTGGCTACAGGTGTGCAGTTTTGATTTTTCACTCAGATGCTTGCCAGGGAGATAACTACCGCAGATTGAGTAGTGAACTGCAGGCCTGTTGATATCCCATATTGAGCTGGAACCCCTAGCACTTGGTAGTCAGAAGTGCATGGCTTGTGAATATGCAGATTGCAATGTTAGTCATCTATGATGGCTAACAGGAATTTACAATAACTGCCAAAACACATACTATAGCAACTTGTTGCATAAGCCGATTACTTCTTTGCTCAGGGCTTAACTTACTGCAGGACTGTCATTTGTCTTCAGAAAAAAGCTATCTATGAATATTTTTAAGTGGGAGGGTGGGAAAATAACCTGGAATATCATAAAATGAAGTTATAGGCTTAGTGCCTAAGTTGACTCGAGGCGACCTTTTCCTCATTTGATCAATAAGCAGCTTTCGTTCATCATCTTTCAGCAATGCTATGAAGAGCTCATGGGAGGAAATCATGAAGACAAGTTGGAGGTCTTCCAAACCCAAACAGAGATTTCTGTAAAAAAAAATCAAAGGTCTCATTAAGCAAAGATTAGCAGAAAGAGAAATTGCAGCACTTTGTGTAGTTTGTAGTGGCATGACATTTGGAAAATTCATTCAAGTATGTTTTTAAACAAGGGCTATTCACTAATCACTGCACTTACAGTGAATCATGCCAGGTATCCTACTGACCACATGAGAAGGATAGCTGTTGAGACACTGGTCTCTTGTGTAGCAATGGCTAAGGAAATCAGCAGGTTTTAATTACAACTGCCTTTTGAATCACCTACCTAGAGTGGATCATGGCAATGAACAAAAAGCATTCTACGTAAGAGTTATTTAGCTTAGGTTTGACCACGAATTACACCAGCAGTTATCACCCCACCTTTTAGAAGTGGCACATGTGGGAATTAGTTGAAGCTGAGAAAACGTCTGAGGGCTATTTAGCTTACAGACAAACACTATTATGTTGTTTCTTCCTTGGTACCAATGATATCTTAGGACCTGATATACTTAGCACTTAACTACTTCCCTGAATGAAAGATACTAATCAACTTTTTAAGGAGGACTGCAAGTAATCTAATATTGCATACTTACTTCAGAAAATAGGCCATTTTCCTTTTTGAGGATTCTGAAGCACTTTCTACTTGTATTGATTTTGAACATACCTGCAAAGTCGAAACACTGAATTGAGCTTCAGTGAAAAATTAAGTAAGCTTGCTTAAAACAAAAACACACATTTAAAAGCACACACATTTAATTTTTTTTTCATATTGCATATACTCCTTCAGAAAATAGACATTTTCATAAGGTCCCTCAAGAGTATGCAAGAGGAGTAATAAAGATATCATGCTAGCCACTGAGGAAAAAACATTTTAATAACAACTGTATAAAATGTTGTAAGAGCCCAGATGGATTTGGTGGTTCATGAGAACAGCACCTCGACACAAATGCAGCCCTGCATGCTACTGAATGTCTGAATCAACCCCATGAAAGAGCAGATATTGACCTGAAGTAGTTGTCAAGGTAGATTTAAAGCTAGCCAGCAGATAACCTTTTCACATTCATAACATTAGTAAAGACGTTCATTTGGGTGAGGACAATCTGAAAACATACTGTGTATTGTGGCTCCCACATGCTGGTTGTGTACCTTCGGAAGCAGTTAAGTGTATACACTCAATTGTCTGATAACTCTAACCAATAATTAAACGGTAAGGAGATGTATCTAGTCAACCAATCTTCTACCCAATACCATAACTGAACAGGCTAATGATTTCATAGCCACAAAACTAAGTAACACATATTTTAAAAGTAAGTAGTACCCATTAATTCAGATGCAACATTGAAAAGCAGCTTAGAAAATAGTTTAAGCAGATATGCCTAAAACTAAGGACAATGCCATACCTCTAAGAGAAAGTCTATTTTTTCTTTGGTGGGTCTAAGAAACAGCTGGTTAAAGTGGACACCGACTGGTCGGCCTTGCATTACATCACAAACACTGTTGCACACACACACCTTGAAACATATTTCTTCCAAGACATCATTCCTAGAAAAATACGGAAAGTTCACACGCTGTTAGAAGAAAAGCACATAAAAGCACACAAGGGACAGTTCTTACACTCCAGAATGCAGCTTGAGTGCCCAGAAGGGGCTACTGCAGAAGCAAGTTTGAAAAAGGTATTGATGATGGACAGTAAGATATGGGGCAAACAATTCATCCTTCGCATTCCAGCCATTCTCTTGTTTGTTTGCTTGTTTGGTTTATTTCATAAAATTTATGCATTTGAATGGTAAAAAATCTCAAAGCCCATTTATCATCAGGATAGAAGACAGAGATTATGAATGTGGCATCAGGACTGTGGATAGATATACACCAGGGGTCAGCAACCTTTTCCAGCCGTGGGCTGGTCCACCGTCCCTCAGACCATGTGGTGGGCCGGAGTATATTTTGGGGGGGCGGGGGCGGGAAATGAACAAATTCCTATGCCCCACAAATAACCCAGAGATGTTCCTCAATGAGGCAACATAAAATACAGCTTCTTAACTCTTTTTTGTAAGAAATAAAGACAGAAAGCTTATGCTTCAAACCTGGGGGGGGGGGTGGAATTCGTCAAATGCATTTTGAATGCTTACAAGTTAGCCCTGCACTGAACCAATGAAACATTTTAATTCTTTTCACACTAAGGGAATAGTAGGGACCAGACACCTAGGATTATTGAATTCCTGCTTGAAATGCTGTTCTAATAATGAAAAGCAAGTAATTCAACATTTTAAAAATAATGTGAACTACAAGCAAATCAGGCCAAATTACCTTGGAGTTTTAAGTTGTCAACCATGGGCTGAAAGTACCAGTTGGCTTGGAACTGGACCAAGCCAACCGCTCGGAAATCTATACCTTCTGCCTGGCCTTAACTGTTAAGCAACATGTGCATCGGAATGATTCATTCAAGTTATTTCTCACCCTTGTTGAGCTTTCTGGGAGAGTTCCCTGAGAACTGATTGCCTGAACTGAACAGGTAAACTGGGTGTTCGGTTATCTTCAAGGAAAATCTTCACTAGTTCCTGAAGTACATGCAGAGAGAAGATGAATCAGTTTGACAATATATGGCAAGACGGAATAGTTTCAAAGTTAACTGGAACCGGTTTACTGGATACTGCAACAACAACTCAACTTATACCGATATTAACTTAACTTATACAGATGTGAAATGTTATTTTTCATTGTTTTGAACTTAAAAACATGTCAATATATAAAGCGTGCTGTGAAAATCAGAATATGAAAAGGTTTTAAAAGTATAATGAACTTTTTTTTGTTATTTATGTAACCAATTGATTACAATACAAAATTAAAAGAGAGACAGCTTTGGTTCTATCCGGTTTTGATTCTCAAGAGAATAACAATTCTTATATACAGCATTCTACTTAATAATATTCTGCCAGTGCAAGTAGATAAATAGGTACTGCTGCGGTGGGAAGGTAAACAGCGTTTCCATGCGTTCTGGCTTCTGTCACGGTGTTCAGTTGCACCAGATGTGGTTTAGTCATGCTGGCCACATGACCTGGAAAGCTGCCTGTGGACAAACACCGGCTCCCTCAACCTGAAAAGCAAGATGAGCGCCGTACCCCGTAGTTGCCTTTGACTGGACTTAACCACCTAGGGGTCATTTATTGTTTACCTTTTTACCTTACTTGAGGAATAAACAAGCAGACTAATATAAGGATCACATGATGTGCAATTCAAGCTTTACCTGATAATTGCCAGATCTTAAACAGCTATGGATTTGACTGTAAGGAGTTGATGGCTGTGAAGTATTGTCAGAAGGTGCAAGAACTCCACAAGCTTGGCAGTAACCAGCTAACCTTTTTTCATCTATGATGCAATGAAGAGAAGAGCCAATCTGTAAGAAATATCCAATTTGTATCAGTAACTTTAAAATAATTCATTATTTAAGACAAATGTCTTCAAAGGCTATATATGATGAAATCATTTCCTAAATGTATATACATTATGCATTGCATGTTTGAATGGGGTCATTACATGTTGCAATGGAAAACTCAGTTTTCTTGTACTTAAGACAAAGGATCAGAAAACCCAAATAGGTAAACCCAAATAGCTCACAGGATATATCTAGTTAAAGTGAACACTAGATCGCATTGCATGAATGTGAAATATTTGGTTACACATGCACAAACTGAAATGAGTTATCTATTGTTGAATGACTTACCTTCGAAATCAGTTCCTTGGTTCTAAAAAATTTCTCTCTGGCATTTCCATAAAGAGCAGAATCTGTGGAACCTTGCTGAAAATAGATGGCACCTAAATCGTAGCAGACCTGAAACACAAACAAGCAGCATTTCTTTCAAAATTATACTTTTTGTTTCTTACACTGTGGGAACATAAATCTATGTTGAAAGTGCAGGATATAAATTATCCAAACAAACAAAACTATGGTAGATATATAAAATCTCTGTGTCCGCCACAATCTTTGAGAAAAGCTTGAAGGAAATGGTTGACTATGCTCAGAGTGTTGAAGACTCTGTGGTACATATTTGCTTAAATATGTGTTTTCCTTCTATTTCCAACAATTGGAAAATATCCAAATTGAATTTAGTAATAATTGGGAAAGGAACAGAGGCCTAGAGATAATTGTGAGACTCCAAATTTGAAGCTTACTTTTTGTAAACCACTTTGAAGTTTAATACACATTCAAGTGATATTTCATATTTAATTATTTCATAAAATGTATATAAGCTTAGAAGCCACAGGTAAATCAAGGAAGCTTGAATATAGAATAAAAGTGGTGCTTTGAGGCACCATGAATTGCATCATAAGCACCACCACCACATTTCAGCAGCTATGTTTTCAGGCAAAATGTCAGACATACCTGACACTGCAGTTCCTCAGCACTGATGTTGAATCCCGCTGTGGAACTCTCTGTTTCTCCATTAACCGCACCAGGTTCCATGGCTAGCAAATCTAGAGTCCGTATTGTGTGAATATAAAGATCTTTATTTAATTTGAGTGCTCCTTCTAAGACCAGAATGGAATCAGCAGCCTGTTCTTTTAGCTGTAACGACCCAAAGAAATGTATGTATCCAGTTATTATTGCCACTTATTATTCAATGTGTTCATTATATTTAGAATATTTAGCTTAAAGTTCTCCTTTACTCCATAAGCAGCATAGGATCTTACTGACTTAGTTAACCCCAAACAATAACCCTTTAATTTGCTTCCGGTTCAGATTAGCTTGCACACTTCAGAAGTAACACCACAGTCCGAAACATGCTCACCCAGAAGCAAGTCCTACTGAATTCAATCACAATTTTCAACCAGGTTTTGGCTGATTAAAATTATACACCAACTTTAAATGCGCCTGTGAGAAGAGAAGATTATTGTTGCTTTTGTTTCAATTATTTACTTGTGCTTTTATCTTGTATTTTATTCTGTGAACTGCCCTGACATCTTGTGATGAAGGGTGGCAAATATTTTTAATAAATAAATAAAAATATGAATGAATGAGTGAATAAGACCAGTAAGCCTGGCTCTTTCTTCCTGTGCTTTTGTGGCCTAGTTCCTTGCACCACAATACACATACATCAGAAAATTTCCTTCGGGGTGGGGAGCTGTATCTGTCCGGCAGACCAGATCATTATGTGTCCCACCCCCTTCCAGGTAGAGTTTGACGGGTCCATCAACTGACCTCACAAATGACGCCAGGTGATCTTTTAGCCCAAAGTCACCTCCAGAAGCCCCCTTTAAAGCACTATTCACACAGCGCTTTGCATAGGGTTTTACAGACACTGCCAATCAGCTAATCCCTGAGACAGGTTTTTATCTATCCCATACCTGACATCGTATATGACACAAGGTGTAGGAGCAGGTGGGAATGACTTAGCCAAAATGACCTGGCAGGCCAAATTAGGCCTGTGGGTCAGAGGTTCTCCACCACGACCTCCTTGAACAGACTCTTTCTTATAACATGGACCCGGAATTAGACCACAAATAAGAGGGCACCAACAGGGTCACAGGAAAATTACAAGAAAGATGGCGACTACGATACAGCAGCGGTGAGAAAACCTCCTTAAAATCTTAATTGTTATCTACATTAGCTAACTAACTGAACTGAAGACAGTAGCTGCATGATAATCCAGAGGGGGGAGTTTACATTCAGCCTATATGCAGACTTACAGTTGTCTGAAGTGTAAAGGTAAAGGTAAAGGTAAAGGGACCCCCGACAGTTAAGTCCAGTCGCAAACGACTCTGGGGTTACAGCACTCATCTCGCTTTACAGGCCAAGGGAGCCGGTGTTGGTCTGCTCCGCAGTTTTTCTGGGTCATGTGGCCAGCATGACTAAGCCGCTTCTGGCGAAACCAGAGCAGCACACGGAAATGCCGTTTACCTTCCCACCAGAGTGGTACCTATTAATCTACTTGCATTTTTGGGGGTGCTTTCGAGCTGCTAGGTTGGCAGGAGCTGGGACCAAGCAACAGGAGCTCACCCTGTCGCAGGGATTCGAATCGCCAACCTTTTGATCGGCAAGCCCAAGGCTCGGTGGTTTAGACCACAGCACCACCCGCATCCCAGCTGTCTGAAGTATAGGCCTCCCTGAAAGGAAATTATTCAGTATTCTTGGAAGATAAAGCCGGCAGTAGTCAAAACACGCCCCAGCCGCTTCAACTATTAATGCTGATAAGAGGCTGCGGGAGGTTCAACTCACTCAAAAACAACAATAGTGTTTCTAGAGTAAACCTATGCTTAATTAAGCCGGCTGCTCTGTAATTTTCAATCGCCCTCTGACCAGTCTGGCACACTAACTGGCGGGAAGGATGATCAGGGGGGCAAACAAACGTTTTAAAGAAATTGAGGACTTCTTACCCCCTCCCACAGCTAAACACTCTAAGATCAGGATTTCCCCCTCCCCCTCAACATGTCTTGCTACGTCTGCACAAGTCCCCTTTCACAATCGCTTTGCAGTGCTAGCTGAAGTACATGGAGATTCATATGAAGATCCTATCAGCATTATCAGGGAGCCCAACAGCCATCATAATAAGGCAAATTCAGAATCCCAGAAGGCTGAGACGAACCTGAGTGCTACACAGGAGAACCCAGCTGAGCTGATTTTAATGACAGCTAAAACAATTGATTTGTCAAACTACATTCCAAAATGGATATTTTGATCAGTAAGGTCAAGCGGACACTCAATACGGAGATCTACTCGAGTTGTCACAGGGTTTCAAAGGTACCTCCTCTAACGCCCCACGAGCTAAGGAGATAAACCAAAAAATTGAGTCCCAAACCTTGAGAGAACTCAAGCCAGAAGTCTGGCAGTGGAATGTAAGAGCAGCAACATTTAGTGCTGCAAGCAAACCAAGTCAGCCTCACGATATGTACCTATAAAGGGAGATTCCTACCTTGGTACACCTTTCTATCAGCTAAAAGACACATGAGGTCTTTATTAGGGGAGCAAGCCGGTCATATATACCTGGTTAATGTGGAGTCTCTGATCTGCCCCAAACAAACACAGAAAGTTTTACTATCTTTCAGGAGTCCCAGTATCCTGACAATGTTACCATGTGCCAAGCCTATGTTGACCGCTATGCGAGTTTTTCCAACACAAGCTTTTTTTTAAATTTGACTATATTGCCATTATTAAATAACCCTAAAGCAGCTGGCCATCACAACAACAACAATAAGATGACACCAATAAGGAGAATTCAAAATAGCCAAAGCAACGCCCCCCCCCCCCCCGAGGATCTGATCAACTGCCTGGAATCAGAAAATTTAACCAAAGACGACTGCAACTGGGAGGAGAATTTGAAATGCTCTTTTAAAGACCTCCCAATGGAAGAGCAACAAGGGATTATCGGAAGGCTTGAACTTTTGAAATCCAGTCTCTTAAAGATTTTTGCAGAGTTCAAAATTCCTACAACATACCCAATCAATTTTCAATCCAAGGAGTCTTCACAAAAACCCATTATCCTCAATACCACCTCACACAAGGAACTATTCATCAAAATACGAAACAACACAAGCAAACTCCAGTCCCCTTCGGCAAGCGACATCTCTGAGTCAGGGGGGGGGGGAACGTTAGTGAGGCAGGAATGGTCACAACATCAGCCTGGCTCTCAATGAGGGAGCTTGAGGATCAGGAATTGGGTTCACCACATAAGGCAGTAGCATCACTGCTTGTTGGAGTTGCTCATTTTGCTGCACTGATTCACCCAGAAACTTGGGTGAAGGACTTAGCAGCAGACGTAACAGCACATCTGTCCGCACAGAAGATGCAGCAACTGCGTATAGTACAGTGGATGCTCGGGTTGCAAACGTGATCAGTGCGGGATGCACGTTCGCAACCCGCAGGCTTCACAACCCACAGTGGCGTGTCTGCGCATGCGTGGGTTGCCATTCGGCACTTCTGTGCATGCGCAAAGCGCGATTTAGCACTTCTGCACATGCGCAGCCGCCGAAACCCAGAAGTAACCCATTCCGGTACTTCCTGGTTTCGGCGGTCCGTAACCCAAAAAAACACACACACACAAAAAAACCACAACCTGAAGCGTCTGTAACCCGAGGTATGACTGTATACAGGACACTTAATAGCGGCATGGATCAGGGACTCTGAACTGTAGATCCTTAGCACAGGAAATCTTAGAAACTAGTGTTCAAGAACCTGCTTTGCTGACATCGCCTGCACAGCGACGGCAGTCGCTCACTGCTATCTGCCATAATGATAATAACTTTACAGAACAACTTAATGTGGGGCGGGGTAATTAATAACCATCTGTCAGAATGAGTACTGACACCAACATAATTACTTTAAATGTGAAGAGACTGAGAAATGTGGTAAAACAGGCCAGAATGGCAACATATTTATACAAAATGGACCCACACATAGTATTCTTGCAAGGAACTCTTAAAGCAGTTATTTACACAGTCATGGGTTGGGCAAAAATTTATAGCCAATAAATGTCTCCAATAAAGCAAGAGGAGTTGCTGCGTTAATACACTCATATCTTAATTTTCACTCATGGTTTTTATGAGCATGAGAATGTTTGGAATATATGCTATGGCAAAAATACTATTGAAAAGAAAAGAAAATTACCAGGGGCCATATTTATCCAGGAAGGATTTAAATTCAGTACATTGATCCAAAGTTCCACATTTTTTCTTTAAATACCTCAATCCACTCACATTCACATCTAGCAAAGAAAAAGGCACTTACTACTTTCAGGATATTTTCTGTTACTTCCTTTTCTTGCTGAATCTGATTCATTCTAAATAAAAAAGGCAAAAGCAACAATGAGCGTACCATTCAAAGCAATATTAAATGGATGCCCCTATATTTAGATTTCCAAAACAGCTTACATCTTTTGAATTTAAAAAAACAAGTTTTTTTTTTGTTTTCTGAATATAATTTGCTCTAATAGGACCAGAACCTATTCTCAGCTACAATGAATTCAGTGGCAGGGTTCTTTTTTTAAAAAAAAAGTTTACCAGCACGCACGCACGCACGCACACACACACACACAAACCCTTTTAAAAAAAAATACAGTAAAGTTTCAATTGACCGTGTAACCAACAATAATATTTAACGGCTGAACAATATTTATTGTAATGATCTATGATGTTAAACCACTTCTGTGTCTTGCTAAAATTAGAGTTAAGTTGATTAATATATTGCTTGTAAGGGTCTGAAACAAATGCACAAACTTACACATTTAACTGAGGTGGACCAGGTTTCACTTGTTTGACAGGAAAACTGCTTTTGACTATGGTCCTAATAGCCCTATTAAAAGAAAGTTAAGAGATAAGCATAGAGTTCAGTCATGGAAGCAAACTGATTTTTAAATGGTTTTTTCCCCCCATTATGTTTTTACTGTAATTTTACTGGTATTAGCCGACCTGAGCCCAGCTCTGGCCGGGGAGGGCAGGGTGGGTATGTATGTATGTATGTATGTATGTATAAATAAATAAATAAATAAATATCTGCTCTATCCATTATTTCAGCTTCAAACAAAAGTTTGTGCTACATTAAAACAGCACTCAAAGTGTGACAGAGTCACAAGTTATCAAAAAGCACCAACAGCCTATCTGATTCCAAAAAATATCATGTATAGTATTGCACATGAAGTTGCCAACTTTTTTCTTGCATGGCTCCTATGTATCAAAAAGCTATTTTACAAGGAAAAATATGTGAAACTTTATCCATGATTGCATATGCCCCACCCACGAAAAATGGCAACAAACAGATCTAAGACTCTACACCATATTTAAAATGGGATTGTGGTCAACCTCTCCTCCAATTCAATAACTTGACAGTATATCCCTATAATTTTCCTTGATCTTTTATGTAAGTTACAAAATAATGTTATAGTTAGCGATCTACATACACATTGAAAATAATGATTTATTACAACTGCTGGTTTAAATCTCAAAGAAAACTGCAAACCAATGTGCATACAACATTTTTGTCATAGGACTATTGAATTAGACCAGCTTAGTTTAAGCAATATAATCAAGATTAATTTAATCTTAACACTTTGTCTCCATATTTGAATTACATCAATGACACTCAAACAATGACGTTCTCACCATCTATTGTAGAGTAGTATTGCCATTGCTGTGGTTGGAGGTAAACTGGCAAGGTCCACATCTACATGCTTAGTTCCTGGAGGAACCTTACTAATGCACAGCAGTTCATTCAGCAGCATGTTCAATACAGGAACCGATAAGCTGAATAAAAGACCAAGGATTGCTAAAGTTACAGAATGGTACTTCGTTACAAAACTTCCTTAAAGCAAAACAGTGGTACCTCGGGTTAAGAACTTAATTCGTTCTGGAGGTCCGTTCTTAACCTGATACTGTTCTTATCCTGAGGTACCATTTTAGCTAATGGGACCTGCCGCCACGCCGCCACCACGCAATTTCTGTTCTCATCCTGAAGCAAAGTTCTTAACCCGAGGTATTGTTTCTGGTTTAGTGGAGTCTGTACCCGAGGTACCACTGTACAACTTAAGGTAGCATACATCAGGTTTCCAAGTGTTCTCCCATACAGGCGCTGACCAGACTTGTTTACTTTCAGCAGGCTTGCTGAATCATGATTAATAATTATTAATATAGCATTGTAGGTACTTTTTAAAGCATACATTTGTATTGGCATGTGCTCCTCTAAGACAACAAAAACAATAAAAATCAGAGAGAACGTGCACAACAGATGTAATTTTTTTTTTTAAAAAAATGAATGCTGTCTAAACCCTGGGACCCTCCAGATGATGTTGGACTACAACTCCCATCAGCCCAAGACAGTATGGCTAATGGTGGGGGATAATAAGATGTTTCTGGACTACAATTCCCAAGAGCTGCAAGTTCCCCGTTGATTATATGTTAACAACATTAACCAAGAAGTCCACTGATACCTTTTCTCCAGTACATCCAAATCCCACTTTAAATGTGCTGCAACTTTCAGAGCAAGCAATTTTAAAATGCGGTTTCTCTTGTTATCAGGTGGAGGCTGGACCTGATTCTGCTCATTCACCAAAGGTTTGGAAGCCTGCTCCAAAAACTGAATGATTAGCTGAACAGGTGAGGGATCTACTGGGCAGAAAAGACAGGTTTGGAAAAGTTTGATCTGGATGAAAATACTAGAGAAAAAGAGGTAACCAATACAAAGCAAACAGCATTCTTTCCAGGATGAACGCACAGCCATGATTTTTTATTTAGAGAAAACAAACTTGTTTGATTATTTAATATTGATGAAGATTACAACCCTGCATTTATGGCCCTTTCACACATCACACAGACACAAACTCAGGTCTACCACCAAATGAACACTGTAACCAACCGTGGCTATGTTTATGATATGTGCTTGCAAATGTTTGCCCTATTTCTATTCAATACGATACCTTTTATACATTTTTGCTAAACACAAGCACACATTCATAATATGTGGCATTCCCTTAAGCTAAAATGCCATTGATTTCAATGGGATTTAAGCAACTTAACTGTACAGCCACATTCAAATGACAAGTAACAAATTTAGCTCACAACAAAAGAATTCCTATACATAGAACCAAGGAGAATCCTAACCATTCCAGCAGAAACAACACAGTCAAGCTCTCTTGTTCTCTGTAGATTTTTTGATATTACTAACCAGGCGAAACTTTTTTCAGATGTTTGTCCAGCAGAGACTCCTCTAGCAAAAACTCAAACCAGGATGTTTGGGGAGGTGTGCAAGGTCGACTTGAAGTGACAGCCTCTCGGTCAGCAGCTTCTGCACTCATCTTCTTCTCTGAAGTTTCTTTCCCTTTCTTCAAGCATTTGCTGGGCCAGCAGCTGCACCAGATTTAAAAGCAACATCATAACAGAACGTGGCTGCTCCATACAATGCAATATATTCCTACGACTGCAGAGTATCTAATCCTCACTGAGATCCACAACACAAACACAACAAATGGGGATCCGGGGTGAGCAGGAACGGATCTCTTGTTTGTAAAACCTTGCACCAAAGCAATACACTCCAGAACCATCAAAACAAATGCAAAATAAATAAAATGCAAAACAAACAAATAGCTATTGATTGATTGGTCTGAGCCCAACATCCACAGATCTCAGGGGCTGTTCACAACATGATACGCTTCTCATTAGGCTCCATTTCCATTTCATCTGCATCCTTACATGAAAACCAACAGAGAGTCCCTCATTAAAAAACATACATGAAGTGACTATTTTTTTAAAAAAAAGGATTTCATTGAGGCCTTTGCTTTTGTGCACCGGAGCTGTCTTCACCATGAGCACTAGAGCTGTTATTATCAGCTGACACGGATACACGTAGAAACGTTGCAAATGTTGCAAACAGTGAGCTTTGCATAGAAGCGTCACCTTTCAGGTGTGTGTTGGCTACCACCCTGTTGCATTGATTGCATCTCACATACGCCGGGGGCAAACCATTCCTGCATCCAGACCCCGTTTTGGAGGGGCCACGGCAGCGGTGCAAAGCGACACACTGCGGGTCCTGCGGCACCACATACTACAGCGCCTCCTCCCTTGCATCCCTTTTATTTTGCAAGACCGCACCCCACCTATTTAAACATCCCATCCCTTCAGAGCACCCCCTCCGCCCCTCCCCACTGGAGCCCAGCGACGCGGCAGCCCCTTCGCCCTCCTCACCTTTGCCTCTGACCTGTTACAGGCAAATGCGTCCGCCTCCTCCTCTTACCTCCACCAACCAAAATGGCCGCCGCCTGCGCCTCTTGCTCTTATCCCGCCCGCCTTGCCTCGGGGAAAGGGGAGGGACGGAAAGCCAGCCGGCCGGGCTTTTGCTCCGCCCCGATTGTTGGATTCCGGCCAATCGAGAAGCGGCGGCAGGCCGGGCTCGGAAAGCGATTCGTCGCTTTCCGGCTGGCTCCGCCTCCGTGGCCGCTCGCCTAAGCTTAGTGCCTTTTGTTTGCTTGCTCGCTCGCTCGCTCGCGCTGGATTCCACCCAGGAGGACCACGGAGCGCGCACGTGCGCGGCGAGCAGCAGAAATTCAACCGGTAGAGCTTCTCCCAGGGCAGCTGTGCGGCGGGTGAAAAGGTTTAATGGGTTGTTAATCCTGGGGGGAGCTGGAGCACTTATGCGTGTGTGTGTTTAAGACTGTGGAATCCTGCGCATTATCTTGGCGCGAGGTTCAGGCCGCTGCTCCGCTCCCTTGAGAGAAGTTGCAGGGATTTGTCTTATCATTTCTACACCGCCTGATTGCAAATATACGGATCAGCTGTGTCATCCACCATCCAATCGCGGATTTTTATAGTGGGCTGAGCTGACGTTGAGCAACAGCACCGACAGGTGGGCGAGAGGCTGAGCAGAGTTTACAAACGTCCACTCCCTCATTTATTGCCCACCACACTTCCCCAGGACCCTGGTAACAGTGGTTTGCCATCTGCTCTCTCTGACCCAGGTACCTGCAGCCTTTTTCTAATTTTCCCTCTTTCCTCCAAGTGAACTGCTCAGCACAACAGGTGAGCTCAATACCATATTCCCACCCATCAAGCATCCTCTGTATGTGTCAATGGAAACTACTCTATTCCAAACTTAAAAATGAAAAGTGTAATGCCGGTGGTCAGCAAAAGAGGTTTAAGGACTCTCTCAAGGCAAATCTTTTAAAAATGCGGTATAAACACTGATAATTGGGAAGCACTGGCATGCAAGCGCTCCAATCGGAGAACAGCCTTTACCAAAGGTGTCATGGACTTAGAAAAAGCATAAACTCAAGAGTGAAAAGGAGAAAAGAGCTAAGAGAAAGTCACATTTGGCAAAGCCTCACCGCGATCAATTCCCGGTCAGAAACCAATGTCCCCACTGTGGAAGGACGTGTGGAACCAGAATTTGCCTCTACAGTCACTTACGGACTCACTGTTAAGATTGTGTTCATGGAAGACAATCATACTCGGCCATGAGTGATCACCAAAGAAGTTATGGCTTGTATGTTCTCACCAGCTGGCCATTCCGCAGCACTCCATATCTCTGCAAGAATCTGGGTTAGTCACATACATACCCCTTCTGCTTCCTTCTGGCTCTCACATGGGAATCAACCTAATTAGCATCCAAACTTATGGGGGGGAGACTCTAGAAGGAACAATGCTTTGGCACAGGCAAGCCCAACAGCATCAGACCCACCACCCAAAGAAGTGCTTCCCATATGGCCATGGGGAGCTGTAGGTTAATTCTATACTAATTCTACATTTTATTTGTGGTTCCTGCTGCCGTCCAACTGTTATTTTCTTCCCCTTATTTAGAAAAATGAGTGAAGATTTTATTGACGCCCAAGTACAAAAAGAGAGGGACAAGTAAACAAATGTATTTTACAATATCTACACAAAACATTTAGCATTAAGAGGATTAAATACGGTAATACAATATGACAGAAATTTACTCGCACATCTAGAATACTACTAAAGATTCACACGTTACAGGTACTTTAAAGGCTACTCTTCAGTGCTACAGAATTCCTTCATTTCAAAGCTTCACAACAAATATCCCTCTAACGTTATTTGTACAACAGACACTAAAATATTGTATACAGATAATTTAAGGGAAGGTGAGGAGATCAACCACACTACTGTTCCCAAATAACCAGCATGAATAAATAGAACCAAAATTGGATTGTTAAATAAAATACAAAAATGTTTTTGAAGTGTGCTCTCCTAGGAGTAGGATCCATCACACAGCAATGTGCTAGGTTCCTGTCTCCCACATTTTACAACTGTTCAGTTGGAAGTTCACAGAGCTCTTTTAACCTTACAAACTTTGGTCCCCATTCTTGGAGGTAATTATAATTTAGATCTTCCTCTATGCTGGAGAGGTCCAAGGAATGCAAGCTTCCACTCAAAGAGTGTTGGCACTCTTGGCAATAAACTTGCACAGTATCAGCTGGAAGGCTCTGCAAATCTTTGTCTGCATCCTGTTGTATTTGAGACACATAATATTTGAGGTCTGGGACCAAAGAAGAAGATTCTTTCAGGCATGCGTGATTCACAAGTGGGTTTCTTTGTGGTCCAGAATGTGATCTGAGGAGTGAAGCAGTGTTTCCTGAGGAAAGATGAGGTATACTTTGTAGAGGTTGCTTCAATGCATCTATATTATAAGCACTCTGGGGAGGAAATGGAAAGGAAACATTAAGTAAATAAAATTACTACCTTTAATTATTTTATCACACTTTTCATCACTTTCAAGTCTTTATTCTTTTTTCTATCCCAATGCCCTGGGAGGTCAGTCACTATTTGTCCTGTTTGACAAATGGTGACCATGGTAGTGAGATGGTGGACTTGCTCAAGGCCACATTCAGACCATGGTAGAGGAAGGAGGACTTTGCATTGGGTGTTTTACAGATCCAAGTCCATCTCTTCATTTGAGCCTTCCCCAATATGGTGGCCTCCAGAAGCTGTTGGACTCCAACTCCCATCAGCCCCAGCCAGCATGGCTGATGGTCACATGTGATGGGACTTGTGGTCCAAAACATCAGGAAAGAACTGGTTTGGGAAAGGCTGCTTTATCTACTGAATCACACTGATTCTCAAAAACTCAGTCAAATAAGTGGCAGTGCTTCACATATTAACCACTAGCCCCACCCACCAAATACACACTTCTACATACAATCAAGGTCAGGTCATACAAAATTTCTTAAAGATTTCTGCCTCCCTTCTGTAGGTCCACAGACTTACTAGCCAATGAACATACACTCAAACTTCATGTGTTGATGGTTGGGGAGAACCACTCATGCCAGACTTCTTAATTTACAGTGTATATAGTTTTCCCCACATGAAGATCAAGCTCTAAGAAATTTTTATTATATGAAAAAGCTTTCAGAGAACATTTTGGCAAAACGGCAGTCCTAGAGCAAGACCTCTGGCTGATTCCAGAGAAACAACACAGTTAAAATGCACAACGCCAGTTTTTCAAGAAGTTAATGCTAATTAATATTAAACACAAGACAGGAGAGACAGTGTCAAGTACCTTTTGTACTCAGAGTTGGTTTAGCCTCAGCTGAAAGTACTGTATTCAGTTTTATCTCTTCTTTTAAATGTGGCGACCAATAAAATTTGCGAGTACTCCAGACTCGGCTCTTGGATTTTGGGGGGCGCTCAGACAAGGCAACCCTGGCCCTCTTAACCTGGAAGAAGCAGGTCACGCAAACTGAGAATCCTCTCGTGCTGCCACTGGGAGGGGGAGGGCTCCATACAAAAGGAGAATGGTGGGATGATGGGCCATCTTGAAGCCTCCTCAGAAGCACACCTCATCATCCCCTGAGCCAGCCCTGGAGTACTCAAAGGGGAATTCACATGTCTCCGTACAGTAAAGGACTACATGGAGGGTCTGTGTGGGCTAGCACAGTTGTGCGATACTACCACCACACTCTGTAACATCTGTGTGTTCAGTGGCATCAGGAAGAGTTGTACCCACATACAGATGTACACAGGTAGAACTTCCAATTTCAACTGAACATGGGGAACGTCGCAGTGACAGGTAAGGCCCTATGATGATCCCTTCCATGTGGAGGGGTTCATGTGAACCACCCTAAAGGAAAGTGGCAATGACAAAAAGGGGAGAGACGTGAAACATAAGGGAGGTCTATGGGAACTCAAATGTTTACCTCAGACAAATACGTCTGGGCAGGTGAATGTGGTCCAGGATGCTAAGAAGTCAGGGCCTGGGTTTCTTTAAATCAATGAGAATATTTGAGGGATAGGCATCAGGGATAAAATCAAGGGCAAAGAGGGTCTTATCACAAAGGCAACATCTCTTTCCCATTACAATTCTGGAAGTGGTTGTGACACTTATTTCCTCACTGACCCACCCATTCCCAGCCTCCTAGTTTTGGTTTTTTAAACTTTCATGGCATACTTCCTGTATCAAACCCACAGCCCATGCTTTGCTAGTCAATTAAACTGTTCCATTTGGAACCTCGCAGCAAGAGGCTTATAAAGGATGGACTTCAGTACCTGGTCAGGTAAGCTGCATACAGGTTGGCAGTGGCTGCATTATGCAACTGTAATTTCTAATCTCTTCCAGTTTTGTAAGAATGTAACTAAGATTTGTTTTGTGACACCAAAACAGTAATAAAAACTAATTAAAAAAAACTGGAAGCACAAATATTCTTTGCAATGATAATTCTTGTCTGGAGAGTAATTTTTTTTTTGGGGGGGGGGGTTATGTCTTTTACCCCTGATTATCTTTCCCCCTATATTCACTCTTCTTTTCTTCATCTCCCCCCCCACCCTTATTCATATTGTAAACTGCTTTGTAAACAAAACTTGAAAGCAATAAATAAATATTAATTTTATGCAGTCCTAAACCTGCACACTAGGGAGTAATCCCCACCGAACACAGTGGGGCTTACTTTTGAGTAAACATGGACAGCATTATGCTTTAGCTATGGTTAAGTATTTCATTTACCAAACTTTTCCCCTGACAAAACAGTTCGCAATCATGCCTTCAAAATGTTTACTTCTTTTTTATTTCTCTGATGCATATTTGAATCTGGCCTATTAAGGAATTTAAAATGCTGTTGTGATGCCATACCAGGTCATGCAAAACCATACCAGGTCATGCTCCCCTCCACCCTCCTCATTATAATTGAAGATGTTTTCTCTAACATCTTCCCAGCTTTCGTGTTCCTCAGGGATGTGGTAAATTCCTCCTTTCCGAAACCTTGATCTCCCCCACTGACTCCACACAGTATAGGAAACTAATAAACCTGAGGAAGGAAAAAGAAAGAAAAAAGAAACATTGGTTATGAGCAGCCTTCAACCTGCAGAGCATAGCTGTATACAATTCATAAAGAAGAAAAGCAAAGCATTTAAGGTTTATATTCGTATGGAGGAAATTCCGTGTTTTAATTTAAGGGTCAATTAAACAAAAGTACATTTTTCAGGAGTGTAATGAATCATCTATATCTTAACATCAAGCTTCATTAAAAGGGTATTTTACTTACCTACAGGAATCCACTAGGACATTTAAATAGAGGGCATTTTGGCCAGTCTCTGGCCTTTCACCAATCCTGAGTAAATAAGATACCCAAAGTAAGTAAAACACTGTTTTAATGAAGATTAAAGTGGTATTATAAATTGAGTCATTACTTTTCTGAGACATGTACACAGCGGCCGCATTTGTATGCTCGTATCTTGACTTAAGCTGAGGTGCATGAGCCTTTTACTCATGCCTGCAGCCCCTTCCTTCCTCTCCCCTTGCTGCAAACCACGATGAAATGAGGAAGTCTGTCAATAACCAGAGTTTCCCATTTCATCTAAATCATGAAACTATTGGTGCCAGCTTCAGAACAAGTCAGGATATTAAATCACAGTTTGAATCTGGTTTAATATATCTTGGCTTGTTCAATAGTTACCTGTAATAGTTGCTATAGCTATATGTTACTTCCAGGGTGAGACTCTGCATGTCTCTGTATACTAGTCTTTGGGGAACAACAGTGGGAGAGAGCAATTGCCCTCATCTTGTGTACTTTCCACAGGCATCTGGCTAGCTGCTGTGGAAAGCAGGATGCTTGGCAGATAGGCTCTGATCCAGCCTGGCTCCTCCCACATCCAAAGAGAGAAGCGAAGGGGCTGCAAAAACATGAGTAAATAGCTTGTGCTTGTATCAGCAGAAATATCACCATCCAAGCTGACTCTTTATTTGAAGGAGTCTTTTATTTTGGTTTATTTCCTGCCTTTCCTCCAGGCAATGTACATGATCCTCGGGCTCATTTTTATCCTTCCCGAGTTAACAATTCATTCAAAGCTGAGCTCAGTTTTGCATTTCGGTTTTCAAAGTCCTAAGCACAGGGTTAAATGCAGGGAGGCAGCCTTGGAGGTTCAAGTGAGGGATCTCCCACTGCCAAGCCCCATGCATCTGTGGAGCTCCACTGAACACAGAAGGGGAGCCCTGGGTACACAACCAGCTTTAGCAAGACTGCTCAGCTCTTATCCAAATGCACACAGCAGGGGAGTAGAATCACACCCAGTGGCCCTTTCTTTCCCTACAGTAGTTGCCCACAGAGCCCAACATAGCAGCATTCTGAGGTCCGATGTAAATGCCAGGTCCTGGACCCAGTTGCCCAATGCTGATCTGAGCACCAGGGCAGGGAATTTTACGGGGTGCACAGAGGAGCAGTGGGACTAGGCCTGCCATATATATTCAAAACAATGTAGATAAGCTTCCGTTTTGTCTAGCACGTGTGCCAATCTTGACCAAGAACTACTGAAGACATAGATGGGGAGATGGGAAGAACTGGGGTGAGGGAAAGGAAGGAAGAATGTAGCCAGATCTCCATGGAGTATCTTTTACTAACAGTTGTTAAAGCAGTACAGGAAGGCAGAGGCGTTGCTAAGCGTCCTCATTTCAATACAGTATTAAGATGTAGCACAAGAGAGGTGAAACTTTCCTACCTAGAAAAACAAGCAGGCACATGCTGATAGCCAAGATGGAACCAGAGCTGAGCCCCACGGGTCTTCCTGCTTTCACGGGGCCAACTTCACACCATTTCCCTTTATAACCTTCAGGGCACTGGCAGACGTACTTGTCTCGGGACTGGGCCACACAGGTGCCTCCATTCCTGCAGTTCCAGTGCCCGCAGGGCGACGATGTGCACTGTTTCAGGCCCGTGAGATTATCCATCACTTCCACTTTGCCAGCTGGGCACCTGGATGAAGAGAAACCCACCGTTTTCATAAAAGAGATAAAACATGAAGCCGCCCTGTTATTTTGCAATGTTTATAAATGCAAAGGAACGATCAGAAATCCCTTTCCAGGGCAATTTGATAAGCATCCATTTTGGGGACCCACAAGTTCCTTTAGGGGAGTGAGCAGAACCAGTGGCTGAAATAACGGCAGGTACCTTTTGGGTCCCACCTAAGCTGCTTTTGTCTCTGGATGTCTCCAGGCTCCACTATTTTGCGGGAGGGATTCAAGCATACACAGTGATACCTTGGGTTAAGTACTTAATTCATTCTGGAAATCTGTTCTTAAACTAAAACTGTTCTTAACCTGAAGTACCACTTTAGCTAATGGGGCCTCCTGCTGCCGCCGCACGATTTCTGTTCTCATCCTGAAGCAAAGTTCTTAACCCGAGGTAATATTTCTGGGTTAGCAGAGTCTGTAACCTGAAGCGTATGTAACCCGAGGTACCACTCTACCAGAAATTCAGGTTTGCATAATTAAAGTAGATAGGGGCACTCTATTGCCCTAGTGCAGAGCTCAACAAACTGTCTCAGCAGGGGGCCAGTCCACTGTCCCTCAGACATTTGGGGGGGGGGGGGGGCTGACTATATTTTGAAGAAAAAAAAGGAAGGAGTTCCTATGCCCCACAAATAACCTAGAGATGCATTTTAAATAAACGGACACATTCTACTCGTGTAAAAACACGCTGATTCCCGGACCATCCGCGGGCTGGATTTAGAAGGCGATTGGGCTGGATCCGGGCTCCAGGCCTTAGTTTGCCTACCCATGCCCTAGCGCAACAAACCCAATTAATAGGAACGGCAAATGGACTCTGATGGGGAAAATGCACTGAAAGTTGTGGGGTTAGCAGGAAAATGTGTTAACACTCCATGAGCAAAGCAGTGTGACTGTTCATTGTTACAGAACTGCCATGTAAATGAATCGGAATGCATGCTCAATGAAGGCCAGACACAGCGTAAGCTTTGTGCAAGCAAAGCAGGATCAATGCAGAATAAACAGATCGCCTGGGAGGAGCACCTATCATGTGTGGCTGTGCTCCTGAAATGATGGACCAGAGGCAACACTTCCTGTGGTCCCTTGGTGATGTGTGCAGGCCAATAAGGACCCTGGACTACTTGGTGCCCCTCTAAAAGCAAGGGATGGGAACGGAGTGATTTTTCGAAAGTGGTGCAATGCTCTCTAGCCCCCTTAAGCCAGTGCTTGCCTGCTCCTGCATCAATGTTTATGCCCTCTACAGACGAGTTAGAACGGTTATCACAAAATCTGGAACGACGGCAGGAAATGTTCTCGGGAACAGATGATGTCCCAGAAAGTAAGCTAGTCCCATCTCCCAACTAAAGCAAAAATGCAAAGCTCTCTGGGTGCAGGTGGCGAGGTTCCTTTCTTGTCTGTGGGCAGTAACTCATGCACATTGGTGTTGCGGCAAAAAGACTTAACAAGGGACATTTACATTCGGGTGCTACATATGGTAGGTGTAATGGTTATAAGGGGGTTGCTCATGCGTAAGTTGCCGCCACTCCTGGCTAGGTTGCCTGGTTGAACCCTTTCCCTCTGGACAGCCTTGCACTCATGGCTGTCTCAGTCACTGGCAGAATCCGTCAGTGGGCGTTTCTTGAACTTCTTCCAGCAAAGAAGTTCTTTGACGCCCAGTCGCCTCCTACTCTCCCTGTGCGGAAGTCTTCTGCGCAGGGAGGGTGTGGGCAGCGGAGGACCCGTGCTCTCCCCGCTGGTCTCCGGCGAGGAGTCCAGGAGCCTTTTCTCCGATTCCCCCATCTGCCCCCCTTCTCCACTGGTGCTACGCTGATTTCCTTCCCCAGTGGATGGGCTGCCTCTCTCCCTACTGGGACCCTCTCCGGCATCCCTCTGGAGCCCTCTCTCCTCCTTTGGCTCCGATGGCAGTTCCCTGACAGTAGGGTTACTGCTGGCTTGTTTCCTTCCAAGAGAAGACCCTTGGTGGATCAGCCCAATGGGCCACCTAGGCTGGCATTCTGTTCTCACCGTGGCCAACCAGTTGATTTTACAAAAGGAAAAAGAATTCAAAAGGAAATGAGAACAAAGCAAGACCAGGGTATATATACCTGCACTCATACTTCCTCCAAAGGTCTACGCAGTGGAAAGGGCTGTAACAGGGCTGGCTGCTGCAAGAGCTGGAATGGCAACCTATTGTGATGCCCTGCTGCTCCACAATGAAGCTGTATTCAGTGCTTTTGCCATCCACAAGAAGAGGCTGGCCATTCAGGCGGACATCCCTCATACAGCCTGCAGGGGGCACCAGAAGGAAGAGAGGCTTAAGTGAGCTTCGTTGTAAACGGTCCTCCTTTAACCGGAGTGTAGTGCGACATCAGAAGTGGTGATAGTGCATTGCACCGATGTTCAGTGAACCCTGGATGTCACTCAAGTCAGGAGCATCATGCTGGCGCAGCGATGCAGAAAACTGCTAATCTTGTCAAGTACAGCACAGTGCAAAGCTGTCCCATAACAGAGAAATGGGCGGAGACAATGAGAACCACTTTGCAATGCACCATCTTGAAAGGTTATTCCATTGCTATTGAACAAGCAGTAAAAGCGCAACACCTATTACCCGTTACAATTGCATTCCATTGATACAACACGGAAAAAGCCACAGTTATGGGGAGAAACGTTGATGATGATGATAAATATTTTTTAAATGAATGGCTTCCTAGGGTGGAAGGCATTTTCAGTGGGGGCCCCAAACATGGAAGAAATGGGTGGTGCAAATTCTTATAAGCTGCTCCTGATCTTCTTAGATATGCTGTACAATCCAGAACTGGTAGTACTGTTAAATTAGTGGGCCCATTTCTGGTCTTGGGAAATGCCCAGTGCTGCTACCCTCTGGAGGAAGTTCTGAGCTGCACATCCTTAGTGGTTCTACAAAGGACATGAGCAATTTTTACTGGTTTTCAAATTTTCCGAGTCCATCAGACACACCACCTACCTTGGAAATCACTTTCTGAACCGTTAGCAAGGCGGTTTCCGAGCACAATGCTTGCCAAATTAATTTCAAACTGTCCGCTCGATCCCAGAATGGCCGAAGTCTCATGATCGCCTCCACCATCATTGATACGCAAATAAAATTCATTGTGATACCGCTGTAAGGCTAGTTCAACCCACTGACCGTTGTCTATGTGCACAGTGCTTAACTGAAGCGTGTGGTCTTTGTCTCCCAAATTGAATCTCACACCAAAATGTCCACCAATTACCTGCATGGAGACATGAGAAGCATGGTATTGATATATAATCTTACGGAAGACACATACAGCATACTTAAAAGATCTGAGTGTTTCATGGGAGCAAACTGTTGTTCTTTGCAGTGGGAAAAGTGCTCTGCTCCAATTAAGTTTTTAAAAGATTAAAGAAACTTTTCAGAAAATGCAACTTTTTAACTGGAAACCCATTTAACTGGGAAATTAAAAAAATAATAATTGTTGTGTTGTGTCTAACATAGTCACAGGAGAAAACAGCTGTAGAATTATGTAATATGAAAAAGCAACTTTCTTTGTTAAGTATCTGGGATGGTCATGTATGCAATTTGTGCTTGACAGATGGATGCTGGCTGCAGCCAGAATCTCAATAGCACAAAGGCAGCTGGACAGCTCAGCTGGTTAGAGCACGGTGGTGACTGAAGCCAAGGTTGCAGGTTCAATCCCCGTAAGGGACAGCTGCATATTCCTGCATTGCAGAGGGCTAGAATAGATGATACTCAGGGTCCCTTCCAACTCTATGATGATTCTATGAAAGGTAGAAAACACTGAAGGCCTTATAGTTAACACGTTGTTATAGAACTATCCATTTCAGAGAGGATTACCCACAATTTAAAGGTCTCCAATGGGTCAAAAGACCCAGATTGTTTTTATGCTTTATTTCTTGCCCTTTTGGAACTGATGCAAATTATTCTCTACCAGCACTGATGAGGGAAATCTGGTTTGTCTTTTCCTTAACATCAATGTATGATGTGACACTTACTTTTACTTAATTTTATTTTCTGCTCCTGTAATTGCTGGTTGTTTTTTTTAAAAATTAAAATAAAAGTGTTCATGGAAAAACAGTGGATTAACTGTTTACCTCCACTCTAATGTATCCGCTTCCATCCGAAGATGCCATACTGAGAAGAGTGCAGAAGGACATCCTTGTGCGTACTGCAAGTTGGACACGTGTGTGGTATGCATTAAACAGCGTTTTCAGTTCATAGTGAATCCAACTATCCTTTCCAAAAGTCCATTCTGGAAGAGCTAAATGTGAAAGGACAGACTAAGGTCATACTGTAATAATTTGGACTTTCCCACCTCCCTTTTACTTCCTAAGTGTCTACTATGAGTGTATATTTTATTAAAATCAAAGAGACTTTATTAGGGCACAAGGTTTTGTGGACCACAGCCAACTACATTACTGCAGGAAGGTGTTCTACTAAGCTGGCAGGCATAAACACAACACATTTATTGACTAAAAATATTAGCTTGCATTTTATTTTGGTTAGGGACAAAATTGTATCTAGTACTCAGCACCTCCACACTCCATTTACCGAAAGTCCCTATTCCTTGTTATGGAAGCAGAATAGATTATGCAGCGCTTAAGTAAAAAATACACAAAATTAGGGGTGGGAGCATGGCACAAAATGCACTCCTAACGGAAAAACTAACAAATCCATCTCATTAAAATCAAAACCGGAACCAACTCTACTCCGTGATGAGTCCACTGCCTTGTTGCCAGAGTCTTTTCCTTGGGATTACTGAGATTTCCCCCACAATGCAAACCGAACCTTTGTCACATCTTGCTCCTGTGTAGCCAGTGAAACAGTCGCAGTTAAAAGAGCCCCAGTCACCAATGCATTTGCCATGGGTGCCACAGGAAGACACACCAGATTTCTGGCACAGCCCGTCAGTCAGAGAGCAGCCTGGTGCACTGTTCCAGGACTCTGCAGGATGCTCTAAATTGTATACCTATAGAAAAATAGATAAGCAAGAAGAACGGCAGTAAGCAGCTGCAGGTAGAATGGGATGGCAGGGAGCTGGGGGAGAATGTGCGATGCCTTGATGGTCTTACCTGGCTATCGAGGACAACATTCCGGATGCAGCCAACAAACCCTCTGAAATGCTTTTGTGACGTATGGTAGGGCTGGGCCTTCTTCACTCCACCCAGCTGGAGAGGCTGGTGAACGTTGAGAAATCTACCAACAGCAAGAGAATTAGAAAGGTAGAAAGCAAAAAAGCAAAACACACCCCACAGTTCTAATAAACCTACAGCCAACCTAGATAAGGATATCTGCTAGCCTTTGAGGAAAGGAAGACGAAGAAGAAGAAGAAGAGGAGGAGGAGTTTGGATTTGATATCCCGTTTTATCACTACCCGAAGGAGTCTCAAAGCGGCTAACATTCTCCTTTCCCTTCCTCCTCCACAACAAACACTCTGTGAGTTGAGTGGGGCTGAGAAAGTGTGACTGGGCCAAGGTCACCCAGCAGCTGCATGTGGAGGAGCAGGGAAGCGAACCCGGTTCACCAAATTATGAGTCTACCGCTCTTAACCACTACACCACACTGGCTCTCAGTGTGGAACACAGGAAGATGCCCTATACTGAGTCAGACCGCTGGTTCATCTAGCTGCCAACACTGACAGGCAGCAGCTCTCCATGGATTCAGACTATGGCTGTGTACACACCATGCATTTAAAGCACATGGCTCCCCCCCAAAGGATCCTTGGAACGGTAGCTAAACTAAGAACCCCAAACAGAAGGCAGGTTGTTGACAACTGAACAGTATGATGTCTGAAGTGGCCCAAAGAATCAAAGGCTATCTTTAAACAAGTCACTAACCTGCATGTCTTGCGGCGTAATGAAATTTGCTGACTTAGCGCACGGCCCTACCAATTCAAATTGGCCTGCATCAATTAACCAATCTAAACTCAAGTTGATTGATCTACCAGTCAAAGCTTATACTTCCAGTATTTTACCTCTCACTTCCTGGAGTCTCAGAAGAAACCTTACAGGCAGATTTATCTGCCCTCGACACTCCCTGCAGGGCACCGACGCTGTTCATAACAGAGACATTTACGCAGTGGTCCAAGATCAGCTGTACTTTCTAAAGTGGAAAATATATTTATGTTGACTCAGATTGGAGCTGGAGCACTGGAGACTCGTCTCTCCTGCCCCCTGTGCCAATTCCCCAACCAAATTATTCCACCTGAGAAAAAAATGCATCTACCCATGTAGCATCTAATCACAAATCTAATTTCCTCCCTTAGTTACTCTACAAATGTGACTTCCATTCAGGATAAACTAACATTTAAAAAAAATCTATGCTCAAATAAAGATTGAGTGTGAAAGCTCAAAAACTTCTAGAGTCCTTTTGGGGTAAGCTTTACACTTGCCTTTCCATCGTTGATTATGTTTATGTTATGCCAGCGCCGATCAGCGACGTTGACTTTCTCCGACAGCTGCAGAAGCAGTGCCCCCGAGCCATGGCTCAAAGTTAGCAATGGAACGCCCTCCGAGAGCTCTGTTTAATGAAAGAGAAAAGCATATTGGGTGGTTTTCTTCCTTGAGAATTATGATTCTGTATTTCGCTTGATCCTTGTTGACATGCACTTCTTTTGTACCATCTAAGACAAGCATCCCCAAACTCGGCCCTCCAGATGTTTTGGGACAACAACTCCCATCATCCCTAACTTACAGGACCAGTGGTCAGGGATGATGGAAGTTGTAGTCCCAAAAACATCTGGAGGCCTGAGTTTGGGCATGCCTGATCCAAGACTACAAGAACTCACATTACCTTCATGCAGGAGGAGCTTGCCCAGTGGAAGAGGAGTTGGCCACAGCAACAGCCTCCCAAGGAGAAGCGTCGGTGTCGCTTACCAGGAGTGGGGGAAGGGGGATGCGACTTAGAGGATGCACCAGCAGGACTGCTCAGTTGGCTCCACCAGTGCATCCGTGCAGCCCTGACCTTGCTGCTGCCTCGCCCTACCTAGAAGTAGCAGTGATGCTACTGCAGGGAGGCTATTCCTGTGGCTGCACCCCACCAGTCAAGCCGCTCCTGGCTTTGCATGCCCTCAGCTGAGATAGCTCAGTTGGTAGAGAATGAGACTCTTAATCTCACATGGCGTGAGTTTGAGCCCCACGTTGGGCAAAAGATTCCTGCACTGCGAGGCTTGGACTAGATGACCCTTGCGATCTCTTCCAATTCTATGAGTCCAGTATAAATACAGTTGGAAGAGGAATATACCTTAGGTATAGAGAGCAAAATGAGAAATAATAATAATAAGTTTATTATTTATACCCCGCCCAACTGACTGGGTTGTCCCAGCCATTCTGGGCAGCTTCCAACAGAATAAAACACGGCAAACAAATATCAAGCATTAAAAACTTCCCTATGCAGGGCTGCCTTCAGATGTCTTCAGAAAGTTGTGCAGTTGTTTATCTCCTTGACATCTGGTGGGAGGGTGTTCCACAGGGCGGGTGCCGCTACCAAGAAGGGCCTCTGCCTTGTTCCTTTTAAACTTCACTTCTCACAGTGAGGGAACCGCCAGAAGGCCCTTGGAGCTGGACCTCAGTGTCTGTACTGTCATAGTCCAGAGGCCTTTGGAATCACTTCCACTGCTCTACCCATTTTGCCTCTGGCCCTACCCATCACTAGCATGTGGCCCTGAGGGAATGCCGGGGGGATGGGGGATGGTTCCCAACCCCTGCTTTATGATCCAGTAGTACAGAAGGAGAGAAACAGAAATCTTTCACCTAGGGCAATGAAATCCTCTGCTTCCCCCGGCTTCAGGCGTGTCATGGGCCCGTTGTAAAGCAGAAGTCCATTGGCTGCTTCGGTAATGAAATCCAGCGAGATACGGCTCTGAAAGCAAGGCTTGAGGGTCGGGAACCAGGCATATCCGTGTCCTCGGAAGGTGTGCTGTGTCTGCTGGCATTCAGGCCCATGGAAAGCCATGGGGCACTTGCAGCTGCAGAAATAAACTGACGTGTTATTCCTGCCCCTCTCTCTACCCCTAGGCCGGCAGACATTGCAAGTCAGAGAGCATAGCAGCTACCCTTTGCCACCGGAAGAATGGTTTCTAGGACTCACCTTATTCTTCCTGATAGTTAGTTGTTTAAACTGATTTTAGTATATTATTTGTACATTACTTAACCCGCCTCGAGATCTTCTGGTGAAGGGCAGGCAACAACCCCCCCCCTTTTTCAAGATTATTGTTAGTAGTAGTAACGTACAGATGGAGTTTCTTCACACAGCACATAGTTAAACTATGTAACTCACTCCAGCAGGAGGCAGTGAGGGCCACTAAGATGGGTGGCTTGGCTAATGAGCAGGGGTGATGGGAGTTGTAGTCCAGTGACATTTAGAGGGCCACAGGTTCCCCACCTTGGGTTATGGTGTCAGATGAGGGCAGGGAAGAATTCTCCTCAGCCGTTAAGCTCAATGGATGACCCTGAAATAGCCGTTATTTCTCAGAATTATGTACTTCAGTGTGTTGTTGTGAGGATTAAAAAGGAGGGGATGGGGGTGGGACTATGTACACTGCCTTGAGTTCCTCAGAAGGAAGGTGGTATATATCTCCTACATACACACACTAAACCTAACAAAACAAAATTCTTCTAAATTCTTTGGTATAAGTGTCTCTAAAGGGCCTAATGGACATCCACAAATAAAGAAATGGGAAAGTTCACTGTACAGTGAGAAGTACTCAAGAGATGCAGACAATGTTTCAGGCGGAGAAAGGAGACAAAAACCCAAAGCATTTTTTGCAGGGGAATAATTTCCTTTCAGATATAATGGGTCCACTTCTATTCATTGGTTGTAGGAAAGAGTTGACGGGGAGGCAAGAGGAGCTATTCTTAAGCTTGAAACCATAGATATTTAACTGCAAAGCCCAACATTGCCATCTTGTGTCTTGGAAAAATATGACAGCCATGAAGCCATTTCAGAAACATGTCTGGGGTCAAAGATGTATAATTCTGCAAAACCTGGGATTCTCCCAAGCTTCAAGATACTTCCCTCTTGTGTGCAAATGGTGTTGTTTCAGCTACGTTAGAATTGGTTATTAGCATATAAGGGGACCCGAGTATATAATCTGTGAATGCTATTTCCTTTATTGTTGGAATTTTTGTAATCCGCCTTGAACATTTCTTCACTATAAAGCCTCTTGAGACTTGTCCGGTCTCTAAGGCCAGGTCACCAGGTCACTGTGTGTCAACCGCGCCCACATTTTCCACACTTTGATGTCAGGAGCGGGAAGTTCGTGAGGCAAACCTTCAAGCTGTGACAGCAACGGAAGGAGGGGGAGCCCATTCTTCCTTTGCAGCCTTTCAAATCGCAAGGCTTTATATGATGTCATGTGATTGGCAGTTGAGTGGCCCCGCCCCCCGCCCCCCCGCCTGTCAAAAGAGGCCTGCAGAGGGTTGGCCACTTTCGAATCTGGAGCTCTACCATGATCCAGTTCCCCATCCCCACATAAAGGTTGGCACTTTTTAAAAACAACAACACAACTCAACCATGAGCCAATCTACTAACCTGTAGCCCAGGTCTGTGTCTGTACAGGTGCCACCATTAAAGCATGGATTGATCCGGTAGGAGGAACAAGAATGGTGCTTTCTCTCCCGAGCTTCGCAAGTACACTGGGCACTGCTCAGTACTGTAATGGAGGCCAGCAAAACATTCCCGGAAGAAGTAATCGTGGGAAGAGCACTGAATTCATTTTTGCTGGTGCATCCGGCGCTATGAGAGCAGTTTTCAGTTGCACACTCATCTATGCCAACTTGTGTGATGCTGATATTCAGGATGGTTTCCAGCTGTTGTGGGTTAGACCTAGTTTTCAGCATTTTTTTTTTTTTTTAAAGGAACCCCAAATGCACAAGAGAACTAGACTAAAAACACCTCTTTGAAGACTCTACAGGTGCCTTCACAAATGATACCTTTGGGGCTCTGCTGCAGTTGTCTCATAGCAAGCAGGGCCCTGCAATGTATTTGTTCTTAAAAAGTCTGGACTGAATTAGATTAAACCCAATGGGCAGCTTTCAGCAACCCTGGTACCCTCCGGATGTTTTGGACAACAACTACCATCAGCTCTCCTCCAATAACCCACTGGACCCACCCTGTGAAGTCTCCTTCAGCCAGCTCTAAGAAGCCAAGACAGGAAAGGGGGCAGGTTAATGGCCTTGCTTCTCCAAGCAGCTTCCCCACTCCAATAACTGAAACTGTCCGTTCACTGGGCAAGCTATAACTGTGATGTCCAGCTCTGTGTGACTCTTGAGCCATTTTGTCCCTCAGGAATTTTTTATTTCTTATTGCATTTAGAAATCTGTAAAATCGTTACAGCAGGCTTCTGAGGACATAAGAGCAACACTCTCTTGGCCACATAGCAAGAGTCCACTCACCACTTGGAAAAGTTTTGCTGGATGGCTTTTCCTGCTATCATCGCCCAACGGTAAGAACGGCAATACAGTCATACCTTGGAAGTCGAATGCCTTATGACTCGAACCTTTTGACTCCCAAACACTGCAAACCCGGAAGTGAGTGTTCCAGTTTGCAAACGTTCTTTGGAACCCGAACATCCAACATGGGTTCCACGGCTTCAGATTGGCTGCAGGAGCTTCCTGCAGCCAATCAGAAGCCGCACCTTGGTTTCCAAACGTTTTGGAAGCCGGACAGACTTTTGGAACAGATCCATTCGACTTCGGAGGTACGACTGTATATCCTGAGGTTCAGACTGGGATTTACACTACCTGTGCTCCAGCTGCCCCCTCCCCCCCATTTTTTTTTTTTTGCCTGCACACCACCAGGTGTTTAGGAAACCATCAGATTCCACCAGTCCCCACAGGTGGGGCATCTCAACAGGTCCACTCCCCCTGCAGAGTGGAGTTCTTTGGGGGAAAGACTATCTTCAAACCTGTTTGATCATGAAGTAGCTGCCGTGTGTTTCCCATGCAAAATTGCACTCTCAAAATCTGGAATAAAATTTAGAAGGAAATCCACAAAGATTCCATCAGATAGGTTCTGTAGAGACTTCATTAAAAATGTTGCCTAGAATTGCAAGTTGTTAGGGTGGGGGGTATGACAAACAAACACCACTTACCCGTGCTTTGGACACAGCGACATTTCCGTTAAGTTTTTCTGCTTTGTAATAGGGTGATCCATGAATTGCAAACCATACATCTACTCCTTGTGTTTTGCCTGGGCTGTTCAAGACACTGAAGATGTGGACATTTTCAAGTTGGGCTGGTATGATTTCTGAAAAAAGCTTCTTCATTTGGTTGTACTTACTTTCACTCTCAGATGACTGATATATAAAATCCTCTGCAGTGATATCTGTAAATATATATACACACGCAAATTTCCAAGCCTGACACTGAAGCAACGGTGAAATAAAAACCTTCAGGCATCTCCTCTCTAAAAGGCAAGACCACTTCCAGAAAGTTAATAGGAATTCATCCCTTGAAAATTTATCCAATCTCACACCTAAACCTTAATTTTTTTAAACACATACTACTTTACCAACATCTTGGTATTCCATGGTTACCGGTGGCCTCTACCAAGGGGCAAGACATGTTGCAGGAAACTTTGGGCTATTAAACTGACCTGAAATCCTGGTTTTGGGGGATGCCATGACTAGGTATGGGGGAGATATTTGATTCAGTTCATATGTAAAGGTGGACATGCCAAATTTTGCACGCACAGGAAAAAAATCACGACCTGAAACACAGCCATCGTTTGAAATTCACACTTCTCTGAATTTTGCAATGCAGCTTTCTAGTCAAGTGATGTATACAAAATGCATAAACCAGGGTAATGTTTGCATAAAAATGCACTCTTATTAGGTAAACTGCTTTGCAGTTTAGACAAAATTGCATACAAACACAAGTATAGAAAAATGTACCCTAAAATGCTGGTGAATTTTTGTAAGAAAGTTTTGTTAAAAAGGAGTGGCAAACCGATTTGAAAATGAGAATGGAAAAAATGGGAACTTGACAGAAACCATAATTGACAGTGTTCCCCATCACTAGTCATGGCAGCATTTGAGGGTGCAGACCGCTCTTCTCCTACTGATACTGGGGGCCAGTTGAGTTAGCTTGTGCTGGAATCCAACCAGGGAAGGTTGCTGACAGTGAGATATCACTTTCTGTCTTCTATACCAGGGGTGGGGGAGCTCCAGCCCTGTGCAAAAGCATCCTTTGAAGCAACGTGCCTGCATTAGCCACTTCAAAGAGGCTTTTGCAAAGGGAAAGCATCACTGGATGCCGCCATAATGTCAGGTGATTGACATGTCAGAGGTCCAGCCCACCCTGTCAACATTGGCCCGCCAGAGGTCAGGTTGATAAAGATCGGGCGCTCCAGCCAGAAAAGGTTCCCCACCCCTGTCCTAGAATATCATTCTTCTGGGCCCTGGGTCAACAACCTTCCACCAAGAGAACAATGATACCCTCTTGAACCTATTACATTGCAAACTTTGATACCCCTGGTCATGAGTCCTTAGTGACTCAGTCGCAGGCCTTGGTGGGCATTCAGGAGTCTCAACAATGCTAACTGATCTCCAGAAGATGCTTACAACTCATCATTTACCTCTTATACGGATAGATCCTGCATTGTGGGCAGCTTCTTCCTTGATTTCTTTCACAACCACCCTTACAGTGGAGACCACATCAGGCCAGATGCCATCTGTAACTTTCACTCTTATGTCATACGTTCCTGAAGGAGTTCCTTCTTTGATACTTAGTAAGCCAGAATTGTCATTCAGGATAAAATACCTGAGAGGAGAAAACCATTCATGGTATCACCCAATCATATTGTGGCTAGAGCTCTCTGTTGACTTAAGTGGTGTATAAATTTTGTTAAATGAAATAACAACAAATGCATGCATTCACATCATCTGCTTGATTTTCATTGCTGTGTTGGCTCGTTGCATTTCATGTGAATTTACCCTCTTGTAAATTTATCTGCTCCCCAGCATAAGTGGTTATGCTCGCTTGTTGATCCTTAAAATAAATTTGTCCAGGAGCAGTAAGTTAGAAAGGGTGGCACTCATGCACCTGACCTCCTGGCAGCTAACTTACTGCACTCCTGGAGGGAAAGGAAGTAAGCAACCCGCGCTCTGTGGACCCAGTGGAAAAGCCAGTCCAGCATTCCTGCTGATGTGTCTGCACAGCATCAACCACCTCACTGCTCCCCCCAGCCGCCCCGACTTATCGGTGAGTGGCAATGCCTCTGTTTCTGGGCAGTGGCACACCACCTTTTGGGGACTCCTGCCCTTCCCAAATCACCTTGAAGTATGAAATTTGCATATTAGTGCACTGCAAAAACACACATCATCTCTTAAGGACTTTCCTTCGAAAGAAACCAAACCTGTGGCCCATATTTGCACCCCTGAAATCTCTCATAGTTTGAAGTCTGGGGCGCACATAATATTAATTTTTTAATAGGTAGATTACATTGTCTTGTGCAAATTGCCCCATAAGTGAAGCATAAAAGGTAAAGGTAAAGGTACCCCTGCCCGTACGGGCCAGTCTTGACAGACTCTGGGGTTGTGCGCCCATCTCACTTAAGAGGCCAGGGGCCAGCGCTGTCCGGAGACACTTCCGGGTCACGTGGCCAGCGTGACATCGCTGCTCTGGTGAGCCAGAGCCGCACACGGAAACGCCGTTTACCTTCCCGCTGGTAAGCGGGCCCAGCAATTTATATCTAGAAATCTCCTCAATAGTCTTAATAATGATAGCCGAAAATGTTTTCCTATGTCCACCTTTGCCAACATTTTTAGGTCCACAGACACAATTAGATTTTTGGGCAAGTGGGCACTATGCCTTTGGTTACTCCCCTACCTTTAAAACAAAACAAAACCCAGAAATAAAGTGTGCATACATTTTACATTTCTAAGAGCTGGGTAAAAGTCAGATTCAGCAGAATCCATCTGGGCCTTGAAAACACATAGAGCTGAAAGAGGAAGTGGGGAAGAGAGTCCCCTCCTCCAACTTCCTTCTTCAGCTCTATGTTGTTCTTAAGGTAGAAAATAGAAACCACTCTTAGCACCTTAAGACAAAGGGGGTAATGTGTGCGTTTGTGTGGGTGCTCAGAGGTATCAGCCACCATGTTGGCAACCCTGATTTAGTATGATGTGTGAATGCAGCCCATGTGTTCTGTGAAGCTATACTGCATTAGTTTTCAGAACAGCTACCCGTTTCTGATACTCGACTCTCTCATTAAGAGAGAGCTATTTTCAAAAACATAAAAACTTGACATTTACCTGGGTGCTTTCCCTTCAAAGTGATATGTCTTGTGGTCCCAGTCATCGTTGTCTGGGGCATGAATCTGACCCAATACAGTTGTGGGTAGGATACCTTTCAAAAAGAGAAGAAAAAGGGGGGGGGAGAGAAGAAAATCTACTACTTACGTAAATGTGAGAAGGCATTCTGCAAGTGTAAAAAATTACTATTCATTTTATTCTCCTATCATGTTTGCTTTTCAACTATTCTGGAAGTATGTTGTGCTGTTGAGATATCAGTGCAAGATATCAACACCTGCAAGCTGACACACACCTAGGCTGTATGCCTACAAAAACAAAATTTGGGGCAAGAAAACTCTTGTTCCAAGGTGAACCAAGGAAAGTCAAGTTTAGTGAATTGAGACAATCAAGAAAAAAATGCATATGCCTGCTTATAGCAGGCACCTGTTTTAGAAACCCAGGTTTTTTAAGTGAAGGGAATGTCTCAGAAAAGGAAATACGGAGACTCAGAAACCAGCCAGGTAAGGAACATGGGAACTATGCCAAGCTCACCAATCACCAAAATTCTTGTTCAGGCTCCTATGCCACCTGAAGCTTGGACCTAACAATTCCTAGGGAAGAGCAGAGGGACCTGCTTTATGCCTAGTCGGACCACTGCTCTCACTATTCTCTACACTGACTCACCATTGCTCTCCACAATTTCAGACAATAGAAGTCTTTCTCAGCCCTACCTGAAGATGCCAGGGATTGTACCTATGACCTTCTGCATGCAATGCATGAGCTCAACCACTGAGGAATGATCCATGCACTGGGGGGAGGGATGTGCCAGTTCCAGCCCCTCCCCCCCCCATGTAAAGTCCTCTCACCATCTGGAGTGGCTTTTCAGAAGTTTTAGCATGCTCTGCAGCTGGTGGGGGAAATCAACAAAACACCCTGCAACTTCAAAGTGCTTTCCACACATGGATCATTGGTCCCATATCAGGATTTCAACATGCACTAGAATTAGATCTGTGAAGCAGCCCAGATCCTTCTCTCCTCTAACTCTCGTGGGCCAAATGTGACAGTCAATCAAATTTGACCTGTCAGTCACTTGACAAGACGGTTATGCCAGGTGATGGGGCAATCTTGCAAAGAGCATGGTGTATTGAAACACCACCCATCAGCCGATTATCACACATGATGTCAGGTGTAAAGGGAAGTGGGTGTGGGTTAAGGGAAAACAGCCTCATGGGCCAAATTGGGACCTAATTAGACCCATGAGCAGAAGGTTCCCCAAGCCTGGTTTGCACTCATTCACACTTCTCTTAAAAAGAAGGGCTAAACATATTCTTTTTAGTAAGGATAGATAGCCAGAATGCCAAACAACACAGCAGGTGCCAGTCTCTGCTTGCATAACAGCCTGATGGACGTGACAATCACTACTGCCATGTGATTTAAGGGGAAGATTGATGGTAGTAGGCAAGCTGTTGGGCATTCGCCAGAACAGACTTTGGAAGACACTGCACGAAGGAACCCATTCAACTTACCTGACTTCCTTCAGTACTATTTTTACTCCTTCCCCCAAATGCACCCAAATTTACAACCCGTAAATCTTTGGGAAGGACTCATCAAGGTAAACCCAATTGGAGATGTAAAGCTGGGAGGGGATTCACCAAGAACCCCTCTGTATGCATCCTAATGTTCACCCAAGGTGTTCTGAAACAATGAACAGGGAATGCAGGCCACAAGAATGCAGAATACAGGCATGACCATAGATAACTTTGTGGCAAGTCACATACTCTGCATGAAGAAGGTCTCATGTTCAACCCCTGGCATCAGAGTTTCTGGGTTTTTTTGTATTTTTTAAGGATCAGCTGGTTGGAAAAATGAGCCTGAGACCCTGCAGAGCTGCTGCCAGTTTGAGTAGACAATACCAAGGTAGATGTACAAAACATGACCTGGAATAAGGCAGTCTCCTTTAAGCATGGAAGCCAGCTTCATCACCATCAGCTTACCGTTGTAGCTGTAGATGAGGCACTCCATGAAGCCAGCAGCATGAGGGTGGTCATTTCGGTCTCCGATATTCACGGTCAATGTGTTGGTTGAGCTCATGGGAGGGCTCCCGCTGTCAGCAATGAGAATCCGCAGTTCAAATACCTTGTGCACCTCCCTGTCAAATGTGTGCAATGCAGTTAGCATTGCACTCCCGTTGCTGAAGTCCTGCAAATTAAAATAAGTCACGCTGCCAAAGTCGCTCAGTAAGTGAAAGGAGAAAGGCGCCCCGTTTGCTGGGCTGTCCCTGTCCTTAGCGTACAAAAGCGTCGAGGTATCGTTCATCTGGACAATCTGAGGAGAAGGAGTGTTTTCCCAAACCACTGGGTTGTACTGCGCCTCAAACTCGGGTCCGTTGTCGTTTACATCCTGGAGAGCCACGAGGACTGTGGCACTGCCGCTCAAAGGAGGCTGTCCCATATCTGTAGCGATGACCACGAGTTGGTACTGTGCCACAGTTTCATAATCCAGAAGACCTGCCACAAGGACCCAGCCATCAGTAGCCACAGAGAACTTCCCATTTGGGTCCGACTTATTTAGCAGGCGGTAAGAGAACCGTCCATTCAGCCCAGAATCTAAATCGACAGCAATAACCTGGACGACTTTAGTTCCGAGGGGGACGTCTTCAGCCAGACCTGCTACCTCATAGAATTGTGGGTAAAACAGAGGAGCGTGGTCATTGGAGTCCTCCACGTAGATGACACAGTGAGCTATGCTGGAAAAATCCAGGTCCTCTGCTTTTACGGTCAAGTTAAACACCCTCTCGTGGGGTTTCTCGAAATCTATCCGCTTCCTCAGTCGAATTATACCGCGTTCGTCTGCTTTGTCCGTCTCAATAAAGAATTTGTGGTCCTCATCTCCACCTACGATGCTGAAAGCCACCACAGCGTTTTCTCCTTCATCCCCATCAGTAGCTGACACCACAGCAACCTCAGCGCTGAGGCTTGCGCCCTCGGAGACAAAGGCCGTGTAGATCTTTTGCGTGAAGGTTGGCGTGTGGTCATTTACGTCAGTGACCAAAATAGTGGCAGTCCCTGTTCCAGTCAGGCCTCCTCCATCTTTCGCCTCAACCACCACCAGGTACCGGTCTTCTTTCTCCCTGTCTAAGGATCCCAACACAGTGTAGATGGTGCCAGTAGCTGGGTTAACTGAGAAGAGGTTGAGGTTAATCTCGTTTTGGACGTTCTGAATAATACTGTAGGTTAACACGGCATTCTTCCCAGCTCTGGGGTCATCAAGGTCTACCGCCGACATCTCCATGACGGTGGAGTCAGCGGGGGCGTCTTCTGGAATTTGCCCCATAAAGCAACCGTCCGAGGCGCAAAGGAAAAGAGGTGGGTTGTCGTTCACGTCCGTCACGTCAATGATGACGTCGGCGAAGCCCGTTAGACCCTCCCCATCCTCATCGGTAGCAAGAACAAGGAAGCGCCACACGGACCGCTTTTCCCGGTCCAGCTTCTCATTTGCAGTGATCTCGCCTGTGTACTCACTGATAGTGAACTCCGCTTGGGCACCCTGACCGTGCAAGGAGTAGCGGAGGGCACTCTCGTCAGCTTCCTGATCAGGGTCAGTTGCAGAAACCTGAAAGCAAGCACAAAGGTTAAGCACCAAACACCTAAATTTTGGAATTCCCTTCCTACGGAGGCCTGTTGAGTGCCCCCCACGGGTGGTCTTCTGACAACAGATACGTTATTTAGAAAGGTTTTTAGCCATCAAGCTCACCTGGGGTTTTTTCCTGCTGCTTTTAACTGGCTGTTTCATTGATCTGGGTTTTTTTTTAAACCTTGTCTCGTACATCGGTTTATATTTGACAATGTTTTGTTTGTTTTACGTTATACTTTGTTTGTTCTTAATCACTTTGCACACTATTTTCTGGACAGGCGATGCATACATTGAAATAATAAAAATAAAAGCCCAAACATGACAGCTGTATTGTAAGCAGCTGAGATCACTATGAAGTCTGACAGAAACCAAACAACGATGACATGGTGTAAATGTACAGTTAGTATCCAGAAATTCACATTACTTGAATTAGGCTGCAATCCTAAGTGCAAACCCACACTTACTATGGAGAATAAACCCAACGAAGCTCCTCAAAACTGAGGGAATATGCTTTGATTTCAAGGATTGCAATTCTTTTAAGTTGCTGGAATTTTCCACTAGCGTCATTTGTATAATTTTTGAACCCAGATTTACCCTGCTTACCCGTAAAACAGTTACCGGCAGATCAGTAAGTTCCTCCAAGACACTGCTGTGGTACTCGTCCTGGGAGAAGACAGGGGCTTCATCATTCTTATTGACTACATTGATGATAACAAGGGTGTGGTTCTCCCATTTTCCATCAGAAGCTACCAGCTGAAGCTCATAATGCTGTTCTTGTTCATAGTCAAGACACTGGGCAATCAACAGAGTTCCCATCTCAGGTTCCACGTAAAAATCTCCTCGCTCATTTCCTGAAGTGATCTGATATCTGAGCTTGGCGTTAGATCCTAAAAACACGAGGTTGCTACCATATTATCCTTATCACAGCCCGGGAGATCTCTGAGCACTAGGGTCTATCCCAACATTACTTTCAGAAGAATTTTTTTAAAAACAAGAAAATTTTAGATCCAGGCTTAGTGTTGCTTAAGAGTAGACCCATTGAAATCAACTGACTTAAGAGCCATGTGGTTCAATGGGTTTACTCTCAGTATGACTAATGCAGGCATAGGCAAACTTGGCCCTCCAGATGTTTTGGGACTACAACTCCCATGATCCCTAGCTAATGACCTGTGGTCAGGGATGATGGGAATTGTAGTCCCAAAACATCTGGAGGGTTGAGTTTGCCTATGCCTGGACTAAGGCTTCAGTTCTAACCCCACTAACTTAGAAGTAAGCCCTGCAGAATTTAATAGGGCTTAGTTCTGAGTAGACAAGGTTAGGATTGCATCATATGCTTGGATCCAACCCAAAATGTAAAAGCGTCATGCATGCCTACTTCCAAAGTAAACTGCATGTATAGCAAGACTCTAAAGCGAATCCAGAGGCTAGGTACCTCTCTTTTATGTCATTATTATTACTTTGCATTTTATTCTAATGCAGTAGGCATAAAGACCAAACAACAGAAAACTGTCCCAATTTAGGAGTCATGTACAAATAGGAACTGCTACTGACACGACAGTGCGATATGTTCTGTGAAAAGAGAATAGCACCATAAAGAGTACAAGGCTTCCAAATATCTACAGCAAGTGCTGTTAAGTGTCTTTGTGTATTATGGTCAGAAATATACAAAATACAGTTTCATCCCCAGTGGCACAGAAGGTTTGCGGGTTTTTTCCGCCTTGCAGAACTTGTGCATTGCATGTACGGTAATCTTTTCTGAGACTGCAACTGTCCAGACATTTTAATACCAAGCAGCAATATTTAGACTTTCCAAAGCTTTCCACCTTTGGACTACAGTTCGTTAACGGCAATTAGCAAAAAATGCAGTAAGTCCTCCAATTTAATAGCAGAATTTTGCCCTATAAATAACAATTCCGGCACGAAAATAACAAGTCACTTTGTTATTTTAACTAACTCTTGATGGTATCAGTCCAAAATTATGATCCATCCTATTTAAATAAAAAACTTTGGGAATGTAAGCGTGCCAGACGAAGATACTAACACATGTGAGATACTAGCCAAAAACTTTTAGCTTGGCTATATTCTAACTCAAAAGGTCCGAATCTACTTTCCATTAAAAAAAAAATAATGGGTGGATATAATGAGCTTATGAGAAATGCTTAAAAAAAATATCCCGGTTCTCTTTACAGAACATTAACAAAGGTCTGAATAAAGCTAGTTTCCAAATAGTCGTATTTTGAAAAGTACATGACATGCAATTTTTGCCATTACTGTTTTATTCCACATTCTATAAACCTGTTCCTGTACCATATATAGAAAAAGCTCCTTTGAAGACAGGACAGTTGTCACCTCATCTTCTGGAGCAGCCTGCCATAGTCTCACTACTGCTTCCAAATTAGAGAGGTTTCAGTCAAGACTGTACAACACATAAAATAAACCTGTGTTTGTGTACCTTCATCTTTGTCATCAGCTGTTGCCGTCAAAAATGCATACCCAACATCCTCGTCTTCATCTATATTAATTTCATACACTGAATGCAGGAAAGCAGGGGCATTGTCATTTATGTCGCTAATTAAAATCCTCACATACGCTGTATCTGAAAAGCAAATAATCAGCTATTTGGCTTTGGAGGCTCAGGCGACCACAACGGCAGCACATCATTCTGAACCCTCTTTTGACCCACAGGAACCTCTATATGTTCTTTTTTAAACCCACTGAAGTTTACCTGTGTTAGGCTGCCCATATAAACCAGGCCTGGCTGATTCAGAAGAATCCTGGGAATGAACTTCAATCAAGTAAGATCCTCTCTTCTCTCTGTCAAAAGATGCCTGGGTAGAAATGACTCCCAACTTGGAATCAATGTTGAAGTATTGGTAATCTTCACTAGCGTCCTTCAGTATTGAATAGTGGACCTGCAATTGAAGAACATAGGAGTGGGCTTTATACTCTATCCCATCTTCGTAACAACTCAGAAACAGGAACACAACCACTCTCAAGACATCTAACTTAGTTCAGCTCCAAGGCCATAAATATTCAACAGTCACAGACCTATGCCATTTGTAGCACTTACAGAAAGTTAGGTAACAGCACCGTTTGTGTGGAAGGGAAAGGTCTGTGTAGCCACAGTATAGCCAAAAATATGTGGACTGTGGTTTTCTACCCTCTAGGAGCAGCCTTTCTCAACCTGTGGGTCCCCAGATGCTGTTGGACTACAACTCCCATCATCCCTAGCTAGCAAGGCCAGAGCTCAGGGATGATGGGAGTTGTAGTCCAACAACATCTGGGGACCCACAGGTTGAGAACCGCTGCTCTACAGTTTGAACAGCTGTGAGGACTTGCCACAGAGGGCATAACCTTTGAAGCAAGTCAACGACTGAACAATTCAGGACTCTCACCGATTGCTGCAATTTAGATTCACACACTGGTCTTTAAATCTTTGCATTGGAGAATCTGACATTCCTATGTTTGTGAATCTGCTGTTGGTTGCCGTTGATTATTGAGTAATGTGAGAACGGCTTCAAGGTCTGAGGCTGCCCTCAGCAAAGTGTCCTCTCATGCCAATAAGCCCTGCAGATGGCAACAACACTTCTGCTATCAAATCTGAGTAGCATAAAGTCCCCGTTTTAATTTGCCACAATGTCCCTGAGTAATGCGACCTCAGAGGCATCGTGGGAAGTTAAAATGGAGGCTCACAGGCCCATCCACTCAGCACAAAGTGGGGGGGGGGAGTGTCAGCACAGACATCCAAGGGTCCCCTACAATACACTAACATGAGGTTAAGAGTAAGCGATCAGTTCAGGCTCTAGCCAGAGTTAATATATTTCTCCCATGAAAAGAAGAGGGTGAGAAAGGGGAAAGGAAGGACAGAGAGAGACAGAAGGGAAGGACAGAGACAGGAAAGAGATGGTCTCACCCACTGCCAGCATGCAGCCCTTAACAAATTACCCCTGAGAAGAATGCAACCTTTGGCATTAAATAATAATTCTTCCATTTTTGTCTTAAATGATGTACAGTCTACACAAGTGCTTTAATGCATATTGGCATCCACATGTTTTAACACATGCAAGAGATGGCATGTGGCGCCAGTTGAAAAGAATATGTATACTGTAACTTCCTACTTCAGGAGGCTATTACAGTCAAACCTCGGTTTTTGAACGTCTTGGGTGCCGAACATTTCAGAAGCCGAACGCTGAAAACCCGGAAGTGAATGCTTCTATTTTCGAACGCGCCTCGGAAGCCGAACGGCTTCCAAGGTGCATTTTTCATTATTTTTTTCCCCACTGACTTTCCAGCCAACCCACTGATCCTCGGTTTTCGAACGTTTCGGAAGTCAAACGGACTTCCGGAACGGATTACATTAGAAAACCGAGGTTCCACTGCAGTACAAAAAGTTAGGGTCTTGAGTCTCTGAGCAAGACTTTGCTGACCACCACCCAGAAAGTTTGGGGATACAGAATCGCATGTTGCATTTTCTCACTAGTTATCAGTAAAGGGAAAGGTAACAACGAACCTCTCCGTGGAGTCCCGAGTCTGAATCCGTAGCAAGAACCTGCACAACAGAGGTACCAACCGCTGCTCCCTCAGGTACAGAAACCTCGTAAGTAGAAGATGTGAAGAACGGGACGTTATCATTGACGTCTGCGGAACAAAAAGGCAGATTTAGCAATACATGGTTCGCTGACATCAAGTACTTGGAATTTCAGTTTGATATGCCGATATTAATAAACGGATAACCAACCTGTGACATTAACACAAACCGTGGTGAAAGATGCCAATGGAATTGTAGCTACATTCTGAGCCTTGATAGTCAGTGCAAAGAACTTGGTGGTCTCAAAGTCAAGAGGTTCAGCAACCAGAAGTGAAGCAGACCCATCTGCTCTGTTTGGTTTGAGGTAGAAGCGGACAGGCATGTTTGTCTCCGGAACCTGGCCCTCCTCCAGGCTATAGGTAACCCTTGGGTCATCAAGTGGGGACGTTGCTTTGATAGTCTAGGAAAAGGAATAACCAGGAACACCATTCAGTGGGGAGATGCATTTACATGGGCCACCTTGATCCTTAAGAATCAAAATGCAGATGATACTATTGCGGCCAACGGCCCATGGCATCAGAGCTCTGCTTTTCTGGTAATAATAACCAACCCTCAAATTCTGCAGATGTTTTGGAACACACCTCACATTAGCCCCAGTCAGCAAAACTGGTGGTCAGGGATGATGGGAATTGTACTTCAAAATGTCTGGAAAGCCTGGGGAAGGATGTTCAAATTACTGCCGCACATTTCACACAGGAATCCATACCCAAGGAAGAACAGAAATGAGCTGTGGAGCAAAAGGAGCCAATTCTTCTTAAAACAAAAAAAAATCATCAGAGATGCAGACATATGGATTCATTTGTGGATACCGGTGTCCAATAGGGGCAAGACTTGTCTGCATAATTTCAGAACAATTAGGGGAGGGACCATGACTCACAGAGAAGAACCATGTACACCATCTTGAGCTCCTTGGAGGAAAAGTGAGATACTAATAGTCCCGCTCTATTTTGTGCCCAGTTCTGGGCACCACTCAGTGTAAACCAACTTCCTTTTATCCTGAAACAAATACGTTTCCAATTTTATTTTTAAAGCATACCACTATCTTGGTGTCTCGAATCGTGCTCTCTGGGATCGTGACCAAATAGGCACTTTTCTCCCACTGCGGCGACTGATTAAGTGTGTTCGTTACAGTGACAGTCAGTTCCACCGTGCTGCTCCGGTTCCCTCCATCTGTGGCCACGATGTATCTTGTGATCTGAAACGTCTGCAAAAGAATTTTTAGCAGCCATTCACCAAAACACAAATGCTTGTTTGCTAGAACAAAGGCTGAAAAAAAGCAGGTGCAGCAAGTATTCCTCCTGCCAGATTATATTCTGTAAGCTAGAGCTTTCCAAATTTTTCATGCCGGTGACATACTTTTTAAGACATGCATCATTTCGCGACAGAGCAGTTCAGTTTTAGCAGCAAACCGGAGGTTAAACTGACCCCTTTCCAGCTCTGGGAGGAGCATGGAGAGCGGTCATGTGACACACCTACACACGGAGCCAACACACTAATGTGTCACGGCACACAGTTTGGAAAGCTCTGCTGTATGCAGAAGCATACCTGGGAGATTACGAGATTCACGTACACCCAGCCTGTGCTGGGGCTGACTTGGAAGTATTCTGGCTCCTGCGGCAACATGGAGTACGTGATGGCGGCGTTTACCCCCTGGTCATCATCATGAGCTGCAGCATGGAGGAAACTTGTCCCCACTGGAGTGTCTTCACGAAGGAAGTCTTTGGAAAGATGGAAGCACAGAGTTCATTCTAAACATGCCCTGGCCTAGTTAAAGTGGCATTTCAGTGATGGCAATCACGGCACATAAAAATGCAAGGAAGGCCCTGCCGGATCTAGTCCAGCATCCTCTATCTTAGTGGTCAACCAGATGCCTCTTTAAGAAGCACAGAAGCAGGACATTATGGCAATAACCTCTTCCTGCTGTTTCTCCCCAATGGACTTCTACTCAGAGGCATTGTTGCCTCTGATCCTGGAAGCAATATTTAGCCCAGTGACAACTTGTGCCTGATGTGGCTGGTAAGGCAGGAGGCAAGGGACCAACGGTAGGTGGAGCCAGAGGCAACAACAGGTAAAGCTACCCTTTGACTGACTGTATGTATGAAGGCAAGCAGGTAGGGGCTGGCTAAGGACAGAATGAGGTTGGGGGGCAGAGTCCAACTTGACCTAATGGATTAACATCTGCGGACAGCCACAGGGGGGTCATTTTGGACTCACAGCTGCCCATGGAGATGTAGGCCAATTCTGTGTCCATGGCAGCCGCCTACCAGCTCCATTTGGTACGCCGGAGGAGACCTTACCTGTTTGTGCACTGCCTCGCCAAAGTGCTACACGCTCTGATTATCTCCCACTTGGACTACTGCAATGCGCTCTACGTGGGGCTACCTTTGAAGGTGACTCGGAAGCTACAACTAATCCAGAACGTGGCAGCTAGACTGGTGAGTGGCAGCAACCGCCAGGACCATAGAACACCAGTCCTAAAGGATCTACATTGGCTTCCAGTATGTTTCCAAGCACAATTCAAAGTGTTGGCGCTGAGCTTTAAAGCCCTAAATATACCTGAAGGAGTGTCTCCACCCCCAGACACTGAGATCCAGCTCTGAGGGCCTTCTGGTGGTTCCCTTACTGTGAGAAGTGAAGTTACAGGGAACCAGGCAGAGGGCCTTCTGGGTAGTGGCACCCACCCTGTAGAATGCTCTCCCATCAGATGTCAAGGAGATGAGTAACTATTTAACCTTTAGAAGACATCTGAAGGCAGTCCTGTATAGAGACGTTTTTTAATGTTTGATGTTATATTGTTTTTATATTTTGCTGGAAGCCATCCAGAGTGGCTGGGGCAACCCAGTCAGATGGGCAGCATATAAATAATAAAATTAAGATGATGTTTATTTACTTCCCACCTTTCTTTCATCTTGGAACCTAAGGCAGCATACGTTTTCTTCCTAACAAGTAACCCACCTAGGCCAGTGACCAGAAATGTACATTTCCCCATACAAAGCAGTCTTCACATAGCTTTAGCATAGCTGGCTTCTGCACTGCTGCTCACACAGGTGAGGTGATTATAAGCCACAGTCAGAGATGTTGCAGAATTCCAATAAAAACAGAAGCGGAAATTGCCAACATTCACTCAATCGTCCCGTGCCAAGAATGGAAATCAATCCATTGAATACAATTGGAATTTGCTTCTGCACCCCCCCACCCCTATTTGCAAATGATACGTAACACAAACAACATGTATTTCATGATGTTATCCCCCTTCCCATTTGCCTTGCATTTCTTATACAATGAAATGAATGGCCTTTGAACTGGAACAAATGGTGTGGAATAATGTAATGATAACTTTTTGCCAGAAACTGAAATGCAGTGGAACGGAAATATTGCTGCATGTGATGAACATGGGTTTGAAAGGAAATTTATGCCATCTTAAAGCCCTACAGAGAAGGAATCTAACTGAAGGCTTCTGGGCTCAACACACACTTCGCAAACTTAAATCAACTCTCACAGTGCAACAACAGTTTGTGCCTACTCACATTGATAGCGGCTGTTCTCGAACTTTGGATCGTTGTCATTCATATCAGCAATGAAGATGGTGATTTGACACACTCCAATCAGTGGCTCCTGAGCTTGATCTGTAGCTGTCACAGAGAGCGTATACTCCTTCTGTTTCTCTCGGTCAAAACGCCGAGTCGAAACGATAACACCTAAACAGACACATTACTATCAAAGAGTCAGCAGGATCACCGCTGGCTTTAATCAGACGTTTTCACAAGTCTGCAGCAACTCACTCCCACCGTTCAGGCTTAATAAAAGCTTATCCCTTGTAATGTTTGCCTGCACAGAGAAGCTCCCTTTTTCTTCCACTCTGCAATTTATTTTTGTTGTGTCTCACAAAATAGCTTAGATGGTATACAAACATTTTTTTTATAATATTTTTTATTGATTTTCATCATGAAAAATACATATCACACCACATTACAACTTTAACAAATTTTCTCGTTTTTGGACTTCCTTCAGCCTCTCTGACAATCATCCGAATTAAACTTTTTGATTACACATTTCCTAAATTAACTATTGCCTTCTAACAAACCCTTCCACACCTATTTTTCTTTTTTACAATATTTCTTAGGTTTTTACAGAGCTTCTTTAAATGCCACTAACGTTATTTCATTGTCACTTATGCATTCCCAATATTCCACTAACTTTCCCCAGTCCTCAATGAACTTTTGATCTCGTAGATATCTGATCTTCCCTGTTAGTTTATCAAGCTCTGCATAGTCCATCAGCTTCATTCTCCACTCCTCCAATGTTGGTACTTGTTCTTGTTTCCAGTTCTGGGCCAGTAATATTCTTGCCACTGTTACTGCATATTGGAAAAGTTTACAATCCTTTCTATTTATTTCATTTCCTATAATCCCTAAAAGAAAGGCCTCTGGTTTCTTAACAAATGTATATTTGTTGTGTTTTCTAATTTTACCCATTCCTTTAACCAACAGAGACATGAAGCTTCATAATATAATTTCAGGTCTGGCAGGGCGAAGCCTCCTCTCTCTTTAGCATCTGTTAGTAACTTAAATTGAATTCTTGGCTTCTTACCCTGCCAGATATACCTTGAAATTACTCTTTGCCATTCTTTAAAGGTCATAGTCCCTTTCATTATTGGAATTGTCTGAAACAAAAATAACAGTTTTGGCAGCACGCTCATCTTTATCGTTGAAATTCTTCCCCACAACGATAACTTCATTCGTCCCCACACCTCCAGATCTTTCTTTATTCCATTCCACACTGGTATATAATTATTCTGATACAAATCAATATTCTTAGGGGTTATCCAAATACCCAAATATTTCACCTTCTTCACCACTTCTATACCTATTTGTTGTTGCATTATTCCTATCATCTCTTGCTCCATGTTCTTAGCAATTATTTTAGTCTTTTTCTTATTCAATATGAACCCTGCCACTTGACAAAATATTTCCACCTTATAAGTATGTTTTTAACACTTTCCAAAGGTTCCTCCACCGTTAGAACCAGATCATCGGCAAAGGCTTTAACCTTATATTCATTCAGGCCTACTGCAACCCCTTTTATTACCTCATTTTCCCTTATTGATTTTAGAAAGACTTCCAGGACAATGATGAATAACAGTGGCGAAAGTGGACACCCTTGTCGTGTACCCTTGGTTATCCCTATTTCTTCCGTAATCACATTATTAACAATTAATTTAGCTTTCTGTTTGGTATATATTGCCTTTATTCCATTGAGGAATTCCTTACCCACCTCCATATATTCTAAATTTTTTAACATAAAATCCCAAGATATATTATCAAAGGCCTTTTCTGCATCCACAAATATTAACATAGCTTGTTTCTCATTCCTGGCAGTCAGATATTCCAAAATATTGATTATATTCCTTACATTGTCTTTCGTCTGTCTGCTGGGTAGGAAACCCGCTTGATCCTTATGAATAACTTATTGTAATATTTTTTAATCCTCTTTGCTAAAATACTTGCAAAGATTTTGTAATCTGTATTTAACAATGAAATAGGCCTATAGTTTTTAACTTGTGTCAAATCAGAGTCTTGTTTTGGAATAAAAGTAATAAATGCTTCTTTCCATGTTTCTGGGATTTCTCTTTCCTTAAGAATATTATCCATAACTTCTTTCAACGGTATTGACAGGATGTGTTTCATTTCTTTATAGTAACTTGCTGTAAATCCATCTGGTCCCGGAGCTTTCCCTTTTTGAAATTCTTTTATAGTCTCTTTTATTTCATCAATTTCTATTGGGGCGTTCAGCTTATCTTTTTTTTCTGTCGGGATCTTATGCACCTTTTTTTTTGACTTAGATATCTTTCTATCTTCCTCATATTGTTCTTCTCTGTTCTTTTATATAGATGTCTGTAAAAGTCCAAGAATCCTTTTTTAATACCTTTTGGACTATTTCTTCTCCCTCCACGATGATTTTGTTGATTGTATTCTGTTCTTTTCTTTTCTTAATTTGCCATGCCAGCCATTTGCCTGATTTGTTAGCCGATTCAAAGTTCCTTTGTCTCATTCTTTTTATATTCCATTCTACTTCTTTGTTGATTATCATCGCAAATTGAGTTTGCAGAGCCTTTATATTCTGTTTTGCTTTATCATTATTCGGTTTCTTAACTAATTTTTGTTCGTTTTCCATTATTTGTCTTAAAATTTCCTTCTTTCCTTTTTCTCTGCTTTTATTTCTGACTGCATTCTGCTGGATGAAAAATCCTCTCATAACCGCATTGCTGGCATCCCATACTGTATTCATTTTCGTACCCTTGTTAGAATTATTTACAAAATAGTCCATCAGATTCTTTTGGGCTTTCTCAACAATTTTTTGATCATCTAGAAGATAATCATTCATTCTCCATCTGAACTTTTTTCGATCTTTCTTCGTTTCCTTGTAATTCAAGTTTTATTGGATTATGATCTGAAATTACTCTAGGTTGAATTTCTATTTGCCTGATTCTTGTAGTTAATTCATTTGAGACCCATATTTGATCAATTCTCGACAATGACTGATTTGGGTCTGAGTAGAATGTAAATTGTTTTTCCAGTAGGTGTCTCAATCTCCAAATATCAATTAAATTGCAGTTTTTTATCATTGAAAAAAATGTCTTTGGTAATTTCCCTTCTTTGCTAAGTCCTGCTGCTCTTAGTCTGTCCATTTCCATTGACACCACACCATTCATGTCTCCCATTATTATAATCTTTTGGTCTATATATTCGAACAGCTTTTCTTCCAAATTTTTAAAAAAGTCAGTTTTGTTTCCATTTGGTGCACAGTTCCTGACAATTATTATTTTTTCCCCTTGCCATTGAATCTGGACTGCGATGACTCTTCCTTCTTCATCTTTAAAAATTTGTTGAGCTTCAATTTTATTCCTTACATATAATACAACCCCTCTCTTCTTACTCTTGTCAGAAGAAATAAATTCGTTTACCAATCTTTTGTTGATCAAAACTTTCCTATGTTTTCTCGCCACATGAGTTTCTTGTAGGCAAATTATATCCAAATTTTTCCTTTTTAAACATTGTTCAATTTTGTTCCTTTTATTCCTATCATTCATTCCATTAATGTTCCAATTCAAAAAATTTAGTGCCATTATGACCTCTTAATTAAATAAGGGATTTTGTTACTATTTATAGTCCATCTGTTTTTCCATCTTCTTCTTCTTGTTCCTCTTCCACTTCTTCTTCTGTCTCTTTTCCATTCTCCTCTTCATCATCTTTAAGATTCACTCCTCCTGCTCCTACTCCTCCCACAGCTCCTTTTTCTTCATCTTCTTCTGCTCTTAATTCCTTATATTTTCTCAGGAAGAAGAAGAAGAAGAAGAGTTTGGATTTGATATCCCGCCTTTCACTCCCCTTCAGGAGTCTCAAAGCGGCTAACATTCTCCTTTCCCTTCCTCCCCCACAACAAACACTCTGTGAGGTGAGTGGGGCTGAGAGACTTCACAGAAGTGTGACTGGCCCAAGGTCACCCAGCAGCTGCATGTGGAGGAGCGGAGACGCAAACCCGGTTCCCCAGATTAGGAGACTACCGCTCTTAACCACTACACCACCACTTACTTGTCTCTTCTGGGCTTGTCAGTCTATATTTCTTACTTTTATAGAAGAAGGAAATTCCTTCAGGGAATTCCCATCTGAATTCTATGTTATTTCTCTTAAGAATTTGGACAAAAGCTTTGTATGGGTCTCTTCATTTCAGTAGTCTTATTGGAATGTCTTTAAAGATAATAATGTAACTTCCTTCAATATTTAATTTTTTTTTCTCTGTTCCTTTGTAATATCAGATTTCTCATGTCTCTGTCCTTAAATGTTATTAAACAATCTCCTGGAAATTTCTGTGTTTTTGCTGATCTTACTCTCATTCTGAATGCATTTTGAATTGTTTTTGCAACCTCTTCTGGTTCTATCTCTAACCATTGAGCCAACTCTTTTATCAGTTTCTCCTTAATATTCTCTCCCTGTGTCTCCGGAATGGCTCTCAGCCTCAAACTGCATTCTCTCTGTCTCAGATCGTTCATTGCGATCGCATCCAAAACTTCCTCCTGGGTTTTATTCATCTCTGACATACCTGTTTTCATTTTCTCTTCCTCTCTTTTCATCTCCTTCATTTCCATTTTCGTTTTCTTCCACCCTTCCTCTAATTTTTGTGTTAGATACATCTTTTATTTGACCTTTAAGTTCATTAACTGTTTCATCTATTTTTTTTATCCATTTTACCAATTCTATTGTCCACATGTTCTAATTTAGTTTCTAAATTCTTTTCACTTTGTTTAATTTCTGCAAACATTCTCAAAATTTCCGCTTTAAACTCTGACTCCTGTTTCGACCCTTTCCTGTCCGCTGGTGTTCCTTCACTCGCTTTTTTCATTTTTCCAATGTATCTATTTACAACCAACAATAAATTTCAGATCATAACAACCAACCTTCTGATAATATCAAATCACAGCAGATAGCAAAAGTATATTAACTCCCTCTCCAGACCAGGAAGGGTAGAGCCAGCAGATCTAACCAAAGGAGGGTAGAAGTCACTAAACAGTTCCAAATTCAAAATTTTTGACAGTTCCTAATTCAGAATTCTTAGTTCCACTGGGAGATGATAGTGAGGGAAAAATGGTATGGCCCGTATAGCTTCTTGCCACCAATTAGGCTAATCCTTAATGATCTCTTCTGCCACCAATTAGGCTATTTCCAATTAACTGAGGGTAGCAAAGAGCCAAAGTCCAAAATAATCCAGAACAGATGAATCACGATAAATAAAAAGAATTATAGCCAATTATAAGATTGTAATCCATTCATGAGAATTATAATCCACTGTATCCAATTATAGTAATTGTGTTTGAATTATGTCTCACGAAGACTCCCACCTGAATCAATCCAAAAATGTAAAATAAAACTTCCAAAACCTGCGATAGGAGCAGGCCACACATAAAAATTTGGGTGGAAAGATATTAGTCCATTACTGTATTGACCATACGTAAATTCTTGCAGAAATAAATCCAAAGTTGTAAGGAGTATAAGAAAAAAAAATAGAAGAAATTCCAATTCCAAATAAAAACGATTTTAAAGCCAAATAAAAATACTTTAGACAGTTTCTATATTTGGGGAAAATATAATCCACAAAAACCTTCCATAAGTCCAAAATTTTAAAAACAAAAAAAATTCCTTCCAGTAGCACCTTAAAGACCAACTAAGTTAGTTCTTGGTATGAGCTTTCGTGTGCATGCACACTTCTTCAGATACACGAAAGCTCATACCAAGAACTAACTTAGTTGGTCTTTAAGGTGCTACTGGAAGGAATTTTTTTTGTTTTGACTATGGCAGACCAACACGGCTACCTATCTGTATCCAAAATTTTAATTTAGATATTCTATATCTAGCCAATTAAATTTGTTGTATCCAATCAGTCCATAAATTTACATTAAAAAAGAAAACAAAAACCACCCACGTTTAGAAGCAGTTCCAGCCACTGTAAAATCAGCCACCAGTAAAGCAGCCTGGCAAGAAAAAAAAACAGAAGAAAAAAAACAACAAGCCAGAACAGAAAAACAAGTTGTAATTCCCTGTTTGACCACAGGGTTCTAAGTCTCATATATTATGTTGTAATATAAAAAGTTTTGGTGACTTTATAGTTTAAATTTCCCCTATTCCAAATAATAAAAATATTACCAATTACCTAATTTCAGTCCTTCCAAGACAAAAAACAGAAAAGAATCCAGCCGAAGTGGCATCCAAATATTACCTTCTCTCCTTTTATTTCCCAACAAGAAACACAGCTCTATAAATAGTAACAATGGAGTCTGGAGCTCTGTTGCGTAGATATTCCAAAAGTAAAGCTTGGATTATTCACAGGCTCCTTCCAATTCAACTCTTTGTATCTTCGAGGACTTTCAAAATTCCAGCCCTCCTCCCCCTTTTAACTTTGTTATTTTTCCACAGCTACTTCTCAGAGAGTTACTTTTAAAAGTTTAAAAAGGAGGAGAAAGATCAAAGCCGCTAGCGGCAACTCACTTCCCGTTTCCAGCTCTGCTTACAGTTCTGCGTCTGAGCTGATTTCAGAAGACGGCTGACCTCCGTAGTTTTAGCTTTTTAATCCGGATCATTCCTTTAGCCAAATCAATCCTTTTTTACAAATTAGGTCCGAATTTCTTATGATTTTTGAGAATTGAGCACTTTCCCTGCAAGCTCGGGGCTTCGCTCTCCGAAGGCAGCAATGCCTTCCCTTCAGCCCGCTTCCCTGCCCGCCGTTCTCTTCGCTCCAAACAGGAGTTACCTGACGGCCAGACGGTCAGCGTTCCGGCATCCGCAGGAACCAGAACTCCTGGACACCCACCAGAGAGTATTTTCGGGGGCTACTGTGCCCTGTAGCACCCCCTTTTCCTTCGGAAAGCCCGGGATTCTCCAAGCGGAAAAATCCCCGCTTGTGCTGGGATCGGGCTCAACCGGAAGTCGGTATACAAACATTTACTGAAGAAATTGCCCAACTCCCAATGTGTTTTGACCCAATTTCTCTCTTCTTCAGGGTAAAGGGCTATTTAAAAAAAATAATGTAACTACAGAATGCACCATGAGCTTCTGCTGAAATAAGCAGAAGATGAGTAGCCAGCTTGAAATGCATCGAGAGTCTGAAAACAAAAATTCAGTAAATACTTGTGCACCCAAATAATTTTTCATCATTATTTAGAAGCACAATACCATGAGGCTTGAAATAAGTACAAGGATATACACTTAAAAGCAAGTGACAGTAGACCAACAACCAGTTTAGATGAAGAAAAACTATTTCCAATGGGATTGGCAGGGAGGAGAGGGGTATTTAACACCCCCCATCACCCCTTCAAATGGTTCATCTCCATTTAAATTTGAAGATATAATTTATTGCTTTATTTCATAACAATAGTTTATAGACAATTTCCCATCCAAGGGTCCTGCAGCATTTATAGCAAGCACTAAAATGTTAAAAAAAAATCTATGCAAAATAAAATGAATACAGTGGTACTTCGGGTTACATACACTTCAGGTTACAGACTCTGCTAACCCAGAAATAATACCTCGGGTTAAGAACTTTGCTTCAGGATGAGAACAGAAATCACACGACGGCGGTGCAGCAGCAGCGGGAGGCCCCATTAGCTAAAGTGGTGCTTCAGGTTAAGAACAGTTTCCGATTAAGAACGGACCTCCAGAACGAATTAAGTACGTAACCAGAGGTACCACTGTATTAAAATATACATAAAATCTCAGGGCAGTTCACAAGATAAAAATACATTATAAAAGCACAAGATAACTAGTTAAAGCAAAAACAAAACAATAATCACCACCACCACCACCCCTTTCACAAATATGAATATAATGTCAGGAGCAGTGTCAGGGTCAATGGGCCAATTACTTAGCCAGAGAAAGCATGAGCAAACAAACAGTCTTCAGAAGCACTCTAGTGCAAGTGCCTCCCATATAGGGAGAGCTGTAGAGCTCAGTGGGTGGAGCACCTGCTTTGCATCTAGAAGGTCCCAGGTGTCTCCAGGTAAGGGCTGGGAGAGATCCCAGCCATGTGAAATCCTGGACAGGCCCTGGCAGTCAGGGCAGACATTGCTGAGCTACATGGACCAGTGGTCTGACTCTGTATAAAGCAGTTCCCCATGTTCCTATAGTAAGAGGGGAACAGGCTATGGAGTTAACACTTTCTGATTATGCAGGATCTGGCTCGCCCGGCATTTGAGAATGGAGACCTTCTGAAAGAACAATGGGATATTAGCTCCGCCCAAGACATGATGGAGAGCAGCAATGGCTGGGAAAAGATAAGACATAATATTTTACAAGGACAGGAAGGAACACCACGGACAGAATAATTGTCACACACAGGAGGAATAAGGATGTAGTGTGAATGCTTCAACTATAGGTGTATAAAACATTTAATGTGTCAAGACGAATGGATGTCGTTAATATTGCAGTTGCTGTATAGGGGATTGTTATTTTGACTGGAGCGTAACTGAGATGAATAAGATTTTGGAACGCAGAAACGAAGTAAATCATCAAACCATCCATTTTAGCACATGGGAGGCCACCTGAATTATATAATTTGGCATCTGAATGATTGGGATTAGTAATTGCATTATAATTTGGCATTGTTATAATGAAGCTATCATTGGATTGTTGTAAACGAAAACTAATAAAAATTATTGTAAAAAGAAAAGAAAAAAGAATTCTGGGCTAGCCAGACTATGAAAGGCAATTCTTACCTGAATCAGGATCAATACTGAAGCCCGGTGAAGCTCCATCTCTGTGCATGAGGCCATACTTCACTTCTCCATTCACTCCAAAGTCTGCATCGTAGGCTTCCACCTGCAGAACGTAGGTTCCTGGAGGCTGGTTCTCTAGAACCCAGGTACTGTCACTGTAGTAAGCACACTGAAATACAAGAAATCAGCAAGTTAACTTGAGCAACTTCAGAAATCCGTTATCATGTAAGGCACAGTACGCTGGCAACCAAATTAAGTGCAAGATAAAGCAGAAGGAGTCAGAGACATTCATCTGAAAGGAAGAGAGAAAGTTTAAAGCACAAGTTATTTAGGGAGACTTCAAAGACGGACTTAAAACTGGACGGAACTTTACAGGTTTGAACTTTTCAAAATCAGCAGCAGCCAAGCGTAGAGAATACCACATCCTGCAAGTTTGACAAGCAGAAGTCAAAACTACTAACAATTCTGCTGCTACATAAAAAAATTAAAAACACACGAATGGGGCAGCAAGTCAACTCACCTCCCTGAAAACAGGCTTGTTGTTGTTAATGTCATTTATTTCCACCACGACTTCTGCAAAGCTGCTGAGAGATCGTGGTCCCCCCGAGGAATTGTCATCTATGGCCGAGATATTTAGAACATACTGCGGGCTTTTCAGTTTAGGCAGGGGGTTTCTGCGAAGTCTGAGGATACCTGGATTCAGAAGATTGAAGATCAAAAAAAGAAAGCAAAATAAAATTAAGTATACCTGGATTCAGGAGTAGGGAGGGAGGTGGAGTTACCAAAAAGGAAAAGGAAAAGGCATCTCTCTTTACAGGACATAAGGGTCTTAAATGTGAGAACGATAGGTCCCCATAGATTTCTGGAAAAGGTGGCTTGTTTTATCTTTAGAGTGACACTTCTAAAGGGAAATGTTTGTGGAGATGATCAGGCAAATTCATCAGTGGAGCGATTGTCTATTTGACAGAATGCCTGGTTTTTATAACTATTTTAGCTGTGTAATATATTTTAACTTGTACTTTTGAATGGCTTTGGCTACACAAATAAACATTACAATTTATAATAAATGAATAAATCCAATTTATTCTGGCATTGCCAGGAAAGCTATACTGAAACAATGAGCAGCCTGCACATATTTGCAAGGATTTTCCTATTTAGGTTTATCAATACTGTACAGGCAATGCCTACGGTGCGGAAGAAAATACAATAGACTAACATTTAGCATCTCTTTCCTTACCTTTATGGCTATCCAATTCAAAATTGCCTTCTTCGTTCCCACCCGTAATTAAGTACAGCACTCCATCTCCATCAGGATCTTTTGCGTGGATGGTAGCCACTAATGTACCAGGGCCTGCATCTTCTGAGAGGAAAGTTCTGTAACTGATGTAAGGAAAGAATAAATGCATTCTAATTCCTAACTCACTCAACAATTTCCTATTAAACAACATTGCACAGTTTTTTTAAACTTCGTACAGAGTGGGCTGGGCATATAGCAAAGCACAGTGCTGGTGAAACTCCCAGCCACCACCTTAATTTCCCAGAGGCATATTTACACCCCCAAAAAAACACCCCCACATATGTAAATCGTATGTAAGTGCGTGTTATGGCACTAAGCACCTAGCAATGCCTCTGGGGCTAGGTGGGCAAGCAGATTGATACACCATAAAATGAAAATACTTGGCTTCCCCCACAAAATCCACAGAACTGTCAATTTACCCCTCAGAGAGCTACAATTCCCAGCACCTTTAACAAACAACAGTTCCCAGGATTCTTTGCAGGAATAAATGTATTTTATAGGCATGGTGTTTGCACAGCCCTGCTATCCATCATTCTGCCTGGACACTGAGGTGCAGCGCCGAGGGCCCTCTGGCGGCTCCCTCGATACAAGAAGCCAAGTTGCAGGGAACTAGACAGAGGGCCTTCTCGGGCTTTTAATGTTTAATAGGTTATTGTATTTTAGTGTTCTGTTGGAAGCCGCCCAGAGTGGCTGGGGAAACCCAGCCAGATGGGCGGGGTATAAATAAATAAATATAATAATAATAATAATAATAATAATAATAATTTGGCCTGATTTCACTTTGTGACTAAACAGCTCTTTAGGAAAGGAGAATTTTGGCTTATAGCATGTGGACTTTGTGCGATGCTAGAATTATTTGTACATCGTTTTTTAAAAGCAGTGCCATATTTTTACATATCCTGATGGTCCAAAAAATCAGATATTGCAGCTATTTTGTGCAATGCACCTTCATAACATTGCATTAGTTTCTGCAGGTCAGTTTAAGACAGCTGAGGGTTAGGATCTAACAACCATTCTGACGGGCACAATAAGATTACACAGCATATCTGCAATGCAGGAGCGGTAGCACCGCAAAGGAAGACTGCAGCTCTGCTTACACTGATTGGGAGAACACTGGGGTTTCATCATTCACATTTGTCAAGCGAATGCGCACGGATGCCGTCCCTGTCCGAGGAGGATGCCCTTTGTCCACGGCAATGACCACAAACTCATACATGTGGTTGGCTCGCTCATAGTCCAGCCGCTGATTGGAATTGACGACACCCTCGGGCGTGATGGAAAAATCCGCACTCTGAATGAAGTAGAGGATCTCAGCGTTGGATCCAGAGTCACAGTCCGCTGCAAGAACTGCAGCCAGGAATGTTTAAAAGGGTGAAAACAATGAGGACAGATGAGCTGGGTCACAATACAGAAGACTAGTCAACACAAGTTTCAGTAATTAACAAAGAACTGCTCAGACAAACAAACACTTTCTGGGACCTTAGAGTGAAGAGCAAAAAATAAAGGAATTAGTACCAATAGTAATAATGATTCAGACAGGAGCCCAGGTAAATTTGGAAGCTGATTGGTAAGGGGTAGCCTCGTGGAAATAATTAAAACCTTGTCTGGTGGCAGCTGGTCTTTAAAGCGGGAGAGTGAACAGAGGGCTACACTCTGTGTTAGCAGGAAACACCCTCCCATCAGAAGGCAGGGGGCCCACAGTGGCTGGAAGGGGACCATCACAGTCTGCCAAACGCAACCTAGCAAAAAGCTGGTGTTTGCACTGCGGATACAAACATGACAGGAAGTAGAAGAGCTGTTCTGTGCTGTTTCTAACACCCAAGAAAGATGTATTCACAACTTGCCAACAGGGAGAAAACACGTTGTAAAGCCCTGTGGGAGCAAACACTTTTTTCAGAATCCCCAGTGCAATTAAGAGGATGGAAACTCACTGACCTTTGAGTATTCATTCAAGATACTGAGGGCACGAGACCAAGAGCTGTCCAAATATTCAGCAACAGGTTTTTTTTTTAAAAAAAGCAAAATATAATAGTGACTGCTTATTTGTTCGAAGTGTGATAATAAAGGGGGGGGGGTGAATAAGCAGAATGCCAGAATGAAATCTTATTATACATGGATGTATTCTTTCCAAGTGTCATGACTACACCATCAGGCTCAACCCCAGAATGAGAGGCTCTGGAGGAAGATGAGGAGGTATAGGAGGCTAGTACAGATGTCTGCTGAGCCCCCACACACCTCGCACCCCGCCTGGCTGTAGCGGGAAGGAAGATGGAAGTCCGGAGCTGGACAGAATGTTGTTGGAATCTGGGAAGGGCTCTGAGGGTGGGGAGGAGGGTCCCCAGTGCTCCATCCCAGGACCATGGAAGAGGCACATGTGCCCACTTTCGTACTAGCTGCCCGAGCAGGGACAGAGACTCTTGTGAGTAAGGGCTGCACCCATCTCTGCTTAAAGTAGTTCACCTGCAGTCCTCGGCTCACCATGTGGCGCTTTGCAAAGACAGGCAGGGGAATGATGGCTCTGGTTTACCTTGCAATAAAGAGGTGCCTATAGGGATTGATTCAAGAATGCTTTCTCGGCTATAAATAGATTGCTGAAATTCAGGAGAGCAGTCGTTTTCATCCGTGATATGAACTATGACCTACAAGGGGACAGAAGAGAAATGCTTAGTTACATGATATCTGATCACATGCATATTTCTTTGTCAAGAGAAATTCATTCCATTTTCCATAGTCCCTGGAAAATGTACATCCTGGAGTTCTGGTTCTAAAGCGACCACTCAAGGTGGCTTACATAACTTAGATAATTAAACAATTCTAGGTATCTGCTCTATATTGAGCCTGACCATTGGTCCATCTAGCCCAGTACTGTCTACACTGACTGGCAGAGGCTCTCTCCAGGGTTTCACACAGTGGTCTCTCCCAGTCCTATCTGGAGACACTGGATTTTGAGCCTGGGACCTTCCCCATGCAAAGCAGATGCTCTACCATTGGGCTATGGCCATTTCAATGGTCTTACATGAAAAGGTAATTAAACAAATTATATTTTAGATCTAAAAATATAAAGAACTGAACTTAAAAAAACAACACAGATTATGAGGCAGCGGATAAACCAAACAATAAGGAACTGATGAACACATCACCTCAGGCATCCAGATTTTGGGAACCATGTACTGAAAAATAGGCACCCTTTGTTTCTGTTTATTATTGTTGTTGTTCATGCTATTCAACATAGCATTAAGCAGACTGCTCCACTGCACAAGGAGAAATCCATGCACTGGATGGATCACCCCCCCACTCCTATCTCCAAGTTTCCTAAATCTGTTCCAGGGGGTTCCCTCAACCCTTCAGAGCAGATTTGGGAATGGCATGGGGTGTAAAGGTAAAGGTAAAGGACCCCTGGATGGTTAAGTCCAGTCAAAGGTGACTATGGGGTTGCGGCACTCATTTTGCTTTCAGGCTGAGGGAGCCGTCGTTTGTCCACAGACAGCTTTCTAGGTCATGTGGTTGGCATGACTAAACCACTTCTGGTGCAACAGGACACCTTGATGGAAACCAGAGCTCACGGAAACACTGTTTCCCTTCCCGTCACAGAGGTACCTATTTATCTACTTGCATGCTTTCGAACTGCTAGGTTGACAGGAGCTGGGACAGAGCAACAGGAGCTCACTCCGTTGTGAGGATTAGAACCACCGACCTTCTGATTGGCAAGCCCAAGAGGCTCAGTGGTTTAGACCACAGCACCACCCGTGTCCCGGGGTAGCCCATGGGGCATGCATGGGTGGAGAAAGGGAAATCCCCTTACACAAGCGCTAATGCCTTTTTTAAAAAAAATCCATTTGGGGTTCTGATTCAATAGCCAAACTTTTAGGGCTGACATTGGAGGACTGGTATTTCGATATGCTCTGTGTAATGATCTTAACATGCAACCCCCCTATATTGAAATGAACAGATCACCAAGTACGGAAAGGAAAACCCTGGCTCTACCTCAGTGACGCTGCTGAGCAAACTCTCGGCTTCCATTGCTTTAACTAAAAAATGATAGAGGTGATGCTCGCTCTCGTAGTCCACCGTATGAGTCAGGCTTAGCATGCCGGTCTCTGGGTCCATGCTGAACAGGCCACTGGGATTCATCAGCAGAGTGTAAGAGAGAGGCTGGCTTTGGAAGGAGACTGCTTCAATAACAGCCACTCTGAAAAGGAAAGATTAACCAAGAGACAGCTTGTTAATCCTGGGTAGGCAGAGGTGAACCAAGATCCCTTGCCAAGTTACCAGTTTCTCCTTGCAAATTTCATTTTTACACTTTCAGTACATGGATTTAAAAATAACTCCTGAAATTAGACTTCAAATTAGGCTGCTCCCACTTTGCTCTTCCCCTAGTTGGGTGGGAAAACAAACCACAGAGGCAGCTGGCTTAACAATTACCAGCACCTATGGTTTGTCCCTCACCAAACAAACAGTGATCTGTTTCTCCCAAACAAACCACAATTGGGGAGGTGGTTGGGACATCAATGCTAAGCCAGCTGCTGCGTGGTTTGCTTCAAGCAAAGGAGGAGCAAAGCAGGAATTGCAGGGCTGTGCGCACCACCATGCAGATTGTGCAAAGGACGATTTGCTCAACCGTAGCTAATGGCCTGGTGTTCTGTCTAATGTGGCCATTAGGTTTCTGCAGACACAAACTGGGCTCAGAAAACAACAGGAAGCTACTAGAGCTGTAGCATGCTCCTGTTGACCCATTCACATCAAGAAGCAGATTTCCACATTTTTCACCTGATAAAGCTTCAAAGCAGCCATCAAGGGTCGCCCCAGTAGAGCAAGCTAGACCCAACTACACACTGAAAATATATTTTGGTTTTACAATGCAAGCTTTTTATGTTTATGTAACGTGCGTAAGTATCTACGACACAGTCTTTTAGTACAGCAGGACATTAATTCACTACTTACTTTTCATTCGCTGGAGTATTTTCTGGAACAAACACACTGTAGGACATATTTGTGAACTGAGGAGGCCTGGAGCCAGCCAGGATAGAGATGTAAGCGTATGGGCTTTTGCTGCCATATTCATCAATGGCCAGCACGGTGACCACATACTCCTGGTTCAGAGTTAAAGGCAAGCCAGTTGTCAATATGACCCCTGTGTCCATATCTATATCAAATCGTTCCTCACCACCTGTTGAGTGAAAGGAGTACAAAAAATTATGAAAAGAGGTGTTGTTACCTTTTAGCACCAAGCTCCTCACTTACACAAATTTCTTTCCCATTACTATTTCCCACCAACACTGACCCTTACACACTGCAGTGGACAGAATAAGGTTCTTTTGATGGATGAGTGACATCTAAACCAGCAAGCAGTATGGCTTAGCACATGGGTAGGCAAACTAAGGCCCAGGGGCCGGATCCGGCCCAATCGCCTTCTAAGTCTGGCCCACAGACGGTCTGGGAATCAGCGTATTTTTACATGAATAGAATGTGTGCTTTTGTTTAAAATGCATCTCTGGGTTATTTGTGGGGCGTTGTGGGGCATTTCCCCCACAAAAAATATAGTCTGGCCCCCCACAAGGTCTGAGGGACAGCAGACCGGCCCCCTGCTGAAAAAGTTTGCTGACCCCGGCTTAGCATATCCGCCAAACTTGGTGCTCCACTTATTATGCCTGGGAAGGAAGACTTTGAGATGCCACCATCAGTATTCTGAACAGGAATTCTGTTCCTATCCCTGGGCCAAAGTTAGTAGCACACATGAGCTGCCATTGTCTCCTGCACACACCAGTGGCACAGGAAAGAGCAGAACCTGCACACATTCCTGTGTACACTCTGAGCCAATTAAAAATCCCATTTATGCAAAGTGGTTTGGCACTAGCGATTAAATCAAGCAAGTCCCTAACCAATTTACCTCACTTGACTACCTTACGCTATCTGCTCTGCTGCTTCTACCAAGCACATAGCACAGAAGAATGAAGGGCATAAGAAGGGAAAGTAAATTATAAGGGAAAGCAACAGCAGTAGGGGGAGAAAAGACCATTTGCAGAGCACTGACGCTTCAAACTACCCGGTAATCTAGGACTCAGCACAGAAAGTAGTTTGGCTGTGGCTGCAGTGGGGTTTGTTGAGGTGGGGACATAAAATGAGGCGGTAAAGATGCAATCCCTTAGTCACTTTTCAATTAAAATATGCATAATCAACGCAACGTAACAAAGGCTTTTTAAGTCTGCCAAAAAGAAACTATCTGGGGCAGTTTAATCTCCAGAGGTGGGTCAGTAGAGTGTGTCATTTTAAGGGGTGAAACTTAATTTTTGCAAATTTCTTCAATGAAGGGTTTTGAAAATATGGTTTTGGGTGTGATGAATTCAAATCTGCTATTATTTTTGTGACTGGACAATATTTAGCTTGGTAAATCTGCATTTGATGAAGATGCACATAAGCTGCTTTTGGAAAACCTATGAGTTTTAATTTTACCTACTGAAAATGTCAGGTAATGCTAAATAAAATAAGAAGAAAAATATAAATATAAATAAAAACAAACAAATAAATACTTACTATAACTGCAAGTACTTGGCAATCATTTTAATGATTTCTATGCAATTTTGCAAACATTTTACTTGCCAAGCCAAACTAAATTATATTAACCCAACTATCTTTTGAATTTCCCCAGACACGTTACTTTTTAGCACCACCCATTTTTTGAATTGGAAAGTTGAAATATTCAAAGCACCCTAGTGGGTCAGGGCTTGAATCCTGGCAGTGCATCAATGGGTTTCAAAATAAAAAGAGGCAAAATTCATTTCAGACAGAAAGCAGCACCTATTTACCTGCAACCAGAGCATAGGATATCCCAACACTAGAATTTTCATTACCACTGTAATGGGCAACAAGTTGATAGACTGATGTGCCTGCTCGAGCGTCAGGATCAACACGTGCCAAATAGGGGTACGGATACATTTCCCAAGAGATGAGTTCCTCTTCAACAGCTATAATCACCACGCGGCACAAATACCAGTCATGGTCTGCAAGGGATACAGAAAAAGTTAAAATAAGTAAATAAGAATTTGGGAGCTTACACAGAGAGGCGCAGGGAGGCCCAGCAAGGCCCTCCGCTACCATAGATATATACTGTGGTATCAATATATTTAACTGGTTATATATTGTGATGTTGAGAACCAGGTATCGCCTAGCCCTACTCTTAGCTGGCAGGAGAACATGATAAGGTGGGAGCTGTCAGTAATAATTAGAGCTTAAGTTCAGCAGGCACATCTTCAACCCTTTACAGCAGAAGATTAGTGGTTAACTGCAAAGATGGTTGTATTAACACCTGTGACAGCACAAAAAATCATTTGTCAGGAACAGTCATATATAGCACCAATATCTTGGCTAATTAATTGGACAGCTAATTAACACAAATGGTGTGATAAGAATCCTTTGTCTTGGTTTAATGCTTTCCTTTGGATTCTAGGAAGTACCCCATGTATTTCAGTGGGCATCTTAGCATGCACAGAAGATAGTTAGCTACTGAATAACTATAAACTGCACGTGTAAGAAAAATAATTTTGTAAGGAAATGGGGTAGGCAGGGAGTGAGTGCTGAATTCTTTCCCACCTATACTCCTTCCTGAAAGCCCCACTCTGTTTTTATTTTGATCAGAATAGGGACTGTTTCAAGGAATATCAAAACCAACGGTGGGATTTTTTTTTGGGGGGGGGGGTGAGAACTGTTACAATTCCTGCTCCATGATTACAGTCATGGGATTTTTGTCTTTTGCATGACGGTATATATTTTGACTCCACAGAGTGGGAAGTGACGGAGACAGGATGTTTGTGTTACTGTGTTCTGTGAAGTGGGACTATTGTCCTTTGTTTTTACTCTTTGCTGTCTGATGCTAGAGAGAGAGGGAGCCATGTTGCAGTGCTCCGTGTGTGTTTATATGTAAATAAAGTAGATTAGCCAAAATGCTGAGGTCTGTCACGCAAGTTGCGAAGACTCTGCAGATCCCTAAGTGTGCTAGTGTCTGTTGGCACCGGTCACTGTGATGTTTGGGCTGAAGAATGCTTATGAAGCTCCCGGTCGACCAGGAGGGAGACAACATGCCATCGGGCATGTGTCTCTGCCAGGGTCCTACTCGAGTGTAGGATGAGCTTCTAACAACCTCCCAGTTGCTCACAGAATTGTAGAGCTGGAAGGGAACCAGATGGTCATCTAGTCCAATGCAGGACTCTCAATTAAAGCACCCATGACTGATGGCCAAACTTTGCTTAAAAACCTCCAATGAAGGAGAGTCCACCACCTTCCAAAGTTAATAAGTGACAGATTTATAATCCCACTGCAATGCAAAAACCCCACAAGGCATTAAGCCCATCATTACAGCATACAAACAAGCTCTCAGAAACCACTCACGGAGCTCACCCACTAATTTGCACATAGGTCACTTAATAGCCAGAGGATAACAAGCCATAGCAATCGATGCAAACTGGCTTATGTTTGAACTTGAGCCATTCTGCAGGGAAGGACTTTGCTAATATGGTGCCCTGAGTGAGGACAAAATTTGGCAGCCCCCCCAAAAAAATATTTCTTATTATCACAATAATTCATTTATTATTTTGTGCTCCCTCGACTTGGGGAAACCTCCTGCACTGTCCTAAATCCAGCACTGCTTTATGAAACCAATGAACTCTAAAACCTGGCCAGCGAACAGGGCACACCAACAGAAAACGCTATCTGGACCTTGATTAGTTTTAACTTCTGCTCAAGCAAAGAGTAGGTATGGATTCGGCACAAAGAACTGGAGCTTCACCAGTTTTCTGTAGCATTGTCAGCATCTCAAATGCCTTGCAGCCCTCCTTTAAACCCTCTTTTTTGTGTAAACCCATCTGGGGTGTTCTGCTTTGTTTTTACAATCAAGCGGTATGTAAATTTTATGAAATAAATAAATATAATTCACCTTCAAAACCATCTTGCAATGGATAATGGTCTTTGGCTAACATGGCCAACAATCAGACATGATGGGAGCTGTTGGCCATCTTGCTAATGCCAAGCAGGTTTGGGTCTGGATGGAGCCCCAATGAGAGACCACTGCATCTTTGTATCCAAAACTGAACAAAGGAGTATTATAATTACATGAAAAGCACTGTTTTATAGGCACTAACTGTTATGTACTGAAGTTCTCACCCTGGGCCAGCAGGGGGATACTGTAGATAGTTATGCAAATGAAGGATCGAAAAGTGACGTTCAGCGATTGAATAGTTTTGTATGCAAATGAAGGATCGAAAAGTGACGTTCAGTGATTGGATAGTTTTAGAATGTTGCAACAGTTACAATTGTTCTGTAGCTCTATATAAGCAGGCTGACTGAGCTCCTCAGTTAGTTCTGTTCCAACTTACAAAATAAAGAGCTGCTTTGGAGAAATCGCTGTGTCGTCTGCTATGTCAACCCACAACTTAACACTGACAAGAAAACTGAGGTTAGTTCTTGGTATGAGCTTTTGTGTGCATGCACACCTCTTCAGATACATATCTGAAGAAGTGTGCATGCACACAAAAGCTCATACCAAGAACTAACTTAGTTGGTCTTTAAGGTGCTACTGGAAGGATTTTTTTTATTTTGTTTTGACTATGGCAGACCAACACGGCTACCTATCTGTAAAAGAAAACTGAGGCTAAGAGATTTAACTTACTTGATTAAAAAGAGGCCTTACTGAGGTTGACTTGATTAACTAAAGCCACTTAGAAAGAGACAACCACCTTTGCTTGACAATGGCTTTTAATAATTCCAGATGCACTCGCACAAGTTTGGTTTCCATACTTTACTGGCGGCTGGCTACATCGTTCAAAATTCGCCAGGCACCAGGTGCACTTTGCACCTGGCTATCGGCCACTTGCGACCAAGTGAAGATGCCCAGGCACCAGGATAGCACCTGATGTCTTCACCATCTGGAGGTGCCACGCCTTGGATCTTGACTGTTTTCACGCACTAGCAACACATGCTGGAGAATTCTATCCATTATATTTTATCTGCATGGTCAGAATGAATTTCAGGAACCAAAAAGTCGTACTGAAAAATATGACTTTCAAAGCTGTCTGGCCCTGAAATGGCAACTAGGCATTCCATTTTGGTGACTGTAACCCTGGTTTAAGGAGTCTAGCTTATATAGCTGAGTTTCTAACTCTGGCTGGCTACTTACACAATGCTGCCAACTTTGATGATTGTGTTGACGGGGCTTTTGGTGAAGAAACAATTCCTGTGGTTTGTGCTCCAGACATGCTTTTCAAATGGAACAAAAGCCAACCAAATTACCTTCTTGCATTTAGAATGTTACATACTATTAGCCAAAAATCCAGAAGTACCCAAATACTTAACATCAGTGCTACATCAGACAAGCATTTTACAGACTACGAAATGTGCCTCCCTGGCTCCTGATTTTCAACCAAGCCCCCGCCTACAAAAAAAAGAAAGATCAGAAATACGAAAGCATTCAGCTAGTGCTGAATCAATATGACCACACAACGTTTTGTTCCGTTGAAATAAACAGCTTGATGTTACAGCCAAGCCATTTGTCAATACCGATCTGTCACCACAAGACAGCGATCTGGCAAGACACAAAATCAGCAGGATGTTTAAGCCAAACTGATACCGAAGAGTGCAGGGGGGTGGGGTATTACTACCTACCTAAACCACACGGGCCTGGTCTGGGCAAGTTTACTCAGCCCAAAATAAGTGTTGAAAACTGAATGCAAACCACTGCTGCTACACCTTCATCCCACCAACTTATTCCAAAAGTATACAAATCAAGAATAAATGTAAGCTGCTTAAAGAAGAGACATATATTTCCTTCATCATGTGAGGTACTGCCAGTACTTGGAACAATTCACTGAAATAGTTCAAAAATATCTCTGAAGTCGTTCCTGTAACTTCTGGGTGAACTGATGAAAATTAAATTCCTCTGACAGAATGCGGACCATTTTTAATTTAGTTCCATTTTAATTCAAATCGGTTTTCATTGCACTTAACTCTGTCTTTGATGGTGGTCATGGTATTTACTATTTTTGTCTATCTGAAAAGTGCATTTCTTAGAATACACACTTTTAACACTCAGAGAACATCTGTTATAGGCTCTATGATAAATGTTACACATAATATGAGTTGATTTGTTATACAGAGTGTTAAAGGACAGTCAGCAGCCACCCTTCAGAAATACAGAACATATAGCTTTTTTCCCTTTTTTACACCCTGCTCTTTTAGCCTTTCCATTTTGCTAAGAAATAAGGAGATGGGAACCCTTGGAACTCCTCTCAAACGCTCACAAAAGGTGCTTTTCTTTGCTTTCATAAACCTGCGGCAGGGTTCAATATGCAGCTTATGGTCACTTTGTCTCTCAAGTAGGGCAGACACCAAGAGCCTCAGCAAGATCAAGGGAAAGGACACAAAGGATGGATTTATTCTGGAAGAAAAGGAAAGCAATAACGACCAGTACAAAGAAGCAGTCCTGGGAATTTAATGGATTTTGTATTTTCCTATCTTTAAAAATTTAGACTAATTTGGAGATTAAATTGGCTTTTGTAATTATCTGTTTACTTTGCTAATTGGGACCCCCACAGACTAAATTAGACTCCCAGGGACAAGGAGGCATAGAAAGTTTATGCCCATTCATGACTGGGGGTGTTCTGAGATGACAGAGCAATGTACACAAACCTTAAAAGACTATGAGAATAGCACACAAAATAACGAAACCGGAGACAGCAAAGCATCAAACCTACTTTTTCGTAATATCCATGGTGGGCAATAACATTGCCTGAACTAGTTTATCCTTAAAGAATTCTATGCACTAGGTGTATTTCCATTTTATAGGTAGGAAATTGAAGTTGAGAGATAATTTCCTCAACATGTGGTTATTATGGGAGTTGCTTTATTCCATTTTCATTATATAGCTTATTTATACTTTGTTTTTAAATGTGCTGTGAATCGTTCGGAGACCTCTGGGTAGCGAGGGATCAAGAAGTCTAATAAATAAGTAACAACCACACAGGGCAACTTTGTACTGTCTGTTTAAGTGTAATCCTACTCAAATGAACGGCACTAAAAAAATTACAGAATTCTCTTTACATTTCCTTCCTCATCTTTATAGTCCACATAATGGATGTTGGTAAAGGGCTGTTTGCTCCATGCAGTCATGAAATACATATGGGTCAAGCTTGGACTTCCACAGTATTGCACCATCGCAAGAGCCACCAATGGGTTGGTTTTTGCCAATTCTTCCGAGTGCATTGTAAAACGTAATAGTTACCGGAACTGCTTAACAGTTATAAGCAACCCCACAGACATTTTTCCAGCATGTTTTATTTTGAAGATTTCCAAATGTAATTTAATTTTGAACAGCTGCTCTAAAGGAAGTGCGGCTATGACCTTGTCCTACATGATCACTGGAATTATTTCCACCCCGAGGCGTTTTGTCTTGTCGATATTGTTATTGGGCACAGGATGAAGCAGAACACAGCTTTGCAAAGAGGATCATGGCAGAGATCATAATAAGCTCTTTTTAAAGAACAACAATGCAGAAGAGCAGCACGCTGGTTGTGCAGTTGGCTTCACAAGTTAACACAGCAATACCTTTCATCGGTTTGCCTGCTTTTAACTTAATAACCTAGATCAAGCCTGCACAAAAACCCTTGTCTGGACTTTTAATGCAGTGGAGGTGGATGGGACTAAATCGTTTGAGGGGCTGGCACGGAGGCGAAGCGCAGCTCAATATCTTATTATTTATACATTTCATAAAATTTAGACACCACTTGGTTGTAGGAAGAAAAACTCAAAGCTGTTTGCAAAAAGAACCAAACAGTAAAATCGTCCATAGGTAAAGGTAAAGGGACCCCTGACCATTAGGTCCAGTCGTGGCCGACTCTGGGGTTGCGACGCTCATCTCACTTTATTGGCCGAAGGAGCCGGCGTACAGCTTCTGGATCATGTGGCCAGCATGACTAAGCCACTTCTGACAAACCAGAGCAGCGCACGGAAACGCCGTTTACCTTCCTGCCAGAGTGGTACCTATTTATCTACTTGCACTTTGACGTGCTTTCAAACTGCCAGGTTGGCAGGAGCAGGGACCGAGCAACAGGAGCTCACCCCGTTGCGGGGACCCAAACCACCAACCTTCTGATTAGCAGTCCTAGGGTCTGTGGTTTAACCCACAGCGCCACCCGCGTCCCTAAAATCATCCATAAGCACAGTTAAAAATAGCTATTTAAAATATTCAAGGGATGTAGTAGAGCATGCGGTTTACAATAGGAAGTGAGGATCCTGTCACCCTCTTGGATCACAACTGCAATCATCTACGATCGTTGGCCATGGTGGTTGGGTCTAGTAAGAATTGGAACCTAGGAACACCTGGAGAGCCAGAGGTTCTCTGTTGCTGTTTTGAATGGAGAAGGTCCCAGGTTCAGCCCCTGAGATCAAGTAGCAGCTGGTGGGAAAGAGCATCTGCCTGTGACTCTGATGCCAGAGAGGACAATACTGGGCCAGATGGAGAAATGGCCTGACCTCTGTTACCATGTTCTCATCCATGACATTTGCAAACAGAAATGTACACTGTAAGCATGGGAAAGATCTGGATGTTGTTGCATCAAACCTGCACTAAGACACTGTCTAGATTACGTCAATGGAAAGAGTCATATGAGATGGAAACTAAGCCACTTGGAGAGGCTCCACAGCTCAGTGTGGCCCTCCAGATACAACTCCCATTATCCCTAGCCATTGACCCTGCTATATCTGGAGAGCTACAGGCTACCCATCCCTGCTGCAACAGGCACAAGGTTAGCAGCTTGAGAACACATCTGGCTTCTTCATATGACCAAAAATAAATAAATGTGTTGTTAGCCCTTGTGAGTGTGAAACCTCAACTTACACTGAAGTCCAGGGATGGGAAACAAAGAGGAAGCTTTAGAACACATATACAAAGTGTATCTAAATATGTTCAATCTCTATGACAGTACCACCTGCATGTAGATAACAAGAGTAAATCCCAGGCGCCCCAGACAGCACAGTCAACGGGCAAGTTGTAGTTCAGTAACATCTGGAGGGCAGAAAATTTGCTATCCCTGATATGGGCACTTGCCTCTACTTAGAGAAGGAAGGTGTACTACTGAAAATCCAGACACCATGGCTTCAAAATCAAACAAGCTCTCTTATCACCGCTCCCCGTCCTTCCCATTTTGCTTAATATCCAGCATGATAAAGAGTTTTGCTGGACTCAAAGAGCTTGTGCGCTTTTTGTGACATTTTGGTTAGTGATAATAAAGGGACTTGCTCCACTACAGTCAGTTCCATCTTAGAAGTTTTGAAGACTAGAAACTTAATTTTTTTCCAGAAAAAAAGAAACAAGATTCTCAAGAGGCTGAATTACTATGCTTTCACTGGTGGGGTGGGGGGGTTGCAATCAAGGAATGTAAACAATGAATATCAATACTGCACTTTCTGATATTGCGGCTGCACCTGTTTAATGACGTCTCTCTTTAGAAAGGAAGCTGCATTTATTCAAAAGCAAACAGCATATTTGAAATAACTGTAGTTTTGTGCAAACAAGCAACCATTTTCACACTGGTTAGGAAGGATCCCTTAGTCCACACACAGTTTGCCAAGGATAATAGGATGTACAGCTTGAAATGTGCTTCAGCATGTCTTGTTTGCTTGTGAATGTTTGCACCATAACTCAATATTCTGCGCCAAACTGCTGAAATCTTTACAAATGATGAACTCACACAGCTAAACTATAAAATACAAAGTTGAAGAAAAATCAAAACGTCTGCCACCTGGGATCAAACAGCGTGACATTGTGTTTACCTGTCCTGACTTTTTTCTTTTAAAATAAGAAGCAGCAATCTGGAGGCTGCAATCTCAAACAAAGAAATGAGGGAGGTGGAAGAGCCTCTCAAACCATTTTTCTAATCAAATATTGCTCTCCCATGTCCTTTTTCTCCCCAAAGGGAAAACATGAAAGGATTGTGTACTTTTCCCATCAGGAGAAATGGCCCAAGGATAAAGAGTGAATCACCTCCTTCCCATCCACCAGACCTGTGACCATTTTCATTTGAGAAAAAGGCTGAGCAAAATTACAAACACTTGAGCACGATGTGTACTTTGAAGCATTACACAAGTCTCATCTATGGAGAGTAGCTGTATCACAAGTCTGAAGAATTAGGAGGCAGAATTTCTGCTCAGTAGGTTTATTTACAGACTTGATGCATTTCTAAGGTATGCAATCCCCCACACAAGTCAATATATGCTTTAAATCAAAATAATTAAAAAGGGAATGAGCCTGTGAACTCCAGCATCCTTTTTGAAATAATCACATGAATGAAGGCACCAATCTTTCAGTCTACATGCTGCTTCAGTGTTGTTCCCACAGCACCACAAAAACATTGCTATCCCAAGAAATCATTTGGGCTGCTTATGCAACTGGAACAGCCTTAGTGGCAAAGCAGTTCTCTGACCGGCTCCACATGGGACAATTTACCACACAACACACATCTGGCACTTAACACTGTGTTCCCTTCAGCATCAAGCCCAAGCATTTTAGAATATGCTGCATTTAGATAGTTAGATGGTTTCATTATTCTCAATCTTATTGCATCGCTGTGACGTTTACCTTAAATTTCTGTGTGGACAACCCCAAAAGGTATACTTTGAGTACAAGGACTGGCTTATTATACCTGTTGTTTTTATTAAAACCCCTAAGATGTCACTGCATCGGCTCCGCACCTGCTCAGAGACCCCCACGACTTAGCAGGCTTCCCACCTGTGAGGCAGCCTCACCTTGCCCGTCTATCCGATGCACCTTGACCACCACCTCCGTCCGGCCTCCCCTCTCCAGCTGCCGGACGAGGGACAGTCGGCCGGAGCCCCTGTCCAGCTCCACCGGGAAAGCCCCCGCCGCGGCCGGAGAGACCATCTCGAACCAGCTGCCGCCGGCCTCCTGGTAGCGGGTGTCCGGGACGGTGAAGATGAGCTCCCCCGCAGGCGCCCCGACGGGGACGCGGACTTTGTAGCTGGGGCTGGAGGAGGCGGCCAGGGCGCGAGCCTTGCGCGGCGACGGAGCAGCGCCTTGGACCGCGGCCGTCGTCGTCGTCCTCTTCCTGACGGCCAGCTCCAGGCGCCTGGCGGGGCTGCGCAAGGGCCGGGGCAGCCCGTGGTCCTGGGCCGAGACCCAGAGGCTGAGGCGGCGCAGGCCCAGCAGGGAGCCCACGGTGAGCACCTGCCCGCTGCGCGGCACCACGAAGAGGCGGCGGCCCGGCTCGGAGGCGCCGGGCCACGAGCCGTAGGTGAGGCGCGCGTTGGCGCCTTCGTCGGCGTCCAGGGCGCGCAGGCGCGCCACCTCGGAGCCCAGCGGCGCCAGCTCGTCCACCTCGAGGGGCGGCGCGGGGCCCGGCGGGAAGCGAGGCCGGTGGTCGTTGCGGTCCAGCACCCGCAGCCGGAGCAGCAGCGCCGCCCTCGAGGGGCCCGTCAGCGACAGGCTGTAGCGCGGACGCGCCTCCCGGTCCAAGCGCTCGGCCGTGCGCAAAAGCAGCAGCAGCGCCGGCCGCCGACGGGGAGCCCCGGGCGGGAGCAGCTGCAGGGCGAAGTGCGAGGCGCCGTCGCCCTCCAGGGCCCAGGCGGCTCCCGGAGTCGGCGCCCGCGGCAGCAGCCTCCGCAGCGGCACCCGCAGCCCTTGCACCCGCGTCCCCGGAGGGCTGTTCTCGGGCACCTGCCCATAGAAGCAGAGCGCGCGCGGCGAGGCGGGCCAGCGGCCCGGGGAGCCGCCCGAGCCGGCCGCCAGCCAGAGGAAGAGGAGCCATCGGCGGGCCCCGGCCGGCGAGTCCCTCATTCTCCCCCTCGGTGCGGCGCCGAGCGATTCCCGGAGACGGGGCAAGTTCTCCAGCAGCCCGAGACTGCGCGCCAGCACCGCCGACTCCACGTGGAGGGATGGACGGGACGGACGCGCCGCCCTCCGCGCAAGAGCCGCCCATTGGATGAGCGGAGGAGGAGCGCGTTTGCCTAGAAACTTGTTCCGTGTGGGTCGATGGTGTGATAAAACGGCCCGCGCTTTCTCCAAACAGATACGTGTTTGCAGATTCTGTGCGTAAGGTCACTCTCGCAGAAGCGATGACCAGTGATTTTGGGGGGGGGGTGATGCCGCCCGCAAGGCGGGAGGAAGAGTCAGGGCAGACTTGAGACAGGGGAAAGCGCGCCAGATGTCGCAGAAGAGGAGAAAGTTCAGCCAAGAGACGGGTCCGTAGGCCACCTTCCCCCGCGCCGCTTTCTCCTAGAACCAAGAGGGGCTTGAACATAGCTGTCAACCTTCCCTTTTTTGCGAGAAATTCTCTTATTCCAGCGCCGTTTCCCGCTGCTATCCCGGATTGTTAGATATCCCTTATTTTCGAGGCTGCTGATCCCTTATTTTCAAATCTGAAAGTTGACAGCTATGGGCTTGAAGCGAAAAGCGCATCAGCACCTTCAATGCAGAAGTCTCAGGTTATGGCTCAGGCTGCATCAACCAGAATATGTACCTTCCTGGAAGGAGAGTCAATCACCTTTCATGGGAGTCCATTCCACTGTCAAACAGCTCTTATTGTCAGAAAGTTCTTCCTGATGTTTAGTCGGAATCTCCTTTCTTGTAAATTAATCTGTTGTTTCCAGTCCTACCCTCTGGAGCAGGAGAAAACATGCTTCCTCCACGTGACAGCCCTTTAGATACTTGAAGAAGGCTATCATATCTTCTCTCAGTATCCTCTTTTCCAGGCTAAGCATACCCAGTTCCCTCAACTATTCCCTCTAAGGCTTGGTTTCCAGACCCTTAATCATCTTGGCTGCCCTCCTCTGCCACATTCTAGTTTGTCAATATCCTTCTTGAATTGTGGTGCCCAGAACTGGACACAGTACTCCAGGTGTGGTCTGACCGAGGCAGAATAGAGTGCTACTATTACATCCCTTGATTAGGACACTATACTCCAGTTGATGCAGTCTAGAATAGCGGCAGCTTTTTTTGCTGCTGCATCACACTGTTACGTTAAGCTTGTGGTCTACTAAGACCCCTAGGGTCCTTTTCACTTATACTACCGGCAATCCAGGTGTCCCCCATCTTATATTTGTGCAGCTAGTTCTTCTTGCCTAAGTGTAGAACCCGACATTTGTCCCTACTGAAATTCAACTGTGGATTTTAGACATAAAAAGAATCAACAAAATGTGCAGAGGTTAGAGTTTGTTTCTTTAATAAAAAAAAAGGTTAACAAGGCACATGTTCCAACTGGACTGCAACATCGACAGCAAGAGGTTTGAATGCTTTTCTTTTTTAAAGGACTAGTTATTTCTCCATTCATTAGAACCATAACAGGTTATGCCCGAAAAGCACTTAATTAGAGTGATGCTTGTGCATGCACACGAAAGCTCATACCAAGAACTAACTTAGTTGGTCTTTAAGGTGCTACTGGAAGGAATTTTTTTTGTTTAAGCTTTCTAAATACCACCTTCAAAGTCTTCAGGGAATGTTAGGAAAATGCTGCATTTTGCACAACTAATAAAAATAAAAAGACCTCATTTACCTCCCACTTCTGGCTATTCAACAGCTAGTCCAATAACCAACATTAGATTTGCAGTTTTACTTTTTTTGCTACTTTTTTCTCTATGGGGAAAAAGCACTATCACGGTTTGTGAAGGTTTTATCTAACCAGAGGCCATGAGAGCCACCACCTCTTCCTTCCACAGCTGCAAATCTGATTTCAAAAGGTCCCACAACTCACAGAGAAAGCTTACAAAACAGGGCAATCCTACTGCATATTTGCGGCAGGGAGAATAGCAGCTGTCCTCATCCATTGTCCTGAGATTGTGCCATGGACAGGGCAAGGGGTAGCTTTTTCCCTCTACCTTCCCATTGGCTACTGTGGGGAGGAATACATGCTTGTTCCCACCGTGTCCTGTTTCCCTCTTCTCTACAGGCATGCAGGGGACTTCCAGGTAGAGTACCTCCATCTCTGTTAACAGAGCGGCACTTTCCACCCCTTGTTGCTGTAGTAAGTTTCTGGAACTTAAGAGCTATCGGATTTCATTTCTCTTCAAGCATGAGGAATGGGATATGGGTAAGCAACATCACAACTTAAAAATCAGGGGTAAGGGCGTGTTTGCGCTGTATGCTCAAAACAACATATAAAACAAAATTTCAGGCTGGAAAACAAGCTCATCTTCAACTGTGTGGACAAGCTCAAAGTTACTCAGCACTAGAGTAAATACTCAAAAGGAGCCCGTTTCAGAAGCGGAGATATAACTGCATTTTGAGCAAGACTGTTAGGGCTGAAGTGATTCAGCCAGCGCAGAAGTGCAATAGTTAGGAGTGGAATTCATGAACATTAGAGACTACCATAGAGGTTGCTGGTTTACCTCCATTAATGATATTGTATTAGAGCTGGCCAGACATATTGATGTTACTGCATGACATGCATCTATTTCCATGGAAGCCTCATAGAAATCAAAGGTGATTACGCCACGGCAGTGCCTGGTGAAGGGAGGTGGAGTATTTGATGCCGGAAACATGTCAAAACGGGCAGCCCTTCAGTCAGTACAAAACAGTATTGAAACGTAAATTCCCTTGCAGTAAATTCAAGGTAAGTGCGTCTGATGCAATTTAGTGCAGCATCAGATTTTTTTTTCCAATGTAGAGGCATAATTGCATTTGTAAAGGAACACAGAGAATGACTGCGGCATTAAAACAAAACCTCACGGATACAGACATTGTCGAAGTGAATGAATCTCAAGGCTACTGTCATAAGGCATTTTACATCCAATCACTCAGCAGTACAATATATACCCTCTCAGAAATCATAACACCAATATGATTTTAAGTTCTATGAGCTGGAATTCTTCATAATGAATTCCTCTTCAAAATATTACAACCAAGTTGTTGGTCCTGCATAAAATAGGCAGCAATGAGCACCACACATGACGTGTGTAATAAAATATACACATACTAAATCTGCTTTGCCTGGTTATTCTCATGTTTGTGTACCTTGAATGAAAATGCCAACATCTGGAATTTCAGTTCTAGTCAGTGGATAGAAGGCTTTCCGTGAAGCACAGAAGGAATGCTCTCACAGCTTACACTTTTAAAAAACAAAACTCTTCAGGGTTGTTGTTTTTGAAAGACCATAAATATCAAACTCAGAGGGATGGGGGGAGGGGACACACAGAAAAGTAAAGAAGATTACCAAGAACAGCATAAATACATGAAGAGAAATTGCTAAGGTCCCATAACAATATTTAAATTTTTTTAAACAACTCAACCCAAAGTTATCAGCTTGGTCTTCAGTGTGTGGTTTTTAAAATCCAATTCGAGAAATAACTTTTAACAAGGCTATAAAACCAGATCAAAGTGATTAACCCCATCCATCATATTTAAGCAGACGCACAGTTCTGCAAAATAGTTAAGTCAAACCTCTCCAAGCCCTCTCTTGTTTAGGGACTAAATTGTATATTTGAAACAATTAGAAGGTCTCCATCATAATATTGGATGTATATTCCTAAAACACATCTACACATTTCAAAGAAAATTGTACATATTAAGAGTAAACTCTTATTTGGGACACTGATTTCTTTTTTAAAGACGTGTAGTCCACTGTGTGCTACCTTCTTAGGATATAGTCTTTCAACAAATGTAGGATAAAATTGTGCCCCATTGAAGATCAATGACAGATCTGCCAGAAAGCAGATCATAGCTACCAACCATGATTAACAAGAATCAATCTCAGCCAAGCAATACCCTGTATACAACTCATACCCCACCCAACCCGAATAATTTCCAGCAATCTCCAAACCCTCCTGCTCCACTTCCATTCATTAAAAAATTTTGGTGGGAACCTGCAGCTCCAAAAAGGACTGAATATCCTCCCACAACCCCAGATAAATATGCATAGCTTCAGGATCATGCCCAGAAGGTTTACATGTTCCTTTTTTTATATTTAACCAAGTAAATAAAACTACTTAAAGGCAGCAGTTGCTATAAACAATGGGGGGGAAAATCAATGCACATTAAAATAAGGTTAAAACTGGAAAAGCTGGGTAGAGGTATTTTAAAATATGGAAGACAGTCCATATTCTACTCGCATGGCCTTGCAGCATCTCTCGCTTTCGCTGTTCTGTAGTCTGTCTGCAGTATTCCAGTCAGGTACCGTTTTGCATGTTCTCAAGGTGTGTGTGTGTGTGTGTGTGTGTGTGTGTGTGTGTGTGTGTTTATACTGTATATGGGATATAAAAAAGTATGTTCATAAATGACCTCTTCCCATTTAGGAATTCTGCCAACTCAAGTCAGTCTTCAAAATGGCATCTCAGGACTGGAAGGATATCACAGTGTTGATTTTGTATACGTAATAGGATCTGTTCCAGTATACTCGAGTGAAGTAGTTCACGTACGGAGAATAGTTCATTTTGATCTCCTGACAAAACCGTCCATATTTAGAGTAGCCATAGCTGTCGTTTTCTTCATAATACACCTGGGGAGAAACAAGGAAAATGTGTATATTAATTCAGTGCATACAAAGGACTGACATTAACTGATTTTTAATTTCACGATCCGAGAAACTGTCAACAACACTAGTCTAGCTGCACTGGAGAAAGGGAGAGAGGAACATTTCATTTGTTAGAGCAACAATTCTTTCTAAAAGTATATTGTAGAATGTAGGAGCCACTCGTTAACAGCACGGAATCTATTATCCCATGTGAGAAAATTCAATGCAAGCTACCTGTGTCATGTATGACCTAGTTGAGATTCCTGCATTGGAGGGGGTTGGACTAGATGACCCTTCCAACTCAATTATTCTGTGATGAATAATATTCAAATAACCATATTCTGCCTGAAGGGATTATTAGCACTGAATGAAGTTACCCAGTCCTGCAGTAGCAACAAGCGAAATATATTTTATCATTAATCTGGATAAGGAAGAAATGAACAAAAAGAGTGTGCATTTAAAAAACATCTCTGACTCAGTCTAACCTATAAAAAAAAAAAGATTTGAGTTGATCAGCATGAGATTGGACCCATGTGCATGGCTTTGGAGACATAATCGGTTTCTAATTGATAAAGCATGAAAGACAGAAATCAGAAATAGAAGTTTGTGCACACCCCTTCCTCACAAATTATTGAAGAAGAAGAAGAGTTTGGATTTGATATCCCACCTTTCACTCCCTTTAAGGAGTCTCAAAGCGGCTAACAATCTCCTTTCCCTTCCTCCCCCACAACAAACACTCTGTGAGGTGAGTGGGGTTGAGAGACTTCAAAGAAGTGTGACTGGCCCAAGGTCACCCAGCAGCTGCATGTGGAGGAGCGGGGAATCGAACCCGGTTCCCCAGATTACGAGACTACCACTCTTAACCACTACACCACACTGGCTCTTTGAACCACAACAGCCCAGGCAAGGTGGTTCTTGACCACTGCCTTTGAGGCCCTTGTACTCCGTGAATGCTGTTGTGATGGTCAAATAGCTACTCCATACCTACAGAAAAAGAGTCATGACAGATCAGACCAAAGATCCATCAGACTTCTGGAAAACCTATAAGTAGGACATGAGGCCAATAGCTCTGCTTTGTTGAACCACATCCCTGTGGCTATTAGATGTTGATAAACCCATCTTCCCCGAATTTGTCTAATTCCCTTCTAAAGCAACCTACAGCAGTGGCCAGCAACACATTTTGTGGCAGGAAACTCTAGGTGTATAAACATGGTTTGAGGGTGTAATGAGTGAAGTCAGAAAGAAATGAAATACATAAAAGTACAGGTTGTTATAATTACATTCTTATCAGTGGCCGTTAAACGAAAAGTAGTTGTGTTGAAGATAACAGACACTCTGGCATGGGTAATCCGATTAACCCACAAAGTGTGACATAAATACATTGTGCCAATTTAGTCCCCAAGTAATAGCACTGAATGAATTTTAATTCTGCAATTTCACAGTCTCCCTCTGACGTTTCATTTTCCTAACACTTAACAAGTCTGATGTCCAGCAGACTCATGAAATCTTTTCCATTATGAACTGGTTAGTCTTTAGCTCGTGTTTTTGCTGCAAGAGACTAACAGAGTTACCCCTATGGAAATTAGGCACTTGTGTAAGTGAAGAAACAGGCTGAAATCCTATGGACACATTTGTAAGTCAGTAATATTGAATACAGTGGGACTTCCTTCTAACAAGCAAGCAAACGCTGTCAGCAAACTTTTTCAGCAGGGGGCCAGTACACTGTCCCTCAGACCTTGTGGGGGGCCAGACTATTTTTTTTGGGGGGGGGGATGAATGAATTTCTATGCCCCACAAATAACCCAGTGATGCATTTTAAATAAAAGGGCATATTCTACTTATGTAAAAACATGCTGATTTCCGGACCGTCCGTGGGCCGGATTTAGAAAGCGATTGGGCCAGATCCGGCCCCTGGGCCTTAGTTTGCCTACCCATTAAACACTTAAACTGAATGTAGTATAAAGCCCTCCAGGAAACTTTGTACCTTCTAAAAGGAAACTTGCAAAAGAATTTTGACAGAAGCTCAAGGTGCTACTTACATGGCCGTTGGCAATATCCAGTAAGTCTTTGACCCGGCATCCCCTCACAGGCCCCACCTCATTGCAAATGGAATCCTCTATAACCAAATAGGTGGCTTTGTATGACGTGAGTATCTTGTAAATATCTTCAGCTGATCTTTTGGAATAGATCTGAAAAATCTGTAGGATTCAAATGTGCAATCGAAATTTAAAAACCTTATTCATTAATTATTGGAGGGGGGAATACAATTCTAATGCAAGAATTTTAAACAAGACTTTTCATCATGTGTCAAACAAAAGCAGTCGCCCTCAAGAATCCTTCTCTATAGGGGTGAAACGGCTGATCAACTTCCACATTGGAACTAGAGGCAAAAAAATATAGACTGAACTCCACAAAGATATTTGGGTCAGAGCCACTAAGGCCAGGAAACAAAGAGTGCAATCGAGTGTAAATTAGGCACATGGTAAAAATCAGTGATTGGGACGCAGGTGGCGCTAAAGGTTAAAGCCTCAGCGCCTAGGACTTGCCGATCGAAAGGTCGGCGGTTTGAATCCCTGCGGCGGGGTGCGCTCCCGCTGCTCGGTCCCAGCGCCTGCCAACCTAGCAGTTCGAAAGCACCTCCGGGTGCAAGTAGATAAATAGGGACCGCTTACCAGCGGGAAGGTAAACGGCGTTTCCGTGTGCGGCTCTGGCTCGCCAGAGCAGCGATGTCACGCTGGCCACGTGACCCGGAAGTGTCTCCGGACAGCGCTGGCCCCTGGCCTCTTAAGTGAGATGGGCGCACAACCCCAGAGTCTGTCAAGACTGGCCCGTACGGGCAGGGGTACCTTTACCTTTACCTTTAAAAATCAGTGAGTTTTACTCCTGAATCCTACACAGACCTACACCAGACCCCACTGAGTTAAATGGTTTTTATTTCCACTTGGAAGAATCATCAGCAACAATAATACAGTGTGGAGTTTAAATTTCTGTTGATTTCAGTGAACTTAACTTTCTAATTTTCTCAGCTTGTATTCAAAATACATGAGCAAGTTTCAGCTTCCATTTCCTGCCTATGGAATGGGAATAACAGCAACATTATCCCCAGCTAAAGATTTCGAAGTACACTACAAAACGCGAGAAGCCCTTTAAAAACAGTACAAAGCAAAGATGACTCACATTCTCATTCCTCTTTTGCAGGTCCTCCTCATTATACAGGGGCAGATTGGTCACCATCCAGCCAGTGCACAACTTGATCGTGCCCATCAGCTGCGGACTGCCAGCAAACACAGCAGCAATAGGAGCCTGTCTTCTGTGGGGGGGGGGGGGGGGACGACAAACCATGTCCTCACTTATGTAATTCTATAAAATTATATAGTACAGCCTGAAAATGCTCTTGGGACCTGGCTGTGCTCCCACATAGCAGCTACGGCCAGGGGTGTTCTTCCACAGCTTAAGAGTGCAGTCCTCAAGGCGCCTGTTCTTAGAGAGGGTGTATTGAGCCACAGTCACCACTCTTTAGTTCTATGAGGATTAGAGCATGATAAGGCACTCTGTAGGGACGCAGGTGGTGCTGTGGGTTAAACCACAGAGCCTAGGACTTGCCGATCAGAAGGTCGGCGGTTCAAATCCCTGCGACGGGGTGAGCTCCTGTTGCTCGGCCCCTGCTCCTGCCAACCTAGTAGTTCGAAAGCACGTCAAAGTGCAAGTAGATAAATAGGCACCGCTCTGGCGGGAAGGTAAACGGCGTTTCCGTGCGCTGCTCTGGTTCACCAGAAGCGGCTTAGTTATGCTGGCTACATGACCCGGAAGCTGTAAGCCGGCTCCCTCGGCCAATAAAGCGAGATGAGTGCCGCAACCCCAGAGTCGGTCACGACTGGACCTAATGGTCAGGGGTCCCTTTACCTTTACGGCACTCTGTGTGTGGTTGCCTCTGAAAAGTATTTGCAAACTTCAGCTGGTGCAAAATGCAGCAGTGAAGGCAAGGTCAGTCTAAGACATCTAGCTGTCTAAGGCAAAAGATAAATGGTGCCGCAACACATCACACCACTCCAGGCTGCGCAATAGAGGAATCAACAGGAACGGTTTCCTGCACAGCTGTAATGCTGCCAATAGCAAAACATGCAATCTAGATGGGTTAAAACACACACATTCAATTCACCAAGGTTTCTTCAACCGGGCAACAGACACGAGTGCAAACCCAAAAAGGTGAGTGGCAAGGCCACATGGAGCTTGGCTAGAGGCATGTGCAAGGGAAACAACCGCTGCACTGACGGCAGCTTAGGTTACAAAAAATATCCTGCGCTAAGGCGGAACACCAAAAAGTACACAAAACGGGATGGCTTACTTGATCCAGGTCATGAGTCCGACTGTGTCAGGGTCATAAAACTCCTGCAGTTCTGAAAGTTCTGCCATTATCCTAGGAAAAAACTAAAAGGAAGCACCAAGGCTATGAACTGTGGGAAAACAAATTACAGAACTTTAAATAATGCAGGAGAGCAGACTAAAAACCACCTTTCTAGCTTTACTATCAAATTGCAGCAGCATTAATGCTCAAGAGCCCTTCGCTACACCATTAGGCTAGCTTCCATCAGAGTGGACAAACATTGAATCCATTTTATTCTTCATAATGCATTAGTAAAAGAAAAATGGAATCCCTTTGACTCAAATACTCCCAACAAAATTATCCACAATTTATTAATAAAATGTTTGGTTAATATAAAGTGTTCGTTTTTCTTAGGAGTTCCTCATCACCGGGCTAGATTCATTTTTATTTCTATTTATTTACTTTAGCAAACCAACCAAGCCTGCATTTGAGACTCACAGTGCTACCTAGTGGCCATACACTTTTGCTGCTGCCATTTTAGCTGTGGATTTCTGGCCAAGGAGATATGTTGGAAAAGCCTATCTCAAAACACAGCAATATATGGAGAATTTGGAGAACTGCACGAGCATGAAAATGAACTACCTGCTCACCCTCGTCGAGACCCCTTCAACCAATACTCCAACTGCATAATGCTGACTGCTGTTAGTAATAATGAGAGCACCATATTATCTTACCTCTTTCCACAAGCTGAAGCCTATGATAGCTGGAACTGCCATACTCAGGATAAGAGCCTGAAATATCAATAAGACACACCATAAAAGATTTGCTCTTCTAAGTCCTCAACAATGCAAGCACAGATACTTTCTTATCACTACAGTTCACTCGTTGGGACTGCAGTAATATACACACATTTGCAGGGAGGGAAGACCCATTGGATTCAATGGGACTTACCTTGAGTAGGCGTGTACAGGATTGCACTGAAAACTTCTAAATACTACCGTTGTACCTCGGTCTACGAACAGCCCTGTTAACGAACTATTCAGTGAACGAACTCCACAAAACTGGAAGTAGGTGTTCCAGTTAGCGAACTTTGCCCCGGAAGGTGAATGGAAGGCGAACGGTGGAAGGGCACCGGCAGCGGGAGGCCTCAGTAGGGAAAGCGTGCCTCGGTTTAAGAATGCTTTGGTGGAAGAACGGACTTCCGGAATGAATTAAGTTCGTAAACCGAGGTACCACTGTACTGTTGGTTAATCAGCTTAACAAAGCAATCCTATACTTACATTATGCCAGGACCAGAGATAACTGTCATGGAACAGGCACTGTAGCCAGTGTGCAGGGTTCCTGATCATTGGGGACAACTGAAAGCAGATTCCGCTGCACATGCTTATCATTCCCCTTCAGGCTTTCTCCCCCATGCAGTGGGGGAAAGGCTGGGGGCGGAGCAGGCATGCACACAGCTCCTCCATGGATACAATTACCTAGAACTAGGAACTCACCAGCAAAATAGGATGCACAGCCTTCAGTCGGAGCCACTTGAATAGAGTCATCCAGAGCTCTGGAGAGCAGACACCGAACGCAGCAATCATGCAAACATAGGGAGTCCACACGTACTTCATTCTAGAAAACCACCACGCAAATCCATAAAGAGATGAGTTGCTACATACATTGTTCAAGGGAGATTGCAACAGCATCCAATCCCACTACCATCTCCGAGTGCCTTCACGAAAAGCTTTGTAAACATCTAGAACTCAAGAAGACACCGTCGAAGACTGCAAAGAAACCTACAGCAATTTCTCTGCGTCCTCCAACAAACTACTTCTGTGTGGGCTTTCTTTAGACTCAAACCCATTTCTAAGCCTGTTTGAGGCATCCAAAATAGGCATTTGAAGCTGCTTTCATAGAAGGTGCAGGAGTACATAATGGTCCTCGCAGACCCATAAGAATCCTATTCAATCATGCAATGCGAGGTTGTCCGAGGGGTCTTCTTGCCTCTGTTTCCTAAGGTGCAGATAGCCCTATTCTGCATTAAAATCTGATTCTGCAACTGAAGCCCATTTTGATCCAAGCACATATTTTGTCTGAAAGAGTTCCTCCATCCCCACCCAGAAAGAAACGAAAACAGGTTAAGAGTAATTCCTTGCCACTTCCAGGGAAAACAAACCTAGGCAAACTCACCCTTCCATCATCATTGCAAGCAATCCCAGCGAAAGTGTGTGAAGTACATGGTACACAACCTCTGGCCTTTCTCCAATCCTCCCGCCCTCAAGCTTCGCTGTGTCATTGACTGGTTCACCACTGCAGCATGTGGAAGACAAAGAAAAACCACAGAGTCCGTTGACAACTAAGCAGTCCATATCAAGCCCCAAGATGGGGCTCTTCCTTATGCTCATCTGTCAGAAGTAAGCTTGCATTAAATCACACCATGCAAGTTGAAGTTAACTTTTTTTTTTAGCAAGAACACGATCTGCAAAGATTTGGCAGAGCGTCATACCTATGGAGCAAAGCAGCCCAAAACTCTTAAGTCTTGCCCCATGGATCAGATGCCGAGACTGAAAGTCCCTCCTCTCCAGGGTTTTCCCCAAGCAATCAATCAGACACTGTGCCTGCATGAAGCCAACCTCTCCTCCACCCTTTTCATACCTCTTCTGGTTCTGGGAGACTGTCACAGCAGGAGGGGGAGACACCTGTAACTCTTCACCAACCTGTCAGGCTGCCAGAAAAGCCCCTCCATCTTTCGTCCGCCATTGTAAGCGGAACCAGGCACAGTGCTTGCAGTAATTAACTTTTTTGCTCAGTAACCAAGGAGTCAGCACAGAGCACACTCGTCAGATAAGCACGTCAGTCGCAGAAGCTAAAGTTCTGTGCTCTCTCCCCTTTATTTATACCTCCCTCATTGCATTTTTACGCTGCGACTCACCTTAATTGTTCTAGCCTTTTCTCAATCCTTAATTCCTGCACTGAGAGTTGGGGGGGGGGAGGAGCTGAACTAGGACTGTATTGCAGAGAAAACACAGTCCCTGCTCCTTCTCTATCCATGTCTGTGGCTACCTCAAGCCTCTCCCCTTCACCCTCATTCTCTGCTGATGATTTCTCCCTGTCCCACAAGTCTGAAACCTGGTTCAAAGTCCCCTTCCCCCTCAGGTACCTCCTGGTCTACTGGCTGCCATTACATGCAGCAACTAACACGTAAGGTCATAAACAAGCTACAGACCACGCGGTTGAGAACAGAGAGAAGTTACCTTACCTAATTCTCCTGAAGGTGGCCTGGCCAACAGACACGAGGCAAATGATTAGCACTAAAATGTAGAAAGGCAATAGTGAGGACTGAGTGAGTCGCAGAAAGAAGTCTTGGGATGGTGTCTGAAGGGACTCTTGACAAAGCAGCCAGTTGATTGTGAAGTTCCTATAAATTGCAAAAGGGGGGGGCAGTCATGAGCTTAGCCAGTCAGTATAAGCCCTATCAATTTCATTTTCTAATATAGGTAATCACCCAGTTGCTGGATCAGACCAAAGACTTGTCTGCTCCAGCACTTTGCTCCCATGGTGGCCAATCAGATGTCTATGGGAAGCCCAGAAGCAAGGGCAGTGCTGCTTTCTAGGCAGAATGGCTCCGCTGGTGCTTTTGCACCACGTGAATCTTATCTGGTGCTCCTGCCACTGTGCCTGCCTCCCCTTCTCCCTCCCAGTTAAGTGGCAGCAGCAACAGGTATGTAGAGCCATACTGCCTCTGATCCTGGAGGTGGCAGACAGCAGCTACGTTGGCCTTATCCTCCATATGCTCTTCTAAACACCTGTTAAACACCTGTTCACCAAATTGCTGGCGTTCACCAAATCCTATGGTAGAGAACTCCATAGCTTATTGTGTTGTGTGAAAAAGCACTTCCTTCTGTTTGGAACAGCTATCGTTCAACTCCATTGGATTACCCCAGCTTCTAGTATCCTGAGAGGAAGAAAAAACTCTATCCACTTTCTCCAAGTGCCACACAGAATTTTACGCACCTCTATCATGTCCCCGTTCCCTTGTGTTTTTTTTTAAAAAAAGCTACAGAGCTCCAAATGCTGTAACCTTTCCAGTTGCTCCAGCCCGTTTTGACTGCCTTTTTCTGCACTTTTTAAAGCTCTACAATATCTCTTTAGAAGTGCAGCAACCAGAACAGTATACAGTTTTCCAAATGTGGTCGCATTACAGTATCGACAGCTTTATTTTCAAATGATTCCCAACACTGAATTTGTCTTTCACAACAGCTGCACATTGGCTGGCATTTTCATCAACCTTCCCTAAGATACTGAAAATCAAATAATAACAAGTACTCCCCCCCCCCCGTCTCAGTGTGTAAAGCTCTGCTAGTGATCCTGGACAGCTGCCACTGGGTTAGAGCTGATAAGATTCTCAAATAGACGCTATGCTCTCCTCCAGTGATCGTAATGTACAACTCCTTGCATTTTACAAAATATCACTTCAGACTTACTTAGTAATGTTTAAACCCAATTTTACTTCAAGCACTTTCATTAAATGTTCATTTTCTTTATGGGGAATAAAAGTCTGCAAAACAAACAGAAAGGAAATTGTGTGTTAGCACCACACTTTTAAAACAGATTGTTGCTACATCTGACAAACATTTGCAGCCGCGAGAGATAAACAATCTTTCAGTTAGCAGCATCGCATCTTCTACTGGAAGATTAGCCACGTTGAGAGTTTCAAAAGATGGGTTAAGAAAAAGAAAAAGCACAGCAGGAAGAGGAATTTCGAGATTATTATTATTTCCCTTGGCAACTAACATCCAAAAACAAATGCTTTCATTATCCTGTATGATTTATTAAAAAATAAATAAATAAATCTTACCTTCACTACAAAATTCAAAGTCACTGTTATTGTGAATACCAAATAAAAGTAAATGACATTCAGCATCCTTGAAAGAAGCGTCCCCTTTTTTGTATTCATCTAAAAAACAGACAAGAAAGTATTAACTTTATAGAAGAAGAAGAAGAAGAAGAAGAAGAAGAAGAAGAAGAAGAAGAAGAAGAAGGGGGGTTTGGACTTGATATCCTCTGTGAGGTGAGTGGGGCTGAGAGACTTCAGAGAAGTGTGACTGGCCCAAGGTCACCCAGCAGCTGCATGTGGAGGAGCGGGGACGCGAACCCGGTTCACCAGATTACGAGTCTACTGCTCTTAACCACTACACCACACTGGCTCTTATAGAGGAGGGAGTCAGGGAACATCAGGCCTGTGGGTCAAATGGAGCCCTCCAGGCCTCTCAGAACCCACTCAGGCCACGTCCACCCCCTACTTCCCAAAACACAGCCCTTGCCTGCCCTTCTCCACTCTTTCCTCAAACGCTTCTGCCTGAGTGGAATGTGTCCCTGACCTTGCTTGCCTGCACTGAGAGATGTGTCGTGTTACAGAACACTCTGCCCTTTTCATGGCTGGGATGCATCCTACTTAGGTTGCTCCACCCACTTTTGCCTCAGACTCCACCCACTTTGGGCCTTTCATGCCCTACATGCAGAGATGTCAGGAGTTGCTCAGTAGTGCCAGGCCTAATGACCACAGCAACTCTTCTGAAGGTCCCTGCCTTCCCACGGCTGCCTAAGTCTCCTCCTTTCCCGGGTCTTTCCCAAGCCATCTGAGATTACGCCGGCATGCCTGCCTTTGCTCCTTCCGCTTCATACCTCTCCTGGTTCTGTGAAACCAAGGGGGAGGGGAGCTTGTCGCAGCTGGAGGTGGAAACATCCTGGCTTCTTCACCAGCCTAACACATCTCCGCCTCTTGGCCTCCATCCTCTCTTGCTTCTGATTCTAGACTTCTCTCTGCCACAAGCTTTTGCTGCTCACTAAATCCTGTTACCTCTTCAGCTTCTGACACACCCTTCTCCCAGTCTGCTGCCTCTTCTCCCTCTGACCACTCATTGTTGTCTCAACACCAATCCCTGGGCTCTGGGCTTTTTTCCCTTGGGGGGTTCCCCAGTTGGTTCCTCCCACCATTCCACTGTATCCAGCCCGTCCATGACAAAGCGACCATGAAAGGTTGTCCATGGTGGGACACAGACCTCAGGTTTAAAAAGATTCACTACCTCTGCGAGAGAGAGAGAGAGAGAGAGAGAGAGAGAGAGAGAGAGAAACAGCAGTACAGTCAGAGGTAAAACCACCGAATGATTTCCCAGTTATTACCTGGAGGTATTTTGCCAGCAGCACCGCTGCGACAAGGCTGAGGAGTGGAGACACTAACAGAGCTGGATTCTCAAACTGTAACATGTATCCCAGAAAGAGAGAAAACAGGTAGACCTTATACACTTCATGTACCTGCGGAAGGGAAAAGCAAAAAGGTATTGACCCTCAAAGCAACAGGCGATCACGGCTGCAAGAAACAACCGTCCTCTATATTTAAACTTTTTCTGCCAGCTTTTATCTGTGCCTGTTAGCAGGCACACATAAACAGTTCGTGGGTTTAGAAGGCAGGCAAAAAGAGAGGGGAAGAGCAATTAAACTGGTATTAAAATTAGTAAGTTTCAAGTGCCAAAATACCTTCTCCGTCTGCGTGAAACCCACAGTGTCCAACAGGAAGAGAGACACAGCCTGGACAAACAGCAGATAGTGACTGTACTCCCACATCATCATGAACGTGTAGGTTGAAGCACTCACCAACAGGTAGCAAAACCTCTGGGGGAATTGAAAGGGAAGTCATCTTAATCACTGTGTACTTATTTTCATACAAGCCAAGATTGGAAAAAATATATAGTAACAGTAACTGGCATTCCATCTTAAAACGTACAATCCTCTTGAATGCATTTTTATTCTGAATATGATAGTAGCAAGAAGAAGAGGCCTTAACAGTTCTGGAAAATGAATTTTTATTTTTTATTTTTTTTGGTCCGTTACATTTTACCTTAGGCAAAACCATCTCATTTTTTAAAAGCAGGGTTGGGGCACCCTTTCCAGCCAAAAGGCTGCATTTGCCTCTGGGCAATTTCCCGTGGGCCACATGGTAGCGCTGGATTGGGCCAGGGGAGTGGGTGGAGCAATGCATGTAAATTTAAACCTTCGTATGGTATGAACAGGGACACGGGTGGTGCTGTGGGTTAAACCACAGAGCCTAGGACTTGCCAATCAGAAGGTTGGCAGTTCGAATCCCCGCGACGGGGTGAGCTCCCGTTGCTCGGTCCCTGCTCCTGCCAACCTAGCAGTTTGAAAGCACGTCAAAAGTGCAAGTAAATAAATAGGTACTGCTCCGGCAGGAAGGTAAACGGCGTTTCCATGCGCTGCTCTGGTTCGCCAGAAGAGGCTTAGTCATGCTGGCCATGTGACCCGAAAGCTGTACGCCGGCTCCCTCGGCCAATAAAGCGAGATGAGCGCCGCAACCCCAGAGTCGGCCACGACTGGACCTAATGGTCAGGGGTCCCTTTACCTTTATGGTATGAACACTCCTCTCTTATCCTCCATCCACAGAAACAATAATGCATTATTGGGGTTTAAGGACACATGCCAGCCAGGCAAAAGTACTCAAGATGTGAAGGAATGCCGGTAAGAAAGTGTGTTTATGGAGGGGGTGTGGTCTGGGGAGAGTTCAGAGGGCCAAACACAGAAGCCTGCAGGGCCACATTCAGCCCCTGGCCCAAAATGGTTTATTGGATCAAGGTTCTCAAATCTGATCAGCCTATTTATACTATTATATTTTGACTGAAAACATCTTCATCTTACCTCAGCAGAAGGATTTATGTTGTTCTTTAAATAGCCAGTAAGAGCTGCTACTTGACAAGCAAAATATGGCAATGCCCAATTTTCTCTTGACGGGATAGAATAGTCTATTTTTGTTGTATCTGCCCTGGAAAACATACAGGGACAACCCATTAAAATATACAGGTTACTTTAGAACATAAATATAGGCTTGACTATTGCTCTTGACAGAAACAATGTAACAGCAATAAAGCCTTAAGCGATTGGCAGTTTTGGAAGGGAAGTTCTAAAAAATCCCCTGTGGTCAATGTAAATGTCCCTGCAAATCTGGAGAGGTAGAATCGATAACTGGTGTTCTTACATATTGCTCCTTCTATCGTGATATGCATGATTTTCATTGACCCATTTTAAACTGAAATTCCCAGGGCGACTGGATGCATTTCATGCTATTTTACTCCTTTCTGATAAGAACACATCCATCTGTTCCAGGATGGCTCAATATTGTGCTGCTGCGTGTAAAACTCTCCAGAGACTAATTTTAGCAAATTGATAATTTTGTTCTCGGTGCCGGGCATTTTATAGTATGACACTTATGGTTCTCTATTTTGTTTTTATTGTAATGGTTCTCTATTTTGTTTTGTTTGGTATTCTTTTATATATTCATTTGTATGACTTTTTTTCTGAATATTAGTCACTGACCATAATGAAGAGCCTTGGAGTTTTCAGTGATTAGAACTTTTGGGCGACTGATCATTAATAGCCTTGCTATTTAATTCTAGATGTCATTTTTCACCCTAACCCAACCTGGTGCCCTCTAGATTACAACACATATTGGGTCCAGGCAGCATGGCCAATAGGCCTGAATGGTGCTGCAGGCCAAAAGACCTGGTTGGGAAAGACTGCCTTCTACAAATAGAAGCATACTCTAATGAAAGCAAGGACAATGAGCTTTTACAATAACATTTCGATTTCTAAATTTTAAACAGCAATACTGCAAAAGCAATGGTCTATGCAATGGGTTCTTTCCCTCTCAGGTGTATATATTTGATTTTACAAACAACAAAACAGCACAAAGTATAGCCACAAATCGGAGTATAAACTACATATACAAGAATTAAATACCTTGCCCAGTCATAACGGCATATGGAAAGCGACAAGCTCCATCAGGAATCCATATGCCTATAACCTCTCCACAGAGAATTTCGTACGATGGGCTTCAGGACACTTTCCAGACATTTAAAGCCCAACATGCAAATGTAACCAACAAAAACCACAGGACAAAAAGTATGGTGTGTGTGTGTGTGTGTGTGTGTGTGTGTGTGTGTGAAATAGAAAGGCCATAACCAATTATTATTCACATGATCCATTTCCCGCTCTTATAATATTTCCAGTTACAGAATGAACCTTTCCTGGCAGTGTTATACATCAGCAACTAGAAACTTTCATAAAAGTTCCCTTTGGAAATAGCGTAGAAGGGAAAAGGAAAAGAAAGAATTAGGAATACAGTTGCTTGTTCAGTTCAAGGCAGGGAAAGAACAGCAAATTACGGGGTGGGTAGTAAAGATTTGCTTTACCTGTTAATAATGAACCAGACAACAGTCAGCATCCCTGCCAGCCAAGTGCCACTCATTAGCCAGCTGGTTACGAACAACGCAGTCACATAGATCCCCTGCAGTCCAAATACTATACCAATGTAAAAATATACTGGCTCAATAACCTCCTGAAAATTAAAGACATAAATATTTTCGAACACGCAATACTAGCAGCTGAGTTACAACAATAAAGCACCGTTTGAAATTCACAAATGGAAAGAGAAGACCATGAAGCTGATGGGCTGGAAGATAATAACCGGGGGTGGGGAGTAGCAGCAGCTCCTTATTGTTGCCACAAAACACGAACCCCTTTATAAGAGCAAAGGCAAAGGCTATTTGCATGGGTCATTGAGATCCCTCATAGCAGTAAATTACAGCCATGCAGCTTTCAGCTTTTCAAAATATAAGATATGGACTTCCTTACACTCCTCAAGCTACTCTTAGGGGTGCTTCCATTAACTGAGACCCCACCCCCAGGTCTCAACTAAGGGGCTGATTACACGCAGAGGAGGTTGCACTTTCTCTGTGCTCACAGAGAACCCTCAGTGCACAGTGTAGCAGTCCTCCGTCAGCTCACCACATATCCGTTGAGCGTCTGGATGCACAAATAACGCTCTGGAGGAAAACAAGTTGCTTGCTTTTAGGGCAGCACACTTCCCAACTACTTATCCCCCAGGACTGTAAAGAAACAAGAGGGGGCAAAGCATACTTCACTGCCAGATGCTTGGTATAAGAGGCTGGCGATCAATTCTGGATACAACGTCATTTGCCGCACGACATTCATGGTCTTCAGAGAGAGCGTCCTGTTGTCGTGGGTTAATTGATTAACGCCTGAGAATGAGATTTGGGTGGGAGGAAGGGAAGCCAGCATTATATATGCAATTTCTCAAGATCAACAAAAGGAAGAGTTCTACCATGTTTGGTCTCTGCAACTTGGGCCCTGTTCAGGAGTCATGCCTAAGAATGGAACATCTACATGAGTTGAGACCAGGCCAACTAGTCTCGCCCCCCAATGCCCTTGCATGAGCAGCCCCACCCTTCCCGCACTGAGTAGGAAAGTCCAAAGGGTATTCGGCTGAGCAGGCTCTGAAGGCTCCTTGCAATTGGGACCACAGATGGCACAGTATTCCCAGTTATTGGGAGGCTTCTAAGAATGATCAGTTGAATGCAGACCTTCCTGCCGAACAAGAGAAGATTGGAGGTGGATGGAATAGATGGAACACCATAGGCAGGACTGATATGTGCCTGCAAAATCCGCTACTTGTGTTGCCATTCCCTAAATGCTTGAACAGGACTACTGCGGAGCCTACTTGCAATTGCGTAGGGCATCTCCATGGAGTGAAATATAGGAATAGCCTTTAGGATTTCAGGGATATTGTGCTTTGTGAAAAGCTGCTAGATGCCATCTCATAACATAACAAGCAAGGTTAGACAGATGTATTGGAGAGCATCTACATCCATTTGCTTGGGAGGCTAGTAACTCCCTTCCAGAACTAGTCCTGCTACAAAGCCTGCATTTGCCTGCTGATGAATTTGATAGGCAGCCTCTGGCTTTGCCACTATGCAGTGAACACTGCAGCTCCTTGGACGGGACAGTGTGCAAGCTTCATTACGCCATTCCTGAAATCTAGCTCTTTATTTACAATTCATTAGCAGCACAGGCCCTGCTCTACTCTACAGCTAGCAGCACAATCCAGGGAAAAGAGCTTTTGATGGTGGAGTGAAGTTCTGCGGCTCACAGGGGATTCTCAGCTGTCTCCTGTAGGGGAACAGATCAGGTCCATAGTTCTCCTTTGCCTGACCACTGGGTTAGGGTTTTCAGACCACTAGGCCTAATAAGATTAGAAATACATTATCCCAGAGAACAAGAGATATAATACACAAGTGGAAGCTTTGATGAACCAAATTTGCGTTGATAAGAAGATGTGCAAACGGAGTTACATAAGCCTGTGCAACAGCTTTGTGGAGTCTGATAGCTTACACGCTTTCTCTCGTCCATCCCAAGAAGCTACTCAGTACTATCTTTTCTGATTTTGTCTCACTTGCTATTTAGTAAATGTATGTGTCTTACCTCTTTTAAAGGAGGGAGCTCTTAATAAGTCTTTGTAAAATGAGTAGTAAATGGCACCATCACCCTGAAATGTGATTTCTCGTTCAAGCTCCTAGAAAACCAAAATCAAAAAACCAAAATCATATTCTCATTTTATATTCATTTGCCTGGATGACACAACCATCCAATGAGAAAGGATACATCTTTAATAAATCATGGGGGAAGTTCGACTGGGGTGTCATTTCCATTCATTAATAATAATCCTAACAGCAATAATGGGTGATATTCAACTAAGCCATACTCACAGCAAACTGAGTGCAGACAAGTCCAACAATTTCAATGGGTCTGCTCTATTGATGAATGTTGGATATCACCCAATAATAGTTATAAGATTTATTGAGCTATTTGTCAAGGAACTTCCACGAATGGCTCACTACAAAATGTTAACAAGATTTAAAAGCCAACAGTAAAACACAGCAAAAGAACAAAAAACACCTCCTCCTTGCACAGAGGCTGTGAAAAATATTTCAATGGAAAAGACCTGGGGCAGCACAAAACTCCAGTTGCAGCTTCTGGCAATTGCAACAGCACACTTGTTCACCACAATAATGGGAATTAATCTGGAGTATCTATGAGCTATAAAGAGCTGCCTTTATGTTCTTTCAGAATGACAGCCTAACTGGCTTGATACTGGTATTCCATCTGGTAGCAGCCCTTTTCCAGTAGAGAAAGGTGTCTGTACCCACCCGTCCTAGTAAGCAAGATGTTTTATCACACTTCAAGTTCAGACCAGCCCAATAAAGGGTGCGGAGAAGGGGGGAAAGGGGACATGGGCTAGGGAAGTTCTGAGGGCCAGACAGAAAGGCTGAGAAGGCCACATTCAGCCCAAGAGCTAGAGGCTCCTCTCTTCTGAATAAGGTAAAGGTAGAGCGTTTTCCGTATTGTTTGTAATTATGATTCTATTTCCTTACCGGCCTGCCAGAGAACCAGAATTTGCGCTCATGGTATGTCGAAAGGTACATGGCATACATCATTCCACTTATGACTGCTGCAAGACAGCCAAAGAAAAGCTTTGCGAAACGTGGAATGAAGACATCTGTAAAGGAATGTTAGGAACGTCACATGAAGCCACCAGAAAGGTCTAGGTCTTGAGCACAAAGAACAAAGCTTTCAAGGCCAAACCAATGGTCCCCCTAATCCCGTATTCTTTTATCAGCCAGGTCCAGTGACCTGATCAAGAGTTTCCAACAACACACAGAAGCTACAGGCCACTGTGTGGATAGTGCCATTACAGTGGTACCTCAGGTTAAGTACTTAATTCGTTCCGGAGGTCTGTTCTTAACCTGAAACTGTTCTTAACCTGAAGCACCACTTTAGCTAATGGGGCCTCCTGCTGCTGCCGCGCCGCCGGAGCACAATTTCTCTTCTTATCCTGAAGCAAAGTTCTTAACCTGAAGCACTATTTCTGGTTTAGTGGAGTCTGTAACCTGAAGCGTATGTAACCTGAAGCGTATGTAACCCGAGGTACCACTGTATATACTTTAGTCATTATATATAGTTCAATCTGGAATTTCCTGTTGCTGTTTTTCCTATCTAGCTTCCTGAGGAGTGTGTCCTACTCTAAGCCTTCCAGTGCCATGACCTTCCCCTCTTTGGGGGATGAGGACTTGGAGGAAGAATTGAAGGAAGAACAGAGAACTGTTCACAGGGGCGAGACACACTGGTTTCCCATGCCCCAGAACCTCCAGCACAGAAGGAGTCCATTCTGTCAACAGACTCTGTGGCCTGAGGAAGTCACATCATCACCCTCCAACTCTACGGACTCCAGTTTAGATGCTCCATCAGAACCACCATTTCCACCACTCTGTAAGCTGCTGAAATGGGCAGAAGAACTTTAACCAAGAAAGCTTCTCTCACTGAAGACAGAGCTTGCCACCCAGACTGAACTGGAGCATTATTTAAGGGGAAACTGCAGTTCTCAGAGTTCTTTAGGGAAAAGCATAAACTGAATCCGTTTCTAGCTACTGTACATTTCTCACGTAGATGGCCCATCAGCAGTACGGCTGTAGGCAAAGGAAGCGATGCACAAACGTGACTGCTTTGCAGAAGAGTAACTGTGACACCAGCATGAACTGCAGAGTCAACTGCTAAGGTAGGCTAGCCTTTTGCTTGGCAGTCGTTCCATGGAGAAGAGACAAAATGGTCCACACTTGCAGTAGTTGACTGCTAGCCCAAAACTAGCAGTCAATTACTGGAAATCAAATATCATTTACTAGTTTAAGAGGTTAGATCATATGTGTTTTCCCTGCTGGTCTCACGTGGTGCAACAGAAGAATTGCAAAGTGAATTTGCAACACAGAGAAAATCTTAACCCATATACATGATTTTACAATGAAAGAAGTAGAGCGCCACGTTAAAAAAAGAAGGGTACAACTTACATCTTGGAGATTTTTTTGACTTTTTCGTTTCCTCGTCGTTTTCTTCAGGAGCTTTTCCTTCAGCTTCTGTACTGTTCAGCTTCTTTCTCTGCTTCAGATCTGCAGCTCCTGACAACAGAGCCAGAAGTTATTATTGGGCTGCAATCCTACAAATACACATTCTCTCTCTTATCTGGGAACAAGTCCCATGGAACTCAGTGGGACTTCTTCCAAAAAGGATTGTGTCTCATTAAGTTTTCTAATTAGGTGTGGTGCCCATATATTAGCATAATGCTGAACAATGGCAAGCGTCAGCCCAGTGAACTGTCTGTGCTCAGGGTATTCAAAGGGCAGCCTTCCTACATAAGGAGCCAGCCCACCCACCATCACAGTCAGAGGCCCTGCTTTGCATCTCACTGACATCAACAGAAGGCTGGCTGGCATTTTAATAGTAATAATAAATTTTATTTATACCCCACCCTCCCCAGCCAGAGCCGGGCTCAGGGCAGCCAACACCAATAAAATCACAGTAACAACATAATAGGGGGGAAAGAGAGGGGGGAAAGAAAGGGGAGGGGAAACCAATTTAAAATACAGGTTAAAATGCAATTTAAAATGCAGCCTCATAAATCATAAGGGGAGGGAAACATGGGTCAGACCGAGTCCAAACCAAAGGCCAGGTGGAACAGCTCTGTCTTGCAGGCCCTGCGGAAAGATGTCAAGTCCTGCAGGGCCCTAGTCTCTTGTGACAGAGCGTTCCACCACGTTGGGGCCAGAGCTGAAAAGGCCCTGGCTCTAGTTGAAACTAATCTAACCTCCTTGAGGCTCGGGACCTCCAAAGTGTTGTTATTTGTGGACCTTAAGGTCCTCCGCAGGGCATAGCAGGAGAGGCGGTCCCGTAGGTACGTGGGTCCTAGGCCGCATTTTCAGTTTTAGTGCCCATATTGTGGAACTCCCTAACCTGGGAGGCCCAAGTGGACCACTTTCCATAGCACTGAAGAGGACCAAGGAACAATCCCGTTAATAAACAAATTGCAAAATAACAAATAATAGGTATCATAAGGCAAGTGCAGAGTGAGGGCAGTTGCAGGCAGATGTTTTAACCCTTCTCCTGCTGTGCCAATTCTCCTCTGCCAATTACTATCGCTTCCTTGGCTGATTTTAACCTGTCTTTAATTCATCCAGATTCCAAGGCCAGAAATTAAGTACATGGGGAGGGAAAGGGGGGAAGGAATTGGCAGGAGTCTTCAGACACAAGACTTCTGCCCACTGACACTCCTACAAACTCCCACCAACACATTCACAAGAAAAAGTATTTTCAAAGAACTGGGTTTTTTTGGGGAGGGGACCCCTAAATTGGGGAGAATTCCCAAAAAGGGCCCAACGAGGACTGAACATGCTCAGTAGACACTGACTGTTGTTGGGGAGGGGGACTGAAAATCAAGGCAGGGGGGATGAAATGGCCAGAACCCAGAACAGCTCCCCACTACAACATTTTCTTACAGATTCTACTTGTGATCTCCTATGAGAAGACCTCTTGCAAATACCTGTGTGTCAGAGAGAGACTCTTAACTAAGTAGAGATCAATATTCCAGACTGTATCTGTTCTGGAACACTTTTAAACTATTTTTATATGTGAAGCTGTTTTTTAGTTATTTTTATACTTTTCTGGTTTCACCATTGTATCTATTTTCTTTGTTTTATCATTGTGCCTTTTTTTGTTGTAAACTGCCCTGGGACCTTGTGGTAAAGGGCAGGTAAGTAATCTATTTTTAAAAAAGGTACAGCTTTGAACACTACAGCTCTATACCACTGGTTATTTTACCACACACAGACAAGACTATGCAAATTAACGTTTTTTCACACAGTTGAGCTTCAAAACCTTATTTATAACAGGAAGGTCTAAATAAAAAGCATTAAAACACCCACACTGTAACACAGAGGAAGTCAGCTAAATGACGTATATGTTGATTTTCCAGACTGCTGAACTGTGACCAAAACACACAAGCAAACTGCTTCTGTTTAGTTTCCTGCTGCTTTAAAAACAAGGAAATTATTGTTTTCACTCCTGAATATATTTTACCAAGGTGAAAGGGAAAGTTGAGCAAGGTTAAGTGCTAAAAATAGGTCTAGGATTTTCCATTCTGACACATAATTAGGATGGTTAGCATTTCAAAGGACCCCCATTATGGGGGCAGGGGAGGGGACTAGAAGCTATGAACCACAACCTACAATACCTGAGGGACGCAGGTGGTGCTGTGGGTTAAACCACAGAGCCTAGGACTTGCCGATCAGAAGATCGGCCCCGTGACGGGGTGAGCTCCCGTTGCTCGGTCCCTGCTCCTGCCAACCTAGCAGTTCGAAAGCACGTCAAAATACAAGTAGATAAATAGGTACCACTCCGGCGGGAAGGTAAACGGCGTTTCCGTGCGCTGCTCTGGTTCACCAGAAGCTGCTTAGTCATGCTGGCTACATGACCCAGAAGCTGTACGCCAGTTCCCTTGGCCAATAAAGCGAGATGAGCACCGCAACCCCAGAGTCGGTCACGACTGGACCTAATGGTCAGGGGTCCCTTTACCTTTACCTTTACAATACCTAAATGGAATCTCCACATCTCCAGGGGTGAAACACTTCTGAATACCAGATCCTTGGAAAAAACAAGGTTTTCCAAGAAGCACCTGGCTATTCATTGCTGCAACCAGGATACAAGGCCCCATCCTCACTATACATTTAAAACAGTATCATATTAATTTAAACAATCATGGCTTCCCCCAAAGAATCCTGGGAAATGTAATTTGTTAAGGGTGCTGAGAGTTCTTAAAAGAAGGTAAAGATACCCATGACCATAGGTCAAGTCGTGACCGACTCTGGGTTTGCGGGGCTCATCTCGCTTTATTGGCCGAGGGAGCCGGCGTTTGTCCGCAGACAGCTTCCAGGTCATGTGGCCAGCATGACTAAGCCGCTTCTGGCGGACCAGAGCAGCGCACAGAAACGCCGTATACCTTCCCACTGGAGTGGTACCTATTTATCTACTTGCACTTTGACGTGCTTTCGAACTGCTAGGTTGGCAGGAGCAGGGACTGAGCAATGGGAGCTCACCCTATCGCGGGGCCGACCTTCTAATCGGCAAGTCCTAGGCTCTGTGGTTTAACCCACAGTGCCACCTGCGTCCCTGCTGAGAGCTCTTAGGAGATCCCTATTCCCATCACAGAGCTAAGATTCCCAAAGTGGTTTAACAATCAACCCCAGGGAACTCTGGGAATAGTTAGCTCTCTAAGGGGAACAGTAGTTACTAAAGTTTCTCAGCACCCTTTAAAAAAAACTACAGTTCCCAGGATTCTTTGGGGGAAGCCTTGACTGTTTAAAGCGGTATGATACTGCTTTACATGTATGGATGGGGCCACAAGACTCTGTGGGTCTTGGCCAAATTCAGCAGGCTCTTCATGCGTTCTTATGAAACAAGTTTGTCAGGCTCATGAAGCCCAATAAACGTTACAAACCTCTTTCCACAGAGAAGATAAAAATCTCACTCATCTGCAATCACTAAGAACAATCTAGATGAACTCAGTCAGCATTGTAGTCCCTTATCCAGAATTTTTGAGATTTTCAGAGATGCAAATGACATTCTGAATTCTGAGCTGGTCTGTCCAGATATTTAGGATATCTAAAATACTATATACTGATCTTTGAAGGTAAACACATTCACAATACCAAACAAACCTGATATGAGCAGCACTACGTTGTGCAACAAAGCCAAGAATATTGTGATGTGATAAGGTCATATCTAAAGCAAAATGTTAAGTTTCCTTTCAAAAATAAGTATCTGTAAAGGAGATAAGGAGATTGTCCAAGGGTGCAAAAACAACAGTTGCTTAAGGTCACTGTCCCACCCCACTTAATCCTTTTCCAGGTTGGGGAGGGAGAAGAGTGGGTGAGTAACAGAAATGGGAGGTGGAAGAGGGCAGATGGTTTATGACTGCAGGTGTGTATGATGGTCGATGCAGACTGGGGAACAGGGCACATTAAACATATTGCAAAATGACATACAAGCAATATGTCAATGAAAAATACACCAGCTTGCAATGACGGCAATAATAAATAAAAGTTTCTCTTGGTGCCAATTGCTCAACTACCTTAAAACAAGCATGATATAACCAAGCCAGTGCTTCAAGGATAACAGTGTTAGGGTAACAGGCCACCACTAGTCTTTTTTCTTTAATGCACGCTCATTTGGAGGATGCTTGCAAAGTGCATAGACTTTAACTGCTCAGGTAGGTTTAGCTTATTAGACAAAAGTTAACATTTGACTGAGCACATGTACTGCATCTGAGTTTTTTATATTGCAAAGACCACTGTTGTATTTGAGCCACATGGAAAACTCTCATCATCTATACGTATGTTGAACCTGTCACCCAGAAGTATGTTCCACAAAATTATTATAACTTCAAGACAGTATGCTTCAAAGAATGAAAAAAAACTTAATAATATTATGTCTAGGTCATGTAGCTTAGACCAAATTCTGTTCATCTAATTGAAGGAAAGGGAAAAGGAAGATAACAGTAAGCCAAATACAGTGGTACCTCAGTCACGAACTATTCGGAAAACGAACTCTGCAAAACCGGAAGAAAGTGTTCCGGTTAGCAAGCTTTGCCTCAGAAGCCGAACGGTGGAAGGGCACTGGCAGCAGGAGGCCTCAGTAGGGAAAGCAAGCCTAGGTTTAAGAACGCTTTGGTTTAAGAATGGACTTCCGGAACGGATTAAGTTCGTAAACCATGGTAAAGGTAAAGGGACCCCTGACCATTAGGTCCAGTCGCGGACGACTCTGGGGTTGCGGCATTCATCTCACTTTACTGGCCGAGGGAGCCGGCGTACAGCTTCCGGGTCATGTGGCCAGCATAACTAAGCCGCTTCTGGCGAACCAGAGCAGCGCACTGAAACACTGTTTACCTTCCTGCCAGAGCGGTACCTATCTATCTACTTGCACTTTGACGTGCTTTCAAACTGCTAGGTTGGCAGGAGCTGGGACCAAGCAACGGGTACCATTGTATAAAAATCTGGTGGTGTGTTAAATGAAAGTTTCTGTTTTTACATTAGTTTATAGAATTGTCCTTATAGATATGAGTGTGGTTAAATATTGTGAGATTATTTGGGGCACATATTTTTAGGTAGGGATGTCACATGATACTTAAGACATACACAAGCACTTTAGTAACTCCCAGGCTGGGGTACTACAATGCACTCTACATTGAACTGTCATTGAAAACTGTTCAGAAACTTCAGTTAATTCAAAATGTGGTGGCCCATTCATTATCAGCCATTGAGAGCACAGTACAACCATGCTAGGAGATCTGGCACTGGCTTCCAATTGGCTTCCTGACACAATGCAAAGCACCAGTTTCAACCTTTAAACCAGGGGAACTGATTTCAGTCCGAGGCCCACATTCTCCTCTGGGTGTAAATTTGACCTTTGTAAGGTAGGGTAGTTTCCACATATGCTCACAACCCCTCTCTATCCTCCACACAGGCAAGCAAGAGTTCAAGGACACATCCCAACCTGGCAAAAACTCTTTAAGGAAGGTGCAAAGCAGGGCTGGTTAACAGTGTGGCCAGGGTGGGTGTGCAGCCTGCAGGGAGTCCTGAGAGCCAGCCATTTCGGTCCCAGGCCAGAGATTTTCTAACCGCGCTTTAAACCTAACTCAAAACAGCCTTGGTCCAAGGGGGTGCTGGGAGAGCTCAGAGTCCTATCTTTGCCAGAAGCTAAAGAGCAGGACTTCTCTTTCATCAATAGATCTGGCAGGCCATCTTGCTTCTGTTTCACAAGGTTGGTGCAACAATATTTTTGTTGCAACAACCGCTGGAGATGGAAAGGCAAGATCTTGCTGAGCTGACATATGTCGTTCTTTCTTTCAAACAAGAACCAGATAGAGGGCTGTTAATATAATTTTGTCTCACGACTTCAAATGTCTATACCAGCCAACTTTGGTACAAGATATGTTGTTTATCTGTGCATTTAATACAATCTTGCTTAAACCTTGTTTCATCGGAAGCCACCCTGAGGGTCCCATCAAACCATACCGGCGGTTTAGACTTTTCAAAACTTTACAAAGGCACGGAAGATGGAAGCAAACGAGTACGAAAGCCCATTAAAACAAACATGGGTTTTACCTCCTCACACAGAAAGCTCTTCCGTGTAGGAAGACGCACAAGAATCCCATATAACGCAGAGAGCACCATAACCATCACACACCCCTGTTGGGCGCCTGCAGATTTCGCTTTCCCCCCAAGTGCTTCCTGTCCAGAGAACTCCTTAACAGGCAAAGCACATTCCTTGAAAAAACCAACCGCTTAGTTTTGTCACCTGCATTTCGAAAAACCTGGTTTTACCTGTGTCACAATTGTTTGCAGAAACTGAGAAGCCAAAAGAGAGAGGGAGAAAAAAAAAATCCACATACACACTCACTTGTACAGGGACGAAGGGGAGCTAAATGCCCACCTGGTCGTCCTCACCCTCCTAACTCTGTCCCCACGACCCCTTCGGCTTCCCAGCGCCCACATTCCTTCTTGCATTTCAGTGAGCCCGACACACATCCACGCCCCTCCTAATCTAAACCCGCAGCGCCTTCCTCCAGCCCGGCCGCGGAGCCCCGCAGCCCCAGGGCGAGAGGGGTGGGTGGGGGGCCTGGGAAGGAGAAAGGGAAGCGCGCGGCACGTCCCAAGCGCCCACCTTCCTTCTCCATCTCCAGCCGCCGCTGCTGCCGCCACGAACGAGCCCCCGGAGGTGTGGAGCCGGCCTCTCCGGAGCTCAGGGGCTGGCCGGGGTCTCCCGTTCCTTCTTTCCCCCGCGCCCGGCCGCACTCGAGCCCCACACGCCCCGCTCGGGCTGCAGAAGAGGCGGCCTCTCGCTTCCCGTCAGCGTCCCTCTCGCCCAGCCAGCATCTCTCTCTTTTCCCCCTTCAAGGCGGAAGCGGAACGTCCTGCTCGGGGATCGAGGGAGCAGGAGGCGCGTATTTCGGGCGCGTACCGAGGCAGAGACGCGTCTCCGCGCACGACTTCCGCCCTGGTGCCAGCCTTTGGTGCTAAGCGCGGAACAAAGGCTTCCCAGCCTCTCTTTTGCTCTGTATTGCTTATGATGTTAATGCAGGTTCATCCGCACGCACAATTGCAGGCTAGGAAGCGAATTCTCCACTGTGTAGGATGAGATTTGTTCCTGTCTCCTGTTACTACAATTTAAGTCTCAGGACTAAACCTATGCTCACATCATTATTATTTTTAAGAAACACATTTGCATTTAGTATTTCACATTCCTAACCTCCACCTAAGACAGTTCATCCAAGTCACCCCATTTTACAACAAGCCCCATTTTACAACAAGATTAGGCTATAAAAGTTGTTGATTGGCTCAGGATCACTCAATGAGCTTCAATAGTGAGCAGGGATTCAAACTCTGGTATTGTAGTTCCAACTCACAGGGCTCTTTGACTATACAGTGGTACCTCAGGTTACATACGCTTCAGGTTACAGACTCCGCTAACCCAGAAATAGTGCTTCATGTTAAGAACTTTGCTTCAGGTTGAGAACAGAAATCGTGTTCCGGCGGCGCGGCAGCAGCAGGAGGCCCCATTAGCTAAAGTAGTGCTTCAGGTTAAGAACAGTTTCAGGTTAAGTACGGACCTCCGGAACGAATTAAGTACTTAACCTGAGGTACCACTGTACAGTATATGACACTCTTTGTGAACTGCCTAGTTAGTCTAAAAAGAGAAGTTGTCTGTCTAGGACTAGGTTCAGAAGACAGCAACCAAAATGATCAAGGGGCTCGTGCAACTCTCTTCTGAGGAAAAGTTGCAACAGTTGATGCTTTTCAGTTTAGGAGGGAAGTGGCAGTGTATAAGATACTATACATGGTTTGGAGAAAGTTCATAGAAGTTTCTCTCATAATTTAATCTATGTATTCCACTTTTCTAACAACATTGAGTTTGCAGCAGCTCCCATTAACCACAGCAATACAATTGCTAACACATTTGTAAAGCTAAGCAGGGTCTGGTATGGTTTCAATTTGGGTGGGGAAGTATGTGTTGAGATTCCTACATATTTTGCTGTGTTAATGCTGGTGTTTATGCTTTTAAAGTTATTGTACACTGCCTGCAGATTTGATGTGAAAAGCAGCACAGAACTGTTATAGTAAATAACTGCATACAATTTACCTCTCAAAGCTAATGTATACAGATCACATTCCCTCCATTTAAAGGCCAACTATGTTAATCTTTGGCACTGCAGCAGCTGAAGCAAAAGCAAAAAGGAGTGCTTTGGCACCTTAAAAACTAACAAATGTACCATGACATAAAAGCCCACTTTGTAAGATGCATGAGGAGGGGGAAATTATTAAAAAGGGAGGCCAGAAGGCTTAGCAGTGCAAAGGAGCTATTACTTAGCAGACAAGAGCCAGGAAAGGGGCTAAAAGATTCTATTGAAGTTGGTGTGTGACCCACTCTCCCAACAGGTAATGAATGAATTGGCAAAGCGCGATCATTAGTGTACATGAATGCCTAACAAGGGACAATAACCTTCTATGGTGAGCTAGTCACTCCCAGTCTCTATTCGAAGCATCTTTGATAGTGTCAGATTTGCATATGAATTCCATTGCTCAGCAGTCTCACTCAGTAGAGTACTGCTCAGAAAACAATGGTGAATCATTTCAGTCTCTTTGGGCATTCAGTGGCAGGCTTGAAAGTTGCCATACTTCAGCAGCAAAATGCTTCAAAGGGAGACCCTAGCTTGAAGCCACTGAATCAGAATTCATATGCAGATTTGGCACTATCTGACTTGGAATAGAGAAGGGGAGTGCTAGCTCACCACAGAGAGACTGCTGCTAGTTAGGTCTTCATTTGTGCTTTATATCTTGCTTTGCCAGTCTGGAGCGGGTCACCCCCACTAATAGATTCCTTTACCCGGTTTTTTCACCCAATCTTGCTTCTGTTTGGCTCTGTACAGACCTTTCCCCCTTGCTCTGTTTGTCTGCTGCACATCTGAAAAAGTGGACTCTGGCCCACAAACGCTTCTGCCATTATCAGCGTCTTATTCTTCAGGACTCCTTGTCACTTTACTTTATTTTTCTTTCAGACAAATTTAAAACACATTCCCCCACCCTCCAAAGAATCATGGGAACAGTATCTTACCCCACACAGAGCTACAGTCCCCAACATTCTTAACAAGATAGTTCCCAGGATTTTTTGGGTGAGGGATTTGCTTTCAATGTATGGCTTGTATGCAGCCACACAGCTTACACTGAGTCAGACCATTAGTCCCTCTAGCTCACGGTTTCCCAAACCTGGGTTTCCAGCTGGTCTTGGACTACAACCAGTGGTCAGGGATGCTGGGAACAGTAGTCCAAAAATAGTTGGAGACCCAAGTTTGGGAAACCCTGCTCTAGCTCAGTATTGACAGTGACTCCCAAGATATTTAGGTAGGGTCCTCTCCCAGACCTACCTGGAGATGCTGGGGGTTGAATTGAGATGTTCTGCATGCAAAGCCAATGCTCTAACACTGAGCCAAGACCCACCCTTCTTGCTTTTTGGAAAGAAAGCTGACTCTGCATGCTTCAGAATGCACAATATAAGCATTTGTAAATGTGGTGTTTATAATTCTCATTACAATGCCTTTCCACTGAAGCAGATTTCTTAATTAGTTCATATCAGGGGAACCACCCCATGTAATTATTGTAGCTAACCCATTGCTTCCGTATCTCTGAGGCCAAGTATTTATTGCTGGTGAACAAAGGGCTTTCCCTTTATTTATTTTTTTAACTTGTTATCCCATATTCTCTCTAAGGAGTTCAGAATAGCATGCAAGGTCCTTCCTCCTGCCTCCAATTTTATCCAGGCTGACAACAACTCTGTGAGGTAGGCTATCAGATATCTGAAAGGCTGTCACATGGAAGATGGAGCAAGCTTGTTTTCTCCTGCTCCAGAGGGCAGGACCCGAACCAATGGATCCAAATTACAAGAAAGGGGATTCAGACTAAACAGAGTAAGGAGAACTTTCTGACAGTAAGAACTGTTTGACAGTGGAACCAACTCCCTTGGAAAGTGGTGGACTCTTATTCATTGGAGGTTGGGTGACCATCTGTCAGGGATGCTTTGGCTGTGATTCCTGTATTGCACAGGACCCTCGAGGTACCTTCCAACTCTACAATTCTCTGATGCTCTGAAAGAATGGTTGACGAAAGATGATCAGGTAAGAGGATCAGGAGAGTATTGTTGCTCTTGAGTAACTCGCCTGGTTAGAGCATGGTGCTGCTGTTAATGCCAAGGTCACAGGCTTGATCCCCATACAGGACAGCTGCATATTCCTGCATTGCAGGGGGTGAGACTAGATTATCCTCAACGGTCCCTTCCAACTCTGATTTTATGATTCTGCTTTTGGGCTTCCCATAAGCATCTGGATGCTGGACTGAGATGGGTCTTTTGTTAGAGATCCACCAGGATTCTTCTTAAACTTCATGGCTGAGCAGGGCTTATGAACCATTTCCTCACCCTCCCTGCCCAGTCCAAAACCCCATTAGTAGTCATACATGCCCAAAGCACAAATCCCATTGTGATGATGTTGGGGAAGAGTTCCTGTTTGTCCTGCGTTGGTAACACTGCTATCATTAATATGGGGCATACCAATGCAAACACATCAACAGAGAAAACACACTTCTTTGCTGCCTTGTGATCTTGGGTATATCCAAGGAAGGGCATTTAAACCTTTCTGAGAATCTTGGCCCTCCCCTTCTTAAATCTGAAATAAATTATCCTCAGGAAGATGTTGCTGCAGTAACTGTTTATGGCATTTCAGTTCATGTATAACTTTGTTTAGTCTCCTATTTAAATGAGAGAAAGTAACATTTTGGGAGGCACAGGGCTCTAAGTGCTTCCACATGATTCAGGCTACAATCCCATTCACACTTACCAGGGGGTAAAACCAAGTGAAGCTGGTGCAGTTTTGCCTTGGAGTAAATGGGAAGAGCAACCGCTTTGCATGTTGAAGGTTCCAGGTCCAATTCACAGCATCACCAGGTGGGGCTGGAAAGGACTCCTGCCTGAAAGCCTGGAAAGCTGCTGCCAGTCAGTGTGACAGTATTGAGCTAAATAGACCAATAGTCTGACTCAGTAGAAAGCAGCTTCCTATGTTTCAGATATCTACATACTTAAACGAACTACATTGTCCAAACTTGAGAATGTTGTTTTGATTCATTTGGACCTTGGCTGTTTATTTAAAACTTGTTTCTGTATTATGCCTGGTAACCTATGGACCATTTTCCCGCACCCTCATTTAATTATTTCCGCAAAACACTATGCGTATGGCTATATCCAGTAAAGTTGGCCAAGAATATTCAAGCACGCATACATATTTATGCATAAGTACATGCATGATATAATAAAATATACATTTGCTGTCATCATGACAAAAAATGATGTGGCTTTTGTTGATGATTTCATAGAAACCCTCCAAAATGCCAAAGGCTGCAAGAAACCCTTGTGCCTCTAGAGGGCATGGTTGCTGCTCTTCCCTTCCCACCTTTGTATTCAAAATATCACAGTAGAAAGCAGAATGGGGAAAAGCAGGAGACAGGTTACCATTCAAGTATCCATGGCACTCAACTGATTCCTACTAGCACACATAGATAAGCAGCTCTGTCTCTCTATCTCCGTCTCTCTCCCTCTTTATTAACAGAAGCAGGGATGGGCTGCGTTTCCTTGCGGGCGAGATTCCCGGAGCTGCACGCCAGTGGTGGGCAGGGCTAGAGCCGGCCCACTCATGAGGCAGGGTGAAGCACCTGCCTCAGGTAATGGTAGTGCAAGAGGCCCCAGTGCTTCCACCACCAGAAGAACACGTGTGCAACGTAGCCATTCATTTCCCCCATCCCCGGACGGAGAAGCCGAGTGGCAATGCTTTGTGGAAGACGCTGGCTCTCGCCAAGTTTGGTGACAGCCAAGACATTCCAGATGCAGAAGTTGGGGAGCACAGGGGGTGGGGGCATGAGGCAACAATTCCCATTTTGCCTCAGGCAGCAAAATGGGACAGGCCACTCATGGGTGCAGCCAGAGGCAAATGTGGGTTGGCCGCTGTACATAGGCATCGGTTCCTAGGGGCCAAGGCAACTTTGGGCCCTCCAATGTTCTTTTTGATAGCAATACCCATCAACTGGGGGGGGGGCCCTCCCTGAGCCAGCACAGAAAGTAGTTCAATTGGGAAAGGACTAAGCTTTGTTCAAGGATTCAAGGAGGTTCTGTGACAAGAACAACATGGTGGATTTGGAGCAGATCTGGATGGCTGCTTAAGCAAGAGCAGGGAGCTGCTGGACTGACCCTGTAGTCATCAAAGCCTATCAGCTTTCAGAGCATCTCTTGGTACTGATATGTACCCCTCATCCTCCAAAAACAATCCTTTGCAGAAGGCAGGGACTTCATCTATTAAGGGTGGAGTCAACAAAGGAGAAAAGGCTCTTCCTAGCTGACCATGCAGCTTTTAAATGTCAAGAGGAAAAGGACAGAAGCTGCTCCTTTGTTGCTTGTTGTCAGCCACCCCCAACTCCTATTAAAATGAGGGAACATGGTAACCCAGATACTGCAGAGCAAAACCTCCTAATTGTTCAGAACAGCAGGCCTCATCATGAAGCCTTTACAGCATAGAGAGGCAGATTTCAGCTTACTTTGGGTTTTTACTACCACCAACCTAAACGAGATACGAAAAAGTGGATTGGGGCAGCCAAGTGGATTGGATATACATTTAGGGTCAAGGAACAGGATACTTTTTGCACAATCCCCTCATGGTTCCACCCACCCAAACTCCTGCTTTTTCTATTATGGCAACCTAATGAAGTATTTTGGTGGTTAGACAATCTTGGCATCTACTGCAACTCCCCCAAGGTCTATCAGGAGATGCTGCACACCCTACTTTATCAGAATAAAAAAAATTCCACCTGGTGCAGATAGGTGAATTGGTGTTAAGAAGTCTGTTGGTGTTTGCTGGCAGCTCTTCTATGGATGGGAAAGCACTGCAGCTCTGTGGTAGAACATCTGCTTTGCATGCAGAAGGTCCCAGGTTCAATTCCTGGAGAAAGCTCTGGGGAGTCACTGCCTGTCAATATAGACAGTGCTGAGCTGGATGGAGTCAGCATAAGGCAGATTCTGATGTTCAAGTTCCCTGCTTTGACAAAAGCTGGACAACCTAATTCCCTGACTTCCAGCACTCTGCAGAGAGGCAAAGCAGGGCTATTCTATTGCCTCTGATGTGAGACTAGCTACCCGTTAACTGTCACTTGGTGGCAGCCTTTCCCATTAGGCAACCTGAACAGGTTCAGTCCCAGTTGGTCTTTATAAGGTGTGACACATTAGAAGTGGTGCATAATCTTGCTTCTTTTGTTCTCCCTCCTCATCCTTTTTTCCTTATGTGTCATGTTTCCTTAGGTTGTAAGTCCAAGGGCAGAACTCTTACTACTTACTTCTAAGCCTCTCTGGAGTGGGCCAAAATGCTTTAAATAAACAAACCTGAATGTTCTGGTTCAAAGCACACCATGTGACCAAGCCCTGATATTTTTGGGGAAGGGGGAAAGAGGAGCTTATGTGTCAGAGAGAAATCTAGGCCGGATTCAGTCAACAGTTTTTAATATAGTCATCAAGAGAGTGACATGTTTGTGTGCTTGCCGACCCATTCATTCCAAGTATGAGGTGTGAGAGAATGTCAGTCTAAGAAAAGTATTGAAAGCTAAAGTTCCACAGGATGTGGTGTAGGCCTCACCACATCGAAGAAAGCAAATTTAAAAGAAATAGGCAATATGTGATGGATAAAAGTCAGACATAAAACAGTCAGGCATACAGGATACAAACATTTTAAGTACAGTGGTACCTCGGGTTACATATGCTTCAGGTTACATACGCTTCAGGTTACAGACTCTGCTAACCCAGAAATTGTGTTTTAGGTTAAGAACCTTGCTTCAGGATGAGAACAGAAATCGTGCTCCGGCGGCGCAGCGGCAGCAGGAGGCCCCATTAGCTAAAGAGGTGCTTCAGGTTAAGAACAGTTTCAGGTTAAGAACGGACCTCTGGAACGAATTAAGTACTTAACCCGAGGTACCACTGTAGGTGAATTGCAAATTCCTACATAACATTTTATGTATAACCAGCCACTCAACGATCCTTTTAAAAATGTAAATGCATGGGAGCACCTAATGTCTCAGCATTGGTGACACTGAGGCATCTAATCATAAGCCTGCATTTTTATCAAAGCTTATATTTTTTGATCAGGGCCTGTATTTTAAAATGAGCTTAAAGATTTTCAAATGTTTATGCCAGGCAGAAGACCAGCTGCCTAAGAATCTTGGCAATGTTTTTCCTCCTAGACAAGGGGGCCCCCCTGATTTATAGCAGAAAACAATTCTCAAAGTCAAAAAGGGAATTACAGGCTGAGAGCGAGGACACTGACCCTACATATTATAGAAGATAAAAAAAAAGCAGAGATAAACATAATTAAGAGTGGGTAAATAGTAAAATAAAGCCATGTGCCTCCCATTAAACTTGAGCCATATTTTCCTAAGGTTGAAAGGTCAAGAGCAGTGAAAAAGGCAACTGGCTGGCAGAAAGGAAGAGAGTATTTTGGGAAGTCTTTTTCTAAAGTTGTTTCTTTCTTAAACTGAGATCCTTTTAAGATTTCTTTTCCTTTTAAAATGTTATTTATGTTATGTATTAAATATATTGGCTTAAATGTAATTAGGTAAAGGATTTAGAAACTAAGAAATGTTAAATCCTTATGCTAGATTCTTATTTCATATAGTTGGAAGAGATCACAGGGGCCATCAGCCACCAGCCCAGCCCCCCCTGCCAAGCAGGAAACATCATTAGAGCACACATATGGTTGTCAAGCTTTTGTTTAGAGACCTCCAAAGGAAGGAGATCTTTCAATGATGATCCTTGACATCTGTTTAAGATAAAAATTTAAGATTAACCATTTGTTTTGGAGGGCAATAGGGCAAGGAGGGCAAGAGGTGAGCTGGTAATTAAGGTTCCTTGTTGAGACACATGTAAGATATATTACTACTTATTTGTCATTTATAGATAGAAGAATATATAGCTTTTTGTTTCCCATAAAAGGGCAGAAGGAAATGGGTGTATCTTTTGTGATTGGTTCTAGCAAACAACCAATAGGAATTTCAACCAGGCTGATTGGACAGAGGCAGCCACAGGAGGAGCAAGGGGGCTGGATTAAGGAAATATAAGTGCTGGCCAGAATGGCAGGAGGCCAGGCCAGAGCTTGGTAACCATATACCACTGTGCCTCATATTTATTTGTCTGACAAATAAATTATTATTTTAATTTCTCTATTGCTGCCTTGAATATTTCAATCCAGCTAAGCGTTAACCACAAGCAGGGTGCTACAACACCAACTTGGTATGGATCTTGTCAGCCCATTGGTGTGGGAAATCACTGCAAGCATATGTGCCCAGTTCAGCCCAACATGGGGGGCTTGTTGCATGAGCGTGAAGTCACACTGCAACACACACGTGATGTCACATGCATCAGGAGGAGGCTGCAAAGCCTGGAGGGGCCCTCTGCCACTGCGTGGAGGCCCGGTGTTGCCCTTCATCACTGTAGAGAGGCCTTCCGCTGGCGGGGCCCAGCCCATCAAGATTGGTGGGCACTCAGTCCTGTCCCCACATACTTTGGGGGCACCTATAACATTAGAAAGGGCCATGAGGCAGCTGCTGTTTTGAAATAATCCTACAGGATGTAGACACCCAGTTTTCAGGCAGCTTAGGAAATCTTGTGTAATTTCTGAGAAGTAAAAGTGGGTCAATAAATCAAGGTGTGGCTTTGGGAGCACTAGGCAGGAAATGCATATTATTTCCACACTTTCTGAATCACGGTCAACATGGCACCTGAGATCGGCTTACATTTGATGTTTTTGTTGTTGTTATCCTCACAGGATCCTCAAGTTAAGTGATAATAGGAAAGAATTGGGAGAGCAAGAAAGTGGGTGAAATGACAGGTACAGATGTTTGCCCTTTGTAAATATTATGAGAACTGGGTTGGAATGATGCAAAGCCGCCCTGTTGCATAAAAGCTTTCTCCTGGGAAATTTCCGGCTGTAGGTGCATTCTTTGCCTATCGCGTGTAAACTTGCCGGAGAGATGATTCACAATATTTTGCTTCCTGCTTCTCGTGCCATAAATGGATTGTTGCTACCTACAATTGTTCTTAGCTTTGACAGCAATTCCCGTAATAATTAACAGAAGAGAGCAATTGGATGTATGACACAGAACCTGACAGTTGAACAAGAGTCAGGAAAGCTTCTGAAGTCTAATGACTAAGAATCTGCACTACAAATTAGGGCACTTCTGTTTTAAATCTCACCTTTACTATGAACTCAGTAGGAGTGCAAGCCTATGCACACTTATGCAGAAGGAAGTCCTACTGAACAGAGTGGCACTCACTTCTGAGTAAACATGCAGAGGATTCTGCTGTAGTCATTTGGACCTGATGACCTCCAAAATCCCTTCTAATTATATAGTTCTAGGTTTCCTTTGGCAAGCATCCACAATATGGGGATAACATCCTCTTCTCATATTGTGGTGTTATCAATAATATCAACTTGCCTGCTAAAAGCACCCGGAGTGGTGTACTGCCTAATCTGAAAATGATGCACTACTATCAATAAGAAGTCCAAAAATAAATTAAAAGCCATTATGAAGAACATACAAACACTATGTTGTTGGCATCTGTCTGTCTCAGGAGACAATGGAAGAGTGAGCCTTAAGGAGTAAAGTCAAACCATTGGACAGTTACAGTTTCTGCTGTGGCTGTAGAGACCGACACGGGAAAGACATGTTTTATTGCAGGAGGGGCAGATGAAGGTGTCTGGTTTTGCTGCTACAGGTGCGCCATGACATGTCTTCTCCCTGCACTCCTCCTAATGGTCATTCCTCTGGTCACTGCTGTGGATATACGAGCTGCCTGTAAATGCTAAGTATAACTATTTAAACTGCTAGGTGCCAACAAATGGTTGTTCAATATCAAATTCACGATGCAACGTGTTTCTTTTTTTATCAATCATCCATTCACAAACTGACACCTTTTTCATAACAGTGGGCTGGAAGCACTCAGCTAATCCTCTGGTCTGGCTCATCATCACCACGCAAAGAGATTCTGTTGGGATCTGAGAGGTTTGAGCAGCAATGTGAGAAGTGAAAACTAGTGGTGGCAGAGGGTATGGTTCACTGGTGGGATCCACCTGCTCCTTCTGCATAGAGATCAAGGGACAAGAAAAACACCAGGGGAGGAAGAAGGTGGCTAATTCTGCACCATGCAAACATGCAGTTGCTGTCTGGCTAGCAGGTCCTCATGTGGACCACTGATGTCAGCACTGGATGTAGACAGTCAGTGACCATACACCTGATTGGTGTGGACCAAGCCTTCACCTCCTGAACAACAAGCAAAACTGAGCCATCTATGCATAAATGAACAAGGATAACAGGTAGCATCCAACTAATGCATCCCAACAGCGCAAGGATTTATGTTTGCACAATGGAACATTCCCCCTCTCCCCCTTGCCCCTCAAATCTTGAGGAGTTCCTCCAGCCCCTTTGGAACAGATCTGGGGAGGGCACGAGGTACATACAGGTGGAGGAGAAAGAGACACATTCCACTGAAGAAGTGCAAATCCTTGTGCTGATGGGACGCATTTGTGGGATACTACCCAACATAGCTTTAACATTTGCATTATAGATCAAGGAAAAGGCACAAAGCATTTTAAGCATGGGTGTAGCCAGGAGTTATGTTAGCAGGGGCAGGACAACCACTCATCATCCTCTGTCTGCCTCTGTTTAGCAGATTCAGAATGAAATGTCTCAACAACAGTTGTTTAAATTACTTTCTTTAGACCCCAAGTGCTCAGAAAAATCTGTCAAAACCTTCAGTCATCTGAAAACGAGGAAGTTAAATAAACAATTAACAACAGGGAGTACCTTTCGTGCGGAGTATATTTTGCAAAATTACAAAGAACATCTTATTTTTTAAAAATCTAAACTAAAACAAGTTTTCTTGGATTTGCTGAAAATCTTTTCACCAGTTTTGCAAAATTACAAAGAGCATGCCTTTTTTCTTCTTATTGGTGTGTTGTTTTTTTAAAAAAATCTAAACTAAAACCAGATTTCTTGGATTTTGCTGAAAATCTTTTCGCCACTTCCTTCTCAAATTCCTCCTTTTTCCAATGCAGTTTTTCTGTGCACACACAGTAAGCACAGCCCGTTAAGACGCTCTCCTGTCATCACATTGACCTTAGCCAGGTCTTTTCTCTCTGCAAGGTACTGAATGACCTCTGTGGTACAAGTGGTGCATGGCTGAGCAAGAGAGATGAGCAGAGCCTTTTTGTGGTAGGGTAAAAGACCTCAGCAAACATTTCAATTTCAAATATTCTGATTATTTCTACTTTTAGTTAAGTATTTTTATTTATTCACTTGATGGGGGGCAGCTGTTCCCATAGCCTCCCTCTGGCTACACCCATGATTCTTAGCGTCATGTATGGAAACACACTTCGTCTTTTCTGCCTTCCTTGTAATGCATGAAACAGCCCAGATTTGGTATTGTCTGAAGAAGTGACAATGGAAAATTCCTTCATGTTTGAGCTTATTATTTTCCCCAAGGAGGATTACAAGTAGGCTTGTTAATTTTGCCACTGGTTTTTGTATGACTTACACACAGATAATTAAGAGGGCGTTGAAGGACAGTCATTCTTGTGGTATCTTTGGAAACCCATTGTAATAAAATAAACGAATGTACCATGAGTAGATCTCATGCATATTATTTCATCTCTGTGAACATCACTAATGTGCCGCGTTCATTATGTGAATGCCAAATATTTACACTGTTACTAGGACAGGAGGACCTTGAGATCAAGGCTTTGTGATAGGATTTAGTTGCTGTGCTTCTGTTCCCTGTACACATCAGCATCAGATAATAGGTTTAGACATGTTCTCAGCCCTCCCAGGTTTATATAACTTCACATTCATAATTTGAACAGGTTGCTCCTGCCCTAAAGATCACAGAAAGAGTGAATGGAATGTTTTGACCCGTTCTGCCAATCACTTTCTTTTTCATTAAATTACTCAGACATGGAAAGTTGCAATCTGGCAAGTGAGAGTCAGGGGAAGGTACTTTTTGAGAATTTCCACCAAGGCGCCTCTAAGGAATTGGTGCAAGTTTTGAAAGTGATCATTCATTTACTCCCGTTTGCAGATAGTTTGCATTCATGCAACATTTTATTCCAGAATCTATGGAAATCAAGTACTCTCCCCCCCCCCCCACATAGTCCATACACAATCAAGATCTACTGCACATATTTTTGCCCCTGCAAAGGCTTTTTGATGAATTGGTTTTATGCTGAAAATAAAAGCTCATTGTAGATTGATTCTGCATTACCCCACAGTAGTTAGGGGGGTGGGGTGGGGTGGAGTATTCACACCTACCCATGTCATTGTGATTAAGCATATATCTAGATCGCAATCAGCATTTCTTACTTCATTTGCCTGGGGCAAGTACAGGGAAGAAAAGCTATGGATAACCTAATCAAAGGAAGAGTTTTGAAATGGATATCAAGTGTTCACACGCACCCTTGTGGATGGCAGGATCCAGAATTAGTATGGATTGAAAGCATCACACTGAGGACAAGCACAATAGTAATTCTGGTTACTGATTAATAGCACACAATAGTATCAAATCTTTGCTTGACTGTATGGATTGCAAATATCTTGAAAGCAACACATGGCCTCAAAACTGATTTTTAAAATGAGAATGTGTGGTTTTTAATTTAGTTAGTTGAATTAGTGTAATGTTCAATATAAAAATCTTAAATGATATACCCGCTGTCTGTCCAACCAAATATTGACTGTCTGCCACACCCAGGGGGAGAGGCCTTTCCTATTTCCTACTGCTTGATCCTCTTTTATAACCCAGCCCCTTCTGCAAGGTAGGTGTGTGATTTGCCACTGAACTATTGTCCCTCCATTTCCAAATAGCATCGCCTTTATATCTGTCACTCCCCATCCTCCACAAAATTAATGCACCTTTGGAGGGAATCACAATCCCTCCCAAGACACACCCTCCCACACCCAACACACACACACAGAGGCTCTTACATGTAAGTAAGGAGGAAATATTTATTCAGGCAAGTAACTTGAGAGTCCCATGGACTGCAAGAAGATCAAACCTCTCCATTCTGAAGGAAATCAGCCCTGAGTGCTCACTGGAAGGACAGATTGTGAAGCTGAGGCTCCAGTACTTTGGCCACCTCATGAGAAGAGAAGACTCCCTGGAGAAGACCCTGATGTTGGGAAAGATGGAGGGCACAAGGAGAAGGGGGCGACAGAGGACGAGATGGTTGGATAGTGTTTTCGAGGTTACCAGCATGAGTCTGACCAAGCTGCGGGGGGCAGTGGAGGACAGGAGTGCCTGGCGTTCTCTGGTCCATGGGGTCACGAAGAGTCGGACACGACTAAACGACTAAACAACAACAACAACAACTGTACAGGCTTGGAAGCAGAGTTCACGAGTCACAATTCAGGAGTTCAGGGATCAGGCAAGATGTTCAGAACTGGATGGAATCAAAGAAGATGTCCTAATAATAACCACAGCCTGCCCACTGAGCTTTTAATGATGAGACTCTCTAGCTTTTGTGAGAATGTTGAGATTGTAAATGTGCGCACCTCTGGGGTAGGTGGGCCTGCTCCCATAGTGTACCCTCTTGTTCAGGCTCCTGATCAGCTGCAGTTGCCTCCTGAGTAGCCTTCTCTCATCTGGCAGCTGCCTCCACTGAGATTGTCCACTCGAGGTTGACGGGAGGATCCAGCATCCCTTCTCTCCCTTTCAAAGTAGCTGAAATCAAAGCACAATTTGCCCTTCCACAGGGCTGGCTCACCCATGAGGTGGACTGAGGAGGTTGCCTCAGGCAGTGGAATCCCAAGTGACAGCACCCCCGCGGGCACCCTGCCCACCTAGGGTCTATTGAAGGGATGTTGATGGCAATTATGTGGCACTTGCTGGCAGCCCACATTAGAAAGTAACAGTAGGTGCCTTGCCACCAGGATCAGCCAGCACCAAGACTCTGCACATCCTTCTTAAAGTAGCTGTCTGCTACCAAGGTTTATATAAGAACATAAGAAGAGGATCAGGTCAATGGTCCATCTAGTCCAGCATCCTGTTTTCACTGTGGCCAACCAGATTCCTGTGGGGAATCTCAGCGTACAACAGTTACAGTACATTCAGTACACAACAGTTCAGGTAATCTGCTTTCATTTATCTGTTTCACTTTTAGTAGTATTGTTGCACAATAAAGCACTGATTGCTCCTTGACCTTTGTTCTCCAGAGTCTTTGTAGTGTATTGAAAACCAAATGACTGAGGTAATAAAATTACTCACTTTTTTCTGCGGAATTGCTAATCTTTGAAAGGCAGTGCTAGATTTACAGGCAGTACATTTACAAAACAGATGATTTTCAGGAGGTACTAATGTCCAACATCCAAATGCTATTGGAAATTCCTTATGAAGGCTTTTACTGGGTAAAAAATCTGGGCCATCTCATTCCTGGATTTGAAAGGAAAATTAAGGAAGTAAGTTTGAAAGTATAGATGGGGTGGGAAACCCCCATGAGTGTAGAACAAGCCTAAAATTATGAAACAGTTAGCCACTGTCAATTAAAGTACCCATCTGAGAAAGCAAAATAGGCGTAAGTTGTTCATGTAATGTTCCCAAGGGTGATGCAACAATGAGTAAGATTCTTGATTCCTGCATCCAGGTTTGTCCTCGGAACACAGGGCCAGCTCAAGATATTTTGCCACCAGAGGCACAGCAGCAAATATTCCCCAGGAATAAAGAAACCCATTTGCATAAGCCATTGAGGCAAATTTGCAAGTGATAGGAACCATAAGAACCTAGGGAACTGCTTTACACTGAGTCAGACTATTGAGCCAATCAAGCTCAGCATAGTCTACCGACTGGCAGTGGCTCTCCAAGGTTCTCAGACAAAGACACTCCCAGCCATACCTGGAGATGCTGGGAATTAAACTTGGGACACTCTGATTCTTGCATGCAAAGTAGATGCTTTCCCACTGAGCTGTGGTCGTGGCCCTATATTCAAGAGCTATTTAAGATGACCTAAGGCACATCTTAGGGACACGGGTGGCACTGTGGGTTAAACCACAGAGTCTAGGGCTTGCCGATCAGAAGGTTGGCGGTTTGAATTCCCATGATGGGGTGAGCTCCCGTTGCTCGGTCCCTGCTCCTGCCAACCTAGCAGTTCTAAAGCACATCAAAGTGCAAGTAGATAAATAGGTACCGCTCCGGCGGGAAGGTAAACGGTGTTTCCGTGCACTGCTCTGATTCTCCAGAAGCGGCTTAGTCATGCTGGCCCCATGACCCGGAAGCTGTACTCCGGCTCCCTCAGCCAATAAAGCGAGATGAGGGCTGCAACCCCAGAGTCGGCTACGACTGGACCTAATGGTCAGGGGTCCCTTTAGCTTTACCTAAGGCACCTCTTAAGTACATCTACAACACAAAGGAATTTTGATAAAGCCAAGTTCTTTGTTACATTCTTAACAAAGGACAATCCCACATAGAACCATGTAAGCATGGGCATGATGGAGAGTTTGGGCATACTTTGAATCTCAGAAGAGTAAATGCCTATGTCTAAGGTCTAACTAAATGTTTGTGTTGAACACTTTTTAAAAAGGTTTTCTTACCACTGGCCTCTTTACCTTTGCAAGAAAAAGCAACCATGGCCCTCAAGTGATTCAGGTGATTTCGGGCTGGGGTTTGGGGGGCAAACAGCAGCCAAGTTGTCGTGAAACCAGTACAGGGAGTAGTAAATAGTTAACCCCCTCCTATCCACATGCTTTGCTCCCTGTTTGGATTGTGTAGAAGACACATGCCTGCTTTTTCTTGAAAAAGGAAGTGGCCAGGGTTGGAGGCGTTTTTAAAGTTATTCTTATTGAATGAAAAAAGTGCTTGACGTAAGTTGTAGTTCAGCCCTTATGGAGGAACTTCCATGAATGGCTCCATGGGTGGAGAGGGCTGTGATGCCTTTATCCGGGAAAGAGACATGCCAGGGCAGAGTGTGCCCTTAGGCACCTGCTTCAGCTTGTTCTGCAAGTTTAAGCAGCCAAAATGGCACCAGCCACACAAGAGAGGGAAGCATCCTTTATGCTCAGGGGAACCTTACAGTTTGCAGAAGTACCAAAATCTTTAGGAAGAAGCTTCAGGAGGAGAGCCCCCAAAACGTTCCAGGGGGGGCTGAGAATGTTCAGCAGCCATGGAATGTTTGCTGACTGGTGGGGAAGGAAAGGGGGAAGAAAAATGGGGGCTGGGATGGCTGAATGGAATATCTTAACAGATACCTTAAAAGGAATATCTTTAAAAATGGCTGGCCAGAACTCTGAACAAGAGTGCAGGTTCTGCTTGTTAACAGCCCCAGAGAAGAATGTGTCATAGGTGCATCCTCGAGGAGCCAATTTCTTGTGCATTCCTTTTTGTTGTTGTTTCTGATTTATTTTTTATTGCTTTTCTTCTTTCAAGCTGAACATCACTTTGTTTGCATTCCAAGATGGTTTGGGGTTCAAAATAGAACCCCAGACTTGGGTTAATGTGCCTAGAAGACAGTCGTACACTAGCAGGTCATCACACCACTAATCAGCACTGTACCTTGCAAAAAGCAATTCCATGAGCACCAAACCTGACATATGAAGCAGTTTTGGTGATGACTGAACATATATTGTGTGTTTCCTAGAAAATCAACCCCATGATCCTCCTGGTGTTGTAAAAGGATGGCAAATAATGAGTGCCCTCTCTCATAGTTAGTATTCTTTCCCTTTGTGCAATAACATTATTTAAGATATCTTTCCCATTAATGTTTAGCCCTTTTACAACTTTCAACAATCCTTTTATTGGAGCATCTACACACAATAAATCTGTTGAAGTGTTTATTGTTCCATTTTGTGTTATATAAGAGCTCTGATTTATCTCATATTCCTGAATGGTGACAGCACTCTTGATACTGTAATATATTGCTTCCATTTGCAGTACTTATCTGTTTTGATAAAGGTCACTTTTTCAGTTTCTTTTCTTTTTTGAAAAATAAGAATCTGTTTAAGTCAGTAGCAGAAAGCTTTGGGCCTGGGGTTTTAAAAAGAAACAAACAACCCCATTCTGTATAAAACAGGTATAACAGAAGTACTCTCTTAATCCCCACCCACAAAGAAGCATAGTAACATCTACCATATTTACTTGAATAATGTGCCATCAAATCTAATGTGCACCTTAATTTTCAGAACCTTGAAACCAAAAAAAGTATTCACTGGCGAATGTAAATGTGCCATTTAATCTAATGCACACCTTAATTTTCGCAATGTAATTTGGCCAAAAAAGTGAGTGTTAGATTTGAGTAAATATAGTAGTCTAGCACATGGTTGTATTCATTCAACTTGCTTTTATTATTGCTTGTTAGCCGCCCTGAGCCCGGCCTTGGCTGGGGAGGGCGGGGTATAAATAAAAATTATTATTATTAGTAGTAGTAGTAGTAGGCAAACTAAGGCCCAGGAGCCAGATGCAGCCCAATCGCCTTCTCAATCCGGCCCATGGACGGTCTGGGAATCCGCATGTTTTTACATGAGTAGAATGTGTGCTTTTATTTAAAATGCATCTCTGGGTTATTTGTGGGGCATAGGAATTTGTTCATCCCCCCCCCTCAAAATATAGTCCAGCCCCCCACAAGGTCTGAGGGACAGTGGACCAGCCCCCTGCTGAAAAAGTTTGCTGACCCCTGGTCTAGCATCTTGTTCTCATAGTAGCTAACCAAATGCCTATGGGAAGCCCAGACCTGGTAATGTCTGAAAATTGTCCCTTAAATTTTTGAAAAATCTGTGCTTACAGGGTGACTGGGTAGCACCACTGAGACCACAGCTACCTGCTAACTTAATTTGCTCAGAGGCAAATCTCTGACTTGTGTGCCAAGTCTTTTAAATATCTAGCAACACCCCTGCAGCCATCCAGGAGGACTGTTGTCACATTTTAAAAAACGCCATGTGTCCTGGTTCACAGCCTATGGTGAAACAATAATGTGTATCCACTCCCTAATACCTTAGATTGAATTAATTAATTTATTTATTAACCTCATTTATATACCAACTTTTCCTCCAAGATACTCAAGGTGGTGTACATGCGTTCCTCACTTCCAGTTTTATCCTCAGAACAACCTTATGAGGTTGGTTAGGACGAGAGGCAGTGACTGGCCCAAGGTCACCAAGTGAGCTTCATTGCTGAGTGGTAATTTGAACCCTGGCCTCCCAGGGTCCAACACTCCAACTGCTGAACCGCACTGGCTTGTATTTTATTGTATTAACATTTGTACTTTATGGAATACAAAAATGTGTGTGTGTATATATACAAACACATACATATATGAAGCAATTAAATGCAATTAAAAGTCACACAGCATATAGCACAGTGCATCACAATGTATGCTACAACATTCTATGCTACATAGCAAAGTCATTAATGGGTCCACCAATTCTCTCAGCAAATTTCAAGTTGTCGTAGGGGAGGGGGATGTTTCAGAACTTCTTCTGTAACCAACGACAACACACAGGCAGTTTGGTACACGTCCAGCTAACACAGAAGAGAAAAATTAGAAATAACTGTTACGGTATGTTTGTTTGTTTTGCCTGACCTTGTAAGAGTTATCAAGACCAAAGATACCATGGTAACAAGCCATTCCAGGATGTTTAGGGCCTAAGTTTCTAAGAATCGGAACGCCACTCTTTTCACAATAGCACTGGCGTGAGGGAGGGTGGCTAACTGAAATGAGTCCTTTGGAAAGAAGAACAAGGTGAATTTAAAAGGAAATCTGTCATCCTCATGCCAGCTACATGAAAAACATCTACATCTGGCGCTGTTCCCACTTTTCACTTAGAATGTCATGCTCCCCATGAAGAAGTGCTACCATTTTGCGATGTGCCATTGCATAATGCAATAAAGACCCTTATTTGTTATGATAGGATTCCATTAACGCCTTTCAGTGTGTCAGTGAAGCTGACACTTCACTCCGTTTTATTAAAGCAGTGTAATTATTGTAATGCCCAATCCTGTCTCAGTAGGTGAGGTTCTCTCGTCGATGCAATTAAAACTGCATCTCTCCCTAGTTCAGAGTTTGGCTAGCTCTGGTCCTGGTGTGACACCGTCAGGAGGATCTGGCTGACTGTTAGTGGAAACCGGATGATGGACTAGAGAGGGCCTTGATCTGATCAAGCAAGGTGATTCTTATGTTCTTATGTGCCCATACTGTTGAGAATCTATGGTGGCACAGTGGCGTCAGGGCTTGAACTGAGAACTCTGCGTCTGTGTGCAGCAGCCCTGATCAGTGAACCACTGGACTGTATGATGCAATGTCTGCCTAGGCCCTGCACTAATCCTGCCCACCCAGGCTGGATTTACCTAGACAGGAGGGACTATCACAGACCACCCTTGTTCCAGGTAAGCCTTTGTGTTCCTGTATCCTTAGGGCCCAGTTTCCGGCTTGGTTCTTGATCCTGCCTCCTGGTTTGTCATTCAGTCCAGACTCCAGACTACTGGTTTGGGCCCCAAACTCCTCAAGGCCAAAAATGCAGGCAGCTATGCTGATCTAAACTTAGCCGTTGCTCACACCACACATTAGCCCTGCCTTTGGTGAGGTGAGGAACCATTTTGGCTCTGCAGGCCAAATTTGACATGTGGGTGGGACCTCCCACCTGTCAATCAAGTGACATCACAAATAACATCACACTTTGAAATCCCAAAGTCAGGACTTCAAAGAACCTTGCAGGCAGCAATGCACTACTAAAATGAAGCCCACCTTCCTTTTAGCAGTGTGCTGCTACTATTTATTTATTTATCTATCTACCGTACTTATTTATTATTGGCATTCATATCCTACCTTCCCTCCAATAAGCTCAAGGTTCTCCCCCTTCTCATTTAATACTCACAGCAACTTTGTAAAGCAGGTCATTCTGAGAAGCAGTGACTGGCGCAAGGTCACCCAGTGAGCTGAGTGGAGATTTGAACCCTGGTCTCCCAGGTCCTAGCCCGACACTTTAACCACTACACCATACCAGATCTCTGCTTCTGTTTGTCTCCCCCCCCCCAATCTCTGTGAATCTAACATTAGCTTCAAGGGAGAGGGGAGAGTGAGGGGTTCAGGAGGAAAGGGTTAAGTACTTTCTCTCAAGAGTGCTGCTTCCTTGATCTTCAATTAATAGAGAAAAATGCTTTGGGCATCACAGATCTCCCACCTCACATCTAGCTTAGGCTGCACTGCGCAGTCATAAAACAGTTTTCACAGGACCAGCCAAGGGTAGAATTAATGTTAAAAGATCTGAAATAGTCACATTCTCTGGCTTGTTAAACAAATAACAGAGCAGGCCTGAACAAGTGGCTTCTGAACTGTGCATCCTGAGTTCATGGAGCACAAAACCCTCAGGAGCTTCTGTGTCATATAGTTTTATGGCCAACTATGCTGCAGTTTGGACTTGATTCCAGGAATGAAACTGTGATTCTGCGTTAATGAGCTGCAAAGGTGTCCCATCCTTCTCATTAGTAATGTTGGGATTAAGTCCAAGTCCCAGGGGCAGTTTACTGTATTCTTCCGATTTTTATTAAATGTAAATGTCAGGGTTGAACTTTTGGAGCATAAGGGCAACCTTTCGCTAGTGCAACCATCAGCAGTTGTGCACCGTACTTCTGCATCATGCTTCCAACACTGGGCAATTACCAGATCAGCATATGACAGTCTTTGTTATAATGAACGGCATATTCCAGTGCCCCAGCCTTCATATTTTGCATTTCAGAAAGTCAGTGTGGTGTAGTGGTTAGTATTGGTCTACAGCCTGGGGGACCAGAGTTCAAATCCTCACTCAGCCACAAAATTATCTTGGTGACCTTGAGCTACCCAGCCTAACCTGCCTCATAGGGTTGTTGTGAGAATAAACCTGGGAAGAGGAAACTATGTCTGCCAATTTGAGCTTTTTGATGAAAAGATGGGATAAAAATCTGGTAAATAAACAAACAAGTTTATTATTGCAGGATATGGCTTGAGCTGGGTGGGTGTTATTGTGACCAATTTTGCTCAGTAGCTAAGGAAACTGGTCCTGGTATAGCCTAGTGGCTAATCATGTGAGCAAATGTGCAAATTTAGAAGTAAATACTATAATTTGAATAGAAATACATCTCACCAAAGTGGGGAAGCCAGAGCAGGTGACCTGTGCTAACTCAGTTGGTGGGCACCTGCCAGGCACCTGGTCCTTATTAATTTTTATTCTTAAGATGAACTTTGAATGGGCACTCTTTGAAAGAAAGGGTGCCTTCAAAGAGAGGACTGTCTTTGGTAAAGTAGAGTACATGACAACCCAATTTAAGCACCTGTAGCCTGACATGTTTTCCAATTCAAAACAGACCAGTTGATAACAAATTCACCCCAACACACACACACACCGGTACATCACACCATGGAATTCAATGGTGCCACATATACTTCTGAAAGTGGCAGACATATTGCAGTCTTTCATTTGCTAGAAGTATTTGGTTTAAGTCTGGGAATGAAGAAGTCAGTATCATAATTACAGGACATCCCTTTTTAAAAAAGACCTATAAATTTTGAACCAACATTAAATAAACCTGGGGGGATGGGAAATTTGAAAGAAAGAGAGATTGGGTGAGGGATGAACCCAAGGCTTAAAATCTAAAAGATCTAGAAACCTACTTGGTATGTTTAAAATATTGCAATTCTACAGTTCAGCCATAACTCTAATTAGCGCTAGGATATATTTAGAAATGTCTTGAGAAAACTCTTGTGATCTCTGGAAGCAGGATGAAGTGTGAACCAGCTTTCATTCAAGACTGTGTCTTCTCCCTACCACAAACAATACCAGTTAAAGAGAACCATTTAAAGAGCACCTTTTTATCCCGCTGGGCCCTAAGGCTGCAGTCTTGCACCCACTTACCTGGGAATAAGACCCATTCAACTCAGTTGCACTTATTTCTTAGACATTTATAGGACTGTGCTGTTAATCATTCTATGAACTTTATATATAAACACGAAAGTGTAACCATCTCTGGAATGGAACTCAGCATCCAGCTGGCATATCTTGGTAGTTCACACAAATAAGGGAAGGAGATATTTTTGGCCAAGGACATCAGGACAAGCCCCTCTTATTACAGAAAGTGCATTGCAGTGTTACCTTGGTTTACGAACCTAATCCGTTCTGAAAGTCTGTTCTTAAACCAAAGCGTTCTTAAACCAAAGCGTGCTTTCCCATAGAAGCGGGGGACTCAATTTACAAATGGAACACACTCAACAGGAAGCGAAACATGTTCGTATTCAAAACAAAGTTCACAAACCAAAACACCTACTTCCGGGTTTGCAGCGTTCTTAATCCAAGTTGTTCACAAACTAAGATGTTCTTAAACCAAGGTACCACTGTACAGGTTTTTATAGTACTGTACAGGTTTTCCCCACCCTGACAAAACAGTTGCTACATTTTTGCATCTATTCATGTAAATTAGCAAAGGCAGTTTTTATGCAAATATGTGCCCCTTTTTGACCTCCTTTATCCATTTTTGAGCAACAACTGTTGCCTCAGGCCTGGTTCCTCATTCTGTGGAATTTGTCAAATGCAACAGTTGCTCTTGAGATTCCTACACCTTACCTTGCCCTTTTTGGAACTTGACTTGAATTCAAGAACGTAAAAAGTTCAGGCGAAAGGCCTATCTAGCATCTGTTCTCACAGTGGTCAGCCAGATGCCCAGGGGAAGCTCACAAGTGGAAGCTGAGTGCAAGAACACGCTCCCCAACTGCAAATCTGTCTGTGGGTTCTCTGATCTTGGGTTCCAGACCTTGACTTCAGGTTGACCTGAACTACATACTGTTGCAGACCACCCCAATTTCCGAGCAGTGCAATATTCCAGGCACTTACCCAGGGCTCATGTTTCCTTTGGAACGAGACACAACAGAGATTGTGGCATCTATATATATATATATATATATATATATATATATATATATATATATATGGCTTATTTACACATTTATACAACCTAAGCCTACAATGGAGGGCTTTCATCTCCCATAGTCGCAGTCTTGGATTAAAACAGAAACCAAGCATTGTTCTCTCTCCCTCTCTCCAGCTTGTAGCTTTTTCTTCTAGTTTGCATCACTGCCCCAAACTCTCTGCCCTCCACCCTGACTTTTTCTTTCTAACTATCCGCAAGTTGAGGAAGTGGTCCCACCCATTTGCCATCTTGCACCCCCCACCCATGTGCTGTCTCACACAGAGCCCCTTCTCCTTAATGGCCCATCACTCAAGTGATCACCTCAACAGGAACCTATCCAGGCTTATATTTTAACACTTTCTGGATTCAGAGGTTAGAAGGATCTCGGCATACAGCCTACCCCCACCCAAATTCATAACAATACTCTTCTTTGGCCCTTCCAATGAACCGTGTGTGGGTCTGCCTGTCTGACTCTCCATGGTCCTGACATCAGAGTAACACACATACACCTGGAACCATGTGGAGAAAAACAGTGAATAAGGTAGCAAGGGAGTCCCCTTTCTTTCCACTGCCCCTCTCCTCCAAACTGCCCCCTTCAGAAACAGTCTTGCCCTAATATCAGAAGACTTTGAGGTTTTGTTCCATATGTTCATATGTAAGGGAATTCCTCCCTCAACCTGTTTTGAAGGGCAGGCCAAGATATGTCTCGTGTCTTCAAAACTGCTTTGATTAGTACTCTTGAATGTTTGACATCACTACTGCTGCAGCTTGACTTCCCTTCACATAAGAGGTTTCTCCCACTGTAAAAGTCACTCCACCCAACATTAGCTTACGTAGGAGAGAACACTCTTTCAGTTGTGTAATTTGGGAAGCATACAAATATGTAATTGTGCTGAATGGATAACTAACCATTCATTAGGCTGAGCACATTGGTTCATTCATCAATATAAAGCATGTAAAGGCTGACATGTAAATATAAATATGCAATTAAATGTGGAGATATTCCTTTGCTGGATCAAACAAAAGCCCAGTCCCTACTCCACTGTTTCCAACAGTGGTCAGCTGCATAACTTTTGGTGCTCATATGCAGGGGGCTGAGGTGATGTTGTTCCTATTTGTTTCTAGCAACTTACACCTAGAGCAGGGGTCAGCAACCTTTTTCAGCTGTGGGCCGGTCCACTGTCCCTCAGACTTTGTGGGGTACCGGACTATATATTTTTTTTGCGGGGGGGAGAACGAACTCCTGTGCCCCACAAATAACCCAAAGATGCATTTAAAATAAAAGGACACATTCTACTCATGTAAAAACTCGCTGATTCCCGGACCGTCTGCAGGCTGGATTGAGAAGGCGATTGGGCTGCATCCGGCCCCTTGGCCTTAGGTTGCCTACCTCTGACCTAGCGGTATCTTGTTTCTCTGTATATGGAGCATCCACTTAACTGCCATGCCTAACAGTTTCCTTTTCATCAACCTCAGTCGGTTTAAAACCTGGGTTTCTGTGCATTCGAAACTGAATTAGAGTCACTCAAAAATGCACATAAATATCACAGGAGAGGCTAAAAGGCGGAAATATGGTTTCTATTTTGTTTCCTACATTTTAAACAGAATTGTGAGATGGCACTGAAAACACATGAGGAGGTGGAGTGGGGGATCTCATAATGAGTTTCACATGCTATGGAGTTTGCACGGCTGGAATTTATTATGAAAAACTTATTTTTACTTTTTGGCTAGACGTCTGCTACAAATTCAAGGAAAAGGCTGTAAATAAATATTGCAAAGCCTACTGAAATGCTGTACTTTGAAAGGTATGAAAACATGTCAATACCAAGCAAAGAAAAAGCAAGGTTAGTCCTTAAAGTTTCAGTGAAAGTTTATTTTTGTCTAATAAATTGTTCTGGATTCCCCATAATGACTGATCGTCATATGCTGTGGAACGCCCTGAGATCTATGGATGAAGAATAACATACAAATTGTAATAAATAATAATATTAATCTTGACGAAACCTGAATTTGTGGTCCCACTATCAAGCATGGCGTTTTAGGCTGTTGCCATCTGCCAATACAGTAATAATCTCTAATATTGGCTAGAAGTTTGAGAAAACAATGCCTCTTTCAAAGTGATCAAGTAGTTCAGTGTATAGATGTTAAAAAAAAAAGCTTGCCTATACAACACTGCAAGTGCAGCAAATGCAGTAGATATGTCCCCTTTTGATCTACATTCCACTTTAAATTGCTGGAAAAGCCTTGTTTCCCCCTATAGGTCAGATCAGTTCCAGCAAAAATAATAGGTAAGTGCTCATTAATTTCATGAATCCTTGACCCAGCAGCATTCAGTTGCTTGGAAGCTGCTTAGGATTCTGTGCACAGATGAGGCCAAATTCACACACATGCAAAATCAGTGTCATGATCTTTCTCATTCATTTCATAGCCTTTACCAAGTTACCTTTATCTGTATTTCCATCTCTCTCCACCCTAAACTGTCTGGTTTTTCAGATTTTCTGGGTTAATCCATTATCTCCTTCATCAGTTCCATATAACACCTAAAAAAAAACTAGGAGGAGTTTGGCCATGGAAGAATAAGAAAATACAAAATTATTGTATTAGGCAATGATGTCACATAATTTTACTGGCCTCTGTCCATTTTGTGTGGTCAAAAACTTAGGCTGCAGTCCTAACCATGACTACTCAGAGTAAGTCCTACTGAATTCACTAGGGCTTACTTCAAGGAAAGTGAGATTAGGATTGCCGCCTTAGTGGATCGTAGCTGCCCTTAGAGCTGTGCAGATAACAATAATTGTGGGCCACTCAGCATTACAAGTTAAATATCTGTTTCTTCCATGCAATGGAGAAATTTCACATGATATTATGTTGGCAAAGCACTCATCTGTATCTATGTATATCTATGAAATCTACCTATAGGAAAGAGCATGGTTTATGGGTCAGTGATGTGGGTCACAGAATATGGCTAAGCTTGGGTCTCCTTTCATGTTAATTAATTCAGTACTCTGCATAAATAGAAGATAGGAGTAAACCTGGGGCCACATAATCAGATGTTTACAAAGTGTTTGCAATCCTGAGTAATACTCAGAGCCAACATGTTACATTTCCTTGTCTGTGATATAACAAGCCTTCTGACTTAATTCTGTTTACATCTGGATCTATAGTCAGTTGTGTTTATCATCCAACATAACAACCTTGGCAGAGCTGACTCATTGTTTCTGCTGGTGGCGTAATAGTTGTCTGTACTGTTTTTCCAACACATTGTGTTCCAAATAGAGCCATCTGTGCTGCACTGCATTGGTTAGAGGTCATTGCTTTTTCAGTTTATTTTCATTCATTAAGAAAAAACACCAGTCACTTAATAACAAAACAGAGTGGGGCACTTACACAAAACTAGGAGAAACTGATTTCTCAAATAAATATTTCTTTCTCCCTCCTCATTTATAGATCAAGCTGCCCTTACATTTGATACTGAACACAAGACATTCCAGTTCCTTTAGCTGTGTTAAATCACTCAATCAGGGTATCGGTGAATGGACAGGAAGTTATAAAATGTGAGGATTTGAGATGTTATAAATTGTACTCCAAATCTGGCCCAGCATGGGAATATCTAGGACAATTAATATATAATATCTGATTTCTGAACAGGATTGGAGGGCAAGGGAGATGATATAATTTTTAAGGAAGCAGAAACCAAGTTTGGCCACAAGCCATATCATTTAACCTAGAAGTCCCCCCCACCACCCATGAAAGATACATAGTGGTAGGTAGTCCATGGTAAGAGAAAGGCATACTGCACATGCTCAGAGGCATCCTTTTTCTTCTTCACAGTAAAACAGAACCTCTTGCTGAAGCTTCACCCCTGATATGTTTATCCAAGTTTTGACCATTTAATTAGGGAGTTTCTATGGGCCTTGGAATGCAGGACCAATGTTTTCCCCATTGCTTCATAGAAGCAAGCTATGTGGTGCTCTGTAGTATTAAAGCTGTGACATCAAACAAGGAAGCAGAACCAATTGCTCCGAGTACCAGACTTAAAAGGCTAACAAAGACCCTCTATGCCCCCACAAAGGACCTGAAATAGCTGACCTACCTGTTTGTTGAGAGATAGTTTTTTCTTCCCTTTTTCTGTCCCATTTGCACACCTGCAGCAAGACTTCATAACTGCAAGAGTTTTGGTATGATGGATATCTACAGTCTTCTGATATTATTACCATTTTGAAAAGAGATACTGAGGGTTTTTAAAAAATGCATTCCTTACAAATATGATAAAATCTCTAACAATGGGAGGATGTTTGGGAGAACCAGCAGCTGTGTTATCACAGGAGTGGCACCCAGAACATGGGAGTAACTTCTCAATCTGTAAAAAGTGCCGCTGTTGTTTGCTCCCATAAGGAATCCTGACTTTTACAAAGCCAACTGCTTTTCATAAATCAGGACAAGTTCTGCAACTTTTCCCCAGCTGTAACTTAACAATTGCCAATGGCAGGCAGTTCAGCTGCATACCTTTAGGGTGGGAAAGCAGACTTGGGGGGAAAAGATGCTTTTTAAAAACATGGTCTACTTGTAATATGCTCATTTTAAACATGCTGTTGAACTACTTGCTTGAGCAACTGCTGACACTTATTCAAGCACATACCAGACCATAAATAATACCTGTAAGTTAACACTAGCTGCCTTTTAGGTACCTTGAGCCATATTTAAAGGCCTTATTTCCCCCTCTCCTGTTTTATTTATGTCTCTATGATCTAGGTGCCTAACATCAGATATGTAAGACTGAAAGTGTTGTCTCTGCCCTTTACTAACTCCGTTCTGTGCTGTGCTGAGTTTTCCTGTGAGGTTCTGACCGCAGTGTAATACTCTTGAGTGCAACGTGAGGATGTGAGCACAGTATGAGTTTGATGAAGCTCAGGAACAGGTCTTTACCTGAAAACAGTCCTTGCCCCTTATGTTTTCCCAATAGCTATATATTCCTGTGTCCCAGGCTGAAGCACATAACAGAAATAATTAGTTGCAGATGACACATTAGTCTCAAAATGTTTGTTACTGAATTGGATATTTTCAGGAAGTAAAGGGAATTTCCTTAAAAATATGTTCCTAGGAGCCCTTCAATCTAACTTCCTGGGGAATGTAGCTGCAGTAAACAAGAAAGACCAGATGCTTCCTCAAATCCTCCAAACATCAAGCGAGGGAATATATGCAATCCCTTCCCAAATTGCATAATCACTGGAACTTGCTGGCTTTTCACATCACATCATAATGAGCCGGGAACACTTAAGGTTAGGTAAAACTGCCAGGTTCTGTTCACTTAAGAGCAAGAGAGAAAGGTGCTGGGGTTAAACCTGCCTTTATCTAGTAAAAATGTCTACTCTGATAATAATAACCTGATCCCCAATGTATGGGGTTAGCTTAACTATACAGTAGTTAGTAGCATAGGAGAGACACATCCTTAGTGTGGTGTGGTGTAGTGGTTAAGAGCGGTAGTCTCGTAATCTGGTGAACCGGGTTCGCGTCTCCACTTCTTCACATGTAGCTGCTGGGTGACCTTGGGCTAGTCACACTTCTTTGAAGTCTCTCAGCCCCACTCACCTTACAGAGTGTTTGTTGTGGGGGAGGAAGGGAAAGGAGAATGTTAGCCACTTAGAGACTCCTTCGGGTAGTGATAAAGCGGGATATCAAATCCAAACTCTTCTTCTTCTTCTTCTTCTTAGTTTACGTCCCATAATCTGGTTTGATCCTTTATTGTCATTGTGAAATACGGAGGCAGGGGAGAGATGGGAAGGAGGAAGTTTAGAGATGTACCAGTGTGATGTATTATGAGATGAGTGATCACACAGGAAAAAAAGGGTTACATAATTTAAGGGAAGCCTTGATGAGCAGGAGCAATGGCATCACGGGATATGATGTAACACCAACCATCAACGGTTAAAAGTCCAGTTCTCTCTAAGGTGAGTTATGTCACTGAAGTATGCCATCTTGGGTGATGATACTGCTTGTCCCAGTTGGAAAAGCACGAGGCAAAGGCAATACGGACATATTCTTCTAGATTTCTGGGCGGAAAGTATGCAGGCTTTAATTAATCTATTGCAGCCTTCAACAACTTAGTGCCTTCCCAGCATGGTCAACAGTCAGCGAAGTTGGGAGTTATAGTCTAAAACATCTGGAGGGCACCAGGTGTGTGGAATGCCTGGTTCTCTTAAGTCGTGGCAACTGTACCAGAGCTAGAATACAGATCTATATGTTCCAGGATCCGTGAGAGCACAAATTATTTTTATATACAATGGAACCTTGCATTACATATGATTCAGGTTACATATGCTTCAGGTTACAGACTCAGCTAACCCAGAAATAGTACCTCGGGTTAAGAACTTTGCTTCAGGATGAGAACAGAAATTGTGCTCCAGTGGCACAACAGCAGCAGGAGGCCCCATTAGCTAAAGTGCTGCTTCAGGTTAAGAACAGTTTTAGGTTAAGAACGGACCTCCAGAATGAACTAAGTACTTAACCCAAGGTATCACTGTATATATAATTTTTTTATTTGATTTTCAAAAAATATAAGCATACATCAAAAAACAATTCAATATCCAAATATTGAGATTGCTCTGAACTGCCTGACTTCCCCCCAATCCTTCCATGGGTCCTAATGATAATATTTACAACTGCATATCAACACTTGTCCAAATTTTTATCCTTCCACATTATCCATACTTTCTGTTATTTTACAAGTGTGGTTAAAATCCTACTAATGTTTTAACCTGCTTACTGGTCTTGTGAACTTTTCCCATTCTTTTTAAAAGTTTTTGTCCTCTTGATTTCTGAGCTTCCCAGCTAATTTTGCCATTTCAGCATAGCCCATCAACTTGATTTGCCATTCTTCTCTGGTTGGGGTTATTTCTTCTTTCCATCTCTGGGCTAACAGCATCCATGTGGCTGTTGCCGAATGTGAGCACAAATTCTTTTATGGATCTCTCCATAGGCAGCCCTGAGCTTGGTAATATGTATTCCACAGTTCCTCGGTCATGCCACTGATAGGCATAGAATCTGGTTTTGAGCACACAATTCATTATTCTAAGGCTATGTACGCGTTTATAAAACAAAAATTTCATTTTTTTCTCAGTCCAGAATCATCCGTGCTTGTCCTCAATATATACTGCTTTCAAGTTAGATTGAGTCTAGATCCTGCCTTCTACAAAAGGACTCAGATATTCCGGTACATGTCCAGTTTTCTAGTGCCTACTTTCTCCACACTGGCCGTATAAGCCATCCTTGGCCAGGAGACCTTTTGCTAGAAGCAACAGCAGCTTTAAATGCTTATGTAAAAGTATGAGGAAGTGGAAAAATCAAACACAGGGATTCTGTGGAATAAGTACTGGTGGTGAGAGAGAGAAAAACCATCAAGGATGCCTGTTATCTTGGCAAGCCATCATAATATGATCCATTCAAGCCCAGATCATTTTACACTAAGCAGAGAAATGTGATGGGCAGAAGGCAGTTCCTCTCCTGGTGACATAATAAGAGATGAATGTGTGCTGGCCTGGTTCTGCATACTGTATATGTCCTTGCTAAATTAAGCAGCATAAATAACTGCAAGGGGTATTAATACTTTTTTTGGGAACAACTATAAACATGCTCTGGTGGCTTCAAAAGAGGAAACTAGATCTGAGTGCTTGGCATTGTGGGATTTGTGAAGGATCAGTGGGTCAATGGGAGGAATCAAAGCCTCACAGAAACTTCTTCTTTTTTTAACCTACTTAGTTTTGAACTTCATCTGTAATTCGTTTCTAGAAACAGTGAATGGTGCACAGAACATCTAGGCATCAACCGAAAACTGTTTTTCATGCACACAGCTAGAAGCAATGTTTGTTTGTTTTTAATTTGTGTTTTATTCATTTTCAGTTACTAATGAATTTGATATATATATTTAAGATGCCTTGAACACTATATAGTGGGCAGCAGGGGTAAAAAAAATACATACATACATACATACATACATACATACATACATACATGCATACCTTAACAGCTCATTCTTGATATAGGAAAAAAGCATGGCAAGCAGCACAGAGGAAAAAATACTAATACCCATTTTTAAAAATAAAAAACCCTTTCAATAATAAAATAGGTTAATGAGCCATGTGCTGCTTAAGAAAGAAATGGCATCAACTTGATCCGTAGCCTGTTAGTGGAATGTGTTTCCAAGGAAAACACACCTGGCACTATCACTGTCAGTTTTTAGGTGCCAGCCTAAGACATTTTTATTAATCCAGTCCTTTGGTAGTAAAGCTACCCTCTACTGTGGTGCTAATCCTTTAAGTGGGGTGGAGTAAGACTTGTCCTCCTTTGTGTTTTTGGATGAGCATTTTAATTTAAATAGACATATATTTCATGGTAGTGCTGTTCAGGAGCTTACTTTCAAAGGGCACCCTCAAGGCCCCTGATCTGCCTATTGACTGTTCTTTACCTTTAAACTGGGAAGTGACTTAGAGAGCATTTCAGACAGAGGCCTGTAAAGTAGGACACACAGTCACCCTAGTTGGCAATAACAGAACAAGATGAGGCAGGACCATCAATCCACACACACCCTCCAACAGAGAGTCAAGAACTGATGACTGAATATGACAAGATTGATGCCTGCAGATGAGGAAGTGGCTGGCTGGTTCCAATGGATATGTTAAATCCAGCATCCTTTGCTACTGAAAGGGCATGGAACGGGCAATGATTTCATGCTCTCACTATCTAAACTGGAGCTGCCTGACACACAATCCCCAGGATTATTCCCTCTTTATGCCTGGAACTGAGCCCTCCAACAGAGGAACTCCTAATAGGGTGATTGGGGAAATAATAACAACACGAGTGGGTCATTTTGGTGTTCTTTTGACAGTTAATAATTTCCTTTCTTTCTGGCATGTCAGCAGGTGTATCTAGCAATTTGTCTGAACAAAAACTGTGGGTGGGGAACAAGGGTGTGATAAGCGCATACAAGCTCCACCCTGACATCCTTGTGCATGTTTTCCCACCATCTCAGTCCACAATTTTCCTTGTGTTGAGAGGGGAATCTTTGCAGGGAACTTTTACTCACCACATTTACTTACATTTGAGAAGAATGCCTTGTGCAATCAGGAAAGGACTCCCTGCTTTATCAGGGTCCGCAGTCACACAGAGGGCTGTACACATGCTCAAGTGACCTTGAGTAAAAGTTGCAGGCCTTCCACACTCAACACAAGGGAAAGCTCAGCGCCTAGGGCTTGCCGATCGAAAGGTCGGCGGTTCGAATCCCTGCAGCGGGGTGCGCTCCCGCTGCTCGGTCCCAGCGCCTGCCAACCTAGCAGTTCGAAAGCACCTCCGGGTGCAAGTAGATAAATAGGGACCGCTTACCAGCGGGAAGGTAAATGGCGTTTCCGTGTGTGGCTCTGGCTCGCCAGAGCAGCGATGTCACGCTGGCCACGTGACCCGGAAGTGTCTCCGGACAGCGCTGGCCCCTGGCCTCTTAAGTGAGATGGGCGCACAACCCCAGAGTCTGTCAAGACTGGCCCGTACGGGCAGGGGTACCTTTACCTTTACCTTTACATGCAGGGGGTACAATGGGGGCAAGGCTGCCAACTTGAATAAAATATGGGGGGCAAGTTAAACTGTGCCCTGCAGATGTGGTGCACACAAACCATTTGAATGGCAATGCTCACCAAATTTGAGGGGTGGCTTCCTCAAATATTTTATGGGGAGACCTCAGCCCCTAAGAGTTGGCTCCTATGATTGGGATGATTGTGGGCAGTGCTTCTGTTCACACTACATTTCCCCATCCACAGATGCACATTGTTTTCAGGGCATCAGAAGCGGGAGACTCCCTGGCTTCTTCAGCAGCCGCCTCTCCCAAACCCCACTCCTCCCCAGCCCCTGCTTCTGCCTCGCAGTCTGAACTGTGCTCTGCTGCAGCCTCTTCCCGTTCACTTAACCCTGTCACCTTCTCCTTCCAATCTGTAACCACTCCTCCTTGTCCCACCACCAATCCCCTGGCTCTGAGCTTTCTTCTCTTGGGAGTTCCCTGAGGGCTTCTGCAGCTGGTGCCTCCCACCGCTCCTTGGCATCCAACTAGTCCATGACGATGCCCTGGAGCAATGCTACATTGGGGCATTTTGGGTAATGGCAGATGACCCTCAGTGCTGGTGCTTCTGTTGCATGCCACCAGTAATAAACCTGCCTTGGAGGGGAGAAGCTGATGTTCCCCTCCCACCTCGGGCTAGCCTTGACTTTTCCTTGAGATATGACCACCACCACCTAGTATTATTTAAACCACTCGCAAGATATTCTGCCACAAGGCTTGGTGGATGGTCTCCCTTGCTAAAAGCTATTAGCAGAGGGGAAAGTTCTTTTGAATGCTGTGAGAGAGTGGATCTGACTGACATACTGTGGGCGGCAAGTCGAATTAACGGTATTCGGCTAGTCATCATATATTACTTTTTAAGACTATTAAATATCTACGCAATTACACAGAGAATCTACAGGATAAAATTACTCACATCAAGACTACATAATGCAATGACTCTGAAATGCTACAGAGGAAACCTATGTTATTTATGCACGGCTATGAATATGATTCACTGATTTTGCTGAATATGTATGAGGTGGCTGCTATTTTTTACCATCCCTTTTTTTGTGCAATTATATAAGAGTCTCCCGATTTCACCTGAAGACAGTCTTTCATTATGGCTGCCTCCTTTGTTGCCTTTGGAATAGATAAGTGGCAGTTTCATACAGTAATATATTGTTTGGGCACAAACAACAGTTTGATGCTTTATTCAGTTCCCCAGTCATAAGATACAGACATCCTTCTTAAACGTCAGGAGGCAGAGAGGTGGGTCACTAGCAAAAATTTAGTAAAACTTGATGCTGATTGAAGTAGCCAGAGTGAACAAAGAAGGGGGGAAGGAAATTTATTTTTTTAAAAAAATCAAGGTGTGGAGAAAGTAGAGATAGGTAACAGTATAGGTAACTTGACAGAAAAAGAACTTTGCTCTATCCAGTCCAGGGGTCGGCAAGGTTTACCTTGCTTGGGCCGGTTCATTCCAGCGGAGATCCCTCTATGGGCCGGATTAGTTGAACACTCTGCTTCCGACACTGGCTGACTAGATTTAAGGGTCTTTTACACAGCTACCTGATACTTTTTAACAGAATATGCCAATGGCAAAACCTGGAACTTTTTTCATGAGCTACCAATGTGCTATGGCAAGAATGGGGAGGATGTGACCCTCCAGATAATATTGGACTCCCAACTCCCATCAGCCCTAGTGAGCATGGTCAATGGTCAGGAAAGATGGGAGCTGTAGACCAACAACATCTGGAGAGCCAAAGGTCTTGAGAGCCACTAGTCTTAAAGGGGGAATTAGACAATTTCATGGAGGATGGATCTATCAATTATTATTTGCCATGATGGTGATATGTAGTCTCCATCTTCTCTGGCAGTACTGTACACTAGTTGCTGGATATTGTCTTTATGCCCTACCTGTGGACTGCTCAAGAGGCATCTGGTTGGCTACAAATAGAATGCTGGGCTCAGTGGAGATCTGATTTAGGTTCTCTTACATTCTGGATACCATGATTGGACCAAGGGATATTCAGTGCATATGGTACCTGAAGAAGTGTGCATGTACACAAAAGCTCATACCAATAACAAACTTAGTTGGTCTCTAAAGTGCTACTGGGAGGAATTTTTTTATTTTGTTTCACGTATTCAAAGTGTTTCCTTATTTTTCTACTGAAACAACTGTTTATGGACAAGCTCCACCCAGGTCTACCAATTACAATTACAATTTTCCTTTATTATTAAATTGTTGTTGTTGCTAATTAAATTTTTATACCACTCTTCATCAGAGGATCACGGGGCAGTTTACAATACAAAATCACAAAACATATAACATAGTAGCAAACGAAAACAATACCCCTGCCACACACAGCATAGAAAATATGGTGAAATGTTACTTTAACTTTACACATATATTTATCAACCTTTAACTTAATAGACTAAACAAATTAAAAATATTTGACTATTTAAAACTATTTTTGTATACAAATAATGTATGCCATATTGACTTATGAGTATCTTCCTTTACTTTTTGACATGTATAATTTACCGTTGAATTATCAAAACGTAAGAACTGCAGGTGGGAACAAATGCAGGGGACCATAAGCGACAATATATCAGATAATATATCACTAGAGAATACTGGGCATGGGCCCCCCACCTGCAGAGAAAGAGGTTGAGAAAAGTGGGTGCATGGGGATTTAAAGTTTAGTCCTGTAAAATAAGGTTGAACTTTAAAATAATGGCAAAAGAACTTTTTTGAGAGAGAACAGGTTAGTATATTAAAAGCTGCAATGTCAATCTGTCCCCCTTTCACCAGTCAAAAGAATAAATGCATCTAAGCAGCTGTAAGAATTCAGTCTGATTATCTCCTGGGATGCAAACAGTTCTCTCAGTTACTGAGAGAAGCTAGATTATGCCCAGTTGCAACATAAAGGAAACCTACCTGGTTCTGCCTCCAGGTGTTCCTTGCTCACTGGTATTTTGAAACTTTGCATCTGCCTTGTTTGAGTGAAAATGCCTTATGGCAAATTGCTGAAGGAGCAGCCACTGAAGAATGTCAAACATCAGTCATTGCTTTGTGATTGCAGGTTTGTGCATAATCAAACTATCAACTGCATGAGGGTTCTTCTTGTGCTGATTGACCTCTTTCCATCTGAATTCCTCCCAATAGCACAAAGGACCCTACACATCTTTCACCTGGGCAGCAGAAAAATGTAATCACCAACTACTGTTTGTCTTGATTGTTTACATCAGAGAGTTTTTCTTCCCCACTTGGACCTCTGGGAGGTGAGTAGCTGCAGCTGCCTTCAAGAACAAAGCAATCTTCTTTTTCATCTCCACCTACATGGAATTAGAACACAGTCAGTCAGCATTGGAAAGGTGACACGAGCAATTAATTTATTGTTTGTTACTTAATGGTAGCAACATGTTCCGAATGACAACAAATGCGTAGCATCTTTGAATTACAAGCCACTGACGTTTCATTTCTGAACTGTGACGTATGATTAGGAAGCTGGGAAGTTGCGTTCTACTGAGTCAGAACATAGTCCATCCAGCTCAGTATCATCTACTGATAGACAACACACTCTAGGGTTTCAGGCAATGGTCTTTTCCATCTCTACATGGATTTGGAGGGGTTATGCACTTTTTGCTTGCAAAGCATGTGCTCTACCACTGAGATGTTGCCCCTCCCCCCAATACAACTAGACTTCAGGGATGCCCCATGTGATGCCCTCCAAATCACATTTAGCCAGAGCCAAGAAGACTAATGATCAGGGATAACGGGAGTTGTAATCCAACATCTGGGGGCAGAAAATGTAGCTGGTACAGTGTTTTTTCTGCAAGGGAATATTCTTCTTAGGAAGGCTTTAGCTATTGAATTTAATTATTAAACACATGTGAGCCCAGTTGCAGGAGAGGGGAGATGACAACCTTAGTGAAGTGATTGTACTTGCTGCTTTTTTAAAACTAAATTTTTAAAAGTGTACATAAGAGAATGAAAGTCAACAATGCATGTCTTCTCCCCCACTCCTTGGGCTTCTGTTTACTCACAGAATGAATTTTTTGAATGTATTTTTTTATTAATATATGCAAGTTTGTGTTTACAAAGTTTAAGAGCCAAGGTAACAAGATACATTATTGTGTGGAATGAGTGCTTCAGTGCACACAACCGTCTTGAAACACACGCAAAACAAGTCTCTTTCATCTCTAAGCTTGTAACCTAAATACCACACAAGCAACATACTGTGATTCATCATTATTAACTTGTTTATTGATTGCCGACTTTAAGGATTTATTATAATTCAGGTTGCTTAACAGATCATCAAGGGAAACACCTGAGAAGCACTAACTGATTTTTTTTTTAAAGAAGCAGCACTAACTGATTTTTTATCTCAGCATGTGAAGGGGAAAAACTGTAATGATAAAACATTAAAGAAAATAGACATACATACCTATAAGGGCCTGACACAACAGAGAAAGGCTTAACACCATTTAGTATTAACGTCCCACTGTGTGAATCTAAATGCCTACAGATGTTATCTTTCTATTTGCAGAGCCTTCCACTTTACAGAGGACAGTCCTCTATTTTGAAGAGCAGTCAGAGAACAGTCGTCTCTTTGAAGAACTCCTTAATCTGAAGGGCTGGTCAGTCTTAGGCGGATTATTTATTTGAATTTATATCCCACCTTTCCCCTTCCCCATAAGGAGTTCAAGATGGTGTATATCATCCCTCCTCAATTAATCCCCACAACAACCCTGTGAGGTAGATTAAGCCGAGAGCAGTGGGGATTTGAACCCTGGTCTCCCAGGTCCTACTTCAATGTGAGCATGTGCATAGTCATACGTGGCTCAAATGCACACGAGTGTGGAGTTGCCTGTTTACTTTAGAATATGTAAATCCGTCTCTCTTTCAGTTGATGTATATTTCATATTTTAGCAATGAGGGGCAATTAGATACCAGAGAAAGGGGTTCCAAAATGTACAAGGAGCCTCCACAGAGCCTCCTCCCCCACTCCAAACATTTTCCTTCCAACCTGCGAAAGGTGATGAAAACAGGGGTGGATTGGGCAAGCGTTAGTATACTCAGTCCCACTTGCCTCCACCCCTTCACATGGTAATTTCTCAGCTGAAGTTAGGTTTAGTGGTAGGTTTTTTTGTTTTGTTTTTTTAAAGGGGGGCAAAAAACTAAGTGATATACATAAATCTGAAACCTGTAGGTTTATATTGTATTAAAAACAGTGTTTCATTTTCCTCTTTTGATTGTATATCTAATTTCTCTCTCACACACCAATATTTCACAAGCTGGATGTGAAAAATGGAGACATTTGTGGGAGATATACAGTCAAATCTAACAATGCATATTCTTCCTAGTTAGAATGTGTAAGGGTTAAGACCATAGAGCCGTATTGCTGATATGCCGACTGTGACCACAGAAATGTACTGTAATTGGTAGAGAAGGCTCTGTGTGATGTCCTTTCCCCTCCTCTCCTGGGAGGGAAGAAGCAAAAATATTTCCTGTTCCTTCTCTATTTTTCTCTTCTTCACACCACGTAAGCAGACAGATACACAGACCTGATGGGCTGCAATATGTTCCAAGCAGGGTTGCCAACTGTTCTGTCAGCATCTGCTCTAGTGTCTTACTGCCTTTAACAGGAACCTGATGTGCCGACCTTGATTAGGTGGCAGTGCTTTACTCCATGCCATGAAAAGCCCCCCAAGCTGTTGTTAAAGGCACGATGCCAAGCCAGACCAGGTGTGTCCCCATCCCAGTCAGTTGGCAACCCAGCGGGAGAGGAAACAATTCCTGAGCGCCTGTCCTGTGCCCTCACCATTCCCAATCTGCCAGCTCTGATTCTGCACAATCCTATTGATCTTACGAGGTTTGTGCAAGGATTCTGCACGAGGCTGTGCTGAAATGAAAGAGGTGCTTGGCAGGCTGCACCCAGTATTACCGTAACTTGCAAATTCAGGCACATGCAGGGACAAAACAAACAAGTATTTTTGTTTCTAGATGGTCTAATGAAGATGTTTGCCAAGCCATGAAGCCAGTCCTTCCCTAAAATTTCTCAAGCGAAGCACCCAAACAGATGCATACCACTGAACACCCACATATTTGTTTAGTGGGGAAAATGTTAAAAACAAGTTCCTTATCATGGTGTGCTTGGATTCTGCACCTCTGTGATTGGAGAGTGCTTTATTATCACTTAGCAACCTTAAGTGCTTTGGCAAAATTGATGTTTACAGTACAAATTGTTGCAAGCTTCTGTTTCATTTTGCATTCTGCCACATTCCTTTCCTTTTTTCTTCTCAGACTGTGATATTGTAGAATCACAAGGCAGGAAGAAGAACAGAATGTGATTTTCATTAGGGGCCACCCCCTTATTAAGCCATTATTCTGCACACAGGTAACTAATAGCTACCCTATACAATAACCTTGTTGCTCTCTATGGCTGCGTGATCCCAGAATTTAACATTTTATGAATAGGGGACAATAGAGAATATGCTTTTAAAAAAATTGAATGCAATATTGATCAGAGGCTCTAACTGCAGCCACACATAGACAGCTAGGTAAATGATAACCAATCCATATATAACATAACTTTAACATATATCTGAAAGTATTCTACCTATTATTGAATGATAAATAAACAAGACAGTTTAAAATATGCCCAATGTACCTAACTCAGACCACTAAATTGATTTTATGAATTCATCGCACACTGCTTGAATTTAATCAGCTTTTGGTTGTTGTTGTTGTTAATTAATTTTTTTGTTTACTTGGTTTTGTATTTGTGTCCTGAAGAGATGCCATTCCAATTACACCACACCACACGCATCGTTCTTGTCCTCTATTACAGACTTCTCAAAAATAATCTGTACAGGCAGTGAACTTGTCTGGTTGAGTCATTTTTGCTAACTCTGATAATGCAGGCTATGTTCTCAAAGGAGGGGGAAATTGTAAATCAATGCACTGCTGGATGGAAAGACAGTTTGTGCATACAGAAGACAAGAAATATCACCATAGAATTGAAAACTATGAATTATCTGGCAACAGAAATATAAATAAAATGGAGATGGAAGCTTGCAGAAGATTGCCATAAAGGGAATTGCAAACATGTCAGGGCACTCTTGAAGGCAAGACTTCACTAGAGCATATATGCAGGAAAAAATGTAAACATTCCCTCTAAATTTACAGTATTGAACAGAGCATTGAAACTTCTAACGACTGGACTCCAGGCCTATGTAAACAGATTGCCTCATCCTACTTCCCACATCTCTGAGACACTCCAAAGGCCATGGCAGGCTATGAAAAACAGGCTTGTCTTATTTTCCTCTCACACCATTAGTAGGGGCACCATGGGATAATTGCCCAGATTCTTCCAGAATGAACTAACAGAGCTGCGACCAACTCAGTGCATGGCTTGTAATCTATGCATAGATTATATGGACTTGCTGATATAGTCCCATTGACTATATCTGCAGGAATTGTTCCTTTTGTATTGTTATGAGTTTGAGGAGGGAGGGAGGGAGTAGGCTGCATGCAAGATCCTTCTAACATGGATCCAGAAAGTGTTAAAATATAAGCCACACCAGTTTCCTGTGTTGAGATGATAGCCTGGGTGATAGGGCATTAAAGTAAACAAAGGAAAGAGGCTGTGTGTGAGATAGCAAATGGGTGGGGCCCTTCTCCCAGCTTGTGGTTAGTTAGAAGGACAAAGCCTGATAGAGATGGGTATGCAGTGATGTGACCTAGAAGCAAAGAAGCAAACAGACAGAGAGAGAACCATGCTGGATCTCTTCCTGAATCCAAGGTTGCGGCTATGGGAGAAACAAGATCCTTTTAGGGAGTTAGTGTTGTGAAACTCCCCCCAACCTCAATTGCAGGCTCAGGTTGAATAAACCATATATCATAAAGACACCACTGTCTCCGCTGTGCCTCATTTCCAAAAGGAAACATGAACCCTGAGTAAGTGCCTGGAACCCATGGAATCAGAGACTGAGGTGGCGTGGAACAGTATGTTTTGTAGGAAGACAGATGGGCCCTTCACTGGCTATCGCTACGGCATTTCTACTTTCTTTTGATCCAAAAGTTGTAGAGAAAGAGAGTCAAAAGGGAGATGACATTCTCCCCAAAGTTGTGAAATTCCCTCCCCACAGAGGTGCATCTGGCTTCTTCACTATGCAGCTTTTGGCAAATCCTCAAGATGTACCTCTTTCCTTGGCCTTTAACACCTGAGATGAGTGATTGCAAGGCCCACCCTATTCCCGTGATTGAAATCTGCTGTTTTTAATTTCAATTTGTTGTAACCTACTCTGGAAACTACTAGTGAACGGTTGGCAATAAATATCATCACCATAATCCTGATGTGATAGACAGTCACATCTGCCTATATCACTGAGTTGTATAGGAACACAGGTATTAAAGAGCCACAAGCAAGCTCATTTTGGGGACTGGTCCAACTATGGCACCCATTCCAAGCAGGAAGGAAACTTGTTCTCAATATTTGTTTCTTGGAAAGTGATATGAGAGACAAATAGGGCTTCACACATGCTCTTCCCCCTCCACATCTACTTAAGGCTGCATATACCTCCCACTTTTTTCAGACAACTTCATGTATATACCCTGAATAAGTGTTTACTCAAAACATGCAGTTCGAAATCCACCACTTTTTTTAACCATACATTTGAATATTAATGGAGCTGCTGTTGTAACCCAACCCATCTTAGGTCAGCCTGCAACCCAATAGTTGGTCCCAATCTATCTGTTGAAGCAACATATTGCATGTGAAAACTCATGTCCTAAAAGTCAGCTGCAGCATGAATTTATCCATGTTTACTCAGAGGTTACCCCATTGTCTTACTTCCTAGAAAAGGTACTTAGATCTGCAACCCTAGTTTGAAACTCATTTTCCAAAGCAATCTCCATTTTTGCAAATAAAAGGGGGTCTTATCTGGTCTTTATCATTAAAAGCTGCAGACCTATGGAGACCTAACTCAGAAGTGGGTTTCACTGAGTTAAGTCTGATTTGTTTCAGAGTAAACATGTATAAGATCTTGCTGCATGAACACTGTGCATGCAATGACCCTGCTGCATAAGAAATATCTTACTTGCCATATTTCCAAATATTTATTGATTGCTTTGTCTTTGGAAGACCTTTGGAACCTGCATATTTTCAATGATGCCTAATCACTTTTTTTTTTGTTAAGAAGCACAGTAGCTCAATCAACCATTAATTCTGTACTACTTTGTTTTGAAAAGAATCAAAGTAACTGTCTGTAACTATTTCATTTTGCTCTGAATATTTAACCATGATAATGCAAAGATAGTTGTTTCAGTTTTAAAAATATTTTACCCATTCCAACTTTTCCCAGTTGCCGATAGCCTACCACAGCAAGAAGGGCTACTTGCACTCTAGAATGGAGAGCAGAGAAGTTGGGATGTCCTCACACAGAAAGTATTCAACAAGCCTGAAAAGTATAAGATTATATACTTCCTATACCCAGGATAAATGTCCTGGACAACTGAGAAGAATATTTCAGTTCTATCCAGGTCTACCAACAATCACTTATGGTCAACCACAACTACTCTGTTAAGGACTGCAAGAAGCATTTTGACCCAGTCAATATCCTCCTTGCAAACAGGAGGGGAAATTGCTGCCACACTCATGTGTTTCCTGAGGTTTCTCTCCTCCTTCCTAGCACTGACAGCACATTAATCAGAAACCACCAGCCTCATTCAGTTATATTTTTTAAATTCAAGAATTTATATCATGCCCTTTAATTCATAAGCATTTACTCTGGGTGGCTTCTAATAATGGGAAATATTACCACGCTCTCATAATAAAAGTCACATAAAACACACAAGTATAAAATAGAAACATGGCCCACAAACAGTAAAAAAATAACAAAGTTTGCCACATAAAAACATGATCAGTCTGATAAAAGACAAAAGCAGCCCAGAACAGAAAAGTCTTGATAAGGAAGGCCTAAACCACATGCAGCAAATTACACGGCTTAAGAACCATGTCATCTGATCTAGGTTGAGTACACACCATAAATTTAAAGCACATGCCACCCCCACCCTGAAGACTTATGGGAGCTGAAGGGTGCTGGAAATTGTAGCTCTGAGAGGGGAAACTACAGTTCCCAGAATTCTTGTGGGGGGAGGGGTTGTCATGTGCTTTAAAGTTATGGGGATACCTCGCAGAGCTACAATCCCCAGCACCCTTAGTGAACTAGTTCCAGGATTCTTCGTTTGGTGGGTGGAATGTGAATCAAACGTGCTTTACGTACACTGTACTCAGCATTCCCCACTCCCAAAAAGCATGCTTTGTGCTGGATTAGGAACGGCTGCAGAATAGCAGAACTGTAGAGTTGGAAGGGACACCAAGGGTCATCTAGCTCAACCCCCTGCAATGTGCAACGTGGGGCTCGAACCCACAACCCTGAAATTAAGAGTCTCTACCGACTGAAAAGCAATGACAAACCTAGACAGCATCTTAAAAAGCAGAGACATCACCTTGCCAGCAAAGGTCCGTATAGTTAAAACTATGGTTTTCCCATGTATGGAAGTCAGTGCTAAGTCAGTGCTGGACCATAAAGCAGGCTGATCGCCGAAGAATTGATGCTTTTGAATTCTGGTGCTGGAGGAGACTCTTGAGAGTCCCATGGACTGCAAGAAGATCAAACCTCTCCATTCTTAAGGAAATCAGCCCTGAGTGGTCACTGGAAGGACAGATCCTGAAGCTGAGGCTCCAGTACTTTGGCCACCTCATGAGAAGAGAAGACTCCCTGGAAAAGACCCTGATGTTGGGAAAGATGGAGGGCGGAAGGAGAAGGGGACGACAGAGGACAAGATGGTTGGACAATGTTCTTGAAGCTACCAACATGAGTCTGACCAAACTGCAGGAGGCAGTGGAAGACAGGAGTGCCTGGCGTGCTCTGGTCCAGGGGGTCACGAAGAGTCGGACACGACTAAACGACTAAACAACACCACCGACTGAACTATTCACAGGGTCAAATCCAGGTCCGGCTAGGAGAGACCCCTGGCCTGCAATCCTGACCAGCCGCTGCCAGTCAGTGTGGAGACAGCCCTGAGATATGGAACTCGCTCTCCCGGGAAGGCAGTGCCGGCCGCCACCACCTCAGGGGCTACTAGCCCGACGGCTATGCTCTAACCTCCACGGCTCATGCGCTCATGCTCTGCTTGGTGGGCTCTCACAGGCATTTGGCTGGGCGAGCGCGGCCACTGAGGCATCTCACCTAACGGCCTCCCCCAACCCCGCTGCCGCCGCAGGTCTCGAGCGCGTGGCCGGCTCTGCGCGTGCGCGTGCGAGTACGCGCGCCGCCTGGTTTGTTGCCATGTCGAGCTCTGACCTCACTGACTCCGCGGCGGTCACGCCAGCCCCGCCTCCTCCCTGCCTCCCTACTGTACAGGCCGGCGTTTGAAAAAGCGGACGAGTCCACCTGAGCGCACAGTACAGGGGTGTGTCTGAGGGGGTAATAAAACCACACGCTCCCGCACACTGACACCTTCGTGCCTGTCCTTGCTGCGACTAGCCTGCCCCCCCCCCGTACCGTCCGGGCTGCGAAGCGACGGCCGCCGAGGTGGGCAAACAGGGCCGGAGCTCCCCCCTCGCTTCCGTAGCAGTTGGACGCGCCCGCGGACGCGTCACCCATTGTTTACAAACCAACCGCAGCAGCAACAACAGCGTTTTGAGAGCGAGCGAGCGAGCGAGCGGAGAGGGCGCCTCATTGGTAGCTGCTGAACGAGCAGCGGAGGCGGCGGCAGCGTGCGCGCCAAGCGGAGGAAAGGAAAGCGGAGCCGGCTGCTGCCATGCCTTGCCGGCGGGCGGGCACAGAGCGCTTCCTGCTGCTGGAGCACGCCGTGTCGCTGCCGGGCGGCGCCGTCGGGGCGAGCAGCGGCTCCAAGGAAGTGGACGCGCTGGTGGCCAAGCTGGGCGAGGTGCTGCAGCTGAGCGCCCAGCGCCGCGCGCCGCCTGCCCCTCGCCTGGCCCCCAAGCGCCAGGGCCGCGACCGGGCGGCCCCCTACTCGTCCCCGAGGGGGCTCGGCTTCTTAGCCTCGCTGCACCACCCCCACCCCCGGCCGCCCCACGCGCTGTCCCCGGCGTCGCTGCTGCTGCTGCCGCCTCCGTCCCCGCCCAGCGCCGCCGTCCGCGAGAGCAGCCCTCGGGTGGCCAAGCAGCGGTGCGGACGGGGCTGGCTGCGGAGCGCCGGGAAGAAGCAGCGCCAGCGGCACTCTCGGCTGTCGGCGGGCGACGAGGACGACGACGACGAGGACGACGACCCGCACCGCCTCCTCCAGGAACTCATCCTGTCCGGCAACCTCATCAAAGAAGCCGTCCGGCGGCTGCAGCTGGCGGCCACGGCGCCCTCGACGGCGCCGGCCGAGGCCTCCTCCGCCACCGCATCCCCCGGCTCGGCTTCGTCCACCGGCAGCTGCTGCTGCCACAGCAGCAGCGGAGAAGGAGACTCGGCGGCAGCCTCGGCGTACGGCGTCTCCGCTTTGCAGCCCCGGCCCTGACGCCCCCACCCTGCCCGTCCGGGATGCAGCCGTGCCCTCCCGATCGCCGACAGACCCCCTCTCTTGGGGCAGACTATGGGAAGAGGCTTTGCACCTTTTCCCTCTCCGCTACACACAGGGATTTATGGCGGGCGGGGGGGGGGGGAGAGGCCAAACGCGACGGCAACGAGGTGCGACTGCAAATCCCCAGACGCGGATTATGGAGGCAGCGCCGTATATACTTGAAGCAGACTTGTCTATTTGCTACGAGACACTGAACGATTATTATTCTTTGTAGCTCGACGTTATGGACGGAGCCACGGCTGCTACTGACTCACTGTTCTCTCTTTATTAAGAAAATTGTGGTGCTATGCAGCCCTGGACGGTTGCCCTCGCAGCCTTTCCCGTCGACCAGCTAAGAGCCAGCCAAGATGACCCGAATCTGCCTCCTGCGCCAGGATTTGTGCTTTCCGTCTGAACGCTTGTGCCCCACCGCCGCAGTAGCCTGCTCTTTTTTGGAGAGGGGGGCGAGCAAAAAAAAAAAGGGACCATCCCGCATGGCATTATCTAGTGTGGAATCATTTTTACGCACACGCCGGTGTGTTGCTTGAGGGGGGGCGGGCGAGGGGTGCTGAACAGTAAAGGCATGTCAGATGTTTTCTATTGGAAAGGGAGGGTGGAGCCAGTACACTATTGAATGCAAATATGAATTGGTTTGAAGAGCTGCGCCCCCCACCCTTTTCTGCCAAGGTCACCCCTTTCTGCCTTCCCCGTCCAGGCTCTGTTTGTTCATGTTGCGTTCCCCAGGCAGTTGGAGATCGTAATCCTATCCGAGCTTGTTTTGACTGGGCTGTGGGCGAACCCTGTGTGTTTTGTAACGGCTGGGAGTCTCCTGAGGACGCACACGTTGCCATCCGAGTTGTTGTGCTTTTCTCTCCCCCCCCCCCTTTTTTTTCCTCTCTCTTAAAGCTCCTCCTCTCCCTACAAACAGGATTCTGAGAAAGGAGGTCATGTTACAGCCGTCTTTCTAAGAAATCTCCCCCCCACTCCCCGCCAGTCATAAGCAAATCTCTGGGGCTCTGCCCAGCCAAGGGTATTTGGTTTGCCTCTTTTACACCGTCTATGATCCCCAAATTTCCCTTGTGAGTCAATCCTCGTACAAAAAAGAGAGAAAAGAAACGTTGCCTCTTGTTTTGGATTGTCTCAACTGGAACCATTTGCATTATGTGTAAATTCTCTTTTTGGAGACTCGGGGTTTTCACCATTTTTATCTTTTACATAAATCTGTTTTGCGGCTGTATGTAGCCGTTTAAAAATGTGAATATTCATGCTAGAAAGTGGTTGGCTAACATGCAGTGAGAGGCTGAGGGCGAAGAGGCACATTGTTCACAGAAGGTAGCTAAAAAATGAGCTTTTTAAAATTAAAAGCAAAAAAATAAAAATGAATAAATACACACAGAACCTCAATGGCTCAATCAGCAGAAGCGGCTGTTGACAAAATATAAAAATATATATACACTTCGTAACGGAGTGTTGGAGTTGTGTTCCTGGTTTTCAGGACTTGTCTTTAATATGTCTGTATTGAATAAACGTGGTAGACTTTTATATGAAAAAGAAATTCTGTGTTCTGTCATCTTTGCACTAGAGTGGTTTAGTGTTCCCACTTGCTGTATATATGATCGATTGTTTCCTCTTCTGTGAAGCCTTCACGAGGTGGGTGAGGGAGTATGGGGGTTGGGACTAAACCTGGGCTGTGCGATGCAAAGAGCTGGTTACAAAAGTCTCTGAATGCAACTCAGTCCCTTTGTTTGCCAGCAACATTCTTCCAGGCTCGGAAATCCTCTTGTGCATTTTGTAGTTTTGTTCTTGGAATGTGTACATTCTAGTTTATTTGATGCAACCACTGAAAATTTAGAATACTATAAAGGGTGTGTGTGTGTGTTTTTTGCAACCCCTTATTCTCACCCCATCTCCCTCCCCTGCCCACTTTTGTGGTAAGAACAGAAAGGATGATGTAGCTCTCATTGCAGCAGTTTTTTTCTTGATTAATATTGAGATACAGGAATCTTGGACCCAATCCAGGTCCACTGCCATCAGGAGGGGGCTGCTCATTCATGTTAGTGAGATAAGAATGGCCTTCCCTAGATGCCAATTAAACCAAATGTCCTCGGAACACTTCTCACATTAAGACATTTGTCCTGGATTACTCTGCATCAAGGTACAAATGAACTAAAGCATGCTATTCCACCTCTTGCCTCTGTGTCACAATTGCAAACAAAATCTGCTTCTTTGTAGTAGATGGCGATTGTGTCGAGAAGAAAATGGAAGGCAATAAAGCTATGAAAATGTACTTGCCTCATGCTCTAATGCTTTGCAATAAAAGAAGGGCTATGTTAAGATTACTACTTCTTAGAGTTTTAGAAAAGAAAATGGAAGCAATGACAGGAATAGCTTACTTGCTGCTAGAACTATCTGTGCACACAAATGATTGGTAGATGCTGCAAGAATGTGATAGCCCTTCCCTTTGCAGAAGATGAGGAAGAGAAGATGATTGGATCCTACCCAACAAATGAGTAATAATTATACAAAAAGTCATATGTAATGGCTGCTACTACTAAATAAATAGAGTGTTAAACATAGGACACATGTATATTTACCTCGCTATTTTTTGCCAATTTTTTTTTTTTAGCCAGCCAGATAGTAAACTAGTAGTGTGAACACATGACTTATTTCCTTCTGGCCTTAATGATACTAAAATTCCAGTAGCAAATGTGGATTTGATAGTTCAACAGGATTGCCAGGCCTTTACCACTACAATTCTGGACAAATCTGACTTTGATGGGTACCTTGTCAATATGGTCTCATCTGAAGGTAAATGGGTAAAATAAATAAATGCATCCTTGTGTAATTTACTTTCTCTTTACAAAAGGTGCCAGCAAATGCTTTTTTTTAAAGGACTGGCAAAGCTTGATAAGATGTTCAATTAAGTTTGAATTGCAAAACATAACCTACGTGGGGGGGGGGGGATTCTGCTTCAGCGCACTTGGGGTGGCTCTTCTTTAAACCCACCTACAAATTCTGCATTATAAGGAAATGTTGCACCTTGGTATGGTAAAGGAATTAGTTGCATAAACTTGGGGTCAAACTAAACATGATGGTCAGATGGATGTGAACACAGATTTAATTGCAAACACCAATTTGGTGTGCTCAAATCACACCAGAATTGGAGAGTAAGAGTCTATTGTAGTACCAAGAAGTAAGGAGTGTAGACCACTTCACTTTGCTGCACCTTCCCCCTACCCCCAGTGTGTTTCTTCCAACCAAGCACACTTTCAATATTAGGGTCCTGTGCCCCTCTTTCTCTTTTGCATAGGCTCCCACCCCTTTTTCGACAATGAATGGAATCACGGAACCTACATGACTTGGGCAGATTAGTGTTTAAATACTTAAATCTGTTGCAGTCCCATCTAGCTCAGCACTTACGTAACTCATTTTGTCATTGCTTCATATAAAGCAGATGTTTGAAATTGTATCACTGAGTAATTATGTATTCCTTACATGTGCTCTAGGCAAATTGATCTTGAAATAGAGTTTCATAACTCTTTACGCTAATGGACAAGTTTGGTTCACAACTGCTGTTTGGGGCGAATGTGGAAGGGAAGCTGTTGCAATACACAACATCTATTGAACAAGCTTTTGTGGTAAAAGCCTTTTCTGTTTGTTTGTTTGTTTGTTTGTTTGTTTGTTTGTTTGTTTCCTGCTTGTATTCTGTATAGCATGGGTGGGGAACCTTCAGCCATAGGGGGCTGCATTTAGCCCCCACCCCTGCTCTACAGCAACATGAGAGTAAATGTTATTCAGTGATTGTTCAAGCCAAGAATAGCAAAGGTAAAACAAACAGAAAGCTTAGATGTTTCCAAAATCAACACTGTCATGTAGCAAGCTTATTTCCCTCCCACCCCCGTATAGTGAAGCTTTTCAAAATTTGAAAATCTAGGCTTAATTCAGTCACTTGTCCTTCCCAATTCCCAGAAATCTTCTGTCTTTTTAATATCTCTTTATGCATCTGTCATGTCCCTTTTATTATGGCAACATTTTCTCACTAAAGGAATATATAAGTATGTGAGAAGCACAGACCTCTTCATCAGATAAAATAAAAATGTGGATGTTCACTGCACATTAAGAATAATTTATTAAAATGTAAAGATTTTGTATTCTTCAGATACACAGAAGCCTAGCTGCAAAAGGGATAGACAAATAACCAGTCCTCTGTGTCACTGAGAATTATATGCCTTTCAATTTAAGCCTTATTTCTTAAAAATTCTTTCTAAGTTGGGCTATAAGCCCAAGCACACAAGTAAATAGGGAGTTAACCCCATAGGCACAATGATACTTGCTTCTAAGCAAACGTGCATAGGTTTGTCCTGTTTGTATTGCAAATTGCAACCTTGTTTACTAATTTAAATAGCATGTTGGCTGGCTCAGGGTGACGTTGCCTTTCCCAACAGTTACAAAAACAGGCCAAAAAAAAAAAAGTTGGCAAAAAGGAAGAACTGGTGTAGCGGATCAACTCTTCATTCTAAAATAGGTAAAAGGTAAAGGTAAAGGGCCCCTGGACAGTTAAGTCCAGTCAAAGGCCACTATGGGGTGCGGTACTCATTTTGCTTTCAGGCCAAGGGAGCTGGTGTTTGTCCGCAGGCAGACAGCATGACTAAACCGCTTCTGCCACAACGGGACACCATGACAAGTGCCAGAGCGCATGGAAACACTGTTTACCTTCCTGTTACAGCAGTGCCTATTTATCTACTTGCATAAATAGTTTCAGCAGAGAGACTGACCCATGCACCAGAGCCAGGAGTCTATCAAGCCCAACATAGGTAAAGGTAAAGGGAACCCTGACCATTAGGTCCAGGCGTGACCAACTCTGGGGTTGCAGCACTCATCTTGCTTTATTGGCCGAGGGAGCCGGCGTACAGCTTCTGGGTCATGCGGCCAGCATGACTAAGCTGCTTCTGGCGAACCAGAGCAGCACACGGAAACGCCGTTTACCTTCCTGCTGGAGCGGTACCTATTTATCTACTTGCACTTTGACGTGCTTTTGAACTGCTAGGTTGGCAGGAGCAGGGACCGAGCAATGGGAGCTCACCCCGCCACGGGGATTTCAACAGCCGACTTTCTGATCGGCAAGCCCTAGGCTCTGTGGTTTAACCCACAGCGCCACCCGCATCCCTGCTGAAGCCCAACATACTGTTTCGCAAAGTGGTCAACTAGACTCTTCTGCAAAGCCCACAGGCAGGCCAGGAAGGCAGCTTGTATTTTATTTGCTGGGCTACTTGGATTAGTCTATTTAATATTTGTACACTACTTATCAATTAAGATGATAGCCAAATCAATTTACAATAAATAAAATTCAGAATAACAGGGTAATAGTTGGGACCCTGAGTTTATGCCCATTGGAAGGAATGCTGCCCGAGCAGAGGTTTGCTCACAGAACGCTCCCACCAGCAGAAGAAGATGGAGGCAACTTTAACTACCGTAAGTCTCCTTCTCCCCCTGCATCCCTTTCTTGCTCCTGAATATCTGCTTTAAGAGGTGAAGAAGCTTCTAAAACAGTGCCTGTTTCCCCTTGTGCTTCCCTCCCCTTTTGCTTGAGATCCAAGTCATAGGCAGAAACTTATGAATTCAAAAATAAAAATATCAATGCAACCATGTTGTAAACTGCCTTGAGGGCTGCAAACCAATATATAAATGATTTTATAAATAAATGCACACTGCCTGCAAGAATTAAAACAATGAGAGGCAACAGTATTAACACTTTATTAACGCACATAGCAGGTCACTGATTTGGAAGCTGGCTTGATTTTTAAAAGTCTTTACTATCCACCATAAGAAGGGGATTAGGGGAACTTGAGTGAATTTCTGCTGGGAAGGAATTCCACAATCAGTGCATCACCACCACCAAGACCCTGTCTCTTGTATTGCTATGCCTGACATCCCATATGGGAAGGACAGAGAGCAGAATGAAACAAATGAAATAGTATTATAAATGAAACAGTGAGATCCTTCTCATAAAATGTTAACAAATGTTATTGTTTAACACATACAAGTCACTCTGATATCAACAGGCTTACATGTGCCTTACTCTGCGCTGGATTGTGAAAAATGTATGTGGTTTCTTATGTATTAAATTTATTTGGGCTTCTATGAGTCAGACTGAAATAACTGATAGAGAAACCAGTTTAGCTGTTAAACTAAATGGTCCATTACTCAGTGGACCATTTAGAATGGTAGGCATCATCAAAGCTGGGAGGAGAAAGAAAGAAAGAAAGAAAGAAAGAAAGAAAGAAAGAAAGAAAGAAAGAGCCCTGTTAGATCAGGCCAAAGCTCCACTTAGAATGACCAATTACTACTTCCCACAATAGCCAACAGTTTACTGTTTATTGTGGCCTCTCTGTTATATCCCAGCTTTGTCATTGGGCAGCATATAAATATTGTTAGTAAACAAACACCTGAAGAAAACTCCTTACATCTTGAATATCTTGCTTGATGACTAGGGTTTTGTTTTTTAATTAAAGTAATTAATTCAAGGGTGTATATCACTAACCGCAGAAGTTTAGCAACTGTGATTAGATGGTGCCCATACAGAAAAGTGTTTTGAGTGCAAAACTGCTTGAGAGCCTTCGGACTGTTAGTGCAACAGTCATGAGAAGCAAAAAATGAGAAGCAAAAAATGAAGCCTTGCTGTTTCTTCAGGAGGTTGAAATCCACACAGCGCTTCAGTATATTTTGCCAGTTATCTCTCCTAACCTTCCCTCCCTTTTTCTTCCTGAGTCATTTTTGAATGAGGCAGGGAGTTAACATTTTTGGCATCGCAGCTTCCTTCCCTCTGAAGTGTGACAGCTATTGGTCTATACGATGCAATGCCACCGTTTTTCCTTTCTGCAAGACTCAGCAGCTAAAACGGCTACCCTGGAATTAATCTGATCCAGGTGATCAGAACTGTAAAGTGCTTTGGTGTTTTTTCCCCAAAGAGAATACAGAAATGAATTCCAGGGCAGCTGTTGTTAGCCTGGTCTTGCAAAATGTTACATCATCGACTCCCCAACGGTTAGTACGGCACAAGCTTTCTTAAGGATGGGTTTCTTGCTAACCAATCTTATGCATGTTATGGACAGAGGGATCAAGAGTTACAGTTCTGGCCAGGCTCTTATCATTTTCAGCTGCGTCTTTGAAAACTCCCCCACAGCTGGGGGCAGGGGAGACGCTTCCTTCCCGCTGACAACTATCATATCAGGGAGAGAGCCTCTCGGATGCTGCTTTGCTGCTTTTCTAGGAGTGCAGTTGAAGACAAGCAGCAGCCACAAAATTAAATACAAGGTAGTTGTGGAATCTGAAGCCCTGACACCAGTTTACCTTGGAAATAATTTTATCTCCAGACATTCGACTCCCATTCAGAAAACCCCAAACCAATTCAGCTTAAGAACATAAGAAAAGCCCTCCTGGATCAGGCCACAGGAGTGTGTTGGTTAGTAATCGCACAGTTCAAAGACTGAGTTAACTCTTTATTAGCAAAAACAGAATACCCACAGACTTGGTTGAGTGTCAGGCCTAATGTACAGTTTGTATGCACAACCAAGGAATAAAGGTACACGTGACACCAACCCCGTATGTTTATTTTTCCATATGTTTAACAAAACCTCCCTGGGTTCCTTTGGGGGAAGGTGCAGAGCATAAATCTAATAAATACATAAAATAAATAAACACACCCGCCAGTTAAATACTCTTAGAATGCCTTCCAAAGTCTTAATGCATGGGTTTCCTTGTCTGTCCCAGAGAGATCTTGGACTGATAACCCGCTGAAAGAACAGGTAGGGCTGGTGTGTGAAATAATGGCCAGAATCAATAATAGCTTTAGTTCCATTTTGTGCAAATTACATGTCATGGGACTTGACAGATCAAAAGGCGTGTCAAGTCAGGATATCTCCAACAAGTATATGTGACGATTGCAACAGAAAACCCAGAAGCTGACGTAATATATACTGACAATGCAACACTCTTATTACTATACTACAGCAGATCATCTAGTTCTAATCATAGACAATCCTCTGCCTCGTTCAGCTTCATTCTGGTAAATTCTGCCCCTTCATTTGCTTCTCTCTTTTTTAAATCAATATTTCTCCAAGAATTATTTGATCGATGAACCTCAATTTACACGGAGGTATTTGTGGCCTGCATTATTTCCACTCTCCCCCAGCAAAAAAGTAAGGTTAATAGCACCTGAGGAAAGCACAAAGACACAATTTTAAGATTGAGAAAACAGTGCAGGGGAAAAGGGTTAAGCATCGTCCTTCATCCCACTAATGATGATGCTCCTATTGAAGCAGGAGCCTCCCTGTGACTACTTTGTACTTAAACCAAAAAGTTGGGGTACCCGAACAGGGATCTCCCACAGCATGCTGTTTTTGGCCCTTGCTGAAGATGCTGATGAGACATATTCTGCACTGGTTTCCTTACCAATATCCTCCCTTGTCCCTTCCACTGTGATCTCCCTTGCATTGAAATTTATAATTACGAATTCCTCAAGGGCAGGGACATGACATTTTCTTGGTCATGTTTTTCTCCCCACTCTCACTCTCTTCATCTTTTTTTGGCTCATGTTTACATGGATGGCCCTCTATGAATAACAACAACACAACTCCGACTACTCACTCACTTATTTGTATACATACAGCGTGCACCAGACATACATACATACACACACACACACACAGAGAGAGACAGAGAGAGAGAGAGAGAGAGAGAGACAACTCCTCCGCTGTTTTTAAAGAGGCACATCTGGTGGTACTAAAAATAGGGGCTTGTCAGCAGCTTGGTAATTTTAGGCTCAATGAGAAGCTGTCCCCATGGCAACCGTACAGTTGTTGAATCATTTATTATTTGAAGGAGAAAGCCATAATAGTGCTGACAATTTTCAACTCCAGAGCTTTTTAAGGGTACTTCATTTTCCCGTATTCCCCGTTTCAGATCATTAATATTTATCAGACGGCACCAGCTCTTGAGCTCCTTGCTTGCTTTCATGCTAAGTTCTAACAATTTGATGTGTGTGGAGCGACGGAGTCTCAGCATGGCATTTGATAAAGGGGGAAGAGGGAGGAAAGGAATAGACATAACTTGGTGCTTTTGCGCTCCACGAGCATTGCCAATGTTTGCTCCCCCAAGATACGACACTTAGACATGGCTGGGCAAAGACTGTTGCAGAATTAGATTCAAATCCATATATCTCCACCCCCCATGGCACATTGTTCTTTGTCCCCCTTACTTTTTAAAATAGTGCTTGCTTAGAAGCACACAGAGAGATCAGAGCTGTCTGAAGATATTACAAACCTGAGGAAGTCCAAATGCTCTCCTCCTTTCTAATTAATAGGACTCACATAAGAACCTGCCCATACCTTAAAAGCTGTATTAGAAGACTTTGGAGGTTAGGTGACTGGCAGCTGGGGATTGGGGGGGCACCACAGAGAAGGCCCTGTGGAATGCTCTTTTGAGAAAACACTCACTATAGCATACATTGTATAAGGCACCAGGGATCTCAAATTGTGCAGGGCCCAGGCACCACTAGGGCAACTCTTGGCCAGAGTGTATCTATAGGTCCTTGTTTAACTGATCTGGATCCCAGATCACGTCCTCCACTTCTGGCACATATTGGATCAACATCTGCCTGACTCAGAACCCAACCAGTCCCGTCTGGACCATATCATTTGCCTCTGACTCAAACTGGCCAAGCCGAGCCCTGCCCTGCCCTGGCACTGTGGCTTAATGGGCAAAATTTTGATGTTGCTCTTATTCTTTATTATGATATTTTAAAATTGCTTATTGTTTTATGATTGACCTTTACATTGGTATTACATTTCTGTTACATGTTTCAGTAGATTGTTGTTGTTAGCCAGTTTGGAAGTCTTTTTTCCCCCATACTGACAAGTAGGGAAAAAAGCAATCAAGAGGGGTTTATTTTTTTTAAGGGACACCTTTTTCAGGGTAGATCAACTTCCCTCTATTTCAATAAAGCTTGTGCAAGAGAACTTCTCTGTGGCTTTAACTTCCACCACAGCAAGCCCAAACCATTTTAATCAGCCTTGTATTTAACAACTCAGCTAGCATCCATTGGCAGCAATGAACTCCAATACAGGTGGGGAGGGAACAAATATTCTCCTGCCTCCTCTAGTCTACTTGGTTTCTGTGATGGATAGAAGTCATGTTAAGCTCAAGAGGCTAGCAGCTTGCATTTTCATGCTGGCTGTAGAATCACAGAATCACGGGATGTGGAAGATAGTCTGGTGTAAATTCCATGCCCAATGCACAAATTTGTAGCTCCCCTAGCAGATGACCATTTAGCCTATGCTTCAATACTGCCCGTGAGACATCACTAGCTCCAGAGGCTGTCTGTTCCACTGTCTGCAGCTGTTGCTATTAGAAAGTTTCTGCTTATGCAGATACAGAAGGAAGAAATAGCAGGTTAGCTGTTTGATTTCCTGCTCCCTCTTCTGGAATGGCTCAGAACAGCAGTGTGTGTACTATATTGCCGAGAAAATTAGTAATTTGTCGTTTTGTGGAGCTTGATGCCCGCTGGTGTCAGTTGGTTTAGAAAGTATGGGCAAATCTGCATGGCAGTTTTGATAAGTGCTAATGTGCATCTGATGCAGAGAGAGAGAAAGAATAAAGGTAAAGGTAAAGGTACCCCTGTCCGTACGGGCCAGTCTTGACAGACTCTGGGGTTGTGCGCCCATCTCACTTAAGAGGCCAGGGGCCAGCGCTGTCCGGAGACACTTCCGGGTCACGTGGCCAGCGTGACATCGCTGCTCTGGCGAGCCAGAGCCGCACACGGAAACGCCGTTTACCTTCCCGCTGGTAAGCGGTCCCTATTTATCTACTTGCACCCGGAGGTGCTTTCGAACTGCTAGGTTGGCAGGCGCTGGGACCGAGCAGCGGGAGCGCACCCCGCCGCAGGGATTCGAACCGCCGACCTTTCGATCGGCAAGTCCTAGGCGCTGAGGCTTTAACCCACAGCACCACCTGCGTCCCTAGAGAAAGAATACTCAAATCTAAATTATCTCTAGTTCTGTTTCGCTTTATACTCAGAGCAGACAGATGACTTATGTATGCATGAGACTGTAAGGGTGGCCTAACGGTATAACCAAAAATGACCAAGGTTTGCAGAATTCATCTCACCATAGTGGGCAAGACTGATCAGGTGACCTGTGTGCCTGATCAGGTGATTGATCAATCATCTGTGCCCAGATGCTCAGGACAACTTCAAGGTACCTGCTCTGCCTTGTTATGGTTCTTTATCTTTAAAATGGTCTTGAAATAGACTGCCCTTCAACAGAGAGCTGTCTTCTATACAGCTGGGCACATGGTCACCTGGGCAACCATTTCACTCTTTTGCTGAGAGCACCTTTTCTTAGATGAAGGGGGTGTGTGGAAATCCATCTGTACTTTTAACTACTAGCAGCAAATTTTAAACCACTAAGCTGGGCCAGTAAAGCACACTATTTGCTAATGAGATGAAATGGCACCATGAAGCAGCCAAGGCAGATGAAAGCGAAAGCTACTTCTCTATACACCTTTGCACCACATGAGCTTTTAAGAATCTAATGTTGGAGAATCTAATGCGGATGGTGCTTTTGAAGTGGCTTTCCCCACTATTACTAGGTTGCAGAGTTGAACAAATCAAGGTGGAAATATCGTACGCGAAGCTTTCATGGTTTGAATGCAGATGTTTCCTATTTCAAACAGCTTTTGCAAAAGCGCCTTCCACCAGATGTTTAGAAGAGCCAGTTCTCCCTTCCCTCCCACTCACCTAACTTACATATTATACTAGCCGCAGCCCAGAAATAAATTCCTATTGCAATCTCATGGGTGGGGAACAATGGCAGACTTACTGCAAGGGGGAAATCACTGTACTTCCTGTTCACCAATACCCCCCCTCTAAAAATGGGGTACATGTGCTCTTCAGCACTAAAGAGGTGGGTGAGGCCAGCCTTCTTATTCCCTCTGGCACATCTTATGTACACAATAGAATGCTCTATGTCAGACTTGAACTTGACAGACATTTGGAGTCTGCATCAGATCTCCCTAGAAAGGGATGGTCCAAGGAGGTGTGGGGCATCGTCATGTCTATGCGTTTAGCCAATCAGAAGAGGTCTTTAAGAGGGGTTACAAAACAAGACCATTTTGATATTGTATGGTTTCCAATTACATGCTTTATAAAGATAGTACATTGCATAGGCCCTATACGGCAAGGCCTATGGCCTATCAATATGGGACTTCCAAAATGCCCCTTTGCAGATTCTACTGTACAGTGGTACCTCAGGTTGCCGACGCTTCAGGTTACAGACTCCGCTAACCCAGAAATAGTACCTCAGGTTAAGAACTTTGATTCAGGATGAGAACAGAAATCGCGCGGCGGCAGGAGGCCCCATCAGCTAAAGTCTAAAGTAGTACCTCAGGTTAAGAACAGTTTCAGGTTAAGAATAGACCTCAATAATGTGCTCCACAGAGACCTCTGTTTTCATTTATTTGTCTTGTCTGCAGGTTTTTTGAAAACTTAAACACATCTCTTTTTAAACAACAACAAAGATGTTTATTACAGCAGTAAACTGAAAGGAAGGGGGGAAGAATCTTCAGTTGCAATTTGGAATACTGTTACCTTACAGTAGCTGAGACTGCTGCTGCTAACAGGGCTGGCCATTGCTGTTGGAAGACAGAGCTGTCTGAATGCTGCCCCTCATTCCCCAAACCAGCCTGTTGTTCTCAGGTGGAGTGGAGGACGCTGTCCCAACTGCTAGCGTTGAAGTGTCAGCTGTCACTCTGGTCAGGTTTTGAACATAGATGGGGAAGGAGAGGGCCAACTTGCACTTTTATCCCAACTTCATTCCCTCCCTCCCTCCTCAGACAGAGGTTTATGAAGAAGTGATTTGGTCTTGTTCATGGCCGTTGTGTTCTCTCTTCCTCCCAGAAAGGAGGGGTGGTGGCAGGAGGCTGTATGTTTTTAAAGTGATATTTCCTTAATAAATGGACATGCAGCAAACGTGTCGGCACTTTAGCATAATACCAATTATAAAGAACCTTGCATTCGAAGGACCTGATGCATATGTTATGATGGCATGTGCCAGCCAGGAAATCTTGCGGAAATGGTCCGGATTGAGCAATGATCTTTGGGAAACTACCGTATTTTTCGCTCCATAAGACACACTTTTTTCTTCCTAAAAAGTAAGGGGAAATGTCTATGCGTCTTATGGAGTGAATGCATGGTCCCTGGGGCAGAATTGCTCAGATCATGCAATGGCGCAAAAACGTGGTTACAAAGCACGGATCCACATGGATTCTCAGGATTTTTGCATTGGGCTACCCCAAACTCACCATCAAATCACATGTCTGTGGCCACAGCACGAACCACAAAAATCATACATCCACTGTTTCGTTCCGAATATTTTTTTTCTTGTTTTCCTCCTCTAAAAACTAGTTGCATCCTATGGTCAGGTGCATCTTATGGAGCGAAAAATACGGTATTTCCACACAGCTCGGGATTGCAGCTGTTTCTTTTACAAGAACCAGCCCCATTGAAGAATGCCAATTCTGCTCTGCTGGGAGAGCAGGTGACCAACATTCAGTAATAATCAAGCAATAATGGTGTGTGTACAGAATGCAACTCAAGGGGTCCACAAATGGATTTAAAACAGTTTTAATACTTGTAGAAGATGCAAATGCAAAGTAAGTCAAGGAGCAAAACGTCCACATAGCAGGGTGGTACAAAATCCATGTAGAGCAGCTCAAAAAACGCACTTCTACAACAGTGATATGGTCTGTTTTTAATTTTTTTTTTTAATGCTTTCGATAACAATTCATTCTTTTAACTCAGCAGACGGGGCAGGTACTAAAAGTTAAAAGGAGAGTTTCTGGGTTACAATTCTCCCAATAATCTCCGATAAACCTCCAATACCATCCAATCTAATTACTGCCTCCGTAGTCAAGACCACTGTGAGCAAGTATTGTGTTCCCATTATTTCCAAGTGTCAGATTTTATTATCATACCAGTAATTCTAAATTCTGTATCTTATGAGAGAAGAATGGAAGGGTTTGTGTATTGTTACAATACCCTCATTCCCCCACATTAAAATAATCCTGGGACAGTAACTTAAATATACAGTAGTCCAAATGTGCAATATACAAGTTTAGAACATTACATTTTATACTTTATATGCATATAATAATATATAATCTATTTTACAAAAATGTTACAGCATTTTCTCCCTCAAAGTATTGCATTTCACATTCTTAACCAAATCTAGACTGTCAAGTAAGCCTGGCTAGAATCCAGTTTTTTAAACAAATAAATATATACAAACACAAAGCAAACAATTCTTTATATATATAAAAAAACCCAAAAGGCACAATGCCAAGGTCTTAAGAAGCCTTTATTTTATGGATATATAAAAATAATAATTTTGTGTGCAAATAAAAATGAAAGGTTGGTTTTGTCATATGTTTTTCTAACAATTTGGGTTTTTGTTTTGTTTTTGTAGTGATTTAATCTCAAGGAGGACCCTTTGTGTGATAGGTGAATTTAACACTTTGAATGCCAGGGCAAAGAAAACATCCAGCAATATCCCTCCCTTGTGAATTTGGCAACTGTGCTATCAAAGTAGTGAATGTCCCAGAAACTTTAAATGGCAAGCTTGCACCTGGGGTGTGTGGAGGGAGAGAAGCATCCCTATGTCCAACTGTGCATAGTTTTTGTTTCCAAATAATAATTAGAAAACACCACAAAAACACAAAATGACAGGTAGATATCCAAGACAGTGGAAACTTCCCATGTGCTAGAAGGGTTCAGCCACTGTAGAATTAGGAGTGAAGTCAGAGGGACCGGCATTTGGTTGGCTGAAGTTGTGCAGGAAGTTTAAGTGGAGCCTAAAAGAAACAGTCAATAATAATAATAATAATAATAATAGTAATAATAATAAATTTTTATTTATACCTAGCTCTCCCCGGCCAGAGCCGGGCTCAGGGCTGCTAACACCAGTAAAACATAATGGGGGGGGGGGGAGACCAATTTAAAATACGGGTTAAAATATACCGTATTTTTTGCTCTATAAGACGCACCAGACCACAAGACGCACCTAGTTTTTGGAGGAGGAAAACAAGAAAAAAAATATTCTGAATCTCAGAAGCTGGAACAGCAAGGGGGATCTCTGCGCAGTGAAAGCAGCAATCCCTCTTGCTGTTCTGGCTTCTGGGATATCTGTGCAGCCTGCATTTGCTCCATAAGATGCACACACATTTCCCCTTAATTTTTAGGAGGGAAAAAGTGAGTCTTATAGAGCAAAAAATACGGTAATTTAAAATGCAGTCTCATTTTAATAGTAGCCCATAGATCAAAACCATAAGGGGAGGGAAACATAAGGGTCAGACTGAGTCCAAACCAAAGACCAGGTGGAACAGCTCTGTCTTGCAGGCCCTGCAGAAAGATGTCAGGTCCTGCAGGGCCCTAGTCTCTTGTGACAGTGTTCCACCATGTCGGGGCGAGTACCGAAAAGGCCCTGGCCCTAGTTTAGACCAATCTAACCACCTTGTGACTTGGGACCTCCAAAGTGTTGTCATTTGTGGACCTTAAGGTCCTCCGTGGGGCATACCAAGAGAGGGTCCTAGGCCGCATAGGGCTTTAAAGGTCAAAACTAGCACCTTAAACCTGACCCTGTACTCTGCTGGGAGCCAGTGCAGTTGGTAAAGCACTGGATGAATGTGATCCCGTGGCAAGGACCCCGTAAGGAGCCTCGCCGCAGCATTCTGCACCCGCTGGAGTTTCTGGGTCAGCTTCAAGGGCAGCTCTGCATAGAGCAAGTTACAATAATCAAGCCTGGAGGTGACCGTCACATGGATCACTGTGGCCAGGATCAGAGCGAAAAAGGTAAGGGTCCAACTGCTTAATACGGTGGAGAGGGAAAAATGCCACCTTTGCTGTGGCTGTAATCTGTGCCTCCATGGAAAGGGAGGCGTCGGTTACACCCAAGCTCTGAGAGTTCTGTAAACTAGTGCTGGAATTCATTTTGCTTATAGTCTTAAACAGACTCCACCATGCCAGCCCCAATCTACCAGTTCATTACCATGTGAGGGCTGTCCCTCAATAGATGGATTCAGGCAACAGCTACCCTTAAACACAATAAGCTAAGTATGAACACAGATGCAGCCTTAAATACAATATGCCAAGCATGCAACCACAAGTTGGCATGCACACAAGGGCAGTCATCTACTAAAGCACTGTGCCACCCCTCAACATTTGGAAATGGCAACGTAGGATTATTTAAGCTGCTGATCCTGGCTTCAAAAGGCTTGGAAGGACATGGAGGGGAATGAAGGGAAGGAGGAAGGAAAAAAACTGGGGGTAATTGTAAGCACCCACTCCCCAATAGCTACTCCCAAAGTTCAGTGCGTACATTGTGCATTTGGGAGAAGATGTTGCTGAACCTTACCTTTGTTAGGAAAATCTAACTGCTTGGACCTTTGAAGACAAATCCGTTCTTTGGGCACTGACCTGGCCGATTCATCTGTGTGTACAGATCCATTCTCTGCTGCATACTATAAAAATTACAATTAACATGTGTTGCAAAGGGAACAGTTGTTAACACAAAGCTTAGCTTGTAACATCATCCCAGGCTCATTCCATAAAGAGCATAAGGTGCGTCTATTGTCTTCTAGCACTATTACTTGATTCCAAGTGTCTGTTTAACATTTACAGTTAAGTAAAAGTTGGATTCCAGAGAAGGCTTTCAGCAATCACAAAATGGCAATTGCTATCAAATGTTCACAGTTTTACCCCCCTGCATCCGGTGGGCTTGAATAAAGACCCCAAGGTACACATGGATTTCTATTAATCACGATTATTGTAGAGAAGATTGATTAGATAGCAATCTTTTCCAGATGTGCTTGGATACTCAGGTCAGGCTCTCAGGATATGCACTTGGGGCAAGGAAAGCAAGCAGAGTTTTAGTGAACAGCCTATACCGAATTTGAACTTAAAAATACAACTTCATGAGAAAGTTCAGGACCTCAGGAGTACTAATTGAGGTTCAGGACCTCAGGAGCCTAACTGGGTACTGGAATATTCCCCAAAAGACTTTGGGTTTGGTTTGGCTTCCATTTCAATACCTTCTTCTGTCCTCATCCTTGTCTCAGCCAGAACATTTTCCAGGATCACAAACCAGCTCCTTTCCCAGTGCTCAAGAACTACTACAACTCCACCGTCATATGAGCCTCCATTCCTCCAATATGCTGAGCTTCTGGACTTCCTTTTCCTGAATGCTGCTCTCTGGGGCTCGTCCCCTCTAACCCTGCTAGGCTCCATTAAATTTCCAAGGGGAATGCCTACGACACATGCCCCCCCCCCGGTCACTGCTAGACTGGCTGCCAACACACAGAGTAAATATTCAGATATTCCCCACTAGGTGCTTCCAAAAGTTCATTTACTAAATAGTATGGGGGTAGTCCAGTGTTTCCCAATTGTAGTGTTTTGGACTACAATTCCCATCATCCCTGACCAGTGGTCCTTGCTAGCTAGGAATGATGGGAGCTGTAGTCCAAAACCAGCTGGAGACCCAAGTTTGGGAAACAGTGGGGTAGTCAATCACTGCATCAGCTTTACTGAGCATGGTCAGTGGTCAGGGTTGATGGGAGTTACAGAATAGAACATCTGGAGGACCATACTGGCTACCCTTGCACATAATTTCTGACCAATTACAGGTGCTCTGTACTCTTATGTATGTCTGATTGAGTTATCTGGGACATACGCCCAGGTAAGTGTGCGTGTACAGCAATCTTTCTCCAAACTTAGGTTCCCAGATGTTAAGGGACTACAGCTTCCCTCATCCTCAACCGTAGGGCTGTGGCTGGTTGTTATGATGTGGGGTCAACAACATATGGAGACCCATAGTTTTAGGAAATGCCAGTGCACAAGATTGCAACCTTAGTCTCCCCCGCCCCCCAAAAGTGTCAGCTAATTTCTGGAGATCATTTACTAACTTTGCCTCATTGAAAGAGACGTGCTTCCAGCTCTGGCTCCTATAAACCAGGACATCTCTCAAGACATTAGCTTGGAGCCCAACTTCCCTTCCATGAATGAAGAGAGCCCATAGAGCAGAATTCTCCCCTGTTTCCTTTTGTAGCCCCCTGAAAACCTGCTCTTAAGGATTGAGCAGCCCTTTGGGGGTATTGTAAGGAGGTGGTGCAGCAGATCAAGAAGGTAGTTGACAGAAATCACACACACACACACACACACACACACACACACACACACACACACACCCTTTCCTTGCACGAACAAGAAAGCCACTTAGGATCCAAGTCAGCCTTATTTTAAGATAGGTCAACATCCTTTCCAACCGGCAAAACATTTCACACAGGTGACAAGTCCAAACTCACTCTCCCTACCCATAACACAACAGCATCAATCCGTAATGCATCCTGATCAGTGATAAGCAACAGCTTGTTTTGCTGCAACATCGCATGTTCATAGCTTGCTATATTCCACTACAAAAGAAGTCTGCCCCTCTCTTTTTTGGCGTTTTGCTTACCTAGGGTAATATGCTGTGTAATTCATAAAGAGCTGAGTGCCAGCTGGATAATATGCTGTAGAAGGTTGAAGTGTCCGTGGGTTGAGGAGCACGGAGGGTTGGTAGAGTGCTGCATCCGTCGGGATAACTGCCGCAGGAGTAGGGAAGGAGTAGGAAGGAGGAGACATGCCTAAACGACAGAACAAGACAGAGATGAAGAAGGTCAGTGCTTCTGCGCGCAACCTTTTTTAAAAGCACAAAGCATGATTAAGGCCAGGCTACACCCCCGGATCCAGGTGGTCATTTCACAGCAGAAAGATGCAATTATACCACAAGCTATATTTTGCCCTCACACTTCTAGGAGATAAAGGTAAAGGACCCCTAGACGGTTAAGTCCAGTCAAAGGAGACTATGGGGTTGCGGCGCTCATCTCGCTTTCAGGCCGAGGGAGCCAGTGTTGGTCCACAGACAGCTTTCCGGGTCATGTGACTGGCATGACTGAACCACTTCTGGTGCAACGGGACACCGTGACGGAAACCAGAGTGCATGGAAACACCGTTTACCTTCCCGCTGCAGCAGTACCTATTTATCTACTTGCACTGGCATGCTTTCGAACTGCTAGGTTGGCAGAAGCTGGGATAGAGCAACGGGATTCGAACCACCGACCTTCTGATCGGCAAGCCCAAGAGGCTCAGTGGTTTAGACCACAGCGCCACACACATCCTACTACACTTCTAGGAAAAGCTACACTAATTGACACATACACAAAAAGGCCATACTTCTTGCTGACCGCTGTTATTAATCTGTTGAGTCACATTGCAGCCTTCGTTGGAAAGAAATATTCAGATCCAAAAATCTAAAAAAACAATTTAACCAATCACACACTCAAAGAGGGCGCAGAGGTGATGAGAGGTGTGGCCTAGGGAGAATCCTGCCTGATCATTTAGTGCAGGTTTCCTTCCAAATGTTTTGGATTATAAACTCCCATCATCTGACCACTAGTAGTCATGGGGGTTGGGGCTATTTTAGATTAGATTAGTTTAGAATGCCGCATGAACCCTAAACTGTGACTGAACCTAAAACCATGGTTTGCAAAAACTAGCTAGTTTCACAAACTATGGTTTGGAGATCTACTAACCAGTTAAGTTTAACCAGATGGCAAGGCAGGCTGTGGTTGGTAAAATGGAAGCGAGATCTTCCAGACTCCCCCCTGTGGCTATGCAAGCTGAGGGGAGAGCATGGAAGCCCAAGGAGTGGTAGGTTTTTTCTCATAGTGCTGAACCACGGTTTAGCATTACAACCAAACTAGCCCCTGTGAACGCCAACTTTATACATAAAGAAAGATTACTCAAAGAGTTCTTCTAGTCTGCCTCCAAGATCTTATTGCAAGTTTAGTTTGGGCTACTCCTAAATCAGACACAAACCTAAGTAGCTGACATGTTGGGAATTTGGGACCAAACACTGACCCAAACTACACCCATTTGAAGTGGATGTTATCTCATGTCAAGCTGCAGGATTAGTAGAAGATACACAATACAGAAAAAGGAGCTCTGTCTGCACAATGAGGATGGAAAATATGTTCCTCCATCCTCTTCCAGACTTAATGCCTTCCTTGTTTTTGAGACTGCATATACTGAAGTAGAGAGTGTTTAACTTCTAAAAGGAAGAAGTCAGGATCAAAGCCTTTCTAGAAAGAATGTGTTTTCAAAGCTCTCCGCCCTGCTATTAACGTTTACACTCTGTTTTAAGGCCCTGGCAGAACCCCCAAGGCAGCTTATAGAAATTAAAATTCCATATATAATAATAATAATAATAATAATAATAATAATAATAATAATAATTTATAACATTAAAACCCATAATAATAAAGCCAAACCAATACAACCCACCCAATAAAAATGGAAGTACTGCACAATTCACCAGTATCCAACAAACATAGGAAGCTGCCTTATATTGAGTCAAACCATTAGCTACATCTAGCTGAGTACTGGCTGACAACACTGACAGCCAGTGACTTTCCAAGGTTTCAGGCAGATGTCTCTCCCAGGCCTACCTGGATATGCCAGGGATTGAACCTGAGGCCTTCTGCACACCAAGCAGGTGCTCTACCACTAAGCTACAACCTTTCCATGTCAACAAAACCAGCTACTCCAATTACTTTATACTGACCTCCTGAAAGCTAAGAGAGCACAAGCTGATAAGCTTCCTTTGGACAAGAATCCTGAAAAAAGAATGCTGCCCTCAAGATGGCTTTTGAAACGCAAAATAATTTGTGGAGCTGTAGCTGTGTTAGCTTCTTACAGAAAAAACAAATCAAAGATGCATCTGATGAAGTGGGCTTGAGTCTACAAAAGCTTAGGCCATTACAGATTTGGCTAGTCTTCCTCTCAGAACTACCAGGTAATCCTAGTCACCCACTGAAGTCACCTGACAAATCATTTCACAATCCACACGCACGACCTGTGCAAGCTTCTTTCCTGCCTTAAAGACATTCTGCGCTCTCAGTTCCAGCAAAGAGCCTCCCCCCTCCCCAAGCAGGTGACACTCAACTTCACCCTGGCCAAAGCGCGTGGGGGAGAGAGGGAGGAGAACAAAGAAACAAAGAAAGAAGCTAGACATATTTCACCCTGCAGATGCTACCTTACTGGTCAGAGTAAGCCTAATTGAGCTCAGTAGGGCTTATATCTGAGTAGGCAGGCATAACAATACAGTCGTACCTTGGTTTTTGAACAGCTTAGTTCTCAAACGTTTTGGCTCCCGAACGTTGCAAACCCGGAAGTGAGTGTTCCGGTTTGTGAACTATTTTTGGAAGCTGAACATCTGACGTGGCTTCCAACTGGGCTGCAGGAGCCTCCTGCAGCCAATCAGAAGCCGCACTTTGGTTTCCGAACGTTTTGGAAGTCAGACAGATTTCCGAAATGGATTCCTTTCAACTTCAAGGTACAACTGTATACTGTACAGCAGGGGTAGCAAACATGGTATCCCCTCCAGATGTTGCTGAAATACAACTCCCATCATTCCCTGACCATTGATCAGATTGCCTGGGGCAATGGGAGTTGTGGTCCATCAATATCTGGAAGACACCGTGTTTCCCATCCCTGCTGTAAATACTAGTTTTAATTCAACTTAATTGGCATTTCCTTGCTAGCTGAGAAAAGAGTTTGTCCTGTGCAAATTTCTCCCCCTGTCCAGACCCCAAATCCCTGGAGGATATGTAGCATATCTTTCTGGCATCAGTTTTTGTGCTGACACCTGCGCCCTCAACTCTCTTGGCAGTTTGCATCCTCAGTGGAGAAGGGGTGGAGGAGACACTGCACAAGGAGGAAGGGGCCCTTCCTGCTTCCCAGAGTCCCACTCAGCTTCTTTCTCACACTACTGATGGTTAGGAGTTAAGGGTACAGAAGGCTTTCAGGTAATAAAATCAAACAGGAAGGAAGACGCCTGCACAGGGGCAACAGATTTACTGAGGGCTGGATCAGGCCCAGGGCATTTGGAGTCCATCTCCTCACCAAGTAACTCCCTAGTGACGATCATGAGCTGGTCAAATGGGAATTAAGCAAAACAAGCAAATAGACCCAGTATTGCTGGATTTAGCCAGGTTCCAAATCTGGATTTCTTATGACATAGCTTTTTCGCTTTATGTTTTACTTTGCAGAGCAAACAGAAGCTAGTCCAAGATCAACCGATCAATACACCTGGGAGACTTTTACCAGGCACAACCACTCTGTGAACGTGAACAGAGGGAGAAATATTGGACTATACTCAACTTGGAAGCTTCTCACTGGCCATTGATAGTGGAATAACCAGGCTTTGTTCACTCATTTCTGAATGGGGCATCTAATCGACACAGTGATTAGAACAGGGGTCAGCAAACTTTTTCAGCAGGGGGCTGGTCCACTGTCCATCAGACCTTGTTGGGGGCCTAACTATATTTTGGGGGGGGTGAAGGAATTCCTATGCCCCACAGATAACCCAGAGATGCATTTTAAATAAAAGGACACATTCTACTCATATAAAAACACGCTCATTCCCAGACCATCTGCGGGCTGGATTTAGAAGGTGATTGGGCCAGATCTGGAACGCAGAGAGAAGGGAGGATTTCTCTCTCCCCACCCCTTGCACTCAGTGGTCCCAATGAAAGTCACCACACTTGAAAGTCATTTGGGACTGAGGAACTGCCCACTTGGGTACCATTTGGATTCTGGAAGCTAAGATGCTATTCCACTTTCAGCCTGACGTAGAACAGTTATGATCAGATGTGACTACTGGCAAATCACCCATGTCATTAGGAAGCACTCCTGGACTCCATGTTAAATTAACTACCTCTCTCACCCAGGCTGCGACTATTGAAAATAGTCACCTATACCTTCTGAGGTTCTTAAGCGTAAATATACTGAAATATACATACTTGTAGTATTTTACTATGTCAGCCAGAATGCATAGGTCTCACCCATCTGAGCTAAAAGCTCTCTGTTCCCTAACAACCCATCATGAATTTTGGCTAACTTTGGTGTAACGAAATGCCCTATACATGCTCCTCTGCATTTCCAGGCACCCATATTTGATATTGGCTTCTGCTGCCAGTCAGTTTAAAACAGGAGTCGGCAAGGCTTACCAGGCATGTGCCGGATCGCTCCTGCAGAGATCCTCTGTGGGCCTGACCAGAGCAGCATGACACTGGAAATCGCATCTGCGCATGCCCAGATGCTGAAAGTTGCGCCTGCGCAGAAACGATTTTTGTGCATCTGGACATGTGCAGAAGCGATTTCCAGTGCCACAGACATGTGCAGACGCAATTTCCAGAGCCACGAAAGAGACTCCCCGCACTGATTTAGCACAGCAAATGGGGACTCGCCGAGCGGGCGGCTCAGTTCGGGGGCGGCTTGGGGGCCGGTTGAAAGGCCTCCGTGGACCACTTCCGGCCCATGAGCTGCAGGTTGGGTACCCCTGGTTTAAAACATGATCCTGCAATTCTGAGCTGAAGTGCTCAAAATCAACACTTGCCCAGTGCAAATTAAACTCCAGAAGGTGTGGGGATAAGAAGGTGTGGGTCAGCAGAAAAGCGAGAGTAAAGAAGCCAATTACTATCCAAATCACAGTAGTCCACAGCCAAAAGGGAGAACAAAAATCAAAGGCTGCTACTGATTTCAGATGGGAAAAGCTTTGCATTCCAGACCCCACAGACACGCTGATCCCTTCCAAGAGAGGAACACAAAAACAGAATGGGTGAAAGAAGCTCCGACACCTACCAGCGTACAGCAGAAAGTAGCGCCAAGACCCAAGCTAAACTTACATGGTAACTTACATGGTGGTGGGGATAAGCCATTTCGATTTAAAGTGCCCCCCATTAATACAAAGTTCATCTCCTCTGCAGAACACTGAAAGACTTCGACATATCTGTCCTTCATGGTTTTCTTATGGCACTTCTGAGCAGCCATAAATGCTCGGTCTGAAGATTTCATCTGGATAAAAGCGTCTCCGGAGGGACGACCCTAAAAGGGGAAAAGGAGAAAGGTGAGAGGCTGCAGCATCAAGACAAAAGGATTTACTTAATTTTTTAAAGAAAATAACATCTGTGATGATAGCTCTTCTAAGTTTTACCTAGCAGCCGTTATGTTTCAATAGTGGGGGGAAAGTATAACTTTTATTCCTTGCTGTAAAGCAGCAATATGCCTGTTGGGCGACAGTCCGACAGTGTTCCTATGTACCAGGAAGTTATTTTGAAGAGCACAGATTAAAACAGTTCATGTTACATCCTAGGATAAATAATTGCAGGACATCTTTCTGAGCCAGGCTTGTAGTCAATGTGAAACTCAAACCCATCTCTACATCGACAAGCAGTAGTGGGGAAACATCGCTGGCCGTTGCTAGGCACCCGAGAAAGCAAGTCAACTGTACAACTCCATCCCATAATCATGCGACCAGTGTAGAACAGCTGTGGCACAACCAAGGGCTGCAGTAGTAGTGCCCAGTTAGCATCATAACGAGGTGGGAGGTACAAATTTTGATGTGCCGTGAATTCTGCCTCAAGGACTGCCTCTTTCCATATGAACCTACCCGGACCCTGAGATCATCTTCTGAGGCCCTCCTTCGTGTGCCCCCTCCTCGAGAGGTTCAGGGGGTGGCAACATGAGAACGGGCCTTCTCACAGTGGCAAGACTGCTAAAAATGGGAAATCTCAAGAAATGCCAACGGTAGAAGAATGGCAGATGAAGAAGTTGGAGTTTTTGGAGCTGGCAGACCTGACTGGAAGAATCAGAAAGAAGAGGAATACCAAGAAGACTGGAAGAAATTTAAAGACTATTTAGTTAAATATTGTAATATAAGATAAGTAGAAAATACTTGAAAATACCAAACAGGCCAAGAATTAGAATAAGAATGTTGTATATTAATATGGAGCTAAGTCAATAAGAAAAGAGATGAAGATAGTGAATTGAAGGAGTTAATTGTAGTAGTAAGATGATTTTGGAAAACTGTTACAAGGTGATACAATGAAATTCAGTTAGAGGGGATTTGAGGAAATCAGTTAACAATAAAATTTAAAATGAACTTTTGAAAGAATATGTTTCTATTTTTTTTCCTTGTACTATTGTAGTGTGTTTTCTTTTGTATGTTTTATATGTTTTATCTGTTAAAATCAATAAAAAAATTTGGAAAGAAAAAAAGAGAACGGGCCTTCTCTGCAATGGCTCCCCATCTGTGAAATGCTCTCCCCAGGGAGGTTCGCCTGTCACCTTCATTATACACCTTTAAGTGCCAGGCAAAAATGTTCCTTTTTAGTTCAATAAATAAATAATAATAATACATAGGAGCCGCGAGCCACGGCAGAGTTCACCACTATTTAGTTCTCTGAGGACAACCCTTTATAAAAGCCAAGAACACACAGGAAGGGGGTTCTATACAGCAGCAGTGGGGAACTGGGAGCCTCACTGCACAGTGCTTTGCAAGCCCCCCCACATCAGCTGATCATCAGCATCTGAAAAAAAACCCTATTTGGCTTGGTCACACATCTTCCAAACTTATAGGCATAGGGAGGTGAGAGTGGCTTGGCTGAAATGGCCTCAAAGAGCACCAAGTGGAGAGGCCTGGTGGGCCCGATTAGGCTAGAGGCTCCCCACTGCTACTGCGCCCTTGTGAGAAAAATGGGGTTGTCCTCTCCACTTACCTGGTGATTTAATACCATGTGAACCCCATGAGTCCTGATATCTCCAGAGAACTCCCCTAAGAATCCCAGAATGTCTTCTATAGTGGCGGCGTACGGGAGCCCCCGCAGCCGTATGCAGTCTCTGACATTGGTGGGAGGTACAAATTGCTGAGGTAGTACAGGGAGGATGGGCGGAGCGGGGAGAGGAATGAGAGGCACAGATGAGTATCTGTTCAGTACCTGCAATAAAATAAAATAAAATAAAATGAAAATACGTTAACAGCCAAGTGGCTTCCTTATATTTCGGACTATAGCCTGCACCGTCACATCGTATTTTGTTAGCATTGTTAAGTTCCCATTTAACAAAAAGCAAAGTAAGACAGCTCATGCCTGATCACTCCTCTGAGTATGCAGCTGGTGTATGGGGTAAAAAGAGGCCAAGAGAAAAAAGAAGGGGTGGCTTCTTACAGGCAGGAGGAATCCCAAGGCACACCAGAAGATCCTGTACTCTTGAATGTGGCAGCTAGACTGGTGACTGGGAATGGCCGCCGAGATCATATAACACCAGTCCTGAAAGACCTACATTGGGCTCCAAGTACATTTCCGAGCACAATTCAAAGTGTTGGTGCTGACCTTGAAAGCCCTAAATGGCCTTGGCCCAGTATACCAGAAGGAGCGTCTCCACCCCTGTTGTTCAGCGCCAAGGGCCTTCTGGCGGTTCCCTCCCTGCGAGAAGTGAGTTTACAGGGAACCAGGCAGAGGGCCTTCTCGTTAGTGGCGCCCGCCCTGTGGAATGCCCTCCCATCAGATGTCAAGGAAATAAACAACTATCTGACTTTTAAGCAGACATCTAAAGGCAGCCCTGTTTAGGGAAGTTTTAAATGTTTGGTGTTTTATCGTGCTTTTAATATTCTGTTGAGAGCCGTCCAGAGCGGCTGGGGAAACCCAGCCAGATGGGCGGGGTGTAAATAATAAATTATGATTATGAAAGGACTCTTCCATTCATGAACCGGCAGGAGGTAAAGGCTGCATATTGCACGTCTCATGCTGCATCCCCAAATAATGACAGCAGAGAGCAGCACAGAGGCATCACTCTCAGCCCACCCGAGTTAGGCCTGCCATTTGAGACAGTAGCCTGGCGAAGGTTTTATACTGCTTCTTTTAAACTGCCGACTGTAGTACTAGTAGATGAGCGTTTTAATTTGTGTTCATGTGATTTTATTGGTGTGAACTGCCCTGGGCTCCCTTTAGGGCGGAAGGGCAAACTATACATTTGCACGCAATAATGATCTGCCTCATCCTTCCAGCATGAGGCCCATATAAGAATAATAACCACCATTTTATTATTCATAAATAATATGGCTGTGTGTGTGTGTGTGTGTGTGTGTGTGTGTTTGTACCCTGACTTTTCCCACTGACAGCAACTCAAGGTGGCTTACAGATAAAATAAGAAGAGCTAAAAACATTAGGGGGGAATAAATAAAAACCAATTAAACATTAATATAATTAAAACCATATTTTAAAAATCTATAAAAAACATACAGATAATAACAATAGAAGCTGCACAGCACCAGCCCTTTCATTAAAAGCCGTCTGCTCCCAAAAGCCTTAGGAATAAGACGGTCCACACCTGCTGGCTGAAGGGCAACAAGGAAAGAGCCAGCCTAACTTCTCTAGGGAAGGAGTTCCAAAATCGAGGAGCAGCCACTGAGAAGGCCCTCCCCTGCAACCCTGCCAAGGGTGCTTGTGAGGGTGGTGGATCCCAAAAGGGACCAAGGAAGGGTGGCAAGGAGGGACTGGGCTTGGTGAACCATCAGGCAAGCATTCTCCAGGCTCACCAGCACCACCAGACCTTTTAAAGGTTTTAAACTGTAAAAGAGGAATGGCTGCCTGGCAATTTAAAAAGTTTGCAACGATGATAGTGGAATTGGCCTCTGAAAAACGCTCTGCTGTGATCCACTGCACTCCAACCGTAACATTCCCGCTCCCACTTGTTAGAATGAAAACAGAAAGGGACTACTGAATGAGTTACTGGTACGCTACAAACACATTTTCCAATCATCACTTTTGTAATTCTACATTCTTGTATCATGCTTCTTCTCTCAAGCTACAGCCCATCGCTCAGAGATGTTGTAGCTGGGATCTGAATGCGCAATTCTGAGCAAGACTTAAAAGCTGACATCGTCATTTATTATTTGTACCCTGTCCATCTAACTGGGTTGCCCCAACCACCCTGGGCAGCTTCCAACTTATTATATATAAATAAAACATTAAACATTAAAAAGCTTCCCTGCCTTCAGATGTCTTCTGCAGGCTATATAGTTACTCATCTCCTGAATACCTCTTGACAGTTGGAAGCTCAGAAATACCCAAGTTGTTATACAATCAAACAATGTAGAAATTTTATGAAATAAAACAGTAAATAATCTTGTATTGGCCCTGGACCCAACACTGAATGGACTCCTGCTATAACTTCCTCTGTCCCACAAAACTTCCGTTTCACAACAGATTCCTTTTATGACATTAAATCAAGTCCTTAACTCACCTGCTGGACCTCAGCAGCTGTACTCCTGAAGAGCTCTATGTACCTTTTGCCCAACAAGTCCTTGTGTTTCTTTAGCGCATTCTGTGCATATTCCTCACAGGCAAACAACACAAACGCATCCCCTGTCGGCCTACTGTCAGGATACGTCACGAAAAGGATCCCTTCTTTTCCACCCGTCACGGGACAGTGCTGACCAAAGAATGCCAACACTTCATCGGTGGTGACGTTGAACGGGAGGCCTCGCATACGAAGGATCACTTGGTTCTCTTTCGAAAGGAACTGAGCCACTTCATTGGACGTGCCTTGAAGAACCAAGGAAGTTAGAAGTTGAGATAGTTGTTTGTTTCCCACAGATAGGACAGAGTAAAATGGGCTCAAGACCGCAATACCTCAAGGACCGCCTTGTTCCATATGAACCTGCCCAGACCCTGAGATCATCTTCTGAGGCCCTCCTTCGTGTGCCTCCTTCTCAAGAGGTCTGGAGGGTGGCTACACGAGAATGGGCCTTCTCTGTGGTGGCTCCTCATCAGTGGAATGCTCTCCCCAGGGAGGTTCGCCTGGTGCCTTCATTATACACCTTTAGGCACCAGGCAAAAACATTCCTTTTTAACCAGGCCTTTGGTTGACCTGATGGACATCCTATACCCTTTTAAAATGTGGCTCTTGGGGGTGGGGTGTTATTTGGGTTATTGTTTTTATTTTGATTTTATATATTGTGATCTTTTCTGTGAACTTCCCTTAGACCTCCGGGTATAGGGCGGTATATAAATTAAATCAATCAATAATGAAATGTAATGTAGCAACTCCTCTCCCTGTATGGCCTGTGCTCATTTTAAGAAGACTCACATCTACAACATACATTTAAAGCACTCCAGTGCCACTTTACCTGTCAGGGAGAATCATGAGAACTGTAGGTTGTTAAGGTGCTGGCAACTGTAGCTCTGTGAGGGAACAGTTCCCAGCATTCTCTACGACTGGGAGAAGGGTGCCCTTCAGTGTATGAGGTGGATGGAAGTCTCTTTACTTCTATACAAGAGCCAGAAATACCACCACAAGGGACACACCCCGACAAGTCTGGCAATGAAATTCCTTTAGCTGTTTGCGAGGTCCACCCTTACCTGAGGCAACGTGTGGGATTTGTTTAGTTTTTCGGAGCCTGCACGCAACTAGTGCTTTTGAAATGCTAAGCTTCCAAATCTAGAAGCTATTTTTATGGCCCCATCAGTGTACGGAGTGCCTTATAAATGCAAGGGAACTGGCCTTTGCCCCAAAGAGTCTACAATCACTTTTTTTTTTTTTTTGCGCCTATTAGCAATGCCAGGTACAAGGCCGCTTGGGAATTCGAAGAAGAAACAACCCAGTGCCATTTTGAAATCAGGTGGCTAGAATCGGTGCTGTTTTGAAAAGTTCGTTCAGCCACTGCAACGTGGAACGGTGTCCAGTTGCATCCAAGTGTGGATGAAAACCTGCTCCTTGATCTCAGGAACCACCCCACGAAATTTGGTTGCAATATCTTCAAAGGTTTCCAAATTCAAACAAGCAACTTTTTGAAATATGTAGCAGATCAGGAGGGGAGTTTCCCATAAAGATTGTTGCAGTTATGGTATTTTTTTCTATAATTAGTCAGCATTCTGAATGGCAGCTAGTCCCTCCTGCCTCCCCCAATTGTGGGTGTGTGGAAATCTTATTACTTTTAAGAATGCTAACTATTCGTGCCAAGGAGCTTTGAGAATGCACCATAGATCAGGGACAGAGCACACAATCTGCAGACAGAAGGTTCTCAGTCAAATCTCTAGGTACAACGCAACCCCCAGGATGGCCAAAGGTCAAAGATGAGGGGAGCTGTACTCCAGCAACACCTGCAGGGCCACAGGCTCCACATCCCCGCTCTACGCAACAGATGAGCCAACAGCTTGTCTTGGCACAGCCCTTCATCTACAAAGACATAAGGCTATAGTGACATGATCAAAGGCTATAATAGCATGATCACACCCAGATAAAATCTTGCAAAACTGGGCCTGCACCAGAACTTTCTCTTAACAGCAGGAAGCAGACCTCTTTCTCGTAAATCACGCTACTGCACAAGCCATATCCAAGTAGCATTCAGGGCACCTAAAAGCTTATTGCACCTAACCCCATAGTGAAGCAATTTCTGTAACCTCTGAAGATGTGGGAAGCTCAGTATTATCAGATCCTTCACTTTGCCTTCCCCCAGTATCCAAACAGCTGCAAGGTCATGGAAAATACAGGCCTGCCACGTGAGGGTCTGCAGGGCCACACTTTTAACTGACTCCCTATTCTCTCGTGGCTCCTTCTGGCTCCAACATTCATAAAAAGCATCTGCAATGGGGAACCTGCTGCACCCATGTTCGCTCCCTGGGTGATCAGGGTTCCAAATTACGCAGGGAGCTTAGAAAAAGTACAGTCAGAGTTGCACGACAATGGCAGGGCTAGGAGAGCTTGAGGCACAGCCGCTTCATACTTTCAACTGAATAGTTCTGCATTAAAGCCCAGTTCATACATTAATGTTGCACAATGCAAGTCCCATCTACACTGCATTGGTAGAGTCCGAATAGCTGAGACCTTCGTGGCTGCTCTCTTCGCACCCAATTTTATGCCAGTCTATTATTATTTTTAATAAATAATAATAATATACCGCCCTTCATCTGAAGATCAAAGAGCGGTTTACAGCATGTTAGCAGAAAATACTTAACAAAACAACAAACAAGCAATAATTCCCCACAATACCCCCCCCATAAATCCACACAGAAACAGTGGTACCTTGGGTTACAAACTTAATTCGTTCCGGAGGTCCGCTGTTAACCTGCAACCGTTCTTAACCTAAGGTGCACTTTTGTTAATGGGGCCTCCCGCTGCCACCGGCGTGCGATTTCCGTTCTCATCCTGGGGCAAAGTTCTCAACCCGAAGTTCTACTTCCGGGTTAGCGGAGCTCGTAACCCAAAGTGTTTGTAACCCAAAGCATTTGTAATCCGAGGTACCACTGTATTACATCGACCAGTGTGCCAAAAGTGTCCCATTACTATAGGTAAAGGACCCCTGGACGGTTAAATCAGTCAAAGGCGACTATGGGGTTGCAGTGCTCATCTTGCTTTCAGGCCAAGGGAGCCAGCGTTTGTCCACAGACAGCTTTCCGGGTCATGTGGCCAGCATGACTAAACCACTTCTGGCGCAACGGAACACCTTGATGGAAACCAGAGCACATGGAAACGCCATTTACCTTCCTGCCGCAGAGGTACCTATTTATCTACTCACGCTGGTATACTTTTGAATTGCTAGATTGGCAGGAACTGGGACAGAGCGACGGGAGCTCACCTCGTCATGCGGATTCGAACCACTGACCTTACAATCGGCAAGCCCAAGAGGCTTGGTGATTTAGACCACAGTGCCACTGCGGCCCTGGAACATTACCTTACTGCACATTCTCAAAATATGACTGGTGCCCTCTGGATCAGTACCAAGTTACAGTGGCGTAGCGTGGGGGGTGCAGGGGGTGCCAGCCGCACCGGGCGTAACATTTTGGGGGGCGCACTCACAGCTCTCTGCCCCTACCTGGCTCACTCACTCTCTCTCACAGTGCTGGCTGTGCGAATCCGATCCGAGCTGCCGGGTCGCCGCCCACTGTGCGGAGCGGAGAGCGAGGGAGGGCCTATCTGGGGGAGGGACAGTGCAGCGGCCGTCCAGCGCAGCGCTGAGCGCGGGAGAGAACCACACCAGACCAGCCCAGGCAGCAGCAAGAAGAAGCTGGCAGCGGCGGCAGGTTAGGGGTTAGGGGCGCAAATTACTTGCCTTGCCCCGGGTGCTGACAACCCACGCTACGCCGCTGCCAAGTTATATAAAATGCACCTTCTTGCACCTCCAAAGAGAGAATACCTGATTTGAGGGGGCAGGGAGGCTGTCCTTCAGACCACTCTGGAAGCTTAATAGCAGAGGGATTTGGCTGGATAGACAAAACGTTCAGCTCCATAGGACAGTTTCATTTGACCATGTAATAACATGCTAGATAGCCTGTGTGACATAGCAGTTGGGAGTGTAAGACCAGGGAGACCAGGGTTCAAATTCCTACTCAGCCATGCAGCTCACACCTTGAGCCAGTCACAGCCTCTCAGCCTAACAGACCTCACAGGGTCAGTGTGAGGATGGCAAGGAGGGGGACAACCATGTATGCCACCTGGAGCTCCTTGGAAGAAAAGGTGGGATATAAATGCAATAAATAAGCAAAGCAAAAAACATTTATATACTGCTTTATATCATAAAATGTCAAAGTAGTGTACAGAATAGTAAATTCATACTTTAAAACCCTACCATAAAAAAACACCCATCACCAAATTAAAGAACAATTACCTCCAGCAATTTTCAAGAAGTCCTCCCCAGTCGCTTTGTACACCTGAGAAAGGGAAAGGGAAATGATTACGCTTGGAGAAGCCCTCCGTACCATTTAATCCAAACACCGATTTTGGAGCTTGAGCAACATACCTCAATGTACCGGTTCCCCATGTGATGCTTGTGTCTTTGCAACGCCAGATCCCGGTGCTCCTCACTGACAAACCTGACAAGAGCTTCTCCGTTCCTCCTGCCTTGTGCGTTGAGGCAAAGTGCGGCCCCTCCTCTAAAGAGTTATGGCAGCAAACAGAGGCAGCCGTAAGACACAGAAAGCATTATGTCTCACCTTGCAAAACCAGTACTTACATAAATCAAAGGCAAGCAGCACTGGATGTTCTTAGGTGCATTCACACCTCTCTTTTGAAAGCAGGAGTAGCTACTTGCATGTGAACCTCAGCAGCAAAGTCCTTCACTTCTGAAATGTTCCCACTACTGGCATTTTAAAAATACTCAGTATTTATTGTTTTAAGCACCTTTTTAATCAATAGTGTGCGCTTTTAAAAAACCCTACCCTAAAAAGCAAGAAGATTACATAATTGTACACAGACTAAGAATTCAGCCACTCACTCCTGCTATAGAATAGGGGTTCTCTTACTGCAGAGTTTTTAAAAAATAATTAATTCAAGGAAGTACAGACAAGGATATTTTTTATTCATGCATATGAAACATGGGAATATGAAAAGAGGATGTCTGAGAAAGGTCCGCCAAACATTCCTGCCAGCCCCACACCAGATGTCAGGTAAAGAGGTCTTTGCAAAAGAACAAACAGGAGGCTAAAGTACTGTTAATTCAAATTGGCTCTGAAACAGACATTTTCCCTCTCTGCACATAACTTTGCTCACAGCTTTGCTCACAGTTGTTGTCCGAATGCAAACCACACTTGCGAAAAGGCAAAGCAGGGCTTGCTGTCCGTGCCAATCAGATGACAGCAAGCCCATCTGAAGTTGTCATCTGTTGTTATGACAGAATCAGGTGACTGGCAACAGTTGGGCCACAGGTTCAGTGGGAGTAATAGTCCGCCAACATCTGGAGGGCCATAAGCTGACCACCTTTGCATCCACTCCAATTTCAGAAAGTCCAGAAAAAGACATTAAAGTCCATTTTTTCAAACAGAAAGCAAACTATTTTGGCTGTGGGTTTGCTGCATTGTGATTGTATTTTACCTGATTTTTAACTCAGTTGCTGGGCAACTCAGGAAATGAAAAAAAAGCAAGATAAAGGATCCACAAATGCACTCACTAGCTTGCCACTGGCAAGTGCCTCTTTTCTTCTGGCAAGAACACAGGATGAAGGAGAGCCCCTGCCTTTCACCTAGGCCCAGGGAGGCTCTGTTCCTTCACTGAACCTTGGAGACATTTCAAAAACCATGAGTTTTCCCACTGCTTCCTGAGTGCAGAAGCTTTTGCCTGCCAGATGTTGCTGAACTACAACTCCCCTTAACCTCAGCAAGCATGTCCAGTCCCCACACTTGGTCTAAGACTTAGGGCAAGGGAGGTAAATTTCCAGGCCTCTTTCTTAGCCATGAGCCAGGGAGCAGGGTTTCACCCCTACAATAGTTGCACTTAGCCTTCATTGTATTTAGCAGGGTCATGCCAAATACAAATTTTGGTTGGTCGCCAAGGGCAGCCAATATGTCAACTCCAGGAAACAGTTTGAGAACATGGCTGAAAATAACAAACGTTACTAAATGAGAGAACTAACTTGGCAATATTAAGGCCTTTGAAGAACCTAGCAATGTCCTGGTCCGATGACTGCCATGGTAAGCCTCTTGCTCGGATTATGGTGTTATCATCCACAAGTTCCATCTTGCTGCTGCAGATCAAGCAGAAGGATATATATTGAAAATTTGCCTATCATCATGAACCATGACTAGAGCCAAGGGTATCTTCTATCGGCTCACATCCCACATTCTTCAAAATGCTTTCGCAACAAGTCAGGGAGAGACTTATCCCTCCCACCCCCAAAAAGAGAATCTCAACCAGTTTTGAAATTATGGGCCTGTCCTCCAATATGCTGTAATCTTCAAAAATGGAAGCAGAGAAAAAAACCAAGAGCCAATGTTGTCACCACTAGGCAGCAGATGTTTTGAATAGGCTATCTGTGGCAGTCTTGCTGCTTTCTCTCTTTCCTAGCTTATCATTTTTATATTATAAGCTCCTTGCAGGTAGTGAAATGTATTTAAGGCTATGGGTTGTAGTAAACTCACATTTACTCAGAGTAGACCCACTAAAGTTAGCGACCATGCCTCATTTATGTCCCTTAATTTCAAGTGACCTGCTTAGCTAGTCACTATCGCTTAAGTCGTAATCTACCTCACAGGGTGGTTGCAAGGATAATACAGGAATAGAACAAAGTATGCTATCCTTTGCTCCTTGGAAGGAGAGTTGAGTTTAATTGTAATGATATTTAAAAAAAAAAAAAATGCTGGGTCAGAACATTAGTCCACCTAGCACAACGTTTTAGCTCTTAACCATAGTCACCCAGACACCACAGGTCAGTTCACAAGCAAGATGCCTGGCAGTGGAGGTATGGATCCATTCCCCTGCCCCTAAAGTTACAGTATTCTAAGGAAAACAGCAGGCCAGATTCAAAATGGAAAGAATCTGTTGCTTTCCGTTACAAAAAGAGCATGCACTTACCAGGTCCCACTTTCAAATTTGTAGTTTACCCTTTCTGGATCCGAAAACGTGTGATCTACAAAACACAGCAGAATGAAGTTAGCGAAATGTCTAGACCCAGAGTAAGATATACCTTCCAACATGTTGCCAAAGAAGGGGACAATTGTACACCTCGAAAAAGCACTTCTTGTATCAAGAACTGCTGCATGATTCCTCAACTCAACCCAACAATTACACATCTTCTCTGCCAACCATACTAAGCCTGGAGCTGCTTCTGAAGCTGGTGTGTTTTTAGTAAATGGAGTGTCACTTGTGCAAAAAGGCAACAGCGGGGTTACAAGGCTCTATGTTTAGTCTCTGCCTCCAAAGTTGTGCAGCTCCTCTCAGTCCCTCACATGAGAATATTTAAAGCAGGGAGCATGTGTACCCGCATGAAGTTTTCTCTGGGGTGAGGAGTAAAACACTAAAATATGATGAGCAGACTTGTTCTCACAAAAATGGGAATCGTGTCTGCATATTTTGTCTTATCTGTTAGGGGTAGGTTTCTAGCATGTTGTGGAATCTATTTTAAAAAGAAAGGAAGCTGAGAAACTGGAGATTATGGTCTACCCACCATGGATGACCATGGCAGGAAGTCTTATCATTTCTGTGTAGGTTCCTCATGTGATTTAGAACTCTCAGGCTGAGCCTGTGATCCCCCACAGCCTCTTTGCCTCTGTGTTGTACTATCATATGAGGAAAGAGCGCTATAGCAGAATCTAGGAGCTGTGTGGCCCTCCAGATATTGCTCCCATCATGCCCATCCACTGGCCACACCGGCTGGGGCTGATGAGAGCTGGAGTCCACCAGCATCTTGAGAGCCACATATTTCCTGTCACTGCACCACAATTTCCTTTTCATTCTCCTGATTTCTAAGTTCCTAAGCTGGCTTCCTGGTAGTCTAGTTCAAAACATTTAATCTTGCAACAGAACTGGCTCAGCAGCCTTTAGTACCTGGATAGTCAGTGGGGAAGGGAGGAAATTATGGCACACCTGAATATCCTAAATTTCTTTTAAAAAAACAAGTCATCCCTGTCAATCAGACGCAAAGGACAAAGTGATGACAGATTTACCAGGAACAGGCAACCGGAAAAACAGAAACAGCTTACTGTATGGTTCTGAGATGAGTGTTAATATGATGTTTCCCATGTCTTCCACCTGAGAAGCTCCAAAATTCTGTTGTGAACTGCTCTTGTCAAGATTCAGATCTGAGCATTGCTGTTAAGTCAAGAATCTTAAAGCGGCAATTTAAACAGATTATGCTTCAGGGCTAGCTATCAACCTGTATTGATTCACTGTGGTGTTTGTCCCTAGGCCTGTTCTCTCATATCCTCCACATCTAGGTATCTGCCCACCCACCATACTATTAAAAGAGTAATTAGAAACGTAAGAGCTGGAAATGTACAAAAGGAAAATATTCGCAATCTTGATGAGATCTGACGCACAATATAAAATTTTAAAGCTTCAAACATGTTTCCTCTGATCTTGGAATGATGAAGTTAATCACTAAAGCCATAAATCTATTACAGTAATGAAACAGGTATTATGCTTAACGTAAGAAAAAGCCTGCTAGATCAGGCTAATGGCTAATTTAGTCCAGCATCCTGTTCTCGGTGGCCAACCAATGTGTGTGGGAAACCAGCGCGGAGAACGTGAGCACAAATGCACTCTCCCCTCACCTGGTTTCCAGCAACTGGTATTTAGAAGCCATGATGTCTCCAGCTGTGGAGGTTAGAGCACAGCTATCCTGGCTAGTAGCCATTGATTGCCCTGTGCTCCTCAAATTTGTTTAATCCTCTTTTGAAGTCATCCAAGTCGGTGGCCATCATTACCTCCTGGGGGGGGGGGGGAATTCCATAGTTTGACTATGTGCTGTGTGAAGAACTACTTCATTAAAGGTAAAAGGTAAAGGACCCCTGGATGGTTAAGTCCAGTCAAAGACGTCTTTGGGATGCAGCGCTCATCTCACTTTCAGGCCGAGGGAGCTGGCCTTTGTCCACAGACAGATTTTCCAGGTCATGTGGCCAGCATGACTAAACCAATTCGGGCGCAACGGAACACTGTGACAGAAACCAGAGCGCACGGAAACGCCGCTTACCTTTCCACTGCAGCGGTACCTATTTATCTACTTGCATTGGCATGCTTTCAAATTGCTAGGTTGGCCGGAGCTGGGAATCGCAGAGATTCAAACTGCTGACCTTCCAATCAGCAAGCCAAGAGGCTCAGTGGTTTAGACCACAGCACCACCCGCGTCCCTATTACTTCATCAGTCAATGTAATCCATATATATCTCTATTTATATATCACACACACACAAAATATGAAAAGTAATTTTTGTATATTATCGTATATATTGGGACTAAGTACATCCATTACACTCCTTATGCTTCAGATTTATTTTTATAAAACAGATTGTCAAACACAAAATGAGACTCTTTGCTTCTGCAGCACTGCAAACCTCTTCATGAAAGCATTTGCATGAGAAATATTTCTTTTCCTACATAAAATGGTTTCGTTCCCAGTTATTCACAATTAATGGCTCTGCCATTGCCATGCTGCATTATTAGTTCTGGCCATTGATCTGCACATCGTTTAAATTAGACTTTTTCCTCTTTGATACTCCGACAGATTAGCATTTTGTTTTACAGTAGCCCCCTCCTGCAGTACCAACCACAGCATTTCTTCCATTTTATACGATTCCTCAAATTGTCAGTGTAACATTGGTTGAAATTGAATCAGACATGCTTGATGAAGTCAGAGTCTAGACTCTTAGCAGATCTACGACTAGCATTTATCCTTTCCCACAAGCCATTAACATCTCAAAGCCAATGAAAAATGTTCGGGGGGGGGGGAACCCAACACAATCCTCCTAGCAGTGTTCAAAACTCCCATTGTTCTAGGTGCATCTGGTGACAAGGAATTTCATTAGTGCAAGCAGTTTCTGAGCTCTGGGCGCAGTACTGCGCCTAAGATTTCAGATTAAAACTGCAGAGTAGAAGGGAGAACCTTTTTCTGTCTCCCCACTTCCAGCTGCTCTCTGAAGACTGGAGAAGAGACTCTATTAAGAATACAGTGGACCCTCTGGTTATGGATTTAATTTGTTCAGAGGGGGGGGGGTCCGTAACCAGAGGTGCCGCTCCTGTGCATGTGGCGAAACCCAGAAGAATATATATGATGTTTCCCAGGTTTGCCACGCTAGTAGCTTGAAAGTTACGTATCCAGAGTGATATGTAACCAGAGGGTCCACTGTATTAGGGGGTTGGGCAGGGGAAGGACTACACCATGTGAAAAATGAACATAATATTTTAGGGGCAGTTCGTTCATTTTCAGCTTTGTATTCTTCTTATAAAAAAGTGTGCCTAGAGAGTCCATCGCTACGTCCATAAACTAGGTTTAAGGTGACATTTAGCTCCTAGCTTTCATGTCCGTTTCCAAGACTGCCTCCTAGGGCTGTACCACTTCAGAAGGCAGGAGGAGGCATCTCCCTGAATGCTCCCCCATGAGAGAGAACCTCTTTGCAAATGGAAGAGAAGCATCTCTTGAGAGAGAGAGACTTCTGCCTGGGCTTTTACCTGATGCACTAGCTATTCATGCACAAGATGTTTGCACTGCAGAGCAGCATACTGAATAGCAGAGGCAAAAATGACTAGAGGAAGAGGGGTGTGTTTGTCAGTCCCACTCCCAACAGTGGTGGGGTGTGCTGTACCTCCTGCCTTCCTTGCAATTGGGAACCTTCGTAAGACTAAATATGCAAAGGTTAGGAGAATGCAAGATGCACCTGGCCAAATTAGGATTCGGTGCGATGCACATTCCCCAGTCTCTCTACACTTCTGCCCTCCTGTGTTCAAGCCTACGCATCATGTAGCACAAGTGCTGGTTCACCTCCCATAGCTACTTCAATTTGCTTTTCAGAACACCATTCCGATAACTTGAGAGCCAGCATGTTATAGTACTTAGGATCTTGCCAAACTATGAGGCTCACTGGGTGGCCTTGGCTCAGTCACTGCCTCTCAGCCTCATTTGCCTCACTGAGGTTGTTGTGGGGATTATGAGGGGAAGATTATGATGGTTGATGAGGGGGATGAACCATCTATGCTACCTTGAGCTCCTTGGAAAGTCAGTGAGATATAAATGCAATAAATAAATAATCAAATAATTGTCCTGTACAGTGGTATCTTGGTTTGCATACGTTTTGGATTACAAACATGTCAAACCCAGAAGTGTGTGTCCCAGTTTGCAACCTTTTTTTGGATTACAACCCTTTTTTGGGGGATTACAAACAATTTTTGGGGGGAGGCCCCATTGGCGAAAGTGCGCCTTGGGTTACAACCTGTTTTGGTTTACAAACGGACCTCCGGAATGGATTATGGTTGTAAACCAAGGTACCACTGTATAGGGAAGTTTTTAGATCTGTTGGAAGCTGCCCAGAGTGGCTGGGGCAACCCAGTCGGATGGGTGTATAATCTTGTATAATTTTACATTGCAACTAAAGGCTACTGTCCCCAGCCTGTATCCTAAGTGGCACAGTGCTAGGACGACGAAACTGTATTTTCTTCAAACATCTGAATGGAATTCCAAAAGCCTTGACCCAAACAAGTCATGTGGGCATTTCTAGTTGCAAGTATACTCATATTGGCCATGTAATGATTTCTGCATGTCTGACTGTTAAGGGAACAGCAGAATGCATCCTCCGAAGGCACATGATTTATGGGCAGCCATGCAAACTTGATTCACTCCACCCTTGAGGCATCTTCAACCAGAAACTAGCTGAGCGAGCTTTGCAAGTGGAGAATGGCAATGAACTGAAGCAGGGGCAGGGAATGCAAGCAGATAGCTGTAAAACACAGGGCCACTTTAGGATCCAAGTTGGAACAGTCAGTTCCCTAGCTCGTTGGTCAGCGTGGTGGGAAGATCTCACACCGAAGAACTAGGCTGATAAACCCACAAGTCGATGCCTTATCATTTATGGCTATATAACATGATGGGCAACTAAGGCTGGCACATGAGTTGTAGTGGACCAAGGGAACTTGAGTCAGCACAAAAAGCCAATGTCGTATCTTAACAGGAGCATTGCTCTCAATACACTAGAAAGGAAAATGACTCGATGTTAGTTAGATCTTGTTTGAAATCCTGTATTTATGCTCCTTTGGAAGGAAGGCCAGGATACTGTTTAAAATTGATAAATAAAAGTAAGTAAGTTATGGAAGCCTTCATAGAAGACCGCCACAAGGTGAGAAAGCTGTGCCTTCAGACGCAACAGTAAGGTGCTTGTAGTAACTATTGTCGAATAACATTTAAGGCTAATGTTTTATTAAATTTATATCCCACCTTTTCTCAAAGAAGCTTGAGGTGAGAAAAGAGGCAGAGAGATAGTAACTGGTCCAAAGTCAACCAAGTGGGCTTCATGGCTGAGTGGGGATTTGAACCCTGATCTCCCAAGTCCTAGTCCAGCACTCTAACCACTACACTGCAGTGGCTCAGATACATGGGCCTCATTCAGTAGTAGATGGCCTGGCGATGGTGGTGCAGCAGCAGTGTACCTGACCTCACACCAGCTGACTGGCTCTGCCACAGCATATGCACCACACCACCTTGCCCCTGCCTCCTGGTAAGCAGCACCAGCAGGTGAGCACTGCCTCCCCAAACCACCACCTGCCACTGGCCCCTTTGTTAAGTTACTTTTACAACCGATTAAAAAGCTTCAGTTTGGGTTGTGTGGTGCGCATGATACCAAACCTCTGCATGAGTCTGACAGAAAGGCTAGTTATGCCTCCCACTCAAAAGCATCGGCAGATGGCAAAGCAAGAGAGACCTTGGAGGGTTGGATTAGATGTCCCATGGCTGGCGCATGTTAACTATTTCCCAACCTTTCCTTTTTTAAAAGAAAAAATGAAAAGCAGCTGCAGGTGGCTGAATCAGAAACTGAAAAATCCCCCTCTGATTTTTTTCCAGCTCAAAATGTGCTCTCCTCATTTGCTTCCCCCCTTTACAGTCAAAATTTCACAGTGAGGTCACCAAAAAAGATTTAACAATACAGTGGTGCCCCGCAAGACGAATGCCTCGCAAGACAGAAAACTCGCTAGACGAAAGAGTTTTCTGTTTTGGAGGTGCTTCGCAAAACAAATTTCCTATGGGCTTGCTTCGCAAGACGAAAATGTCTTGCGAGTTCCTGCGGGGTTTTTTCCCTCCCCACCCCCTTTTTCTAAGCCGCTAAGCCGCTTATCCGCTAAGCCGCTAAAAGCCGCTAAACCGCTAATAGCGCTAATCCGCTAAGCCGTCAATGGGCTTGCTTCACAAGACGAAAAAACCGCTAGACGAACAGACTCACGGAACGGATTCTTTTCTTCTTGCGAGGCACCACTGTAGCATGATCCCTTATCCCCAGCTCATGCTGGCTGGGGATGAAAGTCAGAGTTTCCAAATCCCCAGAGCAGTGGAACCTAAAGAACCAATCTGCACAGGGAAGGGGTAGTCAACCTGTGGTCCTCTAGATGTTGCTGGACTCTAACTCAGGTAGAGAAGTCCACAGAGCAACCAAGAAGCATAATGTTGTGCTTGCAACCGTGGTGTAATTAAGAACACTACTGTGGAGAAACCCAAGAACAGTCCCCCTTCTTCCCCTCAGCCCCAGCCCCAATGGTTGATAGGGGTCTGATTAAGCTCTGCAACTAATCACGTTACACCCTGTCAGGCAGAATTGTGTGCAAATAACACAAAAGCCGGAGAGAGAATCTGATCTGACTTCCAAGGGTAAACCTTGGAAATGATAGAGTACAGAGGTACCTGTGCTGAGTCTGTTGCAGCAAACAAGACGTGGTCTTGTAGCAAAAATCTAACATCAGAAATTGCAACATTCAAGAACCAGAGAGTGTTTCTGCCTCCAAGCAGTGGCGTAGCGTGGGAGGTGCAGGGGGGGCCGGCCGCACCGGGCGCAACATCTGGGGGTTAGGGAAATCCACGGGTTAGGGGGCGCAAATCCACGGGTTAGGGGGCGCAAATCCATGGGTTAGGGGGTGCAAATTACTTGCCTTGCCCCGGGTGCTGATAACCCACGCTACGCCACTGCCTCCAAGGACACTGTGACTGGTCTTAAAGAGGAGAACCTTGAAGAAAGGAGCTTCAAAGGCAAAGTGAACTGATTCACAATTCTTCCAGACGCTCTAAAGATTAAACTTGCACTGCTCTTAATACTTCATTCATTTTAAAAGGATACATTCCGCCATGGCTTTAGCATCTAATTTGTCGATTTCAGGTGAGCCAGGACAACATTTCTTGAATTCCTTCCGCAGATCAAAGAATGAGTAGAAACATTCAGACAACAAGATGTTCTGCAAAAATGACATGTTAATTTTAGTAAGTCAAGGTGTATAGCTTGCACACTATCAGGTTGAAAGCATGCTCGGTTAGCCTTACAGGAAACCGTTTTGTAAGCTACAAGTCAACTTTTTTTCACTTACCGGTATCTAAGTTTCCCCTCGTGAGAGCTCACCCTCAGTGTCTTTTAATAAGAAATTGTGCCCCATTCACAATTACTCACAAAATAAAGACTAACAGAGCCAAGAAAGGTTTTGCAGAACCGATTTGAAAAGGCACACATCATCTCAGACTAAGGGCAGGATAACAAGCCCCACTAGCAGAAGCCAGTGCAAGGGTCCCTGCTAATATAGTGGGGCTTCTTGCCTCCCTCCGTACACACCCAACACTCCCAAAAATGATGGGGGGATTCGGAGAACCCCCAGACTAGCATGCGAAGGGGGGAGGGGGGTATTGTTCCACATGGCAAGCTGAAAAGCTTGTGCACTGATGGAACAATTGCCATTGCATTATGCTGGATTTCTCCCATAGTCCTTCCAGGCCACATTTATAGTCTTGTGCAAAAGAAAGTACAAAAGAGGGGGGGGACCCCCACCACCCACACATTCCTTCAGTATTGTAAGCCAGGTATGAGGAACCTGTGGCTTTCCAGATGTTGCTGTTTTCCCATTAGCCCCAACAGCTGATCATGCTGAAGTTTGAGGCCAGCAAGATCTGGAGGATCAAAGGATCCCCATTCTTGCAAGAAACTCCCCATCTTTTCCAATAAGCTCATACTACGAAAAACATTTCCATAAAGAACACTCCCAACTTAAAACCTCGTCTCTCATTTATATGCAGGCTTGAGCTCCCTGAACCCTGGGCTTGGCCTGGCTGTATAGCAGAGAGACATAGAGAAGTCTCTTCCACACAGCATTTTTTGTACCTGTGCATATATTGGAAGATGCAAGATTGGAAGAGCCTGCAATGCTCACAAGAGGAACTATGGACAAGCTACGCAGCTTATCCCAAATGAACGCCAGATTTCGCACGCATCCATTATTCTGTTATTTTATAGAAGTTTAAAGACTGCTCTAAGGTCAAATAAAGAGTATCGTCTATCTCTCTCACACACACGTATGTACCGTATATTGCTATGCATATCAACTCAACCCCAAAGGCTTTTTGAGAAAGGACAAATGCATTGCCCCACTTTATATTTATGAATGGGGTTATTATTATTTTAGCTGCAGTTGACATGGTTTAGAACCTTGGGCATGGCTAAAAAGCTTCATTCCCTCCCCCGCTCTGTTGGCGCATCACTAGAGCAATGTGATCCTATTATAGGGCAATACGCCTCAGGCACTGATTTACATAGCGGAGGGTGGGCTGAAGTGAAAAGTAAAAAAAAAAAAAGAGGCATACTTCTGTGGCAGATTGATTTCTGTTTTGCCTCTGCTTCAAGCCTCACAGCTGATGAAAACTGTGGGGCTCTCCAGGTGGTGCTAAACTCCAGACTGCCCACCCAACTACTAAGAGAATATGTATTCTCTTTATAATGGGTTGAAAGATGAGTTTACTGGTGCTCTTCCTTATTTTTTGAAAGCAACAACGAAAAACCCAACAAGATTCAAAACGCGCATGTATTTTTGCTACTGTAACATTAGCAGCAATAGGAACCCTTGGAAAGCACAGATTGTTCACGACCAGAATTTCAAGATCTACAACAACGTGATCTGAAAGGTGCGGAGCACAGATTTAATCTCTTTGAAAAGATGACTGATAGATTAAGCAGCAAAATGCATCAGCTACAGCCAAAGTAAAAATTGCTTCACATGTGATTTTTACTGGCATTGCTGTCATATGCGCTGGAAATCTACATGCAGTGTACCTGCGATGTAGTACATATGCAACGCTGCATACGTAGATTTCTTTATACAGAAGCAGAAGAAATTCCAAGCAAGCATTGCTTGGGAAGGAAAATCAACCACTGCATTATTGGTAATATTTATACACGTTTTATCTCAACGGATTTCAAGGTAATTTACAAAAAGTAAGACACAAAGCAAAACAAAATAGACAATATAAGGAATCAAGCAGTAGATATAGGCAGGCAGTAGTTGTCATGTTTTAAAATATTTAAGTCATCAGAAATAAAATGTTTTTGTCTGGCACCTACAAGAAAACAAGGTTGGGACCAGACATACCCCCCTGGAAAGGTACCAACTGGGGTACCAAAAATAGGCCACCTCCCTTGTTGAAGCAATTCTCCCCTGTGATAAAAGTAGCATTTGAAGAAGGGCATCAGAAAATGAACTTAAAATGCAGGCAGGTTGATTTGGAGTAGGCATCATCAAGCATATGGGTCCTAAATTGTTTGGTACTTTAAAGGTTACTCTGCAATGGGCCTGGAGGCAAACACTAGCCAGCAAAGTGTAGTTGTTTTTAAGACTGGCAATATATGATCCAAGTCTGCAATGTCAGCTATAACTTAAATGAAACATGCAAACCATTTCCAGAGGAAGATCCAAGTAGAGTACACTGCATTTTTGCAAACATGTTCCTACCAGAGTAGACGATCAAGGCCAGATTAAACTTGGCAGGATTTCCAACCAAAGATTAGGTCCAAGCCAAAATGAATATTGTTATATGCAACCTGATCCTATGCATACTTTATTCAGATGTAAATCCCACTGAATGCAATGAGTCTTAATCAAAGTTAAGTGTACATAGTTTAAGTGCATTTAGGATTTAAATACTGTTTATGGCAGCAAGATCTGGGAACACTTGCAACCATGCTATCTAACAATCAATTTTGCTTTGAAAATGCAATTGTGCTCAACATTAAAATTCATGTTGGGTCATTATACTACTCAATAGAAATTACAGGCAAGAACTGCAGTTAGTATGTAACAGAAACATGTAAAGAATGAATACTTAGTCCTGTAACTCCCCCCCCCCCCGCCAAAAAGAACAAGACTGTACTGTGAAAAACAAACCATTCTCTTCTTTTACACATCCCCGTACATCAGTGATTTCAGAAAACGGGCAATGTGATGAGAAATACTTCATTTTAAGCAAAACTATGTGCAATAAATTCATGCATATCCTGATAGTCAGAAGGGGTCAGAATTAATTAAATCTTAGTCTTCTTACCTTTTTGGAAGCTTCAGGATGAAGAACTTGCCTGAGATGAAGCTGCCCATCTGTGCAGAGACAGAACGAAGTACCTACACCAATATTTAGTTCATTGCTCACAGACTGGTTAAACTAAAAGTTACAAGACACAAAAAAAAAAGAAAAATCCACTTACAACCTGAAAGTACATTTTGCAAGACTAGATAAATACTTTTTATCAGTTATGCTTTCAGTAGGATTCACTACCTGCCCAAATCAGAGTGCTGCTTACGTTACTTTGTATCCTGCTTTTCAATCACAAAGTCCCAGAAGTGGCTTTCAAACCAAAATATTATTTTTATTTATTTAATGAAACATATATACCTCTTGATTGCATTAAAACCTCTAAATGGTTTACATGAAACAGTAAAATTATCAACAAAACATTAATACATATTAATTTTTATACCGCTTAATGCCAAAATAGGCTTCTGTTAAAAACATGTTAACAAATGCAAGAGGAATCACAAAAATGCACAACAGCAAACAACCATGCAAGAGATAGTGTAGGTACAGCAAAATTAATAAAGAATATTTGAACTTCAGCAGATTTAGGTGTATTTCAAGGCTGCAAGTTAGACAGATGTTGTTAAGATGTTTTTTGCACTGTGGATTTAGTTGCCCTTCCTCCAAAGAACTCTGAGCAGAACACAGCGTTGCTCCTTTTTACCCTCATAATAGCCTGTGATGTAGGATAGGCAAGCGTATGTGACTGGCCAAAGTCAAGCAGTGAGCTTTATGTCTGAATAGCTAATAACTCCATTAATACAAACCACACACACAATTTCTACTGGAGAGGCAGGATTTTTTTTATATAGCATTTGATCATACATAATTAAATATGAGCAACCTTCAGCATATCTTTACACAGGGTTGGCCCAAGTTACTTTGCTTCCTGAGGTGAATATGAACCTCACGTCATCCTCAAAACAGAATCTGACCAGCTTAACCACTGGATCTTGGTTCAATCTGGCATTTGGACAAAATGCTCCACTACATTGCAGGGGGTTGCACTAAGATGACCCAGTACAAGGTAGACCACATGTTTCACACACACACTCAGTTCTGCAACACCTCAGCGCCCCTCAGTCACTGTCCAATTAACATCAGTGTGCTGCTTATTCAAGACAGCTGATGTACAGTCATACCTCATGTTACGTTTGCTTCATGTTACGTTCTTTCAGGTTATGTCCTGCGGTGACCCAAAAGAACCAGAAAGGGTTACTTCTGGGTTTCGCCACCCGTGCATGCGCAGAATCGCAAAATGATGTCACATGCATGAGCAGAAGCAACGAATCGCAACCCACACATGCGCAGATGCACCACTGCGGGTTGCACTCTTTTCATGTTGTGAATGGGCCTCTGGAACGGATCCCGTTCGCAACCAGTGGTACCACTGTAATGCAATGCATCAGTGCAGTGGCACCCATATGCATCACATGAAGAAAGCTGCAAGGTGTGGGCTAGGCAGGTGGCCTTTCGTCCTGCTTGCTTGGTCAGGGGTTTTCCCCAAAGGAAAATCAGCATGTGTGTGACATCTTGGAAGAAGGCAATTAAGTGAGACAGCCAAATCCGATCAATAACATGCAAGCACTGAACGTAAGAACCACCACCACTGCATCAGGCCAATGGCCCATCTACTCCAGCATCCTGTCGTCACAGTGGCCAACCGCATCTCTGTGGGAGGCCTGCAAGCAGGACATGAGCACAGCAGCACTCTGCCCACCTGCAGTTCCCAACAACCGGTATTCAGAGACATATTGCCTCTAACAGTGGAAAGAGAGTACAGTGATGCAATACCTCAGGATGCAAACAGGATCGGTTCCGGAGCCCCGTTCACATCCAGAAGCAAACGTAACTAGCAATGGCAGGTCTGCGCATGCGTGTGTCGCTTTTCGCCGCCTCTGTGCATGCACGAGGCGTCATTTTGAGCGTCTGCGCATGCACGAGCGGCGAAACCCGGAAGTAATGTGCTCTGTTCCTTCCGGGTTGCCGCAGAGCGCAACTCGAAAGCGCTCAACATGAAGCATATTCAACCCAAGGTATGACTGTACAGTTATTGCTGCCAGCTCAGAAGTTTGCAAATAGCTGCTTAATCATAAAATCATAGAATTGGAAGGGACCACAAGTGTCGTTAGTCCAACCCCCTGCAATGCAAGAATCTTTTTCCCAATGTGGGCTTCGAACCCATAACTCTTAAAGAGTCTCAGTGGTCTACCAACTGAGCTATCCCAGCTGGCTCAAAAAGAATGGCCACTACCTGCATCCCCAGCAATTGTTTCGAGGTAACTGCCTCACTCTGCCTCAAGGTAGGATTAGCCCATCAATAGGGTTTTATAACTCTCTAACAACACGATTTTTAAAAAAGGTTCTTTAACTTTTTGTACAAGAAGCACAATATTGCCCCTAACATGGCAAGCTAAGGGCTTGGCTCCACAGCCACTTATTTCCTTACAATACTTGCACATCATGTATTCTATGATTCACTACAGACCCAAACTCTTCTTAAAATCCACCAATAAAGGAAAATGTGCCCATTGTTCCACATGAGGGCATATCAGTTTGTTTAGTAACTTGAGTTATTATTTAACCTCTTATCCGTTTTGGAAAGACCTTGTAGGCAGTTGTATGCTTGCAGTTCCCTCCTCATTAGAGGAAGGTAAAAAGGTAAAGGTAAAAGGACCTCTGAAAGTTAAGTCCAATTGTGAACAACTCTGGGGTTGCGGCACTCATCTCGCTTTACTGGCCGAAGGAGCCAGCGTTTGTCCGCAGACAGCTTTTCCGGGTCATGTGGCCAGCATGACTAACCTGCTTATGGTGAAACCAGAGCAGCACACGGAAACACCGTTTACCTTCCCGCTGGAGCGGTACCTATTTATCTATTTGCACTTTGACGTGCTTTCAAACTGATAGGTTGGCAGGAGCTGCGACAGAGCAACGGGAGCTCACCCCGTTGCAGGGATTCAAACCTCTGGCCTTCTGATCGGCAACCCCTAGGCTCAGTGGTTTAACCCAGTGCCACCTTCTGATCGGCAAGCCCTAAGCTCTGTGGTTTAGACCACAGTGCCACCCGCGTCCCTAGAGAAAGGTGCAATTGCTCAATTATCAGTTAACTATCTGGGGGGGGGGGATGTTTAATATATTTGCTAGTCAGTTGTGGCCTCCACCAGCTTGTGTAGAAGTGACTAGTAGTGACCAGCAACTTTAGAGAGACCTAATTTACTGCACCCACTCTTCAGGTCTTTCCTCTACTCAACTCCAAATACAAACCACAGACTTGTGGAATGACAGAATTGAGTAAACAAGGTGGAAAGGAAGTGTGCCAACTCTGATTGGGGTTTTTTTCTGGGCCAGCAGTAGGGAAATCACAGGGTCCACCTTCCTTTCAAGGCTGCCATTTCTAGCCACACTTATCTGGGAGTAAGTGTCACTGTGGGGCAGTTGGGGACGGACCACAGCTCAGTGATAGAGCATCTGCCTTGCATGCAGGAAGTCCTAGGTTCCATCCCTGATGCCCCTAGGCAGGGCTGGAGAAAAGCTGCTACCTGAAAATCTGGAGAGCTGCCAGTCTGAGTAGACAATACTGAGCAAAATGGACACATGTTTTGGCTCAGAGCAAGGCAGATTTCTGTGTTCCTATTTTGAAGTGATGCCTCTACAGCAGCAACAGCCATCCTCCTGGCTTTACTTGCAAGCGCGCACACAAATGTCAAGGCCATGGAGCTTTGAAACATCAGAAAAACAGTCTGAAGCCATCTCCTGTCTTCCTTAGGCACACGTGGGCGAGGAAGGTCGACTTTTTCCTGCTCCTTCTGCGGTGACTCAGCTTTCCCTCCCCTCCCAAAACAAGCCCAACCCATCCCTGAAGAGAAATGGAGCGTCTTCTTAGCACTTCTCCCCCTTTTAACCTGCATGCACCCGATTCCCACGACCCAGCCTAGCTTACCTGTCTCAGAGCTTGCTCCAGCTGCGGGGCGAGCGCCAGGCGTTCCTCGGCGAGGCCGGTTTCTTCTTTGCACTCGTCCGTCAGCTCCAAGTGATCGGGCCCGATCAACTCCTCATGCAGATTTCCCAACTCCATGGAATTAAGGGAGGGGTCGGGGAGAAGACGGGGAAGGCAAAAGGAAGAGATAAATCCTTCCAACCCAAGATCTCCCCTGCAGGCATTCCCAGATAAGACAGACCAAGCTGGTTGCTGGTAAACCGGATCTAACCTGGGCCAGCGCCGGGCTCTTTGACCCATGTAGGCCCAGGCCTCTGGAAGTCAAGGCCCTCGTTTCTTCGAGCGTTTGTTTACACTGCGGCCGCTTATCTGGGAGAGTAAGGAAGGGTTTACTTCCGAGTAGACACGTGCAGGCCGGTTCCGTCGGGTTTCTGAGTCACCCGGGGCGCGCGGGGCACAAATCGAGCCTTGCTTTCAAGCTCCTTGGCAGTCACTGGGACCACGCGGAGAGTTTACACGCGGCCCGGCCGAGATCCGAAGTCGGGGCTCGCAGCGTTCTGACGCCAGGCTGGCTCCAGCAGCACCGCTCCGGGCCTGAACGACCCCTCGAGGACACTCCTTGAGCCGGAAGAGTTTATTGGGGGCAGTCTAGTTTCTTTTCAAACACCTTTACGGTCAACATCCATGGATATATTTATTATTTTAAAAAAAAATAGAACACCCCACTAACAACTCAAGAGGTAAATCCCACGGAATCTAATTGGACTTACTCCCAAATAAGCGTGCACTGGATGGGAGCTGGGCTGCGTTCACACATTTAAAGCACCCCCCACACCAAAAAAGGAGTCCCGGGAACAGAAGTTTAAGGATGCTGGGAATTGTAGCTCGGTGAGAGGTGAACTGCAGTTCCCAATGGGATTTGGGGGGTATTAAATAGATGGTGTACGCAACCTTAATTCCGACCCACCTCGGTTTTGCCGAGGGCACAAAAGTTCCTGCCCACACTTCTTAGCGTAGAAAAGAAAAAAAGAAAGCGGAGTACCTTCTTATTGGTCAGATCCACCACCTTCCACAGCAGCTGGATCAACTCTCTCTCATCGGAGCCCAGCCGAGCCCCGTTGGCTCCGGCGGTGGTCCCGAACAGGATGACCAGGTAGCCCGGAGACGCCGTCATGCCGACGGGGATGAGCCCCACAGAGGGAGGGGCGGGAAGAAGGACCTTCACCAAACTTTTGGCAAAACCAGCCCAGCCAGCCCCCAACCCAGCCACCCCCCAAGCCGCCCTCCTCCTCTCCTGTGCAGGGGAGCAATACTACCCCCTTCCCAACCCTATACCTCCAGCCACCTCAGCTCTCGCTCAGGCCCTGCCCCGCACCTGCATTTAGGAGAGCGGGGGCGTGGGGGGAGGCGCCTGCCCCACGCGGCCTCTTTTTGTAGCTTAATTGCAACAGGAGCCAATTCCGCAGCGCAGGGCGGGCTACACCCCTGCGAGGCGCGCAAATGGCTGCGGGCCGGGGCTGTTTGGGGATGTGGCTGTACCTGCCCCTTCCTCCGCCCCACGTGGTGCAGGTGAGAGAGACACACCTGAGGGAGGCCGCCCATTGGCTTCTCTCCCCGCAAGGGACGTGGCAAGCGGGCGGGGGGAGCAGGCCGAGGGGCTTTAACCGAGGGACGGAGATTGCGCCCAGGAGAGGCGCCGGGGGACACCTGCCTGAGACGGAGGCGCACGCGATCGTGAGTTTGGAAGTCCCGGAAAAGGCTGGCCGGCTCACCTCCACAGCGGACCCTTTTTATTCATTCTTGGTATGGAGCTGCAAAATAAAGAAATAAAGTGCTGTGTTGGTTTTATGCATTTTACAAAGCTGAGAGTGTGGTGTAGTGGTAAGAGTGTTGGGCTAGGACTAGAGGGGTTATTGGTTTGCTTTGCTTTCTTGTGTATTCCGGGTTCTCAATTTGTGTTTCCCTTTTGTGAACCGGCCTGGGATCTTCTTCTGATGAATTAAAAGATATTATTAATAGGACCTGGGAAACAAAAGGGCATGAAGGTCACTGGGTCATCTTGGACCAGTCACTCTCAGCCTAACCGACCTCTCAGGGTTGTTGTGAAAATAAATTGGGGTGGAGAACTATGCCGCCTTGAGCTCCTTGGAGGAACGGTAGGATATAAATGCAAGTAGTAGTAGTAGTAATAATTAGCAAAACAATAATAACAGTAATCCATTATGGGCATTATTCAAAGCATTTCAGGTGCGTTACCTGGTTGTGATCTTTCCAACCACCCTGACAGGTAGGTCAGCGTTCTTCCTCGTATAGAGGATGAGAGTGTTTGAAGGCTGGGGCGGCGGCCTTGTTTAGGACCCACCCGGGGAGCTCATGGCAGAAGTATCACTTGAACCAGGGACTTCCCTTTAACAAATGCACCAGCCACTAACTGTCTATGACTAGCCTACTAATAAAGGTTATTTGGCTGCAGTGCTATGTTCACTCATTTGGAAAAGAGCTCAGTGAGGCTTACTTCCAAGTAAACAGGCACAAGGTCAGGCGTCTTGTTTGGGTGCCAAGGATAACGGAAGGACACGCACGACGGAACATACGGAGTAGTGTCAGAAAATGGTATCTGAAAGGATGGCAGAGATCGGCCAGACAGAGAAGAGGCGACCGCCCAGATTGGTGAGGATCCGGGAAACAATATAGTCAAGGAACGTTAAAGGAGAACTGCCTCCAAATATATGAAGGGCTGTCGTGCAAAAAAGTTGGAGCAGAGGCTAGTTCCCTGTTGCTCCCCAGCCGTTTTAAGGACGCAGGAAGCTGCCTTATACCGAGCCCAGTCGCGTTGACACTGACGGGCAGCATCTCAACTGGGGTCCCGACAGGGGACATTTCCCAGTCCTACCCCGCGATACTGGGGACCTTCTGCACACAAAGGATGTGCTCTGCGTCCTCGGCGGCTATGGTTCCCCCTCCACCCACCCCAACAACAACAAAAAGATATGTACGGATCTATCCGTTTAGACATAAATATTCCTCCTTCCCACGATTAGACCCATTGGTCTGACCAATCCAGCTTTCATCTTCATAGAATTGTAGAGTTGGAAGGGACCCGAGAGTCATCTAGTCCAACCCCTTGCAATGCAGAAATCTCAGCTGGAGCATCCATGACAGATGGCTTATCCAAACTCTGCTTTAAAACCTCCAAAGACGGAGAGTCTACAACCTCCCGAGGGAGAATGTTCCACTGTTTAAAGAGCTTACTGCCAGAAAGTGTTTTCCCTCCCGTATGTTCAGTCGGAATTTCCTTTCTTGAAACCTGAAGCCATGGGATCCAGTCCTACCCTCCTGAAGATGTTTGCAAATGGCTATTATCTCTCCTCTCAGCGCTCCTCGTAAGGCTTGGTTTCCATGACCTTGAAGGATATGATCTGTCCCCTCCCACCTGCTACTACTCCCCTCTCCTTAAAAATAAGTTTATAGGAAGGGGAATATTGCATTACAGGGGGTTGAGCTAGATGACCCTCTGGGTTCCTTACAACTCTGGAATTCTGTGGTTCTTTTAACTCTGCCCTTAAGATGCCATGTGCTCCGGGTTATGGAAAGTCCGGTTCGTCTCCTGGCATCAGCGGTGGGGAAAGGATCCATTCCTGGGTGCAGCGGGGAAACCAGCAGCTCCTTTCAGGATCATCTGGCCCTGTGCGCGCAAGATCTCTAGAATTTGGATCGCGCGCTCCCTCGCTCGGTGGATACTATAGCTCGCTGCCGCCCTAGTGTTTCTCAACCTGGGGTCCCTGGCTAGTGTTGGGCTGCAACTCCCACGCTCCCTAGCTAGCAATACCAGCGGGCAGGCTTGATGGGAGTTGTCCAACAACAGCTGGGGACCCAAAAGGACTTCCTAGAAGCCTGTATAGATTTTCAAGAAGCTGGAAATAGTTCCTCTGTGGCAGCCCTTGCAGCCCAATAAAACGCCCACTGGGCCCGAAGCTGCGGAATAAAAGATTGGAGATGAACAGCTGTCCCGTGGGTAGCGTTGATTTCCTGCGGAGCGATTTGACAGGCTGCTAGCAGTTTGAAGAGTCCGCCATGGGCGCAGCTGCCTCCCCAAATCAAGTAGATAAATAAGAATACTTAACTAAAACTAGAAATGATAGAAAGATTTTGACAGTTTTTTCCCCGAGTGCTTGAGGTCAAAAGAATACAGTTCAAAACAACTGTTGCCGAGACATTTCATCCCGAATCTGCTAGACAGAGAGGATGTTGACCATGGGGGTGAGAAATCGAATCGACTGGGACTGATGGACTGAGCAAATCTATAGCATACTTACCAGGAAGTAAGTCTCAATAAGCTGCGCTCTTCACTAAGAGTGAAGTCCCCTGTGACTGATTTTCCAGGAACACGCGTGGAATCGGGAGGCATTTCTTCGCACATTTCCTAAAGGAAGGAAACTCCATTGATAGCAGCGGGACTGACTTCTGAGCAAGGAAGTGATTACTGTATTATTATTAATATTATTACAGTTAAATCCCCATTTCCTCCAAAAAGCTCAAGGTGGCGTACAATATTCTCCTCTACTCCTCACATCAACTATTCCCAAGTCACACATTGACGGCTACCTGCAGATTTGAACCGTGGTCTCCAAGGTTCCAATTCTCCGACCCCACTACAAGAGCCTTATGTTTACACCATTGGGAGCTACTTCCGAATTAAGCGTGGTTTCTTATTTTTATAGAAGGCTGGACAGTAACACTGTTCTCTGGGCGGCTTAATGAAGCATAAAATGACAAAACATAAATTGAGAACACACAGTGCCCTAAAACAGATGGCTGGCGCCTTCTGTCATGTATGATCCACTTGCGATTCCTGCATTGCAGGGGGATGGACTAGATGACCCTTGGGGTCCCTTCCAACTCTCCTATTCTTTGCTTCTGTCAACCCCAATTCCTGAGCACTTGCAGTGTAATCCTACTCAAAGGTTAAGTCCCTTTAAGTTTAACAGGGTTTACTCCCAATAAAGTGGGCATAGGATTTCAGCCTTAGAATATCTACAATTGAACTGAATGCGGGTTTACAGTCCTATCCCATGGTGTGTGTGTGTTTGCTCAAAAGTCGCTTTGAGTCGCCGTGGCGACTCAATAAATGTAATATTAATAATAGTTCCAGCCGCTTATTCGGAAACAATGGAGAAGGGTCACATGCAGGAGGTTCCCCAGGTTCAATTCCCAACATCCCCAAGTAGATCTGGAGAAACCGTGGAGAAACCCTGCCAGTCTGGGCGCATCTCTATATCGATCCATTGCTCTGACTCGGAATGAGGCAGCTTTTTTTTGTTTCTAGGGAATGGCAAGGTGGAGACAAGTTAGACAACCAACTCGGCGTGCTAGGTCTCTTCCCACTTGTTGATGGCACAAGTGCATTTTTAAAATTTATTTTTTGCTGAGTGCCTGAGATTTGCGCGCTGCAGACTCACCAGCAGAGCGCAAAACAAAACCAGGAAAATACAAGGGCGGAGAGGGGAGTATTTTGCGTGGGAATAGTCTTGCCCTTTGTTGCCTTTTTCAAGACAGGGTTGCTGGCTTATATATATTTCCTTTACAAGTTAATACGGAGCACACTGTCCCCCCTTTTTTTTGAAGGGGTGGTGGTGGTGGTGCGTGCTTTGGCCACTGATTTCAGACAGATGCCATTTTCACAGAATCTCACAGTGTGCTCTTTATTTTGGAGCTCTTTGGTGGCTCTCCTACTTGCTTATGCGATTTCCAGAAGAAAGGAGCCGCGAGTCGCGACCACCCGCCTTCCATGCCCATCCCATCCTAGTCCGATTCCACTTTTTAGCCTTTTTTCAGCTCCATCCTGCCGCCCTCCCGCTCTCTGCAAAGAAAGGTTGGAGAAGCAGCTGCTGCAAAGCCGTGCGCGCAGTTCCGGGCGGGCAGCTGCCTGCAGGAAGCAGTGCCCGAGCAGGAGCTTTGTGGCGCCGCCGGACTGGGCGATCAGGTTTGGGAGGAGGGAGCCGCCGCGCTCGGAATTAACTTGCTCAGTGTTTCCAGCACTCCCCGCCCTCTTTTTCAGGGCAAATGATTTCGCACCGTAAGCAACAATCGGAGACACACACTAACACACGAAGGCGGAATATCGTCAGTCATTCCAGGTTGGCAATTCTTGGCTGTCTGCACACAGCGGCTATGGGCGAACTGTCTCTGCACCGACTGCCATTCATAAAAAAATTACCAACATCTCTTCTCAATGGAACATTTTGAGTCTGCGCACTGCGCTGCAGCTCGCTCGCCTGCGAGATTGTTGCGCGTGGGAGGCTGCTTCGGATTCGAAGAACTCCTTCTTAGCCTCTGGCCAGAGTCGCCGTGCCAAAAGGGGCTGGCTGCGGGGAAGAGAGTCACAGAGCAATCTTATCTAACAGGTATCCCTGTTGGGCCTCTGGGAGTTAGGGAGAATCCCGATGTAGCAATAGTTAGGGCATTTCTCTCCATTCTGATGTTATAGGGCTCCCAACTCCCATCAGCCTCCGCCGACACGGGCAAGGTCAGGCATGACGGAGTATGGTTTTGGATCCATGTTTCTGCCCCCGAAAGCACAAGACCTGTGATTTATACCGTTCAGTCCTTCGAGACTGATGTGGTCTGTGATTTAATGGTAGGTTTTTAGGGGTGGTGGTGGATGGTATGATAATTTGTAAATAATAATAATAATAATAATAATAATAATAATAATATGAATTCAAGAGGATACATTTTTAAAATCCTGGATCTGACTTTTACCAGATCCTCTAACAAGTACAGGCTGACTTATAAGCAGTATGGTTGTAAATAAATGTTTATCACATCATAGTTTGCCTGCGATGTGGCGCTCTTGTTATTGTCAACGTTCAATGATTTGAGGATTATAGAATTACTAATTACTTTCAGCAAGTCTACGGACATTTAGAAGCACGTATCGCTCAGACACAAGTATGCACAGGAGCGTTGTTTCATCCTATGCAGGTTCAGCTAATGCAATTCTCACTGTTTAAAGGAGTTTACTCCCAGGAGCGGATTCTATGCAACTTCATTTTGAGACCCACCCCCGCAATTAACTGGTATATACATTTTATGAAACCAACAAACAAATTTGTAGGGTAGTGCTGCGCCTTTAATAATTGTGTGAAAGAGGGAATTTCAGCAGGTGTAGCAGCATAACAAGCCATACCTACTGAAATCCCCTCTAACACACAATTATTAAAGGTGCAGGAGTTTTGTTCCTCTTCACCCAACTTCCGCAGCTGGACGCCCTGTTTACTCGGAAGACGCTCTCCCTGTACCAAATGCTTCTTACTCCCAAGTATGGCTGCAGAGGTCTAAACCCCGATCCCACGTAGAAAGATGACTCTGAAACAACGCACTTGATTAATGGGGATTATTCCCAAGCAAGGGCACGTTGCATAGCATGCTTTAACCGCACCCCCACAACTACGCTGCCTTTGCTTCTCCAACGATATATAGGCACGTTGTTCTGCTTTTAGCCAAGCGGCAGATTTAGGAGGAAAAGCAGCAGCCGAGAAGGATCTATTTTTCGAACGGCTGGAAAGAAGCTTAGTGCGCATGCGCTCCCCCACCTGCCATTCCTCCTTGACTCCGGAAGTGCTTCTAGTGTCAGGCGAGGTGCTTCCGCCGAAGGAAAATGGCGGCGGACACAACAACGGAGCTTCTGTTTTTAGACACTTTCAAGCACCAGAGCACAGAGGTAACGGGGGAGGCGAGGGCCGTTTCCTTCTGCTTGACGGGCGCCCAAAGAGGACGGGCGTAGCGGAGTTTTAGTCTTTTTTGCTCCAGGGACGAGGGTTGATTTTATGCGGAGAGGTCGGACCCTCGGGGCGGGGCTAGAGCCCCTTTCCTCTCTCGAGCCCCACAAAGGAAACTGGTGACAGCTCTGACCCGTTTCCTTCTTTAGTAGGTGCATCTGCGTCTTGTATAGAGGTTCACACGCATGTACAAGTGTAAACATATTTCTTTTTCATATTTTTTTTTTTGGGGGGGGAGGTTTCGACAATAGGAATGAGATGCCTTACCTTTAATAAAAATAAAAAGCCTGTCAATTGTCTTGGTGTTGTTTGATCTGAAATAACTGCTACTCTGTGGCAATTACTAACATAGATTATAACCCATGATAACACACACTGAATATTGTTGGATTCCAAGTTATGCCAGCCCAACCGATATAGCCAGTAGTGGGAGGAAATGGGAGTTGCAGTTCGGCAGCATCAGGAGGGCCATAGTTCCCTGCCCCTGGGATAGAAAAAGCCAGTTGAAGTGGGAGTAACAAAAATAGTTTAAGTCAAAACAATCATAGACTAATTGGAGATCTTAAGTATGTGCAGCCTTACTGACAATTTGTATTGCCCTATTTGTATGTTATTATGTAGAGGAGATTATTGATGAGAGAGGTTAAAAACTCTTAATGTATAGAGCCATCAAAGTCCAGTATTATGTGCTTTCCAAGCAGCTGAATTATCTGCATGTTGCTGTAGCTGTGCTTCTGATGCCCCCTGTCTTGACATAGGAATCTGGCCCAGCACTCTTTTCTCCTGCACTAGTAGGTTGGGTATAACAAATCTTTTGAGTCTCTTAAGTTATGAGATAGTGTGAAAAGTAGAATGCATCTACTGTCTTTCTCTTTCTCTAATCTGCCAAAAGCACAAGTATGCAATTCAGTCTGTTATATGGCTTGCTGAGATATAGGGAGCAGGTAGAGTCCCTTCTGTTCCCTGTGTGAGATATCATTTGTGTCTGTGAAAATGATAATACAGGTGAGGTGTACTCAGTTCTAGCAATATTGTCAAATTATTGTTTGTGCTGTTGCAGCTAACTACACAAACACTAGCATTAATTTGTCAAATTTGGTTGCCTGTGAACTGCTGGAAACCATTTTCAAATATTTTCTCATACATATCTGGTACACGTATGCATGCCTATTTTTTTGGAGAAAGGGGAGTCTATGCATGCCAAATGACCCATATGTTGGTAGGAACATTTATTTGGATTTCAGTACATTTCATCATGCAAGTATAACCAGATTTATGCTGCAATTGTTTATATTAAACTTTGCCTCTTAACCTTCACAGACTAAGACACTTGCTTACTCAACAAATGTGGAGCATGTGAAGTTGCTACTTGTGCTTATAGTGAAATATTCATTAGATGGACTGTAGTGTTCTTAGACATGAAGATCGGATGGAGGATGCTTGTGAAAATGCTGACTGTTAAATGGGAGCTGAAGCCAGGCAACATCTGGCCTTGGGGAAGGCTGGGGGTATATATAGAGTATGCTTACATATAGTGGAGGCATTCCTTTTTACCCTCCAAGCTGAATACAGCTTGCTTGCTATGTATCTTATCAGATACATGTATCTATCAGATGTTGACAACACTTCAGTATATACTGACAGTTAGTTCAGTATATTATTTGTTCGTTACATTTGTATTATGCCTTCCCACCAAATAGTGCTCAAGGCACCTAAAATCAATAATATGCCATTTTTCGGGCAAGTAGGAAACAAGAAGGTTAGAGAGTCACTAGTAGGTTGTGTGTGACTTCATAGGCCACAAATGTATTAATTTAGAAAAAAATATTCTGTGCTTCCCTTCAATAAAATTCCTCTGTATGGTGTACATTACAATAATAGAAGAGCAAAACAAACAAAAAACCAGAAGAAGTTGTAGACTTTTTTATTCCATTCTTAAAATTACTTACCTTTAAAAACATTAAAACATTTTGCTTAACAGCCAGCTGTATTTTTTAGGATGGCAGCCTAAGGAATTGGTGAAAGGCTTCCTCTGGTAGCATTTAGCGGTTACTTTTTAACTGCATCATCTGTAGCAAAATGTAACTTTATAAAGGCATGCTATGGCCATTAAATTTACATTAAAATACTGATAGGTGACTGAGTCATTGTGTGAAGCTTTAAATCTTCATGCTTTTCTTGTTCTTTTACTAACTGTTTCACACTAATATCATGTAGCTTTCCTTTTGTTTTGGCCAAGTACTGTACTAGGTTTTCAGCATATACACCTTTTGTTTTGCTTTCTCCTCTTTCCTGTAGCACATTGCAAACTTTTTCTGTGTTCCTCAGTTCCCTGATGGATCATTGTCTATTCTTTCTGTTCATCCAATCATCCTCTTGGTTCATCTTCTCTTCCTGCACCTCAGTTACCTGATGTCAGAATATAGCTTTTTCTGTCCCTTTGAGAACATCGAACATTCATTTTTTAACAGCAATGTTTGACCAGCCCTTCCTTTAGTAGTTGTGAATATTCCATGACATCACAACAGCCCAGATAATGCCTTAGGCTGTGGTTGTGTGAAGTGAGTGAAAGATAGTTTAGAGACTTACTGTATATAAAAAGAATATTGCAATGCATCTCAGTATGGGATGCATGCCATTAAATTACTCGTTAAAAAGGTAGGCAACTATTAATATAACAAAAGCAAAATTAATTTGTACTCTTCAAAAGCTGCACTCAGTGGCTGAATGTCACCTCTGAATTTTATTTTTTATGTCCTTGCCTGTTGCAAATGGTAAGCAGCCTAGTGTGGGTGGCACTTGTCAGGAAAAATGGGTGGATACAGCTGTCATATCATTGCTGGCCTTTTAGACAATTTCTGGGCGCTGTGCCATATATTTTAACCTTCATGAATTTTGTTCACTTTGTTTTTGTTTTTGATAGCAAAGTAGTAATGTAGATGTGGTTCGCTTTCCATGTGTGGTTTACATCAATGAAGTACGTGTCATCCCTCCAGGAGTAAGAGCTCATTCTAACTTACCTGAAAACAGAGCTTATGGGTAAGTGCAAGTTGATTAATTGAATTCTTTATTTAGAATATAGACATCCTGCTTTCTAGCACCTAGTGCCTCTCAAAGCAAATTAAACAAAGGCTTACAGAAGATTCTCAAAGTCAAACTCAAATGTGGTACAGGAACAAAAATTACCTACATGGTGTACATATGGGGGCCGGAGTATTCAGGCTCTCATTCTTGTTCTTCTGTGGTGTTATACCAGGCAGTCGCTCCCCCAATGTCATCTGAAGCAAGGAGGTGATTTGTATCTCACTGAGTCTTATGATGAAGGCAAGCCTTCCCTTGTTGGCAATTCCCATTTGCCAAGTATTAGCTCCGTCTGAGGCAAGGGAGTTGGGCCGAGCAGCTGGAACTTGCTCAGCACATAGTGAAACTATTCTTCCTTTTCTGGAAGTTAGCAGCTACCTACCAGTGGTTATTTGAATAGCATTTTAAATTTGGAAAGTATTTTGTTATGTTCTCCTTCCCCAACAACCTTGTAGCTCCCATCATAGAGATGTGGAAGAAACTTGCCCTTGGTCACACAATGACGGAAAGAGTTGAACTTGGGTCTCCTAGATCCATCCAGCACTAGCCCCTGGAATCAGCCTTTTCCAAAGCTTAGGACAATATGAGAACTCAGAGAGGGATCTAGATTGCGTCAAGACAGTGGCCATAGCCAGAATGCCAGGGTCACTTGACCCGGCGTTTCCGTGTGCAGCTCTGGCTCGCCAGATGCAGCTTTGTCACGCTGGCCACGTGACCCGGAAGTGTCTCCGGACAGCGCTGGCCCCTGGCCTCTTAAGTGAGATGGGCGCACAACCCCAGAGTCTGTCAAGACTGGCCCGTACGGGCAGGGGTACCTTTACCTTTAATACAAGGCTAGTACAGACCTGGAAAGTTCGTTTAGTTTGAAGTGAATTGGCAAACCATAGGTTGGAGACAGTTTTGGTTAGCTCCAACCCTTATTTGCCCTATTGGGGTATTATGTCGAAGTAGGATTAGAACAAATCAGGAAAGGGAAGTAAGAAGTGTGCTCACCCACATCTTCCTCCTGGTGGCAGTTTTCTGTCTGTCTTTCCCAAAAGTTACTTCCAAGGTTTGGGGAATCCCTTTAAAGTGGTATTTAGGGTTGTGAAAGGGGATGTGGTTTTGCAGTGGGGGTTCATGGAAATCAGGGTCTTTATTTACCGCAAGCATTTATGATCATTTATCAAATCTGTGCAGTGTCAAATAGCACATGTGTGGTGGAGGGGCAGTCACAGATCTGCAGGCCTCTTACATAAGTGATGAGATTGCCTTAAATTACAAATGTGATGGTTAAGATAGTGAAAAAAATTTAAATGTATAATAATGTATGATTTACCCTTGGATCCAACAATGCTAGGTTTATTAGATAATGGCCTGATGAGATGTCATGATAAACTGTAAGCTATTGGATTGAGAATGAGCTGTGTGCTTCCTCATTACCCTTCTCCACCTCCCCTTGAGTTGTGGCTTATTAATTTTATAGTCGAATACTATTAAAAAGCTCCCCACTTCTTTACTTCTTGCAGATTGTGACTATATGATAATTGGTATTTTAAGGCTTGATTATTTTGTTTATCTTGGTCCTGTAAAATAATTTTTTACACTTTGGCTTTCTTCTCAGTGAAACATCTCCTCACACATTTCAGTTAGACCTGTTTTTCAACAATGTCAGCAAACCAAGTGCCCCTGTATTTGACAGGCTAGGAAGGTAAGCAGTTCTTTCATAATCTTGGTGCCATTTTAAGACTTAAACAGGGCTAAGACAAGCCGTGTAAGCCTGGCTACTAGTTTCCTTGTGTCTTGTTTATGAAGAAAACAGTTGAAGTAAATTAAAATGTAGGCTTTGAGTTTCTCTATTCTACTACTAAATATAAAAATAGATAATTCTCATTCTCATTAGATATTGCTTGAAAAAAGTACCATTGTGAATCTGGTTGTAAAAGATGTTGGTGCAGTTTCTTTGACCTTTAACACATATTTCTGTTTTAACAGCCTGGAGTATGATGAGAACTCTTCAATAATTTTCAGACCTAATGCCAAGGTAATGATCACTTGTAAATTCTGAGATTGACCCTTCTAGTGACAACTCTTGTACAGAGAGAGGCTGGTAACCTCTACACTGGGCTGTGTTGTGATGGGATGTTCTTGGGGTACTTTTGAAGTTTTCTCAGAAAGTTTCATTAGTGCAAAACATAGTTGCTAGGTTTTTCACTAGGGCCAACTCAACTATAGAGAGCATCTCTCAACAGTTCTTAAACATGCATACCAGTGGCTAGCCTGTTTCCAAGAGCAGTTCAGAGTGCTGGTTGTTACCTATCTGAAGGACTGCCATCTACCTCATGAGCCTGCCTCAATCCTTTGATCCTCATCAGAGTCCCACAATCATTTGAAATAAGGAGGTGATGAGCAGAGCAAGTGCCTTCTCAGTCTTGGAGGATCACATGTGGAATGCCCTTCCCCAGAGGTGCTCACCTGGTTCCCAATCTTTATTAAAAACAAAGTGTCATCTAAGAAATGCTCTAGGGGGAGACATGATTAGCTTTAGTCCATTGTGTGATGCAGTGCAGGCCATCTGAAGCCCATTAGAAACATTTGGTCTGAGTGGGCCAAGTGCACATGGTAGGGGGACCAGCATTATGCAGCCAGATGCTGTCTCACGTGTGTGTGTGTTAGAGACTTGTGCATGTAGGCCAGCCGTGGAGAACCTCTGGCTCACAAGCAGAAGGTGACCTTTAAGTCCTCTCTATCTGACCCATGGGACTCTCATCAAGTCACATCCCTCTGCCCAGCCCATGCCCCTCACACCACAGCTCACCTGTCTTTTTTATATAAAAAAAGCTGAGGCTTTCAAAACTATTACAGGATTCTGTGCCTCATGTATTTGCAAAGTGCATTTATTTTTTCTTTTTTTTTAAATCAATTTTTATTAAGATTTTTAAACATAAATGCAAATATAATAAACAATGTAACATATATCATAACATAATTTCTTAACTTCTTTGGACTCCCTCACGTCTTCCGCTCCCACTTGCATCTTTGTCAATTCTTGCCCGCAATTTATCATCTTGTTTACATTCTTATGTCCCATTCATTTAGAATATAATCTAATAGTTCTCCCAAAGGTTTAAGGTTTTCCCTCAATCTCACTTATCATCCTAATTGCATCTAATTTAGTGGTGGTCAATTATTTATGATCTAGCCTCCATCTTAACAATCAACCAAATTACAATGCTTTTTTAAGTAAATCTTAAATTTCTTCCAATCTTCTTCAACCTTCTCTTCTCCCAGGTCTCGGATTCTGCCGGTCATCTCGGCTAGTTCCATATAGTCTATTAGTTGCATCTGCCACTCTTCCAGTGTGGGTAGATCTTGAGTTTTCCAGTGCTTAGCGATGAGTATCCTTGCTGCCGTTGTTGCATACATAAAAGATGTTCGGTCCTTCTTTAACACCTTCTGGTCGACAATACCCAAAAGGAAGGCCTCTGGTTTCTTAGTAAAGGTATACTTAAATACCTTTTTCAACTCATTATATATCATTTCCCAAAAGGCCTTCACTCTCGGGCAAGTCCACCAGAGGTGAAAGAATGTTCCATCATTTTCTTTACATTTCCAACATTTGTTATCAGACAAATGGTATATTTTGGCAAGTTTAACTGGGGTCATGTACCATCTATATATCATTTTCATTACATTTTCCTTCAAAGCATTACATGCAGTGAAGTTCAGCCCGTTGGTCCACAACCTTTCCCAGTCCTCAAACATAATATTATGCCCTATATCCTGTGCCCACTTTATCATGGCCGATTTAACCATTTCATCTTGTGTATTCCATTTTAACAGCAAGTTGTACATTCTTGAAAGTATCTTAGTCTTAGGTTCTAACAGTTCTGTTTCCAATTTCGATTTCTCCACCTGGAACCCTAACTTTTTGTCATTTTTAAAAACTTCATTAATCTGAGCGTAATGTAACCAGTCTCGCACTTTGTCCTTAATTTTCTCCAAACTCTGCAATTTCCAATTGTCCCCATCTTTTTCTAATATTTCCCAATATTTTGGCCATTTGGCCTCCATATTGGGTCTTTTTCGGGCCTTAGCTTCCAGCGGTGAAAGCCACCTTGGAGTTTTATTTTCCAGTAAGTCTTTATATTTTGTCCAGACATTAAACACTGCTTTTCTGACAATATGGTTCTTAAAGGCCTTATTGATCTTAACCTTGTCATACCATAAATATGCATGCCAACCAAAAGCATTGTTAAAACCTTCCAGATCCAATACATCAGTGTCTTCGAGAAGTAGCCAATCTTTTAGCCAGCAGAAAGCTGCGGCCTCATAGTACAACTTTAGGTCTGGCAGGGCAAAGCCCCCTCTTTCTTTCGCATCAGTTAATATCTTAAACTTAATTCTGGGCTTTTTGCCCTGCCAGACAAACTTAGAAATATCTCTCTGCCACTTCCGGAAGCACTCCGTCTTGTCCACAATCTGTAATGTTTGGAACAAAAACAACATTTTTGGCAATACATTCATCTTGATAGCAGCAATTCGGCCTAGCAAAGAAAGTTTCAATTTTGTCCAACTATCTAAGTCTCTCTTAATTTCTGACCAACATTTTTCATAATTATCCTTAAAAAGACTCAGATTTTTTGCTGTTATGTTTACCCCTAGGTAAGGACGCGGGTGGCGCTGTGGGTAAAAGCCTCAGCGCCTAGGGCTTGCCGATCAAAAGGTCAGCAGTTCGAATCCCCGCGGCGGGGTGCGCTCCCGCTGCTTGGTCCCAGCGCCTGCCAACCTAGCAGTTCGAAAGCACCCCCGGGTTCAAGTAGATAAATAGGGACCGCTTACTGGCGGGAAGGTAAACGGCGTTTCCGTGTGCGGCTCTGGCTCGCCAGAGCAGCGATGTCACGCTGGCCACGTGACCCGGAAGTGTCTTCGGACAGCGCTGGCCCTCGGCCTCTTGAGTGAGATGGGCGTACAACCCCAGAGTCTGTCAAGACTGGCCCATACGGGCAGGGGTACCTTTACCTTTACCTTACCCCTAGGTACTTTACTTTTTTAACCACATTTAGTTCTGTCTCTTTCTGAAACCGTTCTGACTCTGTATCTGTCCAGTTTTTTCCCAATACCTTAGTTTTCTGTTTGTTTAATTTAAATCCCGCCACCCGACCAAAATCTTGAATCAATTGTAATACTCTTTTCGTACTAGATTCTGGCTCCTGCAGGGTCAAAACTAGGTCATCTGCGAAAGCTTTAAGTTTATATTGTTTCTCTCCGACCTGAATTCCTTCCACCAACCGGTCCCCTCTAATCATATTCAAGAGCACCTCCAGAACCGAAATAAATAGCAAAGGGGCAATAGGGCAGCCTTGTCGTGTTCCTTTTTCGATTTTAAACTCTTCTGTAACCACATTGTTGACTATCAATTTAGCCTTTTGCTCTGAATATATTGCATCAATCCCATTCTCAAAACCCCGTCCCACTCCCATTTCTTTTAAATTTCCCTTCATAAATTTCCAGGAAATATTGTCAAAGGCCTTCTCCGCATCTATAAAAATTAACACTGCTTTTGTATTTATATCTGTTTGCAAAAGTTCCAAGATGTCAATAATGTTCCTTGTATTAGCAAACAAGTGTCTACCTGGGAGAAAGCCTGCCTGGTCCTTGTGAATTACTTCATTTAAAACTTTTTTAAATCTACTTGCCAAAATGTCTGCAAATATTTTGTAATCCACATTTAAAAGAGAGATGGGACGATAGTTCTTAAGTTGTGTCTTTTCAGCTTCCGATTTTGGTATCAATGTGATAAAGGCTTCCTTCCACGATTCCGGCGCCCTCTTCCCCTCCATAATTTCATTGCTAACCTCCATCAGTGGTTGTATCAAATAGTCTTTTAATGTCTTATAATACTTGGAGGTCAGCCTATCTGGCCCTGGAGATTTGCCCATTTGCATATTCTGAATGGCTTGTTCAATCTCTTGTCGTGTTATTTTGCAGTTCAGGATTGATCTATTTTCTTGTGACAATTTTGGTAGCCCATTTTCCCCCAGAAATTGTTTAATCTCATCTCGCGGCCCTTGAGTGTATAATTTTTTGAAGTATCTCTGGAAGCACTTTCTAATGTCCACTGCAAAGTGCATTTATATCCTACTGTAACATGTAAGTGAAATCTAACAATGGCATAGCTGGAACTATATTTCATTGCAAATATATACTGGTACTGAGCTTGTAGTGTAGGTGCAGCAAGTTAAAGGTTTATCATTGTTTCTTTTATGTTCTCTCTCCTCCTTTAAAATCCAGGTCAACACTGACGGATTAGTTCTGAGAGGCTGGTACAACTGCTTGACGCTTGCAATATATGGCTCTGTTGACAGAGTAATAAGCCATGATAGGGACTCTCCCCCTCCGCCGCCTCCGCCACCACCCCCTCCTCAGCAACAAGCAGCTTTGAAAAGAACTCCGAAACCTGGTAAGCATTCCAAAACTAAGCCAATTAAGAAATGCAAATAGAAGTAAGTGATTCCCCCCCACAGAAGTTAAATCATCTACGTTTAAAACGCTTGTGTCTCATTACTTCTTTCAGCTGAAGTTTTTGTCTGTGATCTGTAAGTTAATGCATGCACCACTACAGTTTTTTACTGAGTGGTTCATTTTCAGCAACTTCCCAAGTGATGCCACAGGCTTCCCATGAATTTATTTATCTTTATTTATAAGCTCATTTATATGCCTTTTTTTTTTTTTTACAGCTGATGGAGAGAAAGAGGATCAGTTTAATGGCAGTCCTCCCCGACCACAGCCTAGAGGCCCAAGAACTCCACCAGGCCCACCTCCTCCTGATGATGATGAAGATGAGCCAATGCCCGTATCAGGTACTTTGGAACGTAACTTTCTTTACATTTCTTTCTCACTTGTGTCCACATGCATGCATAATTTAAGTGAGGAGAAAGTGTTGCTGTTTTTCTAGCAGTAGGTATATTTTCCTAGGGGACGCAGGTGGCGCTGTGGGTTAAAGCCTCAGCGCCTAGGGCTTGCCGATCGAAAGGTCGGCGGTTCGAATCCCTGCAGCGGGGTGCGCTCCCGTCGTTCGGTCCCAGCGCCTGCCAACCTAGCAGTTCGAAAGCACCTCCGGGTGCAAGTAGATAAATAGGGACCGCTTACCAGCGGGAAGGTAAACGGCGTTTCCGTGTGCGGCTCTGGCTCTGGCCAGAGCAGCGATGTCACGCTGGCCACGTGACCCGGAAGTGTCTCCGGACAGCGCTGGCCCCTGGCCTCTTAAGTGAGATGGGCGCACAACCCCAGAGTCTGTCAAGACTGGCCCGTACGGGCAGGGGTACCTTTACCTTTACCTTTAGGTATATTTTCCAGCTGCAACTGAATTCACCACTGGGAAGTGGCAGTTGTGACAGGAGATATGATGCATCTATTAGGCTGTTCCATACGGCAGAATTGACAAACATCTGTATTGGTCCATGGAGGCTAACCTTGCCTTAAAACTACAAAACCAAAGCAGCAGTTTATTAGCGTCCTAGCTTGAAGATTTAAATTTTATGGAAAATACACAGAATTCTCTAGCAGAGTATTAAATTACACTATGGGTATTTGTTGTTTAGCTTTTGTTGTTGTCTGCTTTCTCTTTCTTTTTGAAAATGACAGTTGTTTAAATTAATTTTGCTGTGGATTCCATTCTTTCCAGTGGTTGGGGAGAAAGATGACGATGTTGATCACAGAGAGGATTACTTTGAGCCCATTTCTCCTGATCGGACGTCCGTTCACCAGGAGGGTCCATATTCTGATGAAGCAGAAGTGGAAGAAGACCAGCCCGAAGAAGTGGATGATGAAGAGGGGGTGGATGTTGAGGAGGAGGAGGAAGATGAAGAGGATGACGATGGTCAAACAGTAGAGAGTATTCCAGAAGATGAAGAAGAGGATGAAGAGGAGGAGGAGGAAGAGGATGATGAAGAAGAGGATGTTGAAGAAGAGGAGGAGGGTGAAGGTAGGCAAATACAGAAACTGCTGAGGACTGAGTTGCACGTGCATATATGTTCTTCCATCGCTTCATCACAGAACAGTTGATTTTCAGCTGAATGTGTGAACTGTCCCTAATGAAAAATATTGAGTAGTGCTCAAGCTTTATTGATAACAGATCTATTGAAATTAATGCACCTAATGTCATATTCATTTATTTCAGTTGGTTTACCTTGAGTAAAATCACCCATTGTTTGATTTGACTGTGGGGCATGCAAACGTTCTGTGTTACTTAACCTGAGTTAGTCAGTTCACACTAGTTGTCTCTAGAAGCTAATAATGATAAGTGGGGTGTGGGTGTGTGTGATCTGGTCCTGAGACAGTGGAATATATGTAGTATTTTTTTGGGGAAGCCAAGCACTTCAGAGGACACTAGGGAAGATATTTTGAAGGTTTTGTGGCATATAGGTTTTCTACCTTTTCTGTCAAAATATTATTTGTGCTATAACTGCAGTTGGAAGGAATTTTTTTATTTTGTTTTGTCTTTTTATGTTTGCGGTCCTGTGTTGATGGGCATGGTCTGACATACATTGACACAAGAGAGAACCTTCTCAGTGGTGGTGCCCTGATTATGGAACTCCCCTTCATTAGGAGATATGACTGCCTCCTTTACTCATGAGTTTTAGACATCAATTTAAATACTTCTCCATATGAGGGAGGTGCAGAGGGTGGTTACACAAGAGGAGAGTTTTTCAGTGGTGGGCCCCCTTTTGAAATACTCTCCCTAGGGAAACTTTCCTGGTATCATCAGCTTTTGGGTGATAGATGCTTCTGTTTGCTAGACTTCAGTTAGTCTCTGTTGTGCTGCTCATCTTTTAGTGGGGTACAGTAGCGCTACTCCTTGGATGAGCATTTTAAGAGTTTTGTATTGTACATTGTTTTTCAGTTTGACTTTTAATTGATTTAAATTATTCATATTTTATCTTACATTGCTTTAATACTTTTTTTGTTTAAAGTGACTAACAAATACTACAAATAATCTTTTCATACAGTCCTTTGGGTGAGGTCTGCAAGCTGGATATGGTGGTTTTAATGTTGCTGCAGACTGGATTGAGTGGTTTCCTTGTATTTTAGTCTGGCTGTATTGTGGTATTCACCACTTCAAGATCCTACGAGATAGAGGGTGGTCTTGAAATAAATAAAAACCAAGGTTAAGAATTCTCCTTGTGGAGAAAATCTAATTATATGGTACAATTATAAATTTCTCCTGTTAGTTGATACCTTTTGGTCCTGCGTGTGAGTGTGTAGCTGATGGGTTGGCAAAGCATCCTGCAAATGTTTTAACTGCTGGGGCTCCCATGTTTATGAGCAAAAGGGGAGAAGATGGTTTATTTTTCAAAACTGTAATTAATGGATGGGTGTTATTTGTTGCTTATTTTGGTTCAATTGATTCAACAAGGTAATTATAAAACTTTTCTTTTCAGGGGATGATGGTTATGAGCAGATTTCAAGTGATGAAGATGGAATTGCTGACTTGGAACGTGAGACGTTTAAGTACCCGAGCTTTGACATTGAGTACACTGCTGAGGATCTAGCCAGAGTGCCACCTGTGACCTATGATCCTTTTGATAGGGAACTTGGGCCTCTTCTGTACTTTAGCTGTCCCTACAAGACAACTTTTGAAACTGAAGTTGCTAAGATGAAAGATACAGATCCAGACAAGGAAAATTCAGGGGCAGTTGAGACCTCTACTAAATTGACCGAACTCCTAGAATTATATCAGGAGGAGAGGGGTGCAAAGTGGGTCACTTCTCTGGAAGAAATTCCAAGTTTAATAGTCAAAGGGCTAAGCTACTTGCAGTTAAAGGACCCGAATCAGGATTATATAAGCCAGTTGGTTGACTGGACAATGCAGTCATTAAACCTACAGGTAGCCCTGAGACAGCCGATCGCTTTGAATGTCCGTCAGCTTAAAGCTGGGACAAAACTTGTCTCCTCGCTGGCAGAATGTGGAACTCGAGGGATAATGGGCCTGTTGCAAGCAGGAGTAATTAATTCTCTATTTGAACTGCTGTTTGCGGATCATGTCTCTTCTTCTCTTAAACTCAATGCTTTCAAAGCTTTGGATAGCGTTGTTAGCATGACTGAAGGAATGGAGGCATTTTTGAGGAGCGGCTCAGAGGTGCATGAAAAAAGTGGTTACCAGAGACTACTGGAGCTCATCCTGCTGGATCAGACAGTAAGGGTCGTCACTGCCTGCTCTGCAATTCTGCAGAAATGCCACTTCTATGAGGTTTTGTCCGAGGTCAAAAAGTTTGCTGACCAGTTAGCGGAATATCCTCCATCTCTTCCTAATCACACTGAGCCTGAGCAGGATACGGACACTGGACTCGAAAGGGGTAACCAGGAATATGAAAATGATGTGGACACTCCAATGGATATGGACAGCCTTCTGGAGTCCTCCAGTATGAGTGAAGGAGAAGTGGAGAAACTCATTAACCTTTTGGATGAGATCTTGCATTTGATGGAGACTGCCCCTCACACTATGATCCAGCCACCGGTGAAATCTTTCCCAACAACAGCACGTATTACAGGGCCACCAGAAAGGGACGACCCTTTCCCAGTGCTCTTTAGGTGAGTGGCCTTAGTTTTTTTATATGTTTCAAAGGGATACCTGTTTGTTTGCTTTCTGCCACTTGGTTGTTGACATAAGTATTTGTCATGCATGTCATGTGTGCTGCTTAATAAGGGTCTTTCAATGTTCCAGCCTAGACTGTTGTCTCTTTTCCCCCTTTCCCACTGTGTGTCTTCTGTCATGCCATCTCATAACTAAACAAAACTCCTCCACTGTCTTCATCAAGTCTCTTCACTCTAATCCTTTAAGTCAGTGAGGTGGTGGAGAACAGTGTCAGACTTGAACTGAGAAGATCTGGATTCAAATTCCTGCTCACGTTTGAAGATTAGTGAGTGCTTGTGGGCACATCACAATTTCTCAGCTTCTATTGCAGTGTTCATTAATTCCACTGGGTCTGCTCTAAGTAAAACTTTATTGAATCCCACCCACAGTTGTACACTTCTGCAGCTATTTCACATACCATTGCATTGAAAGTAGTAATAAAAAGTTCTGCCAATGTACTATATTTTGAAGTGGAATTGAGCATGCTGCTTCTTACATATTTCCAGGTACCTTCATAACCACAATTTCTTGGAATCTGTCACGTTGCTGTTATCCAATCCAATAACGAACGTGCACCCTGGGGTGCTGCAGTCCACCAGGGATATACTGAGATTTTTGGCACAGTCCCAGAAGGGCCTTCTTTTCTTCCTCTCTGAGTATGAAGCCACAAACTTGCTGGTTCGAGCCTTTTGCCATTTCTCTGACCCTGATCAAGAGGAAGGTCTCCAGACTGATGGGGCAAGCGATGAAGCCTTTCCCCCATGGCTTCTTCATTCAACACAGACGCTGCAGTGCATTTCAGAACTATTCTGCCATTTCCAGCGCTGCACAGCCACTGATGAAACTGACCATTCAGATCTCCTGGGAACGCTTCATAACCTTTACCTGATCACTTTTAACCCTGTGGGAAGAGCTGCTGTCGCCCATGTCTTCAGCCTTGAGAAGAATCTCCAGAGTCTTATTACTTTAATGGAGTTCTATTCCAAAGAAGCATTAGGGTAATTATCCTATTTTTTTAACCTTGCTTTAGGTTTTATGCTTTTAAATGGATGTTTGCAGGTTGATGTGGGTTTCACAAACTTTTAATTTGGGGTTGTTCCTTGTTATGGAACTTTGCTGCAGTACAGAATCCAACTTCTTACCCTCCTCATTTTTCTCCTTTTACGAAGCCTTCCCTTTAAAGAAGTGAACCAGGCTTTCCTTGTTCTGGGATGGTACATGCTTATTCCTCAGCATAGTCTGAGGATATGTATGGGGTGGCCCATGAGTTAGTAACCTCTTCATCCCAGTCAATGCTTGGTGATTTGGCTCTGATTGCAGACAGGAATTCATTGAGATGTTTAAACAGATTTCTCACCCCCACTCTCCAATCCCTGCTTTTAAATAGGTGGGCTCAGGATAACTAGGTTTGAAAATATAGTCTGAAAAAACAACACAAAAACACCATGGATGACATGAAAGAATAGGTAAAAGCAAAGCCAAACATTTTAAAACCAAGGAACAAGGGGAGCAGCGAGCACGTTCTGCTTCCTGCTCATCTTAATGTCCTGTAAGCTTGATCTTTTGCATATCCACCAGTGTGGAGATTTGCAGGTTATCTGCACAGAAGTTCTATGTTGCATGTGACAGAAATGTGGTGGGACAAGGAAGTGTAAGCTGCATGGCTGTTTTTTGATTCCTTCATGTTGTTATGAGAGCATTTCATGCTTGTCTGAAACTGGCTGCACAGATCAAGAACATAATTTAGATAAACATATCTTAGATGCTGGAGTTAAATTCACTATCGAAAGAGTGGGGTTTTCAGATCAAAGTGGCATACACAACTGTAGCTTGTGCTAAGGAGCTGAATGTTTGCCTGTGACATGGCTTGTATGCATTTGAAATCAGAGCCGTTCTTTATCCCTCCTGCAGTTTACTGCTTGATTCTGATCAATATAATTGACTTTTCTGTTTTGAGTTCTGAAAAGATTATGAGAAACTAAGTGGAGAAACTAAGAGAGAAGGCTGAGTCAATCAATCACATGCCAATCATTTGCAAACTCCCACTTGTAGCATGAACTTTTTTCTTCTCCATACAAAATAATCGTTTTGTAAATGAAAATCTGAATAGTATTCTGTAAGTATACGTGTAAGGATTCAAATGTGAAGTGTGTCATAATTTTCAGAAAAATCTGTTTCAGCGATTCCAAGTCAAAGAAGTCAGTTGCCTATAATTATGCTTGCATCCTTATTCTGCTGGTGGTTCAGTCCTCCAGTGATGTCCAAATGCTTGAGCAGTATTCAGCACCCCTGTTGAAGCTTTGCAAAGCTGATGAAAATAACACCAAACTACAAGGTACAGTATGTGCTGTTATTGGGGCAGTTGCTGGAAGTACTTTAGGAGAAATCTTTTTGGTGTCTGCTAAGGCTCTCCTGACCTTCTGGTTTTTGATAATGCGAGTAATGAGATTCCTTTGGTAAATACAGATTACTAGAAAGGCTCATTGAAAAACTGTGTAGCTTTTTTGCTAGTATCAAAGAGGCTTTGTGACACAGAAAGTTCTCTTGTTTGTGTAGCGTACTGTTCATTGGTGGGAGTCATTCAGTAACTGCAGAAAAATGTTCAGTGTTTGAAATCTTCTAAGGAAGCAACGTAGGGGGCTCCTGTTCAAAGAACAAACTTAAAAAAGTCACTGGACACTGATGATGACCTGAGAGCTTCCATTGTAAGTGTGTTTCTCAAATTGGAGCTGTTGTAATCTTGTCATGCCCACTTCAAGACAATGACTGATGAAAGGAGACCCCTTTTTGTGCAGGCTTTTACACTGCACGGACTGTTTTACTATACATAGCTTTTTAAAGTCCCAAGCAGCCTTGGGTCAGAATATCTAGGGAATCCCACCTGCCCATGTTAGCCTGCCTGGGACCTTCATTCCACTTCAAGGATCTCCTTCAGTCCTGCATCTGAAACAAGGCAATTAGGAGGTAGGGGAGAGAGCCTTTTTGGCTATAGTGCTGAAGATTTGTAAAGACCTCTCAATAGGTGTGCCTCACTCCATCATGACCTGCTTTTAGCCTGGTGATAAAGGCAACATTACAAAAGTGTACCTTTATTAGAAACTTGATTTTTATCATGAATCGTGCTGTTTTAAAATGCTGTGCTGATTCTTTGTTTTTAAAGCTCTGCTTTGGTTTTCCTCCTGCCAGTACTTCCATTGAATTTTCAGTCTGTTTTTGTTTTTGAGAGACAAGATAGCCTTGGCTTGCATACAATAAAGACTAAGAAATTCAAGTTACAGATAGGTAGCCGTGTTGGTCTGCCATAGTCAAAACAAAAAAAATTCCTTCCAGTAGCACCTTAAAGACCAACTAAGTTAGTTCTTGGTATGAGCTTTCGTGTGCATGCACACTTCTTCAGATACACACTGTGTATCTGAAGAAGTGTGCATGCACACGAAAGCTCATACCAAGAACTAACTTAGTTGGTCTTTAAGGTGCTACTGGAAGGAATTTTTTTTGTTTTAAGAAATTCAAGTTATTCTGAGCTGAGGAAAAAACTTTCATTTTAGAATATGCACACAGGAGGCCCTTGTAGCTAAGATGGGGTTTAATATTGAATATTCAAGAGATTAAATATTTGAATTAAGCTGGGCAAAATTGCCTTTTGGGACAACTAGATTGTCATGGTTCAGAATAATAATAATAATAATAATAATAATAATAATAATAATATATTTGTACCCCAGCCACTCTGGGCGGCTTCCATAGAAACAAAAAATACACTAAAATACCACACATTAAAAACTTCCCTGAACAGGGCTGCCGTAAGATGTCTTCTGAATGTCAGGTAGTTGTTTATCGCTTTGACATCTGATGGGAGGGCGTTCCACAGGGCGGGCGCCACCACCACTGTAGTTTTGCTTCTCGCAATGAAGGAACCGCCAGAAGGCCGGGCAGAATGATGGGAGTGGAGACGCTCCTTCAGGTATACTGGGCCAAGGCTTTTTATGGCATCGAATATTTAATATTATGGAATCCAATATTAAAACATTTTCAAAATCCTTGTAAGCCTCATAAATCTGCAACCATATACGTTGCAGTAAGTTGAATTGAAATCATAGGGATTTATTACCACATAGGATAAGTAGCCCAAGTCATACTGATTTCCTCCCACTGCTAAATGGAAGTGAACCTTTTTGATTGTTTTAATGCAAATAAGTTAACTTTTGATAAAGACATCCCTGGACCTATAGAAATAGATCTTCAGCAGTGTTCTTGGTGCTTTCAGCTGAAGAAATCAACTGAAATGTGGTATAATAAAGAATAATTTCAGACCAAATAAAAATTTGGCTCATAGGTATGCATTGAGTCTTTATTCTTTGAATTAAAGCAGTTTTAATGTTGTATTAAAAGTTAACTTGATTTATATACAAAGGCCTGTAGCTCTAATGCTTGTCACTGTATTTTTGGAATGCATCATTTTACATAATGCAACATTCTTCAAGTTTCCTTGTTTGTTTTAGAACTTGGCAAATGGCTGGAACCCTTGAAAACACTTCGGTTCGAAATTAATTGCATCCCAAATCTCATTGAATACATTAAGCAGGTTAGTAAAAACCATTCTCAATGCCTGCATTTTCTTAAAAATCCACGCCTAGCTATTTCATTTGTTGATCTTTTGCAATTGTATATACAGGAGGCAAAATTCTTTGTTTTCACAGTTCTGATGGCATAGAGTTATCATAAAGTTTGCTTGGTACTCCTTTATCCAGAAATGTTTTGTTACAAATACATTCTATATTGGACCATTTTGCGTGGTGTTTTTAGTATAATCCTCATAATAATATTTTTTTAAAAGTAGTCAACGCATTTCAAGAAGGAATTGTTGGTTCTCTGTTTCTAATAGTGTCCTTTTTGAAGAGCAAAACCTAGATGTGACCTTATTAATGGAACTGCTAATTCAATGCAGTTTTTAAAAAGTAAATTGCAGCCATGGGGAGGGTGAAAGATCAAGTTATTAGCTGGTTTTTATTCACATTGGGATTTCTACTGGATTGAAACTACAGCTGTGGAAAGAGAGTATAGCTCCACTTCTCCCTTATGGCTCCAATCAAGATTGCTTTCTTCCTGGTTGGTATTTACTTAAAACATTTGTGTAATTATCTAGTTTGGCTCTAAGGTGTTGTGTGTTTTGTGGTGACCTTCCATTAGAATTTTCAATCCTTGTGTTACTTTTACTTGGATGCCTCGTATAGAAAGGGTGGGAAGAAGTTTTGTAGACCAGTGCCCCACTTCTGATGAATCACCTAAATACTGGCAAGTAGATTGGACCAAAGATGGACATTGGTCTGATGCAACAAGATGGTACTTAACATTCCTAAGCAAAAGAGTGCACAATCAGAATAACTTAGCCTAGATTAGTTATTCTTTAGATGTTAAAAAAAAGTTCCATGTTGTATAAGTCAATAGATTAAAGGGATTCTAGTAAAAAAACCTAATGGCCCTAACACTCAAGTTTGAAGTCAGCCTACCGTTTGTTGCTCAGAAGCAAGATAAAGTTCTCTACTGCACCCATTTTTGTTGAATATTGATCTTTAATAACACGAGTCTTATTTTTCAAATTTTATTTTAAAGAATATTGATAGCTTGATGACCCAGGAAGGAGTTGGTCTTCCTACTGCACTTCGTGTCCTGTGCCATATTGCATGCCCTCCACCACCTGTTGAAGGTATAATACTTGCTTTTAACATTGTTCCATTTCCTTTATAAGAGTACATCAGATTTAATCACCACCTCCTATAGCCATATTGAAGTAAAATGTTTCTTTGGACCATTTTCTGTTGCTGACAGAGCACGTAGAATTTTTGGATGGGAAACTTAAGAGTAAAATGTAAGGATTCTGTGCCCCATGATAAATTTGGTGTCATGTAAAAATGTATGTTCTTGGTCATGGACAGAAGTCTCATAAAAAGGAACCATTGCACCTGATCTATATTTTCCTAAAGACTGAGATAAAGGCACAACATGGTTTTTCTCTTTCCTCCCCATCTCCATTCCCCATTTCCTCCTAAAGGTCAGCAAAAGGACCTGAAATGGAACCTTGCAGTCATACAGATGTTCTCTTCTGAAGGAATGGACACTTTTATTCGTGTTCTGCAAAAGCTAAACAGCATCCTTATTCAGCCCTGGAGACTCCATGTCAACATGGGGACTACCCTCCACAGAGTCACTACGATTTCCATGGCCCGGTGCACCCTCACCCTCTTGAAGACCATGTTGACCGAACTGCTGCGTGGAGGGTCCTTTGAGTTCAAAGATATGCGTATTCCTTCCGCACTTATTTCTTTACACATGCTCCTGTGTTCTATTCCCCTCTCTGGACGTTTAGACAGCGATGAACAAAAAATCCAGAATGACATTGTCGACATTTTGTTGACTTTTACCCAGGGGGTTAATGAGAAGCTAACCATCTCGGAGGAAACTCTGGCCAATAACACTTGGTCGCTCATGCTAAAAGAGGTCCTCACTTCTGTTTTGAGGATTCCTGAAGGGTTTTTCTCTGGTCTTATACTGCTTTCTGAGTTGCTGCCTCTGCCGCTTCCCATGCAAACCACTCAGGTATGTAAAAACTATCAATTATTTGTAAAAGGCAAGAAAATTAAAAGACTGATTAAGAGGATGGGTAGGTAAGAACTGACTGATAAAGAGTTGTGCAGTGGATCTATCCATTTGATGGATTGTATACCAACCTCCCTCAACCTGGTGACCTCCAGTGTCATTGGACTCCCATCAGCCCCAGCCAGCATAGTGAATGGTCAGGGATGATGGGAATCGTAGTCCAGCCACATGTGGAGAGATGCAGGCTCCCCATCTCTCATTTAAAGGGCTGATAGAGGGGATTCGTCCTTTTGATGCTGGATGCTGAGTGGGGATATTTCTCCTTAGCTGGGAGGCAATAACTCTATATATTGGAGCACATATATTGGCTACAAGGGTTTTTATGAGTGCCTAAAGAGCACCAGGTAGTGTGCCTTGCATGTGGTGTTGGAGAAGAACTCTATACGTTTTGGCACTCTCATAGAGTTAATTTTGCTTTTCTGACAGGTCATTGAACCGCATGACATATCGGTGGCTCTCAACACTAGGAAACTGTGGAGCATGCATCTTCACGTTCAAGCGAAATTGCTGCAAGAAATAGTACGGTCCTTCTCTGGCTCCACCTGCCTGCCTATTCAGCACATGCTGAGACGCATTTGTGTTCAGTTGTGTGACTTGGCTTCGCCAACTGCTCTCCTTATTATGAGGACTGTTTTGGATCTGCTTGTAGAAGATTTGCAAAGGTACGTTTTTATACTTTGTCCTAAGGGTCTTTAAGTAGCAGTGCTAACCTGGTGCCCTTCAGAAGTTTTGGTCTACGACTTTCACCATAGCTGTGCAGATTAAGGATGATGGGAGTTTTGTTGAAGGCTTCTGTAGAACCTTTGCATGTTGAGGCTGGAAAATGGGCTATGCCTCTCCTATCTCATTCATGAATAGGCAGTGGCTGCCTTGGAGTTAGGCCTTCTGTTTCTCTCCATGCATGGTGATGGCTCTTGAAGGATGGAGCTGTGTGATGGCTCTTCCAGCTGGGAAATCCTGAGGGCTGCAGTAAATTGCTGCATGTATGGCATGAATATGACATGGAGAGGTGGGCTTCATACAGTTGGTGATAAGAGATGCCTCCACACATGGAGAGGGCTGAAACATAGCATTTCTTTTCAATACTTGGTTAGGCTTACTGACTTCGGATACCAAAGTCAAAACTGTAGTGGTTATCTCATCTTTGCTGGCAACTAGATACACAGTTAATTAATGACCACAACCTGAAAACAATCAAATTACAGTGGTACCTTGGGTTAAGAACTTAATTAGTTCCAGAGGTCCGTTCTTAAATGGTTCTTAACCTGAGGCATGCTTTCACTAATGGGGCCTCCTGTTGCCGTTGCGCCGCTGGCGATTGTCATTCTTATCATGGGGCAAAGTTCTTAACCTGGAGCAACCACTTCCTGGTTAGCGGAGTTTGTAACCTGAAGTGTCTCTAACCTGAGGTACCACTGTAATGGTAATAAGCTCATTTGCAGCAAATGCAGATAGATAGATAGATTTATATTATATTATATTATATTATATTATATTATATTATATTATATTATATTATTGTTATGTTATGTTATGTTATGTTATGTTATGTTATGTTATGTTATGTTATGTTATGTTATGTTATGTTATATATAAATACACACACACATACACACGCACACACGTATATGAATCTTTTAATGGAAATTTCAGATCTGAAGTTTGTTTTGTCATACATGCATGCAGTATATTTGTCTTTTCTAATAAGAGCATTGGTGTCACTTCAGCAACCCAGAAGACAAAGAGAAGCAATACACTGGCCAGACTACCCGCTTGCTTGCGTTACTCGATGCCCTGGCTTCACACAAAGCTTGTAAACTGGCTATTTTGCACTTGATTAATGGAACTGTGAAAGGGGATGAGAAGTATGCTGAAGTTTTCCCAGAGCTTTTGTCTTTAATGCGAGCTGCAGGGGACAACATTATTCACCAGCAGTGTGCAGAGTTCTTGGCTTCTATTTTGCAGTCTCTCTGCGATCAGGTATTTAAAAATGAAAATCTAAAGAACCCTTAATGTCATTCTGTATTGATTGTGCACATGCATGTGGGCAGTGGGGGTGGGGCTGTCCTGGAAGGAGCGCAAGGCTCCCCTTAGCAAACAAGTCAGGCCTGTCCAAGAAAATACGAAAAGGATGTCCCTACTCTCCATCTCCCCATAACACCTAGCCAGCATGCCTTCAAGGAAGGAGAAAAATATACATGGAGGAAAACCAATGTAAGCTAAAAGTTGTGTGTATGTGTGTATAAACACTTTGTTTGTTTCCCAGATATAAATCTCCTCTCATTTCAAAACTCAAGACACATTCCAATTGGTTCTCTCTGGTCACAACCCCTGAACAACTGTATTCATTAAAAACCTGTTCTTCATTAATTCACAAATTGTACCAAGGCTGAATCTTCTTTCAGGAATTCACGAGTTGCACCAAGATTGAGTCCCTCTTCCTTTATTTGCATTCCTAAGTCTTATAAAACTATGCCATACCTATTTCCTGAGCCAGGAAGAAGAACCTTGAAACCGTTTGGTTTCTGGCAGAGAGGGATTGTTGCTGCCATCAACTCCTACCATAAATCTACCTCTCCGTTTTCGAACTAATTGCATATAGGCATATATTTGCACAGCTATATAGTATATCCCTATCTATTCTCGCTGAGGCTGGTGGGAGTTCATTGTCACCAAAGGGCCTCAGATTCCCAATTCTTTTAGTAGCTGCACTCAAGAGCAGGCCGTTTCAAGTTCCGCTTTATAGAGCTTAATGAAACGGCTGTTGAGTGACACTTCATGTTTCTTTGCAAAGCTAAATGCTTTTAAATAAGGTTGGCCAGGAATCAGAAATTAGTGCTCAAGAGATATTTCGCTTAACAGGGGTCAGCAAACTTTTTCAACAGGGGGCCGGTCTACTGTCTCTCAGACCTTGTGGGGGGCCGGACTGTATTTTTTGGGGAAAATTGAACGAATTCCTATGCCCCACAAATAACCCAGAGATGCATTTCAAATAAAAGGACACATTCTACTCATGTAAAAACACGCTGATTCCCGGACCGTCCATGGGCTGGATTTAGAAGATGATTGGGCCGGATCCAGCCCCTGGGCCTTAATTTGCCTACCCATGGCTTAACAGGTTGTGAACAGCACTCCCTGTGCTGCATGGCAGACATTACAGCTGTGGACAGTCTTGTAACTGTGAAGTCCTGTGGCTTTGCTTTTTGAAAAACCCCACTCGGTTGGTGCAAGCTCTAAAGTGGCTTTTGCCATGGCCCCAAGGGATGCCTGTGTGCCTTTCTGCCTTTTGTAATACTGTGATTTCTCTTTGCAGGACATTGCATTGGTCTTGCCCAGTTCCACGGAGAGCACTCTCTCTGAACTGGAGCAGCTTTCAAATTCGTTGCCAAGCAAGGAACTCATGGCTTCCATCTGTGACTGCCTGATGGAGACATTTTCTAATGCTGAAAGCAGCTATAACTGTTTGCTGACTTGTATCAGGACAATGATGTTCCTTACTGAGCATGATTATGGATTCTATCACCTGAAGAGGTACATTCCACAAACATACTCACACCGCAGAAAGGTTTAGTTCAGCTCACTCCCCCCCCCCCCCCAGTGGGGCTTACAAAGCAAAAGATTGTGCTTAATGTAATGTCAAATTTCACAGGCAATGGTAACAGCAAGAACATACCAGTGTGGCATTTTTTTGGTGCTATTAATCTTCTCTTTCTCTTGGAAAGAATTGTTCAAAGCTAACTGTATAATAAAACACTCAGTTTGCAAATTCCTTTTAAAAAATGACCTGGCAGTGCTCTTGTATAGTACAAATACTTTTGTGAAGATGTTAATTAGGGCTGCTGGCTGATTAAAGAAACCTTAGTCAGTTCATCACATGGGTTTCATTAAGTCATCATATTTGCTTTCATGTGCATGTAATTGAGCCACAATTCTGAACAAAGCATCCTTGTTTTATTTCAGGTAGTGTCTGATATGACGTAAAAGGTATTATCTTAGAAGATGTATTCCCTCCTATATGTGAGAGGAGGAATTGCTTCTTCTAAGCTTTTTTTTGGGATTTAAAACATATTTAAATGCTGTTTAATTAATCAAGGACATCTTTTTAATTAACTGAAACATTGAAATACATATAAGTTCATTCAGTTGTGTTCCTGAAACTGCCTATGTTTTAAGTGCTTTAGATCTATTAATCATATTTTTTTCATATGCTGTGTCAAAAACTGGATTGTTAACAACCTTTTTCTTTGAAACGAAAACAGCTCTCTAAGAAAACACTGTGGGGCTCTGCACACTGGATTGAAGCGAGTAGTGAGCAGCTTTAATAAGGACCCTGGAGAACTTGCGTCTTCATTTCTGGATTTCCTGAGGCAGATACTGAATTCTGATACACTGGTGAGTAAATGTGTACAGAAGGCTTTCTGAAGCTTTGCCTTTATTGCATTCTGTTGCATTTCAGCTCAGGAAAAGTAGCTGCAGTTTTCTTTAAAGCGTACAGCTGTAATACTTCCATCATACTTCCAAATTATGGTTATCTAACAGAATCCCAAAGGGCCAATTTATTTATTTATTATTCAAGGGGATTTATTTCCTACTTTTCTGTTACAATAATAATACTTAAGGTGGCTTACATCATTTTAAAAATGTGCACACACACACAAACACACACAAACTCGAAACAACAAATAAGTAAACATTAAATCAGTAAAAACAGAATATAGTTTGCAGCAGGTGAAAACGAAGGAAACGTGAAAACCATTCAACCTTGTAGGTTATGTGCTGGCAGGGATAGAAATGCCTTAATAGAGTAGTGAAAAGCCATGAGAGAGACAGAGAGAGTTCTAGCAAGAAACGTTGGAAGGTTGGAAGGACAGGGAGATGTCAAAAAAAGATGTCATCAGTTAAAAGCATTATGGTGCTGTGGTGTTACTGCTTTTGTACTCACATAGTGTACTTAATCTTCCTTAGGGATGTTGTGGGGATGACGGAAGTCTTGCAGAAGTTGATGGAGCCCATCCTGCCAGAACTTTGGGTCTTACCACTGCAGAATTAAAATACCAATTACAAAACAAAGAAGAAACTCCTGAAAATCTGCTCCTTGAGCTGGAAAAGCTAGTTTTGGTAATGTAATGTTCATATTTTTTGGTGTTGGTGCCAGATGTTTGACAGTTAGGAGTCTGATGGTTTCTCATTGCTACTGTTCTTATTTGATTGTAATGCATTTTATATGTTTTTTTTAAACATTCGTGTATGTATTCATTTTTATGCAGTGTTTTTGAACACTGCCCATGTATCTTAACTAGATGTCAGGCTACAAATATTAATAATAATTATAATTTGTAACTAGTGATAAAGTTAGGATGATTGTGTTGCCATTGTTTAGTACTGTTAGGAATGATCACTGTGGTTATTAGTTATGCATATTAAGCTTAGCTTTACATAAAATTATCAGGCTATACCCCTTGAACTTATTTATTACATTTTTCCTGCCCTTCCTCCCATGGCCAATTGTCTCCACCGCGTACAATTTGTATCTCAGTAGCCCTGTACACATACTGGATAACACTTCAGGCACCTGATCGACTGGGGCCTAGTCCACAAAAATGTACACTATAATAAATCTGAGTAGACCTATTGAAATCAGTCCATTGATTTCAGTATGACTGACTTTATGTCCATGATGCCATATGTCCATGATGTCAATTGAACATGTATTTATTGAAAGAGTTGCTGCTAGTTTGCTGCATCTTATCAGGTGGCAAAAATACTTAAATTTTGCCTGAGCTGTTAGTGATTGCAGTCTTTCTTACACAGGAGCGCTCAAAAGAAGATGACAGTCTGGAATCTTTATTGGACAATGTTGTTGGACTTCGGCAGATGCTGGAATCTGCTGGTGATCCTTGTCCACTGAGTGATCAAGATGTAGAGCCAATCCTTCCTGTACCAGAATCTCTCCAGCATCTTTTTAATAATAGGTAAAGTGCTGAATGTGCATCTGTGTCTGTGAAGAACTAGAATCTCTGAAAACCAGGTGTGTGTGGTGGTATATTTGGGACCGTGTTTAACTTCATGCATTTATCTTTATGGGCTATATGCATTACAACAGAGACTACCTAGTTCTATTGTCTCAGTCCATCACCACACCTCCTCCCCCCCCCCCCCCCCCGCAAATGATAGGTTGAGGTTCTGAGAGTTGCCCAATTCTTTCAAGATCTTGTGACACAAGTATTGCACAAGTATGATGGATGTGCTTCTTTGTCAATTGTGATCTCTCCCCTTCTTTTTGTCAACATTGCTAATCCTTTTTCTGATCCTTCTTTATTTGGAAATAATAGGCGTTGAGTAGTCCAGCTTTCCTTTTATCATTGATCAGTGTCTTTCTTGAACAAAGCATAGACTTAATGTGTGCTTTTCGTTTGTCTTGTTTTAAACATACATAAAATTGTTTTCAACTTACGCACCATTACTTATCACAGTATTGGTTTATCACAGTGTTGATTGTGGACAGTGTCCCTGGACAGATAGAAGGACAGGGCGTATGTTTTTAAAATAACAAAATAGATAGTGTACCAATTGCTAAACAAAATACAGACGCGATACGGTCCCTGTCCTAGAAGGCTGTCAGGCTGTTTTTGATGACACAGGAAAGTAAAGTGCTTGATAGACATTGCAAAGAATAGGAAACAAGAGCACCTGGTCATAGCAGAGGTTCAAGCCATGTTTTCCATTGGGCATTAGGATGCTCCAAGTGGGATTGTGTTCTTGAGGAAGGAGGTGGTGAAGCCATGGCCTTTTAGGAAATGTTTTATTGGAGGAGTGGATGATGAATACCAGTGGGTAACATTTATTTCATATGGAGACAGCGAACACTGACCGCTATTTTTTTTAAAATACATTTGATATTACAGGACTGCATACATCTTGGCAGATGTAATGGATGACCAGCTGAAATCGATGTGGTTCTCGCCGTTCCAGGCTGAAGAAATTGAAACTGACCCTGACATGGTAAAAGTCTTGAGTTTTTAATACTTGAATGGGTGGGAACTGGAGCATTTATAGCTTAATTGTCAGCAGTATTTTTGAGACCCCATTCATAGTGTAAGCAACAAAGAGGAATGTTAGGAATGTAGACAGATAAAAATGGGCTACTCATTTAGCAGCAGCCTTCTAAGAGTGCTTCCTGTTTGGGGATGCTGACAGTTGTCTGGGGGAATGATTAAAGTGGAATGAATTTCTCACTCTTACAGGTAAAGGTTGACTTAATTGAACTGTCAGAAAAAGGATGCAGCGACTTTGACCTGCAGGCGGAGCTGGAGAGGTCATTTTTGACAGAGCCTACTTCTCCGGGTCGGACAAAAACCACAAAAGGCTTTAAACTTGGCAAACACAAGCATGAGACATTTATAACTTCCAGGTAACCAGTGGTTTTGATTGTGACTGTGTGCCTAAAGGTGGATTTTGATTTTTCCACTGCATTGGTGATGTATTTGTAATCACGGCATAGTGGGGTCCAAGTAGATTTGAGTCACTTGAAAGGGTCCTGCCTACAAGTTGTTCTGCTGCAGCACTCTCTTTGAAAACCAAACTTTTTAAAAATAGATTTTACATGAACAGATTTTGCTGGTGCAAGGGAAGGGAGTGGAGGAGGAATGGCTTCTGTGAACGATAGAACTAACATGGGTTATAAAAGGCAGAATCCAGTTCTACCCAGAAGAAATTTAAAAGAGCCTGGGTTGGAAAAAAGCATCTTACATCCTCTAAAATGCTGCAGACAGGTGTGCCCGAGCAAAAACAAGAAAATTGACTGTGATAAGAACCTTAGAAGGCAACACCTTTTTGCATATTGTGCCATATAGTAAGGTAGTACACATAAAGGAAGGGATCTCTTCTTCTCAGAAGCCTGCCTTCATCCTAGAAAGTGACTTAAGTAACTTAACTCCTGGAGCCAAGGGATGAGGGCATCAAAACTAAATTCTTAAGTCACAAATGGGCAACCTTCAGCCTAGGTGCCACATGGGGTCCTTGAACCTCTTGAAATTGCCCCCTTTCCCCATCCCATCACAGCTACTTCCTTTCATTTTGTCCTTTTTACCCATGGATTTTTAAGTGGCCTATCCTCATTCCTATGTAGTTTCCGAGCAATTGGAAGGGTCAGAATTGTATCTGATAAAAAATTGTTTTTGACTTATTTCATGGTTGGTATGGCTTGGGGAAAAGAATAGTTTCCCTCCCAGCTGCCTGAGAACAAACTGTTAGGCTTCTGCCGTATATGTATATGGGATAGAGTGGGTTAGCATGGAACACTATGCCAAACTATACCTTAGCTTAATGTTGGTTTTCCAGAGAGGAGGTTATGGCCTCTGAGGTCCTCTTCTTTCTGCTGCTGTGATGTGATATGGCTCAGCATGTTGTCTGAACCCGGTTTCTCGGTTTGTCTAGCTCCAGACAAACCACAAACCTGGGTTTGGAGAAGAAACTAGCCCAACCATGGCTTTGCTTGCAGCAGGACAAGGGGAGGTGCATATTGGCTGTGATCTTTTCTTTCTCAAGTTTGACACTTGTGCGATTGCACTAAGCCACTGGCCTTCAGCTGGTAGGTCAGAACCTACTAGTGGGTCATAAGACCTGTTCCAAGGTGGATTGCAACAGGTGCATTGCCACCATGCAGATAAATACATGGTGAATAATTAAAAAATGTGTCCCCAAGTGCATGTTTGGGTGCAAAATGCGTCCTGGGTTTGAAAAGGTTGAAGATACCTGCACTAAGCCATAGTTCGGCTTAGCCTTATGTGTGAACTAGATCAGAAAGGGAGGTTATTCACAAAGAAATTACTTTTAATTTCCAGAAGAGTCATGCTGTACTAAAAACATCCTCTATATACTAATATGAGAGTAACTGTCAAATCTAATCTGGCTACCTTGAATCTGAAAATTTAAAAATTGAAAATTGAAGAAGGGTTGTCTTTATTCTAAATTATTTAATCCAGAACGTTTTTGTCTTTGGCTGTGCCTATCATTGGTTCAAGCTCCAGCAACCACCATGCCGTTTGGATTAATTGCCACTAAAAATTTTGACTGAACAACTAACCCAATGCAGATGAATAGCGAGAGACAGGATAAGGGCTTAGAAAGGATAGGAGAAAGAGATGTATTTGCAAACCGCACGTCCGTATGGTTCTTCTAGCTTGTGAAGAATTGGAAAAGGTTCACATTCTCCTGTATATGTTAATACCTGTGTCCTGCTAAACAAAATACCTCTTGTTAATGAATTTACCATGCGAAACTTCTGGGCCTTAACAGTGGGAAGTCTGAATACATCGAACCTGCCAAGAGGGCCCATATTGTGCCTCCTCCGAGAGGAAGAGGCAGGGGAGCATTTGGCCAAGGCATTCGGCCCCACGATATCTTCCGTCAGAGGAAGCAGAACACAAGCAGGCCGCCCTCTATGCACGTTGACGACTTTGTGGCTGCCGAGAGCAAGGAAGTGGTTCCACCAGATGGGATACAGCCTCCCAAGAGACTGCCTAAAGTTTCACAGAAGATCTCTTCACGGGGCGGGTTCTCAGGGAATCGAGGAGGGCGAGGAGCCTTTCACAGTCCAAACAGATTCTTCACGCCACCTGCTTCGAAAGGTAGGTTTTCTGGTCCGCCTGAAATATGTGAGCTTTATGCCTTCTGGAGGACAGATTTGAGGTTCAGTGTGTTCCATAAAGCGAAGTTAGTTGTAGCACTTCTGCTACTATTCACCATTGCAGCTATCTTTTGGGGGGTTTGGAGTCATGGAATTGTAGAGTTGGAAGGGATCTTGAGGATCATCTAGTCCAGCCCCTTGCAATACAGGAATATGCAGCTGTCCTTTACAGGGATTGAACCTGCAACCTTGGCGTTATCAGCACCATCCACCCAGCTGAGCTATCTTTGCAGTAAACTTTGTCCACAAAGGATGCAATCTCAGGCTTTGGCCTTCTAGCCGCAGCCCCCTACAAACTGAGATGTTGTAAAAAAAGTTTGACGTTCTTTGATTCTCCAAACAGACCTGTTGCTGTCCCCATTTTACAGATGGGGAATTGAGAGGTAGAAGGAATGGCTTGTTCAAGACTGCTCAGTTCGTCCATGATAAATTTAGAACTTGGGCCTCCCAAATTAGCGTCCCGTAATCTGGCTGCCTGGCTAAGCTAGGTGCTACCTTCCATCCAGCATATATGAAACCTTTCAACTCAGATTGTGGAGCTGAATATTTAGAAACAAAGGCAATTCACAAATGGCTTATTTCTTGTGCTTTTTCATTTAGGAAATTACAGTCGCCGTGAAGGAGCTAGAGGATCAAGCTGGAGTGCACAGAGTTCTCCGCGAGGCACCTACAATGAAAGCAGAGGCGGCCAAAGCAACTTCAACAGGGGCCCACTTCCACCTCTAAGGCCATTAAGTTCAGCAGGTTTGTGATTTCCCTCCCCTCACAATACTTCGTTGAAATTATATACCAGTGGTATTTTTCTTCAGTTTTGATTTATGGCACTTATTTCCTTCCTTTCTGTTTTACATAAAGCACCAAAAGACACCTTAAAAATTAAGTCAAAAATAATAAAATAGCTAAATGCAAACTCAAAAGAGACTGGATCCTCAGACAAAAATGTCACTTTAAAAAGTTGGTCAACAATGATGGGAGTTGTAGCAATATTTAGAGGGCCACAAGTTCCCTGTTCCTGCTTTATTGCATTTATATACTTTGTTTGCCAAGCATGGATTACAACTGAAAGCAAAATAAACAGTTCAAAATATAGATTTTTTGGGGGTGGGGGTGGGGGTGGGGGGAGAGTTTCAGGCTGCTGATGTCCCTTCATGAGCTAATGACCTGATCTGCTTTGCATGGGCTTTTGATTCTGGGGTTGATCCACTGAAGGATAATTTTCATAGTGTACATGTATGATGAAGAATACCAAAAGGTTGTGCTGTTCATTTTGATCTATGATCTGCAGTCTTAGCAAGATTAAATATATCACATATTTCCAGCCTGATTTTATAATAGAATCAGAGATGGAAGGGAACCTGAGGGTCATCTATGCAGGAATCTCAGCTAAAGTGTCCATGACAGATGGTCATCCCACCTTAATGGGGCTTGCTCAGTAGTAAGCCTTAATTAATGAAGCTTAAGTGAAACTAGGTGTGCTTAGGATTCTAGTATTAATAAGTTTGCCTCGGTGTCTGTTGTATAGTAGGCAAAAAACCTGGCCATTATGATGGCTATACATTGTTGGTTAAATGTACCGTATTTTTTGCACCATAACACTCACTTTTTTCCTCCTAGAAAGTAAGGGGAAATGTCTGTGCGTGTTATGGAGCAAATGCCTGCGGGTGGGGGGGGGATCTGCTGCAGTCGTGAGCAGAGGATCCATGGTTCCCCTTCCTTCCCTCCTCCGTGGTTACAAAGCATGAATCCACATGGATCCTCAGGATTTTTGCATTGGGCTACTACAAACTCACTGTCAGATCACATGTCTGTGGCCACAGCATGAACCACAAAAATCATATATCCACTATTTTGTTTAGAATATTTTTTTTCTTGTTTTCCTCCTCTAAAAACTACGTGCGTGTTATGGTCTGGTGCGTGTTATAGAGCAAAAAATACGGTATATTGAGTTGTTCTGTATTAATATTATAGGTTGGAGGCTGTTTCTAAAGGCTTCAGTATAGTTGCAATGCATAATTTGGCCCTTAGTGTAGGAATCATCACTGTACTGTTACCAGTTATCTCTCTCTTTTTTTAAGGCTACCGGCCAAGTCCTCGTGATCGTGCTTCCAGAGGCCGTGGTGGAATTGGGCCATCTTGGGCAAGCACAAATAGCGGCAGTAGTGGTGGCTCAAGAGGAAAGTTTGTTGGCGGAGGCAGCGGAAGAGGGCGTCACGTCCGCTCTTTTACTCGATAAACACACCATTGAGAACATTCTGACTGTGAACCTTTCAACATGATGGCAAATTGCTTAAGTGCTTGAGGACCAATGCTAGACTTACTGGTTATCAGGGGGGCAGAAAAGAGACTTTTTTTTTGGTTTGGAAAAAAATCCCATTTTGTTTGATACAAGATCTGAGGTTTCAATAAAACTGTTTTTTTTGTGTTAGTGTGTGTGTGTTTATAGTTGCCTATGCTTTTATGGTACTTACGCCAGAAGTACAAGTTTAGATTTGGTTTTAACAGTCTTGCAACATAGCCTTCATTTGGGGTAAGTAGAATCAGCCATTCCAAGGCAACAATGTTTTATTTAACAGTTTATATCCCACTTGATCGTAAAACAACCACCTCTAAGCTGTTGACAAAAATATAAAGTAAAACAATTTTTGAAAAACAGGTATTTAAAAGTATTTGTTAAAAAATGATTAAAATCAACAGTCACTGAAGAGGGAGAAGTCACATGTGACTTCTGCTTGCTTCTATGAAAATGTTTAATAGTGGAGCCATGCATGTAGCTGCCTGAGAAGCAGTTGTTTTCCTTTGCATGTATTTTCCATCTCTGCATACAGTGTGCACTCTTACCAAATATCTGAGTCCTTAACTTCAAGAATACATAATCTGTAAGCTTTCACTTCTATATATACATACATACACTCACACACAACACGCATATGTTATATTAGTTTTATTAGGTCAATTCATTTCGTAGGATACCATAGCCAATGGTATGGGCCATCTCTTGTCAGCTGACACAAGCAGGAGCAAAGGCTTGTGGGAAGTTGGTTCATTTCTCTCAGGTTTTTTTTCCTGCCTGATGCAGCAGTACGTTCCTCCTTGGCTCTCCTGGCTTAAGCCAAGTTTCATTAGATTCCTTCATTTTTCTATTTGCTTCTTTTTTGTTTCTTCTCCTGAGTACACAGAACTTTGTTCTCTCCCCACCCCCTTCAGATCTTTTTATTATTATTATTCCTAAGAGTAAAACTAAAAAATAGTAAAACCATAAGACAGGAATTTAATAACTCAAAAATAATTGAAATAAACAGCTAAGCTAAAAACAGACCAAAATGTTAACTTCTTCATGTCTGGAAAAAACTTGCCTGAACAAAAATGTTTTAGCAGACACTGGAAAAAGTGCAGTGAAGGTGCTTGCCTGATGTCAATACTCATGGAGTTCCAAGTGTGGGTGCTGCCATACAAAAAGAGCTTTTTTTTACAAGTGTGGTGCGCCTGTAATAGTGCCAGTGCTGCAAATCAAATTGACTGAATAGAAATATATGGGGTAAGGCAATTCCTGAAGTAAACTGTTTCTAACTGTTAAGGGCTTAATATACTAATGCTAACAGCTTGAAGTTGGTTCGGTAACAAACCTGCAATCAGTGCAGATCTCTGAGTGGAGGTGTTATCTGCTGACAGAATCTCATTGCCGTCAGCAGGTGGACTGCAGCATTCTGCACTAATTGTCAGTTGCCAGATCCAGCAAAAGGAAGCACCACATAAAGCAGATTGCAGTAATCTAATCTTAAAAAACAGCCACCTATGGCTTTCACTTCATGCTTTCCAGTCGGGTCAGAGGTCGAACATGTGTTGCTTTCTTGCTTCCATCCCTAGTCAACCGACAGTCTTCCTGGAGAGTCTTCACTAACTCCAGTAATTCTAGCTTTTCAAGCTGTGCCTGCTCCAGTTCTTGGTGATGCTGCCTCTCTGTTGCCAGCAGGGTACGCATGTCAGACGACATCCTGGACATCTGGCTCTGAAAAGCGTAAGAGAGTTTTTCAAGTGTTGCATTGGGACTGCCTGTTAACAGTTAGATGCTCACAATTTCCTATCTATTACATTTGTTTCTTCCCCTTCCTCCAAGGACCTGAGGGTAGCATACAGATAACAGAGCCTAGATTTCATGGATCTGCCCCTTTCAGGTATCCAGACTGCTGCAAAACAGATCTGTTTCTGCCCGCTCTCCAAGGCAAGGGAAAGAGGCTGCATTGTCCTGGAATGACTTGGGCCCAGACCCAAATGCTTCTGTACCCAGAGTTTAAAGGTAAAGGGACCCCTGACCGTTAGGTCCAGTCGTGACCGATTCTGGGGTTGCGGCGCTCATCTCGCTTTATTGGCCAAGGGAGCCAACGTACAGCTTCCGGATCATGTGGCCAGCATGACGAAGCCGCTTCTGGCAAACCAGAGCAGCGCACAGAAATGTCATTTACCTTCCCACCTATTTATCTACTTGCGCTTTGACGTGCTTTCGAGGGTAAAGCAAAATGTGCATGGCATTCTGAGGGCTATTGCAATGATTACCGTATTTTTCGCACCATAGGGCGCACCGGACGATAGGGCGCACCTAGTTTTGGGAGGCGGAAAACAAGAAAAAAATATTCTGAACCCCAGAAGCCAGAACAGCAAGAGGGATCTGGCTTCTGGGATACCGTGTGGCTGTTCTGGCTTCTGGGGTAACCGCGCCAAGCCTCTTCAGGGCAGCGGGATGAAGGCTCCCCCTGCCCAAAGAGGCTGCGCAGGGCTAAAGCAGAAGCCAGGACAGACGCGTCGGTGAAGGAGCACTGCGCCTTCTCTCTCTCTGCCCAGCGCCCCTCCTTCACAGGAGAGGTGCTGCGCAGAGAGGGAGAAGGGGCATCGCCCTTCAGCGAACCTGGAGAAGGAACAGAAGGAGACCCTTCTGCCGCCCCAAGCCTCGCGTGCCTGGCGGGACCTACCGCCGGGCGCGCGAGGCTTGCAGACACTCGCCCGAAGTACGGGGAGCCCTCCGGAGGGCTCTGCCTGCTTTGGGCGGCAGGCTGCCGCCCCAAGCCTCGTGCGCCTGGCGGGACCTCCTGGCGGGCGCGCAAGGCTTGCAGACACTTGCCTGAAGCACGGGGAGCCCTCCGGAGGGCTCCCTGTGCTTTGGGCAACAGGCTGCCGCCCCAAGCCTCGTGCGCTCGGCGGGACCTCCCGCCGGGCGCGCAAGGCTTGTGGACACTCGCTGGGGCTGCAGGCTGCTGCCCGCAAGCCTCGTGAGCTTGCGGGAACTCCCGCCGGGCTTGCAAGGCTTGCGGATAGCTTCCTGAAGCCTGGAGAGCGAGAGGGGTCGGTGCGCACCGATGCCTCTCGCTCTCCAGGCTTCAGCGAAAGCCTGCATTCGCACCATAGGACGCACACACATTTCCCCTTCATTTTTGGAGGGGAAAAAGTGCGTCCTATGGAGCGAAAAATGCGGTATGCTCTCCCTGTTATCCCAGTAAATTTGGGGAAAGATAACTCAGCAGGTGGGGGATGTGTGGTAGGGAAGACTCTTCTAGGCCAACTTGGAAGTAGTCTGATTTTTATTAATGGTCCATCTCCAAATTAATATAATATTAATGGGACTGGAGGAAGTTTGCCAGTCACCAATAGCAATGCTTCCTTGCTTATGCGAATTGTAGTTAAAATACCTGCTGCTGAAACCATTGGTGCTAAGATAGATGCTGTAGGTGAGACTTCCCCAATTTGATGCTCCCCAGCTGTTGTTGGACTTCAACTCCCATCAGTCCCAGCTGGCCTCGCCAATGAGCAAGGATGATTGGAATTGTAGTCCAAATCACCTGGACAACACAAGGTTGGGGAAGGCTGCTGCCAGGTGCTTGAGGACTGTGGCTACCCTCTGGAAACTGAAAAGGAGCACAGTACATAATAAAGCTGTCAGGAATACCAATTCACCAGAGGCAACATTTTAAGGGAGGGAGATGACCTCGTAGCTAATGGCAATACAATTCATTTACCTTTAGCTCTTCAATCTGATTTTGCAAAAGACTCTCCTTCTGCACCATATGCTTCCTTTGAGAATCTAGTCGAGATTCCATCTCATGTTTTGCTTCTTCCATCCGGCAGATCATCTCTGACCTTAAAAAACAAAACACTTTTTGTTAATCAACCTATCTGTCTTTAATCTGAATACAGAGGAAACTTGAAACGTACACACATTCAGTTTTATGCGCTTGGCAATATTTTTTTTAAGGGGGCAAATGTCTGGGAAAAAAGACTGTGGCAATGCCTCCCGCCATTGTCTTATCTTACTGTTCATCCTGCTTTAATTTTGAAAAGGATTGCTTGGACTGAAACAAACAACATGCACCTGTTCATATGTAAGCTAAGTTAATACGCTGATTTGTTTCCGCTTGGGAGGAGGGCAGCTGGTGCAGCTGAACCGTGTGCACCAGGAAATTGATCATTCACAAAAAGAGATGGTTTGTTTTAGATCAGGACTTACCATTATACGTGAACAGGGCCACTCATTACCAAAACAGGAAGTAGTGTTTAATCCATCAGTTTTGCACTAATTATTCTGTAAGTCACAAACAAGATCTGGTTTTTTTAATCTTCCATCTGTTTTATGCAATATCTGCATCTTCCTTCGGCCCAAGATAAAGATCTCATTTTAACAGCCCCAGCTTCACTCACATGGGCAGATCCCATAAGCTAGTACTGGCAAAGAAGCTTTTCATTTATGATTAACTTAGGTTTCAGGTTACCACCAAGCAGCGCACAAGCTTATGTTACACAAAAAAGATGTCAACAAATATTTTATTTCAATCAAATCAGGATGATAGAATACCAGGTGTAACTCGGGTGGGAAGATAGGAGGAAGAGATGGTGATGGCAATAGAAGCAATTTGCCAAGTTACCAAACTGGTTTCCTGAGCACCCAGGAAATTGCAGCAGTATTGAAGAACAGTCCCCTTGTGTATGTTTTAAAGAGATGGGCAAAATATTTAGGTGTCAGTTCATGCTTTAGGCATGGCCACACTTGGCCCTCCAGATGTTTTGGGACCACAACTCCCATCATCCCTAGCTAACAGGACCAGTGGTCAGGGATGATGGGAATTGTAGTCCCCAAACAAATGGAGGGCCAAGTCAATCCATGAGCAGCCAAAGTAAGGGGAAGAATAGCTTTACCTGAGCAGTTCTAGTTCTGTTCTCAGCTCTGCCACACAGCTATGCTGTGCATCATCAGCACTGAGGATGGCATACCCACAGCCTTTGGGGCACTCGCGGCTTCTGTATTCGCACACTGCCAAGTGGCTGTCTAGGTTACGTCTTTCAACCCGAGCTGGGCAACCTGATTGGAAAGCAGAAGATTGGAGGAAGTGCAACAGAGAGAGAGAATTATTTCATTTCCCCCATAATCTTCTGACATGGAGATCCCAGATAGGTCACTTCAGTGCTGCTAATGCAGCAAAAACAATGTGGAAGGCAGCAGTGACAAGCTACTGGTTTCTGCAGTCCCTGCGATTCTCCAGCAGTTTGACTTACCCCTGGAGGCGCACTCCATTGTCTCTCAAGACAGAAGGATGCTAACAACAGCATCACCACTCTTGAGGAATCTAGGTTAGTTTTTCCTACTGTGTGCAGGTACAAGGATTCTCCAAGGGGGCACTGGCACCATCAGCTGCCTTTCAGTTCCCCAAACACCAACACTGAATCCATACTTTGCTTTGGCTAGTGTTGGCAACAGGTAGAAATGGAACAGGAAGGGGTGTTCACACAGGAAAAGAAACCGAGAAGGCGCACTCTGCAACAGCCACTAACTCTGGGAATTCCCTTTAGTTTACATTCCAGAACCATGGGACTGAATTCAGGTGAAAACGGAGATCTAGCATCTGTTTGCAAGATAACCATCTCTGCATTCTACCTACCGCTATTTGAACAGGGGACCCGGCTGCATTCACACTCGCGTTCATGTCGGTCAATGGATTCCAGTGAACACACCATTTCACAGCCACACTCTCTGTTCCTGCAGTGCATCTGGAGTCGATTGAGATCGTTCTTCATGTATCTGGGTACAGAAGTGAATTATTTTTATTCTTCCAATACTGCTTGCTAAGATATAACATATCACATGCTCCCCAGTTCTCCGAGTGGTAAGACATTCCAGAGTCAGTGCTAACTGCTTCAGTTTTCTTTGAATGAGGCCACATAGCAGATTAACCATGATTGTGTAATATTTGGTTTCCTTGAAAGTATACAGGCAGAGCACAGGCGAAGCTAAACAGCAGATCCCCAGAAAGGCAACTTGCACCACAAGGCATTTCTAGCCTTGATGTTAAGAGCTTCCACACTCTACCTTCTGCCTGTCTATCCCCTAAAACTGCTGCACTAACTTCCATACATTACACCGGCCACCCACTTCAGCTTGGCTGTGGTGTCACCCTCCTTACTCCTAACGTTCTGGAGAAATATCTGTATCAATAAGCCATCTTCTAACAATTAGATCCCATAGAAAGACATCCCCTGGATACTGTGAGCCATTAACCATAATATCCTTTCCTCAAAACTTAATACTATGATCAGCCATCGCTTTAAGGCAGGGGTGGAAATCACAGGTCTGATCACCAAATGTGACCCTTCAGACCTACCTGGCTGTCAGGATTTCTTCCCTGCTATACCCCCGACTGGCCCTGCTCACCACTGGAATGTTGCCCCTGGAAGGCAACACCCCCCTGTCACAATTAAAATGCACGTTTTCAGAAAGTTGGCAACCCTAATGAAGTAAAAGCACCATGGCCAACTTGTGTTATTTGGCAACACAGTAAATCAACACTTGTTTGTGACATTTATGTTTAAGATTCTTAAACATTATGTTTAAGAGTGTTCATTCTTTATTACATACAATACTTTAAAAACATGTATCGTGGGTATTACCACTTATGCTGTCATATCCTTTTGTTTTTCAAAAGTTGTGTTTTTAAAACCTTAGCTGTTAGTAGGTTAATGAAGATTTAAGCAGTTCAAAGTGTTGGTGCTGACCTTTAAAGCCCTAAATGGCCTCGGTCCAGTATACCTGAAGGAGCGTCTCAACCTCCATCGTTCTGCCCGGACACTGAGGTCCAGCACCGAGGGCCTTCTGGTGGTTCCCTCGCTATGAGAAGCCAAGCTACACGGAACCAGGCAGAGGGCCTTCTCGGTAGTGGCACCCATCCTGTGGAATGCCCTCCCACCAGATGTCAAAGAGAAAAATAACTACCAAACTTTTAGAAGACATCTGAAGGCAGCCCTGTTTGGGGAAGCTTTTAATGTTTAATAGGTTATTGTATTTTAGTGTTTTGTTGGAAGCCGCCCAGAGTGGCTGGGGAAACCCAGCCAGATGGGCGGGTTATAAATAATAAATTCTTCTTCTTCTTCTTCTTCTTCTTCTTCTTCTTCTTCTTCTTCTTCTTCTTCTTATTATTATTATTATTATTATTATTATTATTATTTTACTATTATTATTTGCTCCAACCTTGAGAAAAGGAGATTGGTCAAGCAAAGAATTTTCCTAGCAACTGCACATTTCTGTCCTAGCAGAAATTGTGTGTGTGTTTCTTTTGTGCAAAGCAGCAAGGTTAAAAGGGGTGCAAACAGAGGTGTGAATTCAGATCAAGCCGAAACTTTGTGATGCAAGCAATCTGGACTTTGCTACTTACTCTGGACCTATGTAATAGGATTGTTTCCATGTACGAGAAGAGGACAATATAGAGATATTTTTGATAACTGGAACTTGGCACTGGATCCTGTGGGACAGAACATTCTTGTCTATCCTGTATTTCTATAAAAGGAGTTCCCTCTTTTTTCCAATTTGGAAAAGGCTACACAGTGAACCCCCAAGGAGTTAATGTGTCTGCAGCACATCTTGCTGCCTCACTCTTTTCTTATACAGTGGTACCTCTGGATATGCATACCTCTGGTTGCGTATCCTTCTGGACGCAAATGCGGTAAACCCGGAAGTATTTTTCTGAGTTTTGCTGCGCGCGCATGCGCAGAAGCGCTCTACCGCACTGCGCACAGAACAGGCACCTCTGGTTGCGAATTCCTCAGGATCCGACTGGAGCTCCGGAACGGATCCCGTGCAGAACTGGAGGTACCACTGTACATCTATTTCCTTGTAGGACATTCTCTTCAGAGTGAAATAGACCAAATCTAGGCTTACTAAACCTAGTCAATTTCATTAATTTGCATGACATATGGGGTAGTAACTTTAGTAAGGAAAACCAATCAAACAGGATGCTCCATCCCTCAGCCTCACATTTGCTCAATTTACTAGTGTAGGATTAGATTTCATGATAGCGGCAAATTGGACTCAGAAATAATTATGCACCTGTAAAGCGGTCGTAGGACAGACAGATCAAGTGGCTGACGATCTTCTGGGCAGTTGCTATGATGAACAAGCCACCCGTGTATGCAGGAAGTGCAGAAAGCATGTTCGCAAGGAGCCTGCAAGGGGTTTTCCAACACATCCCGGCAGATGCAGCACAGGAGACCTTCATTCACGTAACCTACGAAGCGCTCAATATCATACCCCATTTTCTCAACGACCTCTAGCCTGCTATGGAAATGAAAGCACAGAATTAGTAACTGCGGCCACATTGCCTTTGAAAGTCAAGTGAGCACATTATCACCCTTGCACCTTAAGATCTGAAGAGATATGATGCAGAGGGAGTGAAGTGGCTTGCGAGTTTTATGCTGTGGACCGTCAGAATCTGGATGCAATTCCAATTTGCAACCTTTCCCCAAGCATGCAAAGCTATAGCATAGACAAGAGCAAACTTACACTTTTTTGTTCATTTAGTTGCATCTCAACCTGCAAGAGGTTTTTATAGAAAAAATGCATGCAGGCATTGATTTCAAGCTCCTTTGCAACATGTCACAGCCCCTCAAAAAATAATACATTGCCTTTTCAGTATTCAGTTTCTTCTCAGAGAAACCCTAATTAGATTTAGGAGGATTAATGCTTCTTTCTCCATTAAGTACGGTATGTAAAGCAGCCAGAGCACCTGATCAAAGCAACTAAGAGCCACCTGCTTCTTTCTCAGGTGTCATTCTAGAAAGATTCTCTGGATTAAGTGGCATATGGAATGGGTTCTAAATACTGAGCTTACAAAGTGTTTATAATGTGAACTGTGCATGTATTTTGAGATGCTAAAAAACTTCTGAACAGAATATACTCACTCTTTAATAACACAGTTTCATATTATTAATGGTGGGGCTACTTTTCTTTTTTAATACGGAATATTCTGATACTTTCTGCTGGAATATATATATATATATATATTTGGTAAAGCATGATGTTATAGAACAGGCACGTCCAACTCCCAAGAGACTGCAACTTACTCCCAGTATAAAAAAACTTGGCAGTGATCTATCCATTGTCATTGGAGAGAGGAGGAGCGTGAAGGGGTGGGTGGATTGCACAGAGCTGTTTTAGCTTTCCCCCCATAACTTTTTGTACACGATAAGGATCCCGCGATCTACCAGGATCAGCCGGGGTACTACCAGTAGATCACAATCTACTGGTTGGACATACCTGTTGTTTTTTTAAATGTATTTTTATTAAAGATTTTCTTGGTTTACAAAAGTATGTGCAATGTCTCTCTCTTTCTTTTTCTCCCAAGTAACATTTTTTACAGATCAGTTTCATTTGTTGAGACATTAGGAAGAAAAGGGGGAAAGAGGTTGGGGGGGGGGAGGTGAGTGAGGATGGTGTCAGGTGGTGATGTTTCTTTATACTTAATATATGTGGGGTTTTGTGTCAGCGTCGCTTGTGCAGGTTCTCTGCTATTCACGTGTGTTCCTTTGGTGGTGAGAGAGGTTGGGGTTGGCTTAGCGTGTGGTTGTTTGTTTGTGATTGGCTGTGGTGATCTTTGTTTTCATATGTGAGTGGGGTGGGTGTTTTTGAATCAGGTTAGCCATATTGATTTGTATGCTGTTGGTGGATTTTTGTCATTGTCTTTTTGGGCTGTGTATGTGATAAAGGGGACAAAAATTTTGCACATCTACGCTCAAAAGTTCAAGCCAGCACAGTTGGTCAAAACATTTGGAGGGTAAATGAGCTAGTGTGGTGTAGTGGTTAGAGTGCTGGAATCCTCATGAGGCTCACTGGGTAACCTTCGGCCATTCACCCACTCTAACTTACCTCACAGGGTTCTTGTGTGGAGAATAGGAGAGAACTATTTATGCCACCTTGAGCTCCTTGGAGGAAAGGTAGGGCATAAATAAAATGAGAAGAATAGGTACAGCTGGGGATGGGAACTAGGCTAGGGGACATGCTATCTGGAGATGCTGGAGGGGCCAAGCAAGCAGATGTTCTTACCCCTGAGCTATGGCACTGGAGAGCCATATTTTATTTTATTTTATTTCACAGAATTTATAGGCCGCTTGAGTGTAGAAGAAAAAACAAACCCCTGAAAGCACTGTTACAGAAAGCCACGACTCCTCCATCTTACGCTATAACAACTGTCAGCAAAAACAGACAAAGGCAGCTGCTCCAGATTCAGGATGTCAGTAACTTGGTATAGAACCGTAGTTCCCAATGTGGGGCACACGCCCCACAGGGGGGGACAATTTGATTTTTAAGGGGGGGGGGCAATTCGAGAATGAGTTATTAACAGTTCATGGTCTTTTAGGCTTCCTCCACGTGAATAGCTCACTTTCTGAATAATAATAATTATATGTCAAGGGGAAGGGGGGTTTTATCAGGATTTTAAAGATGCTTAGGTGGGGCATGGCCAAAAAGGGGTTGGGAACCACTGGTATAGAATCACAGAATGGTACCCAAGGTGCTTTTGACAAAAGTGAGCTGTTGGTTGCCCGAAGTTCACACTGCAACCTATTGTTAAGTCTTTTGAAAAAAAAAACACACACACACAATAAAAGCTGAGCACCCTTGCAAATTAGTTTTTGCCTTTTCTCTTTTTTTTTGGGGGGGGAGGGTTACTTTTCAAAGGTATACAGGCAAAAGCGCTATCAGAAAACAAGGGGAGCCACCTGCCTCAAAGCTTCCCTCCCAAGGCAGGTTTCAGGGTGGCGATTCCTCTCCTCCTTCCCGCCCTCCAAGCGAAAGCCCAGAAACGGCTCTTCTTCGCCTCAGCCGCTTCGCGAAAGCGCGCTTCCGCAACATGAATGCTCCCCACAGGCCTCCGTCCAGTCCCTACGCGCGTCCACCCCCGCCAATAAGAGGACTAAGGGGCTGGCCTGGCCCCGCCTTCTTCGCACGCGACCGCTCAGCTGGCCCCTTTCTTCGGAGTAGACTTAGAAATAACTAGAGCCGCACGTGCTTTGCAACTTCCGAGTTTTTCGTGATGTTTTAGGATTTTAGAGCAGCTTTTTTTTTTTTTTTGCAGGCAGGGCGCGTTCTGCTAAAGCAAAAGAAAGCAGGAGCCCTTCCTCTTTCCAACTCTGATCTTATTTATTGCAGTGTGGGGTGGGGGGAATGTGACAAATTTCAGAGGAGCCATTCGGTTAGACGACAGTGGATCGCAATGGATTGTTTTTGAAGTCATTTCAGCACCGGGTTGAAAAGAAAATCGCCACAACGCCTCCGCCCTATCCTGGATTTTGGCAGAACAAAGGTGGCAACCCTAGAACTTAACCCGGGAGGGCGCAGGTTGGGAGAGGCTAGGCTAATAAGAGGCGTTTGGCAGGGAAAGGCGCTGCCTGTAAATCCACATTAAACCTCAGCGCCACCATCTGATCAGCAGTTTGAACGATGGGCTTACACTGCAGGGCCGCCCTAAGACGCTCCCCGCACCCCAGTCACAACTTACGCTAATATCCTGGCTCTGCCCGTTGTCTTCTATGGGTAGCTCAGAGCGGGGAAGAGGAGAAAAATATACCCTATGAGTTCCAAATCTGTGTTGGAGTGAGATGCTCTATATTTTTTATCTCTATGACACTTGGCAATTCATCCTCTTCAGCCTCGCGAATTGGTTAACGTCCTCCTCTGCCAGTGCCGTATTTTCCTGCGAAAACGAGTAACCTAGGCAACAGGGGGAGGAGAGGAAGGCACTTTGCGACAAATACGCTTGATGGCCAGAGCATAAGCGTACCCGGCGGCCCGCCATGTCGAGCGCGGCAAAAGCACCAGCGGAGCATGCGCAGTAGGGTTTCCTTCGTACCTCCTGGCAGCCCTCAAGAGAGGCGAGGCGGAGGCGAGCGCCGCGCATGAATGCTGGTCATGCGCAGTGGGGCGAACGGAGGGCGCGATAAATTGAGAGCGGCCTGGGGCGATCGGCTGCGCATGCGCCGTTTGGCGAACGATAGGGCGACGGTGCTGTCTTGGCGGGACGGTTAAATTGCAAAGTAAGTGCGGCGTCGTGTTAAGACTGGGAGGGGGCTGAGGCAGTCCTTCCTCAGAGGCTTAGGGTTGGGGATTCAGTAACTGGGCTGGCTGTACCCAGTGCGCTTCTGCTTTTCAGGTTTCCGTTTCCACAAACACGAAAGATACTCTGTACATGCTCAGAAGCTCTTGCTTCCTCGGTTCAGTTTTAACAAGACCGTGTTTTCTTTCCTTCGGTGGACAAATATATGCTTCTGGTGCTCGCTGTAAGAACCTGAAGATGAGTTTTGTTCCTGCATGTATGAAATTAATAAATATAAGCAACTGACGCAAATGGCCAGCAGAGGCCTGAGAAAATAAATAGAGGGCTTTATGGCTTTTTTTTTTTTAAGCAAGCACCTGGACAACATTGCTGGCATTTGCCTTGGCTCACAGTGGAGTGCCACCAGAAATGAAAAGTTGCTATGAAATGAGTCTCTTCGGACTGTGGCAGAGTCAAGAGATGAATGTAGTGGGTTGAATGTAGTGATTGGGCAGGTTGATACAAAAAAAAAAAGGTGCTCCCATGGGTAGTCTCGTGCTTAAGAAATCATGATTAAAACTTTCAACTTAACCTGAGAACATAAAAGTCTTCACCTGGCACCAAAATAGTGGTGGGTACCAAGTTAGCCTCCCTCAGGACTCCAAAGAATACTGAGAATGGCTTGACCACAGCTGCCCTCTTCCTAAAGGTAAAGGTAAAGGTACCCCTGCCCGTACGGGCCAGTCTTGACAGACTCTGGGGTTGTGCGCCCATCTCACTTAAGAGGCCAGCGCTGTCCGGAGACACTTCCGGGTCACGTGGCCAGCGTGACATCGCTGCTATGGCGAGCCAGAGCCGCACACGGAAACGCCGTTTACCTTCCTGCTGGTAAGCGGTTCCTATTTATCTACTTGCACCCGGAGGTGCTTTCGAACTGCTAGGTTGGCAGGCCCTGGGACCGAGCAGCGGGAGCGCACCCCACCGCAGGGATTCGAACCGCCGACCTTTCGATCGGCAAGTCCTAGGCGCTGAGGCTTTAACCCACAGCGCCACCTGCGTCCCCGCCCTCTTCCTACCACCCACCTAATAAGGCTGGTATACCTGGAGGAGAAACAAGAGGAACCATACTTCCTAGTTTTTGGGTATTTTCTCACTGGTGTGAGAACAGGAATAGGATATGTTCTGGGAAGTATTTAAGAGATTCTTTCTCTAGGGCTCACTTTTTAAAGCAAACTTCTTCTTTTTGCTGTTTTTCAGACCAACAGAACCGAACATGAGACGATCAGCAGCTCCTAGTCAACTGATGGGAAATTCAGTCAAAAAGCCAAGGTTTATACCTCCAGGAAAAACCCACATGTTGCGTCTGAAAAAAGAATCTGAATGCTCAGGCTCAGAGGTAATATTAAAAGGGAGGAAGAAAGCAAGTGTAATATTATTACTGAATGAAAACTGTACTTGAAGAATCTATGTCAAAACTCCGTGGAATCTTAATTCTCACTGGGGCAATATGTTTTTCTGGTCTAGGCTATAAGGGGCTTACAGGATCAGATGCTTCACTCACAAACTCCTTCCATATAGAAGACAAGCTGTCAGGGAGTGGCAGTATTACTTCCACTCTGATACTTAACTTTCTGTATGCAGGGATTTATTCATTTTTCGGTGGGGGAGTATGCAATCATGTGTGCTGCCACTTGCAACCTAGAATCATAGAATCATAGAGTTGGAAGAGACCACAAGGGCCATCGAGTCCAACCCCCTGCCAAGCAGGAAACCCAGATGCATGTCCAGCCCAGATGCATGTTTACTTGTAATTTTGCATTCTGCTCTGTTAGTCCATGTGCAAAAGGGTCCTGAAAGCAAAACTATAGACAAATTGTCTGAAAAATGACTCCAAAGCTAAACATCAGTGGCATCGGTGGAAACTGGTTCACGCAATGGCAGCGTTTGCATGTCACAATAGTTGATGGTTTACTGTCAACGTGCAGAAGTCTCCCACTTCATTCCTCCCTTCTAGCCAGTAGAAGAAAAAAACACAATCCCTGGCTTACTGTTACATTCAAATTAGAGATTGTGATTTGTTTCATTCAAAGCAAACCACTATGTGAAGCCAAAGTTTCTAGGTTTACCAGCGAAATAAACAATGACTCCCAGTTTGGATGTAATGGTAAGCCAGGGATTTTGGTTTGCTGCACCCACTTTCCCCAAGTGGATGAACAAAGTGGAAGTGATCACTTTGTGCATGGTAAACTATTACCTTTGGCATACTAGAACACACAGACCAGGCCTTGGTTCTTTTACATGTGTGTTAAGATTGTTCCATGGTTTGTACAGTATCTTTATATTAATATGGAACTTAGGGATGCTGTGTGAACACAATGCTTGGTACTGAATAGAGCCACAAATAATAGATTCATATGTTATTTCAAAGTACATATGTGCAGAAGGTCGATGTTAGCCTTCCTGTCCTAGAGAAGCCTTTCTCTCACTACTTCAGTTTTCATATGTGTTCTTTCCCCAAAGTTCTCTTAAGGATGGCTAGAGAAATATATCTGCTCCCAGTAACTCTGCCCCAGTCCCAGAAGTTCTCCATTAGGCACTTCTAGGATAGCCTCATCCTTATGTTTTGGCCAGGGAATGCACACAAACCTCTCTCCACTGGCTTGGAAATTGTGGAGAGAGCATAGTTCAAGCTAGGCTTCTCACTGTGCCTCCTTCCCTCCTTGGGGCTATCTCCATCATATGAACTTCTACTTTTTTCAGGCTTCAGCTTGTATTTAAATAAGAAAAAGCTACACACTTATTTTGATACTGTTGCATGAAAAGTTGTGTACAATCTAAACTGTTTCAATGTATTGTAGGTACATGAGGGACAACTGAATGGCTCAACATCTGTAAACATCTGTTCTACAACTTGTGACTTAAGTTCTACACTGGCTGTGAAATCTGATCAAGGAGAATTTTGCTCTAAAAATAATAATAATGACTGTCATTTTGTAACTGGAGTGAAATCACCATATAGAACTAAAATAGGTAAGAAAACAAACATTTGAATGTTATCCTAGTAGACTGTTTTAATATAGGGCACAGCAGTTTTAAAGATTGCTTATGAAGGAAAGCTGTCAGGAGCTTGGGAGCATTTGGCTGAGGATGAGTTTTTTTCTCAACAATGATATTGTCAGTGTTTCAGGTTCTCACCTCTGGGGGTGCACCTCTGGGGGTGAAGTAAAACCATTAGCAGGGATGGCCAACTCTCAAGAGACTGTGATCTACTCAGAGTTAAAAACTGGCAGTGATCTACCCCCTTTTTGTTGAGCTGTATTTTTTCATAGTAGGATGGTATGCGTTTGAATAAATTAAAAACCTGTCAGATCCCACACTTGCCTTATTATACCCTTTCAGATTTGTTTATCCACTTGCCCAATTTTATGATGCTTGGTGTTCGTGCTGCTTTTGATAAATTGTACTTTGTTTGAAGGATCCTTTTTGTTGTTGTTAAGGCACGTTTCTGACCTGCATGATGCTTGTTTCTGGTTTTCTGGTTCCATTTGGTTTTCTGGTTCTTTTAATAGCCTATCTGGCACTCTTTTTGTTGGATTGTTACATTTGTTTTTCTGACCCTGTTTTTAAATTGGCTGCTTTGAATGGTTTGTGATACAGTTGTACTCCCACTTACCTGGTTAGAAATTCTACCTGATTGAATAGGACTGACCTAAGAAGAGACATGTATAAAACATCGTATCTTCCAAGTCCACAGGAGGTTCCCCTATTTCAGAGGTGGAAACTGTTTTTTTCCAGCCCAAGGGCTACATTAACTATTGGCCAACCTTTCAGGTGACACATGCCATTGGTGGGCAGGGCCATATCAATGGATACAATAGGCTTGCTTCTGCATCCATACCACCCTCTCTGTTCTCCAGCCAGGAATTACCAGACTTCAGGGACTCTCTAGCCAGACAAAAACATTTGAGGAGGTTGTGAAACAGGGTTAGTAAGAGGTGTAGTCTGGGAAAGGGTGTATGATGGGGGCAGGTCTGGATTGTCCCCCGCCCCCCCCCCCAGCCTGAGATTCTTTACCTTTGCCCTATTCTATAATATATGAAAGGTGGGGGATGGAACATTCGCCTTACTCATACACATGCTATTTTATTTGCTCTCATTATATTTTTATATTGCCCTTCCTCAGGGGTCAGCAACCTTTTTCAGCCACAGGCCAGTCCATCATCCCTCAGATGGGCCAGACTATATTTTGAAAAAAAATATGAACAAATTCTTATGCCCCACAAATAACCCAGAGATGCATTTTAAATAAAAGGACACATTCTACTCATGTAAAAACACACTGATTCTCGGACCGTCTATGGGCTGGATTGAGAAGACGATTGGGCCGCATCCAGCCACCGGGCCTTAGGTTGCCTACCCCTGCTCCAGAGAGCTCAGAGCTGAGGTCATGGTGCTCTGCTTGAACTATGAGTTAATAAAATTGCCAATGAACATAGGTATAAACATAATTAACAGGCAAATTGTGGGTGAACCTTGCTTGAAGTTGCCCACGCCAAATAGCTAACTTTAAAAAAACTGTTTATTGTTTGGCTTCCCTCCACATAATTATTAGGGCTAAAGTAGCAATTGGATTAAATCTTCCCTCAGATCTTCTCAGACTTTGATAACAGGGTAAAGATTTACAAATCCTAATTACAAATGGAATGATCTGTCCATTTTGGTTCTCTTAGGGTCCCCCCCCCATCTTCAATTCAAATCAGTTGCGGCAATTTGCATTTTATAAATAAATCATGAAAGTTCCATGCTGATCCATATGAAATGTTTCAGAATTTACACTTGGGCAAAATGTCCAATAGTTAACAAACTTCCAAGAAATCTTCATCAGGCTGCACGCAAAGCAAAATGAGTTGGGGGGATGGAGGGAATTCGGCTGATGATGTCGTTGCCAGGCAGTCTGGATTTGGTCATTGTTTTAAGATGGAAGTGCAGGAGGAGATGGCAAACTTAATTGGATTAGGCTAGGAGGTGCTATGCCGGTTTCAGGTTGCATCAAGGACAAAGAACCGCACAATGGCTGATCTCCTGTTTTTGAAAATGTAAAAAACCAGATGTTTCCCAAATCTGTCTCAAGTCTTAATCAAAACACACTTGTTAGATAGAGAACAGGAATAAAGATGCTTTAAAATAGGGATCTTTTCATTTGTTGGATGTGTGTCTCTTTCAGTTTCCTTGGCTTAAAATATTGCCTTGGGCAGGAAAGAATTCTGAATGGCTGTCTTACAGGATGTCATACTTTATTCTCACAACAACCCGGTGAAGGGAGGAGGCCAGGCCAAGATGTGGTGCTTTGACGCTAGAGAGTGACCTTCATGGAGTGGGTTTTCCAAATCCAAATCCAACAGCCTCTCCTACTTCCTTTTACAGTACTATACAATTTATGAGAGGAGGAGAGAGAAAATACTGTGTGCGAATACCTGTGTGATTTGGGCAAACAATAGTTAAAAATTGATGTTTTCCATTTGTGCAATGGTTGGGTTTCTTAACATAATAATAGCTTCTTGGTGGAAGTTATGAAAAGCCCACACAGTACAATGAATCCAGAGCCCTGATTGAATGTTGTGTTTATTACTTGACTCCCGAGAGCTATTTTTTAGCCACAACCCTGCTGAATGGTGACCATGGATGCTGTGAGATGGGTAGATTACAGAACGGCACAGCTGCAAGGGGTGGCAGAATAGGAAAAGAACTTGATGTTAACGTCCCCCCCCCCAGCTCTTTTGTTCATGGCACTCCTTCTTTTGAGCGACTGCCTCTTTAAAAAGTGTGTGCGTGCGTGGGAAGCCGAGGCAAGCTGCAAAGTGCTGGGGAAGCTTAGCTTTACTGTGAAGCCTGAGCCTGAGTGAAACCTAACTAGCTAGGCGATATGCAATTCCTGATTGACAGCAGGACTAGCATTATGCAAATACTGCCAGAGAGAACAGCAGCTAGGGAGCCGTGATCAGGGGCTCTGTTAGGGATCTCTCTACACACGCCTGCTCCTAAATCCCCCTGTTTGTTGTTTTCATTTCTCCTTTTGCTGTGGTGGTTCGGCTTAACAATCAATAAATGACCAAAAAAAAAAAAGTTGTTGCTTTCTTGGGCATGAATAAATCCAATCCTCTGTGCAGTTTCAGTTTCTTGTCAGCTCAAAGAGATGTGCGTGAGCTTGTTAACTCAGGATGAATTGGGTAATATTTAGCAGGGTAATGTGCTAATCTTTAAACCTTTTATGTTTTCAATCCGGTGTATGTATGGGTCTCTTGACACAAAAGTGTGTGTTTTGCCTGCTTCTCCTCGTCTCCTTCAATCTGAAGCCTTATGTAGGTCAGGCTTGGCTTAAGCAGATTTCCTGAACCTGCGTCAGCTTAAGCTGAAGGAATTTTAATAAACCCTCCCTTGTAGGCGTGGGCCTAAATGAGACAAGCCTAGTTAAGCCTGATCTTTTTCTGTTTGTGAAAAAGAGCCGAGCAGAGCTAGGATCTGCGTGGTGGTTTCAGGAACTGCTTCTTCAAGCTGGAGAGAACGATGGTTGGGAAGGCCAGGTCCTCGAATTTTACCTTGTCTGAAAAGCTCGATTTGCTGAAACTTGTCAAGCCGTATGTTAAGATTCTCGAAGAGCACACCAACAAGCACTCGGTCATAGTGGAGAAAAACAAATGCTGGGACATCATAGCCGATAACTACAATGCCATTGGAGCTGACCGCCCTCCTCGCACCGCGCAGGGCCTGCGCACCTTGTACAAGAGGCTCAAGGAATACGCCAAGCAGGAGCTACTGCAGCAAAAAGAGAGCCTTTCTGATTATAAAAGCTACATCTCTGAACCAACCAAGAAAGTTGTGGAGATGATCCCCCAGATTTCCAGCGTGTGCTTGAGGGAGAGGAGCAATCTGCCATGGTAAGTTGACTTTTACATTGTGCCTGGATGGCCGCTATAGCGCCTCCTGTCTTCTCTGGCCATCCCCTTTTGAGCTACATGCCTTAGCCTTTGGGAAAAGTTAAAACCTTGTGATTATGGTTATTTTTTACTTCTTTAATTTTTAAACAGTGACTGACTTTTCTGTTCAACTTCCAGCCGCATTTCAAAAGATCTTATTGTCAGACCCTTGGCAAGTGAGGGTTAAGAAAGAATCCAAGGGAAATAGGAGCTCCAACTTTTACCCCTCCCCTTTTAATAGGCATAGCATTCAAACACTGACCAAGCAAAAGGCTGTTCTACATTTAAGGTAGTACTGCGGTCAACTTGCCTCTGCATACGGAAGCTGATGCCTGTTTTGGATAATATCTATCTACATAAAGTCGAGCAGGAGAACAAAGGAGCCTCTCTCAGTACAGTGTGCCCAGTCAAGGATTATGTTAATCTCTCAGGGTGGAATACATTTTGATTGAATTTAGACCTTTTAAATGATTTTACTTCGCATGCTACCATGCCTTTTTAAACAATGCAAATGGATTGTTTTAAACAATCACATTCTCGGAGGCCAGTATGCAAATTAATGCTCTAATTTAAACTGCAAAAAAGAGGGTATGGAGCGCATTTACAGGGGTCGTGCGCAGACAGATCGGAACACTGCAGTCACACAAAAGTCTTCATATTTTCCAGCAGCCTTTTAGTGTAGAATCAAATCGGAGCCTCTCTAGATTTGAGCCAGACGTAGAGCAGGCAGGCTGTCTTCAAGCTTTCTTGCAGGGCCTTTTGCTTATGCCGCCCTCCCCCTCTACAACTGACTTGCAAAACACGGCTGCTCAAAAGCTTCTCAGACCAGATTTGTCCTGTGCCTGGATGCAGACATTTTAAAAACCAGGGGGAGTCGAGAAGCTCTCTTCCTTACTCCTGTCGCAAGCCATTTAAATTCATGTCACTTACTGTGCAAAACAAATATGTTAATCTGAGTTTCCGGGAAAACTGGCATGTTTGTGCACACTGGCCAGTCCTTGATTTGTACTGCCTCTGGTTGCTCTGAATGGTAACAGTTGTCTAAATCCCACCATGGCAGATGCTGTAAAAATAACATGTGGTGGTGGGCCTTTTGGTGAAATAATTCTGTATTGCCTAGGGTAAATAAGGTGTAGTCAAAATGGACTTTTTCAGCACAATCCTTTATCTTTCTACTCAGAAGTAAGCCCCTGTTGAGTTCACTCAGGCATACTCCCATCTAAGTACTGTATGTATAAATCTGTAATAGCATGTTAGAAGGGTGTGTGTATATAATTTCCACAATACTGATGTAGATTGAAATGGTCAGCATAAGCCAGAAGTATGGGGCCACTTTTTGGGTGGTCATATACTCTTCCTTTAACCCCTTAGCCAATACAGCAGGTTTCTTTTGTAGCTTAATAATTTTGTAGTAGTGGAAATGGGTGGATTTGTAATTAGCTGTATTTTATTTTTGTATTGTGTAAGCCATTTTGGGTGCTGGGTGAGCAGCACAAATGTGGCACACAAATGTTTTGAAAACATTAATAGCTTGCACCTTAAAGACCATTGAAATCTGAAAGAGTTTTTTTTTTTATTCAATAATAAATGTTTTTCAAAAGCATCAGTTCACTTACAGTTGGAGAAACAATCCCCTGATCCTGACCATATTATGTTGGAGTAAGTTTCATTAATCTGAATGACACTGACTTCCTTGTAGTTGTTTGGGATCTAAGTGAAAAGCTTTTCTAAATCCTTTTTATACATAATATATTCCTTTTTTTCAAGAGAGAACTTGTGGACCAAATTGGCCATCCTCCCAACCAACCGAGGTTCTGCCTCTTCATCTCTCCACCGCTTCCCATGACTATTGTTTCCGTGTCAGTCTCTGCTGTCTGGAAACCATTAATTTCTTCCTCCCATTTGATTAACAGAAACCTGATACGTAGGACCATTGAGTCATGGAATGGGGTTGGCCAACAGGGATAGATAAAAATGATGCATAGCTCCAAATTTCCAGTTCCCAATCAAAAGTCACAATTGAGAAGTAGAAACACAATCTGCTCTGCCTCATCTCTCTAAAATACTCCAGTGGCTGGATGAAGTGGTGGAGTAATAAACTGAGTCTGAAATCATAGCATGATGGAGGCTCTGTGGTTGAGTCCAGGAAACTGGACTCGTTGAAGGAGCAGGTGCGCCATTCAGGGTGTCACTGGAGGCGCAGATGTCCTCAGTGGCTAGGAGGACCTTTTAACAGCTATGACCACTCATGCATTGGCAACCTCAGGGTTGGAGTACTGCAATGTCCTCTGCACATTTGAGGTTGTGTTGGAGGCTTCAACCAGTGTAGGACGTGGCAACTCGGTTGCTTGTGAGAGCAAACAACTGCCAGTATTTAACACCTTATCCACTGCATTTTCACTGGTTGCTAGTCTGCTACCAAGCCAAGTTCAATGTTCTGGTGCTAACATATAGAGCCCTATTCGGCTCAGGATCAGGTTGCTTGCGAAACCTTCATAACCCTTATGTACCTGGTAACTCCCTGCGTTCTACAGGAGACTTTCTTCCCCCAAATATCAAAAGCCTGCTTCACAGTAAGTTGAAGCAGGGCCTTCAGTGCGGCTGCCACTGTTTTGTGGAATAAGTATCTCTATTGAGATACCAGAGCTGCCCACCCACTACCTGTACTTTCCAGAAATAATGGAAGACATTTTTTGTTTTGACAAGCAGCATTTTTTGTTTTTCCAGCAGGTTGAAAAGGTCGCTGCCTTAGGTGTTCCTTTTTACTGTTTTTGAAACTAATTTGAGCTGTTTGTAAATTGCCTTGAGGCACATGCAAAAGGAGATTCATAACTTAATATTACTGATTAATATATTTACCCCCCCCCCAAGCTCACATTGCTTATAACAAGAGTTCAATTCGTAAGCAGCCATATGACTCATATTTTTCCTATATCCACGGGCTGGCCTATTGTGCAGTGTCATTTGACTGACATTGCCATTCTCTGTTGCCTGTTATGACCCTGAGCGGTGCTTTTGTGGGTTTTTTTTTCTTTTCATTTTGTGTATCCTGAACTGCAGTTACAATTAAATCATTATAGCTTAATTCAATTGAAAGGTGTTTGAAAAATTATTAGAGTTGCTTTGTTACCTCTTGCCAAGTAGTTAGAAAGCTCAGGGCAGCCTTTTTGAGGCCAGTTAGCTTAAGGGGCAAAAAGTATTGGGCTTTGTGCTCTCTAAGTTAATGATGTGAACCCTGTGGTCCAGGGAAACCATGGGGGGATTCACTTTGGAGCCCTAAACTGGCAGATGAGGAATGCGGTAGGCGCCTTCCTGGTGCAACGTCTCTCAAACCCCAGCCCAGCAGTTTTTCTTGCATAGTCAAGAATCAGGCCTTTGTTTACCAGTAGTCAAGAGTTAGAAACTCAGATATATAATCTAATCGCCAAATGGCATCTTAAACTTAGGTTACGGTCATCACAATGGACTGTCCAGGCACCTTCTTTTGCAATGGGGTTTTTTATATTTATTAATTACATTTTTATACCTATTTATATTTTAAATGGCAAGTCTCAAAGCAGTTTGCAACACATTAAAACATCAAATAAAACAATCCAGAATAAAATGAATTCAAGCTTTGAGGAAAATACTCCAGAGCCTTCTCTAAGCGATATTTCGCTTTCCCCAGTTGCCAGCCTTGCATCCAGAAATCTCCACATGGCTGCAGTTGGACCTGGGCCAGTCAAAAATGCTCCTGGCTCCTGGCTAATTTCCAACTGCCTGTAATATGCAGTTAGCCCCTAAAAAAACCAGTGGGTATCAAATGGTTCTCTCCCAAAAGTATGCAGGCCTTGGAGAGTAAATCTTCTATGAAGAAAGGTTCCAGGATTTGGAGCTGTTTCGTTTAGCAGAAGGGAGACATTAAGGAGGTATATAAAGTTACACATGGTGTAGGGAAGGTGGATAGGGAGAATCTTCTCTCTCTGAATACTAGGGAGGGGTCATCCAGTGAACTGGAAGGTGGTAGATCCAAGACAGAGTAAACAGAATACTTATTCATGCAGTGCATAATTAAACTATGGAATTTATTGGTTTGCACAAGATGTGGTAGAAGCCACCAACTTAGATGACTTTAAAGGGAACTCTAGACACATTGATGTCAATGACTACTAGTGATGACGGCTGTACATTACCCCCAGAATCAGAGGCGACATGTTTGTGAACCAGCATGCTTGTTCTCACATCCTTCTTTCGGGCTTCCTGTAGGTACCTGGTTTGCCACTAGGGGAAAGAGGATGCTGGTTTAGATAGACCTTTGGTCCTGGACTAGTAGGGTTCTTATGCTTTTAATACTTAAGACTCCTTGCATTGCCCCTACGAAAGCAGATTTCAGCTCCATCCCTGGACTTGCACAGTAATCAAGTACCTATGCTCTGTTTTTATAGAACACCCATGCTCTGCAGGTAGCTGACTAATAATATAGGGTTGGGCCACCCTAGTGAAACACACCATTGAATTCTGCTGTTACCCAATACCCTTGTCGAAGACGGTCACTTCCTTATGAAACTAGTAACAGCAGATTTAGTCTGGGTGGATCAGCATATGGTTTATTTGGAGGCAGTGCAGAGTTAGGAATCTAATTTGGCATTTGATGACCAATTCCAAGCTCTGTTAAAACTGACTTAACTGACTCATACTAAACAGATGCCTGACGGATTCTGAATACCAATTCCGCCATGGTAACTGTCTCTCCTAATTCTGAATCCACACTAGTGGATGAAAACTTGCATTCTTCTTTCTTATGTTTATAATATAAATGTGAATCTTTGATATAAGCTAGTTTTTGTAAGATAGCCAGTTAGCACACACTGAAGGCATTTTGTGAGAACATTAATGCAGATTTCCAGCCCCATCTTCATCTCTATTAATGTAGTAAATTATATTTCCAGCTTTCAGAATTTTGGTCGGACTGTTCACCCCAACATTACTCTGTATTGTATCTTGTTTTTCATAGATGTTTTAAAAATACTTAAGAAACAATGATAAATAGGTAAGTTGGTCCTGGTGCTTCACCAGACTGTCCAATGTCTTTTATAGCTGCTTAGCAGCTTGCTGTCCTGTTAAAGGACTTTTTGCATGGACAGAAAGCCTCCAGGTTTTAGACTACAGCTCCCATCTTTCCTTACCATTGGCTGGCTGTGTCTGATAAGGGAGGGGAGTCCTACAATATCTGGACAGTCACAGATTCCCCATCTCCAGGCTTGAGTCACAACAGTTTCTATCCTCTCTGGTTCTGGTGAGGCTAGGCTCTCCAATCCATACTCCGATCTACTTGGGCGCGGGGGAAGATATGTAATTTGGTGGAAGGGAGAAGGAAAGAGGAAGTCCTCTCCTTTATTGGAGGTTTTTAAGCAGAGGTTGGATGGCCAGCTGTCTTCGATGCTTTAGTTGAGATCCCTGCATTGTGTGGAGGGTTGGACTAAATGATCCTTGGGGTCCCTTCCAGCTCCACAGTTTGATGATCCTATGATCTTCAGTAGTCTCTCCCATATCTTCCTCCATACTTTCAAGGTCCTCTGGAAAGGTGAAAGCAAGAGAATCTTTCAGGATTTCACCTAATCTGGAGTAAGCTGAGAAGCTGATCTCGAGCCCACCTCACAGGTCCTCTGAAGGGTAGGTTAATTCACTTACCTTGCACTGTACTGGGGAACATTTGGAAGCAGCTAGAAACTTTCTCACCACTTCCAAGTGCTTCCCAGCCCAGTGCCAAGTAACCAAGTTACTCTGGCCCTCCCCACCTCCCTAGACAACCTGAGAAGTGAAGAGTTGGAGTAGCCACAAATACCGTATTTTTCGCTCCATAAGATGCACCTAGTTTTTAGAGGGGGAATGCAATAAAAATATATTTTTAAAGGGAGCGCTGAGCAGAGCCTGTATGCATCCCAGGCTCTCCTCAGCGCTCCCTTTCACGAGCCGCGTGGAGTGTGTGTGGCGCTTACAGGCTTTTCCCCAGGAGGGAGAAGGGCAGCCCATCACTGACGGGCTGCCCTTCTCCCTCCTCGGGGGAAAAGCCCCCAAGAGCCGCACACACGCTCCAAGCAGCTTGTGAAAGGGAGTGTGGCTCTTGGGGGCTTTTCTGGGAGGTGGGGGAAGGGACTGAGGGGCTGCCCACTGTCCCTTACCCCACCTCCCATAAAAGCCCGCAAGAGCCGCGAGGAGCGTGAGTGCGGCTCTTGGGGGCTTTTCCTGCCTGCCTCCCGCCTGCATTTGCTCCATAAGACGCACAAACATTTCCCCTTACTTTTTAGGAGGGAAAAAGTGTGTCTTATGGAGCGAAAAAAACGGTAATTGCTGACTACTAAAGCCAAGTAGCACTTGTGACCCCCAGAACTCAAGTGCTAAGATACTTACTTTGAATAAGGAATGCTGTAGGATGTGTGGAATATAGATGGAGAAAGAAATGCTTTGAGATAAAATATTATTCAGGCCCTCGGGAAAGGAAGCCATACAAAGCCCTTAGAGCTATACTGGCAGGAATGGTTTGAGATTTTATTGCTCCTTTCATTCAGTCAATATGATGTTGATGTTTAAAATAATCTACACTCCTCCTTTTCTCTGTATTTCTTTCTTCACTTTTTCAGTTAGATTTTATTATTCATCATATGACAAAGTCAGACAGCCTTATGCTCTATGTGTACCCCTCTCAGTGACAAATCTACATGTGAACAATGGTAGTGTCTTGTATCAAATGTTAATTCACAAGTGGTTTAGGACAGCCTTCCCAACCTGGTATCTTCCAGATGTGCTGGCTGGGGCTGATGAAAGTTGTAGTCCAAAACATCTAGAGGCCACCAGGTTGGGAAGGCTGCCTTAGAAGTTGAGTTTTTGCCTTTTTCGTGGACTAAGAAGATCCTTTTTCTTTTCTGTTAATGATGAAAATATTATTTGTCTGTTTTTAGTGCTACACCGGATAAAAAAATAGTTGCTACTACCAGCTCACCACAGTCAATGTTGGAGCACCAACCTGCTGCTATCACACTGGAGCTGGATGAAGATGAGGAGGATGTCAAGCCACCTGCATCGCTGATTGTAGAGTTACAAACACAGGAGAGCTTAGAGCAAAGAGAAGAAGAACATTTGGTCCATGGAATGGAGCGATCTCCTTCAACTTCCCTGTCTTCTGTGGATATAAGAATGTTGTCTCCATCTCCCATCCCCAGAAGAGATGAATTTTTCAGGCTTGAAACTGGAGAACGATTTAGACCGGCATGTGGGGGATATGATCCCCAGATGTTGCAAATGCTGAAAGAAGAGCACCACATCATTTTGGAAAATCAAAGGAAAATTGGGCTCTATATCCAAGAAAAAAGGGATGGCTTGAAAAGAAGGCAGCAGCTGGAAGAAGAGCTATTGAGAGCAAAAATTAAAGTAGAAAAGTTAAAGGCGATACGACTACGTAGGGATCTTCCCGAATTCAACAATCTTTGAATATTTAGCAATTCTGCTTAAAAACCAGGGTTATTTCACAATTCTTTTTGATCTAGAAAAGAAGTATTTACCCAAGTTTTGGGGGTAGGGGTATGCATGTTTTTTCCATTTTGTTTCTCATGCAAATTTGCAAAAAAATTAAAGCCATTTCTCACTGGTCTTCCCAGGTTTTCTGATTTAAAGTAGAACCAGATCTAAGACTAAAAAAAACCCCCTTTGAAATCTTATGACCACATGACTGTTAGCAAAAGCAAATGATAACTTATACAGCTGTTGTAAAATATGCTGATATTATTCTTTTTCATTTTTTGGTGAATCAGTTCTTATCTGTCCTTTGAAATACTCATTTATTTGTGAGTCAATAAACATATGCAAAATGGAGAAAAATACTATCTTTGTTTCCTCCTTTCATAAAACTTGTGGAAATGGCTGTAGTTCAAATGAAGTCAATGAAATATCTCACCAGCAATTCCTTTCTATGTTGACCTGAACAAGGGTGGATATAATGGTGGCATTCGTACATCACAATAAGCCATAGGTAACGGAATACTTTTGTGTGTGCACTGCAGAGGGCTCCTCCTTACTCCTCTAGACTACAGAAGCAACAAATCATGATCTCTGGGTCAGTGTTACATCTGAACTAGGGATCTTCATTTCAGACACACCACACTGTTAAAGCAAGTTTTGTTCTTGGCTTACCTACTGTGGTTTGTTTTGAGCAAAAGAAACTATGATTCCAGGTTCGCACATAATGCTTTGCCAGGGATTACAATTAGTTGCTCCTACTGGGTATAAAGGAGAAGTGAAGCATGCACAATATTCATGGTAACTATGGTTTATTGCAGCACTGCGGTACTTCTAATAGTCGATCAGCAAAGCCTTTTGGCCCAGATGCATCTTTACCTATCCTGCCTCCCCTTCCAGAGTCACATAAGATGTCAAGCGTAGGGCAGTTGAGCATGGCTTAGCTAAAATAGCCACAAGGGCCAAATGGGAAGTCCTAGCAGTCCTAATTAGGTTTGCAGACCAAAAGTTCCTGGTCACTGGTTTAGGGCTTATCCATACTTGCCTATTGTCTTGCTCTTCCAATCAAAGATTTGCACTTTAATGCTCTGTGTCCAAGCGGTTTTAGGGTTTTGTTTTTGCCCCAAGATTTCCTCATGGAAACCTGCTCTTTAAAGTTGAATTGGAGCAAAAATCAATTTGGGTTTTCCATGGATTGACGGTTCCTCTGACTGAGCTTCGAAGAGCAGGTTTTTGCAGGGAAAGCTCCAGGGGGCAGGGGAAAGGTGCTCAGACACTGAGTTTTAAATTGCAGAACGTGTCTGGAATGAGCAGAGGAAAGGTAAGTGTGGACAAGCCCTTACTTAGGACATGCAAACTGGGCCAGAACATACTAAAATGTAATTATAAAAGTACAATAGTGAGAGTAGGCTTTTGAAGGGGAAGTACCATAGCCCAATGGTAGAGCTCAATAGAAGGCAGCTTCCTCTGCTTTTTAAAATGTTTCTGAGTTTTAGGTGTGAAATAATTAATTATTTGTCTGTTTCTGAAGCTGCTAGCTTCTACTTGCCTAACAGTTCCAGTTGAACCAGTTTCCTGCACACACACTCTTGAATTTTGGCTTCCTTTCAGGGGGCCATCCGCCACCTAGATAAAGCTTCTTCTATTTCTGATATGTGCAAAGGATATCGCCCTGTAAAATAAGAGGCAGGGAAAGAGATTACTTCCACGTAATCTTGTTTGGTTTAGTCCTTTCATCCTTTATCCTTCTTCACCTACACTTAGGGAGCATTGCTTGAATACTCTCAATCTCCCTGCCGCCACCCCCAATCTGTGTTTCTGGGTTTTTTTGTTTTGTTTTCATGAGCTCTTTATTCCTGGAAATAAATTGGCCTTAATAAAGCTTGTAAACAGTTTAGGAGTGTAGAGATCACTGATTAAATATTTTGGAGAAGTTGCCGTAATCTTGATCAGTAGCATATATAAGTCTAGCTACCTGGTGACAAAATATGTATCCCCCTACTCCCATAAACTTCAAAACTCTTTAGAGTGCAAATATTTATTTAAAAGATTATTATGTTTCACCACTCCTTACTTACGGCAATTAACATCTTTATAGATCAGAAATTTTCTGATTTTATGGTTAATTTTAACTGATTTTATCTTTTGTAACTTGATTGCTTAGAACTCTGGTGTTAAGCAATATATACATAGCTGACATAATAAATGAACAAATAACCATAACCACTGCATTATTAAAATGAGCACAGGAACTTTCCTTCCCACCCCCTTGGTATCCCTGTGCCCAGTGCTCCCCCCCCCCCGCCAGAAAAATAAGTGCCGATACTTACCATGAAGTTGTTACAGTAAGTGCTACACTTATTAACAACCAAAAAAAGAGGTGCTGGGACTGCGTACTCTTGGATACCCCCTGAAAAAACGCACTGATGTGCCCCCTAAATCTGTTCTGGGGTTTCCCTCAACCCTCTGCAGCCAATTTGGGGAGGGTGTGGGGGAAGAGGCAGGGGCAGGGAGTTTATGACCATTGCCTGGATCGTACTCAGCCTCATTGTTTTAACATCTGAGCTCCAGCTGTTTCTTAGCTGCTAGGACAATTAAGCAAGGATAAATGGAACTTCAGGCAAGCTTTGAAGCAGAAACTCCAGACTTTCAGATTCATGGCTGGAATTATGGCCCTCAGTCCTTTTACTTGGACCTGTTCTTGGCTTGGTTGCCTTCTGTTTGATAACATGCTTTAAAGCATGTTGAATTTGATTAGGCGCTTCAGTGTTTATATTACTTGGACTAGCTATGGTTCCGGACTTTCCTTTGTTCTTCTTTGGCTTGTTTTTCCTGGCTCCTCTTTCCGCACCTGCTCTGTTCCTCCACTTGTCTCTCCCCCACCCCTGTTCTTCTCTTACTCTTTAGCCCATACTAGGGTCGTCTTCTCTTCTTCACCTGTTTATTTTTTGGCTATAAGGTTACCTGCTTAAGCACAAATTGAACTGATGAGGGGGTTGCCCTGCCCACCAGGTGTACCCTATCAAAAGTCTGACTTCCTGCCAGTGGAGAGGTGGGTAGTGACAACCCCACTTCCTTCCTACAGAGAAGGAACTTATCACAGTAAGTACCAATGTTCACTTTCCCCCAAGAACAATTTCTGAAGAGGTTTTTAACAAAATAGCTTGTGGAATTGGACTGGCCAGAGATGACAATGAAGAAATGGTAATGGCATCTCCAGAAGCCTGCCTCCAAAATCCATTATTTTACACATACCTTCAACAGTGGTTGTGTTGAAAGCCTGAAAGCCTGGTGAAGAGGCTGACAGGTCGCGTGGGTGGAATATTTTTTGATGTTGAGTGTTTATTCAGTAGTCATTGAAGTGAAAGCAGAGGTTCATGAGTAGGCAAGAGAGGACAGGGATTGAAAATCAGGAAAAATGTCAGGCAGGGTAAAGATATTCTCAGCAAGTATATCAAAGACTGTGTTTGATTTTAATTGCCACCATTATAAGGGTCTCGACCAACTGGAAGATAGGGCTGGAGAAAATAAAAACCCGGTAGATCCTACAACTGTAAGAGCAAGGGACGTCAACTCTTTCAAAACATTTTATTCTGTCTGAATAATGTAAATATTTGTCTCTGGAACACAGTGTGCCTAGAGAGGTAAGTGGAAAACAAAACTTGTCATAATCGTGAAGTCCAGCAGTGACCAGGACAACGAGTCAAAGGCTATACTGCCACTGTCTGAGAAGCTAGACCAGATTCCTAGCTTCAGAGCCTCAGGTCTCATGTTTGGGATCAGGGGGTTCACTGATCATGAGGCTGACTGGCAGGAAGTCGCTAAACTGGATCCCATGGACCAGGGCCATAGAACTAGAACTGAGGCGGCTAATTCTGGCCTGAGAAACTGAGTGCCTCCTATGCTACCCCACCAGTCTGACAGTGCATGGGACACCTGGAGCAAAGGAGAAGTGCCTATCTTCAGCTCAAAGGGCTGGCCCTTTAAGAGTCTCTAGTGCTCCAATAAAAGAGGTGGAGGATCATAAAGATGGACTTGGAGGCAAAGGCTCACCTCCAACCCTTGTCAAGCACGTTGTTCATTAGGAGCTCTCCATGGTGCTGCAGCAATCAACCTGCCTTGCTCTGTGGGCGGCACCTCAGGACTAGAATAGGATAAAATATCTGATGCAGTCCAGAGATAAAGTTCACAAGTATCCCATTCTTTCTTTCCTTCCCTGTGCTGCAAAAAAATATTGAAATATTTTTGAGTTAGAAAAAAATACTGATATGGATAGCACTTGCTCAGGGATCTTACTAACTACTTTAGTGCAAAATGATAAGGTTAATGGGATTTTAGGAAATCAAGGAACATTTGTGTGCTTAGTTAGACTCCAGATTACTAAATTCTCGAAATTTTGCTTTTTTAATTTACACTAAAGGAAGTTGGTAGACAGGATGGGCAGAACATGAATATTTAGATACACATGACTACCTTTGAATAACCCTTATTAAAATTGGTCTCTACTATTAGTTTCCTCTTTAAATTATTGAATGAATTACATTTATGTAAATCGGGTTTATGTAATGTGGTTTGGAAAGATTATGTCTTCCCCTTCCAAGAATGTCTTTGGCTTGTCTATATGGAATTGCTTCTGCATAGCATATTAAAATGCTTAAAAAATGAATAATCTTTCTGACTTCTTCCAAGGTAATCCCACACATTCTACACAGGCAAGGATGTTCAAATTATGTAGATAGTGAGTACTAGAATAAACCATGTTTCTGCTCCACTGTAGAAAGCATGATTATTATCAGAGTAGACCCACTGAAACCAGTGTACTTGAAATTTTATTGCTTGAATTGCATTTTTCAGTATACAGTATGGTCATTTAAAAAAATAAATAAAAAGAATTATGCTACAATGTGGACAAGAGATACTAGATGGTATTAATGACTTGTCTGGGTTATATTTAAATAGGCTCAGCATTGGTTCTAGTAAACTTTCCCCCTTTTCTTTTGAAGTTATGGGAAGTACCATATACACATCTCAAATTTAGTGTGCAAGTTTCAATTTTTTTTCTTAAAAAAAGAAAGGCATATAGCCCATCTAAAAGCACGAAGAAAGGGAAAAGACTGACAGCTGAGCTAGCACTCACAGCTGTCATTTCATTTGTCTCCCTGGGCTCAGCCTGAGGGACGTGTTACAAGCGCTCTCCCTATCTTTCCCCTTTTTTGTGTGTCTTCGCCTCTACAGGTCCAGCATGCCCAGTGACAACAGCAACAGTGAGGCACCAGGAGGAGCCTGGCTGCCTCACAAAATACTTCAGCGTAGTGTGGTGCAAGGCCTCCAAGAAAAAACACAAGAAGTGGGAAGGTGATGCCATTCTTATTGTGAGAGGGAAGTCGGTGACCCTGAAAGATACAGAAGGCAGAGACATTGGAAGAGGTAATGCCAAATTAGAGTGCAACTCTGATGTGTAGAAGTTCAGCACTGCCCCCAAAGGAACGTGTGCTTGAATAAAATGAAAACAGTTGTTTGTATGGTCGGCATTACAATGGAGTAGGAAATTTGGCAGTGGCGCAGTCTTTGTCGGTGATTGGCTGAACTGTTCTTGTGTCACAGAGAAGTAGGAAAGCCAGAATTGTCTCTGGCTGCTTGTTATTGGTTATGGGCTCAGATCCAAGAGAGAAGGGCCAGGCAGGTGCATGGGATTGGGAAATGAAGAGTAAAAGAGGCAGAGGGGCTTGAGAAGGAAGTAGGTCAGAAGGAACAGAGGGACTTAGAGTATGAGTATTGGTGCTTGAGAAAGATCTGGAGGAATGTGGGGAAGGACAGGGAGGAGTCTGAGAAGAGAACTGGGAGAGAGAAGAGGGTAGTTAGGAAAAGATGCATGTGACCAGGAGCTTCAGAGTCCTGCCTCTTATTTGAAATAAGCAGCCAAATCTCAGTCTGAAGGCCCCTGAAGGCTCATGTTTAATGCACCCCGCCATTTTCGTTTTGTTTTTTTTACTCTAACTGATAAATCCAACAAATTATTTGCTTTGTTCTAATGGTTCAAAAGTATAGTAATACTTCACACCCCTTAATTCAGGGGTTCTCAAACAGACATGCATGGAGCTGGTTTGGGGAATCCTCTGGATAAGCATGAGAAGGAGGCTGCAGGGCTTTAGAGGAATCGATGAGAATTGCCTTCTCTTTCCCTTCTTCCAGCAAGGAGCCTCCATTGGATTTTGGAGCCTTTCCGTTCATGGACAGAGCACTCTGGATCCAACCTAATGTGGCCAAAGTCTTCGTCTAACTTTTACCTGACAGCTTTATTATTACTATTATTTTAATTTTCTGTTCATCTCCGCTAAACATTTTGCGGCCTTTCTTAGGTGCTGGATACAAAGTCAAAGACCTGGAGAAATTTGACCAAGGCCAGACTCTGATGGTTGGAGGGAAAGAAATTGAAGTGATGGGCATAATTGCAGAAGAGGACTTCAAAAGCGGCAAGTGTTTTCAGTCTGGTGTGAAGACTGCCGAGGAGATTTGGAACGTCTCGCAAGCTGCTGCAAAACCATTCTGCAACCCTTTCAAAAATGTATCCAAAACTAACACTGAAGGAAATCCTCCCAAAGGCTCCCAGAACTATAACCCACGTCATGATCCATGCGCACCAAGTGAGGATTTTTATGGTTCACCTGCTTTAATCTGCTTTTAACCTCTGTTTTATCCTCTTCTGAATTTGAATAGACTGGCAGGATTAGGCCCTGTTTTTTTTGGCCTCCTCTGCTCCAATATATTGGGGTGAATATTTTTTAAAATAAATTTCGAATCTACATGAGGAGATGTGCAGGGGTTGCTAGTAACAGGCAATAATACATTTAAATGGACAATCTGCAACTAATGCCCCCCCCCCATCTGATTAATTTGGAGAGGATGCTTTCTTTTCTGCAGCAGCCTAACCTTTTCCAGCCAGGGGCCCTCCAATTGTTTCTTCTTATTGTTATAAGAAAAAACTGCTCCTTTTCCCTTATGGGGTACCCAGGAGCCCATAAAGAGTCCTTTTGTAGGTTCTCTATTGGTGGGAGAAAATAACAGAGGCCAACCAGAGAATATTGAGGAACAAAGCAGCTAGTAAGCCTGATCTTTATTAACTGTTGCAACAGGGTGCTCACTGTCACATGCAAGAGACAGGAGGGACACCGAACCTTGCGCTCAAGCCCTTATATAGACTTTTGAATTGCCCACCCTGGAGCCCAAGACCACCCCTCCATACATCATACATACATCAGAGAAGGGGTGTAGCCCAAGACCACCCCCTAGTACATCATCCATACATCAGAGAAGGGGCGGACTACAACAGAAGTCCGAGTGCATTGTTTTTATCCTGTCTGCCAGGTTACCTGACTGGATTACCTGGGCATCCTGACCACTCTTTTGTTATGATAACTACTCAATTCCTGTTACAGGTAGGTAGCCGTGTTGGTCTGCCATAGTCAAAACAAAATAAAAGAAAAAAAATTCCTTCCAGTAGCACCTTAAAGACCAACTAAGTTAGTTCTAGGTATGAGCTTTCATGTGCATGCACACTTCTTCAGATACACTGAAACAGAAGTCACCAGACCCTTCTATATAGTGAGAAGGTGGGGAGGGGTATTACTCAGAAGGGTGGTGGGAATGGGTGATTGGCAGATAGCTGTGATGAGCCTGTTGACGACTCTTAACGACTGCAATAGGTCTTACAGGAAAAAGCAAGGGGTGAGAAGGTGAAAAATGGCTTTGTCATGTATAATGAGATAAGAATCCAATGTCTTTGTTAAGACCAGGTCTCTCCATGGTTTTAAGTTTGGTAATAAGTTGCAATTCAGCAGCTTCTCTTTCCAGTCTATTTCTGAAATTCCTTTGTAATAGAACAGCTACTTTGAGATCTTGTATAGAATGTCCTGGGAGATTGAAGTGTTCTCCTACTGGTTTCTCTGTCTTGTGATTCCTGATGTCGGATTTATGTCCGTTTATCCTTTGGCGTAAGGTTTGGCCTGTTTGTCCAATATAGAGAGCTGAAGGACACTGTTGGCATTTGATGGCATACACAATGTTAGACGATGAGCAATTAAATAGTCCCGAGATGGTATGTATGATGTTGTTGGGGCCAGTAATGATGTTGTCCAGGTGTATGTGGCAGCAAAGTTGGCATCTGGGTTTATTGCAGGCTCTGGTGCCAGTGTCCGTGTTAAGTCATTGTTCATTGCCTACAGACAGCCACCCAATCTTAAACAACTCCTAACCCACAATAATACTACTACTACTAACGGACATAAATCTGACATCAGGAATCACAAGACAGAGAAACCAGTAGGAGAACACTTCAATCTCCCAGGACATTCTATACAAGATCTCAAAGTAGCTGTTCTATTACAAAGGAATTTCAGAAATAGACTGGAAAGAGAAGCTGCTGAATTGCAACTTATTACCAAACTTAAAACCATGGAGAGACCTGGTCTTAACAAAGACATTGGATTCTTATCTCATTATACATGACAAAGCCATTTTTCACCTTCTCACCCCTTGCTTTTTCCTGTAAGACCTATTGCAGTTGTTAAGAGTCGTCAACAGGCTCATCACAGCTATCTGCCAATCACCCATTCCCACCACCCTTCTGAGTAATACCCCTCCCCACCTTCTCACTATATAGAAGGGTCTGGTGACTTCTGTTTCAGTGTATCTGAAGAAGTGTGCATGCACACGAAAGCTCATACCTAGAACTAAGTTAAAGGTAAAGGTAAAGGTACCCCTGCCCGTACGGGCCAGTCTTGACAGACTCTGGGGTTGTGCGCCCATCTCACTCAAGAGGCCAGGGGCCAGCGCTGTCCGGAGACACTTCCGGGTCACGTGGCCAGCGTGACATCGCTGCTCTGGCGAGCCAGAGTCGCACACGGAAACGCCGTTTACCTTCCCGCTGGTAAGCGGTCCCTATTTATCTACTTGCACCTGGAGGTGCTTTCGAACTGCTAGGTTGGCAGGCGCTGGGACCGAGCAGCGGGAGCGCACCCCGCCGCAGGGATTCGAACCGCCGACCTTTCGATCGGCAAGCCCTAGGTGCTGAGGCTTTAACCCACAGCGCCACCTGCGTCCCATAGAACTAACTTAGTTGGTCTTTAAGGTGCTACTGGAAGGAATTTTTTTTCTTTTATTTTGTTTTTACTCAGTTCCTGAATCCAGGTCACAGGCTCACCCTATTAATTTCTTAAATGTGCCCTTGAGACAGGATTTGTGAGCATAGAGACAATGGGGAGCCTCCCCATTTCCTTCGACCTTGCAGAGAAATATTTGAGGTCGTTTGGGAGAGACAAAATGATTTCAGGATTTTTTTTTGTGGGCTTTCAGATATGTGGTTTATACGTTTATGTATGTGCTTGCTTGGTACATTTATGAACATTTATTATATATATATGACTTTAACATTCTTATAACATTATAATTCACATCAGCGCTAACTGTTGGGCTTGCTGGCTGGTGCTGATGGGAGTTGGAGTCCAACAGCAGCTGGTAGGTACCAGGTTGGGGAAGGCAGCAGTGGCTAGTCAAATATTCCTTCATACCTTGAAGGCATATCCACACCATGCATTTAAATCAAAACAAGAGTAAAATCTATTTAGGTAACATTGACAATCACTTGCTGTTCTGCTGCTTTACTTAATCTGATAATTAAAAACATAACTGTGTTTGCCAGCTGTCGATTCTCCCCCGACCAGTAGCTTTTACTGAATAAACAGTAATGTTGCTTTCATGATTCCTGTGCTTCAAATTTAAGATTGCTTAGTTATGCTGCGCCCATCCCCAAATCACCAGCGGTTGTTCAACAAGTTGGGCTTGCCTGTGGTGGATGTTGTTGTGGACCCCCACATTGTAAACCATCTTCGACCGCACCAACGGGAAGGGATCACATTTCTTTATGAATGTATGATGGGAATGAGGTAAGAGGAGAATCATTTTGTACTTCTTTTTAAATTGCGTGAACAAAAGCTGAAGTATGGCCTTTCAGTCATCTGCAGTAAATCATACAGGTGGGCAAACTTTCTTTCTGCTTTCTGATTTCATTGGTCTTTTTAGAACCTTGGCATGGGGTGGGGGGCAGGCTGGTATCTCCGAAGTTTATTGAGAATTGGCCTATATGTCATGGGTATGCTGTAGTGGTAGGAAATGGCATAGCCCTGGTGGTTAATTCGGTTGAATTGCATTTCGACCAGCTGCAGCAGGAGGTTTCTATTAATGAATAATGCAACCGATTCTCTCCTAGCAAATTCCGCCCTCAGAGAAGCAGGGCACTCATTCGAGATACACTTGACACGTTACATATTAACAGGGAAGTTAGTGAGAAAGCTCATTGTTGAAATTGCTATGCCATTTGCTTAATATAAACTCTGTAATTTGAAGTAGGGATTTTAAACTTCAATCCTATACCCACTTACCTGAGTGTAAGCCTCATTGGACTTCTGAATAACAACAAAGGAGAAGACCACAATGAAAGGAGAAAGTTGGGATATTGATTCCTGTTCATTCAGTAAAACTGTTCCAATCTCATTCCCTTATCAGAGTAAGTTGAGAAAGCTTTTGCCAAAGTTAGGAGCTTTCTACAAATTTGATTCAGGTTGTATAAGAAAACAGCCTCAGAAACTTAGAAGGAGGTGTATTCTAAGCAAAAATACTAGATTAAGCTAATAAGCATAAATGTTATTTTGTTACTCATTTTTGTAGCCTTTTCTGTATATTAATGTTTTTACCCTTGTGGGGTTTTTACCCTTTCTGGTTTTGCACTAAATTGAATTATTTGATATGCACCTTGTAACAACATTGTCATATTATTGAAGGTGTGTGACTGAACCAACACATACAAATAGTAAGTAAATGAAATAAAAATCTAAGGCCAGGCCTCAATACATATTTTTGTGAAAAAGAAAAAAGGACTTGCATAGCTTAACAATATGGATTTTCCTAAGAATGGTTTGCAGAGAATTGCCAAGCTTTAAAAGAAGAAGAAGAAGAAAGTATCAACCATGCAATTGTCTTTTTTCAGAGTAAGCTGTAGATTTGGAGCCATTCTTGCAGATGAAATGGGTTTAGGAAAAACTCTGCAGTGCATTTCAGTCCTCTGGACTCTCCTGCGTCAAGGGCCATATGGATGCAAACCTGTAATAAAACAGGCACTGATAGTCACTCCTGGGAGTCTGGTGAAGAACTGGGGGAAAGAATTTCAAAAATGGCTGGGAAGTGAGAGAATCAAGGTGTTCTTAGTGGATCAGGTGAGATAATAGTCTGGTTTGTACATCATGTTAAACCATTCTTAAACCACTGTTAATTGAAAAATGCCAAAGAACGTTCTGCAGACAGAATCCTAGAGCTGGAAGGGACCCTGCGGATCATCTAGCCCAACCCCCTGCAATGCAGGAATATGCAGCTGTCCCTTGTGGGGATTGAACCTGCAACCTTGGCATTATCAGCACCACGCTTTAACTGTTTTGTCATACACTACCTTCTTTCCACGCGGCCTACTTCTCGCCCTGAGCTGCCCCTCTTCCTGACTTCCCTTAAGGTTTTGCAGTGCCCAGCTGCTAGCATTGCCTCATCATGTCACCATTTCCCTTTCCATTGGTTAGCTCCAAGAGCGAGGGTGTGGGAATCTTAGCAGTCTTTAGCAACTTTAATCAACCTGCAGTGTTCTCCTTACATTCTCCCAATAAAGAAATGCCCATACTCCTTTGCAGCATGTGTTTTTTAGAAATCCTTTTCTTCCACTCCTCTGGTCTACCCACTGGGTCCTTGACAATTGACCCATTACCATAAATTTGAGCTCAGTAAACTTGCCGATCAGAAGGTCAGGGGTTTGAATCCCCGTGACAGGGTGAGTTCCCATTGCTCGGTCCCTGCTCCTGCCAACCTAGCAGTTTGAAAGCACGTCCAAGTGCAAGTAGATAAATAGGTACCGCTCCGGCGGGAAAGTAAACGGCGTTTCCGTGCGCTGCTCTGGTTCGCCAGAAGCGGCTTAGTCATGCTGGCCACATGACCCGGAAGCTGTACGCTGGCTCCCTCAGCCAATAATACAAGATGAGCGCCGCAAGCCCAGAGTCGGCCACGACTGGACCTAATGGTCAGGGATCCCTTTACCTTTACCTTTAAACCTTACCTGTGTTGGAGCCATCCCCCATCTCCCCTCCCCATCTGCTCCTGGATGGTTAAAAGACTGCTTTCAATAATGCGCACTTAAGTATTTTCATCTGTTTCATTTGTAATCATCAGCAGGAATAGAACCTTTCTTGAATTCCTTCCACTTACTTGGCATTCTCTCTTCTATTTCTGTGCTTTGCTATTCAGGCATAAAGTTGCTGCTACTGCGAGCTGTACCTACTTGGATAAAGTAGGTAGAGCTCAAAGCGATATGTCAAAGAAATTCCCTTTAAGTTTTCAACTCCAGCTTGAGCTGCAGCTGTGAATTGAAGTGGGGCAGGGATGGGGGTGGGGAAAGGCAGAGTTGGATGGGGAAAAGGATCCTGTTATTAGTCAGAGTTAGCAGCAACGTGAACTTCAGGAAATTTTCCAGTGAGAGTTGCTGAATGCTAAGATTGGCTTCTCTTGCTTAAAGTTGCAGTAACCTGGTGGGCAATTTGGGCAGGGCAGCAAAACAAACACACATAAACCATTGTTAGGGAGGTACTTACATTCACATGTAATACTAAGCCATAGTTAAGGTCAGTAAAGCAACAACAAACCATGGTTTGTTTTTGCAAACAAGGCATAGTTAAGGCATTTTGCTGGGTTAGTATGTAACGCTAAGCCATGGCTTATTAACTAAGATTTCTTTAAACCATTGTTTAACATGATGTGCGAACCAGGAACAATGTTCACCTGTCACCTGTAACAATGCTAGGTACTTTCCTTGGTGTTTGGATAGACCTCAGTTCTGTTTTTACTGTTGCAGAGCCTGTTAGCTGGTTTGAGAATGTTTACACTGCGCCTTGTTAGCATTTGTATTCCTATTGTAAAAAACAGTTGAAAAATCATTTTGAGTGTTGCTTTTTGCTGCTTCCCCATGTGGGGACAATAAAATCTAGATGTAACTTTACAACTCTACATTGACATGCTGTGTGGTGTTGTCAATGGAGCCACCCAAGGACTTACAACACAACTGAGTAGAAGCACCTCACCATTTGTGAATAATGAGGAGCTTTTTAGCAGCTTTCTTTCTTTCTTTCTTTCTTTCTTTCTTTCTTTCTTTCTTTCTTTCTTTCCTTCCTTCCTTCCTTCCTTCCTTCCTTCCTTCCTTCCTTCTTTTTCCGATCAGTATTGCCAGGAGGAGGATAGCATTTCCTGTTATGGGCCTACCGTGATCTGTCATTCCACCTTTCTCCTCTGCTGTCAGAACAAATGTAACAATTGATACAAAAAAGGGCAAAAAAACCCCAGAACACTAGGGTGCCTCCCCCTCACCAGAGCCATTATTCTGCTTTGCAATTAACAGAAGGTGCAACATTTTCTGATTGGAGAGTGTGCATGTGAATTAGGATGTTTATATGCACATGCATGCATAAGAAGCCCACATCATGGTCAGTGTGAGAAACAAGATGCTGGGCTTGACAAACCACTGCCCTCATCTAGCACATGAAAGCAATAGCCCTCTCTTGCTCTTCTTCCCCAGTGGCTGGTGTTCAGGGGCATGGTGCCTGTCATCTAACAGGTAGTGTACAGCCATCATGACTATTGGCCACGGATAGCTTTCTCCCGTGTGAATTGGAGTAATCACCTTTGAGAACCATCTAAACTAGCAACTATGCCCATGTCTTATGGCAGTGACATACACAGATTAACTAACTGCTGTGTGAGGAAGTAAACACACAGGCATTTTTGTTTCTTTAAACTGCCAACTTGCCCGACCCACAAAGCATTATAATTCTCTCTACGATCTGCAGGATCACAAAGTAGAAGAGTTCATCAATTCCCCACTTTATTCAGTCCTGATCATTAGTTATGAGATGTTTCTACGCTCCCTGGACCAAATACAGAAGGCACAGTTTGGCCTTGTCATTTGTGATGAGGGACATCGCTTGAAAAATGCTGCTATTAAGACGACGACTGCACTTGCCAGTCTGTCTTGTGAGAGGAGAATTATTCTGACTGGTGAGTACTTAATCATCCTGTTGCCACCAAACGGACTAGCATGGGGATAAAATAAGTGTTTGTCAAATTTATGAATGTAGCTGGAGAGGGAATACTTCTCAGGATACTACATGAAGAGTTATTTGTGTCCAAACAAGATGTTGAGATCAGACCCCTGTAGCTGGAAGCACTGTTTGCCATACAGTAAAAAAGATAAATTTACATTGTAATGCAAAAGATGAATAAAACGTAATCAGCTCGGGGGGAGGGGGGGAGCCCTTCTGAAGGTGTAAATGCATTCCTTTTCTCTTCCAAGGTACTCCAGTACAAAATGATCTGCAAGAATTTTATGCATTAATAGAGTATGTAAATCCTGGAATACTTGGTCCTTTGTCTACATACAAAAAAGTATATGAGGAACCTATTCTCAGATCCCGAGAACCTTCAGCAACAAAGGTACATTATCATCAAAATCTGGAATTGAACAGCGTGATTTAAAATTAAGGGACACCCGGTGCTTCTTGACAATATGAGGAATGAACCGTTCTTTTGGATGAGATTGTACAGAAAGGCATTACTTAACTTTACCCTTGCAGTGTTACATGTGTTCATACTTCTAAAACCTGAGTAGGATTTTCAGAATTTATTGTACAACACAAACGGCTCCATTTGGTCTTATCTCCCTATAGTGGCTTCCATTGCTGAATACTATTGAAAACTGGCAAAATGCTCATAGCTTTTGCTGAGTGGGGTGTGCACAGAGCACATCAGTATACAGAGGCACAACATATTTGGCATGATGAGTGGGAAGGGGCCATAACCTTGAAGCAGAGCCCATGTTTTGCATGCAGAAGGTCTCTAGTTCAAAAGGGGTTGGAAAAGATCCTTGCCTGAAATCCTAGAGAGCCAGTCCCCATAAACGATACAGTAGTAGCTGGACTAATGGTCCCATCTGTTACAAAGGAACTTCATATGCTCATAATATGCTCATATTTTGAGGATCCCTACTGGTATTGGATGAGTCACTCAGTATCAGGGGTGGGTGGCAGGTTTGGTGTTCATTGCAACAGTTGTCCTCAGGCACAGTACTTTACTCTTCCCTATAGGAGTGAAATGACAACTATTAACTTATGCAGGAGAAAGTTAAGGGGTGTATGTTAACAGTGGCTAAGTTTGCTTCTTCCTCATGGAAACCCTATTGTCTTAACTCTGCTCCAGATCACATTTCTTAGCCAAGGTAGAGTGGTATGCGAACTTGAGAACTGGATTTATCATTCCCTCTATTTCTGAAATTCAGGTGTGGGTGCCATTGCTTTGTGTAGCCAAGATGTCACCACCCACCCACAGTAGGGGGATGTATCAGAACTGCACATGTTCTGTACTGACTGACTGGGGAGGGGGTGGATGGAATGGAGCGTCCTGGAGGGGGACGTGTCTGCCTGACTCGAAGAGGAACACTCCTCAATACAACATTGCAGGTCTCTATATCTATAAAGGTACCCCTGCCCGTACGGGCCAGTCGTGTCCAACTCTAGGGTTGTGCGCCCATCTCACTTAAGAGGCCGGGGGCCCGGCGATGTCCGGAGACACTTCCGGGTCACGTGGCCAGCGTGACGAAGCTGCTCTGGCGAGCCGGCACCAGCGCAGCACATGGAAACGCCGTTTACCTTCCCGCTATAAAGCGGTACCTATTTATTTACTTGCACTTAGGGGTGCTTTCGAACTGCTAGGTGGGCAGGAGCTGGGACTGAAAGACGGGAGCTCACCCTGCCGCAGGGATTCGAACCTCCGACCATGCGATCGGCAAGCCCTAGGCGCTGAGGTTTTACCCACAGCGCCACCCGCGTCCCTTCACTCTATATCTATAGACCATTACTATTAAGCTGAGATTGCTTGTATGAGCCAGATTGACTGTCCTTTTCATTTACTTAGGAAGAAATTGAACTGGGAGAGAGAAGAGCAGCAGAACTGACTCGCCTCACTGGACTCTTCATTCTGAGAAGAACCCAAGATGTCATAAACAGATTCCTCCCTCCTAAATTGGAGAGCATACTTTTCTGCCGCCCAACAGCACTGCAGCTCGATCTCTATCGAAGTCTGCTGAGCTCTCCGTTTGTTAGATCTTGCCTTCGGGGTAGTCTGGAAAACAGCTCCCATTTAATATGCATTGGAGCTCTGAAAAAGCTTTGCAACCACCCCTGCCTTCTCTTCAAAGCAATAAAGGTTTGTATATTGTGCTTTGTTTAAACACATTGTTTACAAAGCATCTCACATTATCGGTGCCAAGAAAAACACATTGGACAGCATTTCAGTCAACATAAAGACCAGCAAGTATCAAAAACCACATAAGCATATCAATAAATTCACAAATTACAGTAATTCAAAATGTGTTTATCACAAAAATACAGTGAAACTATTCCCAATTATATTAATTCACCTAAAAAACCTGATTCAGCAACATGATAATCTTGTTAAGAAAGGTGCTGCTTCTATACTTCTGGGAGTAGGAGCAAACCTTGAAAGTTGTGAATAACTATGGTGCTTGCAGAGTCAACAGATCTGAGTGGGCAGTGAGAGGAAGAAACAAATTACATGCATACATTGTGTGGCAGGCACATCTCTTATTTCGGGCAGTTCACCTCCCAGCTTTTATCTGAGCTTCCCTTGTAGCCCCACCCCCATCTCTCACCTGGGGTTCAGATCATTACTCCCTCTAACACAGCCATAATGCCCTTTGATGTTTACCCTTTGGGAGTGACCTGCCCATGGCAGCTTTGGGAAAGATGCTTCCCTCCCAGATACTGCTGTGCAGATATATGCCCCTCCCTCTCGGTTTCTACTTTCTCACCTGAGCACATGGAACAGCTCTTGAGGGTTGTTAGTATCAGCAGCGGCAGCTGCAGCTGCAGTTGAAGGCATTGGAGGCAAGGATCAAATTCTTTTCCAGCCCTTCAGACGTTCTGGCTGCTGTTACAGGACAAATGAATTTTCTTTGTCTCCCTTTCCCTTTGCCTGGAGGCTGCCCTGTTTGTTACTTACTACAGCAGTGCCAGCTGCTGCTGCTGCTGCTGCCAGCACATCAGCAAAAATCCCTTGAGAAATTATGTACTTCAGAAAGTAGCCGCACCTTTTGATTTCTTCAAAAACCTCAAGCCTGGAAAGTGTGAAAATGAAATGCTAACCTTTATCAGTTCCATTTCTTACAGTCTTTATTCTCTTAGCTGGCTTCTGCACTCATTATTAATTGGGCTTTTCTTATCCTGTCTCCCCAACTCCCTCTCAAACTAGTTAATAAAAGATGTCAAGAGATGCCAGAGTATTTTATCTTGTCCTTTTAGAAAGCAATGCCTATTGCTTCTGTTGTATTATATTGCCAGTGGCAGCCATGATTCCTTCAGGGCAATCTTTTAAAAATGTATGATCTCCTTGAGGTTCCTGCATTCCAGGGGGTTGGACTAGATGACCCTCGAGGTCCCTTCCAAATCCCTACAAATCTATGATGCTACCTTTATGGAATCTTTTCCTTGCTGATTTTCCTGCCAAGGACCTGCCAAGCATCCCCTGCCTAAGATGCTTCTTTATTTGCTTTAGTGGCAACTTTGAACCTTCTGCTTGGAAATACATTATATTTATATATATTTGTGTGTGTGTGTGTGTGTGTGTGTGTATATACAGTGGTGCCCCGCAAGACGAACGCCTCGCAAGACGGAAAACCCACTAGACGAAAGGGTTTTCCGTTTTGGAGGCACTTCGCAAAACGAATTTCCCTATGGGATTGCTTCGCAAGACGAAAATGTCTTGCGAGTTCCTGCGGGGTTTTTTCCCTTTTTTCCCCCTTTTCCTAAGCCCTAAGCCGCTTATCAGCTGATCCGCTAAAAGCTGCTAAACCGCTAATAGCGCTAATCCGCTAAGCTGTCAATGGGCTTGCTTCGCAAGACCAAAAAACCGCTATACGAAGAGCCTCACGGAACGGATTAATTTCGTCTTGCGAGGCACCACTGTATATACACAAAACGTAGTCATTTCCTCTGCCTTCCCCAACACACGCACACAGTGGATCAGGCCCACAGGCGGAGGCAGGATGTGTCATAGTAAATTTTACAGGCAGCTCTCTTGTTCCATCATGATGCTGCATGTGTGCAAAAAAGCCACGGTACATAGCGTGATACCCAATTTATTAGTACTGGAATAATTGCAGTCCTGTATATAGTTTCATGGGAGTAAGCTCCATGGAGCTAAGTGGTGCTGATTGCATAGTTTAGAATTGTAAACCTTACTGAGCTTTAACAAGAGTTTTTTCAAGCCGTGCAACTTTTTGCCTTTAATTAGAAACACACACAATCCTACAAAGAAGCGTTGTCATTTAAACTGCTGGCATGGAGTGGGAGCTCTGTCAAAGGAAAAGTAAGAATTAATACTTGCAGTATTATCTACATATTCAACATTTTGGGATATTCTGTCCTCAATGCTTTATAACACCCACTTTGGCTACAGCATCCTTTTATTCACTTCAGAGCAGCTGAAGAAGGAAGAAGCAGAAATGTTTTGCTGTAAGGCTTTAATAACTTTTGTTTGTCACTGAAGGAAAAAAAAAAACAGCTTTAGTGATTAACTGCACCCTTCCAGGATCCAGAGTAAACTTGTCTGAAGTGTGGTGCTTGATGCTTTAAAAATAATATGTCATGTTAACAATAAAAGCCACCCAACTTTTAATGAACTGTTCTTTTTCTAGGACAAAGGATGTGATCCCAGTTGTGATGTACAAGAGAAACAGAACCTCCATGAGGCTTTGCTTGATATTGTTTCTCAAGAACATACCCCAACCTCTTTCTCTGAGACTGACTCGGGGAAGTTGAACGTGCTGACGCAGTTGCTGGCAGCAATTCGGGAACTGAGCCCTGCAGAAAGGTAGGAAATTGGTTTGGTCAGCTTCTCTCTCTCTCTTTTTTTAGTGTAGTTGAATCTTTTGATTTAATCTGATTTCTCTCAGATGACATACACCTAGAACAGATGATCCTAACCATCGATGTTATAATAATAATAATTTATTATTTGTACCCTGCCCATCTGGCTGGGTTTTCCCAGCCACTCTGGGTGGCTTCCAACAAAGACCAAAAATACACTAAAATGTCACACATTAAAAACTTCCCTGAATAGGGCTGCCTTCAGATGTCTTCTGAATGTCAGGTAGTTGTTTATCTCTCTGACATCTGATGGGAGGGCATTCCACAGGGTGGGCGCCACTACCGAGAAAGCCCTCTGCCTGGTTCCCTGTAACTTTGCTTCTCGCAGTGAGGGAACTGCCAGAAGGCCCTCGGCGCTGGAACTCCGTGTCCGAGCAGAACGATGGACGTGGAGACGCTCCTTCAGGTATACTGGGTCAAAGCCGTTTAGGGCTTTAAAGGTTGACACCAACACTTTGAATTGTGCTCAGAAACTTACTAGGAGCCAATGTAGGTCTGCCACATTCTGAATTAGTTGTAGTTTCTGGGTCACTTTCAAAGGTAGCCCCACGTAGAGCACATTGCAGTAGTCCAAGTGGGAGATAACTAGAGCATGCACCACTCTGGTGAGACAGTCCACGGGCAGGTAGGGTCTCAGCCTGCGTACCAGGTGGAGCCCATTTTGCATGGGCAGGAGTAAAAACAAGGCAAACCCCCTCCCTCCTGAACCACAACAATGCACCTCTTAGAACCATGCAGGTGGCATCTGGCTAAAACACTCTTGCTCAACCTCTGCCCCATGGCTATTTGTCACCCTGTGCTCTTTGAAGGAAGAAGGCTAGGTCTCTATAATGTTGTTCATCTGATAACCTGGCATTCACTGAGTTTTAGCAAAGTTGTAGCCTGGGAAGCAGGCTACTATTGAGACAGACGATTGGTCCAATCTAGCTCAATATTGTCTACAGCCCTCAGCTGCTATGATGACCCCCCCACACACAAAATAACCTCTTCCACATAGCATATGGGACCTTTTAAAAAAACTAGTTACCGCAGGGGAGTGTTACCCTCCCCTTCCCAGCTGCCTGCCTCTAATTCACCCTGCCGCAACCCGGGCAGGAATTAAGAAAATATCTCTCATTTGTGTGAATGGAAGCTTTCTTGGGAGGGGGGCAGTGCTGAGGAAGGGATGCTGCAGGCCAGATCCAAAAGTGCTGCAGACCGCATGTGGCTTGTGGCCTGGCACTTACCTGGACCTGTTCTGTGCTAAAAGGAGCCTTTCTCGACTCTATACCTAGAGGTTCCAAGGATTTGAACCCTGGATCTTTTTGCATGCAAATTATGTACCCTGCCCTTGGTACACACGCTAACGATATATACGTTTTGGAGATTTAAATGCAATGAACATGAAGGAACTGTATTAGCCAGTAACAGATCTACTGTATTCTGGATTGACAGAGTCGTGGTGGTATCCAATTACACACAGACCCTGAACATATTGCAAGAGGTGTGCAAACGCCATGGATATTCCTATGTAAGGCTTGACGGCAACACTCCCGTCTCCCAGAGACAGCAGATCGTTGATGGTTTTAATAGTAAATTCTGCCCATCTTTTATCTTCCTGCTGAGTTCAAAGGCTGGTGGCGTGGGTCTGAACCTTGTTGGGGCCTCCCATTTAATCTTATATGATATCGATTGGAATCCAGCCACGGATATTCAGGTTTGTTGTGAATGTCTGAAAAGCCTTTTACACCAGGCATCATTAGCAGCAGCTGTTTAATGGCACACATTTTTGTTCAAAGAAACATTCAGATTGATACCATTTTGTATGCAGGCCTGTGCCCTGGGGTTGCTGAGCATACTTACCAAAGATGGATGCAGGTGGAATTAATATTTTCAATTGCAGAAGTTTAACTCACTTTCTCACAGGAAATTTCAAACAGGATGCTCAAAGCCCAATTCAAATAGGCAAACTTCGCCTTCCCGAGGGCTATATTGTAGTTACTTTGAGAATAGCTAGTTGCATAGGGGTCTCATTATTTTGAGCTCAGCTGCAAGGAACGAAAATGCCATAACTGATTTATGCAGGATGGTTAAAATATCTGAAGTGCTGAATAATTCCCCTTGCATTCGTTGTCTGAACCACGCTTTGAAGTAAGCCATTGCCATTATTATTATTATTATTATTATTATTATTATTATTATTATTTTATTCAACATATACACTGCCCTATTCCTGGAGGTCTCAGGGCGGTTCACAATAAGACCACAACATATAAAATCAAACCAAAAGCAGTAACCCAATAACCCCCCCCCCAAAGCACTAGTTCCTCATGTAGCTCACTGATCTTGAAACCGAGGAAGGTTAAAAAGAAAATTTGTGATCTGACATGGAGGCCTGTTGCTCAAAGAAGTTAAAAAAAAAAGTCGCTGGGCTTGCCAAAGGCCTTGCACACCTAAAGTTGTTCTTTGGATCTTAACCATTGTTTTGCACATTATGCACAGACACACACAGGGTAAAAAAATTGTAGAGATGGCTGCTGTTTTTAATACTAAATTACTTTTAAAATTAGATGTGTATGGAGGAAACGGGCTTTCATCCAGTGGAGTCGTACATTACCTTAATTTGTTGGGAAAGGGTTAGGGATGATAGAGATGCTGTAATCATAATAAAGGGGGGGAGGAGCCTGTGTAGTTTTGACAATTCAGTTTGGTTGGTCATGGCCACTGGATGCTTTGCTCTTGAAATTGATGATACACATTCTGTTGGTTTTAATGGAGTCATCTGAAGGCCATAGTTAATATGAGTTGTTCTGTGACTGGTGCTGCCACAGCCTCAGGGAGGCCTGATTTGGAGTGGCACTGCAGAGCCGGGGAATGGGGTTTTAACCCTTTACCATTGTGCTGAGTCTCTGATAGATAATCCCTCATGCCAGAAGCTTCTATTAGCTGTGGAAGGCCTGTGTGTTTTCCTCTCTGTAGCTAATAGTGGCTATAGGGAGGGGTGCTGATTTTTGTTACGCAATTGGCAGGTGGAGGTTCAGGCTTGCAGTCCAAATACGGCATCACCCACAGCTGTTTATAAGACAGGGAAGAGATGTTGGCAGCCTCAGTTACGGTTCTCCTTCACATGTAGTTTTGGCTGGTGGGATCCACATTTTAATAAACATATATAGGTTTATGTTGCACTTGGTTTTCCTTATAAATTCCAGGACCTGATAGTTTGGGTCCGAAAAAGAACTGACAACCAAATGTTAGAGAAGCGGGTAAATTTAAATAAGGTGAAATGCTCTTGCCAGCCACATAATACAGAATAGTGTGCTCAGTCATATTTCCATTCTCCTTCCCTTTTAGGCAATGGCCAGAGTTTGGAGAGATGGGCAGAGACATACAGTGCATATTTACAGACTGCTTACTACAGGTCCGCCGCATATTTGCAAACTCTTGTTTGAGTTTGGTTCGCAGGAAACATCTCTAGATGTATCCGCTCTTAATAATTATACAGCATTTTCTGTTGGCTTTTATTTCAGGCCCTCATTTCCAGAAATAAAACCAGTGTCTCTGCTTTTTTCAATGCAGGCACAATAGAAGAGAAAATCTATCAGAGACAGATCAGTAAGCAAGGGCTCTCTGGGGCAGTTGTCGACTTTTCCAAGGGATCCGAACACATCCGTTTTTCTGTTGAAGAACTTAGAGATCTGTTCACCCTGCATGAAGAGTCTAGCTGCCTTACCCACGATTTGCTGGAGTGTAAATGTACAGAAAAAGAAGGTGACCTAGGTGAGTTTTGTTTTGCTTTCGTTCCTCCTCTCCATTGGCCACTGGCTCCTCTCCAACTCGGTATACAATTTGGCTCCCAGCTTTCCCTTAATGTCTTTATAAATTGCAAAAATAGGGATTGGTAGCTTTCAGTGGTAATTGCTTTTATGTGAATAACAAATTGCCTCTTTGTGGAACCTCTAAATCAGGGATGGAGAACCTGCTGTTGCCCTCCTGATGACTAACATCCAGCATGGCCAATGGCCAATAGTTAGAGGTGATGGGAGCTGTAACAGAATAGATTAATAGAATTGTGGGATTTGAAGGGACCCTGAGGATCATCTACCCCAGGCTTCCTTAACCTCAGCCCTCCAGATGTTTTTGGCCTACAACTCCCATGATCCCTAGCTAGCAGGGCCAGTGGTCAGGGATGATGGGAACTGTAGTCTCAAAACATCTGGAGGGCCGAGATTGAAGAAGCCTGAATTCTAGCCCAATCCCCTGCTTTGCAGCTCTCCCATACAGGGATCAAACTTGCAACCTTGGCGTTACCAGCACCACACTCTAACCAACTGAGCTATCCAGGCCAACAGCAGATTGTGGGTACGCAAGTTTCCCAGTTTGTGATCCAAACTATGCCTTTCGTGCAATAATTTGAGCCATGTTGAATCATAATCATAGGTGGTAGATTGGGGACAGATGAAAGTACAGAGTTAACCTACGAAATCCACTGCCACAAGATCTGGTGATACCCACTATCTTAGATATCTTTTAAAGGGGGATTACAGTGGTACCTCGGGTTACAGACTCCGCTAACTTCGGTTAAGAACTTTGCTTCAGCATGAGAACAGAAATCGTGCAGCGGCAGCGGGAGGCCCCATTAGCTAAAGTGGTACCTTAGGTTAAGAACAGTTTCAGGTTAAGAACGGACCTCCAGAACGAATTAAGTTCTTAACCCGAGGTACCACTTTACACAAATTCATGGAGAATGTTATCACTGGCTATTAGTGAGGATGGCTGTGTACGTATTATCTCCAGGATCAGAGACAACATGCCTCTCAATTACCACTTGCTGAGGAGAAAAAGCAGAGGACACATAGTGCTTTCTTGAACTGCTTGTGTGCTTCCAGGTACATAGAATCTGGTTGACCCCTTTGGGAAAGAGGATGCTGGACTAGATAGGCCTTTCAGTCACTCACTCTCACACACACCTACACATGCTTAAACACCTTAAACAGGGACAAATTAAGGACTTGTTCCCATGATCTTGTATCCGTTTCATAATTTCCACACTGTTCTTTGTCAAAAATAACAGATTTGGCATTTGATGTTCTTCCCTGCATCTCTAAAAATGCCATTTCTTTCAGGTCCCTCGGAAAACCTTTCTCTACAAGATTGCCAGCTTGGCCAAAGCAATGTGAAACCTGACTCAAAAAAGCCTCTCTCTATGTCACAGTTGATGCAATGGAAACACTATTCTGGGAATCACGAAAATCTTCCCGATCCCTTTCTTAGAAGAATAAAAGAAAACATTACATTCGTTTTCCAAAATATGACCAACTAAATGATGCCATCTAAACGGGGACATTAGTTTCTCCCTTAGTCACAATGGACGTTTGTGCCTTATCTTTTACAAACAAAGCAAACTAATGGAATTGTTGGGGAATTATAAAGAGCATATAATAAGGTTTATATTGGGGAAAGATTTAAGAATAAATTATGGTTGGGGAAGACATCTTGTTTACTATTACTTTTTCTGATTTGGTGTCATAAATAAAATTATTTTGTAATACTTTACTTGGAGCTAACCCAGCCCAAGGGTTTCCTTTATGTCATACGTAGAAGAGACCTTCCTATTATCATGGCTATTATTTCTGTAGCAGTAAGCCTTCATTTGTTGCTCACAGTTTCCATGTCTTCACAAGGCTGTGCTACCGTTGCGTATTCCAAGGGCTGAGCACACTCTTATGTACTTGGGCAAATACTTCTCTTATAACTTATTACTAATGGAATCACCATAGGAATTTTCTATACATGTCATGAGCATCTTTTGGATAGTCCCTTTGATGCAGTTATTGACAAATGACATAACACCAGCTGTGCGAGGACTTGGGGGGGCCAGGGAAAATATTATTAAAGTGTGCTTTTCTACAGCACTTAGTGAGTTACTATCAAATGATCTACCATTTGCATTCATTGGTCCCACTCCTGGGGTGTAGTTATTAGTCATGATCATTTCCCCTCAAGCTTGTGTCCTTGGGGCTGCCGGCTGAAATCCCACCTTCTTCCCTGACTTTCATGTATTTTAAAGAAATGTTTAAAGGAGAAGACCACAGCTCAGTGGAAAAGCCTCTGCTTTGCATGCAGAAGGTTTTAGGTTCAATTCCCAGTAAGAAGCAGTGGTGGGAAGAACTTTGGCAAGTCACCGACGTTAGTAGACAGTGATGGATGAGATGGACCTGCCATAATTTCTGAGGCCTCAGGTACGTCGCATCAGCAAGATGAAAAATATCCTCTAATAATATTTTCCATCCCAGGATGTTCTGTGCTATCACTTCGATACAGTGAGCAGACATATCTACCAAGCACAATGCTTTTCACCAAATGCTAGGCAGTGTTTGTGTTGAAACATAAAACTGCCCAGAACACTTGCTACAGCTTTTGTATTCCAATTTCATACTATTACATATAACATCTGACCAATTTCCAACAATAATTCTGTGCATGTTTATCTAACCTCTTGGTTTTATTCAATTATATCCTATAACCCAGTGATAAATGCAAACAGAATGAATACTATAAATTAAAGGACATATTACTCCACACATGCACACTTCTTAATTTATTTTGAAATGTATAGCCTGCTGTTGGAGGAATTTTCTCCACAAAGTGGACAACAATCTCCAGTAAAAACCAACTCTTCCTGACAACGAAGTAAGAATGCATCTTGAGAACAATAAACCAGCTCGGCACAACTTTAATATATCTGGAAAAAATTATCAGAGCGTTTGTTGTTCTATTTTTATTTTTATGTAATTGTTGTATGTCATATGCTGCTATTTAAACAAAGATGTATATCAGTGCAACCACGTTAGCTTTTATTCATTTTTGTCTTTAAACTATGTTATAAAGAAGAACAATAAACTAGCATAAACAATAGACTACAGAAACAGAACATAAACTTAAAACAGATGATAAAAGCAGTATTAAGAAATAAAAAACAAGAATTAAAAACTGCAGAGGAAAAAAATGTTTTCAACAAACTTCTTCCAATGGATGAGAATTCCAGAGAACTGGTGCCACAACATTAAAAGTACATGCTCAAGTCACTGCACATATAATCTAAACCTAATGGGTCCACTTGGAAAGAATCACTGCTTCAGTCAGTACAGCATGAGACTCTTAATCTCAGGTTCGTGGGTTCAAGCTGAAGTAGATGATCCTCATTGTCCCTTCCATCTCTACCATTCTATGGTTCTGCCATAAAAGATAAAAATGGGAATGTGTTTCATGTGCAGATATTTAAATCTGCCTAGTGGCGCTGTGGGTAAAAGCCTCAGCGCCTAGGGCTTGCCGATCGAAAGGTCGGCGGTTCGAATCCCTGCGGCGGGGTGCGCTCCCGTCGTTCGGTCCCAGCGCCTGCCAACCTAGCAGTTCGAAAGCACCCCCGGGTGCAAGTAGATAAATAGGGACCGCTTACTAGCGGGAAGGTAAACGGCGTTTCCGTGTGCGGCTCTGGCTCTGGCTCTGGCCAGAGCAGCGATGTCACGCTGGCCACGTGACCCGGAAGTGTCTCCGGACAGCGCTGGCCCCTGGCCTCTTAAGTGAGATGGGCGCACAACCCCAGAGTCTGTCAAGACTGGCCCGTACGGGCAGGGGTACCTTTACCTTTACCTTTAGTTTATATCAGTTTTAGCTATTTCTTTGTGAAAACGCTTAAAAGTGAAGCTGCAACCCTAGCCATACTTACTTGAGATCAGTCCCTACTGAACACAGTGGGATTTTACTTGTGAATAAACATGCATGGATTGTGCAATCAAATAATCTTTGGCACAGCATTGCCAATATGTAAAAGGAGGTTGCTGTCAGTTGGGGTGCCTTTTGTATATTCATTTCCAGACCTGAAACGGTTTTATTCCGCTTCCTTCCAAGTGACCTGATGGTGGCAGCAGAAGATCGTAGTATATCATATGGGCTTACTGAAGACTGCATAACAGAAGTACAAAACCAGGTTTTACTCAGAGTTAAATTTATATTCAACGCTGCATTGTCTACTTCAGAAGTTCTCAACCTCTTCCTGCCATCTTGGACCATTTGAAAATTGCCAGGCCCCCTCGGTGGCCATTTAATTTTTAAAATTGTTCTGCAAATCAAAGCATGCCTTGCCTTTCTAATGCAATGAATATGCCTCTGAATTTTTGAGAAGGGCTGTGGCTCAGTGGTAGCTTTGCATGCAGAAGGACACAGGTTCAATCCTGCATCTCTAGGTAGGGCTGGGAATGTTCCTATGTCTGAAATACTGGCAAGGCACTCCCAGTCAGTGTTAGGGCCGCCATATTTCAAGAAGTAAAAATCCAAAAACGCAAAAAAACCCCACACCCCATGATTTCTCGGATTACAGTGGTACCTTGGTTCTCAAACTTAATCTGTTCTGTAAGTCCGTTCTAAAACCAAAGCGTTCCAAAGCCAAGGTGCGCTTTCCCATAGAGAGTAACGCAAAATGGATTAATCCGCTCCAGACTTTTAAAAACAACCCCTAAAACAACAATTTAACATTAATTTTACTATCTAATGAGACCATTGATTCCTAAAATGAAAGCAATAAACAATGTACTGCAGTCACACAATCAATCCATCAGTAGCTGAACTGGGTTCCACACAGTCACAAAAACAAAAGCAAAAGAGACGCAAAAACAAAAATGCAAAATAAATAGCAAAAACGGACAGACCTCAGCGTAACACTCAAAACGGAAGTGTGGCACTCGGTCGGAAGTGTAACACTCAGATTGGAAGCATAACATTCAAAACGGAGCATGTTTGGCTTCCGAAAAAAGTTTGCAAACTGGAACACTTCTGGGTTTTCAGCATTTGGGTTCCAAGTTGTTTGAGTACCAAGGCATTTGAGAACCAAGGTACCACTGTACATGCTGAATCTTCAGGACAAACCTCTGCCCCGAATATTGCTTCTGCCTTTGAAATTCCAGTAATGTCCAGGATACCCCTCGTCCGTGTAGTCAGTGGTGAGCTAGATGGACCAATCAAACTTCGCATAAGGTAGCTTCCTCTGCTCCTAGCTGATTCCTACTGTGTGTTTTAATCTTGAAACCGGCTGCTGAATATCCAAATGAAAGCCATTTTGGGTGCCCTGAACTTGCGCAATTTGCAATGCGATTTCCCCTGGGGGGAAAACTTTTTTTTCCCCAGGCCTGCAAACCCCAACCACATGTTTTTGGGTGCTGTGAGTTTACAGCACCCAACATCTGTGTAGGAGACAGATCAGAGTGGTTTTTCTTAGGATGTGAGGCTGAGGAATTGGGGGGAGACCTTCCCAGGTTGGAGATGGGAGATTCAGCTCTCAGTATGCAGATGGGAGATTGAGATAAAATGGTGATAAAGGGCTATATATTTATATATATAATTGTGTTTTATGAGGATCATGAATATTGTGTATTATATTTTTTCTATATTATTTCTTTTAATACTTTGCCTTTTATTATCTTTCTATAGAAGAGTTTGGATTTTATTGCTTAATATGTTAAAAAACCTCTAATAAAATTACACACACACACACACACACACACACACAGTACGGCACCCAATATGGCCACCTCTGTTTCTCCAAATAGAATGTTTCTCCTAAACCTATTTGTTTCCTCAGACCTCTTTTTCTAATTGTATATCCATTGCGCCTGAGGAATTACGTACTATATCTAAGTTCTAATAATTTCCATGCAGGCTGGGAACATGAAACTTTGCGCATTAATAGTTCACTTTTGTTTTGAAAACCTTCCCTTTCTAATGGAGAGAAGAGAGACTGTGCATACTTAAATCTAAACTGTGTACATAGGCACCATTTGCTTACCAATAGTCACCACTAGATAAACACAATTTTACTTGCTTCAAAGCAAGTAATTGCAAATAATGTCATTGCTGTTTGCTGTTAAGGTATTGACCAAGGATGCAGCCTTTCGGGAAGAACTGGAGGGTCTGGTAACAAGAGTGTTTTTCCACCACCAGAGATGGTCAGTTCATTCCAAGGCATCTACATGGCTGGTAATTTCCAGTCAGGAAGCTGCTTAATATTGCTGCTTCAGAAGAACAGTCATGGCAGTGCATCTGGGTGAATAATGTTTCCTTTCAAACCACCTGTGCTCTTAAAAGCAGGGTTAGTGTGACTGTGTTGCTAGATGTAATCAATATGTACATTCATTTAAATAATAATAATAATAATAATAATAATAATAATAATAATAATAATAATAAATTTATTATTTATACCCCGCCCATCTGGCTGGATCTCCCCAGCTACCCTGGGTGGCTTCCAACAAAAGATTTGACTCCCTGAGAGGTATCCCCCAAAACAACCCATTTGCTAGGTAGTAAATGAGGCTGTGATGCTCTCTGCTGGCTGCCGGTACAATGTGGGGAATTCCAAGCAGAAATCGTGGCTACCATTGCAGAACACACTTGGGGCTGTCTTTTGAGACTCCACAATAAAATAAGTATAAAAATGCCAGTGTATAGTGCTTTCACCTAAACACCAATTTACCTGTATGAGACCTAGTGTGATGTAATGGTTAGATGTTTAGAATAGGAGTGGGCAGATGTGCGCTTAAAATCCTATTTGTCCACAAAGCTCACTGGGTGACCATGGACCAGCCACTAACTCCTGCATGCCCTCCAACATTTTGAAGCCAAAATCTGGGACGCCAGCTTCCTGGATGTCATCTTCCCATTTTTTACGGCAAGAGCATGGTGGTCCCTTGGGTTGCTGTGATTTTGCTTTATTTCCAGGCACAGCTTTCAAAAGCACGTGTGAGATTGCAGCCCCACAAAAGTGCTTTTTTTGGGAGGGGGAATTGTGCTGTGAAATAGTGGCAACCAAAATGGTTCTCTTGCGATAAAAAACGGAATGTCCCAGTTTTTCTGGAACACTTGCAGGGTACGCTCCTGGCATAATTCACTTTATAGCATTGGTATGTGTGGTGGTGGTGGGGAATAAAATGGGGGGAGGGTACTATGTATGCCATCTTGAGCTCATTGGAGGAAAGTTGAGCTACAAATTTAGTATGTGGAAGTGTGATTAACAGGGCGGGATCACAAAAGCAAATTCATTTCATGATTTAGGACTAGCTAACTCTCATCAGAATGTGTGATGAATTGTCTCTGATGAATATTATCACCAAGTTAACTGCAAGAGTCATGAATGTTCCATTGCCATTTGTTAGGGCTTATGTGTCCCATTGCTTTGGGTTGTTAAAACTGCAAAACTGTATTCAGTCTGCTGGAATATTCAGTAAAGTGTCAGTTTGCATTTCTTAGTACAGAAAGTATTGATCTGATGTGTAGGAGATCTTTCCTATTCTGATTAATTCAAGAGGGTTCTGGAAGCTTCTCTGCGTGAAATAAACTTCATGATGTTTGGGTTATTCCTTCAGAGAAGCTGAGTACAGCTGGTTTAAACTGGTTCTGTTATCTCTTTCAGTGAAGATCATGCTGACTATAATAGTGAGGCCGGAAGGAGCCTGGGCTCACTCTCTCTTTCTGTCTCTTTTTCTTTCTGGTGTTCTGTATGTAGTGTTAAGGTTTAGTCTCATTATAAGTTTGTAAGTTGAAGTTAAGTCTGCTGCAACTTGATTTCTTATGGACAATACCAATCCTGAATGTATTGGATTTGTGACCATTATGCTCATTTGCCTTCAGTAGCAGTAAAGCTCTGCTAGATGAAATGCCTCTGGTCTATTTTTTTGGGAATCCTGCAACATATTTAAGTTTTTACTCTGCTAACTATACATTGGAATCTGCTCTGGGTCAATATTGTGTATAATTTCAATGACATAAAGAATATGGAAAGCGCTTTGTTGGAAGAAGCAAGGGGATTAGTAGACATAGTCACTGGGGATAGATTTACGACTTGCTATTTGTCATGACTATTTGTCGGGATTATTTGTCAGGATGCGGGTGTTGCTGTGGTCTAAACCACTGAGCCTCTTGGGCTTGCCGATCAGAAGGTTGGCAGTACGAATCCTCACAATGGTGCTCAATCCCTGCCCTTTCAACCTAGCAGTTCAAAAGCATGTCAAAGTGCAAGTAGATAAAGAGGTACCGCTCCAGTGGGAACGGCGTTTCCATGCGCTGCTCTGGTTTTGGTGTTCCATTGCGCCAGAAGCAGTTTAGTCATGCTGGCCACATGACCCGGAAAAACTGTCCGCGGACAAACGCTGACTCCCTCGACCTGTAAAGCGAGATGAGCACTGCAACCCCAGAGTCGTCTGCAACTGGACTTAACTGCCAGGGGTCCTTTACCTTTACCTTTATTTGTCATGAGTCATGATAGCGATATGGAATCTCCATTATAGTCTGCCACTGAACATCCTGCGATGGGGATCAACACCGAAAAAGAGTGATTGCCCTGAAGCTCTGCTGCCCACTGTGGGAACTAGATAAACCTTTGTTCTAGCAGGGCTCTTATATATTCCTACATTCTTGAGGGTTTAAGCATGCAGAAGTAGGCAAAGCTGTCTGGGCAGAATGTGGGAGAAAGAAGAAGCTCCTGCAATTCAGCGTTGCCTGCTCAGGGACACATCGGATCTTCCCAAAATTGTTAGTGGTTCAGGAGAAGCATTAAAATCTTAAATCAAGGCTCATGTTTCATGTTGTTTTTTCCAGCCTATGATGCCAACCGTCCAATATTTACGGCTTGCAGGATTAGTGAAATAAACACTCCTGCAAGATAGCAGCCAAAGTGACCCTATTCTGTAGCTACAGTAAATCTGGAGCTGGATTTCCCCCATACACTTCCAGAAAAGGAAGGTGAATTGCTGCTGTCAAAATACCTTTGCTTCCTTTGGAGTTTTTGAGCCTGGTGGGAGCTAAAGCAATAAGAGGAAAGGTGTCCACCCATTTAAAGCACAGTGCAAGCCTGCTTATACCTCACAGTTGTAATTCCATTAAAAAAGTGACCAGCTAAAATTTTAATTGGGTGCTTAAAGCATTTTCCTCAAAAGAGTGCCTTGCGCAACTTCCTGTATGGCTGGGTCAAGCTGTTACCATTACCACCATGTATCTCAATACAATTTATCGTCTGCCTCAGTTTATCCAACAGTAACTATGGTTAAGAATTGGCTAAAATAGCACAGTGATCCAAATAATAATAATAATAATAATAATAATAATTTTTATTTATATCCCGCCCTCCCCAGCCGAAGCTGGGCTCAGGGCGGCTAACAACAATCAAAATAATTCAGCATTCTAAAAACATTCATTATAAAATTAATTAAAATCAAAATGATGGCAACCATTAAGCAAAATTCTGTGCAGATTGCCAGAGGAGGGGGTCAGGCTGCGTCCTGACCAAAGGCCTGGTGGAACAGCTCTGTCTTGCAGGCCCTGCGGAAAGATGTCAGGTCCCGCAGGGCCCTAGTCTCTTGTGACAGAGCGTTCCACCAGATTGGATATAAAATAAAAGTGAAAACAATATTTTATGTACAATAGTTATTAATATAAAATACGGTGGTGTTCATATGTATGGTTTATAAACCAAATGGCTAACTTTGCTTTGTTACAGTTGTTATACAGTGGTACCTCGGGTTAAGAACTTAATTCGTTCTGGAGGTACGTTCTTAACCTGAAACTGTTCTTAACCTGAGGTACCACTTTAGCTAATGGGGCCTCCCACTGCCGCTACACAATTTCTCTTCTCATCCCGAAGCAAAGTTCTTAACCCGAGGTACTATTTCTGGGTTAGCGGAGTCTGTAACCTGAAACATCTGTAACCCGAGGTACCACTGTATAGGGTTCCTGTCCCTTTGAAATGATGGTAGTGCAAACCTCAGTTCTATTTAAACCTAAAGCCAACTTCTTTATACCACCTCTTCCCAGTTAGGACTCCTCAACTAGGCACTGAAGACTACTATGCTTGCAGTCTTCCATCAGGTCCACAACCTCTTCCCTCAGGAGTCTCTCCTCAGTGGCAGGGCATATGCCTGTGCTGCCCAGGGTGGGTGCATGGCACGGAGGGTGCCCTCCCAGGTGCATGATAGGTGCTCGGGTGCCTGGAGTGGTGCGCATGCCCTGCAGCCTGGGGCAGAGCAAGCCACCCATGGCGGACATTCGGCGCACCGTGTGCCCGCGACTCCCAATCCGGCCCCAAGCTGTCAAAATGAAGGGGGAAGGGGGATTGCTGCTGGCAAAGCAGCAAAGCTCCCCTCTTCCCCTGACGGTTCAGGGTAGGCTTGGGAGTCGTGGATGGGTGGCGCGCCAAATGTCACCCCCCCAGCGAAGAGACTTGGGGCAGTTTGCCCCCACTGAATCCCCTTCCTCTGTCCCTGTGTCTCCTGCTGTACCTCCACAGCTTTCAGCAGGAATTCGCAATAGTTTACAGACAGGTAAAACGTTACATTCACCTATATAAATACCTTTATACGTTAAAAAATAAAAGCAAAAACTTTACCACACCCATCGAGTCAATCTCCCAATCTCTTTCTGAGAAAAACCCCACCCCACCCTCCCACTATGTATAAGGGTCTGGTGACTTCTGTTTCAGTGTACATGAAGAAGTGTGCGTGCACACGAAAGCTTATACCCAGAACAAACTTAGTTGGTCTCTAAGGTGCTACTGGACAATTTTTTAATTTCTTTCGACTGCGTCAGACAAACACGGCTACCTACCTGAATCTACAAATACCGAGAGTAATTCTTCAGAAATAAGACCCTTCACAGTAAAACTGTACCTGTATAGGAATCTTTGTATATGCGTTTTTTGTTTGTTTGTTTTACAATTGGTTAAAGTAAATCTGCATCATAGTTTTGTGTTTGAGGCAACTCAGCTTTCCCAGTGACCAGTGGCGTAGCGTGGGTTGTCAGCACCCGGGGCAAGGCAAGTAATTTGCGCCCCCTAACCCATGGATTTGCACCCCCTAACCCTAACCCCCAGATGTTGCGCCTGGTGCGGCCGGCCCCCCCCTGCACCCCCCACGCTACGCCACTGCTAGTGACATGTACCAGTATCTATTTTCTTCTTGTTCACATCATGCACAAATGACATAGCAGCTTTTTCAAAGGGAACAGACAGTGATGGAGTGCACGGCAAACTGTTTAAACAAGCTGAACTTTTAAAACTACATGTACTGGGAAGCACAGGCGCATGTAATTAGTTTTTTAATTAAAAAAAATCTACAGTGAAAAACAATAGATACAGTGTATCAAATCTGTGTAAAAGCGCAATCCTAAGCACAATTTTTACTTTTTATTTAGTTAAAGAATGTATAAACTGCTCCATATAAAACACATAAGTGATGAACAACAGTATATTAATTTACATAAGATAAAAATTGATCACTAAATAGAATTACAAAGCATTTTTTTAAATAAAAAAAATGCTGTACATTGTGCTGTGTGCAAAGTTCACCAATTCCTCGTGGTGATTGGATTGTGTGGAAATGCTTCATGGCATGAATTACAGCCACTACTCAATTGCTCATCTAGGTCAAGGTATTTTCTCAGCTTACTTGGGGATGTCCCTGATTATAAATAGCTAGGGTGTTTCTTTTCAGCCACTAGCCAGAAGGATTACTATTAAGTCTAGTTTGTACGCAGGGACATATTGGCAGGTGATGCTAATAAAATAAATAAAAATTGAGTAAGAATAAAATATCTGTATATAGTGGGCTTCCTTCAAGCTACACTGTGCAGGAGTTTAAAAGCCAGTTGTGATGGCTTCATTATTAAGGCATGGGTCACCAGAATAGTGCCCACAGCTGCATGGGTGCCTACAGAACTGTTCTCTGATACCCACAGGGTGTTCTCTAATGCCCCACCCCTGAAATTAGCCTTGAAACATATGGTAGTTTCCCCCCCCCCAAACCAAACAGCTGTGGGGGGTGTAGTCATAACTGGGGAGAAAAAAATTAATTCCCCTCTTCCCAACTGTCAGGACCGTCCCCACTGAAAATGCCCCCTACATAACAATTAGACTTCAAAGAAGTGCGACTGGGCAGAGAGACCAGAGAAGGTACCTCAGTTTACGAACTTAATCTGTTCCAGAAGTCCATTCTTAAACCAAAACTGTTTAAGGCGCGCTGTCCCTAATGAGGCCTCCAGCCACCGGTGCCCTTGCACCATTCGGATTCCATTCTTAGACCGAGGTAAAGTTTGCAAACCGGGACACTACTTCCGGTTTAGCAGAGTTCGTAAACAGAATCGTTCGTAAACAGGACTGTTCTTAAACCGAGGTACCACTGTATACGTGGGTCTCTACAAAGCAACACACAGCGTTAACAGCAAGAGACTTTATTGAGCTAACAGAGAACAGGACAACCAGGGCAAAGCAGCTGCTTATATACATTTCTGAAGGTCTGGGCCACTCCCACTCTCAACGTGATTGGCTGCCTAAAACCCCGAGCTTCAAATCATAACTCAGAGCTTAGGAACCAATGCCAATAGCCGAAATCCTGATAATGCTATGTGATTGGATATTGTGTATTGAATCAGAATCCTCCAGTCCAGACTGAAGCTCAGGAGAACACAGACCGTGGAATACGTCACAGTCTCCACCTTTGCCGCTCTAGGAATAGGACAGGAAGATAGTGATAATAGCAGTGAATAAGTTTGAAGGCTGCTATATTAAATAATGAAGGGAAAAAAGAAATGAGAACTTTGAAAGATACGACTTTCAAATGAGAAGAGCTAAACACAGCGGTCTGGCTCTGTTTGGAACATGGCTATTGTTGCTTCTAGACACCAGTGCCATATCTGATTGCGAGGGCTCACTGGCAGAGGCAAATCTTTATCAGGAGCTGCAGCTTTTATAAGCCAATGGGAGCTCCTTGGAAGATGTACTAGGTATATTCATTGATGTATTTCTTTTAAAAATTCCAGCTTAGAAAATGACTCTCAGGAAACAGCTACTTGTGATCTGGCAGGAAGAGAATAATATAGTTTGGGGTTACGAATAGTAGCAGTCTGGTGTCAGAAGTTATGGGCGTGTGGTTGTAACTAAGAGACCAAAATATTTTCCTTCCTGACTGAAACAGGGTCGGTCTACAAGTGGTGGCGTTTTTGAGGGCATTATCTCCAGTTTGATTGCAAGGATAGATTACCCTCTCTGGGCCATGTCTGCGGTAAGCTTGTTTTTTTTTTTTTTTTTACTTTTGTGATCTTGACAAGAGTCGTTTAAAATGAATCAGGCGGTGTTTCCAAAGCGTTTGCCGTTATGGGAGTGATGTTATCTTCTCCAACTTCTGCTTTAAACTAACAAGATTGCCCAAAGCTTAAAGCTTGAGATTTGCCTCAAAATCAGATCAGTTCTGAGCTCCTCTGCTTTAGAAAAATTGCAAAATATATCAGGTGGTTATGTTAGTAAGCTTAACAATGCCTTTGGTCTCCTTCACACATTAATACCTTGGCCATGTGGAATTGATAGCTCAGCTCAGCTCAGCACAGCCAGCCCACCTCCCTTTCGGTGTCCTCTGTCTTATGCAAGATAAAATACTATACTACACACTCTCTGAGCCAGACAGGAGGCTGACATACCAGATGAACTTTTACTCTTGTAAATCATTTTTAATAAGCTTATAAAACCTTTGGTTTCCCCATCTGAGGTGGCACTAGGAGAACTCTATAGGGGAATTTTTATTATTATTCACGAGGCCCGAGTCTTGGGATCTGTTTCTTTCTTTTGTTGCTATGCATTTCTGAGATCATTTGACTCATTACTCAAGAGAGTGGGCTGTGTGTGCGTCCCTTGCTATGCGCAATTGTTGCTCTCGCTGTTCTTTGCTGTGCCACTCATTCCTGGCTCCTTTGGCGTAACTGAGTGGGAACGAAGCCAAGAGTGCTGGAGCTGCTGGCATTTATTGATCGCGTCCTTCATTAAAGTACTGGCTGTGTTCACCGCTTGTTCGGGAAAAGTGGTTCCTGGATTTCATGATGTATATGTGGGATTCTAACAAGGTCCTTGATAATTCTACCAATGGACAAAATGACATTTTAAATAAAGGCACCCAATAGTCTGTCAGCCAGCAATCAAAATTCTGGAACCATTCTTTAGAACGTTTGTGTTCTACAAGTGGGGCTTGTAACAAAATGTTGCAGCATGAAGTGCTCCTGTTAAGTGTTCCAGCTAATCAGGCATGTATTCTTCCAGGATATTTCATTCTATTCTATTCCATTCTACTTAGTTTTATGTCCATCCATTGCCCTCCGTACTTGCACATCAGCTAGTGAGCATTCCGTAATGATGATAATGGTGATAATTTACTTGGAGATTCTGTCTACATGTAAAGCAGACTGTCTGCCACTGAGCTACAACTCCCATTTTAACAGTCATGGCTTCCTCCAAAGAATCCTAGGAGCTGTATTTTATCATATACCTACAGTTCCCAGCATCCTTAACAAAACAGTTCCCAGGCTTCTTTGAGGAAACCATGACTGTTAAAGTAGTATAAGAGTGCTTTAAATGCACAGATGCAACATGCGTGATCATCTTGGCTCTTCTGATGAAAAGGGCAGGTTGCACTTCTTCTGAAGACTTAGAAACTGGGTACACTTAAACGATAGCCAAAGAAACACAAACTCCAGATCAAGGTATTCCAACCACCCAGTCAGCCATGTGGTCTGCAGGCAATGGAGCAACCAATCACCTGCAAAGCTGGAAGTGACGCCGACTGCACAGTCAGCCAAAGAACCCAGTGTACTTTCAGTAACATCCCATCTCAGCACTGTCTCTAAGCACGGCAGAAACAAATCAGCTGCCGAGGGATTTTCGAAAGCAAATGAGCAGCACTGTTTAAACAAAGCAAGTGGGTCTGCAGCAAACCTATATTTGCAATAAGTAAAATGATGCCGTTTTAATCAAATGAACATTTCAAAATCAGGGTGCTAGAGTTGTGGCCTGTTTGTTGTGCCTGCCAATATACAGCTGTGGAGACCATTTGGGATACGGAACTAGGAAACTGATGTTCAGATTTAACTTTTCCTTGCTGTCTGCAAGCATTTTTCTCCAGCACATCTGTTCTTTGTGATTTGAATTGCTTTAGTTGATCCTCAGGTGGCAGGTGAATGCACTGTCTTTTCTCCCCAATGGCATTTGGGCTAGGTGCTTAACAATGCAATCCTATGCATGTGTTCTCAGAAGTAAGCCCCACTCAGGTGGTGTTTACAGGATTGCAGCCTTTGTTGTTGTTTAGTCGTGTCCGACACTTTGTGACCCCATGGACCAGAGCACGCCAGGCACTTCTGTCTTCCACTGCCTCCTGCAGTTTGGTCAGACTCATGCTGGTCTCTTCGAGAACACTGTCCAACCATCTCGTCCTCTGTCGTCCCCTTCTCCTTGTGCCCTCCATCTTTCCCAACATCAGGGCCTTTTCCAGGGAGTCTTCTCTTCTCATGAGGTGGCCAAAGTATTGGAGCCTCAGTTTCGGGATCTGTCCTTCCATTGCAGCCGTAGTTGCTTTTAACTCTCTCAGTAAATTGGCATGACAAGGTTACATGAGTTTCATGTCAGATTATGGCTTCCCCCAAAGAATCCTGGGAACTGTAGTTTGATGGGGGTGCTAGGAATACCTGACTAGAGATCCCAAGCCATGCTCATAAAGTAACAGGGAATGGTTTAAACCCATGGTGTACATATACCCTCAATTAAGGACCTTCCAGATTGATTCCCACCCAGAAATAGTGACAAACACATACTGGCAAATGAAGGTTGTGGAATTAAAGTTGGTTGGGTGTTCTTGCCCACCTGACCCGCTCCCACCCACCCTCACCCCAAATTGGACTTTTTGCTATAAAGGAAGTGATGGGGAAATGCTTTAGAAAGTTTGGGATAACAACTGCTTGACATTACATTGTATAGCCTACCTGTCAACAAAGCAGAATGCAGGCCAAATAAAGAGCCGCTACTGTCAAATCTCGGCGCAAACTTTGTGTAAACAAATCAGGATGAATGCTTATTAAACAGGTTGTCCGGAAGCCACCTTGGTAGCGTTTTCCTTTGTAACTTGCGGGCAGCAATGCTGGTAAAAAATGGGATATTCTGCGCAATTTATTCTCTTGTTGAAGGAGGAGGTTGCATTCTTCTATTCATCTAAGGGGGAAAGACTAAAATAACATTGTAGAAAAAGAGTAATTTTCAGTCTAGCATGGTCTTAAGGTCAGTTAAGACGTTTGCGACATTCCTGTGTTAATGCGTCCAAAGTGATTTTTAAGAATCGGTGGTATCACCAGCATTTTAGAGCAGAGCAAGAAGGAACTTATGGAAGTCTTTCCCCCACTTTTTTTTTTGCTTTGCTCTTGTGAAAAAGGTTCTGTACTTGCACCACCGGCATTATGTGCACATACAGAATAAGTGACTGTATGCCTGCAAATAAATTGTTTCGTTAGCAATAGTAACTCTCTCTCTCTCTCTCTCCTGCACGCCTGCTTCCGTCCAGCTGGGGGCTGGCTGTCGGGCGGACAGGCCAACGACGTCACGGAAAAGCCCTGTCTCTGATCAGATGGGCTTAATATAAACCAGGTTTGCTGAGAAAGAATTAGAGAAGCAGCCCTTGGACAGAAGAAGGATTTCCAGTGGGAGAGTGGATCGGTGTTCAACACTCTCCTGAGAACTAGGGAGTGAGATTAACGGAGTCGCCTGTGGTTGGAACAAAGAGTAAAAACATCAACAAGGTAGTGTTGACTTTAATGAGCATTGATTCGAATGCATTGCTTTAGCACTTCTGGCATGTGAGTAGATAGACAAAAATGTGCAAGTTGAAAGGGTGTTCAGAATTTGCGTCAGACCAAACTTTATTTCTTTGTTAGACTATTAAAGTAACAGCATAGTTAGCTGCACATTGCAACGAGACTGCTCTAAATGCATCAAAGGAAAGGCAAGGTGTCTTATTCTATCCCTTTTTAGAGAGCACAGTGTTAACTAGAGCCACAAAATAGTAGTAAATGTGTTCATATGTCACATATACAGAGATGAGCTTGATATCTGTTCACTATCATCTTTGGCTGAAAAAGTTGAAGTGACTAGTCAGTAAGGGAGAAAAGGAATAGTCTAAATTTGCATTGGATGCTGTTTCTGTTTCTGACCAGCATTCCTTTGCATCTCTCAACCCAAACAACAGGCAAGGCCAAATATAACAGCTTTGCAGGTTGCTGCAAAATGCATGAAAATGTGTGCACCTGAAATGTCATGGAGTGGAGTTTCCTTCTTTGCTGCATATTTCTGTTTTTAAATTGTTTGAAAGCCTCCTGAGGAAGTTCTCATGGAGCTTGTCTGAATGGCAAAACAAGTGCATTGCTTGAAAAAGAGTTGAACTTGTGAATGCTTCTGCATCTGAATTTTAAAAATGGCCTTCAACAATCTTTTGGGCAAGTGCTATGTTTGTTAGCTGGAGAGAAGTGATGTGAACTGAGAAAACTCAAGCATAAGCTTGGATAAGCAAAATGTCTAACTTAGCTGTCATGTTGGGAACTGGAGAGCATCAAAGCAACTTTCCTAAAAATGGTAGCTGCAAATGAGAATTAACTCGCTGCATTGTACCGCCCACTAACACTCAACAGTCCTTCCTGCAAAGTGTAATTAAAAGCCATCTTTAGACAAGGGGAGAGCACCCAGCTTACTGCTCCAGAGATGAATTAGGGGCTCCCCAGTTTGACTGGACTTCTTGGGCAGTAAACTGTGGTTACATATTTGTAGTGTTTCCTCCTCCTAACTGACCCTTTAAGGGGCAGAAAAAAAGGAACTTAGGCATTTAGAAAAACCAAAGCAGGGGGGAGACCCAATGATGTAACTAACACCCTAGCCTCTGACACATCTATGAAGAAATACCCTTTTGTATGGTGTAAAACCAAGTTTCTTGGTTGCTTTGGGTGTTTCCCCCCCAGATGCTGAGAGGTGACCACAACACAGATTCAGAGCATCAATCACACATGAACCACATGTCCACTTTTTAGATTGCTGCTAGTCCATATGAATGTGCAAGGTTTGCAAAGGGGGAAAGTGCTGTTGTCATGTGCAAACAGCAAAAAGATCTCAGAATAAGAAATAATCTCAAGAGGTACTTCCTATTATCATCACTCCTAGCAGCACCATTGATACTTCCAGGTGTCAAGTATTTGCAGATCTCGAGAACTCAGATATAGTACTGTTCAGATATAGAACTGTTCAGATATAGTACGCAGAAATTCAACGGTACAAATAACACTTGTGATTTTACTGTTGTTGTTTTTTAACTAGGGCTGGGAAAAGCCATGACTCTGAACAATGTCACGATGCGTCACAGCAGCAACACCTTACAATCGCAGCAGCAACGCTGGAGCATCCCAGCGGATGGGAGAAACCTGGTGGTCCAGAAAGACCCCCACGAGTGCAACCGACAGAAAAGGTACACCGTCAACCCCGAAGAGTATTACCGAAGAAGCTGGTCGTCGGAGTCTTCTGACTCTGTCATCTCCTCCGAGTCAGGAAACACCTACTACCGAGTGGTACTCATCGGGGAGCAAGGAGTTGGCAAGACAACCATTGCCAACATCTTTGCAGGCGTGCACGACAGCATGGACAGTGACTGCGAGGTGCTCGGAGGTAAGTCATTACGTTCCACGCTGCGGAGGTTTATTTAAAGCCTCTTGTGTAAGCGGCGATTAGCTCTGAGAACTTGGAGCTCCTGATATTGAGGCCGTGATTCCCTTGGCTCTTAGCCTCCAAGACGATTTTGGCACGTTGGGTGCCCAGTGATGTAGGGTGGAGATTACGGTGGAGATGGTGGAAGGAGATTCTCTGTTGTCAGTGCTTTAAATCTGGCCAAGTGCACATGAAGCAGAGTGGGGAACATTTTCCCCATGGAAGGGCTGCTTCTGCTTCTGGGCAGCTTCCCATGGGCTACAATGGGACTGGTGGGTGGGGCACCAGAGACAAGAATGGGAGGAGGAACACTTTTATTCAGTAGTAGGCTGATTTCTGCACACAGACCTCTCTGTCCAACCATCCAGGCAAGAAGCAAGCCACTATCAGAACTCAAAGAGACAGGGAAAACACCCAAGGAAGGTGCAAAGCAGATTTTGAGAGGGGTGGCCTGGAGGGATGGGGGTGGGCAGGGAAAGTTTGAAGGGCCAGATAGAGACACTTGAAGGACTTCATTGGCCCCTGTTCCTGAGGTTCCCCCCTGTCTGCATAAAGGAAGGAGATAGGGTTTATTACACCGCACCAGAAATCAAATCTTCCACATATTTATTTACTTTTAAAACAAAAAATCCTGTCATTTCCACAAGATACTCAGGACAGCTTCTCCCAATAGTGGTGGCTGTGGAGTCCATTTATCACTGGGCCTTTGGTTGTGTGAGTGCTCCCTGCTTCGAATCAGTGTGTGCCTTCTCCTCAAATATTCTCAATTACAAACCGAAATGACTTAAGTGACCATTGACTTTAACAAGTTTTACAAGTTCACAAGCTACAGATTAGACTGATATGCAAAATAGGATCGTCTCATACAGAAGCACAACAGCTACGAGCTTAAGAAATGTCTTCTTCGGGCAGAAGTTAAGTTTCTATAAGTCACAGTTGATCCGACAAGAAATAAAGAAGAAAGAGGAAATGAGAAAATAAACGTAGCTTTACGAGATTAGTACTGGTCTTGATCTAAATTAACAACCCTGTTGCAATATTCCTACCGATATGACAACAGAGTTAGAAAATTGGCAAAATAAAGAGGTTGCATGAAGAGAAGTTTGAAACCCAAGAGACTAACAATGGAATCCTATAGCTTTCATCTTGGATTCCCATCTTGCAACATGGAGCCCACTCTCACATTTTCATTTTCTGAGTGGTTTTCAACTAAGTATTATTCAGAGTAGACCCACTGAAATGAATACACTTAACTTAGTCATGTTCATTACTTTCACTGGGTCTGCAAAACTTGACTACAGTACTGCTCTTCGGGGTGGAATTAAACGTGGCACTGTTTAGGGAAGTTTTTAATATTTAATGCTGTACAGTATTGTTTTTAACACTCGATTGGGAGCCGCCCAGAGTGGCTGGGGAAACTCAGCCAGATGGGTGGGGTATAAATAACAAATTATTATTATTATTATTATTATTATTATTATTATTATTATTATTATTAACATTTCATCTGCACAAGCATCGCAGCTTGCTACGCGGAACGATTCCCCACTCTCCTCCCTCCTGCACCTTGTGCTGGAGGCTCTCTGAATGCCCCCCCAAGCCAATATCGCAGGGGGAGGAGTGGAGGCAAAAAACAGCAGTCCTTGTACAGGGCTTCTGCTGATGGGGCAGGTGCTAGGTGAGTCCCACCCTTTATTATCCCTGGACAGTGCTAATAACACACATGATTTGTTGAATTCAAAGAACATTTAGTAGTAATGATATTCGTAGTAGCAGGCATTTGGGAGCAATGATATAGCATTGCTAGGATCTCATAGGGAGTTTCTTTTTATCGTCTCTCTATTACTCAGCAGCGATTGGCAGGGTGGCCGCTGTGGGCTTTGTTATGTACTGAAATTCTCACCCTGGGCCAGCAGGGGAATACTGTAGATAACTTTCACTCAGGTCCACATATGCAAATAAGGGATTGAAAGTGACGTTCAGTGATTGGATAGTTACAGAAAGTGGTTACTGTTGCATTGTAGTGGAGCTCTAGATAAGCAAGCTGGCTGAACCCTTCAGTTCAGTTCTGTTCTGGCCTGTAAATAAACAAGAGCTGTTTGAAGAATCGCTGTGTTGTCTGATATGTTCACCCACAACTTAACAGGCTTCGTGGCCACTTCCCTTTCTATTGCCTTCTTTCACATCCCTCTCTATTGCCACTTGTCTGCCTGCTGCCTTTTCCTCTCTGCTCATTCTTCTCCCCACCTTCCCTTCACCACCTCAGGCCTCTTTCAGGCTTTTCTTTCCCCTTCCCCTCTTCTACTTTATTTCACCTGATGCTGTTGCCTTTCTTAGAGGAGCGTGGTGGGGGAACCCCTGGTTTTCCACGCCTCTCGATTTGCCCTCAGGCCACCCACCATCCCCAAATGCATTCTGAGCTGGCTGTTCTTCTCACTCTCTTTGAGCATTTTTGCCTGGCTGGAATTGGTCCCTGAACTCTTAACAACGCCCTCGCTGTTGCTTCCCCGGATGGAGGATAGAGGGGGCTGTGTGTGTGTGTGTGTGTGTGTGTGTAAAATGTAGCCCACTGCACAAAGGTGAAATTTACATTCGTTGCACCATCTACAAGAGGCAGATGAGCCACATTAGTAACCAAACACTTGCTTAAATAATTTTATTTTACCTGCTGGACTTGTTTCAATTAATTGCCACTGAGATTCTGCCTTTCAACAAGGCTTGTGCGGCATCATATTTATACAGTGGTACCTTGGGTTAAGTACTTAATTCGTTCCGGAGGTCCGTTCTTAACCTGCAACTGTTCTTAACCTGAAGCACCACTTTAGCTAATGGGGCCTCCTGCTGCTGCACAATTTCTGTTCTCACCCTGAAGCAGAGTTCTTAACCTGAGGTAATATTTCTGGGTTAGCGGAGTCTGTAACCTGAAGCGTATGTAACTGTTATGTACTGAAGTTCTCACCCTGGGCCAGCAGGGGGATACTGTAGATAGTTTTCACTCAGGTCCACATATGCAAATAAGGGATTGAAAGTGACGTTCAGTGATTGGATAGTTACAGAAAATGGTTACTGTTGCGTTGTAGTGGAGCTTTGTATAAGCAGGCTGGCTGAACCCTTCAGTTCAGTTGTGTTCTGGCCTGTGAATAAACAAGAGCTGTTTGAAGAATCGCTGTGTCGTCTGATATGTTCACCCACAACTTAACCGTAACCTGAAGCTATGTAACCCGAGGTACCACTGTATACGTAATAAAGAAACAAGAGAACATTACACATCGGCTCCAGCAAGTGGATTGTTCCCATGAAGCATTAGCAGGGTTTGCTGCTGCTTTCACTGACAAGCTAACAGGAGATAAAGGCTGGAAATCCTCTTGTACGAGTCACACCATGGTGCGAGAGCTTGGTTGCTCTTTGCCAGAGGCTTTCCCCAGCAGGTCTTACTGTGTGATTAAAAGGAGAGCCTCGGATATTAGTTATTCTTTGAGCTAATAGGCATTGGGCTGCTTTTGTTTACTATGAGGCAGGAGGGGAGACTGGAAGGGGAAGATGGAGAGATACACACACAACACCAGGATCCTCTACTTGAAGGTGATTCTCCATGTTGTGGTGGTATTGTGAAGCATATACTGGGTGCATTCTGTTGTCCTCATATATACTAATTCCAGTCTTCAGTGGGAGAGGGCTCCAGCTCAGTGGTAGAGCATCTGCCTTCCATGCAAAGGTCACAAGTTCAATCCCCAGGCTCTCCAGTTAGGCCAAGGAGAGACTCTTCCCTGAAGCCCTAGAGAGCCACTGCTCATCAGTGTAGGCCATATGGAGCAAGATGGACCCATAATATAATAATAATATTTTAAAAATTTATTTATACTCCACCCCAGCCACTCTAGGTGGGTTCCAATGTATATAAAAACACCAGCCGTTAATAGTAACAATCTGATCCAATATAAAAAGTCACAATAACTTTAAAATAAGCAACTTATATCAAACAAAGAAACATGCAAGAATCCATCAGAATCTAATAGCAAACAGCAAAAGCAAACACAGGCAAATAATAATGAAACAGTTTGCACTTATCAACCACAATAAAAAAATTACTAATCTATATTCAGTTAAAAAAAACCCCAGCAAATCACAATGCATAAAATACCACCAAACATTCTAAACCATGTAAAATGATCAAATTGAGAAACAAGGCACACAACTGATATGGTCTGACTCAGTATAAAGATAGCTTCCTATGTTCCTAGACTACTGTTGCTTACATAAGCAAAACTCAAGAGGGTCTCATCAACAGCTTGAAGGAAGGTGGACAAAAATGAGGGGTGGGGGAATTGTGATAGATTCCTAGGGGGTGAAGGGAACATGAAAACAGTCTAAGGCTCAGTGACCATTGAGTACCAACACTGGTTGCGTACACACCATGCATTTAAAATACACGACTTCCCCCAAAGTATCCTGGGAACTGTAGTTTGTTAAGGGGACTTGGAATCAGCGCCCTTAGAAAACTGCAGTTCCCATGATTCTTTGGGGAAGCCATGGCTATTTTGATGCCATTTTAAATATACAGTGCAGATGGGGCTCCAACTTTCGAAAGAAAAAGGAATTAAGATTGCAGAGATGGGGGCAGGGAATCAGTTTATCATATTGTCTGGGGAGCTTCTATAGACCAACCCTGGGGCCTCTAAAATTCTCTGAATTATAGGTTGGCTTTAGTACATAATCCTTGCCCTAAAGATAGTCGGACATGGATCACAGATGAAAGAAACTTGCAGGAAATACATTGCTGTGTCTGGCATTTTCGCACATTCATCATATTTAGCAAGAAGCACTAATGTAAGGAAGAGTTATTGCCGATTGAACATCCTACATGGGAACTGCTTGTCTCTTTTTGAAAAAAAAAAAGGCCAGCGTCCCTTTGCTTTCCACACACTTTTGCCCCAGGCGAAAGCTGCTCGCAGCGGCAATGCCTGTTCACCCATAAACTGAGTGAAAACAAATATTTTCCATTACTAAGCCTAGCTGGAGCCTTTGCGTCTGTCTGAAGCTCCCATGGGGTCAAACGTTCAGTATTTGGCTTAATTCTTCCAGTGGGTCTTCTTCTTCCTGCTCTTATTACTCTCCTTTGGATAAAGATAACTTCAGAAGAGTGAATGTAATCGTTTGTCTTACCAGCTTCATGATGTCTACCAAGGAAATTATACGTCCATGTAGCTCATGGAAACTATAAGATCTTTGCCAGAAATTGTTATTTCAATGACAAATTGTTGGAAGATTTGCATCAGAACTGAAAGAACTATATACACCCCCCCCAACACACAGCTATTTGCAAGTCTTAGAAGATGCAGGAGAAGGAACAAAGTTAATAAAAACATTTTTGGTCAGCAGTACTGCATTGTTGGTATAAATAGAATCACAGATTTGGTAAAAACCTTAAAGGTCTAGTCCAAATCCCTGCTGATGCAGGAAATCTACTGCTAGAGCACCCCTAATTGATTGCTATCCACACAGAAGCTGCAAAGCAATGGATTTTTATCTGACCTTATACGAAGGTTCCCAGATGGAAACAAACAAATCCTGATATATTTTTCATCATTGCAATAGAATCACAGGAGATCCAAAATAATAACTTGTTGTTGGAGCAAAATTATGTTGGCTCAAAAATATCTCAGCTGTTGAGTTTCAGAGAATGCTTTCCATTACGTTGTGTGGACAGGTATGGTTTGTCTGATGAAGAGTTCTCTGCAACCCCAAAGCCTGCACACTCTTACACCAGTTTAATTTGTTTTATACAGTTGTAGGATTGCTGGGAGATCCTAAATAGGAATCTTCTTTATAACAGCCTATGACATTTCCAACAGCTTTCTCTCCAGCTTTCAAGAACATTTTTTTAAAAAATGACACTGTGTTGTTTTTCTTCTAGAAGATACCTATGAACGAACCTTGCTGGTAGATGGTGAAAGTGCAACTATCATACTAATTGACATGTGGGAGAACAAGGTAGGATGAAATATTCATTTTGCCATGCTGAATTTTTCAAACATTGCTTTTGAAATTTGATTTTAAGGGATCTTAAAAAACAAACAAACATCCAAATGTTAAGCATTGCTAAATTGTAAGGCAAAGAGATGAATCATATTCAATAGGTTTGTTCTCTATCTTTATTTCATTTTTAAGCTTATAAATTCAACAACTGCTATGCTTGGGAATATATTATGATTACTATCAACATCATCATCATTTCTATACTGCTTTAATTCTTTAAGGAAAAAATCTCAAAGCAATTTACAGCCTACATGAAAACATCAAATAACACAATCCAGAATAAAACATTACAGAAGGACGTCAACTATAAAGTGTATATTCAAAGCAGCATAATTAACAGGAAACTAAAACATTATCTTAAAGATTTCAAAATTAAAATCTAATCTAAAACTAAAACATTCTCTTAAAAGATTTCAAAATAAAACATTACAAAGGAGGTCAATTACAGAATGAACATTTAATGCAGCAAAAAACAAAACCCAAACCTATTTGAAACATTTCAAAAGAAAACATTACTAAAGGAAGTCAGATATAATGCACATAAAATTATCAAGAAACTTAAATTTTCTCATAAGCATAGAACATCTGTGCTGCTGTTGCTACCAATCCAGCCAATGGTGGCGGCAGCTCAGGCTCAATGACTTGCGTCTGCACTGAGAGACAGCCAAGATGATCTCTGGCCTCTTCAGCAGCCTCAGCTTTTGTAGCTGGAGTCAGTCAGCGCCCCACCCTCCCAGGCCAGGTGGGAAAAGGCCTGCACGGCAGGGAGCAGGTTTTCCAAGAGCCAAGATGTTCTCCAATATTGAGAAGCAAAACTTGAAAAAGTTTCAAGGGGCCTTTGTGATGATTAGAAGTCTCTGAGATGAGCTCTTACTTTGTGCAGGGAAAGGTTGAATAACAGCAGCTGGTGGGCTGGATCAATCATATTTGCCTGGTGCTCCCATGTGAACCTAGCCTGACTTTGGGATCAGCCTCAGAGTTCCATCAGTCTGTTCCATCCATATATGAGATCAGGCGGATGGTGGAAAAGAGACAGGGCCTTTTTGGTGGTGGTATAAGGACTTTGGAACGTTCTCTCGGGGAGATTAGCCAGGCTCCCTCTCTTCTTATATTTAATAGTAAACTGACATTGTTGTTTAAGGGTAGCTTTCAGTAACCTGCATTTAATGATGTGTTCTTTATCACATTTTAGTACCGTTGATATCTAAGTAAGTTATACCGAGTGCACACCTATTGAATAGGTCGCACTTGTCCTCTGTTTTATGGTTGTTTTCTTTAAATTGAGCAACATTTTACTGTTCTTTTATTATGTTGCAATTTTGTGGAGCATTACTTTGTTCTTATTTGTTTTATTGCGGTGTGGTTATTTCTGTTTTAATAGAAAAATGGTATATAACTAATAAACAACTAAAGGTTGAGTTCCATGGGGCCACTGTTCGTGGGCATTTGAACTAACCACCACTGAAGTGTTACATATTTCATCCACTTCTGCAAATCTGGTCTTTCAAAGATCTAATCTTGCACAGGGCGGCAGTTCCACACCATCAGCCGGCACTTGTGGGGTTTTTTAAGGGGGTGGCACATTCCTAATGGTTGCCTGAACTGGCCCTAAATTTACTTAAATCTAAGGATTGTGGTTCGAGGACCCATGGAGGAATAAAGACACGTGGACATAGTATGTAAGGTTAATGGGCAAGAAAAGGCCACACCTTTATTGATTACAGCAAGTGAGAAGGTATTGGCTTAGGCACTGGACCACGGAAGATTTGACTCCACCCACTCAGAGAGGGGTGAGTCTGAAGAGGGGTTAACCACCAGTAGGGGGAGCCTGTTGTTGCTAATACAACTATAAGCTCTCCCCTGATGTCACCGAGGGTCGTGCCATGGCCCCCCGCCACACAGGCATCGGACAGGATCCACGACCGCCAGATTCCTTTAATGGAATACCCAAATTTGAAGGGGTAGGCGATGGCCACACCTTCCCCTTCCACACACCAACAACACATTCCAATGCCTAACCGCTAAATACCAAGAAAGCTGTGACGATTGCTACGAGGTAGGCGGAAAAAACCAAAAGGCCGGTGCCAATTTGCCAGTTGGAAAAAATTCCTACCAGGTCCCCTGGGCAACCAACCATAGGTCCATAGCAAGGTCAAGAGAAAAACTAAGCCCTAAGCCCTAAGGGAGTGGTGGGTGGGTGACTCACGAAGAAAAGGTGAGCAAATGGGCTGAATGGCTGGCGCGGCTGCATCTTGAGCAGCAAACCACGCCCCCACCAAGCCGCCCGATTGGGTGCCCAACCGGGGGCGTGGCGCGCCAGCCATATGAGTGGGGCAGGGGGCGTAACGCCCCCTGCGTGACGCAGGAATTGTCTCCCGCCCACAACACCTCCCCTCTGGAAGGATGAGAGGCCCTCTCTTAATGGGTCTTTGAGCTGTACCTTAAATCTCAATGAAGATATAATGCACCGTTTTTCTGGCAGCCATGCATTGCTAGAATTTAATAGGCGTTGTTAACGGTGCACTTATGGAAATAGTGGCAGTGGTCGAGGAAAGATTCATGACCTAGGTTTTAATAATAATAATAATAATAATAATAATAATAATAATAATTTAAGTTATGTCCTGCCCATCTTGCTGGGTTTCCCCAGCCACTCTGGGCGGCTTACAACATATATAGAAACACAACAAAGCATCAAACATTAAAAAACAGAATATCCTATATGAACAACAAACAAACCAATAAACCAATAGAAACCAATAATAACAATAACAATAATAGCAATAATAAAGAGTTTACAGTTATATCCAAATTAAAATAACCACCAACCGCAACTAAACATTTAATCAACATCAACCTGACAAAAGCAAAACAGAGGAACCAAAATTAGAACTGTTTAAAACATTTTAAAACAATTTAGCCCTTTTGTAATCAGGCCTAGTTCCAAGTAAGTTTATGGACCAAAATAAATGGCCTGGAATGAAAGTTAATGGGACAATGTTAATTTTTAAAAATGGAGCATCTTGAGTCAGCAAAGTAGGAACTACATTTGTACTGAATTAGTTGGACCATTGATCTACCCAGCCATGATTAGTAGATGTAGCCATCAGCAGCTGAAAAGTTGGTGGTATGAGCTGTGGATAAAACATGCTAAATTAATAAAAAAATAAAAAACAAAAATCTATGATGCTTCTCCCCATAATCTCCATAAACAGGCAGCACCAGTTTCTCAGGCCCTGACTGATGCAGTACTATTTGGTGACTATTCTTTCATCGTGTAGAAAAAGCAGACATTACTACACACACACACACCATCGGAACCTGCTTTATACTGAGTCATATGATAAACCACATGATAACCATTGATTTATTTAGCTCAGTATTAGCAGTGACTCTCCAGGGGATCAACCAAACATCTTAACCAGCCTTGCCTGGAGATGTGTGGGATTGCACATGAGATTTTCTGCATGCAAGGCAGAAGCTCAACCACTGGGCAATGGCCTTTTGCAAACGTACCCCATGGACACCCATTTACTTCTGTTGCATCTTTTGATGGATTACCGTTGTAAACTGCTTTGAGAGACGAGCAGAGTATAAATATAATAAATAAATACAATAAACCAAGAAGATAGCAGAGAAGATGTACATTCTGAATTTCTCCTTCTACCCAACCCAGGTGCCATGCCTTCCTTTGCATCTGGTCTCCCCATGAGGTGCAAAGTGTTTTTCGCTATATCTCTGCATAAATACATCCAGCTCCTGTATGTTTGGAAGCAGAGAAAAGGGAGTAGGAATTGATTTTTTTAAAAAAGCCTTGATGTTGAGATTCCATTTTGTTAGTTCCCTTCTCTCTCCTTGATCTCAAAGGGAAGCAAATTGGGGTTTTTTTTTTTTTACCAGTTCCTATAAAAATGCAAAGCATTTTCACACATTACATATATTATTATATGTATAATATTATATGCACCCCACGTTTCCTAAAGTAACAGCACATAAACACACCCAACAGTGCATGTAACATATAAAATAAAGGTAAAGGTAAAGGTAAAGGTACCCCTGCCCGTACGGGCCAGTCTTGACAGACTCTAGGGTTGTGCGCTCATCTCACTCTAAAGGCCGGGAGCCAGCGCTGTCCGCAGACACTTCCGGGTCACGTGGCCAGCGTGACAAGAACGCTGTTTACCTTCCTGCTAGTAAGCGGTCCCTATTTATCTACTTGAACCCGAGGGTGCTTTCGAACTGCTAGGTTGGCAGGCGCTGGGACCGAGCGACGGGAGTGCACCCCGCCGCGGGGATTCGAACCGCCGACCTTTCGATCGGCAAGTCCGAGGCGCTGAGGCTTTAACCCACAGCGCCACCCGCGTCCCCAAAACATATAAAATACTTATGTATTAATACTTATAAACTTATGCTGCAACAATATAGTAGCACAGAGGATTTTACTTTTTTATACATATTTAGTGTATGGAGGGCTTGCATCTCATTTTGCATCTAATTAGTCAATCGTATATTGACAAATAGTGGGATGCGGGTGGCGCTGTGGGTAAAAGCCTCAGCGCCTAGGGCTTGCCGATCGAAAGGTCGGCGGTTCGAATCCCCGCGGCGGGGTGCGCTCCCGCTGCTCGGTCCCAGCGCCTGCCAACCTAGCAGTTCGAAAGCACCCCCGGGTGCAAGTAGATAAATAGGGACCACTTACTGGTGGGAAGGTAAACGGCGTTTCCGTGTGCTGCGCTGGCTCGCCAGATGCAGCTTTGTCACGCTGGCCACGTGACCCGGAAGTGTCTCCGGACAGCGCTGGCCCCCGGCCTCTTGAGTGAGATGGGCGCACAACCCCAGAGTCTGTCAAGACTGGCCCGTATGGGCAGGGGTACCTTTACCTTTACCTTTATATTGACAAATGCGAGAGCAGCTTAGACCTAAGTGGGCACTTGGTGCTGCAAGAGACAGTCTGATGGTTTGAAATGGATCCCTCCTCCATCTCTCAAAGGATATATTGAAGGTCAAACGCAGAATTTAGATACAGGCTTCAACCACAAGTTAACCAATGACCACATAATGCAGCACTCATTCTGTAACCCTGAGCTACATACCAAAAGTAATGAAAATATGTTGTGGCAATATTTTGTTTGTTTCCTGTAGAGACGCAGGTCTCCCAGTTAAGACACCCAGTATATGCTGACACGCAATACAATTTATTATTATTATTATTATTTAAACAGGGTGAAAACGGATGGCTCCAAGATCACTGCATGCAGGTTGGGGATGCATATTTGATTGTCTATTCCATCACGGACCGTGCAAGCTTTGAGAGAGCATCTGAGCTCAGGATACAGCTCCGCAGGGCACGCCAGACAGAAGACATTCCCATTATTTTAGTGGGCAACAAAAGTGATCTCGTTAGGTGCCGGGAAGTCTCTGTTTCAGGTAGGAGCTACTAGATGTCAACTGTTAGTGCTGTTTGCTTTGCTTCTACGCTTTTAACACTAACCCTGCTCAGAGAGTTTGTAATCTTAGATATGTCTACACTACAAATAACAACGTGTTCAGCTGTGTCTTTCTCCCAAGAAACCTCGGAAAATTTCATTCTACATGGGAGATGGGACAAGGGCAGAGCCACACCATATGTTTAGAGCACACCCAATGCACACCCTTAAAACCCCATGGATCCTGGGAACCACAGAGCTACAATTTGCAGTACCTTTAAGAAATGTACTGTGGTTCTGTGGTCTAAACCACTGAGCCTAGGGCTTGCTGATCAGAAGGTCGGCTGTTTGAATCCCTGCAACGAGGTGAGCTCCCGTTCCTCAGTCCCTGCTCCTGCCCACCTAGCAGTTCGAAAGCATGTCAGTGCAAGTAGATAAATAGGTACCGCTCTGGCGGGAAGGTAAACGGTGTTTCCGTGTGCTGCTCTGGTTCGCCAGAAGCAGCTTAGTCATGCTGGCCACATGACCCGAAAGCTGTCTCTGGACAAACGCCGGCTCCCTCAGTCCGTAGAGCAAGATGAGCACTGCAACCCCAGAGTCGTCCGTGACTGGACCTAACAGTCAGGGGTACCTTTACCTTTACCTTTTAAGACATGATAGTTCTCAGGATTCTTTGGGGGAAGTCACCTGCTTTCCACATGTGTTGGAGGTGCTTTAAAGGTATGGTGTGGATCTTCTCAAATGTCAACGGTCTCACAAAACCTATAGCCATGAGGCAGGGATGGGAACCTGTGGCCCTTCAGATATTGATGGGCTCCAGTGCCCATCAGCTCCAGCCAGCATAGTCAAGGATAATGGGACTTGTAGTCTAGGAACATCAGGAGGGCCACAGGTTCCCCATCCTTGCTAACTGACTTAAGATAAGCCCTGTTCATAGGTACAACATAAATACTCGTGGGGTTGGACAATGAGTAAACACTGAAGCAGGGGTTGGAATATAATTATTACCAAAAATTAGCCATGGAATGGGCTGTCTAAGGCAGTTGTAGAATCCCCATGATTGGAAGCTTTCACAAAAGTGGTGGAGACACGCTGGGTGCCTGGGATTTTCTGTTGTTCATTCAGCTCTCTTCTTCAAAGGCAAAAGGCAAATCTCTAACAAAATTTCTAGCAAAATTTGAAATCTTAGAAGCCCAAAGTGTGGTGGCTGAAAAGGAGTTCCATTATTTAGATGGTGGAATTCAGTGCCACCATGGATGGCGGAAGCGGACAAGAAAAAATATTTAAATTTGCTATATTTGCATAATTTATGCTTGGCTCTGAATTCAGCTTTTCCTGTCATAGAATGTGAGTATGCTGGGGTAGAACTTTGATAACTTTTAGCACAGCAACCATTGTAGCCCTGATTACCATATTTTTCGCTCTATAAGACGCACCAGACCACACGACGCACCAAGTTTTTGGAGGAGGAGAACAAGAAAAAAAATATTCTGAATCTCGGAAGCCTGAAAAGCAAGAGGGATCGCTGCGCAGTGAAAGCAGCAATCCCTTTTGCTGTTCTGGCTTCTGGGATAGCTGCGCAGCCTGCATTCGCCCCATGAGACGCACACACATTTCTCCTTACTTTTTAGGAGGGAAAAAGTGAGTCTTATAGAGCAAAAAATACAGTATATGATACGTCGTCTTAAGGCAAAGGATTGGAGTGGGTGATACTCTGGGTTGTTGTCAACACCAGCTCTTGTTTCTATGAATCTACCCCAGCTCATTGGCTCTTTGTCCATTGTTTAAAATAATGTGCAGTCACCTGAGCTCTCCAGCTAGTACAATGACAAATCTCCTTCAAATGTTTTGCAGAGGGCAGGGCCTGTGCTGTTGTGTTTGACTGCAAGTTCATTGAGACCTCGGCGGCTGTCCAGCACAATGTGAAGGAGCTGTTTGAAGGCATTGTGCGTCAAGTGCGGCTCAGGAGAGACAGCAAAGAGAAGAACGAAAGGAGGCTGGCATATCAGAAGCGGAGGGAGAGCATCCCCAAAAAAGCCAGGCGATTCTGGGGCAAAATCGTAGCCAAGAAGAACAAGAACATGGCCTTCAAACTTAAGTCCAAGTCTTGCCACGATCTCTCTGTCCTTTAAGGAACATTGGATCATCCCGAGCGTTCTCTTTCCTGGACCTTCTTCAACTCTTTTCTGAACAATAAACCAATCTATATTAGATTGGTCAACAAGAAACGCAAATCTGACTTGGACTCACAGTTGTGATTATTCTGATGAAATGTGCCAGCAATAAGGACAGCCTAATGCATGCAAGGATGAAGAAATGCCATTTATACTTTCCAGTTTATAGTTTAAGTGTGTGAGTGTGTTTGGGTTGGGGCGGGACAGAACTTTTGTCTTATAAACAATAACATTCCAAACTTATAATGAGACGTGTCCAAGGGGGGAGAAAACTGTTTCCCTTGTTGCCTTTTAAATAATAGTATAAGAAATCGGAAAGCATCGTTTATAAAACGGATGCCATCTTTTTGTTATTCTTTCTTACTAATTCTGTAAGCCAATGAAAAAGGGTTCCCACGAGATATGCCTTCTCCCTAATCAACCAGTTGACTTTCTTAAGTGCCCGCAGCTGAAAATCTTTGTTGGTTTGATATCATTTATCCCAATGAATAGAAAGATATCAACTGCAGTCAGGTATTCAAGTGTTTGGTTAAATGGGAGCATTATTTACAGTGGGTTACATTGCCACAGAACACTATGGGAGATGAATGTGAATTTCACTAAATGGATACTTGTAGTTAGAATATTGGCGATATTAACTGCTAATGGCTGTAGCCCTGAAAACCACTTACCTAGGTGTAAGTCCCAGTGAGCTCAGTGAGGCTTACTACTGTGTAGGCACGTGCAGGGTTTCACGGTAACTGTATAATAAGTGTTGAAGTGTTTCCTTGATGCATCTGGAGCCATTTGATTCTCTTAAAAAACATAGGTATAGGAGGAAATTGTAATACAACTTTCTGTTGTGTTGTAACACAAAATTGTTTATATTGATAGAATAAGTAGGAAATGTAAAACATAAAATCAAGTGCAAAATGCCAAGTTTTGGGAAAGAAAATCTCCTTTTCTAATAAACCACAAAGAGATTTTGTGCTGAAATCTCACGTTTGTATTATGCCATTGTAACTTTCTATTTATTGTCTTTCAACTATTTGCATTTTTAATGGGTGAACTGTTAGGAGTGGGAGGGAAGGGGGAGACATAGTGTTGAAATGTATTTATTAAGTGATTTCTTAAGAAAAACGATTTTATTACTGTTTTCTATATGATGTCTTTTGGACTATTTACATGCCTTGTAATAAATCAATAAAAGGTTTCACTGCCTTTGAACCTAGCAAGCAATCTCAAACTTGATTGAAGCTTAGCTCATACAAGAAAAGTTGCTGATTTGGTGTTACTTGTGAGAATGGGAAGAGAAATTTGATAGGTTCACATTTTGATGCGAAACAGCCTCATTCACAAATCAATGCATGAATTGAAAAACAGTTATTCTGTAAAAGTCACACTTCAGATTTTGCATTGCTGCTTCCCAATGAAAAAAAATGCATTTAAAAAGGGCACAATGGGGAAAGGGGCATGCAAAAACGTATATATTAGTGAAAATAACATGAGCATATTAGGAAATGCATTATAAAATTGCATTTTATTGGGGACTGAAATTGGCTTCCATTACTTATGTGTTACTTTTTGTTTCCCCTTAAACTCCCCCCACTAGCACAGCTAGGAGGCAAGGTAAAGGTAAAGGACCCCTGGATGGTCAAGTCCAGTCAAGGGCGACTATGGGGTTGTGGCGCTCATCTCGCTTTCAGGTCGAGGGAACCGGCGTTTGTCCTCAGACAGACAGCATGACTAAACCGCTTCTGGCACAATGGAGCACTGTGATGAGTACCAGACCAAAGGGAAACGTTGTTTACCGTCCCGCTGGGAAGTACTTTTGAACGGCTAGGTTGGCAGGAGCTGGGACGCAGCAGCATTGCGGGGATTCAAACCGCCGACCTTCTGATTGGCAAGCCCAAGAGGCTCAGTGGTTTAGACCATAGCACCACCCACTTCCCACAGCTAAGAGGCATGGTAGACTGGATGGTTGCAGCCACTGCCATGTCTATTTTCCCTATTGCTTTTGGGGCTTACTCTCCTCCCCACCTCCATGTAGCAAAGCTACATCAGGATCCAGAGGCAATAAAGTTTTGCAGCATTACAAAATAGGGAAGTCATTGAGAGAAACCAGTGCTCGTATCAACCTTAGGAAAACGACAGCATGCCTCTTGAATTTGCACCTTAATCAATGAGTAAATATTGAGGTTGTGAGATATCGAGATTTGCTTTGCTAGGCAGCATTTATATTTTGCTTTGGAATGCAGTTTTAAGAAAGTGCTCGTGATAACTGATTTCCAAGTGCTGGTGATCTCTTAAGGAAGGAGCGATGTGTGATGGTTGTGAGAAGACCCGTATTTTCAACACAGGCCACACCAAACTGCTGTAGAGCAGGAGGTGACCAGTATTGATCAGGTTGCAGGTAAGAAGTGGTTCAGAGGCCCTTCCACTACTTCTTGTATGGGAATATACAGAGCTGTCCTATACTGAAGACATTGGTCCATCTAGCCAGTCCTGAATGGCAGCAGGATTTCAGATACAAATCTCTCTCAGCCCTAGCTGGAAATGCAGGTGATTCAAGCTGCAACCTTCTGCACACAAAGCAGTTGATCTACCACTGAGCTGCAGAACTTTCCTTACAGCCATCCCTCTCAGCCACTTTTCTAATAACACACTTTAGAGACCGGAAATGCCCTTGGCGATGTGAAAAACTGCTTGCAGGAGTGGCTCTATTTACGATACGATAATCTTTATTGTCATTGTCCCATACAGAACAATGAAATTGAAAAAACCTACAAAAGACATTCAAAAACCAACAAGCCTGCTATCCCAGCTATCCCAACCTGGTTAGCCCCCTAAAAACTCTGATACCCCATTTTTAAATACAATATACTCCCATAGAGACTCCTTACACTGCATTTAAAACTAAAATCGCATCTCGATAGGTGGCTAGTCCTGGCCTTTATAACCCTGTACCTTCTTCCAGAAGGCAGAAGCTGAAAGAGATCATTTCCAGGGTGCGCACTGTCCTGCACTATCTCTGCCGCTTTCTTATGCCACCTGGAAGCATAGATTTGATCCAAGGTGGGAAGAGTGTACCCAGTTATTCTCTCTGCAGTCTTTACAACCCTGGACAGCATTGTTTTTCCCCTGACCGTGCAGCTCACAAACCACGCACACAGGCCATAAGTTAATACACTCTCAGCAGTATAATGGTAAAATGCCATCAACAGGTCCTTTGAGAGATTGTTTTTCCAGAGGATTCTTAGAAAATATAAGGTTATTATTCATTTTAATATGTATATGCTGCCTTTTGGGCAAAAGAGGAAGAAGAAAAAGAGTTTGGATTTGATATCCCGCTTTATCACTACCCAAAGGAGTCTCAAAGCGGCTAACATTCTCCTTTCCCTTCCTCCCCCACAACAAACACTCTGTGAGGTAAGTGAGGCTGAGAGACTTCAAAGAAGTGTGACTGGCCCAAGGTCATCCAGCAGCTGCATGTGGAGGAACGGAGACACGAACCCGGTTCCCCAGATTACAAATCTACCTCTCTTAACCACTACACCACACTGGCTCCCTGTTGCAATTAAAGCTGTTTCAATGCTGTTTCAATGCTAAAAACAATGGCTGTACGAAGTCTAGGTTGTAGTTCAGGGATGGGGAACTTCAGGTCCAGGAGCCAAACAGAGTTTCCAGTCCTCTCTGTATGGCCTGTGGGAATCTTACCAGGCCACACTCCTCACTAACCCTGGCAGGATGGAATGTGTCTTTGAACTCTGATAGGCTTCTGGCTTGCCTGGATGGAAGAGGGAAGATGTTTGCTGTGTAGAACTTAGCCTACTGTACAAAAAAAAAAAAAAAAAGTAGATTCATTGCTCTGCCCTCTGGCCCGGCAACCACTTGCATGTGGTCCCCATAAACTTCCCCAGAAGAGAATGTGCCCCTCAGGCTGGAAAAAAGGGTTCCCCTTCCCTGTTGCAGCTGGTCTCTCTCTAAAACCTGTTGCTGCAGTCCATTTCCAAAGAACCCTTTACAAAGGAAATCCTCTCAATATTAGAATTTTCCTTAAACATTAAGGTTTTGTTCAAAAGCCCAGCCATGTATCTCTTTGGCCTCGTTTCTTAAAGAATCGTTCTGATAGCATGAAAATAAAGTTAACCCTCCTGAAGGGTTTTCTACAAAGGGATTAGAGAAGTAGATCGGAGATCTATTAAGCAGCCAATGGATTTGAAAAGGAAAGGAGCAGAACTGGGTTTGGGTCAGATGATCCAGTGACTCAGCCTAACGTGCTTCGAGAGACAGAAACATCAAGTTTCTGGGACAGAAACTAATAAGATAATTGCAATGTCATCTATAGAGATCTGGCAGTGGCTGTGGAATCTGTGAGTCATAGTCCTGACTGGATGACGGCAGTGATACTGAAATATATGCAGCCTCTGTATAAGGCAGGAAACAGGAGCATAGAAACCCATGATCATGTGAAAAGAAGAGCTGCCATAATAACTCTGTTTGGATAAGAGATTATTATCTATTAGACTTGTCAGATGCTATATCTTGCCCAAGGCAACCCAAAGCAACTTACAGTCCATTAGGCTAATAACATGAAATAAGAATAGTTAGAATATATTAATTTTTGGGAAGGGCTGCAGCTCAGTATTAGAGCATCTGCTTTGCATGTAGATGGTTCCCAGGTTCAACCTCCAGCACCTGCAGGTAAGGCTGGGGATGTCACCTGGATGTCACGCTGGAGAGCTACAGCCAGTTAGTATAAACTAAGCTGAGCATCTTAAAGACTACATCTTAAAAAGCAGAGACATCACCTTGCCAACAAAGGTCCGTATAGTTAAAGCTATGGTTTTCCCAGTAATGATGTATGGAAGTGAGAGCTGGACCATAAAGAAGGCTGATAGCCAAAGAATTTATGCTTTTGAATTATGGTGCTGGAGGAGACTCTTGAGAGTCCCATGGACTACAAGAAGATCAAACCTCTCCATTCTGAAGGAAATCAGCCCTGAGTGCTCACTGGAAGGACAGATTGTGAAGCTGAGGCTCCAATACTTTGGCCACCTCACCAGAAGAGAAGATTCCCTGGAAAAGACCCTGATGTTGGGAGAGATGGAGGGCACAAGGAGAAGGGGAAGACAGAGGACGAGATGGTTGGACAATGTTCTTGAAGCTACCAGCATGAGTCTGACCAAACTGCGGGAGGCAGTGGAAGACAGAAGTGCCTGGCGTGCTCTGGTCCATGGGGTCACGAAGAGTCGGACACGACTGAACGACTAAACAACAACAACAAGCTGAGCTCAATGGACAGATGATCTGATGCAGTTTAAAGCAGCTTCTTATGCTCCTAAAAGTCCATTGGAAAAATTCTGGGTGCCTCCAGGTGGGATCATAGAATCATAGAGTTGGAAGGGACCCTGAGGACCATCTAGTCCAGCCCCCTGCAACGTAGGAATATGCAGCTATCCCATTCGGGGATTGAACCTGTAACCTTGGTGTTATCAGCCCCACACTTGAACCAATTGACCTGGGTCATTGGGATATCTGCGCTGTTTTAATTTGTGTAAGCCTTCTTGAGTCCCTGCCCGGGGGAAATGTGTGATGAGTACACGCAGCTCCTTATTTGTGCACCCACACTTCGGTGCAACAGGTGTGATCCGAGGCTGTCACTGTGAACAAAAGGAGCTGCCATTCTGTGAGCAAAAATCTCCTTCCGTTCCCAGACGGATTCCTTTGAATCCAATGAAAACAAACCATTGTTTCGTTTTTATTGGCACACACGCTTTGATGCAAAGCTGAAATGTCTGTGGAAGCCATCCTACAGGAAAGACTCTGTGGTTTTAGCACACCCTGCAAGTGTCCCAGAAAAACTGAGACGCCTTGTTGTTTATTGCAAGAGAACGGCAGACATTTTGGTTGCCGTGACCTCATGTGATTTCACGGTGGGATTTTCCCTCCCTGCCCAAAGTGTGGTGTGCCCCCCAAAAGTGCTTTTTATGGGGGGTGGGGAACCCATGGCGCAAAATTGTGATCACAGCAACCGAAATGGCCACTGTGCTCTTGCGAAGATGGCATCTGGCAATATGGTGTCCTGGGTTTTGGCTTCAAGGTGTTGGAGGGTATGGTTTGGGGGAGAAAGCTCCTATTAGCACCAATGGGACCTTTCCCACCCTAAGCCTTATAGTTGTGAGGAAGGGAGCATTTGTTGTCAAAGTCGCCACTGGGATGTAGTAAACAGTCCCTGCCCCATACACTGCAGTCCCACCCACTCGAACTCTGCCCCTTATTGTCAAGGGCTGGGCAGAGGAGGAGGAGTGGTGGAGACCACCTCCCCATCCTGACCCTTCCAGGGAGGAGGAAGGGGAAGGCAGTATAGATTTACAACAGGGGTTTGTGGGAGGTCACAGCTCAGAGGCAGTTGAGGGGGAAAGTTGGGATATAATGGGAGAGAAGGAGCAGGCAGAGGTGGAGCAGCTGCTGGCTGACACATTGTCACTAGAAAGCATTTCAGACCCACCATCTCCCAGAACCCGGCGAGCCTTAAAAGTAGGAGAGCAAAGAGCTCAAAGACAGAGGGCACTTAGTGGCACCCATAGAGGAGGAGGTGATGATGATGAGGAATGAGAAAGTGGGAGGGGTGGAGCTGCACTTGGGACAACACCATTATCCAAGAGGCTGGGTTATATAGCCTCTCTCTGTAAAGTTTGAAATAAAAAAGGACTGTAATAAACTTTTCCTTGACTTTATTCTTTCCTGGGCAACCAGCCAGGAGTCGCTGACAGCATCCTGACACATATGTCTGTAATAAAATAAAACCACAGGTTAAGGTGCTCATCACCCACTTAAATACCAAACTGATTGCTGTGCTCTGTAGGTGAGGACCTCTTGAAGATACTATTGCATCAGGAGTTTCATTCCATTCAGTAAAGGAATTGTGCCTTTAGTGTTGTGGCACCCACTCCTTGGAATGCCCTCCGACTGAAGATTAGACAGGAGCCACTCTTTTTTGGCCCCTACGGAATTCCTTCCTCTTCCTACAAGCCTTTTAAAGTAAAGATCTTTCCCAACCTGCAGCTGTATTGGAATTGCTTTGAAGATCTTTTAACTGTTTGTTCGCTTGCGTGTTTTCTGCCCTGCACACCTTTAGGAGGAAGAGCCGGCTATACCTTTAATAAACAAAATAAAATAATGTCTAGTTTGACCCTGATGGCGCAAATCAGGTCATAGGCAAACATACAGAACTGGATATAGATAAATACACACACACACACCTTTGTTTGCCCTGCCAGCATCATGGCTTTCATAAAGAACTTGCCCTCTCCTCATGCTATCTTCATACCTTAGGGAAGATAAGACATATGTGTTTCTCTGCTTCAGGAACAGAGAAGAGATTATCCCTTCTCAGATGTGACAACCAGAACCGTACACTGTACAGTATTCCAAATGCAGCCGTATCATAGATCTGTAATCTTGCAGAACCCATGCCTTTTTCTGTTATTTGCATAATGACAGTATACCTTGCTTGTAAGAGTGCTGATAACGCCAAGGTTGCCGGTTCGATCCCTGTATGGGACAGCTGCATATTCCTGCATTGCAGGGGGTTGGACTAGATGATCTTCAGGGTCCCTTCCAACTCTGTGATTCTGTGATTATTATATTGGCAGTTTTATTGTTGATTCCTTTACTGATGATCCCTAGCATGGAATTTACCACTTTCACATCCACCACACAATGGGTCGACATCTTCATTGAGCTATGACCCCAAGGTCTCATTCCTGGTCAGTCACCACCAGTTCAGTCACCATTAACATATTTGTGAAAATCTTTTTTTGTTTTGCCCCAACGTGCATCAATTTACACTGGTTTACATCAAATGGCAAAGCAGTTGTCTCCAAGAACATTGGTAACTGCCTTTGGGCTCATACTAGTTCAGTGGCTCTCCAAGGTTCCATGCAGGGATATTTTCTGGTCCTACCTGGAGGAGCCGGGAACCTCTTGCTTACAAATAATGGGTGCTATCACTGAGCTATTGGCCTGCCCAAGCCATATTTGTCTTTCCAGCACAGATACTGGGAGTGGGATGCTCACAAGCATCCTGCACTTAGCATACGTGCAGAAAATGCCAAATGGACAGCTATACTCACAATAGGATATCCAGGCTGAGGCAGTAACCCACTGAGTGAAAAGTGAAGTATGAGACTCCAAACACTCCCTATGACTGGTGGCTCTTAGCCCTTTGCTGACTCATTCACTATCTAAACAACTGGGATAGACTTTTATATACAGTGTGTGGGTTGGCTGCTACATGACTTTGGAATGAACCGGGGTTTTCAGTAATTCAGTGCCTCGTTTGCCACCTCCCACGTTTACCTTAGGATGGGCCAACTGGCATCCAACCCCAGAATTTCAAAACATGAACTCTTACAAGCAAGGTATAAAAGGGAAAAAAAGCACAGAGTTCTGCAAGATTCGACTTGTTTCCCCACTCCCTGCTGAATTGTTCTCTTATGGGTTAAAATAGTTCAAACCGAGAGCCAAAGTACATTTTACACCCAAACACAATTAATTAATGAATACATTGAAACCCCACCCATTTCCTTCAAGGAGCTCAAGGTGACATACCTGGCACTCAAACCTTTCATATTATTCTTACAACAACCCTGTGGTGCTGGTTAGGCAGAGAGTTGGAGACTGTGGTGTAACTGACTTGTAAAAGCGATATGCGGTAAATGTTTTGTAGAGAGATGTTTGCTAGCTGTAAGCTAAGGTGTGAGTGCAAGGGGGAAAGGGAGAGAGGGATGGGATGTTGGGGTCGTGCGATGATGGGCTGGATGTGGAGTTAGGACGTGTGTGTGTGAAGGAAAGAGGGAGGTGAGTTTGGGAGGGAGAAGCAGAAGGGTGGCTGGTTTGGGTGCTGAGGAGCAGAGGATAAAGGACAGGGTTAGGATTTGCCTTGGATATAGATAGAGTTATAAGCACATATTAGAGAATACAAAGCATCCAAATACTATTGGAAACAAACCCTGTGTGTGATCACATTTATATTTCTGGTCACCTTACCTCAGAAAGGATATTGTACAGTTGGAAACGGGCAACCAAAATAATCAAGGGGTGGGGGGTGTGACTCCCTTAGGAAGAAACATTGCAGCATTGGGGACTTTTTAGTTTAGAAAAAAAGGGCAAGTTAGAGTCAACATGAGCAATAAAATTATGCTATTTCAGCTCTGTCAATTTCTCATTTCCCCAGTCTTAAATTCAGTTCATCACATTTCTGCATCAATTTGCGATTATTATTATTTTAAACAGAAAAAGCCTTCATGAAAATTCACTGGCGTTTTAGTGTAAATTTCTCCCAATAAACCCACCTCTGGTGGAGGAAGAAAAGTGAAAGCTCCATTGCAGTAGTGCAAGTCTGCTCTTGCAGCACCAGGATCCCGCCCTATCAACAAATTTTGTAAGCTGTCTTTGTAAGTTTTAAAAACTGAAAAGTGGTACATACATTCCCCCCTTTTTTATAAACATTGAAGCATAAGATTTTGTTTGTTTTGTTTTTTTACAAGGGTGGGGGACTGAGGAAGTTTTACAAGATAGTTCTGAAAGAACATGAATAATTTTTTGTTTTGTTTTGGGTTTTTATTTTGGAGAAAGAAGCTGCTGTTTTGGAGATCTTTTAAGCTCTGTGTAAAAGGGTGGCTCAGCTGTGATGTCATCCTAGGAGCCTTAATGAATGAAATTAACGGATAATGGAATATCAGATGAGGCAAGAATACGAGGGAAAGGGACGTCAATATTCAAGAAATGGGTAGGTGGAGGAAATTATAAGCAGGGAGGAAAGCTGTACAGTATATGGAAAAACTGACTCAAGCATTAAACATCTTAAGGCTTGGGTTCCTTTTCATCATTTGCACTCAAAGAAACTGCCAGAGAGAGACATTTTGCTGCTGAATTACTTCCATTAAGAGCTACTTCAGTCGCTTCTGGACTTTGAAATATTTTTGAGACACTTTGATCTTACCCCCATCCTGCCTCAGGCACATGTACGTCCTGGGCGGTGGGGACACACACACACACAAACACAGAAACTTCATACAAGGCCAGCCTAAGACATTTTACAGCCTGAAGTGGAGCAGCAAACCATTCCCTCACTGTTCAAGTTGTAGAGCGGGGGTGGGAGCTGTTTCAGGGGTTGGGTTGGTCCAATATTCCTTTCTGGGGGCCAGATGGCAGTGGTATGTGGGGCCAGAGGCAAAAGTAGACAGAGCGGTAAATGTGATTTTTTCCCCTTTGTGCAGTAGCTTAGTTTCCACACACAAACAAACACTTCTCTACCTCCATCTAGGAAGCGAGAAGCAAGGATATATTCCAGCAACCAGGCAAAGAGGGTGCAAGCCTGACGGGCAAGGGGTGTGTCTGTGGCAGGGGTGTGGCAGGGGTTCCCCATTGCTGGTATATATTACCTCAGAAAGCCAGTCAAGTTATTCTGGTGCCTGAAGCAAAAAGATATTCCAGCCTCCCACACAGTAAACACAGAACAATAATAACTTAATTTTTTTGCTGTAGGAAACACAAGGTGTCTGATGGCCGTGATAGGACCCAGTTGTTTGGATCCATTCTGCTGCACATATGAAAGCCTTGCAAATATAAGCTGTACCATTAACAGAGGGAGCAGATTTGGGAAGATGAAGCCAAGTGTAGCGTACTAGGGCTGTTTGTTGGTTCCAGCTGAATCCCAGCTCCAAAACTAAATCGGGCCAATTCAGCTCAGCCCGAGGTTTGGCTGGAGTGGGCTGAGGCAACCCCAGATCAACTGGGCTCAGTTCAGGTCCATCTGTGGCAGTCTAGGGCTGGCAAAGGAGGGAGACACTCAAGTGATGAGAACTGAGGGTGGGGAGGAGATGCAGGGAGGAAGCTGGCCTGCGTGCATTCCTGTCTCCCTCCACGGCATGTTTAATTAAGGTTTGAAAGCACAATTAAATACTGTGCAAGGCCCCGAGTTCAGTTATGGACCTAGATCTGGGTTGGTTTGGTCCCGGATCATCCTGAGAGGGATCAGGTTTGCTCTGAAGCACCAGATCATGCCTCAAATCAGATTGGGTGGGCTGTGTACAGCCCTAATTTTAACTCAGCTCTGTTTTGTCCATTGAAATGAATGAATGAATGAAATGAATAGGGTTTTCAAGTGGGAGAGCTCCATTTGCACACCAAAACTGTCACCTCCACTGATCCAAAGCGAATGTATCTGTGCTAAGGGAATGATGTTAGAGGACATATTTCTTATGGGCTTCTCAGCAATGTGTAAAGGGCTGTATTCCAGCCAAAGAAAAAATTGCAGGCTGCATTCATTCTTATACAATGATTGGAACCTGAGCTGCTGACCTGAGCCCTGAAATGCATGTAAAAGGCCAGAGGAAGAGCATTGGTCCTTCCCACATCCTCTTTCAGTTCTATGTGTGAGCTCAGTTCAGCACGCAAGCTGCCGACCAGAGCCTTAAAAAGCACACAAAGCTTTCCAAGGCTCAGACTGTCGTGCGTCTGAACAGTGGAACAGAAAGCAGAACATCTAAGAGGGTAAGAGGGGAAAGGAGCCTAGGGCAATGAAACAAGCTGGGAGACAGCTGGAATGCGAGTGGAGAAAAGATTCGGTCGAATGCAATCAAACACTGGCGAGGGCTCATGACTGAGCCTACCTAGTGGCAGTGAAGGCAGCAAAGAAGGCATACAGTGGTACCTCGGGTTAAGTACTTAATTCGTTCTGGAGGTCCGTTCTTAACCTGAAACTCTTCTTAACCTGAGGTACCACTTTAGCTAATGGGGCCTCCTGCTGCTGCCGCCGCACGATTTCTGTTCTTATCCTGAAGCAAAGTTCTTAACCTGAAGCACTGTTTCAGGGTTAGCAGAGTTTGTAACCTGAAGTGTATGTAACCTGAGGTACCACTGTACTTTGTTGTCACCATTGCAACCATTGGAGAACTTTTCTGGGTAGTGCAGGGCCTCTTCTTTCAATCTAGCCTGAAGGATTTGGTAGAACCGACGGTAGCTTGCTATGACTTGTTTGCAAAGCATTTCGAGGACAAAACTGCTTATATCCACTAGGATCTTGACTCCACTGTAGTAGCAGATAAGTCTCAAGGGGTGTCCAGAGCACTATTTAGTCCTGTTGTGTTGGATGAGTTTCAGTTAGTAAGGGACAATGACGCAGACAAGGTGCTTTGATCAGTTAAGGCGGCAACGTGTGCTCTGGACCCTTGCCCAACTTGGCTAATAAAAACTAGGAGGGAGGGGACAGTTGGCTGGGCCAGGGAGGTGATTAATGCTTCCTTGTGAGAGGGGGTGATCCCTTCCTGCTTGTAACTTCCGACCAGCTGCTAATCTCTCCTTCTTGGGCAAGGTTCTTGAGCGGGTGATTGCAAACCAGATCCAGGTGTTCCTCAAGGAAACTAATTTTCTAGTTCCATTTCAATAAGCGTTTACACCCGGTTTGGGCACAGAAATTGCTTTGGTCACCCTGTATGATGACCTCTGCCAGGAGAGAGATAAAAGAAATGTGTCCCTGTTAATTCTTCTCAACCTCTCATTTGATGCCATCAACCATGGTATGCTTATGGAGTGGCTGTCTAGGTTAGGGGTGGATGGCACCACTTTTGGTGGTTCCAGTCCTACTTGGATGGATGTTTCCAGAAGCTGATGCTTGGGGAGTCTTTTTCGGCTCTGTGGAGCCTTCCTTGAGGTTCCTCAGAGTTTGATTTTATCCTCTATGCTGTTTAACATCTACAAGAAACCACTAAGTGGGGTTATACAGAGGTCTGGAGTACGCTGTCAAGCCCTACTTCTCCTTTACATCTGCAGGTGAGGCAGTGGGTGTGCTGGACTGTTGTCTTTCCTGGGTAATGGACTGGATGACAGCCAACCAGCTGAAGCTAAATCCAGATAAAACTGAGGTACTGTTAGTGGGTGGTTCCCTAGAACAGATGGATGAGAGGTTGCCTGCTCATGATGGGGTTATACTCCCTCTGAAGGAGCGGTTACATAGCTTGGAAGTTGCTTGAGGCTCAGGTACCCTTCATTGTACAGAGTGCCTTCCATCAACTTTGGCTGGTGGTCCAAAATCCTGAGAAGTGCAATTTGTCGAGGGCACTGATAGTTGTTAGGAGACCCCTTTTCTCTTCACAGAGCTACAATTCCTAGAGTGTTTTGTCAATCAATCCCTCTTCCCAGGGAATTCTGAGAACTGAAGCTTCATTGCCCTCAACAAATTAAGTTCCCAGGATTCTTTGGGGAGGGAACCATGACTATTAAAAGGAGTATAATAGTGCTTTGAATGAATGGGATGGTACTCAGCTAAGTTTTACTCAAGAGTAGACCTATTGGACCTGATTCAACAAAATAGATATGCTAGCAGGAGTCAGCACAACAGGGCTTTTACCCCTTTCTCCTCCTCCTGTGTGCCCCCACCCCATCACCTCTAAGGAGTCAGGAGAAACCCTAGAACAACATTTCATATAATAGTTCTTTAACTGTATGGTTTATGGACCTAACCTGGGGAGAGAACAGCAAAGACCTGGTGAAGAGAGCACAGCAGAGGTTATAATTTCTGAGAATCCTCCAGAAAAACAATCTCTCAAAGGACCTGTTGATGGCATTTTACCATTGCACTGTGCAGAGCGTACTAACTTATGGTCTGTGTGTGTGGTTTGGGAGCTGCATGGCCAGGGAAAAAACAATGCTATCCAGGGTTGTAAAGACTGCAGAGAGAATAATTGGGTGCACTCTTCCCACCTTAGATCAAATCTATGCTGCCAGGTGCCATAAGAAAGCGGCAGAGATAGCACAGGATAGTACGCACCCCGGAAATGATCTCTTTCAGCTTCTGCCTTCTGGAAGAAGGTATAGGGTTATAAAGGCCAGGACTAGCCGCCTTAGAAACAGTTTCTATGCAAATGCAATTCTGGTTCTAAACGCAGCATAAGGGGTCTCTATAATATAGCGTATTTTAAAATGGGGTTTCAGAGTTTTTAAGGGTTTTTAAATGTTTTATGTAGTTTTTATGTAGTTTTATGTAGTTTTTATGTAGTTTTATGTAGTTTTTCAATTTCATTGTTCCGCATGGGACAATGACAATAAAGATATCGTTATCATTATCGTTTGGATGTGACTGATTAACTGATTAGCATCATAGGTTATGATGGTACACCAATTCCTGATTTTTTTGAGCTTGGCTGATAGCCATTATAACCAAAATAATGATATGATTGTAACTGTGGACTGTGAAGGGTTATCTTTTCTTTACATTCTTGATAATTGTTGCTCAAATATTACATGTATTGAAGCAACCTCATTCTCAGTATGTTTTTCAACCAGTTCTACAATTCAATCAATAAAAACTAAGAAAGTCACATGAAAGTTCAGGGGGTGAAAGATACGTGACTTGGAGGTGTGTTTGAGTGTGTGAAAGAGGGATTTGCTCTGCTCCAAACTGCTCCTTTGCATTTTATTTACCATGGTTGCCATTTCAAGCCACACCTTTCCGTTTAAGATCGGGACTTGTCAATGAAGGAAGTTAATGTTTGATCAAAACCCTGCGGAGAGGCTTAGAAACTGCCAAGGGTTCTGAGAGACACAGGCAGGCGGCACCATCTTGGGCAGGTGTGAAAATACCCTTCAGAACAGATCGAGGTTTTTGTGCACCAGGTAAGAGGTGATCTTTTAAACAAGATTTATTGGGGAGGTTTTCATACCGTACGAGATTCTTTTGATCGTTCTTGTCAGTGAGAATTTGCTTCCCTGCTGCTTGTGAGGGCTGTTTGCTGTTACGAGCCAGTCTCTGTTAGGAGTTTCTTTTGTTTGTTACAAAATCCAAAAGTTCCTTTGTGGAGGATGAGGCTATCAGTGGCTATTAGCCACAATGGGTATGTTCTCCTACCTGCACTGCTGGCGGCAGTGTTTCTCTGACTCCGCTAACCCAGAAATAGTACCTCAGGTTAAGTACTTAATTCGTTCCAGAGGTCTGTTCTTAACCTGAAACTGTTCTTAACCTGAAGCACCACTTTAGCTAATGGGGGCCTCCTGCTGCTGCTGCCACACCACCGCCGCCACGTGATTTCTGTTCTCATCCTGAAGCAAAGTTCTTAACCCGGGGTACTATTTCTGGGTTAGCGGAGTCTGTAACCTGAAGCGTATGTAACCCGAGGTACCACTTTAGCTGGGAATCACAAGTGAGGAGAGCACTCTTGCACCCAGGTCCTGCTTCCAGCCTTCCTTTGGCTGGACACTGTGAGAACCAGGACGAAATGGGCCTTTGCCCTTATCCACCAGGGCTTTTCTTATGCTCTTATGTCCCTGTCCATGTCAGGTGACACAATCTATATTTCATATTTCTGCAGGCAGAACTGGAGGGATCTAGAGGGAGAAAAGGGGAGCTTGCACTAAGCATCCTCCCTAGAGGAGGGGTGCAGACGGTTGACTGTATGATAACAGTAAAGGTAAAGGTAAAGGTACCCCTGCCCGTACGGGCCAGTCTTGACAGACTCTGGGGTTGTGCGCCCATCTCACTTAAGAGGCCAGGGGCCAGCGCTGTCCGGAGACACTTCCGGGTCACGTGGCCAGCGTGACATCGCTGCTCTGGCGAGCCAGAGTCGCACACGGAAACGCCGTTTACCTTCCCGCTGGTAAGCGGTCCCTATTTATCTACTTGCACCCGGAGGTGCTTTTGAACTGCTAGGTTGGCAGGCGCTGGGACCGAGCAGCGGGAGCAGCAGGGATTCGAACCGCCGACCTTTCGATCGGCAAGTCCTAGGCGCTGAGGCTTTAACCCACAGCGCCACCTGCGTCCTATGATAACAGTAGTGAGCCCCTATTATTGCACTCTCAATAGCATCCCTGCTGGGTGTTCCCTCGGTTCCCTGCTCTTTGAAAGCCCTCACTGTTTCTGGGGGAAAGAGTTCCTTAGTTTGTGCCTTGATTCATCCCTCTTGGAGTCTATTTTCTATCCTTCTTTGGTTATAAAGAACCAAGAGAAACCTCATTCCCTTACATTATAGGGCAGTTAAGATAGGATATTGTTTTTAGGTCCAAAGGTTCTTTTCTTCCAGTGCAAAGAGCTTTCTCAGGTGGAGGAAGCCTCCTTCTGACTGAGGAGGGAAACCTTTGGATCCAATCCGTCTGCTTGCTGTGGGGCAGAAGAAGGGACTTATTGCAAAGGAGACCCTATGCACCATAATCTGTGCTTGTCCTACCTTCCTGCCAGCTCCCATTACTTCACTGGTGATTTGCTTTGTCTGCGTTTTCCTTTTATCTAAAAAGAAAATCTGATACCTACTACCTCCTAATGAACAAAGGGGAGTTATATCCTCGTGGGAAAGGGTTTTTCTGTCTGGAGAGGCCCCATGGTGGTTCGTAGTAGTGGCTGCTGCCCATTGTGACAGGCAGGGAGGCCAACAGTAGATGGCGCCAGAGGGGCTGAACCAGCTAATTCTGGTTTTATTCCTGTCCTCCCCCCTGCAGAGTTCTACCAGGGGCAACACTAAGGAGAAAGCTGACAGGCAGTGGCAGCCCCTGAATTGGTTGTAAGGAACAAAACAGGCAGGTGGGGCTGGCTGAGGGGAAACTGAGGTTGGTGGGCCAGCATTCCATTAGCCCCTTCCACTGGTAGTACAGTTGAATGGAGTTACTTGCTTGCCTGAACATTTAAACCTGCTCATAACAGCTACTCGAGATCTTTTCTGTGAATGTTTTATAGGAATTGGAATAATTGGAATGGAAGTTCTCACCAAGATGCTTAAAATATATCTACATCACTTTGGGTGTCTCCTCATATTTCATCTGGTAAGTCAAGAAACACCATAGGAACTCTCTAAATAACTATTTGGGAAGAAACACTTTATTCTGGCCATATGCCATGGCAAGTTCAGAGATCACGATGGGAAGAGTCTTTTGTTGTGTGCTTTGTTTGTTAATTTATTTATTTATACATTTTCTAATTTGCGCTAATTCAGAGGATCATGGCAGGAAAATCAATGTCCTTTTCCCACAGCAGCAACAGATAGATAGGAGACAGGGATTGTCCCTTGTTTGAGTTAACGAATGCGGAGAAATTGCTTGTGAAAATTTATCAGCATTATAGAGTGACTTTCTCCTAGTGTAAAGTTTTTGTATGCTTTCTTTGGGCAATATATACATTTTCGCAAGCAATTTCTCCATATGTAATGCGTTTTTTGTAATTTTCATGAATACAGTGGTACCTCGGGTTAAGTACTTAATTCGTTCCGTACGTCCGTTCTTAACTTGAAACTGTTCTTAAGCTGAAGCACCACTTTAGCTAATGGGGCCTCCTGCTGCTGCCCTGCCGCCGGAGCACGATTTCAGTTCTCATCCTGAAGCAAAGTTCTTAACCCGAGGTACTATTTCTGGGTTAGCGGAGTCTGTAACCTGAAGCGTCTTTAACCTGAAGCGTGTGTAACCCGAGGTACCACTGTATGTGTATTTTATGCATTCTGTCCCCTAACAGACACATTTTTATACAACTGGAGAACCGCACCGCAAAATTTAGAGAAGCGTGAGTTTTGAAAGATAATTGCTGTCTGGTTTGTGCATTGCTTTAAGAAGTGAGAATTAAGGAGTCAAATATCTTCCCCATTCCTAGCAATAAGTGATGCCATTTCCACACCTGCACAATTTTGGGAAACTTTTTCTTTTAAAAAAATACTTTCATTTTTAAAATTAATGTTCAAGAAAGTTTGGAAGCTGTTCAGTTCCTAACTATACAATACCAGCACAGGAGAAAGCAGCAAACAGCATTAAGACTAACATAGCAGAGCAATGCATCACCCATTTGTAAACCTTTCGTTTTAAATTTTTGGAGAGAAAAAATTGGGATCTGCTTCTTGAGTCCCAGCTTGGGATGGGGGAGAAATTTGTTTCACTTTACATTTTTAGACAAACCACCCTAATTTTCACTACCTGAAACAGTACACAAACCAAAAGACAGCCATTCTCTGGAATTTGTCATGCAGTGCCCCAAGAAGAAGAAGAAAAGTTTTAAGATTTGTATTTTAGGGGAAAATGTGAATAAAAATGCATATGCTTCTGAGAATAACATATTGTTACAGGCCACCCAAATCTGCATAGCAGTGTGAGATTCGAGGAGTTTCAACTGCATTCACCCAGGGTCTGTGTTTCCTTTCGGACAATGAGGCACAGCAGAGACTGTGGTGTCTTCATGATATATGGTTTATTTACACACAGTGGTTTTTTTCTGAGGGGACGCAGGGGTACGCATACCCCTAAACATTTTGTGAACCTAAGTTTGGCCTCATTGAGGGTCAATATTTCAATATGAGTAGGAAAATGAGAGTCCCCCTAAACATTTTTTAAAGAAAAAAGCACCGTTTACACATATATCAAACCTGAGCCCATGATGGAGGTGCTGACAGCACTGAGGCTCCAAGATGTTCTTGCTTCTTCCATAGTCACAGCAGCCTTGAATTTAAGCAGACCTCAGCCATTGCTCCCTGACTCTCCCTCCATCCTGCTGCTTGCTATCTCCAGTGCAACCCTAACTCCTAACAGCAATCCTAACACCTCCACTCCGAAAACGCTGGCACTGGCTTTTAAAACTAACTTTCAGTTGAGGGAGGGAGCCCACTCATTTGCAAATGAGATTTACCCTTGATCTTTTGTCATCCTGATCATTCATCCCCCCCCCCCGCCCCCCAGACTACTCTCTCAAGTTAGTCCTGGCTTAATTAGCTTTTGACACACCACAGGAAGCAAACCTACACATGTCTACTCAGATGTTTACCCCATTCTATTTAAAGGGACTTCCAATTAACTTTGCATAGGATTGCAGTCTGTTAGGACAAGTAGAAATCCGTGTGCCTTTGGGGTAGAGGTATTAGAAGCAATACTTTAGCATGTTGACACTCAACTAAACCCTCTGCCCAGACGCTCCCTTACAATTGAGCTGTATGTTGTCATCCTTGAGCTGGATATCTATGGAAAGAAATACAATATTTAAAATATATATCAAATTAAGTTAAATTATTCCCTCTATTTCTAAAGTTCAGAGGGGAATGTGGATCCTTATGTAGCCAGAGAGGAATAATATATCACCAAGCTTATGGGAACCCTGAGGTTGGCAGAAGTACAAAAATCCTTTGGAAGAAAACCCCCAAAATAGCCCCATGAAGACTGAAGCAGACTCAGTGGCCATGGAATGCTGACATATTGCTGAGGAAGCGAGTGGGAATGGAATGGAGTATTTTTGAGAAGGGTGTGGCTGGTTAAACAGCAATACTCCACTCTGCAAAAATTTGTTGCAGATCCCACTTGTCAATAGCACAATACCTGTTTGTCTCTGAGAACCAAATGTCCACTTACATTTTTTAAAGCAGATATATTTCATAATTATATTGTGGAACACGCACCCAACAACACTTCCTCACACCTCTGTCTTGATATATGGCATGATTGGATTTAACCTAATTGGTTTTTCAGCACCAAATTAACTGGTTTGTTGTCATCAGACATACGCAGCACAGTCCAGTATCAGTGACCCACACTACATTATGCCCACAAACTACATATTCATCTCCTTGAAGTCCCCATGACTTTTGTGTGTCTGATTCGGGGTACACTTTTCCCCAGGCAGGTGATCTGGATTGTCTGCTCCCTCTGCAAATCAGACAAGCTGTAGGCAGGAGTGGCCCAAGACATTTTGCACCTTCCCAAATCCATGTCCAGAAGCCAATCAGACTGGCAGTGGTATCTTGCTTTAATAGCTATCCTGTAACAGTATTCTCATTGGCAGTAGGGAGCAGCAAGCTACCTTAGACCACACAACACAAGCCATTTGGCACACACAGCTCTGTCCTCCAACACCTGCCCACCCAGCACTGCCGCCTGAGGCAGCTATCTCTACTGGTATAGCTTGCCCTGGCAGTACAGTGGTGCCTCGCAAGACGAAATTAATCCGTTCCGCGAGTCTCTTCGTCTAGCGGTTTTTTCGTCTTGCGAAGCAAGCCCATTGACGGCTTAGCGGATTAGCGCTATTAGCGGCTTAGCGGCTTTTAGCGGCTTTTAGCGGCTTAGCGGCTTAGCGGATCAGCTGATAAGCGGCTTAGCGGCTTAGAAAAAGGGGGGGAGGGGAAAAAACCCGCAGGAACTCGCAAGACATTTTCGTCTTGCGAAGCAAGCCCATAGGGAAATTCGTTTTGCGAAGCGCCTCCAAAACGGAAAACCCTTTCGTCTAGCGGGTTTTCCGTCTTGCGAGGTGTTCCTCTTGCGGGGCACCACTGTATAAAGGGTAAAGGGTAAAGGACTCCTGGATGGTTAAGTCCAGTCAAAGGTGACTATGGGATTGTCGTGCTCATCTCGCTTTCAGCCGACGTTTGTCCGCAGACAGCTTTCTGGGTCATGTGGCCAGAATGACTAAACCGCTTCTGGCACAACAGAACACTGCTGGACGGAAACCAGAGCACACGGAAAAGCCATTTACCTTCCTGCCACAGTGGTACCTAGTGTGCTTTCGAACTGCTAGATTAGGCATGAGCTGGGACAGAGCAACAGGAGCTCACCCTGTTGCGGGGATTTGAACCGCCGACCTTCTGTTCAGCAAGACCAAGAGGCTCAGTGGTTTAGTAATGGTCAGTCCCCTCCTGAACAAACGATAAGGATGGCTCACGCTTCCTGCATATTCTAAAGGAAACAAATATATCTGCTTTCTCTTCTGCTGCAAGAGAACAGGAAACCTTGTTGTAGACATGGAACCATGGATTTTTGTACTATGGCTGCTGCCTCTGACCTGACGTGAGATCCTATGAATCATCATGCTGCTTTTTAAATATTTCTTGCCAGGGATTTTACTGACGGTTGAAACTGTCCTTTGCTTGCAGCCATTTTATGCAGGCGTTGGAGCAGCTGCCAAACAGTAAATGGAACGAGGAAATAGAAGGAAGTGCCCCTCCTCACTGTTTCATTAAATAATGATTCACCAGGCAGCCCAACATTTTACAGCTCACATAAAACATTTCTAATTGACAGGGAAGGATCTATACACTGATATAAGAACTAAACTTTGAACCCTGGATTTCGGTTAGAGAATTGGACTTTGCTCTTTCCAAACAGACATATTTCCCTATAAAATATGACAAAAGCAGACCTCTATAAACACTTCACCCAATAAAAGATCTTGTTTAATTATACAGAGCTCAGTGTATTCCTTTCACCCATTTCGAAGAAAGGAAATGCTATGAACATCATTGGGTAAACTAGAGAACTAGAGAACCTAAATTAGGATAGGAGCACACACACAATTTAAAATGGAGAGACATTCATGCATAATTGCTAAACCATGGCTTGGCCATCAAGGGCATGCATATTCCCGTTTCTCCTCACATGTTCTGATTCTGTAACTTAGTCCCACAAATCAAGCAACCAACAGGTTGTCTCTAAGACAGAATCTGAAAATCACTTCAGATCATTGGTTCCAGTTCTGGTTTAGAAGCAATCTCTAGTTTATCAGAACTGGGCATCATAGTAAACTATGGTTTGGCCAAACCAGGAAGTGAAGGAAGAAGCTAGAGCTTGAGATAGTGAGATGGAAGGGGAATAGGACAGGAGCACATAAGCCTGAGCTAGTGTAGTGAGAGAGAAATGCCTCACCTTCTACTCTGGCAGGTGTGAACTAGCAGAGCTTGAGAAGCAGCAGTGTATCTGCCACTCTGCTCTACCCAACTTTGGATTGCTCTGAAATTAAAACAAAGGTTCCCCAGCTGTAAGAACTTGTAGAATAGACGAGTGTATATGTATTTATAATGAAGGATAAAGGCAAAGAAGAAAAGGTAAAACGGTTGATTAAAGGACAGAGAATGATACTCCTTTTCAAGTATTCATTCTTTGAAAAAAAAAATGGAACTAGAACAAAAATTTCCTCAGAACACAGTGTTAGTTGTGGGCTGTTCTATGTACAAGCAAAATATACAGTGGTGCCCTGCAAGACGAATGCCTCGCAAGACGGAAAACTCGCTAGACGAAAGAGTTTTCCGTTTTGGAGGTGCTTCGCAAAACGAATTTCCTATGGGCTTGCTTCGCAAGACGAAAATGTCTTGCGAGTTCCTGCGGGTTTTTTTCCCTTTCCCCCCCTTTTTCTAAGCCGCTAAGCCGCTTATCAGCTGATCCGCTAAGCCGCTAAGCCGCTTATCAGCTGATCCGCTAAGCCGCTAAGCCGCTTATCAGCTGATCCGCTAAGCCGCTTATCAGCTGATCTGCTAAGCCGCTAAGCCGCTTATCAGCTGATCTGCTAAGCCGCTAACAGCGCTAATCTGCTAAGCTGCTAATGGGCTTGCTTCGCAAGACGAAAAAACCGCAAGACGAAGAGACTCGCGGAACGGATTCTTTTCGTCTTGCGAGGCACCACTGTATTAAGGGGTGGGAGGTGAAGGATCACTAGAAAATGGACTCCATGCCAAATGTTTGTCTTTGGCAAAAAAGACCACCTTAGCCTTCGCAGTATCAGTCAAATGAAAGTCTGAAAGAAATGTCCCATGTGCCTTTAGTTTAGAAGGGCAATAGAGCATATGCATTGGAAAAAGCTTTGCTTTACAGCATCTATTATCTCTACAGGAGCTCTTGCAAGATACTAGGTGGGGAATCAACCTTCGAACAACATGTGCACATGCAACACTTTAATGGACTGTTGAACTTGAGTCATTCCACCCACCCATGAATGCTCTGTAGTCACCCTAGCATTTATGACAAAAGGCAATATACCCTGATCCTATTGTGGAAACAGCATATAAGAACTATGCATCTGTTACGAAATGCATGTTTGGCTCCAGAAGGTAGCTACTTGCATTTCATGAGCTTAGTGGGACCAACTTTCAAGTGTGTGTAGGATTGCATCTTTACTTACACAGGCTTCATTGTTCTAAGCAGCATGATTGAGTTTGCAAATACTCACAGTATGCTAAATCTTCCATTTTCACCATTCACATTTTCTAGTGGGGAACTGCAAAGGAACAAAACCAATTCACATTCTATATCTGATTATTTTTGAACTCTAAAATCTGAAAGTCAGATTCTCTTGTGGGCATCTCTGGATTGCTTAGACTTCTGCAAATTTCACAAATAAAAACTTAGAATCTATGTTACTGCTAAATATCTATCTATTCATCTATATTATTGTATCACACAGTATCTATCAAATGTTGTAAGGAGAAATTTCCTTTTTCAGCCAATGCAGTGTCACCACTGCTGCAACAATGACAGAAAATTACAATTATATCACCCTGGTAGGAGGACCAAAGTTTTATTAATTAATATGGACAATATTAATAATCTGGGACCCTTTCTCATTTTTCCTGCAGGTCATTTGCCAAGGTACAGATGACCCAAATATAAGTGGGCCTCTGGAGGACAAGACTTTTTCTGTTCAAGAGGGGAGGACAGGAATCACCTATATCTATCGGGTAAAAGGATGTCTAAAGTCTTCACTTTCAAAACTGTTTGATATTTGAGAATGGGAAACTGGAGTTCTGATTTGTTTCTTTTCCTCATGTACTAGTTTACATTGCAACCTCCGACTGTTAGGCTGAGACTGACTGGTGTGACAGACGGCAAAATATCTATTTACTCAATAGATTGGTCTCTGTATGTTAATGGGTCTCTGGACTGGGAAACCAAAAACGTCTACAATCTACAGGTAAAAGAAAGATGTGACATTTTTGTTTCTTTCTAATATTTTATTTAAATACTCCCAGTCAAAGCCCTCTCAAGTTGGCTTCCAAGTAGACTATAACTAAGTACAGCCATAAAAATGAATAAAAACCAGTCATAAAAGCAACATCCATCTCAAAAAATACTAACCCATCACAATGACCATAGGGACATGGGAAGCTGCCTTACACACCAAGTTACACCACTGGTCCATCTTACCCAGTACTGACTGCACTGGCTGGAAGTGGCTCTCCAGGGTTTCAGACCAGAAATCTTTCCCACTCCTACCTGGAAATGCTAGAGATTGAACCTAGGAGCCTCTGTATGCAAGACAGAAACTCTACCACTGACCTATGGCCCTTTCCCTTAGAACCAATAGGTAAAGGTAAAAGGTAAAGGACCCATGGATGGTTAAGTCCAATCAAAGGCAACTATGGGATTGTGGTGCTCATCTCGCTTTCAGGCTGAGGGAGCTGCTGTTTGTCCACAGACAGCTTTCTGGGTCATGTGGCCAGCATGACTAAACCATTTCTGGTGCAACGGAACACCGTGACAGAAAACTGAGCACACGGAAATGCTGTTTACCTTCCTGCCGCAGTGGTACCTATTTATCTACTTGCACTGGCATGCTTATGAACAGCTCGGCCCTAGGAATTGGCTCCTATGACTCAGCTGCAGGCGTTATTGGACTCTTAGGGTATACTCAGGGCTTTTTTCCAACTGGAACTCATAGGAATTCTGTTCCGGCACCTTTCAGGTTGGCACCATTGCCATTATAAGAGAACAAGGGAGACGTTCATGGTGAGTTCTGGCACCTCTTTTTCTAGAAAAATAGTACTGGGTATACTGATTATTTGGACCCATTCCAATTTAGGTTCAGTCCTGGATCCGGGACCAAATGAGCTTTCATCGCCTAATGAATGATCATTATCAAGAGAAGGATGATATGAAGCAGAGGAGGGGAAACCACAATGGTATTTCCATATCACTCCTAACATGCAGTTCCATGCTAGCCAATTCAACTCAAACATGGAACGACAAAACTTTGTGACTTACTGTAAACTGCTTAAAGGTTTTGTTACAATGAGGTGCCACCTAAATCTTGTTAGATATACTTATTGAATGACCTTGTTTTGATATCTCTTCTTTCTGCCTCAAATTAGGTGGAAGGTCTGGATGAAAATGGGCAGAGAGTGAAAGGCCCATATTCTATCACAATAAATGTTATCGATGTCAATGACAACCCTCCACAATTTTCGCAGAGAGAGTACTTCGCAGCGGTGAGACAAAACTCCCGCCCAGGTATTTATTTCAACATTTACTTGACATTATTTGGGGCTTGTAATGATTGACAAATATGACATTGAGATTAACTTAAAACTGTGATTGTCAAGCTGCATCTGAGGTGTATTTTGCCAAGTGGCCTAGAACACCACAGGAAGAAAGGGGGGAAAGCAGAGGAGCTAAAATTTTCATAGACATTTCCAGTGCTACTCTTTCGTTACTGAAGAGGTTATCCACTTCCCAAGTACAACTTTCGCCATCACTAAGCATACAATTGCAGGGGATCCCTGATCTCATGACTCTCCAGTTTGCGTGCATATGTGTTTCAGTTGTGTGTTTGGTACCTCATCTGGAAAGCTGTGCTCATTGTGGGCTGAGTAGTATATTATCCCACTTCTTTTCAAGTGGATATGGTTGAGCTTGGCCAAATCATCCCACTTCTACATTCCCCCCCCCCCCACTCTGGGTACCGCAGCTGGGAACGTGAACCTGAAAGCTGACAAAATGGAGATTCAAATGACATAAAATAAGAGGGCAAATACACAGTAGTCATGAAGCCCAGAAAGGTGGTGGGATTTTTTTGTAATTGCAAGTAAAATCAGCCAGAGGTAATTCAAACCCTTTATCTTTTTATGTGGCATGGCAACCATTTATTTGTTTTGTGTGCCATGAAGACCAAATGAGAAAGCCACTTTGAACTCACAGAAACTTATGGAGAGATCTACCTGATTAAGGACTCAGGTTATTATTGTGCCTGTCCGATATGCAGATACCAGATTGTCTGTTGTCATTCTCTTAACAGGATCAGCCACTTTTGTCTTTGTTCGTGGTATATGTTTATTTATAGTTAGATATGCTTGTTCCAAGCTGTGAAAATAAAAAAATAAATTTCTAAATAAATAAGCCCAGAAAGTTAAAAATCCCAATGTGAAAGGTCACGATCATATTTTTACCTAGTGTGCTAGAATGCCAAGAAGACCTATTGATCTTTCTATTTTATAAACCAGGAATTTTGCTCTTTATTGTTCTGAAAACATTGCCCAGTTCCTTTAAACTGGGAAATTGTGGATTACTGTCGGTGGTTCGTCTTCAGGGGAGAATGATATCTTCTGTTTGTCTTTTTGATATGTCTTTATTTTTCTTTTTACACCCAAACAGGAAAGCCCTTCACATACGTCACTGCTAGTGATCGTGATGATCCCACCACTCCTCATGCACAACTGAGCTACAGCATTAGCAAACATTTCCCAGACCCTCATCAAACGATGCTTTTCCAGATTAACAATGTCACTGGAGCAATTTCCACAACTGCTGCTGGTAGGCGAGTCTACTTGTGGAACCAAGTTCCAAACAACTAAGCAGTCTGACTTGAAAAATTGGGCCAACCATTGTTAATAATATAAGGTGTTCACATCCAAACCCCTCCTCTCCCCCAGTTTCTGAACGACTTAGATTTGTGGGCAAGAAGCAGCTTTGCAAATGTGCCTTGAATTTATGAGTGAATGCCTAGTACAAACCAATAGCAAAACACCCTATATGTTTTAGTGAATGTGAGATCAGATTTTATGCTACTTTTATTAGTTGTTTTGCCCTCTGAGAAAAAGGTAGAAGCCAGAAAAAGACATATACCCCCAGACATTGACTCCATACAGATATACAGTGGTATCTCGGTTTACGAATTTAATCCATTCTGGAAGTCAGTTCTTAAACCGAAACTGTTCTTAAACCGAGGTGCGGTTTCCCTAATGAGGCCTCCCACCGCCGGTGCCCTTCCACCATTTGAATTCTGTTCTTAGACCAAGGTAAAGTTTGCAAACCAGGACACTACTTCCAGTTTTGTGGAGTTTGTAAACCAAATTGTTCATAAACAGGATAGTTCTTAAACCGAGGTACCACTGTACTGTTAAGTCTGTATGTAAGCCACGGCTTGCAAAGTTGGACATAGATTTAGGAACGTGCATTCCCTCCCTCGTTTTTTTGAATTAAGTTCCTCCTCCCTTCCTTTGCCCGTATTAGGTATGGTTTAGTTTTACATGTGCAGCAATGTAGGTGATTACATTTAAGACCCTTTATGTTTGGGTACTAGATTACTAGCAAGACTACCATCCCTCATATATGAACCTGACTTCTTGCTGAAGACATAAGCACAGGCTCTCTTAAGTGTTCCAGCTATCTCAGTGGTCTGTCTTGTCAGGATCAAGGAAAGAAAGTCTTATCAGAAGATATCAAGGCTTTGGACATCTCTCCTAAATAATGATTGTCTTGCCTCAAACTCCTACAATCTTCTGCCATACGTTAAGATATTTCTTGTTTTACTAAGGCTACATGTCCAACCTAGTTTTAGGGCGCAATCCTAATTTCTCCCCGCTCCTGCTGATGGGGTTTTGCAGAGCAGTACGGCCATGTGGCCAGGTTTGGCTGCTGGCAAGACACCCGCTGAACCCAGATACCGGGGCGGAGGGACACGCTGGGCATAAAGGAGGGATTGGATTGTGCCACCGCCTATGACAATTCTTTTCCTGCAGTTTCTACGGAATATTCTTTGTTTCAAATCATCATCATCATCTCACTGTTTCAAACTGAAGTGTGCTGTCATTTTGGATCTTATTGTTCTCCATTTATGCTAGGAAGAGGCATGATTTTGTAGGAGAGGCATGATATAATTGTTTTAAATTAGAGGAATGTATACACCAGGCATAGGCAAACTCGGCCATCCAGATATTTTGGGACTACAATTCCCATCATCCCTGACCACTAGTCCTGTTAGCTAGGGATGATGGGAGTTGTAGTCCCAAAACATCTGGCGGGCTGAGTTTGCCTATGCCTGGTATACACCAATGAAGGACACAAGGGAGGAATTCATTCTAGAGAGAAGAAAAGAGGGGGAGGCATGTGAATTTTTAGTGACAGGTGAACCATGGTTTTCGAGGAATGAGTATCATGGTTTTGCTAGAAAGCAAAGGGAGAGGTAGAGAAAGGTATCTAAAGGAGACATTATGATAACTGCTGTTGATGTACATGTAACCCAATTAACCAGAACTACAAAATACTTGTGTTTTTCACCAGGAGTAATGGGTTCAGTACCTGTCACCAGTAGTTATGTGATTATGACATTTACGTGAGCTGCTAAAAAGATAGCCATGGTTAAGGCTGCCAAGCAGTGCTTTTTTCTGGGGGGAATGCAGCGGTACCCATACCGCTAAACATTTTGTGAATCTAAGTTTGGCTTCATTGAGGGGCAGTATTTCAATATGAGTAGGAAAATGAGAGTACTTCTTAATATTTTTAAAGAAAAAAAGCACTGCTGCCAAGTGAAGGGAGGGGGAATTTTCTCTGGGTGAAAAATGCATGTCATTATTTGCAACCTTTGCAATATTACATTTGTAGAGGGTTTTTGTCAAGAGAATGTTGGTGCCAGTTCAATAATTGTTTCATTTATTCTCTGATTTCCAGGAGCTAAGTATTTAAATCCAGCAGATGGGATCAATTATACCATCGCTGTGAGAGTAAAAGATATGGCAGGGCAGTCAGAGAATTCCTTCCCCAGCGATGCTGACGTGATTGTCACCGTGTTGGAAAACCTCTGGAAGTCTCCTCCACTAGTAAAGCTCAAGGAAAATTCTACAGAGCCCCACCCCATGAGAATCACTCAGGTAAGATATGGCAATCGCCAACAAGCCCAAGAATCAAATCTACAGTACCATCCAAAGCCTGATTTTCAATTTCCCATGTTTACGTGCTCCATTCATCAATAAAACCATTACCACAGATGTACAATTAAAGACTGGGTCACATCTCAGGGAAAACCTTTTAAACCAAAATGTCTCCAATAGGCACCTAGCTATCATGATACTAGGCACCTGTCTTGATTCCAGAGGGCTAGAGTTGCAACACTAAAAGCCCAGTTTCTAGTACAAGCTAAGCACCCCTTTGGGGCATGTGGCACTCTCAACAGTGCCCAACTGAGGACCGCAGTTGCTAGGCATCAATATATGGAGGATTTAAACCTGCTGTTTTACTCTTCTTCGAAATGATAGGTGCAGTGGAATGATCCAGGTGCAAAATATGAAATCCGGCAAAAGGAAACGCCTCCCACTAAACTCCCATTTATGGTTGCCCAGAACGGGACTGTCTATGTAACTGAACCACTAGACAGAGAAGTAAAAGATGCAGTAAGTATTTGGGGAAAGGGCTGTCAATATACTTTTAAAGATGGAGGAAGCTACGGTAAATGATTGTAGGCATGCCACTATTGCTACTCCCAATGTTGATCTGGTTTCTTTTTTTGTTTTGTTTGCATTGGCTGCACACTGAATCAGGGGTGGAGAATTGGTAGACATGTACCTATTTTTGGACTCCAACTCCAAATAACCTCTGGGCAGATCCATGCCACACATTTAAAGCACATGACTCCCCCCCCCCCCAAGAACAAACTGTAGTTTGTTATGGGCACTAGGAATTGTAGCTATGTGAAGGAAACTACAGTTCCCAGGATACTTTTGGGGAATTCATATGCTTTACATGTGAGCTGGGGGTGCTCTGAAACCAAGGTGTGGATCTGCCACTGGCCACCACGGCTGATGGTTAGCAATGATAGGAATTGTAGTCCAGTAACATCTGGAGGGCCAATGGTTAGGATGGATGAATCTGACGATTTTGGTTTCCTTCATGTCCCCCCTAACCTTAATTTCAATTGGATTCATTTCTGCACCAGTTTGCCATTTTTTAACAGAAAAAAACCCTATGAAATTGTGTAAACATTTTTGTATGCATTTCCACTAACATACAGATTTTCGCAAGCAATTTCTCCTAATGCATTTCTATAATACATTTCCTAATATTCTGCACATTATTTTCACTGTTGTGCCTTTTTGTGCACAATTTCCCCTAATGTGTGCTTTTTCTGTACTCTTTTTTTTCTTGCATGGAAAAACTGCAGCGCAAATTTTTAAGGACTCACATATTGATTTGGAAAGTACGAATTTGGTCGATTTGCATTCAGATGCAAATGGAACCAGTCCCCTCCCCACACACACTTCCATCCAGAGCTACATATCTCCCATTGCAGGGCTAAAATAAACGTTCACCATTGTTGCAATTCCTAATCACAATATTCCCATTTTAGTATTCCTTTTATGTGGTTGCAAAAGATAAAGAAGAAGACATAGCACTATCCTATCCACTGACCATTAACGTCACAGTTGAAGACATCAATGATAATCCCCCTGTGTGTGACAAAGCTTTGACTATATTTGAAGTTCAGGACAACGAACCTTCAGGTAAGGAAACATGACAAAAATTTACCAGACAGCTCCCTTGGAAACCAGATAGCTGAAACCAGTGTCAACCTTAATCAAGGTGCCAATCAAATGTGAGCAAAGGTACAATCATTTTGAATTTGGACAGTTGTGCCTCTGATATATTTTGCGGTGCATCAGTCCCTTGCCTGCAGGCTTGTATTACTAGCAGCTGCAAGAATAGTGGGGTCATTTCAGGCTCTTTGTTCTACATTATTTAAAATATTGTCTTTCTATTGCTTGGGATTGGTTCCTGAAATATTTTCACAAGCACTGCAAAGTCTGTAATCCTGCACATCCTTTAGCTGGGAGTTAACCCAACTGAACTCAATGGGGCTTACTTCTGGGTAGACACAGGCTCACACCACAACATGTTTTGTTTTCATCTGCCTTGTGTTTATTTGTTGCTCGACTAATTTTGACTTTCTTTGCCGCCACCAGGGAATTTCATAGGAACTTTTCATGCTTCGGACAGAGACCAGGAAAACAGTTTAAACTCCCGCCTATCCTACAGCATTGTGGATCAGAGCCCCAAAGTGCCTTCTGATAATATGTTTCGCATCGAACGTGGAACTGGGACGGTCAATTTACTTATCCCTGCCTTAAACAAGGAGCTAGTCTCTAACTACTCTTTGACGGTGGAGGTGACAGATTCAGGTTGGTATTGCGTGCCAAGGCCCTGTGACCCACAGTTTCCTAATGGATAATAAACACACAGGCATGAGCATTTTGGTTTATGGGTTCAAATAGGCCACAGCTTTATGGGTTACAGTTGTGAGCAGTTTGCCTTAGGCATTGGGTGAAGCCAGGCTATATCTCGACTCCCGCCTGTCTGCAGGGACTCCATCTAAGGGTAAACCACCAATAGGGGGAGTCCTATGACTTACATCAAATAGGATAACCCCAAGGGTCCCTGTTAGGGTTGTGGCATGGCCCTAGCCCATGTCTGAGCATCAGACAGAATCCACACACATACACTGCGATCCCTTTAACAGGATACCCTTAATGAGGAGGGGCAGGTGGAGGCCACAACCTCCCCTCCATCCAAACAAAGGCTTACCCAATGCCTAACCTCACAAAGCTGTGACGATTGCTATGAGGTAGACGAAAACCAAATGGTTGGTGCCACTTTGCCAAGTGGAAAAAAATCCTACCTGGCCCCAACAGTATGTTCATCACCCATAGATTTCCACTCTGACGACTTCTTCTTCTTCTTCTTCTTCTTCTTCTTCTTCTTCTTCTTCTTCTAACATTTTTTATTGGTTTTTAAACATCACCAATAAAACGGCATTATCATTTTGACAGTTTTATTTTCAGTTGCTTTCCTAATAATCCCTCACATGGAATTTGCCATTGTAAAGATGAAAAACAGCAACAACAACCCAGAAAGTTCCCATCGTTAAAATAACACAGTTAGCAACAGAATAGAATAATAGAATAATCTTCCTAAATATCAAAATAGGCCTGAGTAGATGAAAATATAAAAAAAAGACCTACTGGATCAGGCCAATGGCCAATCCAGCTGAGCTCCCAGTTCTCACAGTGGCCAGACATATGCCCATGGGAATTCTGAACACAGCAGCAGTCTCTCCACTGGTATTCAAAGGTTTACTGCCCCCAGCAATGGAGGCAGACCATAGCCATCATGGCCAGTACCCATAAATGAGTTCTTAAATGTTCTTAAAACAACCAACTGATGAGGCCTTTGGGGAGGGTGTTCCAGAGGCTTAGTGCTACAGCTTGAAAAGCTCATCTCTGAGAGGTTTCTAGCTGGCAATTCATCTGACTGCAGTATTGCTAGTTGGGTCTCCTCTGATGATCACAAAGAATAGTTTGGCTGGTCTCTAACAGCAGAGGAGGCGTGCTTGAAGTAGTCAATTGAAATGTTTGAGAACCCTTGTTCTACATAGAGCAGCCTTCGGCCTGATCCTGTCCTGTTCTTTTGCCAACAGTATTCCGAACGCTGTGCAACGTACAGATCAATGTCATTGATACCAACGATCAGATTCCAATCTTTGAAAAATTGGACGTGAGTGTTCTTTTAACTGGTTTTGCTTTTGTAGTAGCTAGAAAACGCCTGTCAGTCGATCAGGGATCTTGGGACTCATCTACACGGAGGCAGAAAACATGTTTTAAATGTGTTGCAAAGTGCAGTATACAAATGTGACACTAGAGGGCAACAATGAGCTATGCACAATTCAATGTATTTTTCAAAACTTTTTTTTTAAAAAAGCATTTGCACAGTGTGTGTAGATTCCACCTTGATCCAATAAATGATTGCCCCCTGACAATGAAAATGTGATATTGATGTAGAAGCAGGTTTTTGCGTATGCAGTTTCAGTTAGATATAAAATCATAGTGTTGGGCAGATTGTGGTAATACGGAGCCCAGAGTGAGGACATAATTTGGCACCCTCTCTCATCTTGCCTTCCATGCACATGTTGTCAAAAGTACTACGTCATAGTTTTGCATTGGTTCGGCACCTTGTGTGTGTGTGGGGGGGGGAACCCATCCCCACTGCCCTAAACCAGGCGTTGTTTGGATGTGACCCTTGTAGATGAGGGAGAGCCCAATGGTTCCATTGTCAAGCTATTTCTGTCATTAAGAAGTTTCTCTTCATCTGTTCTGATTGTTGTTGTTTCTTCTTTTCTCTTTAGTATGGCTCTATGACTCTTCCAGAAAACATACCATTGGGAACAGTAATACGGGAAATCCAAGCCACAGATGCTGACGAACCCTTCACTGGAAGCTCTCAGATTGAGTACACAATCATTAAGGGAGACCCCAACAACACTTTTATAATAGTGACAAATCCAAAAACAAACAGAGGATATGTTCATATTAATAAGGTGAATAAATTTTGTTTCTTTCCCTGACGGATCATGAGTAAGGAAAGCCTAACATTTAAGGGAGGAGGGCTTAAGAACTTGGCCATCCATTGTGGTAACTGGAGGAGACTCCTCTTGGCTGCCCCACCTACGGAAATTAAGCAAGCTGTGGCCAAGGGCTGGGCCTTCTCTATCCTGTCAGCAAGGATCCTGTCAGCATGGAATGCTCTTCTCAGAGTTTTGTACCTGACTTCCAGTTTTTAAAAAATCTATTGGTGGGAATGAACCTGTTGTTCTCCAAATGTTGCAAGACCACAATTCCCATCACCCTGACCTTTGGCCATGCCGATTGGGGCCAATGGGAGCTGGAGTCCTACAATAGTTGGAGGGCCATTCCTGCTTTACTGCATGGCAAAAACTGGTACAACACTAGTAATAATGCCTCTGAGGATGTTCAGAGCTAAATTTCCTCCATACGGAGCAGCCATAGGGATTAGAGGAAAGCTTTCAAGGCAGAGGTGGGACTTTCAAGAGTGCTTGGCTGCTCCCGCAACTCTCTCTTTAAAAATAAAATAAAATAATAAGCACTACAGTGATGAGAGACTGCTAAATTTTCAGGGAGTGGAGATCACTACAGTTTTCCAGGTGGTCTCTTTCCATAGGTCTATGGTCTCATCCGCAATATACATTTGAAGTGCATTTAAAGCACAGGGCTTCCCCCAAAGATTCCTGGGATGTGTAGGCAACCCATCACAGAGCTGCAATACCTAGCATCCTTAACAAACTACACTTCCCAAGGTTCTTTGGGGGCAGGTATGTGATTTAAACATAGGGTGTGGATGTGACCAAGATCCATTATTTGTTCACCTAGCTATTCCTGATACAGCTGGGTTTCTAACACTTGATTGGAAGCCTCCCAGAGTGGCTGGGGAAACTCAGCCAGATGGGTGGGCTATAAATAACAATTATTATTATTATTATTATTATTATTATTATTATTATTTATTATTATTCTCTCCCTGCTTTCCTAGACTCTTGATTTTGAAACAACTGATGTGTATAACCTCACAATCCAAGCCAAAAATCCTGAACCTCTTGTGTCTGGGGTACAGTACAATTTAAGCTCCATTGCTTACTTGAGAGTCATAGTTATTAATGTGGAAGAAGCACCAGTTTTTCTCAAAACCACTCATACAGTGGATATACCTGAAAATGCTACTGTGGGTACTTTTTTGACCACAGCGACTGCCTTTGATCCAGAGGGTGACTCAATAAGGTAAAGATGATTTTCTCTCTAAACTCAATCATGGTCCAAGTAGACTTTACGTTAATCATATTGTTGAATTAAGGGGGCCAGCTGCATCAGAGAGCGGGACTCCTGCAACTTTAAAGGTTGTGTAGAAGAGGGGATTTCAGGGGGAAAGAAGATAAACATTTCTCTGGAAGATGAACACTCAGGGCTTGTAACTGTGTATCTTTTTGCCCAGGCTTTCCCTGACCCATAAGATCAGACTCTGCTTTGATCTGTTTGAATTCCCTTAATACATTTTTTTTTATTTTTTTCTGTATTGTTTCATTTATTTAACAAAATTTATATCCCGCAGGATTGTAATAAAACCTTGAAGCGATTTACAAAAAAAGCTACATTTAAATTATCAACAAAAGACAGAAACAGGTTTTTAAAGACATTCAAAAGTTAATTAAAATCAGCAGTAAGCTAAAAAGGAAATTAAAACTCATGTTGACATTTTACATGTCCAGATAGGCTTGCCTAAACAAAAATGTTTTAAGCTGATATTGAAAATAGTGCAGTGAAGGCTCCCAGTTGATGTCAGTAAGCCAGCAGTTCTATAAAGTGTAGTTTCTGCTGCACTAAAAGATCAATTTCTTACAAGAGCAGAAACAAGTATTATGTGGCACATACTGGGTAAGGCCATCCCACAAGTAAACCAGCCCCAAGCTGTTAAGGACTTAATATACAAATAGTAATGATTTGTGAATTTGGGACGTTGAGGTCTGTGGAATATATGAATAGTAACACCCTGAGCTTAACCCAGTCTTTATTTTCATATGCTTTTATACTACTGTTTTACTGGTTTTATGTTGTATTTTCGTTTTAGTGTTATTGTTTTTATGTTAATTACTGCTTAGCTATATACACTTATATACACTCAGGGAGTTGTGACCATTAGGTGTGGTTCCCCTTCCTTTCTTTGCATTACAGGGAGGGGGAATGAATCAATAGCGCTATAGCGTCTATGCAACTGTTTTGATAGGACATTCCTGCATCTGTAACCAGCTATCAGTGAAAGCACATCAGGCTCTATGAATAAGCTGGGTTCTTATATATTGACCTTCTTCTTGCAAAGGTACACGCTGAAAAGTGATGCCAGGAAGTGGCTGCGGATTGACCCTCTCAATGGCACAATATATACTGCTGCCCCGCTGGACCGGGAAACTCAACAAACCTACACGGTGCAAATAGTCGCAACTGAGCAAAGTAAGAAAAAAAAAAAAGAAAAAGGAAGGAAGGAAGGAAATGACTCCCAAATTAGAGGTGACCCAGGACAAAGTGCCCCTCCCTGGCAAGCCCATCCTACATTGGTGCCCCTCCCCTTGCAACGGCACCACCATTAAAAATGTTACACAGTTCCCTGGACTGATGCTACGTTTTTAAAAGGATAGCTTATAACTCTCTGCTACAAAGGGGAGATGTTGGTGCCAGTTGGCTAAATACATAGCCTGGACAGATGATGATGATGATGATGATGATGATGATGATGATGATAATGATAATTTATTTGTACACCTCCCATCTGGCTGGGTTTCCCCAGCCACTCTGGGCGGCTTCCAACAAAGATTAAAAATGCATTAAAATGTCACACATTAAAAACTTCCCTGAACAGGGCTGCCTTCAGATGTCTTATAAATGTCAGGTAGTTGTTTATCTCTTTGACATCTGATGGGAGTACGTTCCACAGGGAGGGCGCCACTACCGAGAAGGGCCTCTGCCTGGTTCCCTGTAACTTTGCTTCTCGCAGTGAGGGAACCGCCACAAGGCCTTCAGTGCTGGATCTCGGCTGAGGCCGTTTATATTTAGACATTTAGGTGTTTATAATTCCCAAATGCAGAAGCTTCATGCCCTCAAGAAAACATGTTGGATAGAATGGAGAAGATGGAGGAGTCTAACTCTCCATCACTTATTTTCTTCTTCTTCTTCAGTATCAACTAGCAATCTGTTCATCATTATTTTAAATGCAGAGAGGCTGGCACATACTATAGTCATGCGTCCACATAAGAACGTAGCAAATGATGCTCCCAAGTGCCACTGCTGGCATTTCACAGATGTTGGCATGCTGAACATCCCATCCCACTCAGCGGCAGAGAGCCTCTGAAACTCTGAAGAGCCTCTGCCCGTCAGTGTGGAATATTGTCTTGCACTCTGTTCCACTCCACAGCTAAAGCATCTCGAAGCTCCACAGCACAGCTGAGACTGAACCTGAAAGATGTGAACGACAACCCTCCGAGGCTAGATAAGAATGTTGTGTTCTTCTGCCACCCTCTCCAAGGAAACGAGAAAACGAAAATCGAAGTTTCCGATCCGGATGAACGTTCATATGTTCAGAGATTCACTTATTCCCTTGTTGGTGCAGATGCAATACAAAACTGGAATGTTTCTAAACCTGATGGTAAGTTTTTGATCAGTTCCATGGCAAATGCAACCCCAGTGCAACTGAGCTATCCATTTTAGGAAGGAGCTCTATAGCCTTTTTATGGGACTCTGAGTTAATGACGTATATATTTTCAGAGATGGGGAAACTCTGACCTTCCAGGGGTTGTTGAACTCCAACTTCCATCATCCCTAACATTAGCCCATGCAAGCTGGGGCTTATGGGAGCTGTAATCCAATAAAATCTGGAAGGCCTCAGGTCCGTATCTCTGCTTCACAGGTTATCTGTTAATTTTAAACTGTTCAATATTTATAAATTTGGGTATGGATTCCTGCCTATTGTAGAGTCTCGGACCCAGCAAAGACATGATAAATGCAGTCACATTTCTTATTCAGGGCACAAGGAATCTTGTCTTAGTTTTCCCGATCATAATACTACCACTTCTATCGTGGAATCTAATGTTCTTTTATGGAACTGTGGCTTTTTGATCAGTATACTGCCATGCTGTACTAAATTTTTAAACATCATGTGATATCACAATGCAAAACTGCCATGATTTTCTGGGTTGACGGGGTTGTAAACATCCCCCCCCCCCCCGAAGCAAGTAACATGGGAGTGTGCACCAAACTTCCTCTAGATTCTGCTAGTTTTCTAGAGGTGGCTTTTATGTCATATGAGAGAACACATAAACTGTAGAAGCTATCTGGTAAGGAAACTTGGGTGAAACTCTGGGAAAGAGCATGAATCTGCACCTGCAGCTGAGATTCAGGTAACAGGCTTGACCCAGCCCAAGTCCGATAGATTTCCATTGAGTTAAACACATGATTACATTTGCCGTTTAAATCAAAGGGACAATGAGTATCCAATCATTTCCTTGGATTGCCCCCCCCCAATGAATTCCATTTTACAGGTCTTCCTTTTTACTTATTTATTACCAGATAGACAAATAGCACTCTCAGTTCTCTGAGCGCTGGTCCTTACGTAGCCATAATGGCAGTACCCAAAAGAGACATATGAGTGACCTTAGGGGAACCCTAAGGTTTGCGGAAGTCTAAAAAATATTTAAGGGTGGGGGACTCTGATTTGTTGGGTGAGGATTCTTGAAACAGACCAATGACAATGGATGCCCCTCAGTGGATACTGAATGCTGACTGACAATTGGGGGTGTGTGTGTTTAAAACTGTGTGGGAGGAGGAATTGAGTACTATTGACAAGAGCATGGCTGGCTGGATGAAATGCCACACTCCACACTTTTTGTTCCCGGTTACACTTGCCCTTATTATTGTTGCCACCATCATCTTGCTTTTCTGTTAAAAAATTACCATCCACTGTTTATTTTTACAGGCTTACTTGCCTACATTTCCCCAAGGAACATGAAGCTTGAAGAGAAAGACTATGAGGTACCATTGAAAATCAATGACAACGGAAGGCCTCCTATGGAAGGAGTTGTTACTCTGAAAGGTACAGTGAAAATGGCGTCTATGCTCTTTGCTCCCCCCCCCATGGCTATTTTCTCTTAAAGGTAAAGGTAAAGGGACCCCTGACCATTAGGTCCAGTCGTGACTGACTCTGGGGTTGCGGTGCTCATCTCGCTTTATTGGCCGAGGGAGACGGCGTACAGCTTCCGGGTCATGTGGCCAGCAGGACTAAGCCGCTTCTGGCGAACCAGAGCAGCACACAGAAACACCATTTACCTTCCCGCTGGAGCGGTACCTATTTATCTACTTGCACTTTGACATGCTTTCGAACTGCTTTCGAACTTGGCAGGAGCTGGGACCGAGCAATGGGAGCTCACCCCGTCGTGGGGATTCGAACCGCCGACCTTCTGATCGGCAAGTCCTAGGCTCTGTGGTTTAACCCACAGCGCCACCTGCATCCCTTGCGGGTTTTTTTTCTTCTCTCTTAATGCCTGGGAATTTGTGGTTTTGTCCACAGTGAGACTGTGCAAATGTACAGAGGAAAATAGATGCTTCCTGGCAATTGATGACGGACCTTCACTTCCGACAGTTGGGATGGCAATTGGAATTCTGGCTGGTGTACTGCTAATCATTGGTAAGTGGCTGTTTTAAATGGGCCTAATGGTGAGAGGAGGGCTGCCAGTAAGAAGGGGCAAAGTTCTCCATTTCAGTTTCTCTTTTTCCCCAATTTTAAGTTCAGCTCTCCACATTTCTGCATCAGCTTATGATTTCTTTTTAAACAAAAGCCCTCATGAATATTCATCAGCACCTGTGTGCTTATTTCCCCAAATATATACATTTTTGTACGGAATGTTGCATAAGTTTGCAAGTTCAATTGTTTTTATTCTGAACAAAGCAGGCTGATGATGCTGGACCTCCTTGCACTCGACTGGACAGCAGCAGTTGACAGAACTTAAACAACTTGACTGTTTTGGGGTCTTTTTCCCCCACTTTCCAAAACAAGACAAAACCCTTGGGGGAATTTTGTAAATAAATTTAAACACTGAAGGAGCCGAGATGACTGACTGGGGAATTTGGCTTTCAAACATGCAAACAAAAGCAATATATATCGAGCACAGGTCTTTGCGATTTTTGGAAGCTGTCAACTGTTGGAAGCAAATTGAATAAACAGTTATTTGGATTCATAGGGAAAGGCTATTTGAAAGCATGAATTGGATAAGGCAGGCTGAATTTGCAAAACTTTTGCTGCAAGGGGGACAAAGCCTGTGAGACACTCCCTCCCATCACGTTTCGTGCAAACTTGGCTTGGAAATGAAGGCTGCAGTCCACAACTTAGTGCCAGGAAGAAACAGTCACCATGGAAGAATTGTAGACCCAACTATGCACTTTTGCATGGCTAGGAACAGTTGCAAATCTCTCACATTGAAGGACATCGCCATTGACCATCTTTCTTTAAGGATGTGGGCAGGGGATTGCTCTATCACATCATCTCTAGGGTGCAAGCCCCACCAACTGGAATGGCTTTGAAAGCGAACTAGACTGATTCATGCAGTATAGAGCTATCAATGTATAGATGATGCAATGCCTTGGCCTACAGACTTATGAGATCTATAGACAGAGTTAGAGATCAATAGGTTTCCTAGATCTATAAGTCAGGGCATTAAATTGCATTTAAGATAAATTAAGATGACAGGTAGCAACCGAGCTTGGCTCCCATAGAAAAGTGGCACTGCTGGCTGCCCACCACTAACATCACCTGCAGATCTGACCGAGAGGGTAGTGAGTAGTGGCATGTGCAAGTTGAGTTGGCGAGGGACTTTTCTGAGCATCTGGAGCACTTTGTCCAGTGCCAAACCTGGCTGACCGCTGATGCTGTAAGTGTTCATCAAATTACATTGTTGGGCTGTTATTTTAGGTAAAGGAACCCCAGACCATTAGGTCCAGTTGTGGCCGACTCTGGGGTTGCGGTGTTCATCTCGCTTTATTGGCCGAGGGAGCTGGCATACAACTTCTGGGTCATGTGGCCGGCATGACTAAGCCAATTCTGGTGAACCAGAGCAGCGCACAGAAACGCCGTTTACCTTCCTGCTGGAGCGGTACCTATTTATCTACTTGCACTTTGACGTGCTTTCGAACTGCTAGGTCGGCAGGAGCAGGGACCGAGCAATGGGAGCTCACCCCATTGTGGGGATTCGAACCGCTGACCTTCTGATCGGCAAGTCCTAGGCTCTGTGGTTTAACCCACAGCGCCACCCGCGCCCCTTCGCTGTTATTTTAAACACACGTAATAGGAAGTAAGCCCCATTGAACACAGAGGGCCTTAAGAGTAAAAATGTTTTGGGTTGTACTGTAAAAACCTGGGCCTGTTTTGCCTGCAAAGTGTTTGCAAAAGCTAATTTTGCTTAAAGTGTGAGATAAATATCTCCTTTCCCATTTTGTTCCCTCAGGTATCATTTTGGGGGTCGTCTTTCTCAACCTGAAACGCAAAAAGGAGTATGAGCTAAAGGCCCAGACAGCAAATGCTGTGAGCCCATCTGAATTGCGGAACTTGACGTAATTGTTTTACCAACAGGAACAATTCCATTGTGGGGTGTTTTGTTTTTTTAACTAGTTTTGTTGTTGTTATCTGCTCCCATTAATAAATTCTGTATTTTCCACTAATCCGAAAATACAATTGTTACCTTTCTTCCCCTCTTCCCCTTTCATCCAGAAATACAGACCTATACTAAGGTTATCAGAGCCCCCCAAGTCATTTTGGTGCCAGAAGACTTAACTATGATGCAAAAAGTGTGTTAAATGTTTAGTGTACATGTTTTTCATTATTTGAACATTAGCTGTAAATAGGAACAGGAGCATGGCACATAGGGAATGGAGAATGTTCGTGGATGCTCCCCCCAGGATAATTACAGCTTGGGGTGTGTGTGTATTTTTCATGTGGCTGTGGCTTGGAAAAGAGTTAAATCCACTACCTGTGAACTACAGTCCCAAAATCGCATGCACATACACAAGAGTATGTTAAATGGCTACCAGGCTAGTGCTTAAATGCAAGGCTGTGTGATAGGAAGGTTTAAGTCTAAGAAATCTCGTCTCAGTATAAGAAGAACTACATGCCCTAGGAGCCTACATTTATGCTTCTGAGTCTTTTTTTAAAAAAATAATATTGTGTAATTTTAGCTATTTTCTATATTTAGCATAGTTACAAGCTTTTTGCCAAGGACAATATTATAACATAACAGACCCACTGATGGAATCATCTGAGAATGTGTCCCATGACTCTGCCTCTTAAAACCTTGTAAGGTTCCTTTATTAAGCACAAAGTCAACACAGGATCTTTGTTCCAATTCCCCTGCAATTCACATCTTTTGAGCTTTTAGGTATGACTTCTAGAACTAAAACTATGCACAAATTAACCTGTTACTAATTAGTCTTCATCGTAAATCTGAAGTAAATATATATAGGCGCTTTCGCATCGAACTTTGTAAGACGGCGGAACGCATAGCTGTAGCTAAAATGGGGGGGTGGTGATGAGTGTATTTGGTTTAGTAAAGTACAGTACATCTCTGCTATTCATAGAATGTGGAATGTTGACCATAAAAGTGACCTATTAATAATCATGCCACCCTTACGCAGATGGAACAAGTTGGGCAGAGATGTATGCACTTTGCCCTGAAATAAAACAAACATAGAAACTTTGCACCAAAATGGAAGAATTGGGATGGACCAGATTTGTAAGTCACACATGCAAAAGTGACATGGACCAGAAACAGATTGATTTGTTCATTCATTCTTTATGACCCAGTACAGAATTCAGGTTTTGGGGAAATCTCTCGCTCTCTTGTAAGAAATATATTTCTAGTCCTTTTATTGGGAGAGAAATCTGGACCTGAGGCTCATATGTTGGATGAAATACCTGGGAAGGAGCATTTGAGAGAAGGCAGCTCTCCAGCTGTTAAGAACATTAATGGCAAGAACAAACAACTTAAGACGGGTCTGAGGTTTTTTTTTTTAAAAAAGGTTCTTAATCAAAATAATGGACTGTAAATGTCCAATTTTCCTCTGAAGCAGGGCAGAAATACCGTATTTTTCGCCCCATAGGACGCACCGGCCCATAGGACGCACCTAGTTTTTTGGGGGGAAATAAAGAAAAAAAATTTATTTCCCCCCCCCCCAGGTGCTTGTGGGGCCGGCAGTGGGGAGAAGCGCTCTTCTCCCCGCCGCCAGCCTTCAGACCAGGTCGGGGGACAGCGGGAAGACGCACTGCGCCTCCCCGCTGTCCCCGGAGCTTGCGGGGCTGGCGGCAGGGAGAAGCACACGTCTCCCCACCGTCAGCCTCCAAACCACATCGGGAGACAGTGGGATGGCAGCGTTCCGCCTCCCCGCTGTCCCCCGAGCTTGTGGGGCTGGTGCAGGGGCTCTCCTGAAGCCTGGAGAGCGAGAGGGGTCGGTGCGCACCGACTCCTCTCGCTCTCCAGGCTTCAGCGAAAGCCTGCATTCGCCCCATAGGACGCACACACATTTCCCCTTCATTTTTGGAGGGGAAAAAGTGCGTCCTATAGGGCAAAAAATACGGTAACTGGTATTTGTTCCCCCAGCTGAAGAACCTGACAACAGAAATACCTGCATTATTTGACAGTATCTTCTTTACAATACAAAGTATCATTTCGAGTATTTGGCAAATACGACGTACAAAACTGTCACTTTTGGTTTCTCTAAGATTTTGTTTTTTTCAAATTCAATTTGCACATTTCTGCAACAGTTTGTTTGTTGTAGTAGTTGTTTCCTCAGACACACTCTATGCAATTCCGCCCAGTACAATACATTTTTGTATGCTATCATCACAAATGTGCACATTCGTGCCCACTTTCCCCTAACATGCATTTTTGTACACATTGTTTGGCTGGAGGCTGTGTCTCAAAATTTAGGGAAGTGTGAACTTAGACTGGTAGCTGTGCTTCTGTTCTCATCATGTTTCAGTAAATGCAAACTTTCTTCCCCATCCCCATCGGTGAACATGTGATGAAAATATATAATTGTTATTGTTTTGTAATATGTTATGGGACATATACATACAAGGTCTTCACCTTTCATCTGTCTTCCTGGAGCTGTAGAACCGTGGAGTGGATTCTGCCACTTGGACTCTAATTTCTTCACTTTGGATATCCTCAAAAGCTTTTCTTCTGTTTCCATGTTGTTGTTTTCTTATGTAAATCAATAAAATATGTTTTGTAACAATATGCTTGCTATTGGTTAACATAGTCTTCTTTATTTGTGGCAGCTTGCTGCCCAGTCTGCTCTAGAGCAGTGCTACTTAAAAGTGGTGGCCCATGGACAGATCAGTGGTGCTGATCTGTGAGCCATTGGCTGCTGGTCCGCAACAACTCCAGCACAGCCCAGGTTGGGTGGGATGCTTCAAGGCCTAAATATGGTACCAGTCCCTGGCACTTGGAGAAAAGAAATGCCTGTCCACCACATTGCAGGAGGGGAGAGTGCTCCTGTGCTCGAATCCTGCTTGCTGGAGTCCCACAGGCATCTGATTGTCCACTGTGAGAACAGGATGCTGGAATAGATGGGCCATTGACCTGGTCCAACAGGTTTTTCCTATGTTCTTACATCAGATAGTTGGAGAAGTACTGCTCTAGAGGACTGTACTTCCATTCTTGCAATTTTTTCTACTAATTCATTTGAAAGCTCCTTTCTTTTTAGCAACCCACTCATGGTCTATGACAATGCATCTCTCGGCTAGCTTTTAAACCATTCAGAAGGTGTTGGTTGTTTTCACGGTCACAGACGGAGCTTAACAAAATTATCTGCTTTCTGTCCCGTACTCATTGCCAGATCCGTCTTACCGTCTAGCCTGATATCTTTTATTTCCCACAGCTGTCATTATTGTTTCACATCAGCAATCATGAGCAGCACCAGAAAATCCTCAAACCACCCCCTAAATAAACTCCATAGTTCTTTCCAAGTGCCTGAAAGTCCCTTATTCATATAAATATTATCAAAGAATTGCAGACTCCAAAGGAGACACAAAAGAATGTTGTCTCAGAGAGAATTAAAACAAGGGAGAAAATTAAAGTTAGGAAATTTAAAGCCTAGTTGGAAAGCTACAAGACCGGGGCTATTCACTCTTATTTAAGAGTTGAGATTTGCCCATTAAACAGATGGGCTTACTTCTGAGTAAACATGATAGGTTATCCCATTTCAGAATGGGTTGTACCTTGTGAACAAGTTATAGCAATCCTTGTCACCAAGATTACCTGATACTCAAATGATTATTATCAGCTTATGGTAACACGGAGTTGGGCTTCCAGTGCTGTGGAATGCTCTCCCTGCTGAAATATGACAAGTCCCATCAGTACTGGCATTCTGCTGGCTCTTGAAGACATGCCTGTTTAGACCGTGGGATAAATCAGCCTCATATAACCAACATGCTTAAGTCTAATTAATGCATGAAAGGGTTCAGACCATAGAGTAAGCTGTCCTGCCAGGCGTAGCTAGGTCACTCCTCCTCACCTTTGAAGGAAGGGTTATAAAACTTATTGTTCTCTCAGTTCCACCATATGAACCCTACCAGTAAGGAGGTCTAAGCTGGATACTCTAAGCTTAGGCAAAGCAAACCATTTTTTGTGTTTGTACACAAATAATTTAAAAACATTTACCATTTTGGAACATAAGTTATACTGCCTGTCTTTTCTTGCTGCTGTATGGAAAAACACATGAAACCAAACTTGGCAAGGATGGAGTATATAAATTAAACAACAACAATATTGCTGGCTTATTTGCCTTGGAAAAATCTAAGTTGGAGATGGAATTGTTGGATACTGAAGGTAAAAATTTATCTAAAATGTACAAGCTTTTGCTGGAGTGGCATACAAAAGATGAACAAGTTAAATCTGTGATGATAGATTGGGCAAGAGATTTAGGACATAATATAATGTTTGAAGACTGGGAAAGATTGTGGAAGAAAGGGGTCAAGTTCACTGCATGTACTTTGTTAAAGGAAAATATTATGAAGGTGATGTATAGATGGTATTTGACTCCGGTAAAATTAGCAAAGATGTATCACAATTGTGATAATATATGTTGGAAATGTAAAGAGAAGGAAGGAACATTCTTTCATATGTGGTGGACCTGTCCCAAGGTGAAAGACTTCTGGGAAAAGATATATAATGAATTGAAAAAAATGTTGAAATATACATTTATAAAGAAACCAGAGGCCTTTCTTCTTGGAATAACAGGTTTGGCAATGCCCAAGAAAGATGTTAAACTATTTTTGTATGCCACAACTGCGGCTCGTATTTTGTTAGCTAAAAAGTGTAAAACCCAAGAAATACCAACAGTAGAAGAATGGCAGATGAAGATGGAACTAGCCGACCTAACCGGAAGAGTCCACGACCAAAAGGAGGAGGAACACTACGAAGAATGGAAGAAATTTAATGATTATTTAGTTAAATGTGTTAAGCTAAACTAATCGGAAATAGCTTCCAGATATTTAATGGGCTTAGGATTGTATTTATGTTAAGTGATAAAATAATGTGTTTAATACCATAAGGAGAAGATTTAAAGATGTTAATGTTCAATTTAAAGTGTATAAAAATTGGGTTTTGGAAAACCGTTACAAGGATTTGCAATGAAATTCAACTAAGGGGAAACGAGGAAGTCGCTTTACAAAGTTAATAACTGTCATTTTCAATAAGGTTATGATTTATGTTTGTTATGTTTGTTGTTTTGTGTTTTTGTTTGTCGTTAATATTGTAAAAATCAATAAAATTTTTGGAAAAAAAATATTGCTGGCTCAAGGAGCATCCCCAGACATTCCCTTAGAAATCTTCCCTGCAGAAAGTGATGTGGATGGACTAGAATAACCCACTTTCTGTTCTTGTGTAGGAACAGTCTGCCAGGGATGAGGGAGATAATAAGTAACCAAACAATAAAACCCTGTGTTGCAAACAATTATCAGTAATATCCAAGGCAACACGATGACCAAGTACAATAATGTGATGTCAATATAAACTCTTTACATAATCTATACAGAACATTGAACAGTATGAAATGCACTCTCTGCAAAACCAAATAAACAGAAATCTTATAAATCTCTGAAAATCATTGCTTCTTTCAGAGACTTGCATAGTCTACAAAGACTTTCAGAAACTTATAAGACTTAGGTTTATTTGGTTCTATGTTTTCAAGAGAATCCATCAAGAGTGCATATTTTGTGATTTTTAGAGATTGATAAGATTTCTGTTTATTTGGTTTTGCAGAGAGTGCATCTTTCATATATTTCATACTGTTCAAGGTTCTGTATAGGTTATATAAAGAGTTAATATTGGCATTGCATTGTTGTACTTGGTCATCATGTTGCCTTGGATATTACTGAGGGATGAGGCAGAGGCAGTTGTCAGAAGTGAGTCAGGAGCCAAGGTGTCAAGAAATGACAGGGAACAAAACCCAGAACTGGAGTCACAGGAAAAAAGCAGAGTCAGAAATACCTTATTGTTTAAGCCATGGTCCCAACACTAATAGGAAGCCTTTAAAGATAGCCCTTTCTGCCCAAGTGAGGGTCGGGGGGGGGGGGGATCAGTGGCTAGCCTTGGCGGCAGGACCAGTCCACAAACCGAGAGAATTTCACTCTTAAGAAGATGCTCCAAGCTGCAGTTCTAATCAATCATCACTCATGGCACACAAATATCAAAGTTCCTGGTTTCATCCCTAGCAACTCCTGATGTACTCTCTTTCTCTCCTTTCCTGTTCAGGCAGCCTACAGAAAGTCTTCAAAACAGTAATTAATTCTAAGCTCAGCTTCCTTGAAATCTGTGAGGAAGCCATGACTTCAAGAAGAAAGGGCTTCTGTTCTGTGTTCATAAGCCCTAACAAGGAACAGTCGTCTATATTACGAAGCTACAATTCTAAGTCTTCCCCTAAAGATGCCACATCGTTTAACCTGTTCAATGTTTTAATTTCATAATGTAGGTGAATCCTGAGGCCCATCCACCCACAACCGTTACCATGATCTTTAATTGGATGTATAAAAGCACCTTGAAGCATTTTTCAAAATGCTGACTGGTTCCTATTAATAGGGAATTGACTAGTAGTCTATTGATGACCTGTCAGTGTGTTTGGGGTTAATATTTATGGTGTGACACTGAGATGTGCAAACCAAACTGCAAAACGTGAATAAAGGCCTCATGGAGAGGGGTATAAGGAGGAATTAAGGACGTTCACGGCCCCATCTTCTCTGTCATTCCACCCTCAGATAAGAAGGATTGCTTTGTTTATACATCTAGCTCCATTTTTGAAACTAAAGTTTGGCTAAAGCTGTAAATTCCAAAGGAAACAGGAGACTGTTGCTTTTTCAAAATCTCTTCTAATGTAAACGCTTCTGCTTGCAAAAATCTGATGAAATGTTGCTTTTTAAAACAAACTGTCAAATGCTTGGCAAATGCTGCAAGGACATTTAAATACAGCAAGCATCCTTAGCAATTTGCTGGTGGGGAGGAATCCCTGACGCATTCAGTATTTAGGGCTGGGTTCTCACATAAGAAAAGTCCCGCTAGATCAGGCCAAAGGCATCCTGTTCTCACAGTTCCCCCAAAGAATTCTGGGAGCTGTAGTTTGTTAAGGATGCTGAGAGTTCTTAGGCGGTCCTTATTCCCCTCCCAGGGGTTACAATTCTCAGAGTGGCTTAATCATCAAGCCCTGTTCATATAGAACTCTGAAAATTGTGGCTCTGTGATCACTCTCATCCCTGGAAAAGATCTCAGACCTGAGAGCTTAGACAATCATCAGCAGTCAGAGTAGCAGACTAGAGCAGGGGTCACCAACCTAAGGCCCGGGGGCCGGATCAGGCCCAATCACCTTCTCAATCTGGCCCACGGACAGTCCAGGAATCAGTGTGTTTTTACATGAGTAGAAGGTGTGCTTTTATTTAAAATGCATCTCTAGGTTATTTGTAGGGCACAGGAATTTGTTCATTCCCCCCCCCCCAAAAAAAAATAGTTCAGCCCCCCACATGGCCTGAGGGACGGTCGACCGGCCCACGGCTGAAAAAGGTTGCTGACCCCTGGACTAGAGGGACCAGGAGTCTGATGCAGCATAAGGTTGCTGCACATATTAAGCAGCCATGTTTCAGATGTGGTCTGTTGCACTATTCTACAAGCTGACATCATGGGCAAAGGACCAATCCTGCCCAGCTGGTTAGGGCAATATGAGCTTACAAGTTTTGGCATCAAAAAACATTTTGAACAGCTTCATGCTTCTATCTTTACATCTGTTTTTCTCTTGCTTTTGGATGTCACTCTTGGAACATCAAAGGGAGCCTCACAAGAGCCAATGAGAAATCGTTTGAATGCTAATTTAATATATTCTGTTTCTGGCTGGATTTACTTAAGGAAATGAACGCAGGACTTATAAAACAGGAAGAGTTTTGAATTGGATGATGCACAGCAGTGATTCATTTGTGCTCCCTGAAATGTAAAAGAAACCTTCTGGACTTCATAATCGTTATTGCTAGTGAATACCAATGCAAAATGATGAAGGGCATTTTCACTGACCCCCCCTTCCCCCTTTCCCGAATGAAACTTTTATTATAACAGCACACATATTCGCAAGGGACATATCCTTGCCAGCTTTCTGTCTTCCTGGCAACTGAAAATTCACTCTCCGGAGCTGCAGCAGCGATGGACACAGATCAAAATGTGCTGTGCCAGTCAAAAGGATACATACCACATGATGTGTGACAGTGAAACATGACCAGAATTAAGAACAAAATTAGATTCCTGCTGGATCAAGCTAGTGCCCCATTTGGTCCATCATCCTGCTCTCACAGTGGCCAACAAGAAGCCTGTGGGAAGCTTTGAAGCTTAACAGCACTCTCCCCAATTGTGAATCACAGCAAGTGGTATTCAGAAGCATCCTTCCCCTGACCCTATAGATGGGACATAACTATCATAGCCAGTAGCCACCAGAAATGGCTCCCCAGGTGGGGTGTGCAGCAGCTATGCTAGCTTTCCAACAGGTCGGTCAGAGAGTAATTTTTGATTTCTGTCTGAATCCAAGAATGTTGCTATGGGAGAAGCAAGACCATCTTGGGAAATGGATGGAGTATGCATGCACATTCAACTGCCTAATGGTGTCCGTGTCACCCAGGAGATTGCAACTGCAGAGATAAGAAGAGAAGAGTCATTCCGCCGTTCAGAGAGTTCACTTCCTGGTTTGCATGGAGAAGCCATTTTCAACAGAGCACAGCAACAGAAGCGCACAGGTGTATTAAGGTAGCATCGGGGGTTGAAATGTTGCACCCCTAACCATTTTGCGCTGGAGGCAACCACCCCTGTAGTCTCCCAATGCTATGCCACTGGGTTTTTTGTGGGGAAAGCATTGTGGCAAAAAAAGGGGAGGGTACTCAACGGCACCCACCAAACAGGGTGAGCGAACTTCTGCAGTTGTACCTGCAGTGATAGTTGGCAACATGACTAACAGACAAAATGACTCCTCCCTTTAGGAGTTCCTGAGGAACCCCTGGTCAACTCAGAGCACAGCTTGAAAACTACTGATCTCTCATACCACCTTTAACTCTCCCTAAATAATATACTGCCTTTCTCTGCCCTACAGAAGAACAATGAATTGAGGCAGATGGAAGTTGGAGTCCAACAGCATCCCAACCTGAGGTTTCCCACTTCTGCTTTAAGGCAATATTGACATGTTCACAATAAAGACGGTGGTTAAGTATTTCCCGGGACGCAGGTGGCGCTGTGGGTTAAAGCCTCAGCGCCTAGGGCTTGCCGATCGAAAGGTCGGCGGTTCGAATCCCGCTCCCGGGTGCGCTCCCGCTGCTCGGTCCCAGCGCCTGCCAACCTAGCAGTTCGAAAGCACCTCCGGGTGCAAGTAGATAAATAGGGACCGCTTACCAGCGGGAAGGTAAACGGCGTTTCCGTGTGCGGCTCTGGCTCTGGCCAGAGCAGCGATGTCACGCTGGCCACGTGACCCGGAAGTGTCTCCGGACAGCGCTGGCCCCTGGCCTCTTAAGTGAGATGGGCGCACAACCCCAGAGTCTGTCAAGACTGGCCCGTACGGGCAGGGGTACCTTTACCTTTTACCTTTAAGTATTTCCCAGATTTGCACCCCACCCCCATGGTACTTGGAAATCTTTCTCAAGGACTTTGCCTGACAGCATCCTGGCGAGACTCTTACCTTGTCTGACATATAAATCTTTGGTGAGCAGAACCTGTGCTCAGCATGCCCACATTCTAGGATATTAAATGGAGCTGGTAAATTTTGTCAGCAAGCTAAAACTTGGGATCATTCCCAGAATTATCTGAGATCAGAACAATGCTAATGAGAATGATCTTGTTTGACCCAAGGGGGGAAGAATATGAATAAACCCACGAGGTAAGCAAACTTCCTCTTACTGGAATAAAAAGTCTGAGGATATCATCTGTTCAAACAGTACAATATAACATTTTGAAAGGGCAGAATGTCAGGGGGACAGTATTATGCAAATGCCTCCGTATCTGCACTGGCTTCCTGCTGCTTTCTAGATACAGTTTGAAGTGTTGTTTGTCAGCCTACGTGAGTAGTCCCAGAATTTGTGGGGAAACTTGAGGGAGGACGAATGAGGTGGTACCTCAGACATCAGTTCCTCTCTACATCCCACCCCAATCTCTGAGGGCATCTTCTGACAGAATGCCCAGAAGACGTCCAATGGTCTGGGTTTATTCTTAATAATAAGGCTAGCATATATATCCTGCCCTTTCTCTCAAGAGAGTGTAGGGTGGCAAACAACAAATGAAACAATAAAAACATCTTAAATACATTTCCGGTGTTGATGTAGACTGGGAAAGATCTCAACTTGGGCTTGTCTTCAGGAGGCACCAAAAAGACAACAGAGATGGAACCTGTCTAACATTGACATTTCAACACACATAAAAATACTTCTTCATCCACAGATACCAGCAACTGTCTTCAAGCTAATTTGAAATGTCAGCATTTGGTCTAACACAACTTATATCTGGTAATGACAAAAATATGCAAATGATTTCATATATTGAATATGGCTTGGATCCAGACAGGAAGTTAGCTGAACCTAGTTCCCATTGAAACCAAAGTGTCATGACTAACTTGCCCCATTGATTTCTATGGGACCTCAGTTCAATATTTTGGATAAACTAGGGTTGTTGTTACTTTCCAAGTCAACATTTTATTTCATTTTTTTTGCCAGTAAGATTTCTTTTAAGAACAGAAATGGTCCAGTCTTATTTCTTTCTGCTGTGCTTAAAAGCAGACAATAGCTATCATTTTAATATGTTTTCAAGCATTCCAGAGATTATGTAAGAGACGAGAAACAGCACATTTCTGTAGAGTATGAACAACAATTCTAGACCAATGACCTTTTCAGCCACAATTGAAAGCTTTTTATTTGGCAGGGGGGAAACAGACCTGCTCTGGATTATACTATCTCTTTGTGATATATAATCCATTCAGACTGTAAATTATAATTTGGAAAGAAAAACATTCTGTGTAGGGTTTTGGAAATCATTTTTGCCTCTTATATAACTAGCACTTTGTCATATTTTTGTTAACATTTTGCTAGTGATGTTTGTTCCCCTCCCCCATCATGATAAATGGAAGTGGATTAATAAAATAAATGTGCTGTGACGTGAATATACATTCTGCAGGCATTTGTATGACTGATAATCTAAGGATCCCTTATTAAATTTTTAGTCAGCTCTATGCAAAAATATGGATAGTTGCAAAACCATAATTTTCTATAAAGCAAAAAAGATTGACATGTTCTGACCTCTTAGACAATATGTGGAAAAATGTCCTCCAACTTCCAAGTCTGCTTTTTCAGTAGTTGTTTCCGAACTAGCTAAACTTCCACCAAAAGTGATCTCTTAGTTTTATTCCTGATGACCTTCCTTCAAACCAGTTACTGGGAATTGTACCAGTAGGAAAACTCAAAAATATGGGGGTTTTGCTTAAGGACAGAAGCCATGAGGAGTACAGGTAGAACCTTTGCTGGTTATGGAATTCCTGTGGAGAAATGTTTAAATAAAGGAGTCTAGTAGCTTAAAGACAGCACCTTCCCGCTGCCCCCCAAGCTTGTGGGGCTGGCAGTGGGGGGAAGCACTGCTTTCCCCCACCGCCTGTCTCAAAGACCAGACTCTCCTGGCTTCAGCGAAAGCAACGCGAAGCCTCCGGAGCGCGGGGGGAGCTCTCCCTCTGCGCTTCAGAGGCTTCGCGTTGCTTTCGCTGAAGCCAAGGTGCCTGCATTCGCTCCATAGGATGCACACACATTTCCCCTTTATTTTGCCTTAATTTCCCCTTAATTTTTAGAGGGGGAAAAGTGTGTCCTATAGAGCGAAAAATACGGTATACACGCCCCCCCCCCCAGTGTATAAGTAAGGTTCAGCTTCTGGTCTGGCTGGCTTTTAAAGATGCACTGGAGAGAGGAGTCATTTTGCCACATAATGTCTTGGGCTGGCTCCGAGTGTTTGTCACAGCTCATCCCCAAAGATTTCTGGATCTTACACAGAGGTGTGTGAATTGCTGCACTGACCTCATGTGAACGAATTCTATTCATTTATTCCATTTTTAGATCTATCTTTTAGCTCACAGGAGGGTTCACGTGCTGCTCACAAAGCCATAATAAAAAAACCGCTTAATGACCAACATAATAAAGCATTCATCCCAAACCAACCAATGGAAAAAACAAACCAGACCAAAATAATTAAGAGTCAGCAGTAAAGTTTTCAACCTGAATCTAGCAGCGGGCAATAAAAACACAGGGCATCATCTGTCCTCCTCCCATGCAATTAATAATGTTTTGTTGGATACATAAAAGGGGATTCCAGGGTAGATGCAGCAACATCCTGTCTCCATCTGTCACATGTGTTCTTGATATCATGCTGTCACCTTTAAGGACTATCTCAACAAAGTGGCTGGGGAATGCTTTGAGCTGCTTGCCTCAATGCACCCCAAGTACGGGTGTAATGTGAATCACATGAAAAGAGCTGCTCATCTTTCACTAATAGTGACTTTTCCCCCTGCCACTCTGGCAGCAGTGGCTCATGGGACAGTCTTGTGGAGGCATATGTTGTTGAGCACATATAGATCGTGTGCCGATGCCCCAATGGAAGAGGGTCATTAGGTGCAGGGGCAGAGGAAGGGGGGTGCGGTGGGGGTGGGCCCCCCCCGGATGTCACCACTGAGGGGGTGACAAAATGCTGGGCAGCACTTACTGCAGGGCCTGAAGCACCCCCGAGCCACGTGTCTCTCCTGGGAGTGACGTGGTGGCTTGGGCACCCTCAGGCTCCGCGCTGCCCCAAACGGTTCACCCGCCACCTCCCCCTCAGCTGTAGGGTGACTGAGTGGGAGGAAGCAGGCAGACTCCTCGGAGGCCCCACAGAGCATCGTTTCCTAGCTTGCCCCGCCCCATGGGGCGGCTGGCCCCACCCCTGGGTGCAGGGCACGCACACAGCCCCAGGCGCCCAATCATCTTGCTCCACCACTGATTAGATGGCGGAGGAGACACGAAGGCTCAGCACCATGCAGACACATGGCTATTAATGGGCTAGCCTGGTCCAGCACAAGTTATTGATATCAAGGTCTGTGGCCAAGCTGGATGCTCCTAGCTTCTTAGTAGTGTCACACCTGCACTGTGCTGAATTGACAGCCTCCACGCCACCTCTGTTGCCTCACACAACACCCTTCAGGAAGAGCACCCAATGCAACGGTGCTCAGGAGCGCTCACTGGCTTGGAGGAGCAAATCACATCACATGAGCTGATGCTGCACTCTGCTCAAGTTTCTATCCAGGATAGCAATATAGGAAATGGGTGTGTACCAAGTCAAACCATGGGTCCATCTCATGGCCATTGGCTGGAGGTTTTCAGACGGGGGTCTTTTCCAGTCCCACTTGGAGATGTTTGGGATTAAGAGCATAAGAAGAGTCTTCTGAATCAGGCAAATGGTTCATCTAGTCCATGGATAGGCAAACTACAGCCCAGGGGCCGGATCCGGCCCAATCGCCTTCTAAATCCGGCCTGCGGATGGTCTGGGAATCAGTCACATAACGCCAGTCTTGAAAGACCTACACTGGCTCCCAGTACGTTTCCGAGCACAATTCAGAGTTTTGGTGCTGACCCTTGAAGCCCTAAACGGCCTCTGCCCATTATACCTGAAGGAGCGTCTCCATCCCCATCGTTCTGCCCGGACACTGAGGTCCAGTGCCGAGGGCCTTCTGGCGGTTCCCTCACTGCGAGAAGCCAAGTTACAGGGAACCAGGCAGAGGGCCTTCTCGGTACTGGCACCCACCCTGTGGAACGCCCTCCCACCAAATGTCAAAGAGAAAAACAACTACCAGACTTTTTGAAGACTTCTGAAGACAGCCCTGTTTAGGGAAGCTTTTAATGTTAAATAGATTATTGCATTTTAATATTCTGTTGGAAGCCACCCAGAGTGGCTGGGGAAACCCAGCCAGATGGGCGGGGTATAAATAAATAATAAATTGAATTAATTAATTAATTTGGTAGAATGTGTCCCTTTATTTAAAATGCATCTCTGGGTTATTTGTGGGGCCTGCCTGGTGTTTTTACCTGAGTAGAATATGTGCTTTTATTTAAAATGCATCTCTGGGCTATTTGTGGGGCATAGGAATTCGTTTTTTTCTTTATTTTCAAAATATAGTCCGGCCCCCCCCGCAAGGTCTGAGGGACAGTGGACCGGCCTCCTGATGAAAATTTTGCTGACCCCTGACCAGCATCCTGTTCTCACAGTGGCCAGTCAGATACCTTTGAGAAGCGCAGAAGCAGCACCCAAGCACTCTGCGTTCCAGTGGTTTCCACCAACTGGTATTCAAAATGGGATAGAAACTGGGGGCTTCTTGGAGGAAAGCAGGTGCTCTGCCACTAAGCCAGGGGCTCTTTCCAGAATTAGAAAGATTGCAAGGCTGAGAATAATGCAGCACTTTGCCCCCTAAATGTTGTCCTTTACCCTGACTGGGTGACCCTCAGGTGATAAGCAACTGCATCACTGGCTCTGCTCATTCAATCCCTGGCTACAATGTCAGAATGGTATTCGGGTGGGAACACAGGGAAATGCTTCAATACTGCCACCATTAACAGATGATTTTCCCACCAAGTCCTTGTAAGATTTCACTGTGAAATGGTGAGAAGTGTAAACGAGATACTCATCTGACTTCAGTGAAGACTTTCTACCACTTTTCTCGCTTGGCAATTCTTAATTTAGGAGTAATCTCTATATCAATGAAGTAATGCCATGCCCTGAGGCGGCTGAGTGCTGGATTGCACCACTCCAGACCGTATGTTGGGAAGGTGTCATATATTTGAATTCTCCTCTTAATTAATTTAAGAAACCCCATTCCCTGCATCTAGTATACTAGCACTTCAGACTCTAAGCTGAAAAGGTGTCGTGTATTTGAACGCTCCTCACAATTGGGGCGCTCGCAGGCAAGTGTTTCCCAATTGTTGGTGTTTATACTACATTTTTAAAAATTTGCCTTGAGACAGTCTTTAAACCTCTTTTGTTGACCACCATCATTACGCTTTCCATTTTTAAGTTCGGAATAGAGTAGTTGCTTTGGAAGACGATAATCAGGCACCCGCACAACATGACCAGTCCAACAAAGTTGATGTTGAAGAATCATTGCTTCAACACTGGTGATCTTTGCTTCTTGTCCCCACTGTGGAAGGAGGTGTGGATCCAGAATTGGCCTCCACAGTCACTTACAGACTCATTGTTAAAACTGTGTTCATGGCAGACAATCTTACTCAGCTATGAGTGATTCCCAAAGAGAAGAAGAAGAGAACATAAATAAAAATAATACTTTCCTGCACTTCAGACTGTGGGAGAGGTGATATGCACCTGAATGCTCCTCATGTTAATATAATAATAGTCATTATTGATAGTTCCTGCAGCTAGTAAATTAGCAATTTGGGGGAAAGATTTAGCAAAGCCATCTCCCTGATAAACTAGTGTAGTCCATAAAGGGAGCTTTTTACATGGCAAACATCTTCAAAAACAGGACACCCCAGTTTCAGCCTGAAGTTGTATGATCCAACATTTTGCTACCTCCGTCAGTTATTAGCCAATAACTTTTATGAGAGGAAGCAGGGATGAGGGAGAAAGAGAAGCATCCTGCGTCAACAAAAACAGTTATCAGAAGGCAAATTCAGTCCTGTGGGTTGTTAATGAAGTGCGAATGACAGAGCTGCTTGTTTTGGAAACCTGACTTCTGGCGTAGAAGTCACAGCTGGGAACGATAACCAGGCCGTAAACTAGAATAAATGCCAGCATTTCTAAAGGACGTTCATATCAAATTTCCCATTTGCTCTCGGTTGTCTGCAGCTAGAAGAGTCTGGGCAATGGTTTTGTCAGTGAACCTGGGGATGCTCCCATACAAACTCTTCCTCTTGCTTGCCTACCAAAATAAGGTTGGTCAGCGGAGGAAACAGACGTAGGATGAAGAAAAGGGAGCCAAGTGGCTCGTGACAGCCGGGCCCTATAAAAGGGAATTAAGAAGCACAATTGAGAGTTCAGGAGAGCAAGGAGTGCTGGATTTGGAGCACTTTTGGCACTGTCGTGGAGGACTGGTGCCTTCTCAGCGAACAGTTGTCTGAGTTCCACAGCCGGGCTCAAAGACAACTCTCTCTCCAGAACACAAACAAAAGTCCTGGCACTCAAACCTTTGGAGCCAGTTTTCTATTACACTGTTAAATATCATTACCGCTCTTCTGTAATGTGTTTCTGTACCTGGTTTTCGCAAGCTGTGTAGGCAAAATCTGAATCCATTCTCCAGCAGGAAAGACTTGCTGTGTTTATATACCTTTAAAGCACACTCAAAGCTCATTCGTTCCATCAAAGAATTCTGGGCACGGTAGTTTACCCCTCACTGAGTTACAATTCCCAGCAACACTTAATAAACCGCAGTGCCCAGAATTCTTTGAGAGAAAGAACTTGCTGTGAATGTGTATCAAATCACAGTGTGTATATAGTCTTTGGACAGGGATAGGAAGCTTGAGGCCCTCCAGGTATTGTTGGATATCTAAGGATCGTGACTAATGTCATGTGTTCTAGGCCTCAAACACCAGTGGTGGGAATGCTCTGGAGTAAGCACCACAATGTGTAAAACAGCCCAAGGTGGCCAGGTCTGGTCATTTCAATGGGTCTACTCTGAGTAGGCCTAGCACTGGATACAACCCTCTGCCTGAGATCCTGGGGGGCATTGCTTAGTTCAGCTATGGAATTTGTTCCCTCAGGAAGCGGCGATGGCCATCAACTTGGATGTTTTTAAGAAATGGACAAATTCATGGAGATTAGCGGTATCAGTCACTGCTACCCATGATGGCTATGCTCTGCCTCCATATTTGTATGGCAGTAATAATTCTGAATGCCAGTTGCTGGAAGGCACAAGGGAAGAGCGCTTTTGTGCTCAGGCCCTGTTTGCAGGCATCCCACAAGCCAATGTGAGAATAGAATGCTGGACTAGGTGGGTCACCAGGCTCTTCTTATATCCTGTTCCCATTCAGAGATGGTGATATTGGGCTAGATGGGGAAACAATCTGACTTGGGAGAAGGTAGCTCACTGGGTCACTTTCCCTACAACAGGTGATATCAACGAGCCCCTTATTTTTGTTTGTTTGTGTTCTGCTTCTGCACAGCTCCCAGTTTTCCCTCAATTTTCCTGGACACAGCCAGCAGTCTCGGCCATTGGAAACAGTGGAAACCGCTGAAACTAAGAAAAGCTCAACCACTTTGTCAAAAGAAAAGCTTTTCTGTCCAGATTTTCACTTTTTGAAATATGGCAACCCTAATCTGCAGCAGAACAGGCTGTTCACCCATAGGTGCCAACTCGGAACAACTCGGAACAACATCTTGCCCCCCTCCCCCCTTCTCCCCCTTCACACAATTCTGCAGAGCACACCTTCCTCTGCTGTGTGCAATTGGACACAGGCCTTCCCCTTCCCCCCACCCACTCGCCTCTCGCCACCTGCAATAAGTTTCTGCCCGCTCACCCACCTCCTGCCCATACCCGCCTGCTTGCGTATTCGCCTCTCCTACCCGCCTGCCTGCCCACTTGCCTCTCCCCAGCTGCCCTGGCTCAGGCGCGCTCAGAAATGGCACTGAAAGCCGGGAGGAAAGCTGGGAACAGAGGGCTGTGCAAGGTTGGTAGGGAGGTAGCTGCCCAAGAGAAGGAGGGAGGGAGCCCCAACTTACAGAAAATATTGGGGGGCCTGTCCCCCCTAAATATTTTATTGGGAGCTGAAGAGACACATAGAGTTGGCACCTATGTGCTCACCTATGAACTATTTTGGATGAAAGCTGTTGGGCCCTTTGGAAACAACATGTGCTGGGTAGGGAGAGGAGTAGAAGACAACAATGTCTTGGCTTCTGATTCTGGCCTTGATGTATGTTAAGTCAGGCCCCTCAAGAGCTGCCTGGTTGTGCATAAATCAGCAGACAGAAAGTACAGAGTGGTACGATGAGCTGCAGTTCAAAAGATGAGCAGACAAGTTTCTCAAGGTGCACAGGAACGCATGACCTTGCTGAGGCAGGTCTGGGAAGATAAAAGCATGTCTTTGGTTGCATCTTGCCTTCTGCTGCACACAATTTCACACACTGAAATCTCTTGTTAACCATTGTTTTGGAACTGTTGCCTGGAGACCGCAAGGGTCTGGCTTCAACCAGGCCAGTTAATTTGACATTAAACCTTAAAAACGCCAGATGCACGCCAGTGTTGAGACAGGATTCCTAGATGGAAACCATAGCATTGGTAGACAGCGGCATTAAATTGAGGCTGAAGGCACAAACACTTTGGCATGTTGTCCTCCCTAACCACTTTTTTATTGCACACTGGCAAAGACCCAAGCATCATTAAAAGCAAGTGTTGATGCTTTATATGTACAAATACATTTGCAAGTCGCCATGTGCAGTCAGAACTAGAGATCTCCCCACAGCTGAAGGGATCTAGGGACATGACAAAGGCAATGAACAATATGATGGGTGGATAGCTTGCCCTCTCGGATAGACCTATTCCCATCCTATAAAGCATAATTGGATGTGCTGCTTATGCAAGGAGATTCTGTTACATGCAAAGCAGAGCAGCTGGTGATCAGGCTACAAAGTGTTTCTTTTCAGTTTAATCCGAAACAAAGACCTACAACAGAAGCGAATTCTGAAATTGAAATGGACTTTGAATGGGCTTTGAAATGTGTGTGCTCATTTTCACCTTACTACTGATCTACTAAATTGGCAGCTGCTGCCAAAATTATGTCGCACGCCACCCCAGTCTCTGACCGGTGCAAGATTCCAGGGGTTCCAGGCGCTCACCAAGGGTTCATGTTTCCTTTTGGAATGAGACACAGTGGCAACTGTGGTGTCTTTATGATATATGGCTTATTTACACAAACATAGACAACCTGAGCCAGCAATGGAGGGGGTCACAGCATTAACAAGACGGTCTTGCTTCTCCCATAGCCGCAACCCTTGATGCCAGCAGAAATTAGGCATGGCTCTCTCTCTCTCTCTCTCTCTCTCTCTCTCTCTCTCTCTCTCTCTCTGCCTGTCCAACCTGTAGCTTTTGCTTCCAGCATCTAGCTCACATAACTATTTATTCTGGCCTTTTGTCTTTCTAACTACCTGCGAGTTGAGGGAGAGACACCCATTTGCCGTCTCGCACAGATCCACTTCCTTTGTTCCCCTTAATGCCCCATCACCTCACGGAGAAGCTAGCTGGGCTATTTCAAGAATTAGAATGGGGCCGAGGCATTCAGCCTATCCCCAGCCCCACAACTCACGACACTTAGCATGTGAATTTCAGCATAAGACTCATATGCTTTGGAACCCAAGTGCAGAATGAGAACCCATTAAATCCTGAGATTCTAGGCAATGACTTCTATAGGAGTTGCAAGCATCCTGTCATACTACCCATTAAACTCCTCAGATGCTAAAACCATTGTCCATACTCCATGTTTCAAGACTAATTATATTTATTATTCTAAATCCAACTGCAATCATATTTTGAATATGTGTTACTTTGCAGCTTCTCGCTTCACTCTGTAAACACTGTATGTCATATTCACATGAGCAAAAGCAGTGAATATATATTGGCTTATTTTTCTGCTAGAACTGACTACGATTCATTACTGGAGACATTTTGAAAAGCAGTTTTGAGCCAGTGTTTGTTCCCCTCATTCTTTTTTCTTTTTAGCATTAGACCTTTCAGCTTATACTACTACTTTTTAATATACTTTTATCTTCTTTCTGTTGGGTTTATTTAGTTCTCCAACCACCCAACTCCTTCCAAAGCAGAAATAATCTCTTGAGGGTTTGTTGGTTTGTTTTGGCTTGGCACGAAATTAACATTTATTCTCTATTTCCATGTTGCCCCTGCAGGCAGCTGGTGCACAGGAGACATGACAGCTACCAATTACCACTCACCCATCGAAGCGGTGGGCAGGGTTTGCAACCCGGTGCGGGCTTCCCGAGCCTGGATGACACCCCCTTTGGCTTGCTGGCCATTGCCCCGCCCCCTCCCCAGCTAGCCAATCGACTGCTGGCTGGGGGGGCGGAGCAAGGGTCAGGTAGGGCAGGCTCCAGCTGACCTCTCTCCAGTCAGTCTTTGGAGTGTCACCAACCATCCCTCCCTCTAACTTTAATGTGGTTTTCCTGTAGGCTAACCTTTCCTTCCTAGGTCTGCAGGTGTTGCTCTACAGGTTTTGCCTTCCCCGTAGCAATTGTCACAACTTTGGCGGTTTTAGGCGTTGGATGGTATCCTATAGTTTCTCTTCAGACTGGGGGGGTAGCATTATTATGCACCCATATCCGGTGGTGTTTGCAGGGCCCGTTAAAGGGTTGATTGCGAGAGTCACTGGCCCTGAGCAGCGGCGTAAGGTCAAACTCCCAACATTGGTGAAGTGGGGGGCCTGCTGTGTAAATTCACATTTTGCAGTCTCCCCACAACACCTGTCTGCCCTGCATATCCTCAGATCAAAATGAGGCTGAGAGGAATGCCGTCCAATGGCTAAGCCAAGGTTTCCTACATCTGAAATCAAAAAGGTTGTGGCCTATTTTAATCCCATACATTGTTGTCGTGTTATTTATGGGCTGGCTCCCGGGCTGGGGGGTTAGCGCATGGGCTCACCAAATATGTGGCCTGGCCCACTGCAATGTTCCACTGACATGTTTAATTAGGTAGCATCTCTTCACCTCACTCATATGTAATAAGCTAACAGTCTGTGGACACAAGAACCAGCTCTGATATGCAATGTAATAAATAAATGCAAAAATAAAACATATAAATAAAAGCAGTTTGTGTTAAGAGAAAAGGTTTGGGGAGGAGATCAAAATACCCTTTTACTATGCTCCCAAAGCCTTGATCACAGCTAGTTATTTGAATCCAACTCAAGCATATAAATTAATGCTCCCGTTATGTTAAAATGGTTAGAATTTGCCGCTCTCAAAAATGGAATTATAAAGGGAAATTTAATCAATGCTGTACAAACAAAATAAGATAGCTAAAATAAAAATAAAAATGCAAAACCCAAACCCAACTACCTCTTGATACATAAAAGCAAGACGGCATGATTTCTGTAATCTTGCACTGGCTTTCAATTTCGCCTCAGAAGGCAATAACTTGCCATGGAAAATATGAACCATTGGAATGCAGTTGTAATTCCAACATTGACCTCAGAGCAATATGTTTCAGATAAGGATGCAATGAACAGAACACTTTGGGGATTACTCTAAGAAGATTAGAATAGTTAAAATCACAAGTTGCTAGGCTTTTACCTGTAATGGTAAAAAAAAAAAACACATTTCCCCCCATGATATTTTTGACAAGAGATTTATAGTCAATTTTAGACTGAGGAAGATAACTGCTCCCCACTCCATCCCTAACACTTCCTCATTCTATTACAACAGGAAAACTTGTCGGAATATTATTAACTTTTGTGACAGCAATATATCAACTTTATGGGTAATGGGCTAAATTTAGTGTTTAAATCACATTATCTTTTTGAAGATAAATATGTTATTGCTTGGAGAAGCCAGTATCTGAGGGGATTCTCTTTCTTTTAATGATAGTAAAATTCCTAGAATCTGTCTGGCACATAGAAGTCTTGTTAGGAAAGCACTGATTCTTCTGAAGAGATTACAAGAGAAGCATTTCTTACTAGTAACAGAGAGTTTTCTGATGGCCTTTCATAGACTGTGGTTACTTGTGAGATGTAAGACTTTCCCTCCTGACGGCAGGGTGTACAACAGCCCCAGTCTTCCCCAATATGGTGATATGTGTTTTATTTCTATTTAAATTATAGAAATATTTTCTAAATTTGCACACACACATCTGCACGCCCTAGTACAGCTTTAAGCGCATAGACCTCTCTCCCTGCTTGAACCCAAAGCAAAACAACCAAAGCCCTCACAGTCTTCCTGTTTATTCACAAAGGCTCACCAAGTATATTTCTTCCATGTTCTGGAAACACAACATCAACTTGGTAATAGTTTTGTTGACACAGTGGGGGGGAAGGATTAGACCATGGGTAGGCAAACTAAGGCCTGGGGGCCGGATCTGGCCCTACTGCCTTCTAAATCCTGCCTGCGGACAATCCAGGAACCAGCGTGTTTTTACATAAGTAGAATATGTCTTTTTATTTAGAATGCATCTCTGGGTCATTTGTGGGACCTGCCTGGTGTTTTTACATGAGTATAATGTGTGCTTTTATTTAAAATGTATCTCTGGGTGTAATATATAAGGGTGTAATAAAATTAATGAAATTTTCATACATGACTCTGAGAAGCATCTTGTGCTGTTTCCGTGAATGCTGATCAGGTGGGACTACATACAGAAGAGAAGCAATTTATTTGATTAATTATTACATTTGCACCCCAACTTTCTTCCAAGGAGCTGAAGATGGCATACATGCTTCTCCCCATTTTCATCTTCACAGCAACCATGTCAATATGTTTGTCTATCTATCATCTATCTCTATCTCTATTTTTAAATTTTTGATGTTTTCGTATGTTCTGATATATGCTGTGAGCCGCCCATAGTGGCTGGGGAAGCCCAGCCAGATGCGCAGGGTATAAATAATAAAATTATTATTATCTTCATCATCATTATCTATCTATCTATCTATCTATCTATCTATCTATCTATCTATCTATCATCATCTATCTATCATCTATCTCTCTCTCTCTCTCTATCTCTCTCTCTCTCTCTCTCTCTCTATCTATCTATCATCTCTCTCTCTCTCTCTCTATCATCTATCTATCTATCTATCATCTATCTATCTATCTATCTATCTATCTATCTATCTATCTATCATCTATCTATTTATCTATCTTTTAAATGTGTTACAGAAGGGAGGATTATTGGTTTGTCTTTGTTCTTATTTTTATTTTGTGTTTTTTAAAAATATTTTATTATTTTATGTTGTGAACTGCCCTGAGATCTATGGGTGCAGGCTGGTACCCAAATTTAACAAACAAACAAACAAACAAACAAACATCTCCTGCCTCCCCCCCCCGACATTGGAAGTCTACAGCTGTTACTATAGCAGGCTTTCCCCATCCCTGCTCTAAACATTGAGCCACACTGCCTCTACCAGCTCATAAATGCAACTTTCAGGCTTGGGAAAAGAAAGGCTGGCTTTTCCGACTAGATTTTACTATAAGGTAACAAATAACCCAGCTCCGCAGAGTTTATGCATTTGATCATTTCTCATAATAACACCCAATGGCAGAAGGTCCATCATGCAACAAGCTCCAAGGCACTTACTTAAAAGGGCATTGGCAAGTAAGTCGCTTTTGATTTAGTGGCTTGTCCACTTTAAAACTGTTATGAGCTAGTTAAAAAAAACAACCCGCAACATCCTGCGGAGTCTAAACAATGCATCCCTTGCCAAAAAATCTCCTGCTTCTATTAGATATGGGTACTTTTACTTCCTTAACGCCACACTCTTAAGCATGTTTACTTGGAACAGAAGTAAGCCCCATTGAATCCTGTGGAGTTTATCCCTAGGTACATGGGCTTGGAATTGCAGCCTTAGGGGCTCTGAGATCTGAGGCTGCATGCTTCTTACCAGAGCTAAAACATGTATTTATTTATAACAATTAATTGTTTCTGTGTCTGCAAAGACAGTCCACTTGTAAGTTGTTTAAAACAGTTTTAAACAGTTTTCATGTTGTAACCTGTCCTGGTACCTTATAGGGAAGGATGGATAATTAATAAGAATAAGAATAATACATAAGCAAGAAAGATAACTTTCTTTAATAACTTTTGGTAACTTTATGAAGTTGGCTTATACTGGAATCCACTGATCAATCCCATTCGTAATATTACCATTATTATTTATTGAATTTATATCCATCCTTCTTCCTGAAGCAGCCTAGGGCAACAAACATAGAACAATAGAATTGTGGGGCTGGAAAAGACCCCAATGGTCATCTAGTTCAAACCGCTTCTGTTATGTACTGAAGTTCTCACCCTGGGCCAGCAGGGGGATACTGTAGATAGTTATGCAAATAAGGGATCGAAAGTGACGTTCAGTGATTGGCTAGTTTAAGAAAGTTGTTACAGTTACGCTGTATTGGAGCTCTATATAAGCAGGCTGACTGAACCCTTCAGTTCAGTTCTGTCCTGGCCTATGAATAAACAAGAGCTGTTTGAAGAATCGCTGTGTCGTCTGGTATGTTCGCCCACAACTTAACAGCTTCAGATCTCAACACCAGTCCCCCATCTAATTATGAAACCATAAATGTGTTTGCAGTTTTATCACCACTGCACCACTTGGAGGACTCCAGCAATTTAAAAATAAGACAAGAGCATTCAGTAAGTGTTAAAACCTTCTGAAAACAATGATGCTTGAAAACATTCTAAAAGCTGTTAGAGATGAAAAACCATTATTCCATCAAGTGATGTTGGTGTTACCAGGAACATACAGTCAACAGCACAATTCTGAGCCCTACTGTTCTTTAACTGAATGTCACAGGGGTTGAAACTCAGCCTTGTGGGTGTAAAGCATTTGTTATCCACTGAACGGAAACAGCTCCACTATTCTGGGGGGGGGGTTCCCCCAAAAAGCTCAACAATATGGCAACCCTAGCTATGGCCCCTGATATGTATATATGGCAGGTGGAGAGGAATGGGAGATCCACATGGGTCCTTCAAGAGGAAGGGCAGGTTATAAATTTAATAAATAAGAACAAAAGATAAGGATCCTGACCTGGTTGGATAGCTCTGTGGAAGAGTAGGCATCTCTGATGTTGCCAGCCTTCCAGATGCTGCCTATTAGTACTTATTATAAGTAAATAATAATAATAAAAATCATTGTAAGCTTGGACAAATCTGGTCTGGCACATCCATTTTTAAAGCAAATTTTAGGAAGTATTGTATGTTGCTGTGAGAACCAAATACAGTGGTACCTTGGGTTACATACACTTCAGTTTACATACGCTTCAGGTTACAGACTCCGCTAACCCAGAAATATTACCTCGGGTTAAGAACTTTGCTTCAGGATGAGAACAGAAATCGTGGTCTGGCGGTGCGGCAGCCCCATTAGCTAAAGTGGTGCTTCAGGTTAAGAACAGTTTCAGGTTAAGAACAGACCACCGGAACGAATTAAGTACTTAACCAGAGGTACCACTGTAGGGAGCATGTTGCTTCTGGAGACAGGTTCCTTTATGGATAAATATTCTGAACAGGAAGAGCCACCCACTGAGTTTGAGGCAGTCCTTCACCCCCCCCCCAAAAGCCCATCCAAATGTCTGTGTGTAAAGCAACAGAAAGTCATGAGAGAGATGAAGAGACACAGAGAGCTGAGGTTTTGTGCTCTGCAGTCGGGCAGTATTTTAAAGTACTGGCTATTTCCCTAGAGATCTAGGAGCAGTGCCTTGCTGATTGTCTGTTGGGAGTGTTTATGACAGGAGTCAGCAACCTTTTTCAGCCGTGGGCCGGTCCACCGTCCCTCAGACCATGTGGTGGACTGGACTATATTTTGAAGGGGAAAAAGAACAAATTCCTATGCCCCACAAATAACCCAGAGATGCATTTTAAATAAAAGGACACCTTCTACTCATGTAAAACACACTGATTCCTGGACCGTCTGCGGGCCGGATTGAGAAGGTGATTGGGCTGCATCCGGCCCACGGGCCTTAGGTTGCCTACGCCTGGTTTAAGCCATGCACCTCCATCTATGATCAACCTATATATCTGTAAATAAATGCAAACAGAAATGCACTCTCAGACCACATTGCCCTGCCGCCAGAGCCCACAATGGAAACACTTCCTCACCAACCACTTCCTCACCTGATGTGAGAAAGGGATCTACAGGCGTAAAAGAGCTCTACATGTGTACATCAGTATTTTTGCATGTACCCCAATCTCTGAGTGGCAAGAGACGTGTGTGTGTGTGTGTGTGTTCCAGCACATATCTAGGGTTCAGTTTCCTTGGAATTAAGGTCAGTGGAGACTGTGGTGTCTTCAGAATATATGGAGGATATACACCCTGAGCATAAGATGGAGAGCCTCACACCATCAACACTCCAATAGATCTTGCTTCCCCATTAGGTGTCCATGGAAGGCATCTGAAGGCAGCCCTGTTTAGAGAAGCTTTTAATGTTTAACAGACCATTGTATTTTAATATTTTGTTGGAAGCCGCCCAGAGTGGCTGGGGAAACCCAGCCAGATGGGCAGGATATAAATAAATTATTATTATTATTATTATTATTATTATTATTATTATTGCCAGTGATTTGGGTTCAGCACAGAACAAGATAAGCCTCTGTGTCTCCAGCTTCCAGCATCAGCCAAACTTGCACACACAGCTCTGGCTATTGTTCTTCTACCTTACAAAATATTATCTTAACAAAGCAACAGGTTTGGTTGATTTCCTCTTACAGAGTCTGCCCTCACTTACACCCTCACTTACAACAGGGCAAATGCACAGATAGTAAATAAACATTTCTGTTGTGGGCACTGGTGGTAGCGTGAAGTGGTCTTGGCCTATGTCAGTAATGAGGGAGGGGGCAGGGATAGTCTGTGTGCCCCCAAATGTTCTTTCGACACTTGGGGTTGGGTTTCTGCAGAGCTCCATTCTTAAACTTCACCCCAAGACAGTGGCGTTCCTGTCATGTGTTTCTTTAGTACACAAAAGCCAGCTATTATTCATTATTCTGAAGTTTACGTTTCAAGTATTAGGAGGCAGTGATCTCATTGCAATAAAAAACCGAAACCTATATATTACAGACCAGCAAGGACCACCACAGCCCTCAAGTATGCATTCAGCCAAGCTGCATTGCTAAGAGATGACATGTTCCCCAGTTAGCAATCCTTAGCCAGTCGCTTTTCTCCTGGTTTTTAAAATGTTATCATTATTTATTAGTATTTTAACCCAGGGTAGTTTCCCTGCTATAAACATAAAGCATACACCAATCAAAGCTAGACCCCAAGGAGAAAAGCAGTGGGAAAAACTCCAAACACATGTTGTGACAGGACTTCGCAAACACTCTGGGTGCGATGGTGGATGCCAACAAATTCTTTGAAGAAGAGGGTTTACTTTCAAAGCAGTCCTTTCCCCTGCCTTAGGGCTGAGTCTCATCGCCACTTTCTTTCTTTCTTTCTTTCTTTCTTTCTTTCTTTCTTTCTTTCTTTCTTTCTTTTAATATACAGTGGTACCTCTGGTTATGAACTTAATTCATTCTGGAGGTCCGTTCTTAACCTGAAACTGTTCTTATCCACTTTAACTAATGGGGCCTTCCGCCACCACACAATTTCTGTTCTCATCCTGAGGTAAAGTTTTTAACCCAAGGTACAACTTCCGGGTTAGTGGGATCTGCCCAAAGTGTTTGTAACCCCAGATGTTTGTAACCCGAGGTACCACTGTAATATTTTTATTGATTTTGCAATAATATACATTAAGTGAACACAAAATGAGAACATACAAAGAGGAAATGTAAACACCCCTCCCTTGTCCACTCAGCAGAAGCCAAGTAGATATTCTAGTTCATATTCTATTGTACAATCATTAATTGTGCTTGTTGACTGTCCATTTTTGCCATTCCTTCAATGGGGGTCTTGTGTATCATATCCTCATAGTCTCCATCTCAGAGCAGGCCAACCAAAAAGTGGCGAATTGCAATGATGGGACAATATCTTCTGCACATGCCTTGAAAAGTGAGCAAAATATATCCATTCCAGAGAAAAGGGCTGCCATGGAAGCAACCCTGCTGACTTTCCAAAGCTATCTAATGAGCTTCATGGCCAAGTTTGCATTTGAACCAAGCATTTCCCCAGTCCATATATCCAACTCTCTGTTCATAACTTTTTGCTATGGACTTAATCAATGAACAAAGAGAGAAGACCCCCTAACCCGCCCATCATTATTTTTCAATTTGGAAAGATTCAGGAAGAAGGCTTGGCAAACATAAGCAGGGTAACAGCTCCAGACAGATGGCAGGCCAGGATAAAATGGAACAAATTAATCTCTGGGGCAGAGGCAGTTCTTTGATTTTTCTTACACTGCAGAAAGATGCTTAGATTGGCTACATTCCAGGCCAGCAACTCAGCAACACTTTGAACAAGCCATCCAGAAAGAGCTGGTATATGTGTATCTCCTACAGGCAAACAACCATTCTACTGGGAGTCTCACTGAAGTTAGACTCAGGGACTTAATTCTGATTAGATTCAGGGTTAAGGTCCATATAAAAGAAGAGTAGCAAATTGCTAGCGGCAGGGAGAGTAAAACCAGGAAGAAAGAAAAAATGTGATTGAGACAAAGCAGGCAATACAACATGCTATGTTTAAAAGCAATCGCACCAGATCAGCACTCAAATTATTTGGTAAGGTGAACCACCTTGGGCCTAAAATCTCTAGATGGAGAAGGAGACTCCTTTTAAAATACTGCCGTTGTGTGTTGCTGGGGTTGTCATTCTTTAACTGTGAGCCGCTTTCCAGGGGCTTCTAGGTGTTTTGAAACAAGGGACTCGTGAAGTAATATGTGGATGGAGGAAGAAGTGGGTACATCTTGCCTCTAGTACACACATACGTCAGCGCATGCGTATAAACATTTACAGTACATGCCATTTAGTAGCCAGGCAGTCCTTTCATATACTGTGGTGAGTTTTAATATGGAAGAGCTATAGCTGAGCAGCAGATCTCATGCCACGCACAAAGGAGGTCTCAGGTTCAGTCTCCAGTAAGGGCTGAGAAAGACCCGTCTCTTCATAGGGGAGAGCTGCTGCCAGTCAGTGTCTGGTCCAATGTAGTTTAAGGCAGCTTCCAATGTTCCTATTTTGAGCTGGTTAACAGTTTATAGGACAGTGCTGTTTTTCTAGTGTGTCTCTAACCCAGGCACCTTCTTTGCATTTAAATAAGGGTAGGTAACACAAGTGTGGACTAAATAGAGTGAACAGCGGGCAGAGAAGAGTGTTAATTAATGCATAATAGTGGGACAGTTGTGTGTTCATGTGAGCTGGCAGTGAGCTGTGGCATGAAAACGGAGGGCCTTGTTTTCGTCTGTGAAACCCTGATGACCGTGGGATGAGTGTGTATACACTGTGGAGGAAGCCTGTTTTATACCATCATCAGCTCTCCGAAACAACTGTCTCTGGGCCTTAGAACATGATTGATTACAGAGCATCTGAAGTTGTAACCACCGCTGTGGAACTAGTCATACTGCTTATGCGTTTGTTTGGCTTTTGCCCTCTGCCGGCTTATGTGATATTTTATTTTCCTTTGTGACAGGCCTACGCCGCTTGTGATTCCCAAGATAAACGTAGCCGAGCAGCCAGGGAGGGTGGCCTGCCAGTAGCTTGATGAGCCCACCTCATCTTTACAGTTCCAGGAAGCAAAAAACTGGTTGACTGGTCTTCTAGGAGGCCACCAAACATGCTTGGTGGGCTGCATGCAGCTCGGTAGGTCATTAATTGCTCAACATAGCAAGCTGAAAGGAACTAATCATGTTTACAGAGCTCAATGGGCCATCCTATCTGGTATAAATAAACGTCCTGCCACCGACAAACTCATTATTAATTGTTCTGCACTTCAAATGAAATTGTTTGCTGATCAGATTATGCCTCTCGCCTGGATCTTCTCAACAGCAAAGCTGCTGAGTTTCTTCTCTCTGGCTGGTCACATGCTGCCCTCTACCTGTTTTTCCGCTCCTGATTCAAGGTGCTTTTGTTGTTGCTGTTTGTAGGATTATTTCACAACAGATGTAGTGTACACATAGGGGAAACCTCTCCTCATGGTCTCCCAGCCTGTGTAAACGGATAATATATGCATTTAAACACACACATACACATGTTTGATTATTTCATGCCTCCTGCTAAAATGGAACAGCTAAAGTGTGGCCCTTATTTTAGACCAAAAAGCCAAAAGCTGGTGGTTTGATGAAAATGTTGCCTCTTCTACCGGTCTGTGAATAATTCAGCCATTTCTCCCAAAGACAGAATTCTGGAAATGAACCAACAACCTACAATGTCTGTTGGTTTAACACCATTAAGTTCCTTGGAAAGGCATTTTGCTGCAATATGCAACTAATTACACCAGGCATAGGCAAACTTGGCCCTCCAGATGTTTTGGGACTGCAACTCCCATCATCCCTAGCTAACAGGACCAGTTGTCAGGGATGATGGGAGTTGTAGTCCCAAAACATCTGGAGAGCCGAGTTTTCCTGTGCCTGAATTACACAGAAGAATGCAGTTAGCTGATCTGTTTTTAATAGAAAAAAGCAGGAAGTAGCTTTATTATAAAGGTAAAGGTAAAGGTACCCCTGCCCGTATGGGCCAGTCTTGACAGACTCTGGGGTTGTGCGCCCATCTCACTTAAGAGGCCAGGGGCCAGCGCTGTCCGGAGACACTTCCGGGTCACGTGGCCAGCGTGACATCGCTGCTCTGGCCAGAGCCAGAGCCAGAGCCAGAGCCACACACGGAAACGCCGTTTACCTTCCCGCTGGTAAGCGGTCCCTATTTATCTACTTGCACCCGGAGGTGCTTTCGAACTGCTAGGTTGGCAGGCGCTGGGACCGAGCAGCGGGAGCGCACCCCGCTGCAAGGATTCGAACCGCCGACCTTTCGATCGGCAAGCCCTAGGCGCTGAGGCTTTAACCCACAGCGCCACCTGCGTCCCAGCTTTATTATGATCAGTGCTAAATCACAAGTAGTGAGCAAGCTTTTGTGTTCACCCAAACTCTTCTTCAAGCTAATTGTTAAAATGAGTTTTGGGGGCTCAAACACTTGGTAATTCATGGCTGTTTAGTTGTTTTTAAAATAGGTTTTGTCCTCCCACAATTATTATTTTTTAATGAACAGTTATGACTCCCACCCCAGCACGTAAAACCCTGAGACATTAAAAAGTCACTCTATCCCACAGTTACCCTTTGTGCTGCCACCCAATGCCCTTACATCAGCGTTCACTGTTCTTTGCCAATGACGTTGGCATCCCTGCGCATTTCTTTACTCTGTGCAAGAGCTCATTTCAAAGCAAGCGATGGCTTGGTCTATTGAGTTTAGGTACCTGGAAGTTCAGCTCCACCTGCTGGCTTATTGAATAAATGGCAAACGGTTGTTTATACAGTACAGTGGTACCTCGGGCTAAGAACTTAATTCATTCTCGAGGTCTGTTCTTAACCTGAAACTGTTCTTAATCTGAACCACCATTTTAGCTAACAGGGCCTCCTGCTGCTGCTGCACCGCTGCTGCACAATTTCTGTTCTCATCCTGAAGCAAAGTTCTTCACCCGAGGTAATATTTCTGGGTTAGCGGAGTCTGTCACCTGAAGCGTATGTAACCCGAGGTACCACTGTAATCTGCTATTCCAATGATACAGTCCTAGAAATCAATCGATCCAGAGAGTCACAAGCTATGAACATCCAGAAGGGTGGAAATGGAAAACTGGATGAGTGAGAAACAGGAGGATTTGGAAAGAAAATGAACTTTAAGGTCTACAAACATTTTGGAGTTGCAAATAATCTACCTTTACATTAATATGCCTAACAAGGGAATAATAAATAGGATCATAGAATTGTAGAGTTGGAAGGGACCCCAAGGGTCATCTAGTCCACCCCCCTGTGATGCATCCAAGGAAGGCAAGTCCATCACATTCTGAGGGAGTCCCGTTCCACTGTTGAAGAGCACTTACTGTCAGAAAGTTCTTCCTGAAGTTTGATTGGAATTCACTTTCGCGTAACTTGAAGCCATTGGTTTAGGGAAGCTTTTAATGTTTGATGCATAATATTGTGTTGGGAGCCGCCCAGAGTGGCTGGGGGAAACCCAGCCAGATGGGTGGGGTATAAATAAATTATTATTATTATTATTATTATTATTCGGGTCCTAGCCTCCGGAGCGGGAGAAAACAAGCTTGCTGCATCTTCCGTGTGGCAGCCCTTCAGAGATTTGCAGATGGCTATCATATTGCTTCTCAGTCTCCTCTTTTCCAGGCTAAACCGACCCAACTAGATGGAGAGGCATCTAATACCAACCTTGTTGACTTCTTGTCCCTTGCATCTCTTTGCCCAAGGCCATGGGTGTGTGTGTGTGTGGATTTGTATGTTTGAGAACTGTCATAATTACCTCAGTTCAAATTTGTCTCCTGTTGATGGTTGACCTTAGGTATTTTAAGAATGCTTTGTGATCTATTAGATGTAGTTTTCAGTCAGCTTCTTTTGGATTACCACCCTGGGACCAGTTGATGAACTGAAACGTTAGAAACAACACTAACAAACAAGATGTGGTTAATCTGGTACTGCTGCATTTGCTCATTTTGATAAGTAGGTTTAAGGACCTTTGCCCCAAAGTCCTGCCCTGAAGAGCCCCCCAGTAGATCAGGCCAAAGGCTCATCTAGTCCAGTATCCTGTTCTCACAATGGTCAATCAGATCCCAAGGGGAAGTCGGCGAGTGAGACCTGAGCTCAACAGGCCTCTGTCTACTTGTGATTCCTAGATTTCTGCCTTCTACAGTAAATCAGGAGTGATGGGAGTTACAATTCAGCAGCATCTGGAAGGCCACAAGTTCACCATCCTAATATAAAATAATGTTATAAATAAATACAATATTTCCCCTTTTTTATTCATTCTTTTATTTTTATCTTATACATTTATTTACAGTTTATACTGTATTTTTCGCCCCATAAGACGCACTTTTTCCCCTCCAAAAATGAAGGGGAAATCTGGGTGCGTCCTATGGGGCGAATGCAGGCTTTCGCTGAAGCTTGGAGAGCGAGAGGGGTCGGTGTGCACCGACCCCTCTCGCTCTCCAGGCTTCAGGAAGACATCCGCAGCCTGGGGAGCCCTGCAGGAGGTCCGGCAGGGATGTGGGCTGTGGATAGCAGCCTGCCGCCCGGCGGGCGGAGCGCCCTGAAGCAGAGCGCCCCGTGCACCGGGCAGACATCCGCAGCGTGGGGAGCCCTGCAGGAGTTCTCCGCAGGGCTCCCCACGCTGCGGATAGCAGCCTGCCGCCCGGTGGGCGGGGTGCCCTGAAGCAGAGCGCCCCGTGCGCCGGGCAGACATCCGCAGTGTGGGGAGCCCTGCAGGGGTTCCCCGCAGGGCTCCCCACGCTGCGGATAGCAGCCTGCCACCTGAGGCAGACATCGGCCAGCCCCACAAGCTCAGGGAGGCGCAGCGCCGTTCCTCGACCTGGTTCGGTTTCCCCGACCTGCTTTTGGGTGGGAAATAAAGGAATTTTTTCCCCCTTTATTTCCCCCCCAAAAAACTAGGTGCGTCCTATGGGACGGAGCGTCCTATGGGACGAAAAATACGGTACATTCTTTTTTAAAAAAATCCCACAAAGTAATTATCATAAATAAATAAGAATAAAAATGTGCACCCCACCACCAAGACCATTCCATTGTAACTATCCAGCCTCCCAAAATTTCAACACGTAATGGTTTGACCCTTTACTGTTTTAACAGTACAAATTCTACAAACACCCTCCATATCTACTCAAAATCATTTCTCCTGCATATTCCATCTTACTTTAATGGTGCATGTTAATTTATAATTAATTGCTATACCTCACACCTCTTTATACCATTCTTCCGTTTTATATTCTGCTTGCCCCTTCCACTTCCTAGCTATAATAATTCGTGCAGCTGTCAATAAATTTGTGAGCAAGTCCTTCATAGCCTGTGAACCTTCCACCCCATCGTAAATTGATAATAATGCTACCTCTGGACTTTTGGTCAGCTTTAACCCAGTGATTTGTGTTATCTCCTAAATACAATAAATTTAAGGACTGGGTTGTTTCCACGGAGTCTCCAAATGCTCAAGCGAATTCTAGAGCTGTGCGAGGAACTGCCAAGAGAACTTTTTCTCCTCCGCCCTTTAAACATCGTCAATACATAATCTGACACAAAGGGAGTTTGTTTGATGTATTGTCACATTCCTCCACAGACTGACAATATTTGGAATGACTATTTTAGGCACTTGTATCATTCATGCCTTATATCATTCATGCCAATGCAAGGAGAGCAATAATCCAAAAAGCCGGCAGGTTTATTTGCTCATGTCTGTTTCTATGGTGATGTTGCTAGGCAGCATTGAGACACCTCACTCATGTCACTGGCTTGCTGGGGAAGAAGGGGTTCATACATGCACTTAGGGGGCTTATTTTCACTCTTTGCTTCAGTAAGAACCCACAAGTGCTCTTTTCAGTGACATGGTATCCCGACACCTGTTCGCAAGAGCAAGGTGTGCTTCATTCCATACCTCCAGTATAGGGGAAAGCACGACATCAACGAAACAAAGCAACAGATCAAACACACAAGTGTGACGATGTCCCCACATTGCCTCTCTTTGAAATTTGCTGCCCTCGCCTTCTCTTTTCAACTGCTGTCAAATGGCAGGTGACACCTACACCGATGGTACCAATTTATCTGGAAGAATATAAAACGTTGCAGTCTTATCACCAGATTCCATTTTAATTTTTTTGCATTGAGCGTCTGCTGCAGAAATCCCTTTGCTTCAGCAAATGCAGCTTCTTCTAACATTGGGTCTCTTCCAGGACCGGATTTAGGTTTGATGAGGCCCTATGAAATATACTCAGAGTCGCAAAGTGATTTCATGCTCTTTATTCAGCTCATAGTGGTGAGGAGGAATGAATGAAAGTCCCCTCAAGGTATCTGCTTTATATACATTATTTACACAATGGGCTGCACATGATTGGCTAATTCCGGAATTCTACTGTAAGCCAATCAGGTTGTGGATTCACTTCAATCTGGAGCATGATTGGGTGGTTCCTGCCAACCAATCATACTGCTGCATTGTTCTAGGACCAATCAGACTGCTGCATTCTGAATCCTATTGTTCTAGGACCAATCAGACTGCTGCCTTTTGGATCCTATTGTTCTAGGACCAATCAGACTGCTGCAGTTTGGATCCTATTTGACTCAGTACATAACACCCCTCCCCTCTAAGTTCCAGTCCTGCCCGGGAGGTCGCATTCATAGTCCTCTAGGTATGCTGGTGGCCTACGTGTGCGTTGCGGCCTGGGGTGTTCCCTGGTCCGGGGTTCAGGTTCTGGCTCATGTTCCAAGGATGCTGGCTGTGATGGGGCTGTTTGGTCTGGCGCAACCGGCTCGCTCAGTCGTGGTTCTGGTTCCGGTGTCCTTTCGGCCTCACGGGTCCTCTCTGTATTTACTGATTCTGCCTCTCCTGCTGGCCCCTGCTGCTCTATGGGCCTCACTGCCCCACTGTTCCCTTGGGACTCCTCTGACCTGTCCTCCTCCTCCTGGTTTTCTCCCGGGAATCGTCGGCGTATCTGGTCGCAGTGGCGGCGCCAGCATTGCCCCCCATCTGTTAGCACCTCGTACGACACGGGGCCAGTGACCCTGGTGACTGTGGCGGGTACCCATGCAGGGCCTGCTCCAAAATTCTTTGCGTACACTGGGTCCTGGGCCTCGAAGGTCCGAGGGTTCCTGCCTTCCCCCACCACTACCTCATCCTGAGCTCTATCGGGGTGAAGGCGGTCCAATCTGATTGCAAGGCGCCGACCCATTAGTAGTTCAGCGGGGCTCCTGCCAGTCGTTGAGCTGGGGGTGCTGTGCTGTGCTAGAAGGAATGCGGCAAGGCGGTACTCCCAATCCCCTTGTGTCATGCGGCGAAGGGTTTCCTTGGTGGTCCGCACCATGCGTTCTGCTTGGCCATTGGTGGCAGGGTGGAATGGCGCCAAATGGATGTGGCGGATGGCGTTCTGCGCTGTGAAGGTTTGGAATTCTCCTGACGTAAATGCAGTCCCGTTGTCTGAGACGAGAGTGTCAGGGAGCCCGTGGGTAGCAAACAGCCTGCGTAGTACCCGGATGGCTGCGGACGTAGAAGTGGACGGTACCAGTGCGACTTCCAGCCATTTGGTGTAGGAGTCCACCACTATGAAGAATGTTTTCCCCTGAAAGGGGCCAGCGAAGTCCACATGCAGTCGTGACCATGGTGCTCGGGCGGACTCCCAGGACTGGACTGGGGCCCTTGGGGGATCCGGGCGGGATTCTTGGCAGGCCTGGCAGTGTTTGACCCAGGCCTCTATCTCTCCATCGATCCCCGGCCACCACACATAACTCCTGGCAAGGGCCTTCATTCTTACTACCCCTGGGTGTGTCTCGTGTAGGGCTGTGAGGACCCTTTTTCGGAGGGGCTGGGGAACAACGACCCTGCTTCCCCATAACAGGCACCCCTTGTGGGCCGACAGTTCATGTTTGCGGGTTGTGTAGCCGGCGAATTCTGGCCCGGGGCTGCTGCTGGGCCATCCCCTCCACACCCAGTCCAGGACCCGGGAGATGACCCTATCTTTCTTGGAATGGTGTGCAACTTCTTGTGCCTGAATGGGGCGGTCAGGAAGCAGCTCCAGGCTCATAACCTCTTGTGCAGGTGCTGGGTCAGGGCCTGTTTCCGGTAGTGGCAGCCTGCTGAGGGCGTCCGCATGGCCCATTGCCTTCCCAGGGCGGTGAATCAGTGCATACTGGTAGCTGGCAAGGAAAATTGACCACCTGAGGACGCGAGGAGACAGCACTTGGGGGGTCTGCTTTTCGGGGGCAAACAAGCCAAGCAACGGTTTGTGGTCAGTCACCACGGTGAAGGGCCGCCCGTACAAGAAATCATGGAATTTTTTAACTCCCTTCACGATTGCCAGACCCTCCTTGTCGATTTGTGAGTAGTTCCGCTCAGTTGCGTTGAGTGTCTGGGAAAAGTATGCCACTGGTACCTCTCTTCCATCTGGGAGTTGGTGTCCCAGGACAGCGCCAATGCCATAGGGCGAGGCGTCGCATGCTAGCACCACCGGCAGCCTCTCGTCGAAGTGTGCCAAGACCGAGTTTGAGACAAGCAAGTCCTTGACTGCCTGGAATGCGGCCTCCTGGCGCTGGCCCCACACCCAAGGGGCCCGCTTGTCCAGGAGTCTGTGTAGGGGCTCCGCTACCGCCGCCTTGTGGGGAAGGAAGGAATGGTAAAAGTTCAATAGTCCCAAGAAGGCCTGAAGTTCAGTCTTGTTCTTGGGCGCTGGGGCATCACAAATGGCCCGTACCTTGTCCCCAGTCGGGTGGACCCCTTCTGCGTCCACCATAAATCCCAGAAAGTCCACCTGGGGCACTCCTAGTAGACATTTTTCCCGCTTCACCTTGAGACCCGCTGTCTGGAAACGGTGCAGAACGGTGCGGAGGCGGTCCTCAAACTCCTCTGGTGTGGGCCCGGCAATCAACACATCATCGAAGAAGGGGGTGACGCCAGGAATCCCTTTAAGGAGAGAGTCCATTAGATTCTGGAATATGCCTGGTGCCACGCTGACACCGAATTGCAGCCGCTTTACCCTGAATGCTCCTCTGTGCGTCACAATCGTCTGTGCCTCTGCTGTGGTCTCATCTACTGGCAGCTGTTGATATGCTTGGGCCAAGTCCAGCTTGCCAAAAATTTTCGACCCAGCCAGGGTGGCAAGGACATGGCTGACCACTGGCACTGGGTATGCATGGGCCGTGAGGGCCTTGTTTATGGTACATTTGTAGTCTGCGCAGATGCGGACTGAACCATTAGGCTTGACAGGTGTGACGATTGGGGTTTCCCAGGGGGCATTAGGCACCGGTTCCAGCACTCCTTGCTCCATGAGCCGGTCCAATTCCTCGTCTATACGGGGTTTCAGGGCGAACGGGACCCGGCGGGCCTTGAGCCTGACCGGTCGTACTGCGGGGTCAAGCTGTAGAGCAATGGGGGGGCCCGTATACTGTCCCAATTTCCCATCGAAAACCCCCGGAAATTCCTTGCATATGGCGTCCACGTCCACTTGTAAGCTAGTGTGGTTTACCCCAGTGACAGCTAGCCCCAGTGGTCCAAACCATGCCAATCCCAGTAGGCTAATGTAGGGGCCCTTGACCACAAGTAAGTCCAGTTGCCGCGTCCGCCCTCGGTATTGCACCCTGAAGGTCCCCACCCCCATTGTGGGGACCTTACGTTTCTGGAAGTCCCGGAGGGTGAATGGGGCCGGCCTGAGTTTGGGACCCCCACTAGGACACAGTTTCCTTAAGGTCCTTGCCGAGATTATGGATAGAGTTGAACCCGTGTCAAGCTCCATGCGGCATGGGGCCCCCTCTATCTGTACCTCTACATAAATTTTCTCTACGTTGGGGAGGGGCAACTGGTATACCTGGAAGTCCGTGAGCTCCGTCGAGTTGCCTTGGTGCGTTGGGCCCCGGGACCTGGGGTTCTTGGATTGGTCATCTGATGCCTGGCATCGGGTGGGCCGAGCCCGACACACCCGGGCGATGTGTCCCACTTTTCTGCACTGCCTGCACACTGCGTTGCGGAAACGGCAGGTCCTCCTCTCGTGACTTTCTCCACAGCTTGCGCAGTTCCCTCCTTCTCGTCGAGGCAGCTGTGGTATGTGGGCTGCTTGAGTGCGCTGCTGTACTCGGTGCACCTCCTCCCTGTCAGATCCTGAGTCGTCGATGAGGTCTTCGTGGTGGACCCTCGGTTGGGACGGCTGGCTCGGCCGTGCCTCTTGCGTCGACCTCTCGGCAGCTTCCGTTGCCAGGGCCTCCTCCAGAGCGACCTGGAACGTTAGGTTCTTCTTAGCGTAGAGGCGTCGTTGCAGCTTCTCATCCCTAAGGCCACCAACGAGGCGGTCACGAAGCATGTTCTCCAGCTCTGAGAAGTTGCAGAACCGGGCGGCTTGGCGGAGAGAGGTCACAAACCCAGTTATGGTTTCCCCAGGGGCTTGCCGCTTTGCATAGAAGGCATTTCGACGAGCCACCACTGAGGGCTGTGGCGAAAAGTGCCCCTTCAGCTGTTCCATTATTGTTTTGTATGGAACAGTAGCAACGTCTTCAGGCGCAAGGAGAGCCCGGGCGATTTCAAATGTCTCCTCTCCGCAAACGCTGAAGAATATTGCCCTCTTCTTGGCGTCTTCTTCATCGGTGACCCCTTTGGCTTCTAGGAGGAAGGTGAAACGGGAGGCGTACGCTTCCCAGTCTCCGGATGCTGGGTTGAACGGTGAGAAGCTGCTGTCGGTTGCCATTCTGAGTTCCTTGTGTCCCGGAGCTGAAGCCTGGATACACGGTGCGAGGCAGCGGTGCGGCAGGTGGCGGTGCTGCGGTGCTGTGTGTGGCAGTCAGCTCAGCGGGATCCCACCTTCGTCGCCAGTGAAATATACTCAGAGTCGCAAAGTGATTTCATGCTCTTTATTCAGCTCATAGTGGTGAGGAGGAATGAATGAAAGTCCCCTCAAGGTATCTGCTTTATATACATTATTTACACAATGGGCTGCACATGATTGGCTAATTCCGGAATTCTACTGTAAGCCAATCAGGTTGTGGATTCACTTCAATCTGGAGCATGATTGGGTGGTTCCTGCCAACCAATCATACTGCTGCATTGTTCTAGGACCAATCAGACTGCTGCATTCTGAATCCTATTGTTCTAGGACCAATCAGACTGCTGCCTTTTGGATCCTATTGTTCTAGGACCAATCAGACTGCTGCAGTTTGGATCCTATTTGACTCAGTACATAACACCCTAAGCTACTGAAGGTAATGGGGCCCTTTGTCAACAACAAATTGTCACTGTTTTTTGTGTTGAATATATGCTATATGGTAATTTATGAACCTAATAGGTATCTAAAGCCATTTGCACATGTTGCCATGTAGCCAGTCCATGCCGAATGTAGGCACCCTAGATATAGAAAGAAGCAAACCAGTGATCTTTTAGGGAGCAGGTTAGCAGGCTCCATTACTTACATCATAGGAGCCAACACAACACAAAATACTGTTGCTGTATGTAGGTTTTATTTTATTTGTTTTTTATCTTATATTTTGGAAATGTACATCAGGGTTTTTTTCCTTTAATTTTTTTTTTTGGGGGGGGGGAGAGAGTGGGGCCCTAAGCTATAGTTTGTTTAGCTTATACGTAAATCCGGCACTGGTCTCTTCCAACATGAGTGTGCACTCAGTTGTGATGATTTGTATAACGCCAGGTTTAGGATTTCAGTGTTCAGGGATGTAAGCTGAGAGGGGGAGTTCCCGGTGGGCTGTGGGTGGTGACATTGTCTGAAGGAAAAATTGTGGCATTTTAAAAACACAGTTTGGAAAGGGTGGGCATAACACCATTTTGGCACTGGCTGGAGGAGGCTGCCCCGAGAGATTGGGAGCCATGACTGACTGCTGCTTTGGCCCAAGTTTGCTGGAGCTATGGGAGGGGCAATGAGAGACACTATTGGGGTATAATGTTCTGCACCCCCTCCATTACAGACTTCCAGGTGTAAATATGCATTAATAAACCATATTTCTTAAAGACACTAGCCCCTGCTGTGACTTGATCTTCCCAATAGAAATAAGGTAAATATAAAGGGACCCCTGACCATTAGGTCCAGTCGTGACCGACTCTGGGGTTGCGGCGCTCATCTCGCTTTATTGGCCGAGGGAGCCGGCTTACAGCTTCTGGGTCATGTGGCCAGCATGACTAAGCCGTTTCTGGCGAACCAGAGCAGTGCACGGAAACACCGTTTACCTTCCTGCCAGAGCAGTACCTATTTATTTACTTGCACTTTGACGTGCTTTCGAACTGTTAGGTTGGCAGGAGCAGGGACTGAGCAACGGGAGCTCACCCCATTGCAGGGATTCGAACAGCCGACCTTCTGATCGGCAAGCCCTAGGCTCTGTGGTTTAACCCACAGCACCACCCGCGTCCCTTCCCCCAATGGAAATACAACCCTGGAAAATGCTTGGAACTCGCTGGAAGTTCGTGCATCGCTTGGTAGAGATTGGCGTGCAACCTTCATAACAGTATTGCTAGCTCTGCCATCCAGGATTTCAGACAAGCGTCTCTCCCAGTCGTACCCGGAGACGCTGCAGGATAGAACCTGGTGCCTTTTGCCTGCAAAGCAGGTGCTTTAGCACCGAGTCATGAAAGTGAAAGGCAAGAAGTTTAAGAGGTCATCCCCAAAGAAATATGAAACATCATGGCACAAAGGGGATAAATGGCGGCTCTGCTGCAGGCTGGGGGATGAGCTCTGTGTGCCTCATGAACAGGGAAGCAGCAGGAATGTTATGCTGGAGTGGAAACCTCTGGCAGGAAATACAGGCTTAAGCCACTTGCATAGTTGCAGCAAACATGGCGAACAAACTGGCTCTCTCAGTGCTTCCTCCACACAATTCTGGGAGGAATAGTGGAGACGAGAGACCACAAAGTGGTGGTCAGTATCTGTGTTTAAACTGGCCCTCGAACATTATGCTCTCATTTCCCCCTTGATACTCTTTCTCTAACCACTTTTTTTCCACCAGAGGGAGCCATATATGCAAAATGAATAAAAAAATCAGTATTGTTTTCAATGGTACCATCCTATTTAGGATGATCTGTGCACTGAGCATGCATCCTGATTTGTTTGCAAGGAGATTAGATGAGGTGGACTATTTAATGAGCATCCAGTCTGATTTGTTTTCGGAGAGGTTAGAATGCTAAATAATGTTGCATCAAAGGAAGCACCATCCCACCTTTTCCACTGCATCTCCCCGTCACTTTCCTTAGCACAAGAAGTCCAGCCTTTCAGGGAAGCAGGTTTCTTGTGCAAGGCCTCCCAATCACACGTAATCACGCAGCCTGAATTTGCCCATACCTGCCTGAATTCCACCTGAAAATAGTGACAGTTTGGAAGTGCTCTTAATTACAGCAAACACACATTTTCTAAGCGTGGATCCTTACATAGTAAGAATGCTGCTATCCATTCAAAGAAGGGAGGAGCCCTGTCCCCCCAAAAAAACTCGCAACAATTCAGTGAGAACTGCTCAGTCGTCCTGGAATGTGGACTTTTTTGAGGCAAGGAAGCATGGAAAAGCGGGCAGGGGGAGTGGAATGTAATGTAATGTAATGTAATGGCGTATCCTGGAAAAAGGTTTGGCTGGCTGGTTGGCTCAAACTATGAACACTGTGACAGTCTGTTGCAGATCCCACTCATATTTATCAGAATGCACATGAATAAATTGCCATTGTGCTGCCTGAGTTGTTGTTATTTTTAAACCAGCTAAATCCTTTGTTTTCTAAAGATGTGTTTCTTCCTTACATTATCTCAATTTTCTAATTATGTAGAGAACAGATGTTTTATGAGCAGAAATAAGCACAATGGAGAAGGGGGCATCAAAGCCGAACCAGCTTTTATCAAGAATCAAAATGAAATGAAGAAACCAGCAAATTAAGCAAGGCAATTATTATAATATTGCCTGCCTGGTCTTCGTCTTCAACTCAATTAACTGTTTTGCCTATCACATTTGCTGACATTGGCCAGAAATCAAGATGAAATTAGCTGTGTTTGGCTCTTCTTGTTGCTGCAGCATAAACACTGAAGGAGACCAGCAGAGATCAGTTAGAAAACCTTAAAAGTCTAACCGCCCTTTCCTCTGTGCAGTAGACCCTAGTATAAATACATCATAATACCTCTCCCTCTAAATTTCAATACTTGCTTTGCAGCCCTTCACACGCAGTTACCTGGAATTAAGTCCTGTTAAGCAAAGTGGGATTTACTTCCCAATAAACATACATAGCATTGCACTGCACAACTGCACTCTTAGGCATGCTCACTCAGGAGTAAACCCCATTGAATTTAGCAGGATTTGCTTCTGAGTAAATGTGCATAAGGCGCCATCTGCACTATGCATTTAAAGCAGCATGAAACCACTTTAAATAGTTGTGGCTTCCCCCAGAGAATCCTGGGAACTGTAGTTCCTTCAGGGCACTGAGAGTTGTTATGAGACCCCTTCTCCCCTCACAGAGCTACAATTTCCAGAGTAGTTTAAAAATCAGTCCCTCTTCTCAGGGAACTCTGGAGACTGTAGCTCTGTGAGGGGAAAAGGAGTCTCTTTAACAACTCTCAGAACCCTTAACAAATGCCCTGCAAGCAAATTGGGATGAATGCTCATCATCATCATCATAAAAGCAGAGTGAAAATTCTACAGGACGTGCACATATTGAAAACAAAGCAGTACATCCTCCCTAAAACATTTGCAGGTGCAAAACGTATTGCAAGCGATATCGTCAGGAGGGACCCATAGTTTTGTAGGCTTTGTAGGAGGAAAGCAGGATGAATGCTGAATAAACTGTTGACATTATTTATTTGGAAGAGTTTGTGCGAAAGTGCTGATAGTTCCGTATGGAACAGGACTCTATCAAGCTAGGTTACTTCCTCAGAGCAAAACTTCGGCAAGTAAGCAGCCACGACCATTGTCTCTGCCAGAGGGGTTTGCTTCAGGGTAACCTGGATAGATATATCAGCAGTAGATGACTACATTCACCAGTCTAGATTGATTTGCATTGTAAAAATGAAGGAAATATTTCCCCAGGAAGTAATTATCACTGGTGTTTTCCCAATAACACTGTGTAGCAAAGATTGTTTTTCCCACCAACATAGTGGACATTTCGTAATGAGCCCTGCAAACGTGCCAGCCAGCTAAGAGAAGTTTGGCCTTTTTTTTGTTTTGCTCCCTATACTGTTGTCACCTTGAGGGCTCACATTTGCTCCGCTCTGGTCACAAAACGGGTTTTGCTTCCTCTGAGGGGTTTGTTTTCTGCCACTGAACCCACTTGCCCTCTCTGGTATGTACTGCAATGTACAATTATTTTCCCCTCAGAGGGAGAGAAGCACTTTCTCCCAATCCCTGCTATTTTCAGAGCTTGTTAAGTTTTAGCTTTTTTTATTGCATTTCTAGAATACGTTTTTCTATGAAGAGCTGGAAGTGGGGACACATGGTTGCCCCCCACCTCATTCACCACCACCACCCCACAACATTCCTGTGAGGTAGGTTAGGTTGAGAGAACGTGGCTGGCCCAAGGTCAACCGGTGAGCTTCATGGCTGAGTGGGGATTTGAACCCATGGCCTCCCAGGTCTTAGTCCACCACTCTAACCCAGTGGTTCTCAAAGGGTGTGGCATGTCACACTGGTGTGGAAGGGGAGGATCACAAATAAGGTGAGAATATTCAAGGACAATCAAAGCAATATTTAAACCTTTCAGCATAGCATAGTATAGTATGAAAATAATTTATTTTGGATATACAACCAGAAACAGTACCCACACCTCTCTTCAAGAGCATTGGCTATTACAGTATTCTACAGTTCTCCACAACATTTCACCTCTGAGAAATATGAAAGGTCAGAAATGAGAAAGGCTTCTTTGTGTTGATGAGGAGATGAGAGTTTGACTCAGACCTAAAATAAATGAGATTACTTGACAAAAGTACGTGAGGCCCTCTGAGTTTGTATACAGTGGTACCTTGGGTTACATATGCTTCAGGTTACATACGCTTCAGGTTACACACTCCACTAAGCCAGAAATAGTGCTTCAGGTTAAGAACTTTGCTTCAGGATAAGAACAGAATTCGGGCTCCGGCAGCAGGAGGCCTCATTAGCTAAAGTGGTGCTTCAGGTTAAGAACAGTTTCAGGTTAAGAAGAGACCTCCAGAACAAATTAAGTACTTAACCCGAGGTATCACTGTACATACTTTAAGCTATACAGTTGTACGCTGGAAGTCAAACGGAATCCGTTCCAAAAGTCCGTTCGACTTCTGAAAACATTTGAAAACCAAGGCACTGCTTCCAATTCGCTGCAGAAAGTTCCTGCAGCTAATCAGAAGCTGTGTCGGACATTCGGGTTCCAAAGAATATTTGCAAATTGAAACACTCACTTCTGAGTTTGCGGCGTTCGGGAGCCAAAATGTTTGACTCGCAAGGTGTTTTACTTCCGAGGTATGACTGTATATGGAAGAGGCTTGTTTATCATTATATTATGATTCATGTTCGTATGTAGCTGCATTGTTTTATGCTTTCTGGGGGTCCCATGATTATATTACAAAAGCAGTTGTGTTCTGTGTTCTAACTCAAGCACTGCTAGGAGCTGCTGATTTTTTCTTTCCAATGTATTTCTTATCAATAAAACATTTCATGTGGCGTGAGCAAATTTTTATTCTGAAAGTGTGACCCAGAGGAAACAAGTTTCAGAACCATTGAGCTAACTACTACACCACACTGGTTCTCCATGAAAGGCGAAGGAGCCTTCTGCAGTCCTTTGCATCTGAACACCACACCCAGTGAAGTGCTGTATTCGAAGGGAGAGGTTCTGCCCTTTGAGCTTGCCAGCAGGCCCAGTATCAGCGCCCTGCCAACAGGGCTGTGCCAATGCCAAGGCCAATAGGACCCACTGGTCCTGACACCACTGGTTGGCATCCCCCTTTCCTTTTAAGCATCTCGATGAGGGCTGTGAAGAGCCAGTCAAGGCTACAACAGCTCACCACCTTCATTTCCTGTGCCATGGAAGCCAACCCCAACTGATTTATGCATGTATTATTTTTATACCCTGAATTCCTCCAAGGCGCTCTGGGCAGTGTGCATGGATCTCCATTTTACCCTTACAACAACCGTGTGAGAAAAGGTAGGCCTGAGAGATAGTAATTAGCCCAAATTGCTCAGTGAGCATCATGGCTTAGGAGGGCTTTAAATCTGAATTTCTCTGGTTCCAGCCTTAATGAATACACCACATCTAATCCCAGATTGCGAAATGGTTGAGCTCATTGATGGAAGAGCGCATTGTACATGCTCAGGGGAGCCCTTCTTTATACCGTATTTTTCGCTCCATAAGTCGCACTGGACCATAAGGCGTACCTAGTTTTTAGAAGGGGAAATCAAGGGGGGGGAGCCTGTCTGCTTCTCCCAGAGCTTCTCGGGGCTGCCGGGGGAAGCCCAGGTTTTCCCCCTCCCAGCCCCAAAAAGCAAAGAAGCCAAGACAGCCAGCGGGATCCATTCCACTGGGCACCCTTTAGGGAATGCACGGCTCCTGCGGGCTTTTCTAAGAGGAGGGAGAAGGGACTGACTGGCCGCGTCAGTCCCTTCTCCTTTCTGCGGAAAAGCCCGCAAGAGCCGCAAGGAGCTTGTGTGCGGCTCTTGGGGGCTTTCCCCACCTGCCTCCCCCTGCATTCGCTCCATAAGATGCACACACATTCCCCCTTACTTTTTAGGAGGGAAAAAGTGTGTCTTATGGAGCGAAAAATACGGGAATTACATCAATTATTTTTTGGACTGAGCACAGCCTATTCAATGCCAGGGGGTGTGGGGACAAGCTCCTCTTCCAGACAAGAACCCCGGCAGCAGTTCCTCCATTGCTAGACCCCTGGGGTGAGTTGACTGACAGGCAGTTTTCACATCCTTTGAGTGCCTTATTTTATTACCATCAGTCAAAATACATGAGCTCCCCAAGGGCTAACTTCTGTTTGTTGGTAACAGAGCTGGGGGGGGGGGACTTTGGAGCTGGAAGGAAGCAGATGGGCTCCCTTCCAAGCAACTGACAATGTCACACAACCGCCAAAGACAACAGGAAATGAGAAGAAACAAGCTTGTTTACTGCAGGGCAAATGAAATAGGTTTTTTTATTTGTTAATCAGGAGGGAAGGGGAATTTTTCCAGCAGCAGGAAATTAAAACTGAAACAGCATCACACTCCCTGAAATCCTGGCTAGCCAATCAGTGCAGACAAGACTAAGCTAGATAGACCAATGGTCAGGCTCAGTATATAAGGCATTTTACTGTGTTTCCCAGCACACTTTCTTAGCTCATGACATCAAAGCCAACATTTTATCTCTGTTTCTTATACTGTAGTTTTGTTTTTTTTAATGTTTTATACTGTTGTATACCACTTAGTAATGCTTAAAATATTGAGCAGTTTAGAAATACTTTTAAATAAATTTGGATAAAATATTTAGGGATGGGGATGTAAAATGTGACATATTTTGTTATTTCACTTTCAGAGCCAGAGCACTAACATGCAGGGCAAAATTTACCTCCTCCCCATGCAAAAAAACCCGAACTTGGCCCCTTCTTGGCTCCCAACTCCCACCCCAAATATTTATTCTGGTGCCACCACTGGATCACAGGCAGGATTTGGGCTGAGTCTTGGCAAAATGGTAAAATGACAGTTGTTTTGTGGTTTATGTCTCCTCAGCCATTTTAAATGCCTACAAAACTTATAAAAAAAATTATATGCACTAGATACGCCATCAGTTTTTGCATATATTCCTTATTTATGCTATTTCAAGGGCAGCTGCTTTGGGTACATGAGGTCTCCAGATACTTACACAATAGCCTTGCCTAACTTGTTAACCAGGACCATCTGGTTCACTTGCACTGTTAATCTACGCCATGTTCATCACAAACCTTGGCCTCCAATGACATCATCAGCGCAAGCAGAGGCTCCGTGCTCTGTGTCTCTGATGAACAAACATATATATTAATATGCCACACAGATCCAAAAGGAGACTCTCTCACATAATGAAAACTTGCCTGTGTCAGATAAGTGCCAGGATTAAATATTTGTTTGTGCCTCTGTGCTGGGAAAGAGAGGTCACCTTTTAATCTAATGACTAAAACTTAAATCAAAACTGATTTAGAGGGGAAACCTTAATTACACCAAATTGCTACTGACTGAAGAACACTAGCTCTAACCCTTTTGTTCTGGTCCTGTGCATAAATCTCAGATGTCTTAAACTGAAGTTACTGCAGGAGGAATAGGAAGAACAACTTTCAAGCAAAAAAAAAGCTTTTATGTGTAAGGGGGAAATGACTGAAAGGCATTATTGATGCAGCTGGGCTGTAGACACAGAAAATATACACACTCCATTCCTCAAATGCTGAAACACACTATAGAAGTTACCTGCATTTATAAAAACTTGCTTTTAGTAAAGCTGAGATACCCTAAATTCTATACCTGTTGTCCATTCTGCCAGATTCTGGAAACTTACTGCCCAGGAAAATTACTAGGACATGGTGCTTGTTTGCTATTCTGATTTTGTTGTTTGCTGAAAGATAACCATCTTGAATATCAAGCCTCCACCAGGTGAAAAGGTTATGCTTTTAAGGCTGAAATATGGAGCCTCCAGATGGTGGCTTAACACTGTCAGATGGGTCTCCAGATGGTGGCTTAACACTGTCAGATGGGTCTCTTAACACTGTCAGATGGGTCTCCAGATGGTGGCTTAACACTGTCAGATGGGTCTTTGGTAAAACAAAAAAACTTCTCAGATTTCCCCCAGAAAAGGTAAATCAAGATCAAATGATGTTGGTGCCCACAATATTGTGTGGATACTGTGGGGAAAAACCTGCATGCATGTAGAGCATCCATCCCACAATTAACACCCTTTGTATGTGTGTGAAATCAATCTGTAAAATATCTATCACCTTTTCTGTACCTGGCCTTTGAGGTTATACAGGAATGCTGGGACCTACCTTGCACTGAGATGGAGCATACCAACCTTTCCTAACCTGGTGCCCTTCACATGTTTTGGACTATCATCCTTGACCATTGGCCATGTTGGCTGAGGCTGATGAAAGCTGCTGTCCAACATATCTGGAGGACACCAGATTGGGGAAAGCTGGCCCAGTTCTCCTCCAGGGTTTCTGGCAGGAGTCTTTCTTCACTCTGCCTGGAGAGATGTCAGTGATTGAATTTAGGAGCTTTTGCATCTGGTCTATCACTGATATACATACAGTCTTCCCTTTTAAGAACACAGAAATCTGCCTTATACTGACTGAGATAGACCATTTGTCTACCTTGTGCATTATTGCCTCCAGAACATCGGGCAGGAGACTCTAGCAACCCTACTGGGACATGCCAGGAACTGAACCAGGGACCTTTGCATACAAAGCAGATGTTCTACCCCTGAGCTATGGCTCTTACCCTTAATGTCCCCCTTTCACATATCTACAGAGCATCCATAGAAGGTATGCCGTAGAAGTGCCATGCTTAGAGCTGCAGATTTGCATGCTGTTTACATCCTGAAAGATGCCACTTCTGGGAAGCCACCATCCAGTTTAACAAGCAGACTGTTTCTTCAGCAGCAGGAACTTTGCTAAGTGTTTTTGTCCCAAATGTGCATAGCCTTTCTTTGAACCTGGGCAGGGCCAGCCCAATACATTCTGGCACCTGAGGTGAACCATGAAATGGCTCTGCTGCCTCTGGGCTAGGGCAGAAGGGGTGAGTGAAGGTCTACATCACAAACAAGGGTGGGAGGAGACCAGCAGCGCCTTGTTTTTGCCAATAGGCTGCTTTAGAGGAGACACAGGGGAGGGGACTGCTGAGAAGATGGCAGATCCAGTCTCTAAGGAGCACAGCACAGATGTTTCTGCCACCACGACAGCAGCAGCAGGTGATGCATTCCTTAGAGGCTGGATTTGCAGCTCCTGTAGATCCTATGGTCACCTCAGCTTGCCTCATGGATGGGCCCGCCCTGAATCTGGCTTTATGTCAATATCTTTTTTAAAAAACCACCTTAAGACTAACACATTTTTTATGGTATGGTATGGTATGGTAAGATTTCATGGGATAGGTTCGCGGTTGGCGCTGTGGGTTAAACCACAGAGCCTAGGACTTGCCGATCAGAAGATCAGCGGTTCGAATCCCCACAATGGGGTGAGCTCCCGTTGCTTGGTTCCTTGCTCCTGCCAACCTAGCAGTTCGAAAGCATGTCAAAGTGCAAGTAGATATATAAGTACCGCTCCGGCAGGAAGGTAAACGCCGTTTCTGCGCGCTGCTCTGGTTTGCCAGAAGCGGCTTAGTCATGCTGGCCACATGACCCAGAAGCTGTACGCCGGCTCCCTCGGCCAATAAAGTGAGATGAGCGCTGCAACCCCAGTCGGCCACAATTGGACCTAATGGTCAGGGGTCCCTTTACCTTTACCTTAAGATTTCATGGACTATATCCTACTTCATCAGGCACACAAAGCGTTATCCTGAGTTGCAGAAAGATATACACATGGTTGGATGGGGGGGGGGGGGAATTGTAAAAAAAAAAAAGAGGTCACAGGGAATCAAAATACAGAAAAACACAGTGATAATTACGGTATTTTTCACTCTATAAGATGCACCAGACCACAAGACGCACCTAGTTTTTGGAGGAGGAAAACAATAATAAAAAAAAATTCTGAATCTCAGAAGCCAGAACAGCAAGAGGGGTCACTGCGCAGTGAAAGCAGCAATCCCTCCTGCTGTTCCGGCTTCTGGGATAGCTGTGCAGCCTGCATTCGCTCCATAAGAGACACACACATTTCCCCTTACTTTTTAGGAGGGAAAAAGTGAGTCTTATAGAGCAAAAAATACGGTATGTACTTAACAATGGTAACTCACAAACCCCTTCAGCATTTCATTTCACTCACTTTTTACAATCTCCCAAGCTGTATGCCTATGTGCAACTGAAGATAACACTTAGTGCATCAGCTGAAGTGGACTGCAGCCCATAAACATTTATGCCACCATAAATTTGCTGGTTTTTACAGTGTCACAAGACTCTGCTGTATTTGCTATAAAAGCTCTTCTTCTGGAAATACAAAGTGTCAGCTTTAATCTCTGGGTTTCATCTACTCATTAATAACTTGGTTCTTCACTGGAAAACTGTAGGCAGATTGCTTGTTACTGGTGATCTGTTCCACCAGAATCATCATATCATTGTAGATCAAAGGAGCCTTTATACATTCTAAGGCAACAGAGTTACCAAGCTGGGGGTGATGAGTTTATTCGTGTCCCAAATCCTTGTTTCCAGAAACAGCACATGATTATTATTTTTTTTTTTAAGAAGAGCAATTGAATAATTGGCAGTAACTGCCTACATCTGAACTGGCAAGGTTGTGCATGGACACGATTTTAAGACTGATGCAAATTTAATTCAGGGTTTGAATTAAATCATGAATGCTGTAGATGTGCAGGGAAAAAAAATACGAAGGCACAGACCACAAAAGACCAAACAACCGCCAGAGCAATTTTATGAATTGACTGGGATGAGCCTCTGACAATTCTGAGATGTTAAGAGTGAGGGAACTACAAAAAAAGGACAGTGTCAGTCAGCTCCTTGCCAGGATCCATGAAAAAGAAAACATCTGTCAACTGTGTGTCACTCACAGTGCCTGCTCCAGGGCCCTTGGACAAGGCATCTCTCAGCAAGCCTAGCTCCTTTACTGCCAGCATCACCCGCTGCTCCAATTTTGTCATACCATTGTTTGTAGTTGCTTTCCAGGCAACCAAGCAGGTTGTGATGGTAAGGCAAAGGGGCATGTACAGGGAGCGTTTGTCAGTGGGATGTGGGTTTAGATCTCAATTATTAAAGAGATGAGGCTATGCAGACAGTGGCAGGCAAACTCCTATCAATCCCAGCCGGCATGGCCAATGGCCAGGGAAGATGAGAGCTGTGATCCAGCAACATGGTTCCTCATCCCTGCTGCCTGGGGGAATGGAGGGCCCAGTCCCAGCATCTGAAAAAGTGGTTAGCACATATCATCCATCAACTGTCAGAACCTATCATCCCTTACCACTGTGTGAAGCCCACCTAGCTTAGGCTGAAGGTTTACGGGTCCACCATGTGGAAAATCTACTTCGAGCTGCAGGGTTCCATTCTGTCAAATTGCGGAGAGGGCGCTTTGAAAGACACAGCACTGGAGAACGCAGTCAGGAAATGCAGAAAGGTGAGCTGTACAACTTGTCACCAACTATCAGATTATGGGTTTGTACCCACCATAAACCACAGGGCAGTATGAACCAGCACCAGATAAGCAACTGCTTCTTCTGCATTAGCTGGAGGGGATATGGTGACTTTTTTTATGTACAGTGGTACCTCGGGTTACATACACTTCAGGTTACAGACTCCGCTAGCCCAGAAATAGTACCTCAGGTTAAGAACTTTGCTTCAGGATGAGAACAGAAATCGTGCTCCGGCGGCGCAGCAGCAGTGGGAGGCCCCATTAGCTAAAGTGGTGCTTCAGGTTAAGAACAGTTTCAGGTTAAAAACGGACCTCCGGAACGAATTAAGTACTTAACCCGAGGTACCACTGTACTAGGTTTTTTGTAAACAGTTGTAAACTGCAGTTATGCGCAATAACTGATGCAGCGGGGGGGTCCCAAGGGATCATTAACATGCCTGGAAATGTGAGAGTTCAGCTGAATGCAGACAAAAGAACTGGCAGCAACTAATCCATCACTTGAGTGGATCTCAAAACATACAGAAGTAACACAGGGATGCCAATACCAGATCCCCATCCAAGGCATAAATAGAGCTATTCAGAGAGTTTGGCACCGACACCAAACTTAGAAGCACTTCGTTGGCGAGCTACCAGTGTGCCCATCATCCTCTCGTTCTTGGCATTCAGTGAGCCAGCATGTCACATGACAATAAACAGAGCAAAACCAAATTAAGTGTGTTACTTAAATTGCAAAATGCCAAATACATTGTCAGTGCTAGGAAGTGTAGCTCTGCTTCTTTTAACTGCAACTGAAAAATGCAGCGGAAAGGACAAGAACTCCAGCCATCTAAAGCTGAGAAGTGTGGGCAAATCCATTTTTGTGTAGACTGCCTGAGTAGCCTTTGAGAAGCAAAGGTTGCTTATTGAGAAAGTAGGAAGGAAGATGGAGTATCTCTGAGATTCTGGAATCAACAGTTTTGCTTCTGCCAGATAGGGAATTTGCCAGGGAGCTGGCCACTCAGAAATAAAAAGCACAACAATGTGAGTGAGTGTTATGTATTTTATATATAGACACACACATGGGCAGAAGAGTATTGCTTGCCTTCTTAATGTATTCCTGCATTGCAGGGAACGGTTGGACTAGATGACCCCCCTTCCAACTCTACAATTCTATGATTAATTCTTCACACCCTCTAGTTAAGCTGCTATTTGGGAGCTGAAGCAATTCTCCCAAGGGGAAGATTTGGGGTTCTTTTAAGTTTAGGAAAGCAGCAAGCAAGGGGAACGTGGTAAGAGAAATATAAAATGATTGCATAGTGTGGATTCAGTAAATCTGCATGGGATATCCTGGGTAGACATAAGTACTTTTTCACCCAGCGGTGAGTCACCAACTTAGATTGCTCTAAAAGGAGATTAAATGAATTTGTGATGGAGGGTAAGGCTTTCAATGCCTTTCAATGCCTACTAGTCAGGATGGCTAAATATGCCTTCTTGAGAATCATCATGTCCTGAATGCCATTTGCTAGAGAAGAGCAGTGGGAGAGGGCTATTGCTCTCCTGCTTTTTGACTTCTCGTAGATATCTAGTTAAGACCTTCAGAAACAGGATGCTGGACTAAATAGGCCCTTGGTCTGATCCAACTTTCCAATGTGAGCCATGTCTGTTTTGAGTGGAACGTGGAAATTAAGACTGTGGTAAGCAGCTGAAACATTTCTGAGGGGCTAGAACAATCTTGCAGCACAGGCCTCCTCGCATACAGATATTAGAATTCCATTCTATAAATATGGTTATAAGTGGTTAGAAATTTAATTCAGAACTTTGCCCACATTTTTGAAATTATACTAGATCAAAGGATGGTGGGTATCTCTAGGGATCTACTGTGGGTAAATAAAAAGCAAACCTCCCCCCATGTTTTAATATGTAAAAAGAGTAAAATAATTTTATGTAAGCTAGTTCTTCTTAATACATAGAGCCGTGCACAGGAAAGTGTTTTCTGGCCAACAGTTATTTTGTTCTGAACATAATGTTCTTCCCATCAATATGGTACATTCAGACAGAAATACACCCAAAGGTGTTAAACCATTTTCTCCATAACTTTATTTTTTTAGCATTGCTTAGAGAGAACTAGCCTCTAGTAAAGTTTAGCTTATGTAAAACAGTAATTAAATTACTGGATGTTATAACAGATTGCAGTTAGTCAATAATGCTACACTAAGCCTTCGTGCCATCAGATGGACTTGCTGAAGGTTAGGAGAAAAGGGGGGAAAACCTCTGCATAAGTTATATTTAGTTGAGATATATAACTGAAGTGGATTATCCAAGGAATCATGACAGACCAGGCTATAGCAGCCGTGCAAACGTCATGTGGAGGAAGGAAAAATTCCTGAATACAACAGGCCTAATGTAAAAGCCAGTTTTCAGAAGGCAAGCAACCTTTAAAAGTATCTCTTGAAGAATAATGAGAAGTCAGGAAGCAAGGCAAAACGTCTTTAGCATTCACTATTTTACTTCAGCCAGAAACACAATGTATGGTCTTAAATTCCTGTTAGAAATCCTAAGAACATAATTGAAAAATATACCCAAAGTATTTTACCAATTAAGGATCCTAAGAACATTTACTAAGTAACCATGCTTATTATCAATGCACCTTACAACATATGTGTACTTTTTTATTGGAAATATCTAGGGAACGATTTGGAAATTTGTTCGATGAAGTAGGACAAGTTTAGCAGACATATAAAAAGCCATGAAATGGAGACTTCAGTAAAATAATGACTTCTGGCATTTATATGGGTACCCAGCAGCTTTCCAGCAAATTCACCAATGAATGGCTAATTTCACTATTCCCATTTCCCCTTTGGAAAGTCAATAGGGAAGTTAAACGGGTTTTAAACAGGGTTACTTAACATGTACCCTACATTAGAATCATTTAGCTCAAGGGAAGGCACCATTTACACACAGAATGCCCCCCCCCACATAAGATATGCCAGGCTTCCTCAACCTTGGCCCTCCAGATGTTTTGAGACTACAATTTCCATCATCCCTGACCTCTGGTCCTGCTAACTAGGGATCATGGGAGTTGTAGGCCAAAAACATCTGGAGGGCTGAGGTTGAGGAAGCCTGAGATATGCTATCAGAGCATAACTGAAATGAGACTTGTTTTCCTACTAAAGGGAATGACCAGAAAACAATCACATGGGAGGGAATAGCAGGGCTCTTAGTTTGTTTCACAAAGCTACACCTTGCTTGAGTTTTATTGTGAAACTACTGAAGTCCAATTTCTTTATTCACTACTATATATTTTTAAGTTTGCTTTTCCTTAAAGCCAGTATCTGAACAACATCGTGCCCCCATTGCCTCAGCTGTTTCCCAAAATGCAGCCCAAAGCCACATATTCCACCTACTGTGAATTTGGGGCAACAAAATAAAATGGAGGAAACTAAATCAGTGCACAAGGCAAAGGAAAAAAGCAAAACTAGTTCTATTCTAACTCATATACCAGCTATTTATTCCAATTGTAGGTTGTCTTGAGACAGGACAGCTTTATTGTGTGCATCTTCATAATACCACACATTAATTCTGCTATTTTAGATATAAATCCACTGATCAAATCTGACACTTTACACCATCTCAGAAAGGCAAACCAATAGTTCAATGAATCCTAATAACAACTCTAATGCATTGATATTCATATAATAATTTTATTGAAGTCTACTAAAAGATATTTGTTCTTAAGATCTTATCACGTGATGTTCAGAAAGCCACAATGCTGTTTCAGTTCATTGCATACATATTTTGGGAGTCTTCAGTTAAATCTTGTTCACCTTGCATTTTACAAAGTTGCCCCCACACCAAGTGCTAAACATACAGGATGAGGGTTCAATTTGTTAAGACTAGTACCAAACCAAAATAAGACATTTACACGTACTGTACATTTCACAAGTAACATAAGGAAGTCTGGATAATGTAACAGTTTAGAATTATTTTGTAGCCAACACATAAAATAAAAGAAATTGACCTAGCCAATGATATTTAGTCATATTGCATGTACAAAGGCAATGAAGATTATAAGCTGCTTGGTTTTGTCATTAGCACAATAAAAACATTCAGGTTAGGGTCTGGAAAAATAGGATAACTTAATTACTTTTTTTGCACACAAAGGGAGAACAACAATTTGTCAAAGCTATGGACAGGACTTCGAATGTGTAGGTTACTTCATAAGCATATGAAGTAAGAATATCTTCTGACACTTGCATTTTCAAACCTGTTACTTTATAAGCAAGTATGTCCTTCAGTACACAGAAAAAAGAAAAGGGAACATTACTGCTAAGGAACTTAAGTGCTGCAATAAAGTATTTTGTAACAGGAATACTCTGGAAGCACTATTCCTTGACTCTCTTTTTAAGCATCCACATGGTCAAGAACACCAACATTCTTCAGAATGTGTCAGCTCAATAGCTACGTGAAGAGGAAGATTTAAAATAGAATGCTTATTAGCTATTTAGAGAAGCACAAAGAATGTTAATTTTATCTACAAGTGCTTCATATTTAGGCAATAGCTAGTCAAAGTAATGTTTGCATAATGCTTTCTATCATAGCTATACTACAGTTTAATAATAGCAAAAAAAGCAATTTATTTTGTTTTTATATTGGGAGAAGTCTTAAATATTACACTGTGCTTCAGAACATAAAACTTGTGGTTGCCAAAAATGCTTTTTATCTGACAATTCATAAGCATTCTATGCGACAGTGGCACAAAGCTTTGTGATGAAACATGCACTTTTAGGAGTTTTTTGGATGCAATCAAATGTGCACAACTAACAATGATATTTTGAAAGGTGTTACAATTAATGTGGGAATGCCAGTAGGAGGAGCATGCAGCTGTTTCCCCATTACTTGACCTATTTACAAATCTTATCACAATGCTTTCTTCAAAAGCCGACGTGAGAACCATGTTATATGGATATGCTTTTGCGTCGTGATACTTAAAATATCCAAAACACCAACCAAACTGTCACTCAAACTACAACATATGTGACTACACTAGTTTACAAAGTCACTACTGATTGCCTAGGTTCAAACACAAGACCAGGGACTTATGACTGGAAATAGGTTTGGTACAAGTCAAGACTGTTGCTTGCCATGTTTTGCAAGACAGCCCTATTGAAAATTAGCTCAAGTTTCAGAAAACGTAGAATCATAGTTTCATAATGCAAAGTCAAAGTTGTTTTGCATGTCCCCCATAGTTAACCCATTTTCTCATCGTCATTTATTGCCCATTGAACTGTGCAAAATATAATCTTCTCAAAGTAAGTCATCTGGTGCAAAATTTTATTCCACTAGTATGTTTGGACAGGCTTAAGGTATTTATGGCTTAGACTTACTCTTTTTAACAGTGGTATTCTAGGCATGTGTTTCAAATGATATATCATTACTCAAGACCAAGAGGATAGCTTCTATCAAGACATTTGCCGACCAGTTAAAAAGTTCTCTTCCTTTCCTAAAGGGAAGACACCATAGCTACTTTGTAAATAAAAAAGTCATCAGCCCTATTTAAATTCAAATTTACAACCAAGTTACCCTCCAATGTACTGTATAGTTACTGGAGATACCTACCTATACAGATATTTACATGTGACAAAACACACAATATTTTTTTTTGCCTTGCAAGACATTGCACTGATGCATACAAAGACTTTACTTCTCCAAGAAATCCCAAATTACAAGCCACTGTTCAAGCAGATAGGCTGAATAGTGCAAAGTTGTCCCAAGTTGTTCTGCTCTCCTGTTAGCTTAATTTGAAAACCCTTTGACCATTGCTCGATTTGTGCAAATTATACTTGCTTCAACTGTAATTCTGATGGCCAGAGATTAATCAAATAAGTTTCATTATCATGTCATACAGTCAGTACTGGCCATTTTGTTCTGTGAAAACTTTGGTTCACACGTTTCAGTTTAAAATTTAAAACTCTTCATTTTGACATGCACCTATAACATGGGAATTAAATTGCACCACTATAATTGTGATATCATCCCGGTACATCCGAGCCAACTCTTCTGGAAGACTGAGCATCTTTGACAGCCGTTCATGATCAACGGTACCAAACTCATTATTTCCAACCGCATGGCGTATCAAGTGAGTTGCTGCATTTTGGTCTTCAAAGGCTGAAGAGACCCGTGCTCTCCTTTCTGTTAGAAGACCATGCATCTGTCCCAGAGTTACCTTATAACCTCCAACAGCTATTGGTTCTTCATGATGAACACCTGTCAGATACTCACCTACAATTCTAACCACATCCTGCCTGTGCATGGTTTCCCACAAGCCATCTGTTGCCAGTATCAGGAATTTGTCCTGAGGTCTTAATTTGTGATGTATTATCTCTGGCTCAGCTGTGAGGTATGGAGGAGTATGGTAGTTTGGTGGGATGAACTTTGTATATTCGTTATCATTGAGCTGATCTGGGCCCGTCTCTATCACTCTCTTCTGAAGGTCAATGCTCCATTTAAATTTGACATCTCCAAAAGCTCTGAAAGGCATCAGTAGGCCCAACAGTCTATCTTGTTTCACAACACTCTTTTCTTCAGACTTTGGGTGCTCCACTTTGAGTCGTGCAATCTCACTTTCGTTCTGTGCATTATGATCATAAGACAGAGCAACAGCAGACCAAGATCCATCCTCTTCTTGGACACCAAGCATGGCCCTGCTGTCACCAGTATTAGCAACATGTAAATCAACTCCATCAACATGCGCCACACAAGCAGTTGCACCAGAGAAGGCTACACGTAGTACCAAATAATTGAGAAAAGAATTTGGATCGCCTACTTGAGCTTCTAAAGAAATGTCATTGTCAAGCCTTTTAAAGGCATTAATTAAAGCCTCTTTTACATCAGTTGTCTCCCCAGTGTTAAGGTCTATGAGTTCCTGCCAGTAAGTTCGTAAGCTGTTAAAATACAATTTGGAGGCTTCTTTACTGAAATAATCATTGGGGTGCTTGTGCCACTGTAAGATGGGCAACAGGGCCCTACCACTCTCAACAGCATTTTCAATTTCAAGTAAAGTCTCATGGGGTAACAGAGAAACAGCTATGTAATAAAACAGTCTTTCACTGACAGCTTGTGCACAGGCACATCCTGCATGGCCATCAAACACACCAAGAAGCATTCCTCTTGTTTGCAAGCAAGTGGCTGCACTTCTTCTGTCTTCTATTGGTGCATTGGCAGGAAGCTGGTTGCTATCAAAGCCAAGCACAGAACTTAAGTTTTTGCCATCAAACTCTGGCACTTTGAAACTGTATTCATTTGCCTTCAGGATGCTGTTGACTTGCGGAGGTGTGAGGTAAAACCTCTGTGGTGTGGATACATAGTTTCTTGCATGAATAAACTGACTGAAATTCTCCTTCGGCCTACTGAGTGTTGCAAACTTCTTCGGAGGAACATACCTCAAATGATTGTGAGTTAAGTGAGGTGACAAGCAACACAGATGTTTATGATGACAGTAGCATGCGGTGTTGTATATCTTGCCAATCTCACAACTTCGAATTAATGGGAGCAATAGCTGAGTTGGTGCTGGCATGGCATCAGAGAACAATGGCAACCTGGGGTTTCTGACTGGAATTGCTGCGGGGGGGGGGGACACAAGCAATAAGTAAGCTTAGAAATAATTTTAAAGGAAACAATACACATCAACTACTTTATTCTAAATGACAATTTAATATGCACAATTAATTAACAACAATTAACTGACAAAAACAGCAACACATTTAATGAAAGTTTAATAGACTAATCTAAGGCTAAATTTCCTCAAGGAGAACATATCTCAGTTCACACTGTTATACTTGTGTAGAACTATAAACAGAGTGACCTATTTTTACAGCTGTACTAACTTAACCAGAACTTTATATTGGGAGTGTGAAAAGTCAACTAAAGGTTAAAGTATGAAGAACAGAGTAGACAGATTCAAGACTTCTTCTTGAAGACAGTCTCCATTTCTGAACTGGCAGTGAGGAGAAGTAAAGTTTATCCAGCCCAAGATTTTATTTATTTATATTGTTACTTATGTTAATTTTTCCAACACCTCCCTCAGTTTTTACAAATTTAAGGTCAAGTGTGTACAAACAATACATATATGTGCATTTGTTTAATCAAAAGGTAAGTCATACTTGGTTTAATGGGACTTAGTTCCAAACAAGCATAGCATTACAGTCTGAATATCCTATAATAAATTTGCTGCACCCCATCAGCTATCTTTTTGAAGTTTTATAACTACTAGATATTTAGGAGCTACAAAACTTCATTCAAGGCTTCTAAACCCTTGTTTGTTTGTTGCTTTAACAAATTTGATAAATAATAATAAATCTTTACTCTGACCTCAGTCAATTATTGCTGTGGATTGCATGCAATACCATCTTTTCTACTAAGCTATGCATTCATATAGAACACATATTCAAATGACACCCTACCTACCACTTCCAATCTAAGGCCAGCCCAAATTTATGAACCACAACTGGGGTTCAATGAGGAGGTGGTGAAGCTACCAACAGCCGCCTCTGAAAGAAACCACATATATTATCTACTAAGTATAATCAGGCTTAATAGTTTCCCTTTTCATCCAGAAGATATTTGCTCAATTGTGCATAGCTTACTATAGGACCTACTGTTTTGTTTTGTTTTTTAAAAAACTTTGTTTAAAGACTCACTAATTCAAGTGAGTTTATTTGTTTTGTATAAAGTTTAGATCCAGCCTTCCAATAGAAGCTTCTGAAAGCTGGTTTAAGAAAGTTATGGTGCACAATATTACTATTATTATAATATTTATTCATATACCTTCTTTCCCCCAGTCAGGGACTCATAGGTTATTATGCATAACATCCTGCTAATTTTTCACATTTGAACAAATCAACATTATGCACAAATGTGATACTTTTGTGAAGATGACACTATTTTTTCTCTCTGTACTGCTTCACATTCACAACCCTTATTTGTAAAGATTCAAATCCTAGGAGCATGAACTACTCAGCTTAGGAGGCAACACAAATTTAAAGTAACCTTCAAAGTACTATAACTTGCAATAACATATATTCATTATATAGTCTTCTAACCCCACTACCATCCCTCCAAATTCCTATTACAGTACTCAGAAAATAGGAGCACAAAAAATACATACCAATCCGCCTGGGCCCAGGACACACACACATTCTCCTGTCACAACAAGAAGCCGCCAACATCCACAAAGCAGTAGCCCAGGAAAAGCAAGGCAGAGAGTTTATTAAAGAAGGAGGAAGAGGTCTCCAACATTAAAGGGGGACAGAAAGACAAACAGTTTGTTTGTAGTGACAAGCATTAAGAAGCAGCAACTGCAGCACAGCCATCTCTCAGCAGCATTGTCTAATCCTACTGCAGCCCCAACTCACTGCTCGTCATCCCTCTTGCTGAACAACATAGCACTCAGTTCACGCATGATTCATCTGTCAGCCCAACCTAAAGAGCAACAAGCACACTCATCCTTTTAAAACAGGGCTGGAGAACTTTTTTTTTTTTTTTAAAAAAAAGCTAAGCACCAACTTTAGTTGATTAGAGCCACAATCAAAATTATAGGTACCAGCTCTGCATGGGACAATGTAAAATTCCTCCTTAGTTGCTACAAACTAAGGTGCTCAATATTATTCCAGCTCTGTTGGCCTAACAAACATTAGTAAACATATTAGACTCCTGCTCTGTGGAATTTAAAACCACACATATATGCCACATTAAATATGCTCATGGGTAATCTGAAAAAGGTGCACATCATTAACAGAGAGAGGGAAGGAGCCTCCCTCTACAAAGCAACTTATCCAATAGTGCCTTCCTTTTTTCCTCCTATAACCCTAACTTGTTGAGGGTTTTATATACATGTACATATTTATTAGGGAAAGCTTATCTGGGATATTGGCGGTGCTAAAACTATGCACAGATGATGTCTGCAACCCATATATACAGAGGGGTTCATTATAATGAATATTCAACTCAGCTACAAGGAATCAAACTGGTCCATAGCCAGTTCAAGTGGAAGACAGGCACAACTGCAAGACCACTAGTATCTCATCAGCTATTCTATCTGCAAGGATAACTTCTTACTCAGTATGGTGGTATCTTGACAACAAATTAAAAGAGCTTCTCATTTCCAGGAAGCCTGTGCATCCAATCATACACCACAAGGCCTGGGAACAATTGTTGTGCTGATGAGGTCTTATTCACTGCTTAGGTTTCAAGGCAGGAGGAAATATTATCAAAACTGCGATGATCAATTGGTTGGACTGATTTTTTTTAATCAGTTAATGTAATAGAAATGTCCCTGAACAGCTTCTTTTAAAATATAAATACATGCATATTTTAAATAGTACTTAATGTGAACTGAAGCAGTACTGTACTCTCTTCAAAATGCGGGAATGCCTCTTCTAAGATAATGGGAAGTATGCAATGCCCTTGTTCCACTGGCCCAAGGATTTATACTTGTGCAGTGGGACTTTCCTCTAGCAATCCCAAATTCTGCTCTGAAGGGTTGTGGGAACCCTCGGAACAGATTTAGAGGGTGCACAAGGGGAAGGAAAGGTGCAATGGTAAATATTTGTCCTAACAGAACAAGAGACTTAAGCTTTGGACTACTTTGGATACAAGCCAATGCCTGCTCTGATACCAATCTAAAGATAAACAATGTCTGCTTCTTACTTCCGAACTATAATTCTTTACATCTCAATTAAATTTGCATATGGGCCATCAGCCAGGATTTAGCAATGGCTCTAGTTGCAACATCTAGAAGCACATCAAGTGAGACCCTTTGCCTATCTTCCTCAATACAGCGAAAGAACAGCAACAGTCCTCCAAGGTTTCGGGAAAAAAGAAGCCTTCCCCAACCCTACCTGCAGACTAAGCCTTCCACATGTAAAGAATGTGCTCCATTGCTAAACCTCCCTCCCTTGTGTCTTGTGCGCAGATCACGATTTAAGAGACCACAGATGCTTCCATCAACAAGACGACCCCAGTGCAGCTTCTTTCTTCTTTAGCAATTTGAAAGGGACACACTGGTTGGGGAACATGCAGCTCTCTGGATGTTGCCAGGAATTCCCACTCCCGGCCAACCAAGGCCATGAGAAGAAGGCAGACAGGGATTTCAGCCTTGCAAGTATCTTGAGGGCCGCAGTTCCCCTGCCTTAGCTGAAAAGGGTGTACCTCGCCTCGTCTGCCCATTGCGCCTTTCTGGCCAGCCGGGAAGTGCAGCCTGGATTATACACGTGGGAAGGGAGATAACGGGTTAACTTCGGGTTGTTGTTTTTCAAAAACCTAGAGTTTGATTACATATTGGTGGGAAATTGGGCTGTCTCTCCCCGCCCCCCCCCAAAAAAAAATCAAAATAAACCTCAGCACCAGCAAGGAATCTCGGCCTCCCTCCCTCCCTCCCGGGCATCCTTTTCAGTATCTGGGCGGCACCTGCCACAAGAGCAGCCTCACAGCCACCACAAGCACCTCCTCCTCACCTCCACCTACTCGGCGGCCCCAGGCATCGCCTCAGGCAAGAGCTGACACCTAACCCTCCCCGGGTCTTTCCTTCATTCTCTCACACACCCACCGGCAGACAAACGCTCCGCTCCGCCCCAGGGCCTGTGTCAAGACCACAGTCAAGACAGACACACAGACACACACACACACACGCAACACACCCTCCTCAGAGAGACTGACCTGGTCAGCTTTAGGGTCGGGGCCCCGCTCGGGCAGCGGGAAATGGAGAGAGCGGGGAAGTTTGACACCCACCCCGCCGCTTGTCTGTCAGGCCCCCTCAGCGACGGCCGCGCGCCAGGTGGAACTCGCCGCCGCCGCCGCCCTTCCTCCACCCACCCCCTTTTTTTTCCTTTATCCCGCCGCCGGCAAGCGAGAGCGCGCCCCCGCGTGCGCGCGCCCCCCGCGTTCCCTCAGCAGCAGCAGCAACGGCGGCAGCGCCGAACGCCCAGCCCGCCGCGTGACAGCTTCCCTTGTGTCGTGGGCGGGTTTTTTCCCCCCTTTCTCCTTTTTTGTGACGAGCCGCGGCTTATAAAAGCCTCCGTTCGGCCGGGCTCCGAAGCTCCTATTGGCTGAAGGGCGACTCTCACGTGAGCCTCTCCCGTTCAGCTTCCCCCGCCCCGCCCCTCCTCGCCCCGCCCCCTCCTCTATCTTACAACCCCCCCCTCTTTTTTTTTTTCTCTCTCTCCTTTTTTCTTATATCAACGGTTTCCTTACCGGCGGAAGGATTTCACATTCTCGTCTTCTTCGGCCTGCTTTGTTCCATTGGTGGGTAAAGATCTTGCCGAAGCCGCCTCCGCGGATGAGTTCCTCCTCGTTCTTCTTAGCGCATTTCTCCTGGCTCTGTTAGACGCAAAGAGGCTGTGAGGAGAGAAAAAGGGCGGGCTCGCAAGAAGAGGCTGCGCTTTGCCGGAGGAGGGGGGGGGAGTTTCTCCGAGCCGGGCCCGCCTTTCCTTCCTCCTGGCCTATCGGAGCTCTTGGCGGAGGAAGGGCGTGGCCCGCATTCCTCCTGAGAAAGGGCGCGGGAGGGGGCTGTTAAAAAACCTCGCCTGGGCGAAATAAACGGTCGCATTTCCTTCTTCCGCCGCCTGTTTCCTAGCGCCAAGCAAGGTCACTTTCAAACCTTTCGTTCCCCGTTCTGTATACATACATTGGAAAAGGTGGTCATAAAGATGAGCGCCAACAGTGCCCGTATTCTAAAGTGCCTTTCCTTGGAAGAAATCATCACCGACTGCGGGTACAAATCCTCATTTCTTTTAGTTTTAAGGGTGCTAACTTGGAATAAAATATTCTGGGGGTGGGCAGGTAAGCCCCGTCCCGCATAATCGATCGCAAGACATGGCACATGTGCAGCATTGGAATGACAGTGCCCATCAACTTTTTTTGGGGGGGGGTCCTGACCCCCTCAAATATTTTATTGGGAGGGAGCGAAGGGACCTCGGCCCCTAGGAATTGACTCCTGTGTGTTAGTTTGTATGCTCATCTCCAGGGAAAGGAGGGGGCTGTGTGAGGGAACACGACCCCCCTCCCCACCTTTATCTTTACAACAACCCTGTGAGGTAGGTTAGGCTGAGAGAGAGAGTGTAAAATGGGTTATGGCAGGCCGCCACTGATGGGTGGGGATGGGGTTGGAAAAAGTTCTGCTGCCCCCTGGTCCTAGCCCAGTACTAGGCAAACAGAGACAGGTCTCTGCCCGCAAAGAGCTTACATTCTAGAATAATTGAAGAGGGGAAGAAGTAAGAGGTGAATGCAACTATCCTCTCTACCGTTAGCGAACTCAACCCCATGAGCATAAAAAAATGGCACTGTCCAGCAGAAAGGTGTCAACAGACAGGTTTGCAGGTGTCCGTACAAGCTGGAGGGACCCCCTAAGGGATGGACCCCAGAACAGAATAAGGAGGGCTGAGTGTGCTCCTTGGTCACAAAATGCTTTGAGGAAATGAAATGGGAGTCTCCTGAAAGCAGGCTTGGCTAGCGCTAGCAGGCTGGATCTCTTGATAGGAGCACTCTTCACAAGTTTTGTTTGTTGCAGGTCCCCACTTGTGTGTACTGTCTTCCATTTAAAACGAATGTAGCTGATGTGTAAAAAGGACTTTATAATCTGAACATGGAGACGATGTATGTACTTCTGTAACCCAAGAAAACCTTTAATAAAAACAATTAAATAATAATCACACACACAATGAATAGACATGTGCACTTGGTGATGCTGTTCCAGAATTCAAAGTAATGTGATCCTGCCTTGACCTCATTTTCCCTCGAGGATTACCTCATTTTCCCTCGACCTACCTATCCACTTATCAGGCAAGAGGCTTTGCACCTTTTAATAACTGCATCATAAAATCAAGACATGAGGATCGATAGCTCAGACTTCTCCCACTCTATGCTGCAAAAAGTTCCCCTTGTTTGATTTCTGCCTGTTACATGGTTGTTAGAGTAGCATTACATTTTTTAAAACATCAGTCTGATCTCCATGCAGAATCAAAGTGACACCAAATTAGAGAAACGGAGGGTGAGGTGAAGACGCAATATGATTGATAGTTCTATTTATTATCCACTCTTTCAAGCAGCTCAGTCAGGGTAACTTTGGTCGCCTGACCAGACACTGCTGCTCAGAAGCAGACTCCCTTCAATTAAATTTACTCCAACAAATTAAATTTGCATGCCTTGGGAGCGATCCCTGATGACCAGTGTTTGCACCATCTGTGCACCTGTGGTGTTTTGCAAGGAACATGTTCCTACCCCACTGGACTTAATCAAAATAGATGCAGAAACAACAGAGAAAGGGGGGGGATGGCAACATGTGGAGCAAAGAAACAAATGTGTGGTTATGAAAGTATAATTAAGATAAGGCTGTAACACTTGGATTCTAAAATCACATTGATATCAGTGAAGATAACTTTTCGAGTTACATCATACAACAGCCTTTATGAAAGTTTTAAAATGTGTTTTGCAACTGCAATGAGCATGTTTTAGTTAGCAGTCATTTAGAAGTCCAATCAAGACTCCTGCTGAGCCTAATTAGGATTGGAAGTTCTCGACCCCTGCTCTAGACCATTGATCTTCAACTGGGGGAGGGGGTCAAGACTCATACTGGGTTGGCATGACAGTCTGAGGTCAGTAACCACAGTGGCATTCCCACGAATTTATTATGTTTGTTTAAGAGGGGCAGGGTGTGTGTGATGAGGTAAAGGAGGATAGATCACTTGTATCTTTGATAGTTGTGTATAAAAGGGAAATTTCAGCGCTTGCAGCTTCTCACCATTTCACTGCATCTAGCAACATTCCGCCTACAATGCAACTCTGAAAGGTACAGAAGCCCTGCTCTTGCCTGTAGAAAAAGAAGGAAGGTAGATGTATATGATTAAGAAAAAACAAACAAAGTGGGTCTCATGTTGCAGGTTGTAGTTAAAAGTGGACCCTATATCTCAAACTATTGAATGCTGCTGCTTTAGAACAGTGGCTGGTGCTGTTTGTAATCTCCAATTTGTTCAGAGGGCAGAACTATTAATAGCATTAGCTACTGACTTGTGCTGCTGGTCTGCAAATAACTTGGTAAAATGAGGTGAGGGGGAGACTTTTTAAAAACAAAGTATTGTTCACCTGAGATAGCAGCCCTCTGCTTAATGTTGCCTCATTGAGTCACCATTTTTCTGTCATCCCTGAAAATTACAAGTGTCTTGACTGAGTGTAGTTTACCTTGATGTGACCTGATGGTCAGTTGGTTTGCGTTTAGTCTGCTCGTACTATGTTTAGAATGGCAGAATGCCTGTGAAAAAAAAAGCTGCGTAGGCCTTCAGTTTAGTCCACTGGGGAGTCAGCAAAATATTTTTGGTGGTTGTGGCATATTTAGGCTGCTGCTTTCAGCAATATAAAGTAGTACTGCTGCTCCTGAATTTATTTTGCAAAATTTACTTTCCCCGTGGTTGTAACTGGTCTCTGTTTGTGCTGCAGTGAAGCATTGCTATAGAATCCTTACTACACTGATATAATGGGAGCAGAAGCCGCCACCCCAACTCCCCTTGTATGACATCTAAAGGCTTTCTTGGAGGCAGGTTGAAACATGCACAAACAAGAAACAATCATTATTTCCTGGCAAAGATGGCAGACTTTGCCTTTTCCTGCATGCCCAGCGTTGGGTGAATTCATTCATTTCTCTTTGACACCTTCAAGGACAGATCCCTGTTTAATACCACTGTTACATAAATAACAAGTGCTGCAATTTGTGGCTTTGATCTTCAAGCTGCTAACCTCATCTGGAATAATTAACCCATCTAATGTGACTATTTTGGAGTAAGTCACTTAACATTGGCACAATGCTCTATATAGACCACCCTTTTTCAAAAGACCCTAGGATAGTTTACAAAAAGCAAGGCAATAAAAATACAACATCATTATATCCAATAAAACAGCAAAACATTAAACCCAACATTTCACACTTCATAGCAGCAACACAGTACTGTACCTGGTAAATCAATATAGATGGCATGGCACAAACATTAAGATATCCCAAAGACCTGGGTGAAGAAATGTGTCTTTAATTAATAACAGAAAATTCAAAGGGCTTAAGTTAATGTACTGGGGTCTCCCTCTCACTATTTTATTCTTACAACAGCCCTGTGAGGTAGGTTAGGCCGAGAGTGAGTGAGTGAGTGGCCCAAGGTCACTCAGCAAGCTTGTCCCCTCCAGATGCTGGACTGTGACTCCTAACATCCCTGGGACCTGGGACAGCTCAGTCAGTAAAGCATGGGATTTTTAATCTCAGGTTCATGGATTCAAACCCCACACTGGGCAAAGATTCCTGCATTGCACGGAAGTGGACTAGATGATTCTCATGGTTCCTTCCAACTCTATTATTCTATTATCATTTATGCTGGCTGGAGCTACTGGGAGGTAGAGTCCCACAATGTTTGGAAAACAACTAGTTCCTCACTCCTGCCTCATAAACTTACTTTCATAGTTATTAATATATCCTAAATTCAATTTTAGTAATAAAGGTAAAGGTAAAGAGACCCCTGACCATTAGGTCCAGTCGTGGCCGACTCTGGGGTTGCGGCGCTCATCTCGCTTTATTGGCCGAAGGAGCCGGTGTACAGCTTCCGGGTCATGTGGCCAACATGACTGAGCCGCTTCTGGCAAACCAGAGCAGCACACAGAAACGCTGTTTACCTTCCCGGAGTGGTACCTTTTTATCTACTTGCACTTTGACGTGCTTTCGAACTGCTAGGTTGGCAGGAGCTGGGACCAAACAACAGGAGCTCACCCCGTTGTGGGGATTTGAACCGCCAACATTCTGATCGACAAGTCCTAGGCTCTGTGGTTTAACCAACAGCACCACCTGCGTCCCTTAATATTAGTAATAGTAGCCAGTAATTAGATAATAAACCCCCTACCTACAGATTCATTATCTTAAAACAAAAAACCACTGAACAACAGCAACACAAAGCAACCTGTGGTTTTAGTAAGTAGGAAAAGCCTGTGTGCAGGGATTGGGGACCCATGGCTCTCCCAGGTGTTGTACTTCAACTGCCATCATCCCTGAACCCTGACCATTGGCTGTCAGGCTGGGTCTTCTGCAAGGTGGGCTCCAACAACAGGTTCCTCACCCCTGTCCTAGATTATGTGGAACTGAATTCGAGTTTGAGGGATTTAAACTGGCAAAGCTGCTTGGTGTCCCTAGAACTCAATGCACTCTCCATAGTTGCCTCGCTGAGTCTTTGGGGTTTCTTAATAATTGTTTGTGTGGTATAAACAGCCACCAGCTAGATCAGTGGAGCTGGCAGGGGCTGATGGGAGTTGAAGTCCAACAACATCCAGAGAACCACACAGACTCCTCTTTCCCGAGTTAAAGGCTGCCATTAAATTAAGTGAAACAACCCATAGGTCCTAATAGACAATTATTATTTTCTTTTTTGTGAATTACTAGTTCGGGCAGTCATAGGGTGGTTCGTGGGAGTTTTGCTGGGACATACTAATTTTACTTGGCCTCATTTTCTTCGGTTTGAGTTGATATTATATAATCAGAGTTATTTTAAAGCTTGCTCTCCCGAGATGCCCGGAGCTCAGTTGAGGCCACCTGTTCTAACTGTGTGCTCTGAGAACTGACTGAGCAACACGTCGATCACAGCTGCCGTTTGTCATTCTCCAGGCGCCAGAGCCATCTACGTTACTCAGTTTCAATCACACATGGGTTGGAAGCCATATAAGCAGCACTTTCTTCTACCTTTGCATTCATCTTTTTTTCTTTTTTCCCCCCTTTTTGCATAGCCTGCCTCACCTTTCAGTGCCCACAAGAGCCCACCTGAAACACAAGCACACAAGCTTGTGTGCTACAGAGGTCATGAAAATGTGTTATTTTCAAAACGTGGCCTGTTCTGGGTGCCTGCCAGGTTAGGATATATGAGACTAGCAGCAAAATATATTTGTGTTTAAGTTTTAGATGGGTTGGCACAGACCAAGGTATTCCTACTGACCTACAGCACCCAGCAGCAAGTACCTCATTAAAGGAAAAAAAAACCCCAAATGATTTACATAGAACTGATAAGCCAAAATAATTCACTGTAGATATAGTATAGTCTGTGGAAAGCTCTCCACTGGGAAGTTCATCTGGCGCCTTCATTATACACCTTTAGGCACCAGGTAAAAACGTTCTTTTTAAACAGGCCTTTGGTTGACCTAATCAACATCCCATACTCTTTTAAAATGTGGCTTTTTTGGGGGGAGGTATTATTGGGTTATTGCTTTTGTTTTTATTTTATATACTGTGATCTTTTTATGTGAGACCTCTGAGTATAGGGCGGTATATAAATTCTAATAATAATAATAATAATAATAATAATAATAATAATAATAATGGCAACTTGAACAATCGCATGTCAGTTTACCCAGAACAAAGTAGGCATTGGAGAATCTGTCAATTTTGGTTTCTCCTAGTCTCTCCCCCCCCCCCCATTTTAAGTTCAGATCTACACATTTCCACATCAGTTTGAAGTAGGTTTTTTTTTAAAAAAATTTTTTATTTAAATATGACTGTTTCAGTTCACATATTGTTTTGGAAAATACAAACTGAGTTTAATTTCTTCCTCATCCTTCCTCCTTGTGACTTGGGAAACCATGATTGTATTAACGCAGCCTAAAACCACACCAGCCTTTTCTGACGTTGCAACACACTGCTGACGAATATTTAGCTTCAGATCAACCACAGTCCTATTTTACCAATATAAGATGTAATAAGAAAAACATAATCAAGCAATGGTTAGAGAAGGAAGTTTCTGCAGATCAGCAGTGGGGACCCTGTGGCTCTCCACACAGAGGCAGCCATGCTGTGCACCCAGGGGGGGCAGGGCTAGTCCCCCACGGTGTGCCTTTTTGTCACCCCCCTCAGGGATGACACCCGGGGCGGACCGCCCTCACTGCCCCCCCTTCCTACACCCATCTCCATATATTGTTGGACTCTAATCCCTTTACAAAATGTTGTACTATTTTATTGTTGTTAGCTGCCCCGAGCCCGGCTTCGGCTGGGGAGGGCGGGATATAATTAAAATTTATTATTATTATTAGCCACAGCCAGCATGGGAAGGGTCAAACAGACTCTCTCATTTTGTTGAACTGTATCAAGTTTTTTTCTTAAAAATGAAACCAGTCAGCCCCCTATCTTTTTACATATTTGATGATAACCAACCACAGGGAAGACAATATACTTAAAATTCTGAATGCCTGGCATCTGCAAACAAGATCCCAAGCCTATTTCATGTTATCTTATTTACATTCCTGTGTCCAGACAACCCATGTTTGGGTTAGCAGGATATTGCATGCAGGATTTGAGATAGAGCTACGAGCAAAGGTTGCTTAATGTTCCTAACTATATTCTTGGCTCCAGGGCAGAAATCTTGGAAGGAAGAAACTGGAAGAAGATAAGAAGAAACTGGGTCATTGTGACTCTGTCCTGAATACAAAAAAGATAGCAAGCAGTGAAGCTACGCATTTATGTCATTAGACAAGATATGAGGCCTTTATTTTAGTACCGTTGAAATGTTAGTGTTCTTCCTCTGAACAGCAGAATGAATGCTCTGAACCTTTTCCTTCTTAAACATATTTTATATTTCCCATCAAATAATATAGAAAATATACAAAAAGTATTTCCAAGACAGGAAAACCTCTATATAAATAGAGGTTATTCGGTTGTTGTTGTTGTTTTATTTTGATTATGTACTTTGTGGTTTCATATTCTGATTTTATTCTGTGAGGCACCTGAGACCTGCAGATATAGGGCTGTATATAAATTCAATTAGTAATAATAATAAAACTTCAAATTATACATTCTCTTCCAAAATCCCACAAAAGGGGACATTTGGTCCAAGTCTTGGAGCATTGTCTGCCTTGTAAACATTGTAATCGAACACATTCTCAGCTCAGATCTCAGCCACCTTTTAAAGGAAAGAGTAGTAGGATGACATAATTTTTTTAATTGTCAACATTCTTGCTGTCATTGTTTGGTTTCAAAGTAACTCACAATGCTCTTGATACATTGAGTGGACAGTATTAAAAGAGGATATGAAGCTACCATTAGGCTTATTGTGTGCACAATTTTGCTTCTCCTTGGTAGGTGGTTCTCCAACACATGGGAAAATAAACACATTTTGAGTTTTAGATAAATTTCCTTGAGAGAAGAGGGCACGGATGGGCTCTTCCTTTATAAATACCTGCTTACTTACAAATGTACAGTCTGAGCCAGAACATAGATGCAAGCATACAAGTAGTCCCCTAAAGGCACAGCAACAAGAAGCAGGTTCAAAACTGCCTCCCAGATTTGCTACTTGATGCAGCTGTATCACATTGCCTGATGCTTAGAAAGCATCACTGCCCAAGCACCAGAAAGTCTTCATCCATTACATGTCCTTGAAGATAGTTCAGCACTTGCTGTCTTTATTTACTCAGCAAACAGCCTCTCCACTGATTTCAAAGCCAATGGGATGTTTGTTCTTTCTGTTAAAGATATATATTAGGGAAACAATTGTTTTGCAATACAGTGCTGTTTGAAAATGTATCTCAGCAGGTGAAGATTGTTAATGGTGGTTTCTACACTGTGTGGTGCCATTAAGTGTTCATGCCATGTGCTCTTCTGTTTGTGTACTAGAGACAATTTATTTGCATCCAGAGATTTAACTTCTAGAAAGAGAGCTGAATGCTGAAGAAGGAGGGTCGGAGCCAAACAATATAAATTGAAGGCATTTGCAGATGACTTAGTATTGACTTTACAAGAGCCAGACACTAGTACAAAAAGAGTCTTAGAATTAATTCAAGTTTTTGGTCAGGTGGCAGGATTTAAGTTGAATAAACAAAAAACCAAAGTTTTGGAAAAAAACTTAACAAATGTTGAAAGAGAGAGGTTTCAAAGTGAAACTGGGTTAATGGTGGCAAAGAAAGTAAAATATTTGGGGATTAATATGACATCTAAAAATGTGAATTTATTTAAAGACAATTATGACAAATGTTGGACAGAGGTAAAGAAAGACTTAGAAATATGGTCGAATTTGAAGCTTTCCTTGTTAGGCCAAATTGCAGTAATTAAAATGAATGTATTGCCAAGAATGTTATTTTTGTTTCAGACATTACAGATTGTGGATAAACTAGACTGTTTCAAGAAGTGGCAGAAAGATATATCTAAATTTGTCTGGCAGGGCAAAAAGCCCAGAATAAAATTTAAGATATTAACTGATGCGAAAGAAAGAGGGGGGTTTGCCCTGCCGGACTTAAGACTGTACTATGAATCGGCAGCTTTCTGCTGGTTGAAAGATTGGCTACTTCTTGAGAATACAGATATTTTGGACCTGGAAGGATTTGACAATAGATTTGGGTGGCATGCATATATATGGTATGAAAAGGTTAAAGTTCATAAAGGCTTTAAAAACCATATTGTTAGGAAAGCATTATACAATATTTGGATCCGATATAAGGATTTGTTGGAAAATAAAACCCCTAGGTGGTTATCACCAATGGAGGCTAAGGAGGTGAAGGAGCTTAATATGGAATCTAAATGGGCAAAATATTTTGAAATTTTAGAGCAAGAAAATGGCAAATTTAAATTACAGAGTTTTGAGAAAATAAAGTCCAAGGTACGAGATTGGCTCCATTATTATCAAATAATGGAGACATTCAAACAAGACAGGAAAATTGGCTTTCAGGTGGAGAAATCGAAATTAGAAACAGAATTGCTAGAACCCAATACTAAGAATTTATCAAGAATGTACAATTTGTTGCTGAAGTGGAATACAATAGATGAGACTGTCAAATCAGCTATGATTAAATGGGCACAGGACATAGGTCAAAATATTATGTTTGCTGACTGGGAACAGTTATGGACCACCGGTATTAAATTTACGGCATGCAATGCCTTAAGAGAAAATGTTATGAAAATGATTTACAGGTGGTACATGACCCCAGTCAAGCTTGCGAAGATTTATCATTTGCCCAATAACAAATGTTGGAAATGTAATGAGACTGAAGGGACCTTCTTTCACCTTTGGTGGACCTGCCCAAAGATTAAGGTCTTCTGGGAAATGATCTATAATGAAATTAAGAAGGTACTTAAATGTACTTTTCACAAGAAACCAGAGGCATTTCTCTTGGGCATGGTCGGCCAACTGGTGTCAAGGAGGGACAAGACTTTTTTTATGTACGCCACTACAGCAGCAAGAATTCTTCTAGCAAAGTATTGGAAGACACAAGAACTCCCCACACTGGAAGAATGGCAGACGAAAGTGATTGACTTTATGGGATTGGCAGAAATGACTGGCAGAATCCGTGACCAAGAGAAAGAGACGGTGGAGGAAGATTGGAAGAAGTTTAAATTATTTCTTAAGAACTGTTATAAAATTGAGGAGTGCTAAAATGTCAAGGGGAGGGAAGAGGCAGAATTACAGCTGAAATTGTTTGATGATTTAAGGTGAAATTGAGAAAGATAATAAGCTTAAATTTAATTGGTAAAAAGGATTGCTGAAAAAATGTAAAACAAGGATGCAAAAAGGGTGAGGTATGGGGAAGTCCGAGAAAGGAGGTTTATGAAAATGAGGTTAAGAAATTATATTTGTGTGTTTGTTTGTATTTGATGATGTTTGTGTGTTGTTGTTGTTTTAATTGGAAAATTAATAAAAAAATTATTATAAAAAAAAATGAATGCTGAAGAAGGAGAATGCCAGCACCTCACGCTAACAAAATACGGACATCTCCAAAAAACCAGTGGTTAAACCAGGAGTTAGGGACTGTTGGGCTTAATGCCTTTTGTCTAAATAGGGCATGGATTGGGGAGCCAGTGGCCCTACATGTGTTGTTGGACTCCAGCTCCCATTAGCCTTAATGGCCAATGGTTAGGGATGATGGGAGTTGTAGTCCAGGAACATCTGGAGGGGCATAGATTTCCCCATGTCTGGAACAGGGTGACCTGGTTGAAATCAAGGACAAGGCATAAAACCAAGGGTTGAAAACCCTTTGGGGCCCATGGGATAATTTCCAAACCAGAGAAAATGTTGAGGATACCTTGCACACATAAGCACACACCAACTGCAACAATGGAAGGTCACTTATCCCCCTCCTGGCAATGGCACAGGAAAGGGGGAGTGAGGTATAAACATGCAAGGAGAACAGCAGCAAGGAGAATAGCAACTAGCAGTGCTACACAGTAGATGGCTGGGTAGGGCTTGGAGGAAATTCGTGCTTGAAATCCTGGAGAGCTGCTGCCAGTGAGTGTGTACAATATTGAGTTAGGTGCACCAATGGTCTCAATCAGTATAGAGTTTCCTATGTTCCCATCATCTATCACCCTTTTTGATTACATTGTTTTAAAACGATACTATCTGACATCTGCATTGGTTTCCGTCACTTCGAGTCCAGTAGGTTCATCCTAAACCAGTTGCCATAGAAGAGAGCTAAAAGGCTTGCAAACCTTTTTTGTTGGTTCAGCCTCAAAATTAGACATAAAGAGGTGATGATGGTATCTCAAAATCGCCCTTATCCATTGCACTTGTTCCCCCCACCAGAACATGGATTTAACCGCTATGCCCTGTGCTCTTGTAAACCAGACTATTGCAATGTACTTTGATTGGGGTTGACCTTGAAGAGTGCTTGAAAGTACCAGCTGTTGCAGTATTTGGCAGCTAACTGCTAGATGGGCATGGGCTGCCAGACTTATTTAAGATTTATTTTTAAACTGCATTATTTCACTTCTGGACACTCTTCAAGAGGCTGGCTTTGACCTATAATGTTCTGGGACATGTAAATTGTAGGGAATTTCTCTTCCTGTGCAAACTGTCCTGAAACCTCTTTAGATTCACTGAGGAAGCTTTGCTTTGGGTTCACGTTTGCACCATCTCACATCTCTGAAACTTGTCAGTTTTGAGATTTTAATGAGTGAACATTTCAAGACAGGCATTTAGCGACCTGATTTGGTGGTTTCCCCCTATTATTATTTCATGGTATTGAAGCCTTCCTCACTTTGTTGCATTTTTAATTTTATGTAATTATAAGCTCAACTGATTTTATTTTAAGAAGGGCAAGCGGGGTGTGGGAGAGAAAGGAGCAGCGTTTTTTTGTTTTGTTTTCAGAGGATCTTGCTATAGTGGATTGGCACAGACAAGATCACTTACAGGTCATTTTCAAAACACTGATCCCAAGGCATAAATATACCACCCATTTCTTCTTTTTAAATAATGGTGAAAAAGTATTCAATATTTTCTAAACAATTTACAACTAAGTGTTCTTTATATGAACTTTTAAGCATATGTTGTAGTGGCATTTGCCAGAGAGATGTCCTTTTCCAAGGGCCCCAAGCCTAGTATGCATGGCATTCTGAATTTAATCTACTTGATGACTCATTGAAAGTACAAGGCACAGGCAGGAACTCTGCTGCAGTGGAAATGCTCATTTCCTCAATTACTCATAAGTAAAATATGTTGGGAGCACAGCCTAGTAAATGTATTAGGAATGTGAAGTTTACTCTGCCAGAATTATTTTAAAGAGGCACTGAACGTTTTATACTGAATGGGAAAAGGGAAAGAGCCAGTTGTTATAGTAAGCATGCACACAGAAGCAGTGTGAGGAATTGATTGAAATGCAGTCTGATGGAGGCTGCTTGCATGAAGTGCCTTTTGGTGTGCTTTCCAAAATTCTCACCTTGCTCTTGCAACGGCTTCAAGGCAGGGGGAGAAATTCAAGTGGCCATCTTCACAACTGCTAGCAAATAAAAAGCAACCCTAAATAATCTTTTTTTAAATATACAGCTTGTATAGACTAATGCATGCTCTCCTACATGACAAAAATTAAAATGGGCCGAACTCTTTGGAAACCCAATTCTGTAATCTGAACACACTGTTAATGGTGCACATGTAAATATTGCCACCATAAATTCAGTTCACCAGATTTCAATGAGTTTGCATTTTAGTGTGCATTGCTGCAGAAAGTCTGCAGAAAGTTCTGAGAGTCACTGGTTGTAATATTCTCTTTCTGTTAGGTCAGGCATGCCCTGTTTCTAGCCCTTGACTCCTGCAGTGGAGGCCTGTTTTGTTGCCCAAGCCACATCTATTGTTTAATTAGATCAGCACATTTTTATACTTGTCAGCATTTTTTCTTCTGTTGAAGGTGAAACCCTGTACTCCTTCACCTAATGGATCAGCAAAACTGTCAGCTAAAAAGCCAAAATTCCAGAATCCTTTTGCACATGAAGCCGATTGGGAAAATACACACAACATTCTTGTTTATACGAAATACAGGAACAGTAGCTAGTCAGTCATGGATATATGAACTGTGTTTTTCCACTTCAAAGCTGTTTTTAAGAGACCTCCTGATTTATTCCATCTGTGGTTCAAGCCCATACAGCAATAGCAATAAGAGAGAGAGAGTGATGAGGGCTGTCCCACACAGGATTAATTTCTTCTCTCATTAAATCCTGAAATCAGGAAGTGCTTCAAATGCTCCTCTTACAAACTGGGCAAGAGCAAGGCTTCTCTTGAACTTTATGAAATCACACCTACCTCTGAAACTCTGAAAGCACAGGAACTGTGTGTCTACATGCAGTTTGCTTCAGTGCCTCCTGTACTCAATCCAGAAAATTCATTGTACACAAGAACCTGAATCCTCTACCTTTTGATCATTTTCTCCATACACATGCAGCTCCTACCCACAAATCTTAAAACACTGCACAAGAGATGTACACATACAGTGGTACCTCGGGTTACATATGCTTCAGGTTACATACGCTTCAGGTTACAGACTCCGCTAACCCAGAAATATTACCTCGGGTTAAGAACTTTGCTTCAGGATGAGAACAGAAACCGTGCAGTGGTGGTGGTGCAGCAGCAGGAGGCCCCATTAGCTAAAGTGGTGCTTCAGGTTAAGAACAGTTTCAGGTTCAGAACAGACCTCTGGAACGAATTAAGTTCTTAACCCGAGGTAGCACTGTACACATAAAATATCTGCAAAACTAATTCATGGGTTCAGCTTTAATACTGACAGTGACATCTCTCTGTATCTTGGCATCCCTTTTAAGGCATGTGAATAATCACTATCCATTACAAGCACAAATTTATTTAATCCAAAACAGCAGTTTTCAAGTACACAATATGAAAGAAAAATTCTACACATGAATATTTACAAAGTACTGCAAGCAAATCCTTTGTGTATGTGTGTGTTCCCAGAAAGTCTTTTCATATAAGAAATCTTTCATCCACCAAAGTTTTAGATGCCAAATTCTTCTGTCCAACTGTATTACGAATGAACCTAAAAATCTGAAAAGATAAAACCAACTTCAGATGTTATGGCATAAATTGTACAAAATACTCCATGTGTAGCAGCAAATCCTTATTTGACAGGATGTTAAGCTAATGCTAGATGCTCTTTAATCTCATCTAAGGTTACTGTCTTAGATTTGTCAAGTATGATCAATCCAAGTTAAGCACCTCACATAATAAACAGTAACTGGAAAAAGCTGAAAATAAGACTTGTTGTTTGGTCACCCCAACAGTAACCTGAAAGCAAGCTGCTCTTCATAGTGAGGGAGCTGTTTACAATTTATTTCCAGACCACTCTTATAAAAAAGAAACCACAAATTTAGTATAACAGAGCTTGTTATCAATTTCAAAACTGTGCTGTCAACTTCAAACATCTTTATTACTGGAAGATCTTCATAATAATTGTCCAGTTAATGTTACAATAGAGATGTGCGACAAAAACCAACCAACCAGCCAACCAACCAACCAACCAACCAACCAACCAACCAACCAGTGTTTCTATGGTTTTATTGTTACTTTGGTGTTCGTTGTCAAGGGAGCCTAGAAGAGATGCATCAAAGTGGGGCTATTCTTTGGCCTGGTCTGAGGGTCCAGCTGGTGCAAAACATTGCGACTAGACTGTTGATGGGGACAGAATATGGTCAGTGCATAATTCCAGTTCTCAAAAGCTTGCACTTGTTGCCCATAAGCTAGTGGTTGAGTTCAAAGTTCGTGCATTAATTCACAAGGCCCTGAACAACTTGGGTCCAGAATACCTACTCCCTTATACAGTGGAACCTCTACTCACGACCACATTCCGTTCCAGAGGCCCATCCTTATGGCAAAACGGGTCGCTGGGAGAGGCGCCGATGTGCGCATGCACGGGCAGTGATTGCCCGTTCTTGCTCATGTGCGAATGGTGGCAAACCTGCTGGTTACTCCTGGGTTTGCCCTGGTCGCAACTTGGAACGTCTGCAAGTGGAGGTGGTTGAAAGTAGAGGTTCTACTATATCCATATTTAATCACAGAGGTCTTCAGGGGAGTCACTGTTAGTGGTTCCTCTACAGCTCAGATGCATGGTTCGTATTCAAGAGGAATGGTGTGTTCAGTATTGGTGGCCCAATTTTGTGGAACTCCCTTCTGGTTGAGGTCAGACAGCCCCCCCCCCATTGAACTTCTTAACGTTTCTGTTTTTAAATTCCAGTGGGCATTTTAATTGAAACCTGATTTTATAATTTTATTGATTTTTACATTTTCTGTATTGTATTGCTTATACACACCATTTAGAGGTTGTCATAGCTAAACAGTATAAATGAAGGGGGAAAAACCCCAGCTTTATGACTGACCATTGTGCAGTATGTACTGTATGCCCCAGTGGTAGATGATGGGGGCCTCAGCATGATCTCCTCACCAGAAATGAAGAGAAACAGCCCCCAATCGTAGCAAATGCTCCCTTTCATTTGAGTTTGCCTGCAGGCAGTATGCAAGAGGCCTGCCAAGGCTAGAACTGGTTGCAGTGCCAGCACTGAATTGTGTTCTCGTACTGAGATTCGGGCTCTGTTTTATAAACTGTTTTGTCTAGGTCAGGCTAATGGGCCTGATATCCTTTCGAAATTTGGAAACTAACAAGTTTAGGAATCAAAGTTTTGAAAATCCTAGAAGCCATGTGGTAAAGCATTTTAAGAGTCGGTAGGAACTACAGCAGTCGTGCACCTTTGTTGTTTGAACAATGCGGATTTTATTGGAAAGTGGGGCAGTACTAGACAGTTCTGCACTAATTGCCAGTTTGCACTAATTGACGAGCAGAGGGTGATGTTTGCAAAAGCCTAACTGAACTTACAATATCTGCTAGCACAGTACTTGAAGCAAGAAGTGGAATGATGAGATTCTAAAAATATCCTTCCTTGGGAGAGATAAATTAGCTGGGATGATAGGCCTGATACACACATACGTTCTATCTTGCATATATTAGTCTTCAATGGTAAAAGTCATTAAATTTTACCATAGATCCTTTTCCTATCTTTTCCAATGTATTTTGGGTTGGATGCAGGTTGGCAGTGAGTAGAGTTCTGTTTACATGAAATTCCACTGGAGGGGGAGAGATGATTTTTGCTCATTTCTCCTTTCCCCTATATACCCTGAAAAGCAGCTCTGGAGGGTTGGGAGATATTTGGGAGCAGCTTGGGAGGTGGTGCTGGTGTGTGTGTATGTGGGGGGGGGGGGACAGTAAAAAACATCTCTCCTACACTGCCTCCAGTAGAAACTTCCACAGCATTGGAGTCCTGTTTTGTTCCAACATGCAGTGTTTACTCTTAGGACTGCAAGTCTGCAGCACCTGTTTTGTTTTTTTAACAGTGCCTAGCAATCTTAGGAATAAATAAACAAACAATTATCTGTTATGCCTAATAATACATTTTGTAGATAACCGAGAATACAAACTACTATATGCTATCATTTAAAAAAAAACATTCTCTACTCCATTCCAATAAAGAGGTTTACCTCTTGTTGCAAATACGTCAGGACAGCTGCTAAAACAAAACTTTGGCTGGCCATATCTACGATGGTGAAAAACAGCATGTCGAAGATGAGAAGTGTGGCTTCATTGCCATAATACAGCACATCACTGAAAGAATGTCCTTCATCTGCAAATAAGGAAACAATCTGTTGAAAAACATGTATAATATCTGCATCAAAAAAGCTGTACAATGGGAGAAAAGCTTCTAGAGAATGGATAAAAACAACAAAAGTAAAACAAGTAAACTGAAACAAAAAGTTAGTCTATCTGCAATAGATACAGTTATTTCATTCCTTTACCGTGAGAGCTGTAACAACTTAATTTTATAAAATGGCTTTGTATTGTATGACATCCCGTTGTGCACAGATGTCCATTAAGTGCTTACTGTTTAAAAATCAGAAGCAGATTACCAAGACTCATTCTGAACAAGAGGCACATTCTTACTGATCTCTCTGAGTATATTTTATTATATAACTTAGAACAACAAAAAAACAACTCCACCTCAAAATCATATGTTTTAAAGATACCAAATCCAGCATGACTAAATCATGAGCTATGCACATAAATTTCAAAATTATAGGACTAAGAATTTAGCAACCAATAAATGCCATCTAAACTTTATGGTGTCATTATCAACTACTGTTATCTGGTAACCCTTAGTTATCTGGCCAGTGTAACTGTCTCAGGAACTTCTACCAGAACATTGCAGAGATTCAAGACCTTTCTGAAAATCAGTATCTATAAAAATACAGTTTGGAGCATCTGGTTTCCATTGCTTTGATAGACTTTATGGACAAAAGTATAGTAGTCCAACCACTCCGGACATCAGCTTTAGCTGCAGCAGAACAAGTACTGAAACTAATGGCTAACACTATGACAAGTGAAACTTCTTTTGTTATGCCTGTCAAGTGCAGTGTTGGAAGGACTACAAAGTTCAAGATGAAACAGGTTCTGTCTAATCAAACACTGTGGGATAAGTCACCTTTGACATCTAAGCGGAAATTTCAAGTCCTGACATCAAGTTGAGAGAGAAGGCTGGGAATGCTGTGGACATAGTGTATTTTGATCTCAGCCATCTTGATCTTGATCTCAGCCAAGGCTGTGACAAAGTCCTCCATTATATTCTTGCAGAAAAGCTAGTAAAATGTGGGCTGAGCGAGGTTACCGTTAGGTGGATTTGTAGCTGGTTGACTGATTGAGCCCAAAGAGTGCTTATTAATAGTTCCTCAAAAGTGACAAGTGGGCTGCTGCAGGATTCTGTCCTGGGCTCCTTGTTGTTCAATGTCTTTATAAATGACTTGGATGAAGGAATGAGGGGATGTGCATCAAATTTGCAGAGGACACCAAATTGGGACTAGATGAGCCACTGGCCTTATCCAGCAGACTCATATATTCTTAGTGAAGCTTTTCTTACATGGATGAATAACGATGTTTTTTCCTATTTCAGATATACCTTCGCTTCTCCTACTATTATGTGGTTCATTTATTTCATTTCTCCTAGGTACTGGAGAATTTAAACTCCATATCGCTTGCTGCATTCGTGGCATGCTTCAGTAGCATTCAAGTGCTTGGTCAAAAAATAAACCACAGAAATTGCTGGGACTCTTGTAGACACAAGCCATTAGGATTCATCTGCTCACCTAACATAAAAATTTAACATCTAGATTGATAATACCATTGTAAAAGATGCTCTTTTCCATTGGTTCCATGAACTCCATTCCAAGGATTTTCTCCAGCAGCAATTTGTCCTTTACAATGTAATCCATCTCCTTATGAACCTATAAGTGGAAAAAAAACCCCAACATTTCATTATAAAAGCACTTCTAAGACACAAACGAAGAAAAGCATTATTTTATTTATTTAGGGATTTATAACTCACCTTTGCACTTCAGAACAAAGAACTAAAGACGGCTAATGTAACAAATTTAAAGCAAACAACAAGAATATAGCAACTTTAGAAATACAACACACATCGAAAGCAGCGGAATAGAAAACTACAAAAAGAAAAAACATTTCAGGGAGAAAGTAAAAAAGAAAAATAAAATAAAAAGGATCAGGCAAAAGACTTTCCAAAAGCAAAGAAACAAAATTTATCAAAAGGCACTGGAAAATCAACAGAGAATAACTAAGGTGATCTTGTATCAACTTGTTTTACAAGTGATCAACTTCTGTGGTGTTGACTGCAGGGCAGTGTACCAGCATCTGCACAGCACAATCTCTACTCTACAGGACCACATGAAAACAGAGGCTAAATCACAACCCCTTAATATCAAAAACATTATTCAATCTTTTTATTAAATGTTAATTGTGATACTTACATGATCAATAAATGAGCCTAGAAATTTATTCATGGTATGATATGCTTTGGTACTCTGCTCAAATGTAGTCGCAGATGAATTCAAAAGTCTAACAGGACCCTGTTTCTGGGGAGAAAAAGAAATACAAATGATTTTAAAATGCACACAGGGTCTCATTTGACATAATGGATGTGTAAAATAGCTGGAAATATCCGACTGCATTCACGCTCAAAGACACTTATGGCTTGCAGCAAAATACTTGATTGAAAGATACCCTTAAGGTTATAGCCCTCTTCAGGTGCTTGATATTTGTGTTAATTTAAAACGCAAGACATACTAGTTCCAGTTGCCATCATGATCAGCCTGCACAAGTTTAAGGACAATCTTTGGAAGCAGTGAACTTCCTGTTCTTCTAGAGGTTTCCCATGTGTTTTGGAATCCTAGAAAATCCAGGCTCGAAAACTCACAGGAGGTCTCTGTGAATACAGGAGGCTCCCTGCTTCAGAAAATTGCCCTTAACATCATATAAGAGTGCACAAAATTCTAAACCATGCACTGTACCCAATAATCCACTGCACCAGAAGATGGTCCTAGTAGAAGAAATTCACAGAAACACACAGCTGAAAATACAGGAAGTACTATCAAAGTCCAGTTGTGATCTCATTTTTTAATGACTGGTGGTATGAATACTTGTTGACTGATTTAAAACATTTCTGTACAACGTTTCATCAAAACTGATTCCTTGATGGAATATAGATAATATTTTTTATAAAACCTAATAAAAGGTAAAGGTAAAGGGACCCCTGACCATTAGGACCAGTCGTGGCCGACTCTGGGGTTGCGGTGCTCATCTCGCTTTACTGGCCGAGGGAGCCGGCGTACAGCTTCCGGGTCATGTGGCCAGCAGGACTAAGCCGCTTCTGGTGAACCAGAGCAGCGCACGGAAACACCGTTTATCTTCCCACCAGAGCGGTACCTATTTATCTACTTGCACTTTGACGTGCTTTCAAACTTCTAGGTTGGCAGGAGTAGGGACCGAGCAATGGGAGCTCACCCCGTCGCGGGGATTCGAACCCGCCGACCTTCTGATCGGCAAGCCCTAGGCTCTGTGGTTTAACCCACAGTGCTACCCGCGTCCCTATAAAACCTAATACAATATAGTAAAACATTCACACTAGAAATTATAATAAAAGACAGCAGATACAATTATAATACAGACTAAGGGGTTGTACAAATTAAAATTCATGGGTAAATAAACTGTAGTTCTGAGGAGGACAACACTTAAGACCAGGAGCTTAGCCAAAAATGTTAAGACATAGGCAGGCTGGTATGTGAAGAGATGACCCCTAAGGTAGTTTGGGCACAAGTCAAGAAAGGCTTTAAAGGTATGTACTAGCACTAGAACAGCATTCTACACCATGTGTCATATCTTCAATTTCAGTTTTTGGTCATCAAGGTTCTGCCACACTTAAAGGACCCAAACACAAAACGATACTCATAGACAAAAGGCTCTGCTGTCCTGGGAGGCCACAGTTCACATGCAAGCATTCCACATACAGATGCACAATGTAAACTTCACTCATATCGTCTATTTTTGTCTGTGTGTGAATGATCCATATGCACAATGCATGGTCAGAAGAATGAAGATGCACTGGCAGTAAAGGATATATAAGATTAAGAAAAATAGATGTGGAAGATTCTATGTCTTCTTGAACTAGAATCCATCTGGACAAGGACATTTTAAACACAGAGGACAGCACAGCAAGTCTGCCAATAATATACATACCCTTGTTAATGTTTCGTGGATCCTGTCATACTGCTGCCTCATCTTGCTTGAAATGGAAATCTGAAAAGTCTGACCATCTGTGTTTGGTAACAAGCCTCTTTGACTACACAGATTTTCCTAAGGAGATGACATAAAGCAGAATTGCTGGAACAACTTGAACAAGGAATGAACTCAAGAATTTATTATCCATTCCGCTGAACCTGAGCAACATCTGCTTTTACCCTTTTGTACTGATAGTTAAGTTATAATAATAATTATTACTGCTGTTCTGCACTAGAAATGCTAATTACAAGCCAGAGAAAAAAGAGAAGAAAAAAGTGAAAAAAGACAAACTTAAAAAAATTAGGGCAAGGATACAAAGGACAAATAAGTTGGGTGTGTAAAAGGGTGGTTTCTATTTGTTTCTCTGAAACATCAATACCCCATTCTGGTGTGATAGATTGTTTATAAAATGAAGAGGAGTTTCAGATGCAGTTGTTGATAAAGCATGGGAGTCAGTTCAAAATTATAAGCAAGAAAAAAATATGAGGGTGTAAAAAGGATTCTAGAAAATGCAACCAATTTTATTGCTTGACCTACTTTTAAATCTCTCTCATCCCCGCCCCCCAAGAGTGGCAACAGTTAAGCACATATTGAAGTACTGTACAATGAAATACAAAATAACTAAAGTTATTGTGCATGGATTCCTGATATATAAGTGAGTTTTGGGATTCCCCTTCCTAGCTGTTTTACATACCGCTTCCCTCTTTAGGTTCATATTCATCTCTTCCATATTGGTATCTGAATGCCCATGCACAGACCGACCGTGAATATAATACCCAAAGCATCTGTGTGACAACAGAAAGACTGAAATCTACAAGGTAAGAAAAATAAAATTTAGCATCTTAAAAGATACAGATTCAAATAGTAATATAACTTTACAGTGTTTCTTTTCAATGGATATGAAGATTCTTTACACAAGAAAGCAAAATTCTGGACAACTAATCTATTTTGCAGTTACTGTTTATGAGTTACGTTCCACCATGATGCAGTTAGTGAGATAAAATATATTTTGAAACTGGGCATATCTTTATTCTAGGCATCTATAAACCCGTGTGTGTACATCTGTGAGAAAGAGGATGTGCTTGTAGATCGTTCACCGCCCCCATTCCTCACTTGACTGGTGGAGTGAGGATGAGAGGTCTGGGTTGATTCTCAAATAACTGTTTAGAATCTGTTGAGCCCTGAGTGTACTAAACTATATATAGTATTGTCTTCTCCTTGTTATACAAGTGAGGAAAACATCAAACCCTGTTGAGATTTCGGCAAAGAACTGGTGGAATAAAGAGCAGCAACTCTGGTTTATTTATTGCTATACTACAGAGGACAAGATGGTTAGACAGCGTTCTCAAAGCTACAAACATGAGTCTGACCAAACTGCGGGAGGCAGAGGAAGATAGGAGTGCCTGGCGTGCTCTGGTCCATGGAGTCACAAAGAGTCGGACATGACTAAATGACTAAACAACAACAACAAATACTATGCTAACTGTTAGAGCAAAACTAACTACATCTTTATAGCATTCTAAAGCGTTAACATACTTCACAGAGAAAGGCACTAATTGGAAGCATAAAATGATCGAATACTTACATTGCTCATACAGCACAAGTCAACAAACTGCCTTATCTTATCTTCTATAAATCTTTCATAGAAGACAGAAAAGTATATCACCTGTAATAAATCAGATTTACTAATGAGTTAAGGACATGCAACTTCAATTTTTCTGCTTTAGGAGCCAGTTTTAAACAGAGTCATAAGAGTACAGTGGTGCCCCGCAAGACGAATGCCTCGCAAGACGGAAAACTTGCTAGACGAAAGGGTTTTCCGTTTTGGAGGTGCTTCGCAAAACGAATTTCCTATGGGCTTGCTTCGCAAGACGAAAATGTCTTGCGAGTTCCTGCGGTTTTTTTTTCCTTCCCCCCCTTTTTCTAAGCTGCTAAGCCGCTTATCTGCTTATCCGATAAGCCGCTAATAGCGCTAATCCGCCAAGCCGTCAATGGGCTTGCTTCGCAAGACGAAAAAACTGCTAGACGAAGAGACTCGCGGAACGGATTAATTTCGTCTTGCGAGGCACCACTGTATAAGCCACGAGCTGCCTGTTATGCCACTGTTTTATAAAGTCCAAGGCATTCTGCCTCCTCCAAAGAAGATGGGGGTAATTTAGAAAAGAAGCAAAAGCTGGGATATAGTGGGTTGATCTCAAATTACTTCAGCCTGGGATGCTGGGCAGTTGTATATGTTTTGTCTGCCCCTATGTTGTTGACCAGGCATAGGCAAACTCGGCCCTCCAGATGTTTTGGGACTACAACTCCCATCATCCCTAGCTAAGAGGGTCAGTGGTCAGGGATGAGGGGAATTGTAGTATCAAAACATTTGGAGGGCAGAGTTTGCCTATGCCTGTTGTTGACTAATGACCTAGAGGTGACTTAGCAATTCTGTTTTTTTGTGCGTTTTTTCCTTTCTTGAGAAATCTGGAAGCTGCACTCTCAGTTGAGCATTCCTGCTGCTGCTCCTTGCCTCCTTTGTTTTTATTCTCTTTCAACTATGTGTGAAAACTGCAAGGAGAGGCCCATTCTTTGTTTTGTCTTCAATAATCTTCCCTTATCTGCAGATTCTGTATGAACTATTTCCAATAGCACATGTATTTCAAATTGCAATTAGATATTTTAAACCACTTTTTTCAAGTATCTTTTGAATTTTCCAACGTTCAAATCCACCAATAGAATTCCAGTGGAAAGTTGATTTTCCACTGTATGTTCATAGGTATGTCACACAGCATGTATGCTCTTTGTACACACACGTGTACAAACAAGTTTTGTTAGAGCAGATCACTAACACCAATTGAGATCTTTTATGCTAATAATTGATGGATGTCAACTTCCACGTTCTTCCCAATGAAAATAGATCTCCAAATAATCACCTCTAAAGAAAAATATAGAAACACACAAATACTTAGTTTGTGCCTTTCCAATGACATCCAATACAACCAGAATTATAATCTTTTAACAACAACAAAATCAACAAAAAATCTGTATAACTTGAAGACAGTTAAATATATAGTGGCAATGGAAAGGTCTACCTGTATTATGGCAATCACTAGCCAAAGGGCAGCAGACACGCCAAATCTCAGAATACGACTCCAAGGAGCTATGTAACTTTCTGGGCTCCTTTTAAGACTGGAAGAAGAATCCATTAAGGCCAGATTTGAAAACCCCACAACCTGAAAGCGTAATTTTGAAAATACCAAAAGATATCTCATTAGTAATCTGCATTAACAAAGATCTTCTAAATTGCTGGACTTACTGTGTTCTGTTATTTTAGTGTATATCTTTGACCATGAGGTATTATTTTATTGATCTATACTTTTATTCAAATAAAAATAATAATTCTACACTTATGGTACAGAAAGACTTGCAATGATGATGCAGATGTAGTGGATTATGCTGGATAAAACCGGAAGAGGATTCTATAAAATCAAAATATAACAATTTCATGAGCTGTACTTTCAGCTCCCTTCCAAAGCCAGCTGAGCCATTGTTAGTTAAGACTTAGCAAAAATTAAAACTAGAACAGGATAATTTTAGCTCCGGAACTTCAAGATTTGACCATTCCAATGAATGAACATTGATTGTAATTCTGCTTTATGATGTCAAGTATTTAGCTGAGCAGCTTGCTTCACTTCCTGCATCATAAATATCACTTGGCAGCCAAGAACCGAATCTACAAAGTATTGTTATGGAAAAGCGAGTCTAAAATGAAGGCAATACTAGTAATAGCTCTGCAGGTTGCACAGAAACAGCATTAACAGAGCTCGTCCTGTTCACGAATAATATATGCACAAGACAATTAGTCCTCACCTGCCTTCTCATTATGTGTGCAGGAGAAAGCATTTGCTAACCATTTAATTCAGCTGGAACAAGTATTTCAGCTGATGCTGCATGATGAATAGATTAAAACTGATGCCTAGTTGTGCCATGCTATTTGTTTTTAAGATACAACTTCTGTGGCTCACATATATACACTAAGTACATAGATAACAGAACTAAACCTGAACTATGGGAGCTCATAATAAAAACAGAAGAAGCACAACAGCACACAATATAACCATTGGGTTGTATCCAACCAAGTTGCCCTGTTAACACACATACTTCCTATAAATCTGCTTGGGAAAGGTTGGGGAACCCCCAGAACAGTTGGGGGATTGTACAGAAAGAGCAGAGGGGAAGTCCTGCTGTGCAGGCAGAAGTCCCTGCACAAATGGGATGACTTCATTGGTTACATCCCATCAGCTTACCCAACTGCTTTAGTTAGAAAGATCAAAAATCAAATGAATGATAATGAAATCTGAAAGTCACCTCTAAGAAGAAGAGAATAGCAAGCACTTGGAAGAGAGGATTTATTTTCCTGATGGTTTGAATTTCATTCCACTCATTTGCTATGAAATACGTTCTCCATATGCTGACAGGTGCAGAAATACTTCTTACGCCATTTTCTCCTGTGGAGAAGCATAGTTCAAACTGTAAAGATCTTAAATGTTATTTCTTTATATCCTGCTTTTCCAGCTTAAATAGCTTCCACATAGCAGCTTGCATCTATTAAAATACATTTTAACACAATATAATAAACAGTAATCTCAAAAGCAAGCTATAATATAAAAATAAATTAAGACAGGAAAACTTAAGGCAGAATAATTAAAAAATATCCCAATCCAAATAATGTAAAAGACCGAGAAAGAAACCGTAAAAAACTTCAAACCATTATCAGTAATTAAAAGCAGATAGGAATAAAAAGGTATTTAATGCCTGCTTGAAAGCAATTAAAAATAGAAGGCCAAACATATATCCCATGGGAGGGGGACACAATAGTGTGTCTGTGAGCAGGGCTTCTGGAGCCAATCTTAGGGCCCCAGCCAGTTTATATAGGTCGTAAATCATTTAGTGCTTTAAAAGGAAGTCATAAGCACAGGAACATGGCCAGTTATTATCGGCAGCACAAGGGGTGGTATCCAATGCAAAAGTTCTTTTAGCACAGGGACTTCAGACTCTGTAAGGAAACTCTCCATTTTCTCCATACACCCCCTAAATGTCTTCTGCAGAGGATGCCAGGGGCACAGGGGCACACTGGGAGAGGAGGCGGGGGGGGGGGGAGAGTTCTGTTGCACAGGTGGAAATCCTTGCGTCAACAGCGCTACTTCGTTAGATGTTGCCCACATTCAAATAAAACAGTATCTTAACTGACTACAGCTGGGACATGGAAATGTTCCTACTTTCTTGGGGCTATTCCACACATTCACGTAGAAAAGGGATGGTAAGCCTGTGGCTATCTGGATATTGCAACTCCCATCACCCCTGGCCACTAACAATGCTGGCTAGGGCTGACAGAAGTTGTAGGAACACATACCTTCAACTGCTTTAAGAACTTTTCCTTTAGGACGCTCCCAGTCAATGAAAAAGATATCTACTGTAAGTTGGGAAACAAGCAGATGCAAAAACTGCAGTGCCTGAGGAAACCATTTAATGAAACAAAAATAAACCTAAATTAGCATTTAGGACAGGAAGACAACTAATTAAAAACAGGAAGTCGGCATTCAGAATTGTACAATTTCTGTTGCAATCCAGAAAACCTGGCTGCAGAAATAGGATAAAAATTCATTCCTGATTAATATTTCCACTTCTTATATCCATCAACAGGAGCTGGCTGCATTAGGATTGGTGGGGGCAACTCAAGATCATGGGTAGTATATTAAAGTGTAGTTTCACTTGAAAAACCTGCTGCTAGTTTGGCAATTTAACTCATCCCTGCTCTGAAACTATCACAAGTTTGTAAACAGGGTCAGTTAAAAATTAGGAACGCTTAACTTCCAAAGGTTGCTGTGAAAGAACATGTGCTTACACCTGTCCCGCTGAAATCTATGGGACTGTCACTGTGCAAATCCTACTCACATGGAGATGCAAGTTCCACTGAGTTCCGTGGGACATAAGATCATTAGAAGACCACTACTGGATCTGACCAAAGGCCTCCTTAGTTCAACATCCCCTAGCTCCAAGGGGCTAACCTGATGCCCATAGTTTGCAGTATAGCTGTGGTTAGACAGTGGCAGTTCTCCCTCTGCAAAAACAGACTGGATATTGGGTTGCATCCAATGTTCTTCCTCTACTCTTCCTGTGCCCTTAAAACATCTGGAGCAGATTTTGAGAGAGCATGGGGTGCTGAAGGGAAGAGGAGAGGAGCCTTTTGTTGCCCAAGTGGAAATCTGCTGCATTAGTGGGACAGCAATGTTGGATACGAAACATTCTATTCCAACTCAAGTTTTATTTCATTTGGAAAAAACATTTTTGTTTAGCTTTAAAACACTGAAAGACAAATGTGCCCTGGCAGTGTCAATAACCCATTATTTCTATATTGTAAGGCAGCAGCTGGGGTGGGGGTATGAATGGGAGAGTGTGGCTTGCAACAGTCCTCCAATGTAGTCCATTGTAAATACTACAGTTTAGAGGCGGGGCTGAGTCTGGCTTGGATTTCTAGTCAAAATTCTGCATACAAGTCCCCTCTCAGGTTCTAGCAAAGGCCAGTCTACTTAATTTGTTTGTATCTGCTGTTAGGTCTCTCTTTTTTAAATCTTTTGCTATTGGAAGACAAATAAAAAAGTGATACCTTACCACTGAAACCATTTTTCTTTTTCCAGAAAACAGCAGAACTGGAGCTTGTGCTAAAAATGCTAACCCTGATATGATTTCTCATTTAGAAGACAAAACTAACCGCAGTATCAGATGGGCAACTTAATTATTAGGGCTCTGCACAAGGCTCCCCCTACCCTTGAGATTTGGGTGACCCTCCGAGGGATAACCTGAGAGACACTCACCCCACCATGGATCCAGTTCCAACATAGTTTGGGGGCAAGGCTTATGTTTAATTAGTTAAAAAAAACCTAATAAAACATTCCTCTTCCAACTGACGAGGGAAGGGATCTGCAGAGAATTTGCTTGCAAAAGAGTTCCCTTTATCAGGAAGTATTGGTACCTCTGCTTAACAGCAAGAGGCTTCTCTGTATCCGACTCATCTGATGCCTGAGTCCCTCTGAACAAGCCGGTTTCTGCTCAGGGCTCAGACAAATCCAGAGCATGGCCCTACTGCTTACCTTAAGAGCAAAAGCACATCCAATGTAAGAAACAAAATTGTCTTCTTGACTTGGTAATGGTAAGAGAACAGAGACATACTGCTGTGCCTGTGGAGTGAAGGGTCTTCATTAAATCAAATAAGCTGTAACTACATGTATGTTGAATCATATCATACAATTTCTACAACTGAATTTAAAATAATGGTTGCTTTTGCTGAAGTTACCAGAGCTTGATGAAAATTAGGATTTGGAGCATTTTTTTTTTTAAAAAAACTAGCTCTATTTACTACTGCATGCACATTTAAAGTTAGAGGAAAAGGTAAAGTATAAAGGACAAATACAGAGAATATTTTACAGGTACAACTTGCCTCAATGGTCTGGTGAGAAAAGCAAAAAAGGAAAACAAAACACACAAACATTTAGATGTCATATCTAACATTTATATGTGCACAATTGTTTATTCATCTTTAAAGAAACACAATACAATGAAACTTACTTTGAAAAATATAAGCCAATATATCCCTGTTCCCACTGAGATGATGAAGAAAACATTTGCAAGGTCGCCAGAGTAGAACAGCAAGAACTTCAGAACTGTCTACAACATCAGAGTACAAATGTGTTAGGTGCAATGACAGAAAGGTGTCCCAACAGAGACAGACAGAAATGCTATTCTTACACAGCGTCGCTACACCTGTATCTAGTAACTTTATGCAGTGATTCAGAAAATGGGGAGGCACTTGACTTTGGAACTGTGTTTAGACAACAGTTACCAACACTTTTTACTGGAGCTTTTGTGCAATGAGCCAATGTGATGCACAGTTATATACTGCTACACTGGCCATGTGGATTTCATCACCTGCAGTAATCCTTCAGTGAACTGAGTCACACCGGCAACTTGCAGGGACAGGCAGAGGTGCTGCTTCAAAAAAAGTTGTCCAGACATGTTCTTAGGTAACAGAACATGGTTATTAACAGAAGAGCTAACTTAAATTTGCTGTGCTCTATCAGTTGATAATTAATCTTCAATTGGAAAATGTTGTTAGCTATAGCCTTAAAAATGAAATAAAAAATCACTCCCTGAAAGACTCTGCATAGTCTCTTTTTATAAAAGCAACCACTATCAAATAAAAAGAGGAGCGGCTAAAGAATAATACAATTATTCTTCATTTGTTTTGAATTCCAAGGATGATCTGCAGCCATCACTTCATTGTTATAACAGTAAGACAAAGAAAGTCAGGATTTTCCATGTCATCCTGATATGTGTAAGCATCATGAACAAGTAGTATGGATCCAGTGCCCAACTATTTATTTCCATAAGCCACCAATATAGCAGATCTTCATTAGCAGAGGACTCAACCTTCCCTGACCCACCGGACCTACTTGGTTATCCCTGACTGAACCCTTCTACTATTACGATTATGATTTTAATTTATTACCTGCACGTCACCCTACAGATCCAGGGCAGATTACAACAATTTATAATACAACATTAAAAACAGTTTAGAACAGCTTACAATCACAAAAAGACTAGAAGGTAAAAGCTTGAAGGTCGGGTTCAGTGTTTTTGGCTCAGGCTCCCATTTTGTGCTTCTTAGCTTTTCTTTCCTCCTAGCCTACCTCTAGCCTGGGGGAGCTCCGGAAGTCAAACTGCATGCAGAAAGCCCCAGAATTTATTCCCTCCGGGTAAGACTGGGAAAGACTCTGGTCTCAAACCCTGGGAAGCTGCTGCCATTTAGAATAACAATATTGACCAAGAGGGACTGATTTGACAAAAGACAGATTTCTGTGGTCCATTACTCCCCACTTGTCAGTCTCTGCTTCCTTAGACTATCTGCAACTTTGGCTTCATTGATCTCTGGCTCTCCTTCATACAACTTACTATGATGTGACCATCTTTCTGGTTCACAACCCTGGCTTTTTCTGGCAATAAACTGTTTCCTAGTGGGTCTCCTTCCACATTTCACCAAAACCCTCCATGATCATGATCTGTAAAGATTCTCAGGGGTTCAAACCAGATACTCGGGCCGTATAACAGCCATATTCTCCCAACATCTCCCTAGATCTATTTACCCAAGTTAAACCCCAGTATCTACTCTGATGCTTTTCTCAACATGAGACATGAAAGGCACAGAAGAAGACCTACGATCGGAAACATATATCCAGCAACAGTTGATATGGTGTAGTATAGTGGTTAAGTGTGTGTACTACTTAAGTCCTCAGTCATTAACACCCTAGGATTTAATTAACCTTTGCCCTCCCCATCCACTATATAGGAATAATAATAATGACCAATTTACAAAAATTGTAAAGATTACTGGGGTTATGTACATGAAGAACTTTGGATACCTCCAAACTGATATAAAGCTGTAAATATTATGTGTAAAAAGTATTATCTGCTAGGATTCCCGATCGTTCATACCTGTAGGTCAATCATGGGGCTCCCTATACGCCTCTTCCAGCCAGCTGTCTTGAGAAGGGACCATAGAACTGCCAAGCCACCCAAAACACCTAGAGCTATCTGCAGGAAAAGATAAATAAATCAAGAGTTATGCTTCTGCTGCATTTTGTACAGAAATCGGCAAGCATACAATAAAGGAATTAACATTTGATGAGGAGAGAAAACTTACATCAGTCTGAATGCGAGCCTCCGACTGGTTCATTTCATAGTTGACTGAGAAGGAAACCTGAAGAGTGAAACAATTCCATTAACACTGCAATAAATCATTCTATCCTGAATGCCACATTTCATGCTGCATTAAATTACAATACATAAAAAATAAATAAGTAAAACAGAATGTTAAGTTAAGGGTCGCTAATTCAATGTGTTGAGCACTTTTAAAAGTTTTGGCACAAGAATTTGATGGCATAAAATCATGAAAAGAGGGAGAATTGCATTAAGAAAAGCTGTGGTTGCATAGCTTTTCCAGTAGAAACCATGAATTTTACTGAAGGGAATGAATAACACAGTCATCGACAACAGAGATACTAGCTTTGCATGAAAATTGCCTGCAATTGTATGAAATTCTTTTTAACCAAGGAATGAATATAGCGTTGGAAATACCTGCCAATATCTACGGTCTACATACAGAATTTTATCTGGGATCTGGAAGATACTACAACAGATCACTTATGCCAATACTCAGTAAGTGAACTTTGCAAAACCTGTAGCTAGTTTGGTTTGCGAATTATGGAGTTAATTTGCTTCCTAATGCCAACATTAACTGGCAGGTATTCACTTCAGGAGGCATTAAAAGTATGGATTTCAGGTAGTCTGACTTGCAGAGGGAATTAAGATTGAAGTGTATTTTCTTGATGTTTGGTTTGTTTGTGGATTGGGATATAAGAAACAGGGTAGCCTAGAGAGATAGAGAGGTGGCTCCCAGGAAGATCTGAAGAATTTCAAGCTCTCTACCAGAATTTTAGCCAGCAGGAAACCTATTAGATAAAATTAGCTTGATGTGTTCATCTTGTTTTAATTATCCTTTTGCTCTTTTGGGATTGATTTGTGTGCTTGCAACCATTCAGAAGATAATTTTTTTACCTAAGAATAATCTTCTTGTTAAGTAAGCTTTTAAATTTGGTTCATAAAGCCATGTGGTCTCTGTGTGTCTATGATGCCACGCTACCTAAAGATGATGTCGTCAAGACCCAGGAAAGCTTTGGGCTGTTTGGTAGAGGCAGCCACTGGTAGCAGTGAAACCAGGGTGTAGCTGGGGACATGTGACACCACTGCTCAAGTCTATCTAGCAATCACTGCTCCTGCAATGAGTAACTGCTGGTTGCAATTATATGGCTGAGCTTTTATTATTATTTTTGGCAGTTTTTAACCTATTTGGGGGGAAATAAAACAAAAAACAAAAATACACAACACTTCCGATATAGGCTGCCATACAACTGGGTTTCCCTGGACATTTCAAGTGATTTTCGAAAATTCCACCCAGATGCCATTTTTGAAGGGTGAATCCCAGCTATGTCCAGGAAATTCTGGATGCAGCCCTATTTAGGAACCAAGAAGTAAGAGGAGGAGAGGACATGCACATGAGAATGTAAGAAAAACCTCCTGAATCAGGCCAAATATAGTCATGCAGCCGGTCCTCACAGGCCAATCAGATGCCCATGGGAAGCCCAAATGCAGGACGTGAGTATAACAGCACTCTCCCAACCTGTGGTTCACAGCAAGTGGTATCCCGTCGCGGGGATTCGAACTGCCGACCTTCTGATTGGCAAGTCCTGGGCTCTGTGGTTTAACCCACAGCGCCACCCGCGTCCCTAGGGTACAAGAAGGAAGGGCTTATTTTTATTCAGTATATTCTTACACTTTTAAAAACATGCCCGATTTTGCTGTTAATTTAAAATGTGAAATCTGTACCGTTATGGCCCTTTTATTTTTGCTAGTTTGTAAATAGTGTTCATTATTCGATTCCTTGGCATTATGTACCTCACCTATACCATTTTTGATTGATTGACCGAGTTACTGTTGAATGATGCCAGGGAAATTCAAGTAATTGCTGGAGCTACATAGGAACTCACCACCACATTCTCAGCACCGGGATTCTGAACCAGAACATCACTGTACGCAATTGTAATCAGAGGGGGATAAATGGCTCCTCTCTGAGTGTTAGGCACAAGACGAATACTGCAGAAATATACACAACACAATGTTAACAAGGAAATAAAAGGAGATGAGAAATTAGACACTAAACAAAAACCCAGATCTCTGATCAATAAAACTTTATTTTAACAATGGTTATAATAATCAACTGTGATGTACATAGACAAAGTCAAAATTTAAATTAATTTTAGTCTGCCTTACTGTAAAAGAACTGTTGATTTTCTGCAATGAACCATATACAGTACAGTGGTACCTCAGGTTACATACGCTTCAGGATACATACGCTTCAGGTTACAGACTCTACTAATACAGAAATATTACCTCGGGTTAAGAACTTTGCTTCAGGATGAGAACAGAAATCGTGCTCTGGTGGCGCGGCAGCAGCAGGAGGCCCCATTAGTTAAAGTGGTGCTTCAGGTTAAGAACAGTTTCAGGTTAAGAACGGACCTTCAGAACGAATTAAGTATTTAACCCGAGGTACCACTGTACACAGAATGGGTTTTCTTTTAAATTGTCTTCCACTCCCAAAGCGGCAAGATGCCATTAAATTTTAAAAGTACATTAGTTCTGAGCCAACACATGCAGGATTGCATTGTTAGTATGCTAAGTGCCTTGCAAAATTTATTAAATCTTTTCTCACAACAAATAAGGTAAACAATGATAACAAGTAAATTATAAGTAAATCATGGTAATGTCAAATTTATAATTGGGACGCTATAGCTGGTAGTATTTTGTCATATGATCTCACCTTATTGTTATTTCACTAGCAATTCTGATTATTCTTGGCTGGTTTCCTAAGTCATTTTCTTGTCCACTTAAAGTATCCACCAGAAACATTCGACGTGTCAAAAGCCAATTGTTCATATTGCTACCTTTTTAAAAAACAACAACGTAAAATTAAATTTTCAAAGTAAAAAACTTAAATATAGAACAGTAGCAGTGTAATGAAGAAAAAATGAAACATGCTTTAAAAAATATTAACATGTGAAAATGATAAGTAGTAAAGAAACTAGGGCAAGTAAATTTTCAGAGAGAAATGAACATTTCTTTGTTTTCAGATGCAGGTTTACTATGTCATGCTTCTAACTCAACAGGGAAAGCTATAATAAGAATGATCTAAAATTCTGACTCTCATTTCAAAATCAACAACCTCTTCATATAAACTACATTTCAAATTCTCCTTGAAATCAATGAACTTGTTTGGACATAACACTAAACTATGGTGTAACATTATGTGAATGAGCCTTAGGATTGTGTGCCTCCCCCCATTCTTCCTCTGGTGAGGCCATGAGAAAATTAGACAAACTGTGGTTAGCTTTAACTATGGTTTACTGAAACTATCAATTTAAAGCAGTGGTTCATGAAGCTGGCTTCTTTAAAAAAGTAGTTTAGAGTTCACATGCAACAGTAAATTGCAGTTACCGTATTTTTCGCTCCATAAGACGCACTTTTTCCCTCCTAAAAAGTAAGGGGAAATGTGTGTGCGTCTTATGGAGCGAATGCAGGGGGGAGGCAGGCAGGAAAAGCCCCCAAGAGCCGCACACAAGTTCTGCGCGGCTCTTGCGGGCTTTTCCCCAGGAGGGAGAAGGGACTGACGCGGCCAGTCAGTCCCTTCTCCCTCCACGCAGCCAGCCAGTCCCTTCTCCCTACTCCTGCACAAGGCTTCTTTAGCCTTGCACAGCCTCTCCGTCTGGAGGGGTTGCACACGGCTAAAGAGGAAGCCAAGACAGCGAGTGGGATGGATCCGGGCTTCCCCTGGCAGCCCCGAGAAGCTCTGGGAGAATATTTTTTTTCTTGATTTCCCCCTCTAAAAACTAGGTGCGCCTTATGGTCCGGTGCACCTTATGGAGCGAAAAATACTGTAACTCAGAAGTGAAAGCTTATTTTTAGTGCTGCACTGGAAGAGAGGGGAACCTGAGGATTCTTCATGTAATACTAAAGTTAAGATTATTGCCACCCAGCACTCACTCTCTCTTTCGTTAGATCACCACCACCACACTTCCTTTTGTAAGATTATGGGGAGCAACAAAGAATGTTGCTTGGCTCTGGTATCACCAATTGTCAACATGCATTACAATGAACTGCAGTCCTCAGGAGAAAAAGGGTTTGTGACTTTGCCACATTATGTTCAAACAAGGTGACGGTTTACAAAAGAAGACTTGTGTGATATTACATCACAAATATAATTACAGACACAGTGAAACAATATGTTGCCAAAAAACTAGAATTATTGTATGTAACAGAATGTATATAATCTAAACTCACTGAAACTAGAGACTGAATGTTCTTACCTCGGTTCACAAACATTTCATTATACTGAAGATTTAAGTTTAACACTGGCACTGCCCAAAGGTACTGTTGTCCATCTTCTTCATCATAATATTCAAGGAACACATCATAAAATATAGGATTAGAATAATCCTTTAGAATTTTGGAAACCGATATTGTGCACTGTAGAAAAAGATCATAAAGGTAAAATGAACTAGAATAAAATATGTATCTTCACTGTTCCAATAAAATCCCTGAAAAACTCAGAAGCTGCAAATTGGTCCCCTGAAATTCTTAATAAAGTCTACCCTTTCACAGAATGAAAAGTATACATATGCAATTGCTTTCTAGTGACCGTACAGAGAAATGATTCAATCTGCATCAAAATTTATGTTTCAGAGCAGAGTATCAGACTTGAAAAGTAGCTGCATTTCTCCTCTTAAGAATGTAAGAAGAGCGCTGCTGGGTTAAACTGATGATTTAACTAGGGCAGTATATTGTTTCCCCACAGTGGCCAATAAGATTTCCATGAGGTGCCCACAAGCTGGGCTTGAGGGTAAATAGCCCTCTGTTGCTTTTATTCCCCAGCAACCAGTATTCACAGAAAAGCTGCCTCTGAGCCTGGAGGTATGATATGTCCATCCTAACTAGTAATCACTAAAAGCTTTCTTCTCAAAGAATTTGCCTAATCCCCTTTTAAAGTCTTCCAGGTTGGGAGCCATCACTACATCTCGCAGTAATGCATTTAATAGTTTAATAGTTTCACTGTTGCTGGAGGAGACTCTTGAGAGTCCCATGGACTGCAAGAAGAACAAACCTATCCATTCTTAAGGAAATCAGCCCTGAGTGCTCACTGGAAGGACAGATTGTGAAGCTGAGGCTCCAATACTTTGGCCACTTCATGAGAAGAGAGGACTCCCTAGAAAAGACCCTGATGTTGGGAAAGATGGAGGGCACAAGGAGAAGGGGACGACAGATGACGAGATGGTTGGATGGTGTTCTTGAAGCTATCAGCATGAGTTTGACCAAACTGCGGGTGGCAGTGGAAGACAGGAGTGCCTGGCATGCTCTGGTCCATGGGGTCACGAAGAGTCGGACACGACTAAACAACAACACAGTTTCACTATGGGCTCTGCGAAGTACTTTCTTTTTACCTGTCTGGAATTTCCCAACATTCAACTTCATTAGGTGACCCATGATTCTAGTATATGAGAGTAAGAGAAAAGCTTCTATCTACTTTCTCGATACAGTGCATTCTTTCATGAGCCTTGATCACGTTCCTCCTGCCCCTAACTGCATTGTTTTTCATTTAAAGCTCTAATGTTGTAACCTTCCCTTGCAGGGGAATGGCACCCGCCCCCAATCTTTTTGGTTGTCCTTTTCTGCACCTTCTCCAGTTTGCATGAACATACAGTGGTACCTCAGGTTAAGTACTTAATTCGTTCCGGAGGTCCGTTCTTAACCTGAAACTGTTCTTAACCTGAAGCACCACTTTAGCTAATGGGGCTTCCTGCTGCTGCCGTGCCGCCGGAGCCCGATTTCTGTTCTTATCCTGAAGCAAAGTTCTTAACCTGAAGCACTATTTCTGGGTTAGCAGAGTGTGTAACCTGAAGCATATGTAACCTGAAGCGTATGTAACCCAAGGTACCACTGTATTTAATATTGTTTTAAATTACTCTTACTTTTTGTTGATAAGTTGTCCCAAAAATGTAAGCAGCATTCAGTTTAGTTAGCGTATCTGGGCAAAGCTGCAGTTTTAAAAAAATATAATAATCAAGCATTTGACATAATTTAGTGCAGTCTTTACATACCTACTACCCCCTCGAAGAAACACAAAACACAAACTGCTGCATTTATAAATTTTTAATAAAAGGTAAACATAAGCTTTAAAAGTAACAGAATAAATATTGTGACAGTAGCTGGTCCTTTAAAACCCAACTTTGCTTCTTTCACATTCCACCAAAGCAAATTAAGCTTTCAAACATTTCAGAAATAATCTCTCAGGACAGGCAGGTCGAACTATGCCATATGTGGATGAGAAAAAAGAAATAGCCTTAGCCACCTCAGCTCCCTCTGCTAACTTAATATATAAATGATGAATAAAAGCAAACAAGTAGTGTAAAACATGAACAGAACACTTGCAGAGAATGAAAAAAATGATGATTAATAATCAAAGTGCCCTCTATTCAGTGTCTCTGGGCAGCACATGGGGCTCCAATGCATATTCAAAACTCTGTGTGAGCACGAACTGTCAAATTCACTTCAATAGCAGAGTCTATGTACACAAAGTTTCTCCAGACATTGAAGTAACAAGCCAGATCGAGCTTAGTTGGATCTCTGCATGTTCATTAGAACCATGCACACATTGGACTGAGCCATTTCCTCCCTCTTTGCTGACCAACATATTTACAAACTGTGAGGCCATAGAAAAAAGAGATATACTAAATACTAGATGCTCTGAAATGATGTGTCCATTCTTTCCCTCATTTGGTTCATGGCTCTAAATTTAATCCATGATGTATCATAAATAACAAACACAAGCTTACCTGCAAAACACCACCTTCTAAATACTGCCATTTAAGAAAATTTCCTCCTGCATCATATGAAGCAGCAATAAACTGCAATTTTATATTCTGTAAATGAAGATAAAAGTGCCTTTTAAAAACAGGTTTTATGTTTTAGACATTTCTTACACCACACATGAAACAAAATTAAAATATTATTAGCATTTCACTTCCTCTTCTACAATTTTGCCAAAGAAATTTAGATACCAAATGTAAATCTCCTGCTTTACCAGGTAGCTGCATAGCTGCATTATATAATACACACAATACTATGCAAATGTGAAAGGTTAGTTTGTTGTTCTCAAACTATTGTGGGGAACTAAGTCCATATTTTAACAAAAACTTATCAATGAAATGAAAGCTGAATTTTGTATAATAAACCAAACCCCCAAGATGTTCCTAAAGTGTATAATACAACTGCTTCTTGTTTGGTCTAGAAATTAACAATCATTTCAGAGTTACTTTATAGTTATATACAACATATAACCATCATTTGGTTATCAACCTGTCTGCAAGCCCTGCTTCCTGTTAACTACTAGCTGAGCAGCTGTGCATAAACTCAGTAATAAAGTGCTTGAAGAGAATTCAACTTATTTGGGTAAAGTAAAAGATCGGTTTGGCTGGGAAAAGAGTCAAGGAAATCAAACCTAGCAGGTATGCCAGTGTAACGTAGAATCAAACTCTCCAAAACATTAGAGCTGAAATTACATACATTTTGGTCACTTCATGTATATTGCCCTGACCCCCCAATCTTTCTGATTTTATGACTGATACTTAAAGTAGTTTATATTGCAAAAGTGCAATCATTTACATGTCTGCTCAGAATTAAGCCTCTCTGAACTAAATTGTACTTACTGCCAGATGAATGTAGCACGGGTGGGGAATGTCTCACCCATGAGCCAAATTGGGCCCACTAGGCCAGTCATTTGGGGCCATCCATGACCACCTATTGCTCACCTGATGCCATGTCCGAGTAGGTAAAGTTGTGGCTGCCAAGGAACAATCAGAAGCATACACATGTGCTTTTTACTGTTGCTTAGCAACTGGACTTGCATTTGCCACTGTTCAAATTTAGTGCTGAATGCTAGTCTCAGTGGAGCAGAACCAATCTTTGTGGGGCTTGCATTTGGCACCAAATGTATATTGTGCCAAACGCAAGTCCTTTTGCTAAGGAATGATCCAGTCATCTAGACCAATGTAGTTAATCACCCCTGGAGTAGAGCAGAGGTTGGGAATATTTTCTGGCCAGAGGCCCAGATCTTTCTTTGGTCTGCAGGTTACCCACCCTTGGAGTAGAAGACTGCAGCCTCAATTACAAGGAACGCATTAAAATTCGGAGGAAAACTGGCAACCTGTGCAATCCCATCATAACTGAATCACACGAAGAATAAACCCGACTCAAAGTATTTTTATTAAAAAATGGTAACTTACTTTGTTTGTTCCTTTAAAAGTGAAACTAGCAGGAAACTGGGTTGTGTCAAGAACCTGTGATGCTAATCCTGGCTGGTCACCATAGTATAGCCATGGAAGGTTCTGTCTCCTGCAAACAGTTATATGATGTTTGTTACAACTATTAATTTCTAGAATATCTATCTATCTATCTATCTATCTATCTATCTATCTATCTATCTATCTATAAATGAATAGCAAATGCCACATACCAAAATGATATGGAATGAACAGTACCAAGTCCAGCAGTATTTGCAAAAACATACTGAAAAAGACCACATGCATCTGTGCTGCCAGAGCTCAAACTATTCATGTTCATCACACACATATTTCCAAGTGTTTGGCAAGATGTAAGGTTGGAGTACAGCTGCAAGGAGATAAGCCAATGACAATTATTACAAGATTGTAAAGATACTTTAAAACTGAAAATATCATCTTAGAATACCATTTCTGGTATTTTTTTTTTAATGCTTTGAGAAGTTTTAAGTAACACTGGGAAGAGGCATTCTGCAGCACATTTTACACTTTTACACTGTTTCAAAGCACCAGGGAAAACTGCAACCAGGTTTCAATACACAGATTATCCATGGAATCCCAAAATAATAAACTATGTGTATTAGTAATACTTATCAATAATCCTGTTGAAAGAGGAAAAACCTTCAAAGCTTACCCAGCAAGCCGCTGCTGACGCTTGTAGGTTTTTTGAAAACCATGCTGATATCAAGGTGATGCCCTATAAATAAGACCAGAAAGTCAAACTGGTTACAGCAAATTGTTTTGGTTCAAGGTAGAAGAGCAGGTCCTCACCTCATAGTGGCTTGTGCTCTCTTTTTAATGCTACTGTTGTTGTGGGAGGATTGAACTGCCATGGATACCAGAAACTTTATTCTGCTTTTGGAGTAATATGCTGCTAGTGGGTAGTAAGTGCTTCTGTAAATATTTATAGGAGTTGTATTATTTATTTTATTGTATTTATATCCCATTGTTTTCTCCAAGGAGCTCAGTGTTGTACATGCTTCTCCCCAGTGCGTTTTTTTCTAGAAACATAAGTGCCGGTACTCACCATGAAGTTGTTACAGTAAGTGCTACACTTTTTAACACCCCCCAACACACACACCAGGTGCTGGTACAGCATACCCTTGAATACCCCCTGAAAAAAAGCACTGGTTCTCCCCCTCCTCACTTAATCCCACAGTAACCCTGTGTGGTAGGTTAGGCTGAGAGGCAGTGACTGGCCCAATGTCACCCAGTGAGCTTTAGAGAAAATGTGTGCATGGGAACCCTGGTCTTGCAGGTCCTACTCTGACATTCTAACCACTATACCACACTGGCTCTCATATATGTTTTGCAATACAAAACAGGTATCTGTTAGATAAGGAGCACAATAAAAGGGGGATAAACAATGAATAAAAAACAGCTATTTGCTTAATGCAATGAATTATATTGTTAGATTAGCCAATTTTTGGAATAATATATAAACTTGATTATTTGTTTATTTATTGCATTGCATATTGCTGTTTTGATATAAATTGTTTTATTGAATTGTTCTTTATACTAACATAGTGTGGATACATTTGGCATGCAGTAATGCTTCTGAATATCAGCTGGTGGACACCACAGGAGGGAGAATGCTCTTGTGCGCGACTCCTCCATGAGGGTTTAGTCTTATGCTCTTATATCTATGATGTACTTATATTTTTGCATTGATTGATTTATTTCTATTGTTGCTGGATGTATGTGCTCGTTTTAAGTGTAAATGTGTCACCTTGAATGTCTGCAAACGCTCTGTGACCGCATGCAAACAAAATGATTATTATTATGACTTACTAGCTTTCCAAAGCGTACTGTTGCAATTCCCTTTGGGGGGTAATTCCCAGTACTCCTGAAGCATAAACCTCCTGTCTGAAAAGATATTTTTTTAAAAAATCAAATTATGTAAATATCTACTTTTAAAGACAGAGGCTTAGAATTAGAATAGCTTTGTCACAAATGGAAAGAGGCATGAATCCAGTTAGGCAAGCAGAATCCCACTTGCACAATGGGCCTTTTCTGTGTCCTTCCCTTACTGCAGTACCATGACATAGCACCTTTTGAGGGTCAGGGGATCTGGGATGTGATGACAGGGAAGGTAGCTTACATGAGCAAACCCCCCACTGTGGGATATAACTCATACTGCTTCTCCTACATACTGTCCTATTATTTTGTTGGCATCTGTCTCAAGGAACAAGGCAGCACACCTCTGAGAGCAAAGTCAAATCACTGCAGAATCAAACCGCCCACTGTAGCTGCAGAGACTGGTAACTCTTGACTGCTGCCTCTTGCATGGTTTTTGCTGTGTTAGCAGCACCAGTGACCTCACCTGGGGTGCACGCCTGAGCAGTGAGGTGCTGGGCTGCCCAGAAAACAAGACTCCCGCTTGACCTCGTTTATGTGGTCCAAAGGAAAGCAGAGCAATGCATGTGGCACCAACCTGGCTGCAGGAGTTGCAGGAAGGAGGCATACAAGACACCATCCAACTGTCTTAGGGACCCCACTCCAGATTTGTGTAGGGGTTATTTCCTTAGCCTTTCCTTCTCCCAAAGATGTCCTATTATACTTACTAAAATATTGGGCTCAGAACAGCTACATGACTTGTTTACACTGATGAATGTTGGTTCACATCTTATACACCTAAAAAGATAAAAATAGAATGTGAAGGCATTCCTTGAAGGCATTTCATACCTTATAGTTTAGTAATCCTTTATAATGAAATAACATCACACAGGCAACACCAGAGAACAGACTTGCCGCATTTGTGAAAACCAGACTGTACCATTTGTTCTATCAGGTGGACATATCTAACAGTTCAGAGTATCCAACTCAGATATGCTTGTGAGAGATAAGTAGAGTTATGGAAGACAAAAATGCTGCAAAAAATGATATCACTGTGTCTTGTTCCTCCCATTATGAAACTCACTATGTGATGTAATAGGATCACACTATGGATTTTCTCATGCTAGCTTCATAAGCATTGGAGGCTGCTGCTGGGTAAACTAGCAGAATGATGTATTGATTTCCCTCAGTGAGTTTCACCTGATGCTACAGATGAGATGTGGCATAGATGTGGGAATGCTATTTTTGCCTGATACCTAGCATTTTCTATAATGTCTTGTTCTCCTCATAGAAATACCTTCAAGTGGCAGCTATAGGTTTACACATATTTTTCAGCACTGAAAAAGTAGCAAAAACATACTGAGGTTTTTTCAATAATGCACATGTTTAGGAGGATGTTGAGTTGAACTTTCTCTTCCACCTATACAGAAAAAACTACTGCCCTTATATTCCAGAATCAGCTTCCTTTTGCATGCTATCAGTAATTTCTTGAAAATGGATCTTTTTGGACATATCACTGCCAGCTTTCTAAACTACAATATAGAAAGCTAGGAACAAGTGTTGGGTTTGAGCCTCCTTGCTTCAGTTTTCCATTGGCTTCCTCTAGTGCTCCAGTTCTGGTATTTTCAAGCCAGTTCCCCATTATGGGACTTTCCCCCCTCTCCTCCCACTGTGCCCTCTGAAATTGGCTGGTTGGGGGTCCCTCAAGAGAACCCCTGAAATAGTGTACAGGTAAAATGCTTGTGCAGCTAGAACATTTGTCATATCACAACACTGAATTCTATCAGTTCACTAACCAAGTTTAAATCCTTTTTAGAAACCTGACATAAAACTGAGGTTCCCCATTTCAGCTGTAATGGGGAACTGTGCTTTAAAGCATTGGTCTTCAACCAATGAGTAAGAACCCACTACTGGATTGCAACCCAGCCTAAAGTGGGTAACACCAGCAGGGAAATATATGGTTAAAAAACTAATAAGCTGCTTGTGTTAAAGGCAGGTCCTAAATCTAAAAATATTGCAGGAAACTGCTATAAGGAGACAAAGACTGGAGCACCAAAGCCAACATATGTTAGAAGGAGGAAGAAGGGCAAACCACACAGACCTGACATTTAGTTAAACTATGACTTATAAAGCTGAATATGTATCCGATCTGATTCCATTTTTCTTTTAAACATGGGAGCGCTTCAGAAAGTTTGAAATTACAGGTTGTATGCAATGCTGTTCAGCTCACAGAGCAGCATTCTACTTGCACAATGGAACTTCCTCCTCCTCTCCCCTGCAGCCCCCTTCCAAGTCTGCTCCGAAAGAGTTGGTGGGCTCTGTGAAATGGATTTTGTGGTGCATGGGGAGATGAGGGTAAGACTGCATGCATGGAATGTTACTTGGGTAATATTGCATACAACCAGACTTTTTTTTCTGGGGGAATGCATTCCCCTAAACATTTTGTGAATCTAAGGTTGGCCTCATTGAGGGGCAGTATTTCAATATGAGTAGGAAAATGAGAGTACCCCTAAACATTTTTTTTAGAAAAAAAGCACTGCATACAATCGTATTCCTGCAACTTTTTGCAAATTTGTATCAATTGCACTTCCAGTTTTGTATATTTGTGCATGAATAAAAGAATAAATCAACAACCCCTTCTCCCAAAGCAAGTCTTCAATAAAAAGAATACTTACATGTTATTTAATGCATTTGAAGTAGCAAATGACTTCCCTTTCCCATCACATTGAACACATAATGCATCTGCCAACAATGCACCATTGGTGTCTCTTTCCACTAAGTAAAAAGAGAATATGAACACATATAGTAACATGGCACATAGGTTCATATAATATCTATATGTGATTTTAGTTAAGAAGCCCATAGTAGAATAGCTGCAAAAACTACCTTCAAATGCAGCATAGTATTTGATATTGGGTGGGTGAAAAGACTAATATATTTTTATTACTTTCTTAAGACAGAAATCAAACATATAGTATTGTATCCAATCTTTTCATCCCATGAATAGAAGGACCCTTTCTGAGGCTGTGTATGCATCATACATTTTAAGCATATGACTTTCCGCATCCTGAATCTTGAGAACTATAGTTTGTTAAGGGTGCTGAGAACTGTAACTTGGTGATGGGTAAACTACAGTTCCTATGATTCTTTTGGGGACATAATGTACTTTAAATGTATGGTGTGTACACAGCCTTGGTGTGCAACTCTCTTAAGTGCACAACTCTCTTTCCATGTATTGAAGCTCTTTCCATTCATGGACTTAAAATATTAGGTACAACCCACAAAAATATTCAGTACTGCTTCCTCTGCTGGAGAAATCAAATATTTTAACACAATGAACAGCTTCATAGAATTCTTACCCAATATCTCATTAACAGGGCATTTACATTTTCCTTCACTAGTTAAGCCTTTAGGACAAGTAATGCAGTCCCATCCATCTTGAGTAACTCCACTCTAAAAAAACACATATTAAAATATTTTAAATCTCACTGCATTATAACTATATAGTACATCCATACATTGTTTGCAGTAAAAACTGTTTAGATTTTATTGCAAGTATAACATTACCTTGCTTTCGGAACATTTTTCACAAGTTATAGAAGATCCACCATTATCAGAAACTAACTTGAATCCTGGTAGACAAGTGCATGATGTACCTGAAGCAAACACAATAACTTGTTATTTCAGTTGCTACAAACTGAAATCCAATTGCTCTATCAAGGTTACCTCTCTGAAATATATCCTAAAAGCCCGCATCTCCATTGGCACTTTTGTGTGGTTTGATGGCTAGTAATGGACTATGCTTGGGGAAACTTGCATTCAAAGCCTAGTCAGCTGTGAAACTTACTGACTGACCTTGGCCCTGTCACTCTTTCAACCTAATCATGCACACTGACAATGCTATACAGTGGTGCCTCGCAAGACGAAATTAATTCGTTCCGCGAGTTGCTTCGTCTTTCGATTTTTTCGTCTTGCGCAGCGCGGATTCCCCGGGTATTAACGGTTTTAAGAAAAAGGAAGCAAACTCACAAGACGTTTTCATCTTGTGAAGCAAGCCCATAGGGAAATTCGTCTTGCAAAGCACCTCAAAAAACGGAAAACCCTTTCGTCTAGTGAGTTTTTCGTCTTGCGAGGCATTCGTCTTGCAGGGCACCACTGTTTACCGTAAATAACAATATACCACGGAGTGACAGAAGCAGTCACACCTTACAGCATGGTGTCATATCAGGGTCTACTAGTAGATCACTTGGGGTTTTTTTGTACTCCCAATAGTTTTACAATAGCAACAACAAACTTTTTCTCCCCCCATCCTAATGGGACTGATGAAATGAATAAAGATTGGGGTCATGATGCGTGGATTTTTCTGTCAAAGGATAGAAAAATCAGCCGTGATTCTCAAAACAAATTCTAGAGCTCAGAGTTCTTTAGCTCTTGCGAAGATGGCAGGAAAGGCCCTCCTTACATGTCCAAAACCAAGACCAAATAGGCATTCATGAAAAAGCCTTCTCCGTAGAGAGGCATCACTTCTCTAAAATCAACTGCCCTGGAATAAATCCTATTACTTCTCACGTTGAGGAAAACCCCCATAGACCCACTTCATACACAGTTACGTTCTGTTTTAACTACATAAGATGTTTGGGTATTTTTGGGGATGGACCCTTGCGGTTTATTTCACTTGGCCTTTAACGATTTCTTCGTTGTGGCTGCATTTGAATTGAAACATTAGAGGGAGGGAGACATAGGGCAATACGCAACGTTAGCTGTACAGCAGCAGGCCCATTCAAATCAATGGGAACGCCATGGATTTCAATGGGTCGGCTGATGTACTCGGGAGTATGACTGAAGTGGAAAGAAATGAGGCTTTGATACAAGCGGGGGAAGGAGCCCTCCCGAGGCGCTGGCTCCTCGCCAGGCGGCCCTTCCCAGGGATTTCGCCTGTAAGCCGCGCTCGCCCAGCTCGCCTCACCCTGAGAACTTTTCCTCTGCGAGGCCCCGCACTGCCCGCAACTCAGGCTGGCGATGTCAAAGTACTGCGTCCCACCGCAGCCCTGGGGCCGGTGCAGCGGGAGGAAGAAGCCCTGGCCTCCCGACAGGAGCAAGAAGAAGGCCGCGCAAACCCAAGGCCTCACCGTCGCCATGGCTACCGAGGCCTCGGCCGCGGCAGCCTGCCCTCAGCGGCGCAGCCAATAGGCTCCCGCGTCTCGGAGGGGCCGCTACGGGACGCCAGACAGACCAAAAATATCAGAGTGCGCAAATCATAACCATTCCCCAGTAGGTACCCTATTGAATTCAACGGGGTTTGCTCCCATGGTACAGTAATTGGGGTTAGGATTACAGCTTTAGTTGACCGAATACTCGGATCTGTCTAAAATTTTCTCGACAAATATAAAGGGGGGAGATTGGCCTTTCGCAAGTCAGTTTTTTCCTGTTTTGTGGTCATCCTTACATCACGTCAACAAACGGGTTTTCTACGGGGAAAGACTAAGCATGTCTACGCAGAAGAAATCTGCCCCAAATTCAGTAGGGTTTTTTTCTCAGTTAAAGCGCAGGGTTGCAAATTTCAGATCAAGGAAGATGGGTGTTTCGTTCATACCGGGGAATAAGTGCATTTATTTGGTAGTGAAGTTGCTTTGAGATTACTGTGTAGGTGCCACATAAAGCACAGATTAATTATAAGGCTGCTGTTAGGAGCTACTGCCAATGGTGATGATAGAACCCGAAAAATTTAGACAAGCACCAATTTTTTTTTTGACAAACACTAAGAAACCGGAATAGCCAACCCCAGCTCCTATTTTCCATTCGATTTCAGACAGGAAAAAACTGCGCGAAGTTTATATCTTAGCTGCAGTTAAAAAAAAATTGGCAGGAGACAAAAAGGGCACACAGATTGATTTCTGAACTAGAGGTAGAATCATAGAATCATAGAGTTGGAAGAGACCACAAGGGCCATCGAGTCCAACCCCCTGCCAAGCAGGAAAAAACCTTCAGAGCACTCCTGCTTAAAGACCTCCAAAGAAGGAGACTCCACCACACTCCTTGGCAGCAAATTCCACTTTCGAACAGCTCTTACTGTCAGGAAGTTCTTCCTAATGTTTAGGTGGAATCTTCTTTCTTGTAGTTTGGATCCATTGCTCCGTGTCCACTTCTCTGGAGCAGCAGGTGGGAATGAAGACACGTAAAAAATCAGCTGCTGTATTTCCACACTCGAATTCCTTTTCATCGAAACAACACTGTGCGCAAGAACTTGGATTTCCCCACTTACTTCTTCTGCGCATGTGCCATACTAACAGGAAGCGATACGACGAGGCAAAATGATTGGTGAAGCCTCGAGTTTCCTGCACAGCAACAGACGCATGCGTACTGGTTGCCGGGTGGCTTCCGGGGGACTATTTGTGCGCGTGCGCAGCAGAACCATTTCCGCCCCCTCCCTGCGCACGTCCTAACCGTTCTCTGAGGGAGACGGAGAGGAAGGCGGCTGCCATTTTGTCCCTTGCAGTTGGGCCTCTCCCTCTGTGAGGCAGAGCGAGGGCAGAGTAGCGTTGTTGCTGTTGGAGGCGAGAGAGTACCGCGCGTGTTTCAGCTGGTGTAGCCGGGCGGGCCGCGACGAGGCGCGCTTGCGGACGTGGCGAGGCCGTACGGAAGAGGCCGCGCCGTTGGGTCTGGCGAGTTTTCCCGCAGTAGCAAAAGCAAAGCGGTTGCGCAGTTTCCTTCCGTCCGTTGAGGGAAGTCGCGGAGCCTGGGCGCTCTCCGGGTCCATTCGCCCCACACGGGCCTGGTTAGTAGCGCTAAAGGGTGTCGTGTGTGTGTGTGTATATGTGTGTACACGCGTGTGCGTGCACGTGTGTATGTGTACACGCGTGTTTGTTGGTTGGCACGCGGGTAAGCTGCCTGGCTGCTCTCGGTAGTGAGTCTCTTAAACTGCAGAAACACATCCTGCCCCGTACTGTACTTCTCTCCCTTGTGGTAAAAGGGGCCGAGCGATACCCCGGTGGGTGATAACTTAAAGGTATTCAATGGTGCGCGGGCAGCCGGTGACGAGGCGAGCCTGGTGGCTGCTTGTAGGGGGAGGCCGCGCCTATGTCTTCCCTACTCCGGCGTAGTAGGTGCGGTGACAGAATAATGCTGCCTTCAAACGAACACAGTTCTTTTGTGTGGACGGAAGTCATTCCGGCGTGGGGACCAATTACAGCTCTGACTTAGGAGTGGCTGATCCGGTTGGTGATTCCAGTTCATGCCCGGTGACGGTCATCATGGCTTTTGGTTTTTCTTTTTCTTTTTCGTCCTCCTAGCCACAGAATTTATTGTTCTCCCACGCGTACTCGGATGGTTGGTTAATAGCAATCCCTTGGAACCCACTGGACCTTTCTGCCGCTGGCATCCCTGGGAGTGCATTGGAATGTACATGAACTGGTATGGGAGAACCACGGAGGACTAAGGAGATGCCGACCGCATTCACAGCTTGTTTTAACAAATGGTTCTTGATGGCTGACCAAGAAATGTTCTGTGGTGGTGTGATTTCTCCTAGCCAGCATTTACGTGGAGAAAAAGGAGGAATGCTAGTTGCTCAGGATGACGTGCCTTCTCTGCACTTCACATACTCTGTACAAAGTATATTTTTGCTCTGTCAGGATATCCCTGAGTTCTATCATGCACCAATCCCTGGGAAGAAATAGCGTAGACACTACAGTACTCCAGTAACATCATTATCATGAACAGTTAAGGATAGGAGTTAGAAGTGCCTGTTTTAGTAGGAATCTATATTCTTGTTTTGTGTTAGCTTCTTTCTCAGCAAGGACTGCATAGGAGTAAAGTACACTTACGGGTTTTTTTAATTGGGAATAACTATTTTGTGGATCTAAATTCTATTTACTCATCTAAATCTTTATATGCTTTGTCCACACCTGATAGCCAAGAGTTGCTACAGTAAATTGTTAATATTTGTTTCATTTTTTGTTATTGTTGGGGGATGGGGCTCTAGAAGTAAAAGCTTGCCTTGCGGTGAAGACTTGTCTACTTGCTTTGGAGGTCTCTGCTGGGACTGAAAAAGAATTTATAGTTGTCTTTTTTAAAAAACCGCAAAAACATGGTGGATTTTATCCATGGTGTTGGTGTAAGATCTTGAGTTACCTAGGAGTATTTAGAACAGTTTTACCTGGTTTTCTAGCATTGTTAGAGTGCTATTACACTGATGCCCTGCTTGCAAGGACATCTGGTTGGCCACTGTGAGAACAGGATGCTGGACGAGATGGGCTACTGGCCTGATTCAGTAGGCTATTCTTATGTTCTTGTTCTTGCTTTCCAACAACAACAACATATAAGAAGAATGTTTGATATTAGCCTTTTGAGTAATGAGATGTTATTAATCCCTATTGATTAGAATACTGCCATTGATTTCAGTATGATATTGATAGTGCTTTTAGAGAACTATTCAGGCTTCTCAAAAAGCCCTTGTTAGAAACTTCCAGATTGGTGGTCTATGATCTTTGCAGAGGGGGTGAAAGAAAGTAGGCCTTTTCTATGTACTTTACTGAAATCAAGTTTAAAGTAAATAAGATTTCATAGTTTGCTTTCTTGGTCGTGTGGATCAGTTATAGATGAATTGGGTTCTTGCACCGTTCCTATATATGCTAGATAATTCGGACATTTATTTTTGAGTAGGTTTCATTGAACTCAGTTGAACCTCCGGTTTTGGGCTACCCAGTTTCTGTTGCTTCATATTTATGTATTTTATGGAATTTGTGAAAAGATTGGCTTGGAAAGCGCCATGAAAATGTTTTATGAATGTAGTCAGTATATTTGAGTACCTTAACTTTTGTGATGTTTTAGTGCTCTAAAGAGATATCATAGAATATATTGTATTCTGGATTTGTGGTTGAATGACAAGCATTCGTGGTGAAATTGGAATGGGCATAAGCAGTATATTTTCCTGAATTTACTTGATTTTTGGATTTTTCTTCCAATGTGGTCATCTTTACAACAACGAATTAAACTACAGGCGAACATATTGCCACCCTCTTCTGAAAAGAATTCAAGAACAACTGCCGACTCCTATTTTTGTGTGGGACTTCAGTTTTCTATAACTACAGGCAGTGAAATGTTTGGGTTCTTCCACCCAACTGTCTGTGGATCTTTTGAAGACTGATTTCAAACTATTTTCTTCACTTGTTGCAATCTGTTTTAAATGGATACACTGGCATAAACATTGTTCACTTGAGATTGGTTATTTTTGATTTTTGTGCCTCTCTGGACCGGGAAATAATTTTAACACAAGAATACCAATCTTGATTTCTTACTAATGTTGACCATGATTATGAATATACCACAGTAACACAGCATAGTATGTAAACCTGCTTCTTGACCATTAATAATGTTTCATTTTCTTTCCACAGTTAAATTGATTTCACAGACTTTATCAAGTCTTCTAAAGGGAAAAAAAAGGTAAGCTTCAAAGCTTAATGCTTCTTTTGTCTGAGATGATGGTTTTTTCTCCCAGGCTTGTGACTGGAAAAGATGTACAATTCAATATCCTGATCATGGGGCAAGGATGACTGAAATTTGATTCATTATGAGGTGGGCAGTTCTACTGATAGAACATAAATGTCTGAAAATCTAAGATTTCTGTGTAAGTTGCTAGAGAGTTGTGAGACATTTTTGATTACAGATCTTTCTTGGCTTTTGCTGTTGGATGGCAAGAACATGGGACCACAGTTGTCTAGAATATATTCTGTGAAAGGTTTGCTATGTCTTATTATAGATTGTAAGAAGAGTTTGATATTGTTGCTTTTAAAATGGGGAATGCTGTTGCAACAGTGCAGAATTTCAGATTGAATAGTGTATAAACTTTCACACTAAAATAGGTTTGTTATTCCAGATGAAGGAATTATTTTTTATTTTGTAGCGCTTAACTTCCCCAGTGTACTAAAGGCTTGCTATCACATATACCTTTTTGTCCACAGGTGATTATTGCTGTGGGCTGAGCTCAGAATGGCGGTAGTCATCCGTTTACAGGGGCTTCCTGTTGTTGCGGGTTCTGCAGATATTCGCCGCTTCTTCTCAGGATTGAATATTCCTGATGGAGGTGTACATATCATTGGAGGAGAAAAGGGGGAAGCTTTCATTATATTTGCAACAGACGAAGATGCACGACAAGCAATGAGCTATTCTGGAGGATTTATCAAGGATTCACGTATAGAGTTCTTTCTTAGCAGCAAGACAGAAATGCAGACTATAATAGAAATTAGTAGGAGAAGACGGGCAGGTTCCATTAACTCAGGCGCATCTGGAATTGGCAATCTTTCAAATTTAGTTGCAGCCATTAATAAAGGAATGCATCAATCTAGCTGTAGTTCCATGGATCCGTTGGGGAATGAGTTCCGTTCAAATGGATCTCGAAACAGTGATACAGATATGTTGGAACCAAACTATCATCAGCCATTTCCAAGTGTGTACCTATTTATACGTGGTATGCCTTATTCTGCAACAGAAGATGATGTGCGCAATTTCTTCTCTGGATTGCAAGTGGAGGGAATAGCCATGAGAAAAATTAATGGTAAAAATAATGGAGACGCCGTGGTAAAATTTGCAACATTAAGCGATGCCACGGAAGGGCTTCAACGTGATCGAGAGTATATGGGTTCAAGATTTATTATCGTACGAACCTCTGGTAAAGGAACATGGATTAAGTTTGGTGGAAAGATTGGCAGTCCTGTCAATACCAAACATTTCAGTCATCATTTGAATAAGGAAACATTTTCTTCAAGCAGAGAGCATTCACGAAGAGAGCCAGACTATTTGTCCCCAAGAAAACGCACCTGTTCAAGGTCTCCAGAGAGGGTTATGGCACGCACTCGTTCAAGGTCTCCTGCAGGGAGGATTACATCACGTGCCCATTCAAGGTCTCCTGTGGGGAGGGGTTTGTCACGTGCCCATTCAAGGTCTCCAGGGAGGGTTAAGGCACACCATCGGTCAAGGTCACCACGGAGGGTAAGGACACGCACCCGGTCAAGGTCACCACGGAGGGTAAGGACACACACCCGGTCAAGGTCACCACCACAGAGGGTTATGGCACACACCCAGTCAAGGTCACCACCACGGAGGATTGTGGCATGCACCCGGTCAAGGTCTCCACAACAGAGGTTTACGACACAGTCTCGTTCTCAACACAGAGAATATTATATACTCATTAAAAATATCCCACCTACTGTTGAGAAGAAAGATTTGATAAAGTTCTTTGGGCATCCAGGTGTGACTGCCAGTCCTATTATATTTTTAAAGCCAGAAGGTGAAGCAAAGACGAAAGATGCAATTCTGCTGTGTGACACATTGAAGGTGTATGAGTTTGTATTGACCTTTCACAAGGATAAATTGCTTGGCCAGCCGATTTTCATCTTTCCCATTTCAAAAGAAAAGCTGTTGTTCTTAACTGGATCTTCTGAAGCAAAAATACAACCAGAAAGACAGCACCATGCAAATGAAAGAAGTGATAGAGATGAATATTCTGGCTTAAAGACCTGCGTATATGTGAGAAACTTTCCATTTGATGTGACAAATGTTGAAGTACAGAAGTTCTTTGCAGGATTTAATATTGATAACAGTGACATTTATTTGCTTTATGATGACAAAGGAATTGGACTTGGGGAAGCATTGGTCAACTTCAGAACTGAAGAACAAGCCCGCAAAGCTGAAAGCTTAAATCGCCGGCGGTTTTTGGGAACAGAGGTACTCCTAAGATGCATTTCTGAGGAACAAATGCAAGAGTTTGGTATTAATATTTCATCAACATCAAATGAAAAGATACAGGCTCTCCATACATATGAAAGAAGTGAACATTTTTACCCCAGTGGTTCACAAGGATCCTCTTTGCATGGGAACTTAAAGCACCTGTCTAATTATAGACACCCATCTGATGATTTTATCTGCTCATCTGATCTTTTTAGAGGGCCTCCTGGTCAAGAAGGGAACTTTAGGCCTGACTATAATTCTAGTGGTGCCTCTGATCGTGTCACATTGATTAAATTAAAGAATTTACCGTTTCAAGCTTCTCCTAATGAAATTCTGGATTTCTTCCACGGTTATAAAATCATACCAGAATCTCTTTCTATTCTGCGCAATGAATATGGAATGTCTTCTGGTGAAGCTATTCTTGCCATGATGAATTATAATGAGGCAGTGGCTGCTATTAATGAATTAAATGACAGGCCAATTGGCAATCGCAAAGTTAGTTTAACTTTTGGGTAGATGTGAAAATGCCTAGGAGGCAAAGTGAAGATGTTTGCAGTATTAATAGAATAAAACTAGATTTGTGTTTTTGTTATTTGGAAAGTGATGACAAAACATCCATCTATTTGTAAATAGTTAATTGCTTTAAAATGAAAGCTGTTTGATGCAGTGCAGTTGCATCTGTTAGAAAGCATAGGTTGTTAGTTACTTTTGAATATAAATAAGTTGTATGCAAGTTTTGGATTCTTGTCTGTAACATTCAATGGCATATTGAATGTTTTTTTATTAATTTCAGCTTAGCATTTCTTTTAAAATAAATGTACCTAAATGAAATATGTGGATGGCTAATTTGTATATTGCTTTTTTACACCCATTAGCATATGACAGCCCTAATAAGAACCAGTCTTGTAGTTTGGCAGTGTCTTCCTCTATAAATTGTACAAATTATAGGCTATACAGGAAATATATTGGTACTACTAGAAGATAGTCGAATCTTTTGAAGTTCTAGGGCTGTTGGTTAAACAACCCAAGATGCATATTTTCATGTCCACTTGGCTTTTCCCAAATTTTTGAATAATGGTACAGTGGTAACCTCGGGTTACATACGCTTCAGGTTACAGACGCTTCAGGTTGCTGACTCCGCTAACCCAGAAGTATTACCTCGGGTTAAGAACTTTGCTTCAGGATGAGAACAGAAATCATGCTCTGGTGGCAGTGGGAGGCCCCATTAGCTAAAGTGCTGCTTCAGGTTAAGAACAGTTTCAGGTTAAGAACGGACCTCCGGAACAAATTAAGTTCTTAAACTGAGGTACCACTGTAATTGGGTGTCCTCATACTACTGATTTATGGAGTTTTAAAAAAAAAATCCAGGGAAGAAGAAATGGTCCGTTGAATGAAAAGGCTGCTTGGATGAATATGTAAAAGCAAGAGTTTAAAGGGAAGTTGTATTATCCCCAAACTTCAACTCCCATGATGTTGGTATCAGCGAGCTTCCTGATTGATTTTTTTGAAAAAAGGAAATGTAGCCATTTTCTATTCCATATCTCTCTGCACAACACTTTTGTTTGGGTCTTCTTCAAACTGCAGTCTTTTGTGATATTTAGTGCAGACTACTTTCAACTGCACACCTACAATGAAAATTGAGGAAGCACTACTAGATGGAGTTTTTCAAGGTTATAATGCATTTTCAATATTAAAATGCAGGGGTCATCAATCTGACATTTGCAAAGGATTGTGTGTGTCTCCGGGCAAGTGTCCCCCAGAGTCTTAGCTTTCATTTTCAGAAAAAAGCAGGTCTCTAGCCCTCCCAGAAAGAAAGTTATGTGGCAGAATGTACAGTACCTTCTAAATTACCTTGAGGTAATTTTAGTATTACCTCAAGGTAATTTACCTCTGTTTTAATATTTAAACTTTTTATGTTTTAAAGTATGGTTGTGAATTTTCCTTGATTTCCTCATTTTATATTTTTGTAAACCACTTTGAGATTTGTTTTTTAATCAAGCAGTGTATAAATTTTATGAAATAAATAAGTGATTTCTGTGAGATGAGAGTGAGTGTGGTGTGGCCACCTTGTATAGTTTTCTTGGTATTGAGCTGTGCTCCCTATTAGACAGCAACAACATCAGTGTATATTCAGTATTGTGGTGATCTTCACAATCAGGACCAGCAGGGCATAGCTGACTTCTTGTGGTAAGCCTAAGGTTGATGGGGTTTCTAGTCTAATTTTGTGTTATGCCATGTCCCCAATGGCAGCCATTTTGTGACTGGTTCCCACAGCACACTCTCAAAATTCAAAATGTGTTCACTGGTATGAAAAGCTTGGCAAACCTCTGGCGAATTGCTATTGTGCTGGTTTATTCCTCTCTTTGGATATTTGCCAATTTCTGCACTATTTGTGATGTTGTATTGACTAAAGGTAAAGGTAAAGGTACCCCTGCCCGTACGGGCCAGTCTTGACAGACTCTGGGGTTGTGCGCCCATCTCACTTAAGAGGCCAGGGGCCAGCGCTGTCCGGAGACACTTCCGGGTCACGTGGCCAGCGTGACATCGCTGCTCTGGCCAGAGCCAGAGCCGCACATGGAAACGCCGTTTACCTTCCCGCTGGTAAGCGGTCCCTATTTATCTACTTGCACCCGGAGGTGCTTTCGAACTGCTAGGTTGGCAGGCGCTGGGACCGAGCAGCGGGAGCGCACCCCGCCGCAGGGATTCGAACCGCCGACCTTTCGATCGGCAAGCCCTAGGCGCTGAGGCTTTAACCCACAGCGCCACCTGCGTCCCGTTGTATTGACTAGCCGGTAGCAAATCCCTATGTACTTTGTAAAACCGGTTGGACTCTTAACTCCTATCAGCCTCAGCCTGTATGGCTAAAGTTAAGGGTTGGTTGTAGTTCAACATCATCTAGAAGGCCCTTCTTTGCTTTTTTATATTGCATGCCATTGTTTTGGTTTGTTTTTCTTTAGACAACCATTTTCTTCAGACAACTCATCTTATTTCACATTGAAGCCACCATGGGGATGGATGCTTGAAAAGCTGGTGAATTACACATCACATACAAATTTTGACAGTATTCAACATTTGGGGGCCAGAGGACACCTTTAAATTTTTACCTAGTAAGAGATTTTTTAAAAACACACAAACTATTAAAGTATATTGGTTCTGGCTATGTTAATCTAAATTCCCCTTGGGCTATCCAGGAACAGTACCCCCAGAATGCCTAGGTGTAAGTGGGCTGCTACTAATGGAACAGGTATAATCTATAATCTCATAGTTCTAACATGCAGATTCCAATTTCATGCATGTATTAGGTTTGATTACATTACATCTAAGAAAGCAGTGTTTGGAAGTTTGAACTATGAGAGTGTTAGCCTTTCCATCAGGTCAAGGACAATTTGGAGCAGAAGCCTTACTCTTGGGGTCCAGCTGACCCTTGCAGTGCTTTGTAGGGGTGTGTGTGTGTATAAGTAAAACTTGGAAAAGAATGGAACCTAATTAATTTTACTTACCCATTCAGTAAGAGCAAAATAGACTTGATAACTTCACTTAGTGTGGGGTTTTTGTTTTAAATTGAAAGGGGTAGGGGGAAGATAGATCACTTCAAGACAACTGAACACATTAACTGTTGAGGATGGAGTATAAATTGCTTCGTTTGTTCAAAAAATATTTCTAATGGTTGTTAAGGGTGTACAGCAACCCCAGTGGTTTTGGAGGGTTAACAATCGTCCCTACACTCCACTGTAATACACTACATAACCATAGTATGCTACGAATGAGTGAGAGGTGAGTATTGCTGCTTGGTTGTCCTGCATATGACTGAGATGGTTGTAATGTTCACTATGGTTCCTTTACAGGCGAGTTTTACATTTGGCACCTTCAGAAAAGTCTTCCAGCTTTACCCTCTTAATTGTATCATTCCAAGTCCATCTCTGTTCTGCAGGCTACAGTTAAGAATTACTGACAGAAGAAAAATGCTATTTTGTGAAAAATACAAGTATTTATTTATTGTAATTATTCCCAGTGGCTTAGATAATGCCATAATATAGTTGTATTTAAAGTCAATGACAGAACTGAAATTCATGCAGAAAGACTAGACTTTATAATACTGATAATAAAAAATTAATGTAGAAATGCTGCTATGAAGAAAAATCGGCAGGTGTGGGGAAATTTTGGCCTTTGAGACATTGCTGAACTGCAGTTCCCACCAGCCCTAGCAAGCGTAGCCAGTAGAAGCAACATTTGGAAGGCCAAGGTTCCTCACACCTGAAATAAAAAGAAAATAAATCACCCCAAATAATCAGCTGACTTGCATTTTGTATCCCTATAGCAATTACAAGGAAAATAAAATTAAATGTAAATTAGAAGTTCTGTAATACTGAAGGCACTTTCACAAAGAATACTGAAGCAGCTTAACTGCTGCATTGATGCAGATTTTATGCCATCATCTGTATCGATGCAGCAATAACTAAATTAAAGATTATGGGGCAGGATGTTAGGAAAAACCTCAAGTAAGAATAGGCACATAAACCTGTATGCTAGCCACCCAATTTAACACTCCATGAATATGGTAAGTCGGAGAATGAAAATTTTGGAATGTTCTGTGACACCTTTATGAGAACACTAGATTATAAAGTGAACTGAACAAATCAGTGCTGTCTATTTTCACCAGCTGCTTAATTTGCTTCCATGCTTTAGCATATACCGGGAAACGGAAGAGTAACTTGGTTGCTAGGGATTGGGGCTATCTTTTCTAAGAAGGTAGTTTATGAAAAGTCAAAATGTATTCTGAAATAGAATCATAGAATTGAAAGGAACCCTGAGGATCATCTAGTCCAACCCCCGGCAGTACAGGAATATGCAGCTTTCCCATATGGGGATAGAACCTGCAACTTCGGCGTTATGAGCACCATGCTCTAACCAATTGAGCTATCCAGGTCTTCCATAATTATGGAACTCTGAATCCCTTGAAACACAACTAAACTCACTGACACAACTTTAATATTGCTGAATCTACTTTTAGTGGACCATTAAATTTCATACCATTAAAAAAATCATAATTGTCAGGTAACAGTGTTCAGTTCTTTCTTTACTGTAGTTTAAAGTCTTAATTGTGTCCATCACCGAGCAGCAACACAATGAAAAATAACAATTTGCAGGGGAAACGCTTTCTAGTCTCAAAGGTGCTCTCTTCCTTGGTGGTTTTAATGCTAATCTTCATATTCATCCTCATTGTCATACTCTTCATCTTCCTCCTCCTTTTTCAGTGGATTTCTGGAAATCTGCTACACAGAATATGACAAATCAGAATTTTAAAATTCAGTATAAAATATCAGTATAAAATTCAGGATATTCAGTATCTTGTTTTTAAAAATATATTTTTGTATACAGTATGGGTGTATGCTTGCCAGGTGATCATATAAGGCTCAAACAGGATCCAGTAGGTGTGGAGTAACATGCAGGTGAGCTTTTCTGTAAAAGTCTAACCGAAGGCAGGCCAACTTTCATACCAAATGAGCAAGAGTAATTTGATACAGACCCTGCAGGCCGCACACTGCCTTGGCACGCGTGTGTGGGGTGGGAGCGAGCTTTATATTTTGACTCCCCCGCCAGCTTCCATGCTGCTTTCCTAAAGCTGGGTAAGCGAGACACTGGCCTTTGGGAAGGTGGTGTGAGAGGTGGGTGGATGGGGTCAAAAGTTGCTGGTCTAAACAGCTCCTCCCTTGGCTGCCCTGCTTTGTTGCAGTACCATAGACCTTTGGTTGAACAAATGTTAGCACCAGGAATTGCTTGCATAGTGAGTAAAAGTAGCAGTGACAAAAATTCAGGAGGGAAGAAAGAAAGGAAGGTCTTCCTACTCTGAGGAGAAAGGGTCAGAGAAGATGTTGATGGAAATCAAAAAGTGAGGAAATTTAATTCATTAATTTAATAATATTTCACGGAATGTAGCTAAGGAAAGCATTCAAGCTTTCTAACCAACCTGAACTATTCCAGGACAAGATTTGGATGAAGCAGTCCTCTGGAGGGGAGACTCTGAATTTGCACGGACAATATCCAAACGAGACTGATGTTCTGTTTGATAAAGCGAACTCCGAAACATCTGTTAAATAAATGTTGGTGTTCAGAATACACAGGAGACCAGGGGTTTTCAAATCTACCTGCTGTGAACCTTTTCTATATCAGTTTGTTACCCAAGGAAACAAACGTGGGTGCATGTCTGGCCCACAGCCTCAGCACCTTGCAAATGATTCTGAAGCGTGCTGTCTAAGAGTATACATAGTTCATATGGGACACTGGCCAGTCCTGTTAAGCTTTGCAGTTTGTCCAATTATAAAGCTCCTCAAGAACCAGGTATGGTGCAGCACGGGTGCCTAGAGCAGAGGCCTGATCCGGCAGACAAGAAAATTTTTCTGTCCTCCGCAAGATGCTGATTGTGGCGGCAGCAATTTTTATTTATTAAAAGAATAAAAGATTCAGCATGTGGGAGGCAGTGGATGGTGCCCAGTGCCCTAATGGGGATGCAGATTACTCCTTGGTCATCCGATCAATCATTTGATAAGAAAAGGGGGTAATAAGCCCTCTCCTCACCTCATCTGCATGAATTAGTGGCTGTGTGTATCTGCAAGAGTGTGACGGGGCCAAACTCACATGTAGCTTCCAGAGGGTTGGCCAAGGATGACTGCAGCTTGGAGCCAAAAAATGGTTAGCTTGCCCTGCTGTATAGAGCCCACAGGATTTTTCTAGCATACATTCAAACTAGAAAACAGGTGTGCTACTGCCTTATGGCTAACAGATACTGGCATAAATTGTAGTAGTTCTACTTAGCTTGCTGGAGTGGATGTCTGAGGCAAGGTTGCAGGGATAAAATACAGCTAAATGTTGTTTGCCTCTACAGCTCCAAACTTGTCTTCATTTTTTCTTTTTTGAACTATGCCTTAGCATGAAGTGAAATGGTAGCCTAAGGGAGAATAGACCAAGCCTTGCAGCTGATCACTACAGGGGCTGGCATGTGAGATTTCCCTTTAGAAATATTCCACCTTAATAAGTTAAGATCTAAAATTGCTCTTAAATCTTGTCACTAGCACAGGATTCATTTGGTTCATTATGGCTGAACACATTGTTAAGGATTTTCAGTTATCTGAAGTTCACTGAAGCGTTGCCAGTGGCACAAGGACTAGATTTTTATTTTTATTTTAATGAAAGTTATACATTGCTTGATTGTAAAAACCTCAAAGCGATTTACAAAAGATAAAATTGTGAAATCAATAAAAAATTACCCTACTTTAAAACATAAAAAGTTAAAATACTAAAACACATTAAAAATTTTAAGCATCTGGGCAAGTTTGTCTAAACGAATGTTTTTATCAGGTGCCAAAAAGAGTACAGTGAAGGCACTGCCACACTATGTGCCAATTCCACTGATCTAAGAGGTCAAATGGGTGCATATTGGGTAAGGTGCTCTTAAAGGTAAACTGGTCCAAAGATATGCCTCAATAACATTAAATATTGTGTAAATTGTGTAGGGAAAACAAAAACGCAACAACCCTGCACAGCAGTACATTAGAAGTTCACGTTTCTTACCTCTAGGTCTTCATTCTCATCAATATTTTGTATAGTTTGGTAGGCAGCAGTGTAAATTTCTAAGGCTTTCCCATGGAATAGCATTTCAATTGTTACAAATTCTGAAAAGATATTCTAAAAACAAATGAAGGGAGAAAGTGTTACAGTAACTGCTCTTTATTTATAATAAAGGCAGACTAACTGGGCTGTCACTGAAGACTGGTAGCCTGATAAACTCTATATAAAAAGAATATGGATCATTACATAGCAGCCCTTTGTGGTTGTAATGGCAGCCTCTCGTAGGCCGAGGCTTTTCTTGTATTGGCCTATATGAGGTCAACGAAGTCCCAGCTAACTTCTGCATAGAGCCAAGTACTTTGTCTTTAGATACTTTTACCTCACCCCACCCCTTGCCATTCTGGCTAGAAGCCTTCCACTGTTTTAGCATTTCCCACCTGAACCTAGCTGCACTTTCCCTTCTGCTGTTCAGGGAGCTGCTGCATGGTAAGAATTACTTACCTGTTTAATCACCCACAACGTTACTTGTTCCTTACAATTAATAAACAGCATGTTAGTGCTAGGAACCTGACCAAATTCTTAACTAAACAAGAAGTACACTGCTCTGGTCCCTCGATTTTTTAAGTTCTGTACAAGACTGGAACAGCTTTTCCTATTTTTATAACAAGTAGAAACTAGCTGTGAGTGGGCTGTGATACTACACTGCAGCATGTATTATCTAAAAATACAATTTTTACAGTTTTTACACTTTCCTTTAGCATTCTAGTACAAGCTGACACCTCATTTTACCCACCAGCTGGGGCAAACTAGTACCCCACTGGGGTTCCTGTGAATTCCAGCAGCTGCTTGAAATATTTCTTAAATTTAAAATTAGCCAATATGAGCTACTTCATAGTTCTCCACAGTTATGGGGTCAGTCCTGTGATGTTTCATCATCATTTCCATTTCTGAAACTAAACAATCAGAGGTCTCAATTTATCTCTATTGAAATGAATGGGAAAGTAAATCTGCCAAAGGCCTAAGCTAAACGAGTCCATTCTATCCCCAGCAATGTCTCAAAATTGGGTAGTTGAAAAAAGTTAGCATTTTGCTTGTAACTGTAATTCCATTTTTTGTAAGTATACCACTTCAAGAGCAGCGGAGTGAATTTTCTGTTTAGTTTATTTTTTTGTACATTCCTCCGTGTGCAAGCACACACAAAACCCTTAAAAAGCACCACAGCAGTCTATTGACTCCTGGAGTAAATTTTGCACTAGGGAGTTAATTCTGCTTCAGATTCTGCTTCAGATTGGCATTATCTTGACACAGGAGTAAACACTCTTATAAGTGCAAACTTGCAACACTAGTTTCTTATTTGTAATGGGTTGTCTTCAACATTGTGCAAGCAGACTTGTGGAACGGGACTTACCCTTCTCTTCCCCCCCTGCAGCCCCCAAACCTGCTCCTGAGGATATGCTATATTCCTTCTGTTATATACTATCTGTTATATACTATATAGACATTTTTGGGCTTCTTTTTTGTACTGCTTTCTTCTCTAGTGCTATCTTCCTGATAGCACAAGGAAGATTGTCTACTTGGTGGTTTATAGCTTTGCTCCAATTGTGTCACAAAAGAAATAATGCTCTCTGTACATTTTTTTTAAGGGAACAACATGGGGTCCAATGTACCCCAATAGTTTGTGTGCTTTATTGATATACCAATGAAAACTTTAAAATGAGATATAAAGTAAATTTTATTATGTGAAACAAGTCATTTTGAAATTATAATTGTATTTATTTCTAGCTAGGACAAGGGGACCCATTGGTCCCCAATAGCAGATTAATGTTTGTTAAAATAAATGGTGAAGGAATATTAAATAGACACTCTAAATGGCTGTTTCCCTGAGCCATTTTTTAGTTTGTTGATTTATATTAGAGTATACACACTCACTCACACACCTTTATATCTCTTATTTTTTGTTTTTCAAAGTTGTCAATGGTTTCTTCCAAGTACCGACTTGTCCGTGTGGCATCCAATGAAGCTCTTTGTAATTCACTTTCAGCCTTTAAATATAAATGATAAATAGATGTTATTCCTATAATTTTGAACAGACACTATTAATTAGAATGCCCTGGAAATATGAACCACTATAGTGGTAGCTCTCAGAACAAAGCTATTAATCTGTGTACCACTGTATTTCATAAGAAGAGCTCCCCTGGATCAGACCATAGCCCAGTCCCTGTTCTAGTCCAGTCTCCTGTTCTCAGTGACCAACCAAATGCCCATTGAAGGCCTGCAAAGAGGATATGAGCAGGACAGCACTCTTTGTACTTGGGCTCCCTAGCAACTGGTATTCAGAGAAACATTACCTCCGATACTGGACATCACAGCTAGCCTTATCCTCCATGAATTTGTGTAAACCCCTTGTAAAGCTGGCTGGGTTGGTGTCTGTTGCAACAGCTTGTGATAGCAAATTCCATGGTTAAATTATGTGCTGTATGAAGAAATACTTCCCCTTGTTTTTCTTTAATCTTCCTCCATTCAGCTTTATTGGATGACCCTGGGTTCTAGTACTGAGAGGAGAAAACCATCTCCATCTACTTTTTTCCACATCATCACCATCATATCTATTTATATACCTCATGCATGACTGTATACACATTGGTCATGCCAATTCACTGCCTTGATTTTCTTCATTCTAAAGACGCACATTTGCAACCTTTCCTCATAGGGAGTTATTTCAGCCCAATGACTATTTGGCTTAGTTTTTCTGAACTTTTAAGGTTCTAAAATACCCTAATTGAGAGGAGGTGATCAGAACTGTATACATGATCCCCAAGTGCAGTTGCACCATATATTTGTTTAATGTCATTCTGATACAGTGGTGCCCCGCAAGACGAACGCCTCGCAAGACGGAAAACCCGCTAGACGAAAGGGTTTTCCGTTTTGGAGGTGCTTCGCAAAACGAATTTCCCTATGGGCTTGCTTCGCAAGACGAAAATGTCTTGCGAGTTCCTGCGGGTTCACCCCCCCTTTTTCTAAGCCCTAAGCCGCTTATCAGCTGATCCGCTAAAAGCCGCTAAACCGCTAATAGCGCTAATCCGCTAAGCTGTCAATGGGCTTGCTTCGCAAGACGAAAAAACCGCTATACGAAGAGCCTCACGGAACGGATTAATTGCGTCTTGCGAGGCACCACTGTATTAGCAGTTTTATTTTCAAACCCTTTCCTAATGATCCCTAACAGGAAACTCGCCCTTTTCACAGTTCTGAGTTATCGAAGATCTCTTTATTGATCAGTAACTGTCAGTTCAGACCTCCAAAGCAGATAATGCGTTACACTGCATCACAGCTACCATTTCCACGGTTTGGAAAATAACTGGTCTTATGGCTCACATGCAAAAATGCTGCTAATACCAATAAAGGATTATTATTTTTAAAAATTGCTTTAAGATGATCATAAACTCTGGGTGGAATACAACTTGGGGTTACAGTGCTGATGGAAGACATCCAACAATTGGAACAGTTAAACAGTTTGAAATCATTTCTCTTTACAGCCCCTGCAAATCTCCAAAGGCTTGGAGTCTGAAGGAGATTTTGTGGTACAAAAGGGGGAGGAGGAATCTCCAGAAATTGATTCCCTCCCCTTCTGATGGATGTCTTTCATCAGTGGAATAACACCAATTGTAGTCTGCCCTCTATGTAAGGCAATAGTGTGGGAAATGCTGTAGCGATCAAAGTAATGGTAAAGGTTTCTGTTGAGTGAATGAACAACTTTAAAAAGCACCTAACCAAGTCTGAGCTGAATTTCAGGGCACTTTAACCTGGTACTGTCTCAAAGACCTTTGCTATACTACAGTCTCCTGCTCCAGAAAGGAAGTTAACGTCTCTTATAATTGAATTTCTAGCATTTTTGCCTTTCTCTAAGAATTTTTTTGAAGCCAAAACAAGCTGACCACCACATGCATGTTTTTTTTAAGCAATAGAATAATGTAATAAACATTACATTATACTACTTCATCTACTTTTTCAAGCTGCTATTTTACCAGAAAAGAACATGATTTGTCAAACTCAGAGCCTTGGAGCAGCTGATGACATCTGGTGTTTATTGGCTTCACCATGATTGTAAAAAAGATACAGTAACTTGTACAGCTGGGATGCTGATATACAAATAACTGATGAAACATAATTATCAATAGTAGAATTTAATCTGATATTTCATCCAAAAAAGAAGACCTACCTGTGACTGAAGTTTGCAGTAAATGAAATATTTGAAGTTATGGAAAGTGCTAACACCGTGGTATTCTACAGACATAAAAGCATATTTATATACAAATAACTCAGTTAGCTCCCAGTGTCTCTTAGGCATTGAAATGAATTTATGATGGATTTTAAAAAAGAAAATCTAGAACCTATAACAAAACAGGGAGCTAAGAAAGAAGATTATCTTCCTCTCAGGAGCTTCATTGGTAGACAACTCCTTTTTAATAATGTTATCTGCTGATGTTGCTATTAATCAGCCAGAATACTTTAGGGCAGAGGTTTGCAACCTTTTTGAGTCCACGGCTCCCTTGACCAACTAAATTCTTTCTGCAGCTCCCCTGTGGAGCCCAGGAGTCCAGTTATGTCACCCCTTGCCTGCAGAGCTGGCAGCCTCTCACCCCTTTTCAAACACCCTCCCTTGCGGGGTGTTCCCTTGGCCTCCTCTCCCCTCTTACTGGAACCCCTCCGGGCAGTCAGTGCTGCCACCCCTGGTCTCTAAGCTGCACCCTCCTGCCCCAAAGACAGCTGCCTCCTCACACTGCCTCACAGGGGCCTGGGAAAAGGATGCCCCCAATCTTAGTAGCCCAACAGAGACTGGTCAAAGGTGAACATGAGGCTATCACCTTACCTTAGGAGGCAGCAGTGGATGCTGCTGGGCCTGCATGGCAGAAGGGCTCCCCTTCAGCACCAGTCACTCAGCTCCCAGGCAGGCCATGCACACAGCAAGCACAAGAAAGGCCAGTGCCAGCCTGCCCAGTCTTCCACTTGTCTGCCCATTCCCAACAGCAAGGACTGTCGGACTGGCTGGCTCAGCTCCCTTGCTTACTCCAAGGCTGCCTCAGCTCCTGGCAACTAGCATCCCTGGCCAGCCCCAGAGACACTATTCGCTTGGGGAGTTTGTAGCCAGGGCCACTGCAACAAACAGCTGTGCAAGCCTTTAGGAAGCAGAGATGTGAGAGGGCATCAGAAGGAGGGAAGGAAAGAGGGATAGAGGCCAGCGTTGCCTGCCGCACCCCTGACCATCGTTCAAGGTAAAACCACTGCTCTAGGGACATACTAGGTGGAAGAAATTCCACTGGAGAGGCATATCTCTCACATAAATTTTGCAACAGTCATCTAGTAAAGCACATATTTGAAAGCTGCTGAACACTTGTTTGCAAAGGATACAATAATGTGCCGGTCTGATGGATTTCGTTGACGCGTCTTTTCAAGCTGAGAGAGCTGTTTCGCTTCTCGATTCTTTGCTGATAAAGTTGCTTTGAGATCCTCCTGAAATCATATATAGGGACACACTCAAAGTCTAGAAGATTTTACAGAAAAGATTTCTGTTCATTTGAGTTCCTGATAACTAGCCTTCAAGTCAAAGCAGTTTTACCACACTAGCTATTCATTTTGTGCAATACCAGGTCTTGGAAGTTAAGACTACTAATCGAGATGGGATTATGAACTGGAAACTGCTTTTAATGACAGGGCTGGTGTTGTGCTTTTATTGAAATGATCTGTATGCTACTAGATTACATATATAGTTTTGATTCTATTAATGTTGGTTTTTTAAATGATTTTTTTCTGTCCTTAGAAATTCCTATTTTATTTATAAGCCGTCTTGTGCCCCTGTTGGGTAGTAAAGCAGGATACAAATGAATACATAATAAAAATAATCAGAGATGGGATTTTCTAAAGAAAAGGTTCTCTAATCTTCAAGAAATGCTGTGGGTATCCATGTAATACTAGGATTAATACAAGACAATCAGATATCACATGACAAAGTTCAATATACACAGAATATATGCAATTGCCAAATAAAAGATAATAAAGTAAAAGAAAACAAGAAAAAAAAACTTGATTCTTCTTATAACTGGCAACGAAAAGTTGAAAACAGAACTCCCATTTCCCCCCATTCTTAATGGCAATATTTGCACTATCTTTCCATAAAATATCATCTTAAATGCATGGGAGGCAATCCTAAATAGGTGGTAATTTCCCACTTCCAAGCCTATAGCTTTTCAATATTTCCTATGGATACACTTCTAATGAGGGATTTGTGTGCTCTTTCCCATGTCTCCATGGTTTCTTCCTGAAATTGCTGCAGCCAATTAGAAAAAGAGATACAAAGCAAAAAACTGATTTGTACGATCTCTCTTGTTCCCTAATTTATCTGCTTTTTCTTGCTCTTTGATTTGTCTGATCTCATTCCCCCTCCCTCTCTCCATGGTTTCTGCCCCAAAAATGGGAACGGCTGAGTAGCAAACCCCCAAATATGAGTAAGGAAGTCAGCTGCTGTTCAGATAAGTGTATCTGCCAAGCATATAGCAAGGTTTGGGCATAAGTGTGGATAAGTGAATTTTGGTATAAAGAACATCCAGATAGCGGGACCTGTGTGTATTCTGAATTTCAGTCTCATAAGCGCAAGAGCTGCCTCTGTGGTGGTGCATTTTGAATAGGATTCTGAAACTGCATTAGTTCAGAATGTAGTTGCTAGATTACTAACTGATTCACACCATTCTTGTGCTGTCCTAAAAGCATGACATGAGGTCAACAGAACAGCCTTTTCCTGCTGTGGTTTCCAATCAATATTAAGAAGCATACTGTGTTTGATCCTTCGGGTAGCATAGCCATTGACAACCATATCCTCCATGAAGCTGTCTAATTCTACTTCACTGGATGACCTTAGGTTCTAGTGTTATGTTAAGTTTAATTATTGATATGACATTTTCTTGCTGAATTTACCAACAATTGATTACTGAAATACTAATTTATGAGATCAGAAGCATCAGTTGAACTTGCTTAGTTATTTACCTTCCTTGAAAAGAAAATAAACATGCAATGGAAAACAAAATCCATCACCTACTCTCTTAAGTTTTATGATGGTCCCATAACATTTCAGAGGTTCAACAACTTTTGCTTCAAGTCTTTCTACCTGTAAAGAGGAGCAATGAAGTATTATTTTAACTTTAAATTTTGGCTATCAGTCTTAAAACTAGTTTTGAGGAAATTCAAACACACAACTAAGGAAGAGGAAAAACATACTATAGTTCTACAGTAAGAAAATTCAGTTTTCTTTTTAGTATCTCACAAATTACACCTGCATTTTTACTTTAAAATACAGTTGATTAATTATCTGCCTTTTAGCTGAAAGAATAAATTGAAATACAAATGACATCTCTCAAAACACTCACTACACTTGTTTTTTTGAAATATTGAAAAAAATAAGCAGGGTAGGAAAGAAAACATTTAATACTGTTCCCCTCATTCCCATTTACAGTAATAAAGCAGGACCAAAGTAAACACAGGTAAATAAATGTGTCATTAAATTTCAGCACCATCTGGTAAAATTTGCCCCCATCATCTGAAGATTTAGTTATTCAATTTGATTAAAGTTTCTAAATGAGTTTTTTTTCAAACACGGGGTATTTCTGCAAGGAACGGTTTGCTGGATGATACGAGGGGGGAAAGCAGAAAATGGCATGGCGATTTGTGTAACTATTAAACATGACCATTTTGAGAAATGCAAGACAGCAAGGTTGTCTCCATCCACCTTCATAGACTAGCTGCAATTTGGATCTTCTACCACAGTGGCTATTATGTGAAATCATGATGTGACACATGCTATCTGAACGCTTGTCTCTTTTTGTGTTTATTAGATTTGAAGCCAATAAGGCAGGCACTTTTCTTGCTCTTTTGCTTAGTAGTGTTATAAGAACCTTATAAATTACGATGATCAAAAATAAAACAGGAAGAAACGGCTGTCATGAGACTAGCATTAGATCTATGCAAGATATTAACATTTATTATTTTGATTACTGGAAACATTTCCAAGTCATGTCAGCTTTGCAATCTGTCTTTGCCTTTCCAAGCCTAAGAACCCAACTAGCAACTGTATCATTCTTTAAGGGGAAAATGTGCAGGGTGTGCACTCATCTCAACCGTGTTGAACACAGGTCAGAGTTCAGAAAAGAGCACATAAGAACAGAATAATCATTTTAAAATGGCAAGATGGAAGAGCAGTGGTGTAACGGGGGGGGGGGGGGGAGGAAGCAGCAATGGGGAAAAGAGCAGTATCAGCTTAGTATGCAGAACCTGTTTTTGAGCCTACACCTGACAATGCCTTTTTTTCCAAAAGTTTTTTACCATCATGGCAGGAGTTTATTTTATTTAAAATACTTATATACCACAATTCATGAAAATAGATTCAAGGTGGTCATGAGTACATTGCAGCTACAGTTTCAAAAATGGCCATGGTCATTTGCAAGGGGTAGTAGTGCTAATTCCCCAGTGTTTATATTGTTAGCTGATCAGTGGATTCTGTGGTTTCCTTGGGCTGCATCAGAGCAAGAAAAGATGCACTTGAATCCCCATGAAATCAATGTGAAAAAGTTAAGACTAACTTGTCTCATAGGACCTTAGCACAACTAACATACTCTGGATCCAACCTCTTATTCTTACGTGCATAAAGTCAAGTGCAAATAAAAGTAATAGCTTATAATTTAAAATACAAACTTTCCACCATGAAGTGCATTGTATACCTCTGCGTGGCGATAATCTTGAAGTTTGGAAAACTCATTTGCAAAGTTTTTCAATCCATTCCTTAAACTTGGTGTTTCTGTAGCTGCATAAGCATGAATCTCATTTACTAGAAGATCTGCTTTGTCTCGCAGTCTGGCAGTTTTTCGTACATATGCTGCAAATATTTGGCACAATTCACCAAAATGTTTTTCCACTTTTGACACAGATTCTCGTACTTGACGAGTCTGGTTGTCCCTAGACAAAGAAGTTAAAGCATTATGGTCAGGCAACATTAACAACAGCCTAAACAACTCTGGTAATACTACAACAATTATTTTGATCTCAGTTCATTTGAAGAGAAGAAAACAACAATCCACTCTATTGGTAAGTGTTTAGGGTGAATATCATTGATTCATAGAATTCTAGAGTTGGAAGTGACCATAAGGATCATGTAGTTCAACCCCCTGCAATGAAGGAATCTTTTCCCCCAACGTGGGGCTCATAACTAAGCTATTGCTGCTGTTAATCTTCTGTAGCTTTCTCAAGTACACTGCCCTCTCCATCAAGTTTGAACAGCATATAGGAATATAAGTGTTCCAAGGTTCCCCAGCTCCTGGGATTCTCCAAATGCCACATCTGATTATCTGCTGGAAGTAATAAAAACATTCCTGGGAGCTCAGGGCAAGTCTTCAGTTACCTGTATAAACATGCCCAAGTATTTCAGGCATCAATAACCTAAGGGGCAGTTTTCTCAACGGTGGCCCCACACCTTTGGAACTGCCTCCCCGCATTCCACTAAGTGGTGTATGCCCTTTTCAATGCTGGCTATTAATATATAAAAACACATTTATTCAAGTCTGCATTTGCTAAACCATGCTGCTATTGGTGTGTGCGTGTACTTTGCAAATGTATATTCAGATGGTACCATATGAGGGCTGTGTGCCCTGAAAGATGGGTTAAAAACCTTTCCATGGGCGTAGCCAGGATTTTTGTTGGGTGGGAGCAGAACCAAAGTTAGTTAAGTACAGTATATTTATTGTTCTACTTGATGGGGAGGGGGAGCTGCCCCCCTGCGCCCCCTTGGCTATAGACGCAGACCTTTCAAATACATATTAGAGCTGCATTGCAAAAACGGTATAGCTCATTTTCTAAAACCCAGAAGGATTACATATTCCTTAGTATCTAAAACGTGTGTGTGGATTGGAGAAAAGAATGAGTCATTACATCTTCCGAGGGCGATTTCGAAGCGGTCGCAGGGACAGCGAAGTTGGGGTGGGTGCTTCTAGCGACGGGGCGCCCGAGACTGGGGCCCGGCTTCGTTTCCCTTCCAAGCTTTCCATTGCGCTCGGATTTGCGCAAGGAGAACTTGCTGCAGAGCTTTGGATCTAGCTCCTCGGCCCCTTAGGTTCAGCGGGACCTCCCAAATACGCGCCCCCAAAGATTTCAGCGCCGAGCTCTAAAATACGCCTAGGGTTCCTGAGCGCGTGCAGAGTGCCTTTCCCCCCGCGGCCGAGCCACACTCGGGGATGAAGAGAAGGGGGTGGGCTACTTGCTTCTTAGGATGCAAACTCGGGGACCCATTGGATGGGTGTGGTGGGGGGGGGGATCCCCGAGTCAGTCAAACCTACCCCCTCCCCGAAACCCCCAACTAGGGGGAGGGCGCGGCCATCGCGCGTCCCCCCGTCCAGCCCAAGGCGAGCATCCTTGTTCGCCGTGCCTCCCCCCGACCCCGGTCGGCGAAGATCCCTCGCTTTGCGGCCAGCAGCCAAGGCGGAGGGGAGCTTGTCCCTCTGCCTCTCCGCAGAGCCGTTACCTGGCGTCCAGCCCGCGGCCCAGCATCAACATGGCGGCGGCAGCGGCAGAAGCCGCAGCGGCGACGACAACAGCGGCAGTTAGCGGAAGGAGCCCCGGGCGCGCGCGCTCGCTCGCGGCTTCCAGCCGGTTCCCTTGGAAACCGAGGACCGCCCACCCACCCAGCCGGCTGCGCGGCCTAGCCTCGCCCACCCGAAAAAGCCGGCCTGAGGGGAGAGAGGCGGCGTAAGGAGCTCGCCTCCCTTTCGCTCCTCGGGAGGGCAGGGCTCGCGTCTCTTCCCTTCAGTTCGGGGGGGAAATGACCGCCGTTATTTTAAAAGGGAGCCCTTTCCGGCAGTACTTTTAGAGCAGGGGTGTGTGGGGAGAGCATTTCCAAGATGATGATGGACTCCAACTCCCATCAGCCCCGGATAAGGTGGCGAGATGTGAGGAATGATGGGAGCTGTAGTCCCAACAGCGCCTGGAGTACCACAGACCACAGTGAGCCCTCTTTCCTCAGTCATAGAATCATAGAACTGTAGAGTTCCCTGTGGATCATCTAGTCCAACCCCCTGCTGTGCAGGAATATGCAGCTGCCCCTGCAGGGAACAAACCTGCAACCTTGGCATTGTCAGCACCATGCGCTGCATAACCAACTGAGCTGTCGTGAACGCAGTTGTTTATTTGTCACTGTCTTTATGTCGCCCATGGCAATCCAAAGCGACCTGCAAACACTCCAGCCAGCTACATGAGCCCCTCACCTCGAACAGGACAGACAAGAGGACGAATGAAGGAGGGAAGGGGGCTCTTTGCAATCTCTGCAGCATCTACTGTGTCTTTGGACAGTGCAGAGCGATCCTCAATTATTTAGCCACCTGGAGCAAGAAGGCAGGTGACCCAGGGAGTGGAGGGCACTGTGGCTGTATGGCTCTTCCTCCTCTCATTTTTTCATCTGGGCTGGTGTAGTACAGGCATAGGCAAACTTGGCCCTCCAAATGTTTTGAGACTATAATTCCTATCATCCCTGACCACTGGTCCTGTTAGCTAGGGATGATGGGAATTGTAGTCCCAAAACATCTGGAGGGCCAAATCTGGGGCTGCCTGGAACTTTAGATGGTCTTTGGGTGGCTAGGGAGAGTGATAGCAGCACAAGACAACTAGTGGTGGTGTGAACGGTTTCTCACTATTAAAGCCACCGATTCCTCTCACTTGCTCACCCAGCCCTTCTCCCCAGCCTAATGGCGTGACAGACAGAAGGGGTGGGGGTAAACAGAGCAGAAACCACCATATTTTCCAATATGATCTTATTTCTGTTACCTATTTTTATTTTAACACAATACATATACACTGCTTGATTGTGAGAAAATCTCTAAGTGGCTTAGCTATGCAGCAGAACCTCAAAGTTAATCAGCACAAAGCTGATCTGAACGTCAAGAAAAGTGCATGGTGCAGTCTTCATTGTACTCTGAAACTTCAGAATTCAGGTGTGTCTGCACATAAGCAGAAAGCCCCTTCATGCAAAATACTTCCAACACATGACTCATTCTCACTCTTTTAATAGTTTTTCATGTGCAGTGACTTTCAGGGGGACCCTAGAAAGGCTTTAAAAGGAGATAAGACCATGCAGGAGATGGTTATTTGCCCATAATAGCTGAGTGGGACCTCCCTATTCAGAGGTGATGTGTTGCTGAATACTATTTGTTGGGGAGCAACAGCAGGAGAAGAATCATAGAATCATAGAGTTGGAATAAACCCCCTTCATGGATTACTGCCTTGCCTTGGTGAAGGGGCTTGAATAACTCAGAGAAGCTATGAGCTATGCCTTGCAGGGCCACCCAAGATGGACAGGTCATAGCCGAGAGTTTAGACTAAATATGATCCACCTGGAGAAGGAACTGGCAAACCACTCCAGTATTTTGCCAAGAAAACTCCACGGACATAAAAAAGGAGATGCTTTGAGAAGAAAGTGAGAGTTTCCAAGGCATGCTCTGGTTCCTGGGGTCACGGAGAGTCGACCATGACTCAGACGACTAAACAACCACAACAAGAGAATTGACAGATACAAGGATATCAAAGCAAACTAATGTTTGTTTTGTTAGTGAAGTTCAGTCTATGGAGGCTGCCATTTTTTTGGGGAGCAGTAGTGGAGGAGGGAACATTTAACCTTTCCCCTCACAATCCTTTCCTGATAAAAAGTGTCCTTTCCCTATTTGCTCTGTGTCTCCCTTTCCATGGGACAAACAGAGGTCTTGATTGGGAGATTAACCCTTCTGCACCACTGCTCCAAAGAAACAGTCTGCTCCCCAAAGCTGCTTTGCAGAAAACATTGGGAGATGCAGTCATCACAGATCTCCCAAAGAATATGTACTTTGGTTCTTAGTGTCCTTGAACTAAAATTTGGACAGTGCACACCTGTTACCAGACACAGGACGAAGTTTGCAACAAAGCACTACAAATGTTGCATTTTGAGCATTTGTGGCAGCATACAAACCTTGAATGGTGGCAAACATCCATGTCCAACTCACATGGGTTGGGAGCCACCATACACAGGGTTTGTAATCTCTTTTCCTGCTGTTCCAGATTCCCAGTGCTTGTATGAATAGGGCTACTGCGGGCCCTACAGCAATAGAACTCTCTTCCTCTAAAAACCTGCCAAAAGTTGAACCTGAACATTTTCTTGAAGTCTTGGAAGGCAGTTTTGTTTGGATTAGTTGCTTATTGCTGTGGATAAGCAAACAGTAGGTGGTTTTTAATTTGGTAGAATTTGCATTTTTACAGTATGGCTTTCTTTACAATAACTTTAATTTGTTTTATGGTGTTTTTAATAATCTTGATTGCTTGGGGCTGAGTGAGCATAAAATCCACATGGGCGAATAAATGGTAAGAGAAATTACACCACTTTCTGCCCGCTCTAAACTCAAATGGGAATCAGACCCAAGAGTTTTCAGTGCCTAGTCCCAAGCCCAGATGGCAAGTGCTTTGCTCACAAATTTTTGAGATATTGCTTTTAATTTACTGACCTGAGCATTTTCTTTTTCGAAAATGCATATTAGCTTAAAAAATATAGTCTTAATTTTATTCTTAATTATCAGAATATATCATTTCAGTATCTAAAATTGTAGAGATGAAAATGGTAGCTTTAAGCAAGTGACTCAATTTGAAAGTTGTGAATAAATTGGAACCATTAAATGATAACTCACATTTTAGGTGTGTGTGTGTGTGTGTGTGTGTGTGTATGTATTCCAGGTATTCTGTACAGGAATTCCATTTTGCTATCATACATCCATGTGGTTCTGGCAGTGCTGATGTCTTGATTCATGGTTACTGTTATTTCACCTGCCTTCTGAAAAGGCAAGGCTTCACAGCAAGATTTTCATCAGTGAGTCCTTGCTTAAGATGACAGGCTGCATGTAAAGGTGGTGTTTCCCCTTCGCATCAACACTCCAGCACAGTCAGCATTGGTATTTGCAGTCTTTATTGCATATACAGTGGTTCCTCGGGTTACAGACGCTTCAGGTTACAGACTCCGCTAACCCAGAAATAGTACCTCGGGTTAAGAACCTTGCTTCAGGATGAGAACAGAAATTGTGCGGCGGCAGCACGGTAGTAGCAGGAGGCCCCATTAGCTAAAGTGGTGCTTCAGGTTAAGAACAGTTTCAGGTTAAGAACGGACCTCCAAAACAAATTAAGTTCTTAACCCAAGGTACCACTGTATACAAGAAACAGCTAAAGTTCAGAATTACGCATCCGAACCCGTTGAGTCAGATTCGGGGAGTGGCTTCCTACGATTCCCGCGCCAACAAAGTAGGCATGGGAATCACACGAGACGTCTTTGATCCTTACATTTCATTTCCCTCCTTATCTGTGCTGATTTGAAAGCCCCCTCCTTTCCTGAGTTTGAGCTTCCATCCTGAGCCTCTGGGTGGTTGCAGGGCTCTTCAACATCTCCAAGCTCCTATTCCGCCTCTTCTGTCCATTGCTTGTCCGAATCCTCCTTGACACTGCATAATTGCATCCTATAAAATCTGGGACATATGAGAAGTTTCAAGTAGCAGATGAACTTGGTACTATTGTTTATTAGGTAAGGCCAAGGGACAAAACCTGAAGGTTTTATTTTGGAGACCTTTCAAAACTTGAGTGGTTGAAACTGGTCATTCTCTGTAGCAATAATTGGCATGCATTGAGTTGATATCTATCAAGCCATAGTTTATTAACAATACTTTTGAGTTTGTACTATTACCATAATACACCCTTGCCCGTCCTGGAAAAGCTATGCCTATTGAATCCAAAAATGGCATTTGCCTTCTTTGGCAGTTGTATCACAAAGACATTGGCCAAAAGTTTCAAGCCTCCCTTTCCTAAAATATGAGTTGCCACATTTGGAGGAAGAATGCTGGAAGACAGTGGTAATGTTGCATAGTAGCATTGCATATTTTCATATAAAGTTAAAGGGACCCCTGACCATTAGGTCCAGTCGTGGCCGACTCTGGGGTTGCGGCGCTCATCTCGCTTTATTGGCCAAGGGTACAGCTTCTGGGTCATGTGGCCAGCATGACTAAGCCGCTTCTGGTGAACCAGAGCAGTGCACAGAAACACCGTTTACCTTCCCGCTGGAGCGGTACCTATTTATCTACTTGCACTTCGTGCTTTCACACTGCTAGGTTGGCAGGAGCAGGGACTGATCAACGGGAGCTCACCCCGTCGCGGGGATTCAAACCACCGACCTTCTGATCGGCAAGTCCTAGGCTCTGTGGTTTAACCCACAGTGCCACCCGTGTCTCACATTTCATATATGAGACGTAAATTATGCTGAAACTTCCCTTGTGATAGATGGGATGGGGAACCTGTGACCCTCTAGATGTTCTTAGACTGTAAGTCCCATCAGCCTCAACCAGCCTGATCAGTGGTAAGGGTTAATTGGAGGCGTAGTCCAAGAGCAATTGGAACAATTGGAAAAAAATTGGGGGTGAGCATTGTAATTCAAATGAGCATTCTGGGCAGTGTAGGTTTTCCTTTCACTTACCTGCTCTGAAATGTACAAATTCACAAGGATGGCCACTAATCTCAGTCTTACCCCTGTATGTGCAAAATGAGAATGGTAACTCTGGTCTACCTTGACTATAAGATTGCCTAAGGATTGCTGACATAATATATGAGCAGCAGTTTTGAACATCTGAAATGTGCTACACAAATGCTAGCTTTTAATTTCATATCACTTTTTAAATCACAGGAACAGTACCAAAGTCAAAGAGCAACAGGAGAAGCTTTTATTTCCACAAAATGTAGACAGTTGCCAGGCTAGGATATATTACGCTACAATATTTGACATAGCTCCAGATTAGCAATTAGATAACAATTTCAATCTTGTTTAACAGTGTTCTATCCGATGGGTCTCCATGACAGGAAAATATTATTGATTGGACCATTTTGGTCATAGTAAACAGAGTTGTCTTGAAGGTGATGGACTTACCCTGGTCAGTCAATAAATAATATATCTTTCCACAGTCTGGTATTGCTCTAGTCTTTTACATCAGTGTTGGGCAGATATGATGTTTTGGGAATTGGCTTTTTTATATTAGAACCTCAAACTTTATCACTAGGGTTCAATTTCAAATCTAGGTGAATAGATTATTGTCAGGCCACGAAGCAACATTATTTAATTTTTCTAGATGTAGTGAGTTTTGTGAGTTTTTTTTTGAACCCTCAGATCCAATCTGAGGCTGTGTACACATTTTACCTTTCCAGCACATTCAAAGCACATTCTTTCCCCCAAATAATTTTGTGTACCATGCTTTGTTAAGGTTTGCCAAGTATTGTGAGGGGTAAATACAGTGCCCAGAATTATTTGAGGGAAAGAATGGGCTTTAAAGGCATGGTATGTATGCAGCCTGCTTTTCAAGTATGTACAAAACCTTTAGAATCAGCAGGAGTCGTGTAGCTATGCATGTATGTAGAAACTTGTCCCACAATCTACCCTCTTGTTCACTTGTAAGGAAAACTGCAGTATTATCAAGTTTTAGAAGCTCAAGAAGGCTCATCTGTCTGTATTTTTTGGTTTGTGCATGTGAATATCCTTTGTGTGTGAGTGTATAGAAATCGTTATCCTGCATTCCCATCAAATTTTCTGGGTGATTCAGCCAGGCATTTCTTACATTCTTCCTGCATTGGAGGTTAGGTCTCCAACAACATCTGCCCCAGCTAGCACGGCCAATGCTGAAAAATGATGACCTGCTGCTTCCATTTCATATCCAAGATGCATCAATAGAAGTATGTTAGCTTACATGGAAAATTTTGAAAATACAGTTCCTATTCTTAGCATGCTCTCACGATTTATACTCCTTAAAAATGTGTGTTAATTTAAGGGGTGAAATTGTTCGACATCAACTTTCTGTTGAATTAACTGATAGCAGGTGTCACTAGATGGTGCTGTTGGATAAGGTCTTCCAAAGGCTCCTTATTAGCTGAGCAAATAGCCAGCATTGTTTGTCCAAAGTTGAAGAGAGTGCTGGGTGGGAGGTCTTGGGAAAAGTCTGAGAGCTTGTCTTGGCTCCTGATCAGAGTAAACTTTGAGCAGCATTTGCACACGAGTATTGCTGCCGAGCTGAGTTTCCTGAAAGAAGACTGCCTGCATGCTGTTTGTTATACTCTTCTGAGTTGTGACTCTTGTCTTTTTATTTCATTTATTTGTGATTGCATTTCTATCCCAACTTTCCACTAAGGAGTTCAAGCTGGCAAATTTAGCTGTTCTTCTCCCCATGGTAGAGTGAGTCTTTGAACCCTGGTTTTCTGGGTCCTAGTCCAACACTCTAACCACGTGTATCTGTTACACCTTCAATATGTATGCCACTCTCAGCACCACAATGGTATCTTCTGTTAAGTAGAAGAGCTGCAAGACCTAGAAAGTACCATCTTTCTCCATATAAACCTGCCCAGACCACAATATTATTGTCTGAAGCTCTCCTCTTGGTGCCATCCCCAGGAAGGTCTGAAGGGTGGTGAGGAAAGAACAGGCCTTTCCTGCAGTAGTCTCCATCTATGGAGTGTTCTCACCAGTAGGTCCGCCTGGTCTCAACTCTGTCACCTATTTGGTACTAGGCAAAGATGTCCTCGTCCCCATCACTGAGTATTTGAGCTTCACCAATGACCGGATGATTTTATTCTATGTTTTTAATATATCTATGTATTTTTATTCTTGTACTTACTCTCACTGTAAATCACTGCAAGGTTTTTGTAGTGTGAAGCGACATATACATTTAATAAACCAAGTATAAACCTAACCTAGAACACCTGCTACTAGCGCAGAACGTAAAATAGAAGTCCCATGGTCTTGGATGTGATATCTGTAATGTTGGGTGTCCCCCTCTATCTGACCTTTGCCTCATTTTCTGTTAGTATAAAATGTCAATATGAGAAATGATCCTGAGTCAATAAGACCATTAGTGGAAACACCCTTCTGTGAATATATAGAACACAGGGCCTTGCATATTGATTAGCAGTGTAGCTGGAACAAACTGTATGGAACTGTATGCAAAGGTGAGTCAATGCAGACAAAACCCATCCAACTCTTCAATTCTTTGTTTCTAGCCCACATCCTTGTTTTTTCCCATTTCTTTCATTCTTTTACTGAATGCAACAGTGCAAAATGAATGCAAGGTTAGCATAAATGGCAGCATTATGATCTGCCAACGAAGCCAGTTGGACTCGCAATTCATATTTACAAAGGGTGAATATATTGCTGTGCTAGTTCACTTTCAAAACCCTTGCTATTGTGCTATTGGCATTACAAGCAGATATGCCAGGACAAATATTCAGAACACAGAAACCAGGCTGCAGCCCTAGAAACAGTTACATACACACACATCCCTTTGAAATCCGTGGATATTGTCTATCAATATACAGAACTGCATCCTTTAGGACAGGTATCTTAAAAATTTTCAGGACCCACTTAACCCAAACATTTGGGGACCATATACTGTATTTTGCTGTGTATAAGACACCCCCATGTATAAGATGACCCCTATTTTTTGAGCACCAAATTAAGAAATAAATCATTGCAACATTCCGTGTATAAGACGACCCCCAATTTTAAACTTTAAAAATCTGGGAAAAAATAGAGTCTTATACATGGAAAAATACAGTAATAATCTTTTACCATCTTAGGGACTCCTTAGAGTTTGCTCCCTAGCCTTGTTTTCTTCTGAAGATGCCCCACAAGGTAGTGAAGGTTTAGGATCAGAGTTTACCATCTAATATTTCTGTGGAATACTCAGGCAACAGAGATTCAACAGTAACCTTCTGTTTCAACTATTCAAACACCCACTGAAAACTTTTCTATAAACCCAGGCCTATGCAGGTAATTAAGAATACATCTTTCTACAATAGTTAGTTGATTTTTTTTATTTTTATTTTTTTTAAATAAATGGTTGAATGTATTATTGTTGTAAGCTACTTTGATTTTTCTAATGAAATAGTGGCATATAAATATTTTGTTATAAATGTTGCATGTTGAGATAACACTGGAGCGTGCCTCTGGGCATGAAGTCAAATTGCTGCTTTAGCAGCATTGAAATGACCTCTCCAGGACACAAGCCTGAGCAGTGTGTATGGAGGTCCTGGGCTGTCCAGATGACAAGATCCTCATCTTGGACTGATGTCGTCCAAAGGAAAACAGCAATATGTTTGACACCAGCTTGGCTGCAGGAGTTGCTGGAAGGAGGTGTACTAGGCACCATCCAACCATCTTAGGGACTCCTTAGAGTTTACTCCTTAGCATTGTCTTCTCCTGAAGATGTCCTGCAATGTAGTGGAGGATCAGCGTTTACTATCTTCTAGATGGGCTACTTTCCCAGGTTGACGAACCCCATCTGCCCCTCACTTCCCTCTACAGCATATGTAGAGATCGCCTTCTTGACCGTTGGACCCACTATTGGTCCCATCCGTTCAATCCACCGGAGCCTGTCATTGCATGCAGGAGAAGTCCCTAATTCACCAAGGGTTTGAGACCCATCAGTGACCCTCCCCTGGTTTAGCTGACCAGTCAAAGCTGTTCCCAGGATGTGGCTGCTGTCACATGCTGACAGCTTCTAAGAGTCACAGGTGAGAGCTGAGTGCAGGGTGGGGACCAAAGGTGGACAAACTATCCCAGAAGGAGTATGACATGCCCCCCACCAGAGGTACTACCCTTTCCCCTAACACTCCATGCACCCCTATATGTATAAATATATTTGCATGGTAGGAGTGCTTCTGTTGCGACCCACCTTGGATCAGATGCAGCCAGGTAGTTGGACCTAGCCCACCATTTGAAGACCAGTGCTTTAGCTCACTTAGCCTCAGCACTGCAAATTTCTCCTAAACTCAATAATCACAATTCAACACAATGTTGAAATGCACTGAAGCCCAATTCAAATTTTTTTTGGCCTAAGCATGCCTTTTTCCTCTGTGACCAACTTGTTAAAGATGTTCTGTTGGTGCAGGATGTGTTCATCAATCAACTTCTAGAGGGCAGCAGAAGACTGCATTTCAGCAGTATAAACACTGCCTATGCATAACTGTAAGCGTGGAGGTTCCTATCCTGTCCACCCAAGTACAGTAAATCAATGCATGATGTAAGGAACTCTACCATTTCCTTCTATAAGAAAAGGGCAAGTTTCTCCCCACCCTCCCCCAATTAATTCTCTTTAATTCTTTTCTCTCTCTTTAAAAAATGACCAAGTGCTCAATTGGACTTCTTTTATCAATCTTATTGTTTCTTAAATTGAGTGAAATGGACTATGCATATAAATATTATACTTCCATTTACTGTATGAGTAATGAGGGCTCAGTTGAGTTGCTAGTGGGGGGAACCCATAGAATTCATTTAGAATACATGCAAAAATAGCTTCCCCTCTCTCTTTTGTTACACACAGTAGAATACAAATAGTTTCTGTCTACACATTAAAGACCATCAGGGGCAAAGGGCAGGGGGAGTGTCCATCAGATTTTTAAAAACTGCTTGTCCTGAGTCACTATCATCCTGGAAATCAAATGCTATTTGATTGAAAACGAGAAGCCCACTTTGATTTTATAAAAAAGATGGTTGTGTGGAGAGAAAGGGCTTTGCAGCCTAGAGACTGTCTGCTTTTCCTCCCCTTTTCCCCAAAACACGAGATTTTCTTCTACCAGGTCTGACCCAGCAATACTATCAAATGCCAATCTAAATTCATAGGTAACTGTCTATATGACAACTCTAATAAATAGCTGAAGAGCTCTTGAGTTTTGTGTTTGCTACAAGGGGGGAGGGAGTGGGGGCAAGTTCCCTATCACAGCCATACCTGCAGACATGCAGTCTCACAGAAACTCTTCCTATTAAGGGTCAAAGTAAATGTGGCATTAATTGCATGACTGCAATTAGCATGCACTTCTTTTCTTCTTACGTAAACAGCAGCCTGGGAAGCCTTGTAACCATTAATGACATTTATCTTTCTTTGACCCTTGTTTTAAATGCTAAAGCTTTGTACTTTTTCTGGCTGAGCGACAGTGGGATTTTTAAAAAAGAATCGCAGGTGAATGTAGAAGTGGGACAGAATGGTATTGTGGACAGGGGAAGAGATTGCGTTTGGTGCAGATTTTAACATGAACCTATCCAATTTGCTCTTCCTGAAACAATCTGCAAACTGAAACACAACTGTACTTTGAAATTTGGCCTTCTCTGAATCTGTTGATGCAATTCTCCATCCCAAAAAATGTGAGCATGGATGCATTTATTAGAGAAAGTGTGCACAGGAATGCATATATTGGTGAAAACACACAAATGCATTGTATCTGAGAAAACTGCTTACAGAAGTGTGTAGAAATGTGCAGAAATCATCCATCCGTAATTGAGAATGAACACATGTGAAAGCAACATCGAAAGAGACTGTTCTGACCACCCCTCCTTGCTCTTAGTCCAGAGAAGAAGCCCAATTAACCTTCCCAGTGCTGTAGGGGAACACAGCCTCATTTATTTAAGCAAAGTTCATGTGCGTGGCCACCGTTCACCCCTATGATCCTACAAACAACATTTGCAAACATCTCAAAGAGCACACAGCAGGCTTTGATGCTAATTGGAATAAAAGATGAAATTCTACAAGCTCTGGTGGTTCTTGGACTCGTGTGACTTTGGGGGATGATCCGCATCAAAGGACTTGCCGAAATGAAGTTTAGCTTGGGTTGACAAAGAAAAGGCAAAATATGTATGTAAAGCCAGGAAAACAAAGTGGCTTGGAATGGCAAGCACAACACAACACACAGATGTGATGCTGATACACAGTAAATTGTGCGTTCCTGTTCCTGTCTTAGTCCCGGTTTGATTGGTGTAGCTTGCCAGAGAAAGCTTCCTTGTTCATCCGGATTTGTAATTTCTCTGTGAAAAAGTATGTCTTTGGGACCTGTAAGAAGCCAGAATGAACGAACAGCTCTGTTGCATATAAATATTGTGATGAGCATTGCTGCCCTGCTTAGTGGCTTCTTGGCCACTAACGCTGAATGCTAATTAATAGGCAATCAAGGTTAACTTGCAATTCAGGTCACGCTTACTTGGCAGGGAGTTAAGTCTGGTCTTTTTACCTGGGAGGGTGTGTGCCAAGAAGGGCACACCAGAAAGCTCTCCTTTTATATTACTGGGGCTATGAGTTGCAGAAGAGAAAGAATATATGCAGTATATGTGCAGTATATGGCACATTTCGCCCCTCGTGGCTGATAGCAACTCAGGTGGGGACAATCTGCATGTGTTAACTGTTTCCTGCCACGGCTCTGGTCCACCCCCCGCCCCATTGATTTTAGGAAAGTTAATGACCGTATAGTTAAAGCTATAGTTTTCCCAATAGTGATGTATGGAAGTGAGAGCTGGACCATAAAGAAGGTTGATCGCTGATGAATTGATGCTTTTGAATTATGGTGTTGGAGGAGACTCTTGAGAGTCCCATGGACTGCAAGAAGATCAAACCTCTCCATTCTGGAGGAAATCAGCCCTGAGTGCTCACGGGAAGGACAGATCCTGAAGCTGAGGCTCCAGTACTTTGGCCACCTCATGAGAAGAGAAGACTCCCTGGAAGAGACCCCGATGTTGGGAAAGATGGAGGGCACAAGGACAAGGGGACGACAGAGGAGGAGATGGTTGGACAGTGTTCTCGAAGCTACCAACATGAGTTTGACCAAACTGCGGGAGTCAGTGGAAGACAGGAGTGCCTGGCGTGCTCTGGTCCATGGGGTCATGAAGAGTTGGGCAAGACTAAATGACTAAACAACAACAACAACAATGACACTAGGAGAGCCAAACACAACTCTCCAGCATCACATGAAGTTTTGCCTTAACTGTAATTGGTTTAGCCAAAGCAAGACTGATCTGGGAAGGTAGCCCATCTAGGAGAAAGAAAACTCTGAGGTTTACTCTGTTGCCTTGCATCCAGGCCACTACAGAGCCAGGGGGCAGCTGGGAACCCTTGGAGGGTTAAGCCAGCCAACGGGCTCTGCCAGGAACTAGCTGGTTTTTTTTTGTTTGAGTTTATAACTTTATTCTAACAGGACTCCTGCCCTGGGCCTCAGACCAAGCTCTGCATGGACCTGCTTGTGACTATACACATTTGTGAGAAAGGTTTTGGGAGTAAATCCTGAGGAAAAACCCATACTCGCTGCCTTGAGGGACATCTTCAGGAGAAGAAAAGGCTAAGGAGGAAACCCTACAAAAATCTGGAGTGGAGGCCCTGAGATGGATGGCGTCTTGTATGCCTCCTTCCAGCAACTCCTGCAGCCCACCCGGTGCTGAATGTATTGCTCTGCTTTTCTTTGGACCGCATCAGGGCAGCCCAGGACCTCCATACATGTCAGGGAACTGCCATCGGCTGATGGGTGAGAGGGGAAAAGGCGGATGGATTACAGAGAGCCCCCAAAGATCGTGGGAAGCAGCACTTCCTCAGTGGAGGAAGGAAGCCACACCTCTAGTGGGGAGGAGATGCAGAGCTCGGAGGATGCAAGGCGGTGCCAGGACACCTTGCCTGAGCAAAGCGGGGAGGAAGGTGGTCCCCCGTTACCCAAGCCTTCCTTGCGCAGTAGGCTTCCACGCAGAGAGGGGAGGCACAGACTGGCGGTCAAGAAACTACTCTGCTGGGGAAGGTTTAAGAACTGCCCACTCTCAGATTCTGCCAGTGAATGAGCAAGACATGGAATAGAGACACTCTGCATTTAAAGGTTCCCCCCCCCCCACCAATAAGAAAGCTTTAGACCAGACTAGTGAGGCATATTGCCTGATTGCTCTCGAGCAACCACCCAATACCCCTAACAATACACACTGCCCAAGCTTGTTGCCTGGGGAGGTCAGTTCGGTGCTGCTAATGCATCAGCACAATGCGGGAGGCAGCAGTTATGAGTTATCAGTCTCTGCAGCCAAAGCAGGCGCTGTGATTCTCCAGTGGTTTTTTCCAGCATCCTCCACAAGTACAGTTGGCTACAGGTGTTTAGCCCTGTGGCGCATGGAAGGTGATGATGAAAATGTGCCGAAGAGGCTGGAGCTGCTCAGCATACCTCTCATCTCAGAACAAGTGATCCTAATCACATTAGATGATTAGAATCTGCATAGGGCTATAATTTTTGCAAACTTGGTAAATATTTGCAGCAGGTCTGCTGATTGTTTGCTAGGGAGGATCTTTTTTTTATTTTCTTTTTGTATGAGCATAATCTCTCTTGAGTTTGTGACTGATTTCATCATTGACCCTCGTTTAAAGGCATGCAAATTTGCCACCCAACAGAAATTATTATTATTTCAATCTTATTTAACTTTTTTTAAAATAATCCAATTTATTATGGACTGCAATGATGATCATTTACATTTTAGACAACTGGGAAAAAGTTCAATTTAAGTGCTTAGCAAGTATGTTAATATTATTTGTCCTACCACCAACATTTTTGTATCAGAGCTGACATGAGAAATTATGCTCTCACATTTAAAATGCATCGCTACAATTTGCCATAAATCATCAAAAATAATTTATGTCAACACCTTTGTGTTATTTAATAACTTGAAGATTTAGATGGTCCTAAAATGGCCGCTCAACCAGTCCGGTGGTGGGAGATGTTTGCGGCCCGGTGTGCTGTTTCCCTGTCCTCCTGAAGCCACGCTGTCCTGCAAGCCTTTGCTCCACTCCCCTGGCCGTTGTGGAGGCTGCTAGGTTCCCACCAAACCCGGGGGGGGGGGGGACTGCGCCTGGGCACAAAAAATCAGTTTTGCCTTAATCCTGTTTCCACTGAGTTCAGTTCCTTTTTGCCAAGGCTTTGCTTTATTCAACTGTTGCAATTTTCAGCCTCCATGAGACTGACACGAAAGCTGTCATTTTGGGTTTGAAATAATTATGCGAACAAACATTCAGTTCCATATCATTTGGCATAAGAAATAATGAAATGGGAAGGGGGGGGGGGAATTGACAGAAAGTTCCATAACACTCATTTTGGACCCTGTCTTTGGCTGTGCTGTTGCACGGAGTGTATGATGTGTTGCCTAAGCAAACTATCTCCTTGTTAAGAAATCCACAAGCTACGTTAAGCTACCAGCTGATCTTCTTAAAGAACCAAACCTAATTTCGAAGGCGGTGACATTTCTGCTGGTGTTTAGAATGAGCAGACTGATTTAACAAAGAAAATGTGCTTAAAAACCAAAAACTAAGGAGTTCATAGCAGGAAGGATTTCATAGCAGGGATACAAAATGCATTCAAGCCTTTAAAATTAGTTTTTTTGGGGGGTGGGTGAGTACACAATTGATTGCAACTTGCAAATGAATTGATGGCATGAGGAGAGGCAGCAGAGGAAGGTGATAATGATCACTTGACTAACTTTTCTAATAATCCTACTGGGGAAGATATTGCATTAATGCTGTCCAGCTGTGAGCAGGGAAGCAAAGGTTACGGAGAGTCTTCTCTTTTCAAAATCTCAGAAAAATAGAAGAGAAGAGAGATGGGGTGTAAAGTTTATGAAAATTCTAGTTCTAAGAATTAACAAATGAGAGTGAATGAGGCGCGATCCCACTTCTCAAATAACCATGGGAGGCTGCAAACATTAAGCTTTCTTTTCCAGAGCACCCCAACTGCAGAATTTTACAATAGTTGCAAACTCACCAACGCTGGCCCTCAAAAGTCAGCACCTAAAGCCTCTCCTCCTTACAGAGGGGAGGAGTTGTGAGAGGGAGCCGTTTCCCACGTTGGCAGGGGGCGTTTTGGCCCCTACCCAGCTATCCCGGCTGCCGCGCCACACCCCCGGGCAGCCAACCAATCAGGTTGAGGCTTGGGGGCGAGGTTTAGCCACTCACATGTGGCTGCGGCAGCGCTTCCTGTTCATTCTGCTGCTGGTTTTTGTTGGGGATCATGGCACGACCCCCAGTGACATCAGGGGGAGCTTTCAGTTGTATTTGCATCAACAGGCTCCTCCCACTGGTGGTTAACCCTTGATAGACTCACCCCTCCCCGAGTGGGTGGAGTCACACTGTTGTTTTATCCAGTGCCTAAGCCAATACCTCTCTCATGCTGTAATCAATAAAGCTGTGGCCTTTTTTAGCCCATTAACCTAATATAATGTGTCCATGTGTCTTTCTTATTCTCAAGCGGGTGGCGGGTCCTTGAATAACAACTGCAAATGTGGTGGACACACACTCCAACATATTCAGGAACATTTACTATCTGGATAGGCATTACCACCAGTCGCTGCTGCACACTGGGATGGAGAGGCCCAGGGGCAAGGCATCAGTGTGGTGCAACTTCCGGCTATAGAACTGGAATGTATGTAGCCATGACTCAGCCAGAGGGAGGTCAGGTAAGTGATGCAGCCCTGCCGTGCTGTCCATCACTGCATGCAAGGCCAAATTTAATGTGAATAATGTAATCTCTGGTTTGGCCCCTAATAGGAGGTGCAAAGGGACGCAGGTGGCGCTGTGGTCTAAACCACAGAGCCTAGGATTTGCCAATCAGAAGGTTAGCAGTTCGAATTCCTGTGACAGGGTGAGCTCCCGTTGCTTGGTCCCTGCTCCTGCCAACCTAGCAGTTTGAAAGCACAAAGTGCAAGTAGATAAATAGGTACCACTCCGGTGGGAAGGTAAATGGCGTTTTCTTGCACTGCATATTCACCTGAATTCTTATTTCCTTTGCAGATTTGAATCTCCCTGTCTCAAAGCTGAAAGAAGTCACTGGGGCAACAGCAGAAAAAAACACACAAATTGATTCCTTGTATTATCTTGCGCAAATCAACATAGAGGAGATGTATCTCCCCCTCATTTAATTCTGTTTTCTTTCTAAAGGTCAGCTTTTGAAATGAATGTGAATTCTTTCTCATCTGACTATAATTATTTAAGGCTTAACAACAAATCTATTCTTACAGTCTCTTTTGTCTTGGGTTTGAATTGCTTGCTGTTAAATGAATTGCTTATCAGGTTTCTTTTTTCTTATTCTGCAAATCATATGGGCACTGCTGTCAGACTCCTGTCTATTAATTGGTGGAACTGAGATCTGAATGCAGATGGTAAACCTATTAATAAATGATGGTTGGGGAAATACTTATTGATTCATACAGGAAAAATTATATATACATACTTCTGCGTCGTTTTGGATAATGTGGGATTTTAATCCTCCATTGATTTTTCTTTATTTGCAAATTAAGCTTAAAATATGTATGCTGTAATAGAAAAGAAAAAAAAGCCCTGGGTTGCAGTTGCTCAGTTTTGAGGAATAAAACATACCAACAATGTTCTCATTAAGGCAGCAAATTAAACAATAGTGAGATTGAGCACGTTTTGACTTTTGCACAGATATAGATCCAATTTGTTTATTACATTTAGACTGCGAACATACCACACACTTAAAGTTTCCCCTTGAAACCAAGGATTGTCGTTTGTTAAAGGTGTTGAGAATTGTAGCTCTATGAAAGGTAAACTGCGGTTCCCAGGATTCTTTCTCTCTCCCTCTGTCTGTGTGTATGAGAGAGAGCAACCTTTAAATGTGTTTTCAATATATGCTGTGCACACAGCCTTATACCCCTTATATTCCGTCCAATGAGCTCAAGAAGGCAGACATGCTACTTTCCCCACTCTCAGTTTTAACCACCACAGGTACTCTGTGAGGTATGTTCAACTCAGAGATGATGACTGCTCCAGGATTGCCAGATCAGTTTTATATTTGAGTGGAAATTTGAACCCTGACCTCCTCAGTCCTTATCTGACTCTCTGACCACTCTGCCACCATGAAACGTAAACATACCGGGTTGTATCCAACTAAGTTGTCCCACTAATGCAAGGACTTCGGCCTGTGCAGTGGGACTCCCTCTCTCTGTATAACCCCCATCCTAAGTCTGATAAGGAGGGTTGAGGGGAAACCCAGAAAAGATGTTTCTGGGGAGGGGTGCGCTTGTGAGTTGAAGGTGCTCTGTATGTGTGTTATTTTAATAGTAAAATAATTACACAGTAGACATGTGGGAAACCTTTCAGGCAGTCCAGCAGTTTTTCTCTGGTTTCTGGCTCTGATACTCTGAGTTAGAAATAAATAAAATAAAAGCTGCAGCAACTGAATGTGCGAAGGGTTTAAGACTCCTCTTGGTCAGTCTTTTGTATGGTTGGAATATTCCCCCTCTCATCTTGCTCTAGCCGCTCCTCAGTTTGGGTTTCTGTGACATGATACAAACTCAAGAAATAATTGGTCACAGTGCAAAACTATAGTTACTTAGGGTATTAGAATCAATACCGTTCGGCAAGTCACGGTTTGTGACTGACCAGCAAGCAGGAACTGTTATTATGGTTTGAAGTTGTTTGGTATTACAAACCAAACCATTGTTTTTGGGACCTTAAAGGCCACTTTTGGGGATAGCATCAAGTGGAAGCGGGAAACCATGGTTTGTCTGTATGCTTAAAACACAAATCATGGTTTGGTATCCACAGTTGATTCAAAGCACCAGTTTTTAATAGGTTACATTTCAGTGGGATCTGCCCAGCTATAGGTGCAGTCCTACACTGTGGAGACATAAAACATAAGATTTGTTCTGGTGAGCTACAGTTCTCTTTCAAAGAAGATTAGCTTTTCAAATAAGATTAGCGGTTTTAAGCCTGATCTCTGCCTGCAAAGTAAAGATATCATTTCTGAAGCTACATGCCTTCTGCATGAGGAATTTACACAGAATTCTCACGTTAGAAATGAAGAAGCCCTGGAAGCCGTACATGCTGAAAATAGAAATCACTGTGACCCCCCCCTCAGTAAACCTGCCCCCCAGAATGCTTTTTTGTTTTGTTTAGATTGAGCCTTATCACTCTTGAAAGTGAGCTCTGTCACTGCTAGAGACCTGCACCGATAAGGCTGCAGAGACTCTTGTGCTAAAAAAGAAATAAAGAAATCAGCACAAGAAATCTGCAGAAGGGAGATAGGCCAGGCCAGAGAGCAGATACCATCAGCTCCTGACAGAACCATCAACAGCCTGAGAGAACTGTTGGGTCAGCCCCTCTCTCTTTCCCTCTCTGGGCCTACTTACACCTGCTTACTCTGTCTCCAGTGCAAGCCAAGCATACCCTCCAACATTTCTCTGATGAAAATAGGAACGTCCTATTCCATAATCATATTAATAATAATAATTTTACTATTTATACCCTGCCCATCTGACTGGATTGCCCCAACCACTCTGGGTGGCTTCCAACATACAGTGGTACCTCGGGTTACATACACTTCAGGTTACATACGCTTCAGGTTACAGACTCCGCTAACCCAGAAATAGTGCTTCAGGTTAAGAACTTTGCTTCAGGATGAGAACAGAAATCAGGCTCCGGCGGCACGGCAGCAGCGGGAGGCCCCATTAGCTAAAGTGGTGCTTCAGGTTAAGAACAGTTTCAGGTTAAGTACGGACCTCTGGAATGAATTAAGTACTTAAACCGAGGTACCACTATATATGAAAGCCTAATAAAACATTAAGCATTAAAAAAACATGGCTGCCTTCTGATGGCTCGGGGGTTGGATAACGTCATACCCTCCAACATTTATCTGATGAAAATAGGGAAGTCCTAAGGAAAAGTGGGACATTCTGGGACCAAACCAGAAACCGGGACGGCTTCTGTAAATCCGGGACTGTCCCTGGAAATTAGCGACACTTGCAGGGTCTGCAACTGCTGATTTGGGAAGCAGTATATACACAACGTTCTTATGAAATGCTGCGTTTTGATGCATTTCCCCCCCATCTTTGATCTTGTTACCAGAAAAATCCGAGGGCTCCCTTGGACAAAAAGTAAAGACACCAACCAGAGTAAATTGGAGCAAATCAGCAGCCTGTAGGCTTGGCCTTTATTGACTGTTGCAACAGGGTGCTCCCCTCACTTGCAGGTGAGAGGAAAGACACAGAAAAATGGTGTGCAAGACCTTATAAAAACTTTTGAAATCCCCCTCCTCTAGGTCAAGCCCACCCCCAGAAACATCATGCATACATTACAGAAAGGAGGGGTTGAGGGAGGAGTTGTGGTGGTAACCTGAGTGTCCTGTCACCTGGCTGGTTCCCTTCTCTCCCCCTCCCCATGAGTCACTTCCAGGAGACAAAGGGGAGTTGGCAGTTTCCTGCCCCCAGAGGGAAGATCTGATCATTGTCCTTTGTTTCAGTCCATGCTGAATCCACTCCCATATGCAAGTTCTTTGTGATCTTGATTGTCTTCTGTCTAGGACCATCAGGGTTGGCATAGCAACTGGGCAGGGCTCCTGTGGATGTGCTGGGATGGTGAAGGGATTATGGCTGCCCTGTATCAAACCTTCCCCATTTTGTAGTCCTTCCTTCATGGAGTAAAATAAAAGTGGAACAGTGCAAAACCAATGTATGGTTGATTTTCTATGAATTTATAACAGAAGCGTAGCGTATGTAGTGTGTGAGTGTGTGTGTGTGTGTGTGTGTGTGTGTGTGTGTGTGAAGTTTGTTCAAACTGAATGATTGGGGTGGGGGGTTCCTGCTACAATCTGAACTGAGAAAAAGAACAACCTGTGTTTTAAGCCCGTAATGCGTACAAAGTCTGCATGTCTTGAGGGAAGGCAGAAGCAAGGGAGACCAGGCCAGTGGAACACGTGCTATCAAGTGGCGAATGGGAAGCAATGCTGGGCTTCTCCTACCCTTGTTCCCAGTGTAGATGTTTATTTCCACAGCCCTTGTTCCTGATGTAGATCTTCAATCACCACTTCTTCTCTGGAAGAAAAATAAATTTATGCACTTCTATCATGTTGCTTCTTATTTGCCTTTTCTCTAAATTACGAATCCCCAAATGTTGTCACCATTCCTCTCAGGGGAGTCGTTCCATCTCCTTCAGCCATTTCAAGTTCTCGGTGAAATCAGATGAACAGTAGTTACAAACCAGTAGCCATACATTGTGGGAAGGATTCAAGTTTAGGTTTGCACAGTTAAGTGAGTTAAAGTGCTCTGTTGTCCTAGCACAACAAATCCACTTTTTAAAAAAAGAATTGGTCTTTTTGCAGCTAGGAAAGTGATGGGGAAATGCATTGAAAAATGTGTAATAAACAAATCACTAACAGGAAGATGTATAAGGACCTTGCAATGAAGACCAGGTATAATCTAACCTTTGCATAATCTTTGTGTGAGCAAACCATGCTGAATAAACAGGTCTTTTTGAATGGCCCTTTGTTGCAAACTCTCCATGGACCCCTCCTTTCATACTGTCTCTTATTTAGGTGTCATAATTCTGTTGTGACTTTATCAGAGCCTCGAGTCCAAAAGAAAGGGAAATTTGTTTGGAAGACCATTACATAACTGAGTGTGGTTGGGGTATGCGTATGGGTAAAGCAGCTGGGATCTGTGACGGAACCTTTGTGATCCCGCTGTGATCATCCTCTCCTATATGGAATTTTATAATTGGAATTGTAGGAAAAACATAAATTAAAATGATGACAAATAATTTACCTCGCCTTTTATGTTGTTGCTTCCTGGAGTTTTATATCATGGCTGTGCAAAAGCTCTATTTACCAAACAGTGGGTAGCCTGTGCCCATTAAAAGTAATAATCCTATGTACTTTTTTTTTGTTTGTTTAAAAATTAATTTTCCCTCATGAAATTGGAGACCTTGCATAGTAACAATACGACCTTTTAAAATTAACCCACTTTTTCTTACGTCTTTGTTTTTTTCTTCTTTGAGTTTGCACTTTAGGATTTCTAAGGAATAAGTAATCCTAATCTTGAATCCTGGTGATGAAAACTATATTATGGAAATGTCTGAATCACTTACTGTGATATGTAGATCAAAGATTGGGCAAAGTGCTATGAATAGTGAATGCTGGAAATTACTTTGAACCTGTCACAGGCCAGCTGGCAAAAGAGAATGACCCGAATTTGTGACTGTGAGGAAAAACTGGAATTTTGAAAAGATGTACTAGAGAAACCCATTTTGGCTGGGGAAAACGGTTCCTCCCTCATCCCCAGGGCAAATGCGCTTTAACCACTGTGGGACTGGAGCAGAAATATTTAAAAGGAGATAGATAAATAGATGAAATGCTAAAACATTATGTAAGATTAATCAAAGGATCATTAGGCAAGTATCTCAACACTGAAGAAGTACTTTTACATTAAATTCTATTGCTTTAATTTTTTAAAAAAGATTGTACCATTCAGGTACAAAGGTGATTGGCTGTTTTCTCTCCATAATTACTAAATAGGTCCATTGGACATTAAGTTGCAGACTCTTGAATTTCAGCCAAAACTGCGTTTTATAATTCTTTAATGTCTACAGTGCAGCTGGATAATGTTAAGTTTACACATGCCCAGAGTCTAATGCATTTATCTGTTCCAAAATTGATTCTCATTTTTGCCATTACTCTTATTGGACTGTGTTAAATAATAAACAGCCAGGTGTCAGCAATCTGAACAATGATGCCTCTGCTAAATCTTCTGTGGATGAAGGTGCACCTGCCAGACATATTTCCAAGAAGACACAATAATTTATTCTGGTTAAATTGCTTCTGCACAAGACTAATTAGATGCATAAAGAAAAGGAAGCTGGAGTCCTTGGTGCCTGATGCAGCTCTTGGATCTGGCCTTCCAGGTAGGGATTTGTAACTGCACAAAAGCTCTTGTTGCTTTCAGCAGAGTTGTTTAAGCTCCAGGCACCACAATGGTGGCAGTTTCAGTATTACTGGTAAACTTGACTTTAAATGAGGGGTGGGAAATGTGTGCCCCCCCGCTCTTATTGGCCACAGCCAGTGTGGTCATTGGTCAGGGATGATGGGAGCTGGAGCCAAACAACATTTGGAGGGCCACAGGTTCCTGGTTTAAATAGTGTTTTTTATTTGGAATTAAGTGCCCAGTCCTCACACACAAGGGTCTCTTCTTCTTCTTTGGCGATGACTCGTAGCCGAGTAAGATTGTCTTCCATGAACACGGTTTTAACAGACTGTAAGTGACTGTGGAGGCCAGTTCTGGATCCACACATCCTTCCACAGTGGGGACGTAGGTTTCCAGGTGGGAGTTGATCACGGTGAGAGTTTGCCAAATGTGCCTTCCTCTTAGCATGTTTCTCCCTTTCGTCCTGAGTTTGAGCGTCTTCAAAGCCCATGACACCTTTGGTAAAGGCTGTTCTCCAGTTGGAGCGCTCACATGCCTGTTTTTCCCGGTTGTCGGTGTTTATACTACATTTTTAAAGATTTGCCTTGAGAGAGTCTTTAAACCTCTTTTGTTGACCACTGGCATTCCGCTTTCCATTTTTAAGTTTGGAATAGAGTAGTTGCTTTGGAAGACGATAATCAAGCATCTGCACAACATGACTAGTCGAACAAAGTTGATGTTGAAGAATCATTGCTTCAACACTGGTGATCATTGCTTCTTCTAGTACACTGGCATTAGTTTGCCTGTCTTCGCAAGTGATGTGTAAAATTTTCCAGAGACACCGTTGATGGAATCTTTCAAGGAGTTGGAGATGGCGTTTGTAAGTAGTCCATGTTTCACAAGCATACACTAAGGTTGGTAGTACAATAGCTTTGTAAACAAGCATTTTGGTTTCTCTGTGAATGTCCTAGTCCTCATGTCCTGCTCTACATGAACTGTGGCACTGCCTTGACAGTGTTTAGGTACTATGCGGCACCACACTCAATGTGACTCTTTCTGTAGTCAAATTCAAAACTGCCCCTTATTCATCTGCTCTTACAGCATACACACTATATGGCAGAAAACTGGTCTCAGACTCTACTACCAAGGCAAGTGCCCATGACTTACATTTCCAATATATGAAATACTGATGATCCGCTTAATGAGCCATTGATGAACATTGTGAACAACTGAGCCATGGCAATGCTACAGAGAGAGCTCCTTTGCCTGTAATTTCATATCAGTTTCTTAGGAATGTTCCTCTGGAATGGAAGGCTGAATCTAAGATGCACTGAAAGTAAAAAGGTCATTGCCTTGAGTCCTGTGTGTATATCCCTATAAATGTATGAAATCTTGAGAGTTTCAAGTTAAGTGGGCTTAAGAGACTTCTCCATTACAAGTTAATGCTTTCTGTCATAATTGTAGCCTAGAGACTGGACTTTTCCAGAAAGACCTTAGGCTGGAATGGTAGAAACATTAATAGTGACTGCAACTGGATGGAGGGAAGTGCCCTGGCTTGAGATGTTTCGGGCTAGAAGAAAGGATCAAGATGGTTGAAGTTGAGGAACAGCGTAGCCCAAGGTCTTACATGCTTTAGAAGCGGGAAGGGGGTCTTCAGACCCACTGCCTAAGGCAATCTGGGATCGCTTCCCTATGCATCTCAGAAACGTCCTTTGCCCCTTCCAAGCAGGGAAGTGAAATCATGGCCCAGCAGTCAGAAGGAATAAGAGTGGAACAACACGGGATAGGGAGTCTGCCAGAGGCATATGTTTGAATCCTTTCTTATGGGCACAATTGATTGGAAAATAATAATGCTTCCTTTCTTGGCCTCCTCTGCTTGCCTCTGTGCTGAAAAGGACATAGATGAAAGGTGACAGAGGAAGGCACAAACAATATGAGAAGCCTCAGACTAGTCCTTAAACAATATGGAAATGAATGGAAGATAACAGCATTGAAATCCCGAGGCAGTCACAAACTGTGGACTTAGCAAAGTACAGAGGTTGCCTATGCATTTTAACATACCAGAAATCCTTGGCTGGTTTCCAGAGTATGGTAGTAGTCACCAAGGACATTTTTATGATTGACATAGTGTTATCCTACACTGTTAAAGCCATCAGATTGTGGTAGGAGTTTTAACTATGGCAAGTTTTAACTCTGCCAAGTGGCATAAAGCAAAATAAGCAACTATCTCCCAAGTTGTTGTTTTACTTCCTGGTTGGTTGTCATGGAAACCTTAGCAATGGCCTACTTGCCAAGGGAGGAAAGGGGAGGCCTGCAATCACATTTCTGAGTTTTAGAGCACCAGGCGGGTCTGTTGAACCTCCCTCGTGTCCTCTGAAGAATTCTGTTGGGAGTGCAATCCTATGCATACTTACCTAGAAGATGGGCCCCACTGAATGTCATAGGACTTACACTGGAGTAGACCAGCATAGGACTGCAGTGTTGGATGCTTAGCTGGCCAAGGTTGCTGTGTTTTGACAGCGGCAGGCAGGCCAGGACTTGTCTCCTGAGATCAGTATAGCTAATTTGACAAATCTGCCTTTAATAAACAATCAAGGATATGGCGAACGGGCAAAGTTTCAGAAGAATGGGCTGGAAGAGCACTGTCAATTTGGCTTTTAGCCATTGTGAGAAAGGAAGGTGTGTGTGTGTGTGTGTGTGTGTGTGAGAGAGAGAGAGAGAGAGAGAGAGAGAAATGTCCTTCCAGCTTTCTCCCCCCGCCATATGTATCAGCATTTGACCTACCTGTGACCTCAGGTCCACGTGCTTCAGCCCCCCCCCCCCAAAGCCAAATGAAGCGATAACTGTAGCTGGTCAATAATCCCGGATTTAACTGGCCCATGAGACACCAGCATTTGTGTCCTGTGGGTGATATCTAAATTAGATGGCAGTCAGGTATGTGTACACTGGCGCGGTCATTAGAGTGGGCAGATGTGCACAGCTAATGGCTTACCGAGAGGATTGCTACAGGGGGAATTCCTTGAGAAGCTGCAGCAAAAGTCGCACTTACAGTCAGAAAAGGTCCTTTTTTTCTCTCCAAAGCATCATTTAACCGCAACGAAACACATGGTTGAATAAACAAAAACAAAACAGAAACCTTGCACCACAGGGTTCATTTTAGATGTGGTTTTTAATCTTTATATGTGCTTCTTGGGTTGTAAGGTCATCCAAAAACTAGCGGGGCGTTTTTCCTCTCCCTTTCTTCTACACCAGCAAATACCGAGGACTTAAACCACAAGATTTGGATAATACTGCGGGGTCCTATTCACGGCTGCACTCACACTTTACACATGTAAGCAGAAATGCCCACAATCTCATTAGACCACTAAAAACTCGCCACAGTTACAAAGAAAACTAAATGCGCTTCTGACCTGCGTGCCAGTATCTATGCAAATCTGAAGCAGAAGCTGAGATTTATATATGCTTTACATACCCCCGAGGAAATACCTATTTTATAGCACTGATGGAGCAGATGTAGTTTTCTCTGTGAAATGTGAGTGGAATCTAATCAGGGTCGGTGGTGGTGGGGGAGAGAGAAGCACTCTATGTATTCAAAACAAGCAAATGCCTACGCCACCCCTTAAACCTGCTGGCACATCGGAATGGATAGAAATGCCATCTCTGAACTAATTAGGCGCTTTATTGTATACCACGGCTATACATTTGCATGCCTGCCTTAGCAGAATCTTATTCCCTTCCAGCTGCACTGAAGAGACAAAAATAAATCTTACATTTTGATGGTATAATTGACAGCATGACAAAGTTTCCAGCACGAGACGGCACAGTCCCTTTGGAAAATGGAGGTCCGGTAATTTCTCCCCCCCCCAAAAAAAAAAAACAATTCTATTTTACAGCTATGCAAGTTTTTAAAAAAGGTGTGGGGAAAAACAAGCATGCAAGATGGCTTTGGGGGAAAAAAACCCCATCCCTAATAGAGCCAGTTACAGCAATCAACAGTCTGCTATTGCTGAGATACATCTGTGCGTTTTGCAATTGGAAAGTGATTATTATGCTTCAGACACTGAACTCATGGACTTCTGTTTAACTGTTTTATTGTCGTGCCATCAAAAATCCTCCATACCTGGCACGGTTAACATCTGAGCAATCCTAAACATTCTAAAATTAGATGTATATTCAGAAGGTGTTTGAATAGCTCCTGGAGCACAGGCAGGGGCAATTATGTACAGATCCATGAATAAAACATCTTTTTGAGGGCATGAACAGAGCAGAGGCATCAGTGGAAAAGAATAGAACATATGCAACGATGAATCAAGAAGGAAATTTGTCCTTAATTTACACCCCACACAGGATCACTGTACTTGGAGAGAAGTAGAATTATTCACAGCAACACCCAGCGAAATGCACACAAAGTTACAGTGCAGAGATTTTAATCCATAGATTTCTATGCCACCTGCAAGTGGGAGCGGGGAAGAATGGCAAACTACCACTGATCCTTCAACGAATGGATCCAAGGAGACAGATGGCCGAGGGGTTATGCTGACAATCAGTCCAAAGAGCACCACAATGGTCAGGGCCAGCTTAGGATTGGAAGGTCCTGGGCAAAGTGCCTTCTAATAAGCCACCACTTAAATTAATGGGTCCCAGTTGGAACAGTACTCCAAGATTGGCTGGGAGCCACCATTTTAACTCCTCACAACACATAAAATTGCTCAGTCTCTATCATCTATCTATCTATCTATCATCTATCTATATCTATCTATCATCTATCTATCTATCTATCTATCTATCTATCTATCTATCTATCATCTATCTATCTATCTATCTATCTATCTATCTATCATCTATCTATCTATCTATCTATCATCTATCTATCATCTGTCTATCTATCTCTATCATCTATCTATCTATGCATGCAGTAGTGTCACTCCAGAGCATTGTGGGAAATTGAAAGGCTGGCATACCCAGCTGCCCAGTGTGGAGGGCCTGGTGAAGGTGCTAGGATGCCAGGTTCTGATGCTGAGACTGACTTTGGCATTTTAGTCCCCCCTCATCCTGCTTCGTCTAGATGCTCATCAGTTTCCTGAGAGTATCTTTCTCTTTGCAGGCTGAGAACTAGTGTCACAACATGGCACAAGACTTGAGAGGGAATGTCACCCTTTCTTATTGGGAGAAGAGCCACAGCTTAGTGCTAGTGGATTTTCTTTTCATGTAGTGAGTCTGTGGTTCGATCCCCAGCATCCCCACACAGGAGACCCTTGTACAGTGGTGGAACTTCATGCTCCGGCACCGGGGGGCGGAGAGCAGGAGGGGGCGGGGCTGGTGCATGTCCCGGGGGTGGGGCACTCCACCCGCAGGGGTGTGGCGCGTGTCCTGGGGGCATGATGCCTGTGGGGGCATGGCACCCAGCACGGGGGGGGGGGCAGCCACGATGGCATCTCACTGGGATCCTGTTGCCGGGGGTGGTGCGCTCCCCCTGCACTCCTCTTCCTCTGCCAGTGCCCTTGTATGAAACCTTGGAATATCACTGCCAGTCAGCGCAGACAAAACCCTGGGCTGATGATCTTATTTAGAATAAGGCATATTCCTATTGGAGAGTACAGAATAAACAATACAACTCTTTCACTGAAATATGAGACTTCAGTCTCAGAGTATTACTTAGAAGAATACACAGAAAAAGGCATCTTAAACAAAACCACTGAAGTTACATAGTAACAAATAATAATAATAATAATAATAATAATAATAATAAGAATTCCAATGCATAACCAATGAGACAATTCTATAAACAATAACTTCATAATTATGAAACATATTGAGCCCCGTTCTTAGTTATTTAGTCCATGACAAAAAGAAAGTTTACTATAGCAAAATTGCCTTGCTGCACAATTGAAGTGTGGACTTCTCTTGCGACTGACCTCCAGATCTGTGCCTCGTTTCTTGCAGAACAGAGGTGGGTGTAGCACCCTGGATAGCTCCATGAATAGCTGAAACACAAACTCAGTTGATGATGCTTCCTTCTCAAGCAAACTCAGGCTGAGCCTTAAATAGAGCTACAATGCTTTCTTGGTAGCCAGCTCCACTCGCATTACACAAAGCGTCTTCAGTTAAAGGGACCTAGCCTGCTTTAACAGTTGTTCATCCTGACAGCACAGGGGAGAGTATGTTCTACTGGGACTTCTGGGCTTGAGGCCTTGGAATCAGAAGACAGCAACATAAAACATAATATCCTCAGGCCAGAGAGGTGCATGCCAAAGAGCACCTCTCGTGCTGGGGGATGTGAATGTCTGGGACTGGTTCTGAGAGTGATTCTCTCTCACCTTCTGATGTTCTTCCTTGGTCCATGGCCTTATCCTTTAAATATGGCTGATGGTGGAACATGCAATTCTGTCAAGGTCCTGGTAAGAATGAAGTTTGTCTGGCTACCATGATTTGTTGGTCCCTGGTAAAGGTAAAGAACCCCTGGACGGCTAAGTCCAGTCAAAGGTGACTATGGGGTGTGGCACTCATCTCACTTTCAGGCTGAGGAAGCCAGCATTTGTCCACAGACAGCTTTCCGGGTCATGTGGCCAGCATGACTAAACCGATTCTGGTGCAACGGGACATTGTGACGGAAGCCAGAGCACATGGAAATGCCATTTACCTTTCCGCCACAGTGGTACCTATTTATCTACTTGCACTGGCATGCTTTCGAACTGCTAGGTTGGCAGGAACTGGGACAGAGCAACAGGAGCTCACCCCATCATGGGGATTCGAACTGCTGACCTTCCAATTGGCAAGCCCAAGAGGCTCAGTGGTTTAGAGCACAGCACCACCGCGTCCTACACTGAGCACACTGCTGCCACAGTTCCAACCCCACTTTCCATATGTTCCACATGCTCCATAGGTGGTCACCTGAACAGACTTAAAGTTTGGTAAACATTGCAGCAGTGTGCAGAAATAAAGAGCCTGGTAAGACTGCTGGCCAAAAGAATAAAAGAAAGTTAAAGTTAACAAAGCCATTCTGAGCACAAGCTCACATATGCCCATTATGGAGTCATGAGGTCAAGAGAACAAAGGAGTCCTAACAAGAGGGCGAAGAAAGAAAGACTGGCTGGAGAAGGAGGAGAAAGGAAGGAACACAATCTACATGATAACAAGTAGTTATTAAAGAAGGAACCAACAGGAGAAAGAAAAGGTTGCTTTTTTGGTCTGTTGCTCACCACTGATTCAAGAAACTGACTACAAGTCACTACAAGGATGAACAGCTATCTTTAAATCAGGGGTGCCCAACTTTTTTCAAAGGGGGCCAGATTTGATGAAGTGAACGTGCATGAGGGCCAACCAAAGTTGCTGAGCTTTTTTAGGATTTTACCCAGGATGTACTGCCAGCAGCGTAGCGTGGGTTGTCAGCACCCGGGGCAAGGCAAGTAATTTGTGCCCCCTAACCCAGGGCAAGGCAAGTAATTTGCACCCCTAACCCCTAACCCCTAACCCCTAACCTGCCGCCACTGCCAGCTTCTTCTTGCTGCTGCCTGGGCTGGGGTATTTACGGTAAGGTAGCCACGGCAGCTGCGGCGGGTCTGTGTCAGGTGATCTGAGGCGAGTTGCCGCTGGTGCTGCTGCCCAAACGACGCCGCTTGCCCGGAGGAGGAGGAGGGCAGAGAGGCGAGGAAAATGCAACATGGCCCAGCAGCTGCAGCAGCAGCGGCAGTGGCGGGGCTGTGAGGAGGGGTTGCCTGGCGCGCCCTTCGCGGCCCTGACGCGCGGGGACCGCGGTGAGCGCTGAGAGCCGCTGCCTGCCGGACGCCTTCAGCCCGGACGCGCGCACAGCTCGTCGGTTCCGCGAGACATGGCTCTGCTACAGCCTGCGCCCGAGGCTCTTTGGTGACTCCGGAGGCGGCGAGCACGCCCCCCCAGATGTTGCGCCTGGTGCGCCCGGCCCCCCCTGCACCCCCCACGCCACGCCACTGTGTACTGCCACAGGGGCTAGATTAAATCGACCAGCGGATCGGATTAGGCCCCTGAAATGAACTTTGGACATGCCTGCTTTAAATAGAGAAAAGTATTTTAAATTATTATTTATTAGATAAAAGAAATTATTTGTTATGTCTTGAGCAATCTCTCTCTGTCTTTTTTAACCCCCCCATAACTTTCTAAATAACAAATGTATTTCTCTTTGTTTACAAGCACTGAAAAATCCCTCAAAATTTGAACTTTTAATACTGAGTCATAGCATGGGCCCTTCTTTTCCCCCAAATTTCCCAAGAATTTGGGAACTTTTCAAAGGAATCAAGCACATTCTTCAACATTTTGCTAGAGGCTGTATTGAATATCAGTGCAGGCATCTGAGATGAAGGATGCACATTCATGGCTTAGACTCCTCTGTTCTTCCTGTACTCCTACTGAAAAAAACACAACAGAACTGAGGCAGCAGCCTCCTCTTTATTTTCCATATAATTAATCTCACTGCGAGGTACACTAGCTTTGTGCACTAAAAAATAATAATACTGAGTGCAGATAATCTCTCTGCGTATAGTGTTGCAAATGTTGCTCTGGAACAGAGGAGCAGAGGAAGAAATCAGCTTTTGCACATAGCATCCATAGAAATGTGTTCTTGAGTATAATTTATACTTGATTGGACAGAACATTTATTTAAAAACTTGGAATCGATAAAGTCAGATCTGTATCTCTTGTTTGGAGAAACTTCTTAAAGTCTACTTGGAAAATGTTGGCTCTTTAAGAAAGAAACTAGAGACATGAAAATCTTCTAATCTTTGAAATCACAAGGCTGCCTGACTTAGCTGTGTGTGTGTGTGTGTGTGTGTGTGTGTGTGTGTATGTATGTGTGAAGGAACCTTCCATCAAACAATATTTTGTTAAAAGTTCTTGTTTGGTAACATATAGCTGCTAGGCAGAGAAATAAAAAACCTCATGAGTGTTCAGACTGCAATGCTTATTTCAGGGTGGGTTCCAAGCCATAAAATTACAAACAACACATCAGTAATCAAATCAACACTCCTCTTAAAAGCTAAAATTCGGGTTACATAAGCACAATACATACAATTGCAGTTTACATCCCACAAATGATTATGTGAATAGCCAGGTCTTAAGTTGTCAGAAGAATGAGACCAGTGATGGAGCCACTGAACAGAGGGCATTCCACAGCCAGGATGAGAAAGCACAGAAGACCTTCCCCCATGTCTCCACATAATATACAGCTCCCACAGATGGAACATAGAAGAAAGCATCCCTCCAAATGATTTGAATAGGCAGGCAAGAGACTAAAGTGTGAAGTGCCTACTGAAGTATTGGGGGCCCAAGCCATTGTAGCTTTAAACATAATCACAGGCACCTTGAAATTGGACCAGAAATGTTTAACAGCCCATGGCCAGCTCTTCAGATAGAGGATGCATTCAGTTAGGTGCTTGCCCTCTGTAAAGTAGGGCACTGGACCACCCATAAAGGACAGCTAGTGTTTTGTAAGGGATAGTGTGTCAGACTTGGCATGGGGGACCTGCATTCAATTTCCCACTTGGCTATGACCTCGGGCCAGTCATTATATATCAGTCTAGCGAAGATAAAAATGGGAGCAGCCCCATATACTGCCTTGATCTCCTAGGAGGAAAAGCAAGATAAATACGTCATAAATAAACACATTATTACTGAGAACATCTCAAGCGCTAGCCATGTCAGTCTGCTGCAGCAAAAACAACAAAAGAGGTTGTTTTGGCACCTTCAAACTGATTTATTGTAGCCTATGCAGGTGGCGCTGTGGGTTAAAGCCTCAGCGCCTAGGACTTGCCGATCGAAAGGTCGGCGGTTCGAATCCCTGCGGCGGAGTGCGCTCCCGCTGCTCGGTCCCAGCGCCTGCCAACCTAGCAGTTCGAAAGCACCTCTGGGTTCAAGTAGATAAATAGGGACCGCTTACCAGCGGGAAGGTAAACGGCGTTTCCATGTGCGGCTCTGGCTCGCCAGAGCAGCGATGTCACGCTGGCCACGTGACCCGGAAGTGTCTCCGGACAGCGCTGGCCCCTGGCCTCTTGAGTGAGATGGGCGCACAACCCCAGAGTCTGTCAAGACTGGCCCGTATGGGCAGGGGTACCTTTACCTTTACCTTTAAGCTTTTGTGGTCCAGAGGCCACTTCATCATATTTTCTGACAGTCCCCTCGGCTGAAAAAATAAATAAATTTCTGACAGTCCCCTGGGCCAGGATCCAAAAGCTCTAGTACTGAGTATGTTTGTTTTTTTTTTTTTAAAAAGATACCCATTGCCAACTGAGTTCCTCTTAAAGGGTGATAATAACTTATGCTTCACTCAGTAGCCCTTACATTGTAACATTTTTCAAATTCTACAAAGCTCGGATAGCAATCTACTGATGAAAGGCATTATGTTCTTTAACAATCTCTCAAACCACTCTGTCCTCCATTTGCAAAAGATTTTCAGTAAAACATTATTTGCCTAAATAATATAAAAAAGGAATGAAGTAGAATTACACTGTCATTTGAAGTTTCATTACAATGCTATTTTCTTGAGCAGCATTGATTGACCCAATGACGGCTTTGTCTAATTTCTGCAGAGTTGTTATTAGAGCAATTTATTAAAATTGCATGCATTGATTGGAGCCACAAATGATTTCTTGCTAATTATGCAGATGATGTACGAAGCTCATTTCAAATTCCTTTTTGAACTTCAGTGAACAAAAAATGTCAAAACTAACATATGGTTGTACTGTCAAAGGCAGAAGTAGGCTACATGCTAGTGACATGCCTTTGGCCTGCCAAAAGGAAATTTAAACACACACACACACACACACACACACACACACACACACCACCTTCCACTTCATGGGTTCCTTGAACCGTTTTAACATAATGTCTTGGGTATGTTTATGTAAGTTGGTTGTCTTCATAAATTCTGTCCTTTTGGAATGGAGATTTGCCTTAGGAAAACAGAGTGAATCAGGGAAAGAATCTGAAAACTTCAGGTTTTATCAACCTTAATTTCATATTAATACGTGTAAAGAAAGTAGATTCAAATATTTTTGAAGAGCAACGAATGAGAGTGGAACCATATATTATGACATAGAGATGTCTCCTCCGAACAGCAACCCCTAATAGCTTAAATTTATTGATTAAAACAACTTGATCTACTAAAAAGGTGCAGATTAACCAAAGACAGAAATTAATTTTTAAAAATGTCATAGTCAAGATACAGTTATAAATACTGCAGATGAGAAACACTTTCTTAAAACAGGAGCACTAAAACTATTGTTTCAGTACTGCTACAGAACTGATCTTTGTCTCCAGTAGATGTGAGATGGTTAAAGTTTACATCATTCAGTTGCTGGACAACTGTTGGTTCAACTCATTAGCTCTGGGAGCTGGAATCATATAAATTGGTATGAAATGAAAGCTGTGTCTGGTGTCTTGGTTGGTGATGTCATGAAAGACACCAAAGACTTAATATTTAGCCAATCTCTGTATATTTTTCTTACCTCTAGTTTGTTCCGAAGGTAACTGAGGGCAGGGAATAATAGGTCACAGAGGGGGGAAATCTAGCATAGAATTTCTCCTCATCATCACTAAATATCTCACCCAAAATGGTGAAAATGGTTCATGTGTAGAAGGCAGATGGAGGCACTTGCTTGTTTGCTCATTCACAGATGTGTGGAGTATTATATTGATGCTGATGCTGATTCTCTACACTGAATAACACAAAGTCTTAGGTGGCAACCTTTATATACACTTACTTGGGAATAAGTCTCATTGAACTCCATCGGCTTGGATTAAAATTCCAGTTCAGCCACATACTCAAACATTATAGCCAAGCTAAATGTGTCAAATTTTATAAGAAGATCTCAGTCAAGGTTGGAAATCACATTATATTTATTTGTACCCTGAACCTTCAACCTGGTAGTGTTCTCAGGACAGCTTGTACTAAAATATGGATATAGAAACTAGAATATAACAGAAACTAAACATCCGTAACTTAAAACAGTAACAAAACACAGTAGTTCAAATTCAAGATGTGTAACTAGAATAATACTACTTCCAGGTAAGAAGAATGGGAAAAGTAAGAAGGTATTCACCTGGCACCAAAATGAGATCAGAATAGGTATCAGTTGGCCTTCCTGTGAAAAGGCTATTATGCTCGTGTTTTGCTTATGCTCATAGACATCTGGTTATCCAATTTGAAAACAGAATGCTGGCCTAGATGGGGTTTTTGCAGACGCCTTTTTGTTATGAGAGATTCCAAAGGCAGAGTGCCACCATCAAGAAAGCTCTCTTTCTTCAACCACCATTGCATGCTCTTTCATGGCACCATCAGCCAAAGCACCAGACCCATCTTTGAACTCATACTTCCCACTCACAGCTCTAACGTGTTGAACCAACCACTACGCCAGAGGCACTCACACAAGAGCTTCAGATGATGACCTCAGTGAATGAACATACATATGGGAGAAGCTGGTCCAGCAGACATCTGGGTCCCAAGCCATGCAGAGATCTCAAACACCAACACTTTGAACTGAGCTCAGAAATGGACCAAGAGCTCAATCTTCACTATGGAAGCCCAGATTTGTATGCCGGCTGGTTCTACGGCAGGAATGTCAGAAGGTTTTCCATTCTACCCTGCATTTGTGACATGCATTTGTTTGTATGCCATTACAGTTCAACTTCCACCAAAAGCTACATTATTCATCTAGTTGTCCTGTGTGGCAAAAATTATGTGACACACAAAATTAATTATGTAAATTATGTTGTCATTACTTTATTCCACCTCATTCATTTCAGTGCAAAGGAAACACCATGCAAATAGGGGGGAAACCCACAATCAATTGTTTGCAGACTGAAAGCAACAGCAAATACCAATAAAGGTAGTTGGATAGATTTCCGTTCCATTCAAAGGACAAATAAGTGAACATTGACCATTTCTGCTCCCATTTCCAGTGAAATTCGCTACTCTTCCTACTCTAGGGCCTAGAATTGTTCTAATGACTGTTGCAGCTCATCTGTGATGCAATAAAAGGAGAATGTGCCGCTGGAACACAGGCAGAGAGAATTCCTTTTGCTCATCACATAAAGTGATGAAAATGGTTCCATGTTCCAGAGTTGAACTCTGCCACTGAAAACAGGCTTTGAGGTAAAAGCCCAGTAAATCTTTACTCTAAGGAACCATTGGCCACAGTTCCTCACATGTAAGTGAAGCAGGAATAATAAGAATGAGAATAAGAATATCAGTAAGAATATCGATAACAATAATCCCCCACCTCTGAGGATTTTACCAGACATAAGACAGAAAGACATAAAAGAAACACACAATAGAAATGATCAAGAATTTTACAATGAAAGTCGGCGCTCCCAGAATAGCGTATATTCTCCTTGGTGTCTGAGGTACCAGAGTGAAGCACTAAATTACCAAGTCCAATGAATTCCTAAAATAAGAAGAGGCAATTCAGAAACACACACACACACACACACACACACACACACACACGGAGACGATGTACCTAAAGTGGCAGGAGCTCTTGCAGAGTCACACATTCCTGCTTCTCATTAAGCTTCTTCCTATGTCCTTTTGTAAATCTGGCAGAACTACAGAAAGGTGCGAAGGGGTTAATCGCTTGGTTTTGCTTAAAAATTCCAAACCAGGATGAAAACATTTTAGCACCTAAGAGCAGAGATTGTGGGTGAAGAAGGAAGAAGAAAAAAAAGCCAAAGATACATGATTTATCACTCCCCTCACAAATAAAATTTATTCATTGCATCCACCAGCCATCACACAGATGGTCAGAAAATTGGCTTTGTGTAGAGATGTGGATTCAGGCATGAATATTAATATGAGACAGATGTAAACGCATATTAATATGCACTTGCTTTGCATGGACTGACATTACAATATTTTCATTAAAGAAACCGCATTTGAAATGGAAAGTGAGGGTCACCTTTTTATAAAACATAAAATGGTATGTAGCACAATGTATTTACTATCTCCTGAAATGGCAACAGAAAACAAACAAAAGAAAAAGTAGCTGCCACAATTTAGTGAAGGCTGCACAAAAACGGATAGAACAGAAAGCTCTTGATTTGTACTTAAATTCTATTTCGTGCTTTTATAATAATTACTGCTCAAGGAATGTGTTCTGTATAGAATCTATGCGGAGTCTGTTTCTTAAGCAGTAAGAAACACAATAGAGCTCATACATAGGAATGTCACTTGAATACGCACCACCTATGCCTGAACTTGTACAACCCTCTAAGATGGTAGAGGGTCATCAGATTTCACTGTGTGTGTGTATTTGTGTGTGTGCACAGACACATGCACAGAAATTAAACAGCGAGGAGGAGCAAGATTCAGGAATGTCCAAAGGCCCACTCTTGAATGTTTTCATGACTGAATTAGAAAACAAACCGTTGCATTTGAAAAGCATTATTGTGGCTCTTGGGATGCCAGTGGCGCTGTGGGTTAAACCACAGAGCCTAGGACTTGCCGATCAGAAGGTTGGCGGTTCAAATCCCTGTGACGGGGTGAGCTCCCATTGTTCGGTCCCTGCTCCTGCCAACCTAGCAGTTTGAAAGCATGTCAAAAGTGCAAGTAGATAAATAGGTACCACTCTGGTGGGAAGGTAAATGGCGTTTCCGTGCGCTACTCTGGTTCGCCAGAAGCGGCTTAGTCATGCTGGCCACATGACCCGGAAGCTGTACGCCGGCTCCCTCGGCCAATAAAGCGAGATGAGTGTCGCAACCCCAGAGTTGGTCACGACTGGACCTAATGGTCAGGGGTCCCTTTACCTTTACCTTTATTGTGGCTCTTATCCCTTACATATCATTATAGCAGTGTGAGCGGCATAGTAGTGGTGTGACTTTGTTATACTGAGGAGGGCAATCCCAAGGCATTTTTCAGCCGGAATTCACCAAGACTCAGTTCTGGCACCTCTCAGCTGGGCGCTATTGCCATTATAAGAGAACATTGGAGGTGTTTTTTCCTTTTCCCCCTTTGTTTCCTAGAAAAATAGCACTGGGCCATCCTAAGCCAAAATCTGCCAGGGTGAGTAAGTTAGGATGTGGCAAGTCTCTAGCTCTGGCTCAAGTCCCTAACTCCAGCTCTGCTGAAGATACACTGGCACATCTTGGCTCAGCTTGGGGCTCAGTCATTGAGCAGAAGTCTCAGCAACAGGGGTGTTTCAGGGATGGTAACCGAATGCTCCATGACTTATCTGTCAGCACTCACTAGCAGAGTGCTATTGAATAACTAATACAGGGGATGATTTCTTCACTCCTTAAAGTTCTGTTGAGTGGTGGACCAAAGCACTTGTTTACATTAAATTGCATTTGCCATTTTACTGCCCATTCACTTAGTTTGGAGAGGTCCTTTCGGAGCTCTTCACAATCCTATTTGTGTTCTAACAACCCTGAACAATTTAGTGTCATCAGCAAATTTCCTCTGTTCTCCCTTGTGTCATCTTCTAGAGTGAGGGCTTGACGTCATGTGTTAATAGTGCCACTTGCAATCCTGGTGTTGGTTTTTCTTATTTACTACAGGCGTGAAGGGTTTTTTTGTGTGTGGGGTGTGTGTGTGTGTGGGATTTGCAGCATGCAGAGAGAGAAGATTTAATCCTTTCCTTCGTCACTGCAACCGTAATGGAATATTACAATTCAGTTTAGGTAGGGAAAGCATCTGTTAGCAGGGAGAGTGTAACATACCTGAAGTTTAGCAGTGACCTGGATACAGACTCAAAGGCTGAATGATGCCTATGGAGGAAGCTCTTGGCCCAAGCACCACCACTGAAAAAAGACCCCTGATCTCAAGATACCAGAAACCTCTGGAGATGACAGAGACTCCTGAGCTGAAGATTCCATAGCCTGGGTTAGAAACTGTAGCTCCCAAGCCCAGCAAGGGACCAACATAGTTGCCTCCAAAGGACTCACACGCCACAGAGCAGAGCCTCAGTGCAGAGCCTCAGTGCAGACAGCATAGCTAGAGACAATGGAGCGCTGTGCTGTAAACCAGAGGCCTGCCCCTTTAAGGTCTTCCACTTTTCAAGGAGTGGATGGGGTCTGAAAGAGGTTCTGGATGTGAAGCAATAAAAGGCACAGAGAGTTGTTCACTAGAAGCTCTTCTTTGTGCTACCGTTCCACCTTGCCCCATGGGACCCAAACGGAATGGAGTGGTTGGGTATTTTTGTGGAAATCGCAGTGGAGAAAACGAAGGGTCAAATTGCCCCTCCTCAAATGTTGTCATTCTGATAAACATCCTCTCCACAAATGTTGTGGACATTTGCCCAAGTCATAAGGGCATAAGAAGAGTTAGGATGGATCAGACCAACAAAGGCCCATTGAGTCTAGCATTCTGTTCTCACAACGGCCAACCAGATGATGATGATGATGATAATAATAATAATAATAATAATAATAATAATAATAATAATTTATTATTTATACCCCGCCCATCTGGCTGGGTTTCCCCAGCCATTCTGGGCGGCTTCCAACAGAACACCAAAATACAATAACCTATTAAACATTAAAAGTTTCCTTAAACAGGGCTGCCTTCAGATGTCTTCTAAAAGTATGGTAGTTATTTTTCTCTTTGACATCTAGTGGGAGGGCATTCCACAGGGCGGGTGCCACTACCGAGAAGGCCCTCTGCCTGGTTACCTGTAACTTGGCTTTTTGTAGCGAGGGAACCGTCAGAAGGCCCTCGGCGCTGAACCTCAGTTTCAGGGCAGAACAATGGAGGTGGAGACGCTCCTTCAGGTAAACTGGACCGAGGCCATTTAGGGCTTTAAAGGTCAGCACCAACACTTTGAATTGTGCTTACGGGAACCCCACAAGGAAGACATGAGGTTAATAGTGTTCACCTAATTGTGATTCCCAGCATTCCCCAGTATTCAGAGACATGGTGTCAAAAACTCACTGCCTACAGAAAGGAAAGGAAAGCATATCATCAGGGTCTATTGATATGTAAATGTTAAGTGAACCTCTTGCAATCATGTTTCAGTGGCAGACAATCCCAGTCTCAGTCCCCAGGATCTTCAGTTAAAAGGTTTAGGTAAGCAGGTGATGTGACAGACTGCCTAAGACTGTGGAGAGCCTCTGCCCAAATGAACAATATTAGCTGGGCTAGATCAACCCTGTCTGTGGTTTCCCCACATGCCTTAAATGCATGTTCTGGTTGTAGCCAGACTGTGTTCCACCGGGAGGGAAGGAGTTAAATGAGAAAGATTAGGATAGTAAAATGGGGAGCAGTGATAGCTAGAGTTTCTTTCTTTATTTAAATCCTGCCTTTTTCTGACAAAACCAAGGCAACTCACAACAACATATTTAAAAATGCAGTTAATACAATATTTCTTAAAGAACACACATGGGCAGTGCACTTCATCAGCCATATCCATTAAAACAAGCGTCACAGTTTTAATTATATTACAGAATCCCATTATGGTACTGTTATGTATTCAGTGGTCTGTGTTTGCCTGAGCTTGAGTCTGGACTAAGGAGTCTGAGCCTGTGTTCTGATTTGATACATGATATCCAATCACAAAACATTTCAGGATTTGGGCCTCTGTCATTGGCCCTTAAACTCTGAGTCAGGATTCGCAGCTTGTAAGTTTAGACAGCAAATCATGTTGGGAGTGGGAGTGGCCCAGGCCTTCAGAAATGTATATAAGCAGTTATTTTGCCCCTGCTGTCCAGTTCTGTTAGTTCAATAAAGGTTCTTGCTGTTATCACTGTGTCTTGCCCTGTGGGAACCCACGTAGACTTCAGATACTTTCTGAATGTATAATACATTCCTTAATCACTCACTGAGGCAAAGGCCATGGCTTTGATAGTGCACATGTGCATTCTTACATTAAAGACAAGCCATTCCCTTTCGTGAGAGGGGAGCTTCCAGTGTCCACAGCAGAAACCATGCATATGAAGAGAATTCCCTTCTCATACGGGACCATGTGAATGATTCATTTGTTAATTTATTAGCCATCTTTTATATGTGTCTCAAGGCGATTGGCAAACACACCCCAACAACCAGCTGAACCAGTTAAAAACAGAACCTTCTGAAGATAGGATTAAAAACAATGCAAAATGGATTCCTTACCACCCAGCTGGAAAAGCTTGTTGAAACGAAAATGTCTTCAGTTTCCAGATGGGTGCCTGGCAGCTAGTGAGCAACACCCCTCTGAGGAAAAAGGGTGCAGAATTTGGGACTTCTTAGTGTGTCCATTTGGTGTCATGGTGATGGTGGTGGCACTCGCCCTTCCTCTGACAGGAAATGCTCTGGGGGGTGTGTGTGACAAAAAATGGGGTGTCGAGAAGGGTCAGTTGGCGGGAGAGTGAGAAATGTCCCTGTCTGAGGACTGTTGGAGGGTATGCTTTACTAGAAGGACAAATGGTCTAATTTGGTACTGTATAAAGTAGCTTCTTGGGGCTCTCCTGCCACTTAGCTTCACATGTTCAAAAGCAAGCAGGTTCGTAGTGATAGGTTCATGACTGTGTATCTGAAATGGACAGGGCAGAGAAATCCATGCTTTATTGTGTGTGGTACACACCCACCCACCCACCTCCCTTTTCCAAGACTGACTTGAGCCCTGATTTTGGCAGGTGAACATGACTTGCATCCATTTCCTTGAGAACAGCTAACTACCCTTGACCAAGTCTCATCGAATCTAAGGAACACTGACTAGCAGTACAGCTTGACTTAAAACAACAGATTAAATATTTTTAAAAAATACTTTCCCCCCTACTCCTTTGGTTATTAGAACCGATAAATATTTCAGTGTTTACCACCATCTCTGTTAGTTAGTTATTAAATTAATTAGTTGCTTTATTTTGCAAAAGTAATTCAAAGTGACTTACAACAATGAACAAACCCATACACATTTTGTTGTTGGCATCTGTTTGTCTTGGGCCAGCCATAAAACAAAACAAATAAAAATCTAAAAGTCAAACTTATATTTAAATGGCAGGATTAAAACATCCCACCCACCCAAGAGATCACAGATAATAAAAAGTCCACGCCAGAAGGAAAAGAAATGTGCCTAAATATGTATATATTTCTGGATCTTTCGGTTTCATCAAAAGAGTTTATAATGAATTTATTTATTTTTATTTTTTTAGAGAGAGATTTACTCATATACACACATCAGTGAAGAATTTATGATCTGGGTATTCTATTTTGTATAACTTCCCCTTTGATCAAATAAAGAAAAGCTGTTTGCCATTAATTCCTCACAGTAAAATGCTTACCTGCACACAAGAGCAGCTTCTGCAATATTTATGGCTATGGAAAATATGTCAGCTTCAGTCATGTAAGAATTCAGGGGAATAGGATGTTGACACAAATTCCAGTGCCTACCAGCTAATAAAAAACAACAACTGCTCTAAAATTGCTTCCTGAATAACTCCAGGCTTACCCAAAGCGCTCCCAATACACTAACAATGTTTAAATATGGAACAAGGCTCTTTTGCAAATCATCATTGGCGGGGAAAGAGTGAGGAACAGAATTGCTCCACATAGTCACGGGCAGTAAGCATCTGTCTGTCTTAATTATACTTTACATTTGACGTTCACCATTCAGCCAGGATTCACACCCTTGTAGTCTCTCCATGAGTGAGTAGATGCAAAAGAAAAGGACTACATGGAAATAATACATCTCAAAACAGCACGAATTACAAACAGCATCCTAAGAAATACTTGCTCTAACCCAACCTAGCATTCAGAACTCCCTGGGGAATATCTGCTCGAAACTGTATCTGAATTTGAGTCAGAGAGTTGAATTCAATCTTGCATTGAAATGTTGATTATTATTACTGTCATTTTGTTCAGCCATTCAGTGTGCGCCCTTAAGGCACCAAACCGCATAGCAATGTTGCTATTTCTTTCTTTTATATATATATACAAAAACACAATTACAGAAACAAACAACACAGTATAGATCAATATTGCAGAAATTTATAAGCACAGGTATTAAACAGGAGGAAAATATATTTTCAGATGAGTTCACAGATTTGTTGATGAGGTAAAATGGCGATCATGTGGGGTTTTGTTTTTCATTCAGACAGCAGAGCTCATAAGAAGGTGGTTACAGTATCAGTTTTATGCGGATGAACTGTCACGAAACTGGCACAGAAGAACTTATATAACTGCCTTATAGTGAGCTTTCAATGTATCGGTCGCATCCACATCATGCATTGAAAGCACATGGCTTCCTCCAAAGCACCCTGGGAATTGTAGTTTCTGCAGGGTGCTGGGAATTGTAGCTCTGGGAGGGGTAAACTACAATCTTAAACTCAGTTCACATTTCTGCGGCAATTTGTGAATTTTAGTTAAAACAATTCATCAGCATTTTAGGGCAAATATCCCCTAATAAATGTTTTGTATGTATGCAGTTTTGACTAACATACACATTTTTGCAAGCAATCCCCCCAATTTGACACATTTTTATATGATATTTTCACTGTTATTTACATTTATGTGCAGACTTTACACTATCATAGGGATTTTTGTACACACTACTTGGTTAGAGTACTGCATTGCAAAGTTCTGAGATTTGTGAATTTCGAAGGATAGCTGTGTTTTGGTTCACATATAGTTTCAGAAAGTGTGAATTAGGTGAGATCAGATTTTTTTTCTCTATCCCTAATGACAAAATGTTATAAATGTGCTTTAAGTTTGTTACATGGCTGGGGCTGAAGAGAGAAATGGACAGAGATGTCCCTATAACAAATAAAATAATTTTAAAAATAAATTAAATAAATTAAAACACTCCAACTATAAAATACCCCCCCCCAATGCAGTGTGATCCAGTATGTTTCACATGCTGAACCTAGGCAGCTAGAATTATCACTGCGTTCAATAAAGTTCAATGGAGGTGCATCCCAGGAAATTATACATAGGATTCCAATCATGTTGTTTCTTATACATTGGGCATTTATCTATGTACTGCTGCTCTGTGGATTGTGTCTACATATAATAATAGATCGACACAACCGCTTGCATTTTTTGGACTGTCCTTGCAGGAGTGGCTATGAGAAGTGCCACAATGAACTCCTTTCCTTCAAAATTTAATTTGCCATTACAATTCTAGTCTGTACCCTTGTTTTGTGATTACCTCCTTGTGGGATCCTGGTTGTTTAGTGAAGTTTGGTCATTGTATAAGATAAAATATAGTTGTTATCATCTTCTGCAATGCTAACAAAATAGCAAAATTAGTCCTAGCAGAAGGAAAATACAAACCGGCCACAATAAAACGGGCGTGAGCAGAACAGAATCAAGCCTGAGGTTGCCTAAGATCTAGAGATACTGGGTTTAGAAATGAAATTAAAAAACAAGTTACTTACTGCAAAATGTGGGGTATAGAAAGAGTTTGTATTATGCTGAACGGCAGGTGAATCTTAAACATATCTTTGGCTATTGGAGAATTTCAGGGGAAGGGGGTCACTGGTGATAGGTGAAAGGAGCTTTCCCATGGCATTTAACACACAATCTTCTGGATTCCCTCATTTTTCCATGCTCTTTGCACAGACTCATTTTCAAGATTAATACATGCTCTTGATGGCAAGGGCCTGTGCTCTTCCATAATTAAGTTACCCTCATAAAACAGCTACGATTGGTAACTTGAAGGAACCCAAGTGAATGAACCACTTCTCCGAATCTGCATGACAATATTGAAAATTAAACCCAGTTAATAGAAAAAAATGCTAAATCAATTGCCATAAAATTTAATGGGTTTATAGCAGCCTTAACTCAGTAGGACTGAATTATCATGTTAATTTAATTTCCATTTCTAAATGAACCAGAAGGCACAATAAAGGTCAATTAACCAACTACCTTCTCTGTCTTTTTTTCCCTTTTACTGCCAGTTTTAAATCACAGGAAGCCCCAAAGCTCTTCTAAGAAACTCATTAGTTTTCTCTTAGAGAGTCAACAAAAACTAGCTCTGAACCATGTGCTGAGAATCATTCCAGCCATTGCATCACAATGCTGCAGCTATGTAGGATTTAGTGCATATCTGCACATCTGCACAATGCTTCCTTCGGGGCTCTGATACGCCGTCTCCTCAAAGTCCACATGCATCAGTTGGCTACGCTTTGCTGATGGGAGCAATTGCAAGAACTAGACCAGGCTGCCCAGCCTTCAGTACTGACTTTCCACTTTTAATATATCTGTGAGGAGGGTAGGTTGGTGTATTGACCCTGGGGAAAAGGGATATACCCTTTAATAGGGGCACTATTTCTGGTTGTACCTGCAGCATCCAACATAAGGACATTAGAAGTGGCCTGCTGAATCAGACCAAAGGCCCATCTCATCCTGTTTTCCACAGTGGTAAACCAGATGCCTATGGCAAGCCCACAAGCAGGACATGAGTCTCCTAGTGTTAGGGCTGCTTTATGTCCGGTTTCCCCTGGACATATCTGTGATTTGCCCATTGGAAATAGCATCCGGACAGAATTTTTTTTTTTTTTTTTGGGGGGGGGGGGGGAAGCTCAACAACTTTACATGAAAAGCTCAACTTTTGTGTCTGGATTTTCACTTTTTGAAATATAGCAAACCCTACCCAGTGTTGTCTTCAGTAACTAATTCAGCGGTAAAGGTAAAGGATCCCTGGATGGTTAAGTCCAGTCAAAGGCTGGGGTTGCGGCGCTCATCTCGCTTTCAGGCCGAGGGAGCCGGCGTTTATCCAGTATACCTGAAGGAGCGTCTCCACCCCTATCGTTCTGCCCACTGAGGTCCAGCGCCAAAGGCCTTCTGGCGGTTCCCTCGCTGTGAGAAGCCAAGTTACAGGGAACCAGGCAGAGGGCCTTCTCGGTAGTGGCACCCACCTTGTGGAACGCCCTCCCATCAGATGTCAAAGAGAAAAACAACTACCAGACTTTTAGAAGACATCTGAAGGCAGCCCTGTTTAGGGAAGCTTTTAATGTTTAATAGATTATTGTATTTTAATATTCTGTTGGAAGCCGCCCAGAGTGGCTCGGGAAACCCAGTCAGATGGGTGGGGTACAAATAAATTATTATTATTATTATTATTACTATTATTATTATCCACAGCTTTCCGGGTCATGTGGCCAGCATGACTAAACTGCTTCTGGCGCAACAGGACACTGTGACGGAAACCAGAGCGGAAGGAAACACTGTTTACCTTCCCGCCACAGCAGTACCTATTTATCTACTTGCACTGGTGGGCTTTCGAACTGCTAGGTTGGCAGGAGCAGGGACAGAGCAATGGGAGCTCAGTGGTTTAGGCCACAGTGCCACCCGCGTCCAGCCCTAATCCAGTAGTATGGCAGTTACAGTGTTGTACTAGCACTGGGACTTCCCACTTGGCCATGAATCTCTCTGGGTGACCTTGGGCTGGTAACTAACTCTAAATCTCTCAGAGGTTTTGTGAGGATAACGTGGTGGGGATGGGAGCTTGAGTTAACTGGAGCAAAGGTGGAATATAAATCTAACAAATAAACAAACCAAGAAATGAGCACTGCCTCTGAACATGGCTGGGATGCTGCAGTGTGGACATGCTATTAAAGTAATGCCTGTGTATGTTTATTGTGGATTATTCACTGCCTTATTCGTGTTGTTTCCTATAGTGGCCAACCAGGTACTTCTGGTAGCCCCCCCCCCAAAAAAAAAGAGCAACAGGCAATAGCTCTGCTCCATTTTTGGTCCCCAGAAGAAAGTATTCACTGGCATTCTGTGCTAGAAGGAAGCCAGCATATGAGTATTTGCCACCTCACATCTTCCTTAATCAGGTGGGAAAGTCTTATAGGGCCCCAGTATTCATTGGCAAGGGACACAGGTGGTGCTGTGGTTTAAAGCACTGTGCCGCTTGGACTTGCCAATCAAACGGTTGGCGGTTCAAGGCCCCGCAACAGGGTGAACGCTCATCGTTCAGTCCCAACTCCTGCCCACCTAGCAGTTCAAAAGCACACAGTGCAAGTAGATAATTGGTACCACTCCAGCGGGAAGGTAAACACCGTTTCTGTGCCCTACTCTGGCTTTGCCAGAAGTGGCTTAGTCATGCTGGCCACATGACCCAGAAAAACTGTCTGCAGAAGTGGACAAACGCCAGCTCCCTCGGGCTGTAAAGCAAGATGAGCGTCGCAACCCCAGAGTCGTTTGCGACTGCACTTCATTGTCAGGGGTCCCTTTACCTTTATTCATTGGCATGTTTTAGCAGCATGGAATCTTGCCATGGCAAAGGCATGATTTTTATACTTTTGTGGCAAATGTGAATAATTCCTTAATGCTTACAAGCTGTGCTTTTTCTCTCATTTTCCTACTCATATTGAAATACTGCTCCTTAATGAGGCCAAACTTAGATTCACAAAATGTTTAGGGGAATGCATACCCCTGTGTCCCTTCATAAAAAAGCACTGCTTACAAAAAAGCAATAAGAGTTAGGCTGCAATCCTAGGAATGAGTCCCATTAAGTAGGGAAATACTGAACTGTAGTGCAAGTTTATATGTATCCTCAACCCAAGCACTGCATCAAAATGTTCCCAATTCTTAAAGTAAGATGTGCAAATCACAATGATGCAACTCTCCCCAATTTGTACAATTAATTCCGGATACTATTTGGTGTTATAGAATTAAGGGTGACATTTCAGCGCATCTTTCTAGAACATTCAAAACACATCTGATGCTCACCTGCCTTTGCTTGTTTACTTCTCGCAAGAAGCTCCAGGTTTTATTATGTTTCTGAGACAAGTGCAATGTAATGTATGTGTGGCTGTGTGTTCATTTTCATTTACGTCTGTCAGGAAAACTGGAGAAAGATGTTTCTCATTACCCAGCAGGGAACATCTGCCCATTTTTCAGACTACAGCTTTCTTCAAGTACAGTATTTAATATTATATGTATGCATCCAAAAACACACACCAAAAAAAGGTTTACAAGGAGGGAACTAAAATGTTACAACTGTTGCCGAAAACTGTAAACAAAAATGTGTACCTAATGAAGGAATATGCCAAAGTGATGCTTCTTGGCTTGCAGTCAGGACATGTGCCAGGTAAACAGATTATTCCCTCTTTGGCAACACTGCTGAGATATTGCACCAGAGGCAGGAGCATTGACTTCACTGTATGGGCTGGGAACTGAAGATCCCAGGGCCAAATCTGGGTTTCTGACAGTAGTGCAGTTAGACCCTGGGCAAAATGGTTTTACCTACTCCCTTTTAAGTGACAATATGTTTTACTTTGCTACTATTCCAAGGCAGAGTAATGTGCATTACTCCAACTATAAGGGTCTTAGACAAATTCATAGAGGACAAGGCTGTGAATGGCTACCAGCCACCATGCACTACCTCCAGCATCAGAGGTGATAAACCTTGGAATACCAACTGCTAAGGAGCACAAGTGGGCAGAGTGTGGTTACTCTCATGTCCGACTGACAAGCTTCCCATGAGTTGGACACTATGAGACCCAAATTCTGGACTAGATGGAACTTTGGCTTCCTGAGGAAGGCAGGTTGCAATCCACATGTTTGCCAACTCAAAGGCAAGAGAGGTATGCAAACCTAAAGGAAAAGCTAATAGACATGTCAAGGGTCTTTGGGGAATGGGGTGTGGTCTGTCTTTACTGTGTGAGAATGATTGTGCCATGATTCACAAAGGATGGCCTTCACTGCAATAGCTATTGTTTTTTTTCCATTCTCAACTATCTGAATGCCCAACAAACAAAACCCAATCTTCTTCCTTCCTTCCTTCCTTCCTTCCTTCCTTCCTTCCTTCCTTCCTTCCTTCCTTCCTTCTGTATTAACCACATTTCTATAGAAGCCCTGTAACACTAGTGATTTCGTTGGTTCACAAAGCAATACATACATACAGTAAATCAATCAATGATCTGGATGAAGAGAATTGCCTTCACCTGTCATAAAAAGACCACAAAGATGGTGCCAGGTGAACATCTCTGGGAAGGTGATTCCATAACTGGGGTGCCATTACTGAAAAGGCACTCTCTCCAGTGCCTACACACCTCATATGGTGGGACCAGTAAAGAGGATTTTATAGTTTGGGTACGTACATATGGGATAAACCTTTATGGCTAGGCTGATGGGAATCAGAATCCAGTAACATCCAGATGTTCATAGTTTCCCCATCCCTGCTTTAAAAATTAAAACCAGCACTTGGGTGTGGGAGCTATAGGTATGCAGTGGACAAATCGCAGACATAATGATGAAAGCAGTAAGTAGGGAAAACGCAGGTCTGTTTCACATATTTGAGAAAGGTGAATCCACTTGAAGGTTGTTTTTGGGAGATTCTGGCATGATGAGGATTACATGTCACAATGATTGCTTTCTGTTCACAGCACTCCTGTGCCATTTTTGGACCTCATTTCCATTCCTTCCTGGAATCCATCTGAACAGGGGCAAAGGCACTTACTTTCTGTACAACACAGGGTATGCCACTGGAACTAAACAGCTGTGGAATTAGTGGTAGCTGTGGTAGGAGCCTCCTTAGTAAATCTTCCCAAAGTAGCATGAACTTCAGACTCACACATATGTTGGAATGCTCATAACATAAACTCACCGAACTATAAAACATACTTGAGGGTGATTCTACTGTGTAAATAATGAGTCTTGTATATGTTCTTTGTTCAAGAGGAATATATCGTTTTCACATTCTTACTTCCCTGAGTGGCAAGGCAGACATTTACAGACTACAGATCCATCTGGAGGAAAGATCACTGGAGATTTAAGCTACCATAATAATTGTTCATTTAAAGAAGAACAACTTAACATTCATTACACAAGTGTAGATATAAGTACATAGCAGAATGTGCCAGTTCCAGTGCTGCATCAGCACTCGAAAATCCCCAAAGATGATTATCTGAGGACACCTCTATGCAGGTACTTCAAAGTGTACATCAGTGTGAAGATGCCTGGATACCAGTACCCAATTTGATAAGAGCTGAGGCTATAACAAAACTCTGCTCCCTGTACTCTCATTTCGTTAATATGCCTCTTTAGACTGTTTTCAGCCCCAGCAATTCAAACGAAATGCTGATGGCAGTCAACACTGACCGAATATCCGTGTTATCACCATGCTTTTTAAAAGCCAGTGTCAGAAGGCATTGAGGGATAAGAAACCTCTGTGCTGGTGAAAAACAGATGGGTTGTAATGTCATAATATACTTTTTTTCAGCTAGGCAAAGCAGTTCACCCATCCCCTACATAGACATCTAGAAGAGGAACACAAATAGATGCCTTTTCTTTTTCTTTTTTGGACCTAATGGCCCCTTTTTTAAATTTCTCAGCTGGGGGTTGCCTGCTTACATTTTTATAGTCACTTGTCCTTTTCAACTCAGAGCAGCACAGCTTTTGTTGGAAAAACAAAAGAAAGTGAGCTGTAGCTTTTGGTTGAAAAGATTATTAATAATTGTCCGGGTGAAGTGACTCTCACAGTCTGCATGCACTGCCTCTTGTAGCTTTTGCCAAGAAGCTTTCTGCATCACTCCAATTTGGGATTGGGGTACAATCAGATTTATACAGTTGTTTCTTCTTTGTGTCCTGTATAAGCCTCAAGAGTCCGATTCAGCTGGTTTATGCGCTTTGGAAGGCTGTGTGTTGACAAGAGCACAGAAGACTGCTTGGTTCTACGTAAGCTTTCAGAGTCAGAATTCTTTACTGAGTATCAAGAAGAACGATAGACACAGAGGTGAAAGATTTATGGCACTGGAGCGCCATACCTGCTCTGCTGCCCACATGAAGCTCTTGCACAACTGGGTTTCCAACAATCACATTATGCAACTGTTTTAAAAATGGTAAACACCAGAAGCCGAGGGCCAGATTAGGATTAGGATGGCAGCATGTTGTACCCCACCTGTTATTTACCATCTAAATTTAAAACAAACATGGATAAAACTAAAAGTTTAGCAATGATGTAATTTGTGTCTTTCTTACACAGTGCATCCTGTTCCACACTTACACTTACCCCAGTGAGTGAACATTAAATAAAGAGATGAGAAAAACTTCATCTGTTGCACTCTACTTGCAGTGCAGTTGTTAAAGACACAGGAGCCCTTGCATTGCAGCTGTTAAAGACAAAGTTTGCCACCTACCAGTCATGAATATATATACAGTGGTACCTCGGGTTACATACGCTTCAGGTTACATACGCTTCAGGTTACAGACTCTGCTAACCCAGAAATAGTGCTTCAAATTAAGAACTTTGCTTCAGGATGAGAACAGAAATCGTGCTTCAGCGGCGCGGCAGCAGCGGGAGGCCCCATTAGCTAAAGTGGTGCTTCAGGTTAAGAACAGTTTCAGGTTAAGAACAGACCTCCGGAATGAATTAAGTACTTAACCCGAGGTACCACTGTACACAATATACAACACAGAATAATGCTAATTGGAGAAGCCCTACATTGATAGAATATTGTAACACTAATTGGATAACCTCCAACTTGGCCATTGGAGCTCTTTGAAAGAAGGGTGAGATATGTGATAAATAAACAATTCACTAGAAAGTATTTAAAGGTAGATTGTACAGATAATTATAATTTGCCCAACTCATTCTAACTCCAGATTTAGAATTGTCACTCCAGAGTCGAGGCTCCATGACTGTAGAGGCAACATGGCTGTGCTTTGTTCACTTATTTCCAAGACTGCCTTCTGATTGTGGTATCATAAGCAACCCTTCTCTAAATTCTACCATCTTGCCATATGCAGCCAGTGCAAAATACTCTATCACAACCAGGTTTGAGGTAGTGCTTGAATAACCTGTTCATGAATATTTGGCTACCCAGAAGGGAGGCCAAACTTCTCAGATCTATTTGTGATTAAGAATTATTTGGTCAGCCATATCCCATAGCTGCTGAAAGTCTCTGTAGGCACTTCAGAGCATTATACTCAGCACTTAATGCCAGTCTCATGGCATCATGATGAAAGCAGGAGTAATAAAAATGTGCTTATTCCTGTCAAAATTAATCTGTTAATTGGAAAGTTTGTGGTGAGCTGTTCTGTAGTTTGTATCTGTGGAGGAAACAGGCTCTCTGTTTGGAGGGAAATGGAGCTGTTTTCCTTAAGCAGCGAGTTGCCTATTGTGTAGGTAATTACAAGGCCTACGCTTACCTGGCAATGAGGTAGTATATATCTAAATACCTGAAGTGAAGGAGAAAAAACAGAAATGAAAGCCGGGGCCCCATCTGCCAAGCAGTAATGACTGTGCTATTTGAAGACAGAAAGGTTTGTCTGAAGCAGCTGGTTTCTCTCCAAGTGACCTTTTAGCATTTCTGCTTTTGCCGTCTGACAGATGTGTCAACTCAATAATTTCAAAAGCCCCTGAGTAAATAACCAATTGTGAGCAAGGATGACCCAAAGCGATGACAAAATGGGTGTGCGCAGCACATTACGGAGCATAATACCTACTGAAAGAACCGGGAACATTATCGAAAGGAGAAAAAACATTTTACTCTTATTTTTGAGTAAATGGGTTTTTCTGCCTGCAGATCAGTTCTCTTTGGGGAGGGGGAAGGGCGGAGAGAAAAGGAGAATTGCGGAGTGAATGGAATGGCATTGTGATGCGTTTGCCCTTGGAAGACTTCTATTAGCTGGTTGCGGGACTCAGGTGGTGTGTCAGAACACAAAATGGAGTCCTGCTCCCTCACTCAGCTCACAGCTGGGGGAGATCTACCGAGGCCTACACTAATTGGCTTGGTGAATGACTGGGGAGCCTCGGAGAGGTGATTGCAATCAAGCCAGGTCTGATAGAGTTTAAAGTCTTCCAGGGAGTTTTCTCCTACTGAGTTTTCGCCACAGACCTGAAGCCTAACAAAGGCAAAAGTTGCTGCCTGGAGGATTATTTTAAAACCCTGGGCACTTGGAGAATTCAATGGCCAAACCTGCTATGTATTAAATAACTGTCATTCATATCAAAACATCTTCTCCCATGCTTTCAGAGAACCCTCCAGGAAAAGTAACGTTCACTCTGTTTAGTCCCATTTAGCTTTAACTATGCACTTTTAACTGGTTTTGCACAAATGTGTGAAAGGTGCTCCACACCCACGTATCAATTGTCATACGAGTTTGATGGCCCTTACTGACAGAGAGAGGCATCATTTCCTCAGTCATTGAAAGAGACAGTCAGGGCTCGCCCATTTGTTCCGTGCCCAAAAAGCATGGGTCTGGGTGGTTTCCCACTTGCCTCGTGCTTTCTAGGCATGGATTTAAGCAGTTTTGCATTTGCCTCACAGCTTTCCCCTGGAAAACCCACTCTTTACCATGGAAAACCTGATTGCCGTTTGGTCCAGATCCGCAGTAAGCCAAAGGTTTTCCTGGGGAAAAGCAGTGGGGCAAACACTGCTGTGGACGAGCCCTCAGAGCTGAACAAGCAAACTGGCTCTCATTTCCCCCCCATTTAAACTGATAAAAGGGTGATAGATTTTAAGAACCTTTTAAAAAGAATTTCCAGAGCAATGGGAAGTCTGGACCAGAAGCTGGAATATAGATTATTTCACCCAGGGCTGACATTTTTTTTTCATTGCCCCTGCTCCTGTACCTTAAATAGAAGTCTGGCACTCAGAGGTTTATCATGTGTTTTTCAAGGAACAGGTCTGTTAAAAAACCCCCAGCATTGCTACCTTCACAGGGACGCGGGTGGCGCTGTGGTCTAAACCATAGAGCCTAGGGCTTGCTGATCAGAAGGTCGGCAGTTCGAATCTCCGCAGCGGGGTGAGCTCCTGTTCCTCGGTCCCTGCTCCTGCCAACCTAGCAGTTCGAAAGCACGTCAAAGTGCAAGTAGATAAACAGGTACCGCTCCGGCGGGAAGGTAAACAGCGTTTCCATGCATTGCTCTGGTTTGCCAGAAGCAGCTTAGTCATGCTGACCACATGACCTGGAAGCTGTATGCCAGCTCCCTCGGCCAATAAAGCGAGATGAGCGCTGCAACCTCAGAGTTGTCCGTGACTGGACCTAACGGTCAGGGGTCCCTTTACCTTTTACCTTCACTTATTCTGTGCCCGTGTATTGTTTTGCCCTTCAGATCTTATCTTAACACAGTGGAACAGAACCACACATGTGGAAAAAGTGGGGGAGTAGAGATGACGTTCATTGCTGTGCCACACCATGCCCACTGGTGTGAATGGAAATTAGCATGGCATGCCGGTATATTAGTGAAAAAGTCACCGTTCCATAATGCAACAGGTGCTGTCGTGCAAAAGGAACATTCGAAAATGGGACTAGCATCCTAATTACTTACACAATATTTTTCAGGCTGGATGCACTCATAGAAGCCATTCATGGTTTTAAAAGCTCCTGCTTTTAAACCAAGGTAAGAAACACACCTTCCAACTGCTCTACCTGCTGCTTCCCACCCAGTCTCTGACGTTGCATTGGCTAAGATTCTCTTAGCTTCTTTCTCTCAGAACAGAACTGCAGCAGAAGCAACAATGGGATTGGTCTGGGAATCCCAATCAGAGTTAAATGGCAGGGATATTTTGAAGTGCCTGTAGTGGATCGGTTATGGGTGCTGCTGTTGACCGAACCACTTTTTGCAAATTGCCGCAGATAGCTGCGTCCTGATTGGCTAGGTGCTACCAATCTCAAGGAAAGAAATCTATTGGCAGTTGTCTCCTCTCCACCCCACCAAAGCTATTTTTCAGTGGGAATTGCAGTTCACAGATGCAAGGGAATCCCAGAAGCAGTGCCCTCCCCCCAAAAAAAAATGTTTAGGGGTACTCTCATTTTGACTCAAGAAAATCACCATTTTATAGTTCACATTGGGAAAAATAAATACAGTAAATGGACATCGGGTGTAGCAATGGAATGGGAAGTTTAGTGTTTTATCGTGTTTTTAATATTCTGTTGAGAGCTGCCCAGAATGGCTGGGGAAACCCAGCCAGATGGGCGGGGTATAAATAAATTATTATTGACTATTCACCATGTTAGAGAAACAATTTTTTAATTATTATTATTTTTTAGTTTCTTCTCCCATTAGATTCACAAAATATTTCGGGGTATGTGTCCCCTTAGGAAAAAAGCACTGCCTAGAAGAATCACTAGGGTGCACTGGTCAATGTGGATAGGTTCCCAGAAGACTGTTATCTTAACTCAATATCCTGTAGCTGCAAGGAAGATGCTGTATAGGCCACTGGAAGAGTGGACTTCGTGTTCATCATTGTGCATCTTGGGTTGGTTCAAAAGGTGCCCTTTCCATGAACAGAAGGGACCTGGATTCAGCAGAACTTCCACAAATTGAAGGTAGGGGAAGAATTTTCACTTATTTCTTCAAACTCTTGTGATTCCCTTAACCATCTATACTGCTCCAGGGCATATTGTCCGGACCTCTGGAACAGATTTTTGTGGGGCGAGGGGTCTGTTGGGTGAAAGGAAGCTGAGATTTGAGACCACCCTATTCTGTGAGAGAAACTGCACCTAAGGAAGTTTCCCCCCAACCCTTGATGTTTCTTTAAATTATTATTTTAAAGATTTACAGCCTGCCTTTCACTAGTATCTGTACTAGGGCGGAGTACAATCATTAAAAAAAACCCCCCAGTAGAACACAAACTCAGTTCTTGTGAGCATCAGTAAACAAAAGGATGAAAAACAGCTAAACAGAGGTGAAGGCTAAAACAATAACTCATTAAAAGTCTTATTAGCCTGAGTAAGCAGGTATGTCTTTTCTAAACACCAGAATGACAGCAATGTCAGCATTTGATGTACCTGTTAAGCTGCTTTGGGGCCCTAATTGGGTTGAAAGGTGGTATAAATGTTTCACACAAACAAACAAATAAACCAACCGACCGATAACTGACGTTAAGAGAGTGATGGCTACAAAACCAGTAGCACCTACACTAGGTTCACCAGGTTTTCTCTAAAATGGCTAATATAAATCAGGAATGTACACAGCCTATCTTGAATCCTAGATGTTTTGCAATGTGAAGAGGTAACATTATCATCCATCATTAAATCCACTAAGTGTCAAAACTTATCACCTTGACACTTTAATGATCCTTAAGCTGCCCTTGTGAAAGCCTGGTGCCATGACAACCACTCAAAACACAAGGCCCTGGTACTGCTGAACTTCTCTTAATAAATCAGGCATAATTGGCATCTATGCATTATAATAAATTAAAAGTTATTCAACTGGAATGATTTTATATTGTACAATATTAAGTCATTAAATTGGCTGTCCTAATCTTTCCTTTGTGGTAGAATTCCTTGCGTGGTGGGGTGGTGGGGTGGTGGTTATTTTTAACATGGAGGATTTTATCTAACCTTGCACTTAAAAATGAAGATCATTAATGGTGGTGCGGAGGAAAAGGGCAGAAAATGTACTGAATTAATGTAGAATCTGTCACCTGCCGACACCTGGGCTCAATTCCTGGCTTAGTTTAGTCCCTCTCCTCTCCCTCCAGAGCCATGAGGTACTAATAAGAAGTCGACTAATTAAATTAAGATGCTAAAATTAATTTTTCATCTCGAAACCAGGAGGGAACAATCAAGCTGGCATGTTAACCCTTTCTTTTCCTTGCACGTATACTTTGTGTTCACACTGCAAGGGGAGGTTGTGTGCAAAAGGTGTAGATCCACATAGGTCACGAAGAAGCGACTAGAACATCATTGATTACGCTCTTTCCTTTCCTCTGCTATTTATTAACAAATGAAACTTGCTAAGACACCCAACAGCAAATACAATAATAGAATCCTAGAACTGTACAGTTGGAAGGGACCATGAGTGTCACCTAGTCCAACCTCCTGCAACACAGGAATCTTTTGGTCCACCATGGAGCTCAAACCCACGACCCTGAGATCAAAAGCCTTGTGCTTTACCAACTGAGCTATTGTAAATGTTAAATAAAGCCTCCCACCCCCAAAGGCAGAAAATAAGTCACATAGTCCAACAATAATAGGAGCTGAAACCACAAGAAGCAGCAAAGATGCCCTTAACATGCGAAGGAATACACAGTCAAAAAGCTATTAAAGAAGGCACCACTTCTTTACGGAAGGCATTTCAGTGATAAGGGGTCATGGCTGAGAAGGCCTTTTCTCTTGTAGCCCCTCACCATATCTCAGCTGGATATGCAGAGAAGGACCTCTCTCAGGGATTTCAGTGCATGGGCACATACATACATACATACAAGCAGGCAACTAACACAGCTACAGTCATACCTCATGTTACGTCTACTTCATGTTACGTTCTTTCAGGTTATGTCCCGTGGTGACCCGGAAATACTGGAAAGGGTTACTTCTGGGTTTCGTCGCTTGCGCATGTGTAGACATGCAAAACGACATCACGCACATGTGCAGAAGTGGCGAATCGCAACCTGCGCATGCACAGACGTGCCGCTGCGGGTTGTGTTCCTTTCATGTTGTGAACTGGCCTCCGGAACAGATCCTGTTCACAACCAGAGGTACCACTGTATACTACAATAACAACTTTATGGATCAGTCCAAAGGTTTATTGAACCCTGCCTTATGTTTCCAACAATGGCCGGCCAACCCTGACTGGTTGGTAGTGTTATGGACAAAGATCCAATGTTGGGGTGACCTTGGGCCAATAATCATTTGTCCTTTTATACATCTCTATCACATGCCCTCATAGACACCTTTATTTAAATAGAGGGATTGCTGAGCTCTTGCACCTGGTAAAAATGACTAGGATGAAGTGAACGCAGGATGGAGCCTTTCTGTTTATTTACAGATTTTAGAAGCAACCCACTGTTCAAAAACATGGTGGCAGTGTACCAAAGAAGAAATAAAACAAAACAAATACAAAGTTATAACAATAAAATACATTAAACCCACCTCTAAGACCACCATGAACAATACCACTCAACAGCCTGGTTGAATAAAGAAGTCTTCTGGTGGGGGGCTGGGTGTATTCCAGAGGGTGGGTCCTACCACACTAAAAGCTCTGATTCTTGATTTGCCGGTGTGGAGGGGGTGGGGGAATAGGAAGATCAAGGCATAATTGCACCATCTAACTCTTACTTCACTACACACTGCAAAACAAGTAGCTACAGTTGGTTTTCAGCATGACAGACTTTATTCGTCAGAAGCTAACAAGATTGTTTGAGTTCAATTGGATCTAACGGTGTGTTGAGCTTTGGTGACAGAAATGCATAACTCCTAGCTGTGACTGTAGAGCCAGTGGCAGATCTGTGGAATAACCTGTCTCCCATTGTGCTGAATTGCCACTATCACTTTTTAGCCCATGAAAGGATTGTGCTACTCTGTGTATGAAAAATGCATTCTTGAACCACTCTGAATTAGTTTTTAATGTACTGTGACCTCAGATTGCCCCAGGATATTAATGCTAAATGATTACTTCTGAATGCTTTTTGAATAGCTGCAAAGAGCAATTAAACATGCCATACATCACACATGACACAGTTAAATGCCTCTTCTGGTCAAGGAACCTAAACAATTCTTTCAAATGATGGTAATTCCATAGTACTGGAGAGAGAAAAAAGAGCACTTGTTACCATAAAAAAGACATAAATGGGAGTAGGTGATAACCTTTGCCTGAGGTTGATCAAAGAGAAATGAATTTTTTATGGATATCTAAAAGGAAGATGATTTCTGATCACTGCAAAACCAGTGTCCCATTACAGTACGCTCTCTTCATTGTCTGAGGCAAGGAGAATAATGGAGATAAATCTCATCACGGAGTGGCATATTTCCAATTTTATTTTGGTGCGGGAAATAAAAGGTTGAGTATGAGCTATTAAATAAGTACAGAGTGTAGCTAATATTAATAACTGGATTACTTCAAATTGCAATATGGCAGGATATCTGATAAATCTTGCATAAATAGTCAGGGGCTGTATCCAGACTTAGTTGGAGTAGAGCCACTGAAATCCGTGGGACTTAGGTAACTTAAGTCCCATTGATTTTAATTGGACAGACTCTAAGCATTACTGAATCCAGACACAGTCCTGTTTATTTAGTCACACAAAATTGGAGGAGTACAAAAATTTGAGCTCTTATATATAGCTTGTGCAGATCTGGCATATGGTTTAAAATATAGCCGGCTGGGAGAAATGCTAATAAAAAATACTAATACAGTGGTACCTCTGGTTACGTACTTAATTCGTTCTGGAGGTCCGTTCTTAACCTGAAACTGTTCTTAACCTGAAGCACCACTTTAGCTAATGGGGCTTTCTGCTGCTGCCACGCTGCCGCCGCACGATTTCTGTTCTCATCCTGAAGCAAAGTTCTTAACCTGAGGTACTATTTATGGGTTAGCCTAGTCTGTAACTTGAAGCGTATGTAACCTGAAGTGTATGTAACCCAAGGTACCACTGTACAGCTCACAACTCTTGACTTGCAGCTGAATCACTGGAACAGAGGAAGCTGCCTTTTATTAAGTCAGCCCATTGGCCCATCTAGCTCCCTATTGTCTACACTGACTGGTAGCAACACTCCAGGGTTTCAGACTGGGGTCTCTTCCCACCCCTGGAGATGGTGGGGATTGAACCTGGGACCTTTTGCATGCAAAGCATGTGCTCTACCACTGAGCTATGGCCCTTCCCCATCATGTAGTGCAACATTACCTGGAGGGCCAGAGAGTCCCAATGCCTGCTAGACAAAATGAAAAAGGTAAAGGTAAAGGACCCCTGACAGTTAAGTCCAGTCGTGAATGACTCTGGAGTTACAGCGCTCATCTCGCTTTACTGGCCGAGGGAGCCGGCATTTGTCCGCAGACAGTTTTCCTGGGTCATGTGGCCAGCATGACTAAGCCGCTTCTGGCGCAACGGAACACTGAAACCAGAGCAGTGCACGGAAACGCCATTTACCTTCCTGCCGGAGTGGTATCTATTTATCTACTTGCACTTTGGGGCGTGCTTTTGAACTGTTAGGTTGGCAGGAGCTGGGACCGAGCAACGGAAGCTCACCCCATCGCGGGGATTCAAACCGCCGATCTTCTGATCAGCAAGCCCAAGAGGCTCAGTGGTTTAGACCACAGCACCACCCGCGTCCCTAGACAAAAGGAAGCCCTCTGCAACTTGGGACTAATGTCTGGATCTGAACTTGGCTATCTGCTAGGTTCCATGCTCCTTCTGACTGTTGCTTGCAAAGCAGCGCTCTAGCTCTGAATCCCTGATGCAGATAAGTGCCACTGAGTGAAGGAAAAGGTTTCATTAGTAGATGGGAAAAGCAGCCATCTAACGTTCAAGTCATTAAGCCTGTTCTGTACTGTTGAACAGGGTAGGCTGAGCAACAATGGTCCCATTCACGCCTCAGGTCACACCCGTGGAATACATGAAGATGAGAGTGTGGGGTGTGTGAGTGGCACTGACCCTGTTATATCTATCCCAACCTCCAAGCGTTCAGTGGAAGGTGTGAATGGGGCAGCGCACACATCCAGTTGTATGTAGATGGGCTCTGTCTGCACAGTTCAGAACACAGGGTTCCAGATTGTGTGGAAGAGCCTATTGGCATACAAGCATTTTTCAGGTGTTGCTTGGTTGAAGGGGGAAACTGTGGTGAAAGGCACTGTTGGGTTATGCATTTAGTTCCATTCCCAAAACCATGCAGTTCCATTCATTCTCACTGTGTTGGGGCATAACCTCTGACTCGGCTCTTTGCATGGTGGCTGCACCTGTGATCAGGGTTCTCAATACACAAGGAAGTTATGCCCCAAATAACACAATGCTAATGTTGGGGGTGGGAGGAACAATAGAATTGTTCCTTTCACCATGCCCGACCCTTCCACAGGAGCAATGCCAGAAGAATGCTACAGAGAGCCATGTACTCACCTCCCGTTGAATGCTAAGAGGTTGGGTATCTGTGGCCATACCTAGTTATTATACTGGTTTACACACTGGGTGAGACTTGCTACTTAAAACATGTGCCTGCAGAAGGGAACCTATACTCTCCCAACGGGGAGAATATTCAGAGGGAATTCTTGAAAGCACTCTACTTTTCTCAGGAAAATGGCTGTTCCGAGTCTTCACTTCTGTTCCTCCCTTTTAACTGCCTTCTCAAGCCCCAGTAGCAGGGGCAGACTTTGGCCTTTCAGATTTCAGCCTTGCGCGAGCCCCAAATTTGTGCTCCTCCCACCTCTCACCTTCCGTTCTGTGCATGCACTATGTCATAGCTGTGGCGCCCTGTGGCGCTCCTCTTGGATTGGTGCCCAATGCAGGGGAACCAGTTGTGCTATCCTAAATCCACATCTGCCAGTAGTTACATCTTCAAACAGTGTGTGGACTCAACACGGAGAGTGGAACAGGATCATGCCCATTGTCCACACTCCTGGTCTCCCTACATTGAACAGATAGTTGGAAGAGAGGTTAGGTATGTACAATTTCTACTCACCTTGGCAGCTTTCACATGACCAGGAAGCCTGCATGTTCCTCATCTTCCTTTTGCAGCAACAGATTTAGCCTCCAGCTTTTCTTTTTGAAGGTGTGAACAGGGTCACAGTCACAAAGCACTAGCCTTTTAAACACTATTCTCAACCTCCAACTCATAATTTTTAAGGCTGATATCGGTCTCATAGTCTCTCACACTATCACTTTTCTCTTTCAAATGACTAACTTTTGAAAAAAAAAATCTTTCAAGCCACTATAACTTTATTATTTTTTTATTATGATGATTATAAGACGGTGGTCGAACCGAACCCATAATTCTCAAGTCCCTGATGGAGACTTACATAATGGAAGGTACAATGAATAAATGTTGTTAATTTGAAATGTGAAATTATAAATCAATTACAGCGATGGCAAAAGCCCTCTGTGACATGCCACAATTTACTTTCAGTGGCATTTAAACCTATTGCGCATGCTGAACAATCTGTAATAAATTATGATTTTTTCCCTTGCTCCTGAAATGAAGCTATAATGATGGTAGTTGAATTTTTGTACTGGGAAATAAGGTGGCATTTAATTCCTTGAGAACAAATGACAGTCACAAAAGAACAGTTAATTATTCTCAGCTGCAAGAGAGAGAGAGCAGGAGAGAGCACTCAGCCGAGATTTGTGTGTGGTGTCTATTCTTAACTAATCTTTAACTAAGGCTGAGCTGCAAGGGAAATTTTCTTGGAGTCCATATGATCAAGTGCTATAAGTTTTACACTTTTCCTGCAATGACCGCTCCCCGCTTAAAACGGGAGGCGACCTTTGCGTGGACGCGCACAGCCCTAGATCTGGAGCGGCCCCATCAGCATAGGCTTGGCTTTGCCTTCCCTCAGGTGGGATACCTGGAGGTCTCCGCCTACCTCAGTCAGTTGTCCAATCCCACCTGGGGGAAGCGTTGCCAAGGAGACCAGGCCAGGTAGGGGAGGGATTACCTGCCCACACAATAGAGGGAGGATCTTACCTGGGAATCCTCACTTGGCTCCAGAGCTTCTCCCACCCTACCCACCCTCAGTTAATGTCTTCTTTTGCAGGTTAACTTTTCTTCATAGGTTTTGCAGGTTAACTTTTCTTCACAGGTATGTGGGCGCTGCTACGTTAAGGTCGCTGTTAAAGGGCCGGAAAGGAATTTCCCTGCATTGGCAGGTTTCGCCTTTCCCGTAGCAAAAACATCACAACTTTGGCGGTATCAGGCCTTGGGCGGAATCCTTTAGTCCATCTTCTTCTTTGTGGCGGCGATACCAGGGTTCCCCGTTAAAGGGGTTTCTGAAGGGAGGCTTTGACCGTACGCCAAAAGGTTGTCATTGCTCTCCCCTGCGGCGGCGGCGTAACGGGGGCGGCTATCTCTGCTTGAACATATGTTCTCCAGAGCCGCCCCCCCCCACTGGATAACCCTGATGCTCCCTAGGTCCCCGGCTGGGGACTGGGGAGGGAAAACGCCCAATGCCTGAGCCAAGGTCTACCCACATTTGAAATTTAATAAAGTTGTGGCCAATTTAATCCCATAGCACGTTGTCTTGAGTCGTTATTCCACATGACGGGGGGGGGGGGGGGGAACCGCTCGGGATCTGGGGACTCTGCCTGTCCACGCAAACTCCAGAATACTTTCCTAGTAGCAGCACAAATGAAGAGACGTGACTGAGGGCAGATCTGCACTATGCATTTGAAGCACACTCAGCATACATTTAAATCACACGTCTTCCCCCACAGAATACAGTGGATGCTCGAGTTGTGAACGTGATCCATGCGGGAGGCATGTTCGCAACCCACAGCATTTGCAACCCACAGTGCCGTGTCTGCGCACACGTGGGTTGTGATTCGGCACTTCTGCGCATGCGTGACTTCTGAAACCCGGAAGTAACCCGTTCCGGTACTTCTGGGTTTCGGCGCGTCCTTAACCCGAAAAAACGCAACCTGAAGCATCTGTAATGTAACCTGAGGTATGACTGTAATGGGAACTGTAAAGCTGTAATTCCCAGCAACCTCAACAAACTACAGTTCCCAGGATTATTTTGGGGAAGCCATGTGTTTCAAACGTGCATTGAATGTGCTTTAAATGGATCTACCCTCAGTGTTCAGGGTTCCAGTTTATGAGGACAGTCCAGGTACATCTGGCAGGCTGCCTCAATGCAGATACGCCCCCCCCCCATGCATGAAGAACATTGGGGGAGAGGCTGGCATGAAGCATGATAACAAAAGCAGGCGGAGGATATGCAACCACACTTCCGCCTATGAATATTGTCACATCTCTAGCGCTTCTGCTGCATACTAGGAGGGAGAGAAGGAGGCAGCAGAGAGGTCAGTGCAATGCAAACACACTGGGGGAGCTAATTCAGTACACCCGCCAGGGTGTTTGCTCCACCCCAACCTTACTGCCACCTTGCCTTTCCCCCTTTAAATTCTAGTATGCAGCAGTGCCATGGGCAACTGGAGGTCAAGAAAACAGTGTGCTCACTATTAGAGAGCCAGTGTGGTGTAGTGGTTAAGAGCGGAGGACTTGTAATCTGGTGAACCAGGTTCGCGCCCCCGCTCCTCCACACGCAGCTGCTGGGTGACCTTGGGCCAGTCACACTTCTCTGAAGTCTCTCAGCCCCACTCACCTCACAGAGTGTTTGTTGCGGGGGAGGAAGGGTAAGGAGATTGTTAGCTGCTTTGAGACTCCTTAGGGTAGTGATAAAGCGGGATATCAAATTGAAACTCTTCTCCCTTCTTCTTCTTCTTTTTCTTCTTCGCTTCACCCCCAGTAAACCAGCTGAGAATCCCCCCCCCCCGGAGAATGTTGGTGAAATGGTTCCCCCTCCCCCCATCTTTCTGTCCACAAATAGGGCAGAGTATTTCAAGAAGTCATTGGTGCTGATTTCTAGATTTCTAATGAAGACAAATTTAAACTTTCCAAATAGTATCAACAAAAGATGCCCTTGTAGCCCATGGCACTGAGGGGGAAACTTCTGCACATGCTCCATTGAAGTGAATGGGGTTTGCTCTTGTGCATCTTCCATACCTCACCACGGAGCTTGTACTCCTTGTGTTTCCTTCCTTTGCCTACTGGTAAGATACCCACATTATTTATCATGCTGTCATTTTGTCACTGCATTGAGCTGAATCTCTGGACGTAGTGACAAAATGAAGCCATGCTAGATCTGTGCAGGAACTAGGAAAGTAATTCATTCTATTTCAGTTTGGATAGCAAACCTGAGATTTATTAATGTAATGTAAAATGTTAACTGGCAGGTAAAAGTAATCCTCTTAATGAACATGATTAAAAGAACAGTTGGAATACAGAAATTGCAGTGTGTGCAACATTGAGGGAATTAATAGACCTTAAAATATTCAAAGAATCAATTAAAAAAAGCCTCTTCAGGGTTTAAAGTGAGCATAAATATATTCAACTTGAAATAAGTGCCAGAAAATTAAAACACACACCTTTGTTACGGGGACATTTAAAATACCTTTTGGGGACACTATACATTCAGAAATGTTAACACATGTTAGAGATGAAAGAAGGTTTTGAGGAAAACATGGCAATACAGTTTCAAAGTAAAGGGTAGGATTCAACTGTGTTTCACTTAGTGTAAACACACTGAAATTAATGGACCTAACCTAGTCATGCTCATTAATTCAATGGGTCTAGTCTGAGTGAACTTAGTTGAATACCATGGAAGGTTTTTGAATTTAATGTTTACCTCAAAAACAGAATCGACAATATTGTCTTATGGCCCCTAGCATGGGCCAGGAGGAAAAAGGGTAGCTAAAATGGTTTACAAAATGGCTCCCACTGCTTCCAAGCCTTCATGCATCACGTGTTAGTGGGACTCCTCTACAAGAAGTGCGTCTGCTTCCTGGACGACATCCTGATCTTCTCGGAATCGCAGGAGGCTCACGAGAGGGACGTCAAGGAGGTTCTGCAGAGACTGCGGGAGCACAGGCTTTACGCCAAGCTGGAGAAGTGCCAGTTCGACATGACGGAGGTGGATTTCCTGGGCTACAAACTGTCCGACAAGGGACTGGCCATGGACAGTGCCAAGGTCCGCTCAGTGTTGGACTGGAAGAGCCCGCGCAATCGGAAGGAGGTCCAGAAGTTTGTCGGCTTTGCCAACTTTTATCGCAAGTTTATCAAGGGGTTCGCTATGCAGACGGCGGCCATCACGGACACCCTCAGCTCCAAGAAGAAGAAGTTTATCTGGACAGAGCAGGCGGAGCAGTCCTTTCAAAAACTCAAGCGTCTCTTCGCGTCCGAAGAACAGCTGCTACATGTGAACCCCAGCAAACCCATGAGGGTTGAAACAGATGCCTCAGACAGAGCCGTGGGGGCGGTCCTGTTGCAGCAAGATCTGCAAGGGGACTGGAGGCCGTGCGCTTTCTACTCCAGGAAACTCAGCAAGTTGGAGCAGAACTACACCATCTGGGACAGGGAGTTGCTAGCCATCCATGCAGCCTTCAAGGCGTGGCGGCACTTCCTCATCGGAGCCAAACACACAGTGCAGGTTCGCACGGACCATAAGAACCTGGACTACTGGCGCACGGCGCAGTTCCTGAACCAGAGACACATCCGCTGGGCGGAGTTCTTTGCGGATTTCGACTTCAGGATAGAGTATATCCCGGGACGCAGGTGGCGCTGTGGGTTAAAGCCTCAGCGCCTAGGACTTGCCGATCGAAAGGTCGGCGGTTCGAATCCCTGCGGCGGGGTGCGCTCCCGCTGCTCGGTCCCAGCGCCTGCCAACCTAGCAGTTCGAAAGCACCTCCGGGTGCAAGTAGATAAATAGGGACCGCTTACCAGCGGGAAGGTAAACGGCGTTTCCGTGTGCGGCTCTGGCTCGCCAGAGCAGCGATGTCACGCTGGCCACGTGACCCGGAAGTGTCTCCGGACAGCGCTGGCCCCTGGCCTCTTAAGTGAGATGGGCGCACAACCCCAGAGTCTGTCAAGACTGGCCCGTACGGGCAGGGGTACCTTTACCTTTACCTATATCCCGGGAGACAACAACATCATGGCTGATGCGCTATCCAGGAAGCCGCAGTATCTCGAGGAAGCGGCACCGGTGGCGGCCAAACACATTTTTGCACCTAGAGCGTGGGCATGCGCTTCGGCCACCGTGGACCTGGAAGCGGTACGTCGCGCGCTGCAAACAGATTCCTTCGCACGATCCAAGATGGAGGAAGTGCGAAGCGGCACGGCGAAGGACGACGAGTTCCAGATACGCGACGGCCTACTCCTCCGCAAAGGGGCCATCTACGTACCGGGAGACGACCTCCACGCGAGAGTACTACAACAGTTGCACGACGCACCCAGCGCCGGACATTTCGGCGCGGACAAGACGGTGGAATTAGTAGCCAGAGACTTTTGGTGGCCCAAGATGCGGGGAGAAGTCGCGGATTACGTCACTAGGTGCGACACTTGCCAAAGGGCCAAGCCAGTGCACAGACCGCCGGCGGGACTATTGGAACCGCTACAGACCCCGCTCGAACCGTGGGAGAGGGTGGCACTGGACTTTGTCACTGATCTGCCCAGCTCGAGGGGCAAAACAGCAGTGCTCGTGGTAGTAGACTTGTTCACCAAGATGGCCCACTTCATTCCTTGTGCGAAGGTGGCCACAGCGGAGCAGACCGCCAAGCTGTTCATAGACCACGTGTTCAAGGTGCACGGACTACCGCGGTCTATCCTGTCCGACCGGGGGCGCCAGTTCATCTCGAGCTTCTGGCAGAAGCTGATGGGCATCCTAAACGTCAAGGTCAACCTAGCGTCGGCAAGACACCCGCAGACCAACGGACAAGCGGAGAGGGTCAACGCCATCATGCAGCAGTACCTGAGATGCTACGCAAATCAGCAGCCCTCGACCTGGGTGGACTACCTACCTCTAGCCGAGTTTGCCTACAACAACACGAAACACGTGTCCATGGGGGTGACACCTTTCTTCGCCAACAATGGACGGCATCCCAGAACCTTCCCGGGATTGGAGAAAGTGGGGGAGGGGGAGCCACAGGGAGCAGAGGCCTTGGCAGCGGAGTTACAGGAGGTCCACGAGCAACTCCGACGGCAGTTAGAGCTAGCAAAACACGCCTACAAAATGCAGGCAGACAGGCACAGGAGAGTTGGGGAGGACATCCGGGTGGGTGACTGGGTCTGGTTAGCAGCCCAGGCAGTGCCGGCCAGATCGTTAGCTAAGAAGAAGCTCGGACACAAGCAGCTAGGCCCTTACCAAGTCGAGGCACAGATCAACCCAGTAGCCTTCCGGTTGACACTCCCGGAGGGTTCCAGAATGCATCCGGTCTTTCTTTTTTTTTTAATAATATTTATTAAATTTTAGTTTAACAATAAAATACATAGGTAATAACACAATCTTTTCCAAAATCCACATTTCATATTCATCTTTGGACTTCCTCACAACCCTTGTTCCTGCTTTCTAAGCTCATAGATTTTACCAGCAAATTATTAACTTGGTTTAATTCATATAATATAATTTTTCAATATTAATATCTCAAATTTTAAAATTTAACATACTCTTATTGACACTTAATTATAAAATGTTACTTATCCAAAATTTATCCTTTCATCTTCCAATTAAATTTAAATTTGTATTCTTTATAACTAGTTTGTTGAAGCCATGTTTTTGCTAATCTTACATCTTTCTTAACAATCATACAATTTACAATATTTTTGTAGATAGTCCTTGAATTTCTTCCAATCTTCCTCCACCAGTTCTTCTCCCAGGTCTCGGATTCTGCCCGTCATCTCCGCCAATTCCATATAGTCTATCAGTTGCATCTGCCATTCTTCCAGTGTGGGTAATTCTTGAGTTTTCCAGCTTTTAGCGATGAGTATCCTTGCTGCTGTTGTAGCGTACATAAAAAAGGTTCGATCTTTCTTTTGCACACTCTGACCAACAATGCCCAAGAGAAAGGCCTCTGGTTTCTTAAGGAAGGCATACTTAAATACCTTTTTCAGTTCATTATAAATCATTTCCCAGAAAACCTTCACTCTAGGGCAAGTCCACCAGAGGTGAAAGAATGTTCCTTCAGCTTCTTTACACTTCCAACATTTATTATCAGACACATGGTATATCTTTGCAAGCTTGACTGGGGTCATGTACCACCTGTAGATCATTTTCATAGTATTTTCTTTCAAGGCATTACATGCCGTAAATCTCAAACCTGTGGTCCATAACTTTTCCCAGTCAGCAAACATGATGTTGTACCCTATGTCCTGTGCCCATTTTATCATGGCTGATTTGACTGTTTCATCCTGTGTGTTCCATTTTAACAGCAAATTATACATTCTTGAAAGTATCTTAGAGCTGGGTTCTAACAGTTCTGTTTCTAACTTTGATTTTTCCACCTGGAATCCTACCTTTTTGTCCAACTTAAAAACTTCTTTGATCTGAGCATAATGTAGCCAATCTCGCACTTTATCTTTTATTTTCTCCATACTCTGCAACCTCCAAGAATGCATCCGGTCTTTCATAGATCAGTGCTCACGCCCTACAAGGCACCCCACAGGTTTCAGGCACCAGGGACAGCACCAGGCCCGCTCAGCGAGGCGCCCACGAAGGGGGGGGGGTTACCGAGAGCAGAGCCACTCAACGAGGTCACAGAGATTTTAGACTCGAGATGGGGGGAAGAGGGGGTTGAATATCTCCTCACCAGGGAAGGTACCCCGGCCAGCGCCAACAGGTGGGTACCGTACTATGCCGTGGAGGAGCACTACCTCAAAGACGAGTTCCATGCACTCTTCCCACACAGACCTATGCCGGCAGATTATTTCGACGAATATCTTTTCACACCCACACTTTCAGCCAGCACGTTTCAGGGGTTCTCATCAGATGAGGAACCAGCACCCGACACACGCTCCCCGGAGGGATCACCCTCGGGGTCTGTTACAGACCGCTCTTATTGGTGGGACGATCAACCAGAGGTGGGGTGGAGCAGGGAACTGCTGAAGGGGCCTTGGCAGGCAGCATCCCCCGAGGCGACCGGGGGGGAGACGGACATGGACGTGTTGGGGGAGGATCCTGGGTTCGAGCACAGCTGCAGAGAGATGGAAGCAGAGGAGATCGACGTCGACGAGCCCATTCAGGACTGACCGGACCCAGCTGCACACCAGAGGGGAAGGACTGTATCCCGCACTCACCCCCACAACACTGCAGCACCCGGGACCCGCATCCGAAGAGGGGGAGGGGGGAAGGGGGGGCTTCGAGGGGGGGATGGATGTCAGGGGCTCAGGAGCAGAAGCACAGGGAAGAGGGGAGATGGAGAGCGAAGGGGAAGAATCTGAGGGCAGCGTAGAAGAAGATGACAGTGGCCCGAGAGATTCCATGAGCCTCTCCAGCGAATCAGAAGATTCACAGAAGGGGGCGCCAGTGGCCAGGGCAAGGGGATTCCCAAGGGGGACACTCCAGGAGCAAGGGGCCAGCAGGGACTCCCAGAGTAGCAGTTGGAAATCAGGACCAGCTTCCCCACCAGAGCATAGTGGGGGGGGGAAGAGTCCCAGGTATCGAGGGCAGAGGATTCCACACCAGGGAGTGAAGATAAGTCAGGGCTGGCCACGCCTCCGTCGGAGAGCCAGACAACGGAGGGGAGGTCAGATCCGGGCAGTATCCCGGAAGAGGGAAGCAGTGACAGAAGCAGTGTGACGGTCAGGAGGAAGGTCACTGGGTTGGCGCGAGAGGCAAGTTCAAATGTACAGGAGCGCGGGACAGCAGAGAATGAGGATTGGGAACCGGGTCCTAAAGCCCGCCAGAGACTGGGGGAGGAGTCAGCCGACTCAGCGTTGGAAGAGTCCAGAAAGGGGAAAGCCCTGGCGGGCAGGAGGACCCAGAGGAGGAGAGAACAACGGAAAAGGTGGAGCAGGGCTAGGATCTTAAACTGGTGTCAGAGGGGAGGAGATTCAGACGGGACTTCGCCGGTCTAGGGTTTAAGACGTAGGGCTGCGCGCTGCGGCTTTGGAATGGAAGTTGAACTTCAATAAAGATTTTTGTACATAACGATGATCGGGCGTTGGTCCTCTGTGAGCTGGGACCTAGGGGCAGCTCTGACATGAATTCTCATAGTACCATTGCTGCAGTGGCAGGAGGGTGGTTTTTATTTTAAATGATGTTTCAGAACACTTGCAATTCAGGAAGTATACGGTGTGCAGCTGTGTGTCTGTCCAGGGTGCTGAAATGGCAACCTTATTTGCTGAGTTTGAACTCAAACGGCAATGCTATGCATGCTTTCTTGGAAGTAAACCCCATTAAACATAGTGGTAGGTGATGCCAAGTAAACATGTATAGATAGGATTGTGCTATAAGATCTAGGTCAGATAGTATCACACAAGTTAAAATATTTTATCCCTCAGATATGTATACAAGGCTGCTGTTATTATTGTTAAAATATATACATTTATTTATTTATATACATATATATAAATATATACATTTATTTAATAAATTTGTATACTGTTTTCCAAGAAAAAAAAATCTTCCCAAGGCAATTTACATCCATACTGAAAATCATATGAAACACCACAAAATTCTCAAAATAATATTTCAAAACATTACTAAATACAAAGAGGACCAACCCTAATCTAGCATAACACATAAAAAATACTAGTTCTGTAAATCAGATTTGTTGATAAAGGCTACATAAAGAGGCAGGCATTTAAGGACCATTAAAAAACCCATGAAAGCACATTGCAGAATTGTGGGGACTTTCTTTATGACCAAGAATCTCAGCTGAGCTTCAGAAGCAGATCTTAACAAGTAGGCATTTCAACATGAATGATTAGGCTGTCTGCACAACACCAATCCCAAGCAGTAGGGTTCAATGCAGATTTATGTAATAGGGCTGTTGGAGGCTGACATCCTTACTGCTGAATGGGATGGGTTTTGGCACAGGAAGCTGAGGGGGAAGATGGCAGGACCCTGATGACCAGATGGGTCAATTTCCATGAGCAAAGCCAGAGGTGGTTTTAGGGTAATGTGACCGGTGTAGCCTCATTGGATGATGAGCTGTAGGGAGGGCCATGACAATGCTGTAGAATGGTGTGCAAGAGGTGCTGGATTTTAGCGTTGCACAGGGCACCACTGAAATTTGAGAGCCACTGGCAGATCATTCGCCAGCCCTTTATGGATGCTTAACTGTGGATCAAACCCAGCATCCAATGATTTGGAATGTAGTGTTATAGTGATGACACCTGTGTTTTTCTCATCCCGGAGGAGCAATCATGGTGACTGCCTGCATTGATCAGAATGAAGAAGCCAGAACGAAAGTGTTTCCAAATATGTTTCCCAAGTGTTAGCAAAGGCTGGGCGGGGGGGTGGGGGTGGTGGAATCCCATCGTTGATTTGGTTACTGCAGGTTCCTCAGCCTCGGCCCTCCAGATGTTTTTGGCCTACAACTCCCATGATCCCTAGCTAGAAGGACCAGTGGTCAGGGATGATGGGAATTGTAGTCTCAAAACATCTGGAGGGCCAAGTTGATGAAGCCTGGCTTAGTGCTTCCCTATCTGAACATATTCTCAAATGGGAAGTACTGCTGGGGCGTCACATAGACATAGTGGTGGTGTCTGGTGGCTTCAGAAGTTATTGTAATATGCTTCACATGTGTCCATACTCAAAGAACATCCTAATGTTTCAGCTAGTACAGAATGCAGTGTACTGCCTCTTAATAAGGGAAGAGCGGTAGAAACAAATCTAACCTGTATTCATTCAGTAACTGCGTTGGTACTCTGTTATCTTACAGGTGTTGTTTGATCTGCAAGGCCTAAGGCACTTCAGCATATTTTATTGAGTGCCCCTTCCTTGCCTACCAAAATAAGCAGAGAATGTGCCACTTATCAATCCATAGTGTTCAATTTGTTAGTGCACCTATGGGGGATTATTTATGGTAGCAGCAATATTTTAGGACTCTCTGTCAAAGGAGGCCCATCAGAATTTTCCAAAAAGGTTTTTAATAACTTTTGTTGTCCGGTGCAAATTTTAGAACTGTTAAGTAACTTAATAATTGGTGTGTAAAAAAATTCCCACCCTTTTTGTAAAATTATGCGCAGATCATTTAATAGAATAAGGTGGAGTACTTTGACTGCTACATTTAGGGAGTGGGGAATGAGTCTGTCAGCTTTGTTACAGGGAAGGAAATTTTCAAAATTCTCAAAGCCAAAGAGGGTTTTATACAGATTCACATACACATACCCTTTGTATCCCTTTGTTCATAACATTGAGCTGCATAAAGTATAGCCAAAGAGCACTTAAGTGATTATTCTGATTGATGGTGTGATTGTGAGGACACTCCCGGCCCATTAAATGGGAGTAAAGAACCTAGATTGATATGGGCTTCTGAAACACACCCATAAATATTAATAGAAAGAACGTTAAAAGAAGAAGTCCGTACTGAGCCTTGCTTACCTTTTATAATGTGATTAAAAAGATTAAAACAAGCCAAGAGTTAACTAATCTGCACTGAGAGATCATGGACACCCTTTCCTAAACCGTGATGTAAAAAACTGTTAGCTGCTGCGAGAAAGAAGCAGCAAAGTTTTTTTTTTTTAATACCAGAATAAAAGTGTGAGATCTCTAAAATGCATTCACCCCCACAACCAATTTATTTGTTCTTGTTCCTTATCTTTTCACATGTGCTACACTTTCCTCAGTATAGCAATTTAAGAAGTGAAATACATCAGCTTTGATTATATTTCCATTAGAAAACTGGTTAAAGTGCAGCTATAATTGCACTGAAGAAATTAAAGAGACCTATACTACCTTAGCTAACTAGATTTTTCATTACCTTTTGAAATAAGAAGGGGACACTTTAACCGCTAGGCAGCCCTTGATTGCCACAAGGGGAGTTTACTGAGGGTAAAGCTAGCTGCTGGAGGATTCCGCGGCTTTTCCCTCTGAATGCAAATGAAACATATTGAGCACTACAAGGAAAAAAATTAATAATAAAAATTGAATATAAAAGCTATAAAGTTCAGATTACATTTGTTCCCCAGTGCACAGCAGTTCCGCATGCTTTCAATGTTTAATGTCAGCTAGACTTATTACTGTAAATTTTGTTTTGAGCATTCTGCATGCTACCTCCTCTTTTCAGAAAAAAAAAGGGGAAGGAGAAATTGGAGATGGATCAAGGAAGGCAAAGAGGAATAAAGAATGGAGAGGAGAGATCCAATCCAGGTAGCAAGTGGTACATGTATGGAGCAGGCTTCCACATAACTATAGCTGGATGGGAAACTCTGCATCCGAAGGGATGCTGAATGAGTGGTCCATCCCGATACATCTGGGCTGAGGATGTGTATGTGGTGCCCTGTGAGGAAACCGGCACGAATTCTGAGCAACCCAGTTCTTCTTGTCAGTTTGCATTTCTTAGTGCAGAAAGTATTGGATCTGATGTGTAGAGATCTTTCCTATTCTAATTAATTCAAGAGGGTTCTGGAAGCTTCTCTGTGTGACAGAAACAAGCAGAAGGTTCATGATGTGTGGGTTATTCCTTCCGAGAAGCTGAGTACAGCTGGCCTAAACTGGGTCTCTTATCTCTTTCTGCTGACTATAAAAGTAGGGCTAGAAGGAGCCTGGGTTTCACTTTCTCTTTCTATCTCTTTCCCTTCTGGTGTGGTGTTCTGTACATAGTATGCTTAGTGTTGAGGTTTAGACTTACTATAAGTTACTGTAAGTTTAAGTTAAGTCTGCTGAAACTGGATTTCTTATGGACAGTGCCAATCCTGAATGTATTGGATTTGTGACCATTATGCTCATTTGCCTTCAGTAGCAGTAAAGCTCTGCCGGATGAAATACAATTGCCTCTGGTCTATTTTGGGGGGGAATCCTGCAGTGTGTTTAAGTTTTTACTCTGCTAAGTATACATTGGAATCTGCTCTGGATCAATATTGAGTAGAATTTAATGACGTTTCTATCCTCATCAAGGGTTGGGAACCACAGGCACAGGAGCCAAATGCAACCCTCTGGGCAGTAGAGGACTTTGGGCTCTCAAATTTCAGCAATGCCCTGTGCAACACTAAAATTCACCCCCCTCTCTCACGCACCCAGTACTGCTACACCAGCCATGCCACCCTAAAACCAGCCTCTCTGTCTGGTTCTTGGGACTCTCTTGAGGTCATACCCCTGCCCAGGCGCCAACCTCTGTTACAAGGCTACTTCCAGCAATGGCTCTTCTCCATGTCTTATTTGACTGTTTTCACCTGGCTGAAGGAACGTGTCTTTGAATGATGAGACTGCCTCTTCCTTGCCTGGCTGGAAAGATGGGTTTTTTATGCATTGAAACTTCTGACATTTGCAAAGGCTGGAAAGTAGCTTACTGTACAAAGGTAACGGCCACCATCAAGCTGTTAATAAGCAAGCATAGGGGTGTGCTGTAAGCATAATTGTAAAAATTCTGCATTTCTGATACACCTCATTCTTTCCAGAAGACAAGGAACAGATGCAAGCAAGAAACGTATATCCTTGTGGGAGGTTCAAATACCAAAGGAAATCAGAGGATAAGTCACTGTAACTGATCAATAAGTTACAAGTTCATTTGCTGGGCATTTGAAAGTACGTTGCCCTCTTTTGAAAAGGTCCATGTAAGATCTTCTTATCTGCGCATCAGCATGGATGCTGATCTGTGAAATTGTGCAGAATTCCTCAACAGGGCTGCAATGCTCCTCACTCTGGTCAAGAAATGCAAGCCAAGTCTGAAGAAGCATTTGCTAGCAGTTATCAATGGTGTATTTTATAGCATTGACTTCAGAACCATCACACACTTCATTCCTCTACCTCGAGAAATATTTTCCCATGACAGACACCAAGCCAGTTAAGCACAGCTTCTGAATCCTGCCACATACAGGTTTTCTATCAAGCTGCAAAGGACTCTTCTCCCGAAGCAGTAAAACACAGCACCAAAGCTCAAAGAGCACCAGGCAGAGAGCGAGGGAAACCATGTCATATTGTGAAGCCACTTTTCTGGGGGGAAACAAAATCCTTTGAAGCATTTCCAGCCAACTCCTTGGAGAGGCAAACATATTTTCTGAGGCATGATTCTAGGTTAAAGAACGATGTCCCACACTTGTTTACAAAGCAGCACAACAGCTGTTGCGAGCCACTTGGCCCCCCTTTGGACAGACAAGATGCATTTGGATCCATTGCACTGAGCCGTGGAGGAGCCATCGAGCAATTTCTCAGCAGAGATCGGCAAGAGGCGGTGCTGAAAGCATCTCCAGTCTCGAGTAATGACATGAGGCGCGTTTCTGTTCTGCTTCCTTTGTTTCTCAAAATCATCATTATTAATCATTGGGCAGAGGACTTTGCAGGGAACGCAAACGGTTTATTATCCTAGGCCCAATGTTTATGTTCTTGGAGTGGTGTGGGAGCCACTTACACGTGGCCAGGTCTAGTGATCGAGTGAAACATTATGAGGAAAGTGAGAGCTAATTCCACTCACGTGTTAGCTAGCTGCAAATGTCCTTTAAAATTACAACAGCTCGCATGGAACTTTGCCAGGTATTTTTAAAATGCTCTTGGTGTCATGCTCCTGTTTCAAAACAGAACGCCAGTGGCTCTTACTTGAGAGTAAGGAGAAGTTCCTTATTCAGGCTAGTAAGGCTACAGGCTAAGCAGCAAGCACTGGGTCCAGTAGTTGTGATTGCAAGGTGCATGAGCAAGAGATGTACCAATGGAAGCAACCAAGATGTCCCCAAAGTCCCATACGTGTTGACTCAGTTGCTTCAGTCTGCAGAATTTGCCCTTCTGCAAGCACCACACACTGTCTGTTCTCTTTGTAAGGAGTCTTTTCTTTAGTATGGCAGTGCCTGTGCTTTCAAATTCCTTGTCTATTGACATTAGGCAAGCACCACCACTGTACTCCTTGAGACATCTGCTTTGGCAGGCCTATCCAAACACATAATTTGGTGACATCTCTTCTTGATGTGCTTCAGATGTTGTCGTGTGTTTAATTTTTTTCCAGCAGTTTTTAAGGGAGGAATTCAACGTCACACTGTTTTGAACGTTCCATCAATGTAAGCGTTTCAGCTTCCCAGGTGGTGCAACCTCCCCCCTCCTCCCGCTGCAAGCTGTCCTGCAGGTTCTTCCACCCCCACAAGTCGATTTCAGGGGCCACAAATATACTTCTCTGCAAAAGACAGAGAGGACAAAGCCTTGTCGCTCAAGCAGAACTCCTTGCGTTGTGTGGCTTTCCTTGACAGGGCTCATCAGATGAATCCCACCCTAAATATTTCAAATATTATTTTATTTTTAAGTGTATTTCATTACCAAAGTGTAATAAAAGTACTTTGGGAGAAAAAAAAAAGGGTGGGATACAAATAAAACAAACAAGCAAACCAACAAAAATGTTGTATTGTTTATAATATTCAGTTGGAAGCCGCCCAGAGTGGCTGGGGAAACCTAGCCAGATGGGCAGGGTATAAATAATAAATTATTATTATTAAAAATAAGTCCAGAAGGTTGGTTCTGGGTTATGAAACAAGGCCTTTACCTCACTCGCTTCAAGGCTGTGGGAATCTTGCCCCTCTGAGTTGTATGTTTTCCCCTCCTTAATGGTTTGCAGTAGAGATCTAAAAAGACTTTGCCTTGATTCTTTTTAAGCTAAGAAAAGGCTGACATTTTCTTTTTCTTTTTCTTTTTCTTTTTCTTTTTCTTTTTCTTTTTCTTTTTCTTGGAGATTCTGACTATTAATTTTATCTGTTTTGATACCTCTTGTAAGCAAACAAAATACCCATCTGAACCCAACTGTTCACTTGAGCTGAGCTTTGCTGAACTGGCACCATCTGGGCCCACCAGTTTTTACATGGCTAATTCCTTACAGCTGGACTGGAGTTTTTGTGATTGTATTAAAAAAGCACATCCAAACGACTGTACTTGTAATGTGCCAAAAGGAGGAGATAACCAAAAGATTACTGCATAGCAGGGGGCCTGGACTAGATGACATACAATTCTATGATTCTATAACCATAAACCTACAATAATTACACATTTAACCTCATCTGCCAACTTTTGCCACTGGTCCTGTCCACCACTGGTATGCCGTCCAGAAAATATTGTGGCCCTTGGGTTGAAAACGTTTCCTTCAACAAAATTTCTTCTTCACTCATGAAGACCATTATGAATGAACTTTAGTACTTGTGTTCCTCAAAAGGGTTTATAATTCTTAATAACGGAAGAGGGGTCTTCTGGATCAGGTCCAAAGCTCATCTAATCCAACATTCTGTTTTCACAGGGGGCCAACCAGATACCTTGGTTGTAGTTCTGTGTCCACTTGGACTCAATGGAACTTATCCTGAATTAGGATTGTGCTGTTGCTTATTTTTCATTTCTCACAACACCCCTTTGAAGAAGAAGAAGAAGAAGAAGAAGAAGAAGAAGAAGAAGAAGAGTAGTTTGGATTTGATATCCCACCTTTCACTCCCATAAGGAGTCTCAAAGCGGCTAACATTCTCCTTTCCCTTCCTCCCCCACAACAAACACTCTGTGAGGTGAGTGGGGCTGAGAGAAGTGTGACTAGCCCAAGGTCACCCAGCAGCTGCATGTGGAGGAGCGGGGGCGCGAACCTGGTTCACCAGATTACGAGTCCTCCGCTCTTAACCACTATACCACACTGGCTCTCTAATAGTGAGCACACTGTTTTCTTGACCTCCAGTTGCCCATGGCACTGCTGCATACTAGAATTTAAAGGGGGAAAGGCAAGGTGGCAGTAAGGTTGGGGTGGAGCAAACACCCTGGCGGGTGTACTGAATTAGCTCCCCCAGTGTGTTTGCATTGCACTGACCTCTCTGCTGCCTCCTTCTCTCCCTCCTAGTATGCAGCAGAAGCGCTAGAGATGTGACAATATTCATAGGCGGAAGTGTGGTTGCATATCCTCCGCCTGCTTTTGTTATCATGCTTCATGCCAGCCTCTCCCCCAATGTTCTTCATGCATGGGGGGGGCGTATCTGCATTGAGGCAGCCTGCCAGATGTACCTGGACTGTCCTCATAAACTGGAACCCTGAACACTTAGAAGAAGAAGAAGAAGAAGAAGAAGAAGAAGAAGAAGAAGAAGAGTAGTTTGGATTTGATATCCCACCTTTCACTCCCATAAGGAGTCTCAAAGCGGCTAACATTCTCCTTTCCCTTCCTCCTCCACAACAAACACTCTGTGAAGTGAGTGAGGCTGAGAGACTTCAGAGAAGTGTGACTAGCCCAAGGTCACCCAGCAGCTGCATGTGGAGGAGCGGGGGCGCGAACCCGGTTCACCAGATTACGAGACTATCGCTCTTAACCACTACACCACACTGGCTCTCAAGAAGGCCATGAGCACCTTGGTTTTTATGGACAGGGAGTTGAATGAACAGATAGGTAGGTGAATTTCAGGTATTCCAGCCACCAGGATTATTACAGTAGCCCCATTAAAGAGCAAACAATAGCAGAAATATCAGTAACATTAAAATATCCTGTCCTTTTATGCTCTGCACTGTGATGCATTGCAAACAGGGCCTCTTTCATCACTTTCCCCTAACAACACCCCCCTTCGAAACAAAGCAAACTCAGATGAAATGCTGTAATAAATTTCCTTCTGGGAGAGCTGCTTCTGACACCGATCTCTGTCTCTCAGTCAAAGAGACTGACAGCAGGGCCTTTGGAGCCTACAAATCAAGTGTGGCCAATTATTCTTAGTCTGGTGCAATATCACTTCCCTTGCCTTCCTCCTTATCAGAAAGTGGTCATTGCCCAATTATTCATTACCCATGGCATGTGACACGCCAGCATGATATCTTGACATTACTCTATGGTTACTATTTCCTACCCCCCCCATGTGATGTTCCTCCTAATACTACCACAGTCTGGTGCGTCTCAACAGCATCATTCTCACAAACAATGCAGCAGGCGGTAACCCTGTGTAAGATGGGGACATATATAACGGAGTGCTCCTTCATGCCAGAAAATGAAAGAATAGCCCTGCACATAGTAAATGAGATGTCAGAAAGAAGATCAGGATTCTCCCTCTGCCCACCATGGGGGAACAGTCTGTCTGAGGAGCCATCACCCTGCTATAAGGTTCTGTGGTTCTAAGTAATACTGTCTAGACACCAGGCATGCCAACTCTGTGGGGCCAAGGTGTCTTTGCCCCCCCTCAATATTTGTGTGTGTGTGTGTGGGGGGGGCTCCCTCAGTGTTGAGGGGGCAGAGGAGGCCGATTGTTGTGTGTCTTCAATGGCTGGCTCCTCCTGAGCACAAGAGAGGAGGAGCCGCTGGGCACTGAAGCCACACAGTGCTGGGCTCCATGCTCAGCCACTTCCCGATGATGTGATGCCTCACATGTCCCATGCGCATGACATCACACTCTTCCACGATTTCAGCTATGAGGGAGAATTGTGGAACTGTAGTTGGTTAAAGTTGCTGGCTACACAGAGCTACAATTCCCAGCATCCTTAATGAGATTCTCTATGACTGTTAAAGAGTGCTTTAAATGTATGGTGTGGATGTGACTGGAGTTGCGCCAAACAACTGTTATCTCACACTTTCCAGGGGGTTTTCTCATCACTTAAGGTAAAGGTAAAGGGACCCCTGACCATTAGGTCCAGTCGTGTCCAACTCTGGGGTTGTGGCGCTCATCTCGCTTTATTGGCAGAGGGAGCTGGTGTACAGCTTCCGGGTCATGTGGCCAGCATGACTAAGCTGCTTCTGGCTAACCAGAGCAGTGCACAGAAACACCGTTTACCTTCCCGCTGGAGCGGTACCTATTTATCTACTTGTACTTTGATGTGCTTTTGAACTGCTAGGTTGGCAGGAGCAGGGACCGAGCAATGGGAGCTCACCCCGTCGCGGGGATTCAAACTGCCAACCTTCTGATCAGCAAGTCCTAGGCTCTGTGGTTTAACCCACAGTGCCACCTGCGTCCTTCTCATCACTTACCTTATTGCAAAGATTCCATTTTTTTTTTAAATGAAGTGGGTTTATTGTGCAAGAATGCCAAATCAACTTCAATTGCATGACCCAATTTTGCTGAGATTTAACTGAATCCTCCCTGAAAAATAGCAACACTCCGGAAGAGCGCTGTGCTCAGGTGTTTGAAGAGTGCTGGCATATTCTTGATCAGCCTTCTGATCCCCAGGCTAAACATACCCTGATCTGTTGGTGAGGAGCGGGGCAGTTATGGAAGAGGACCTCTGCTTCTCTCCAAACACTTTATTATACTCCCCGTGTGTAGCGTTTTATCACACGTCCCTTAAACCACCATAGAAATCTTCCCAGCAGGCAGTTCTAGTGTTTGGTAACATTAATCTTCTTTACAATGCCGGGACTGGGACCATAAATGATTTATTGCAATTACCTGTTCTGGTAAAGCGGAGCTCAGGTGAGGCAGCCATAGTTGTAGTTAAGGGGATGGATTCTATCTCAGAACAACCAGGGAGAGAGAAAAAAATATATTGGGTTGCCTTTGTGTACCTGCCTTCCTATATCGCCTCTGACATTATTCAATTAAACAGAAGGGGAAGCGTGCATTTTAAAAGACAATGACTTACTGACACCATCAAGAAGCACTCGGGTATTCTCATTTATCCTCCAAATGCCACAAATTCAAAATCCAAGCCTAAAATGTACAATCTCTGTGGTTTTATCTTAATGACTCATCATATATATACATGGTGTTATATATAAAGAGCAACTTACGTTGGCTGCAAACCTGAAACCGACTGTATATTTCCCCCATTCAACTGTCATTAGTTGTTTGTTTATTTGTGTGTGTCTTGAAAAGGTTGTATGGACAAAAGTCCATTAATTCTTCCCCTTTTAGAGGGGACTGGTTGAGATTTTGTCACACACTGAGACTTGGAGACCTATTAAGAGCCTGCAAGTCTCTGAGTGACCCAGGGGGCATGTTCCCATGTTGACCAACTCCAAGAAGGATGGTGTGTGTATTCAATCCTGTTATAGTGAGCTTTGAAGAATAGTGAGATGTACTGTTGCTTTCTGGGCCCTTTCAAAGTCAATGTGAGGTCAGTCCAAGGAGACGCCTCACCCTTCTCAGGCTCCAGAGTGGGGCAGGTGTGGCAAAAGTGGGTGAACCTAATATTGGGGTACCCAGTGAAGCTGAATGTTGGATGATTCAGGACAGGCAAAAGAAAGCAATTCTTTACATAGCACATAATTAAACTTCAGAATTTGCTCCCATAACAGGCAGGGACAATGTCAGTTTGCATTTCTTAGTACAGAAAGAATTGATCTGATGTGTTCTGCTTCATTCAATAGGGTTCTGGAAGCTTCAAGAAGCTTCTCTGTGTGAAAGAAGATTCATGATGTTTCGGTTACTACTTTAGAGCAAGCATGGCCAAACTTGGCCCTCCAGATGTTTTGGGACTACAATTCCCATCCCCCCTGACCACTGGTCCTGTTAGCTAGGGATGATGGGAGTTGTAGTCCCAAAACATCTGGAGGGCCCAGTTTGACCATGCCTGATTTAGAGAAACAGAGTATAGCTGGTTTAAAATGGTTCTGTTATCTCTTCTGTCAAGGTCATGCTGACTATAATCCAGAAGGAGTCTGAACTCATTTTATTTTTCTATCTCTTTTCCTTCCGGTGTGGTTCTGTATGCTTAGCGTTAAAGTTTAGTATTATAAGTTATTGTAAGTTTAAGTTACGTCTGCTGCAGCTGGATTTCTTATGGACCGTGCCAATCCTGAATGTATTGGATTTGTGCCCGTTATGCTCATTTGCCTTCAGTAGCAGTAAAGGTCTGCTGCATGAAATATTAATTGTACCTGGTCTATTTTTTGGGAATCCTGCAATGTGTTCTAAGTTTTTCCTCCGCATGACAGACAAACACCAACTTGGATAGCTTTAAAAGAGGGTTAGACAAGACTATCAATGGCTGTGTCAGAATGGCTATGTTCTGTTTTCAGTGTTGGAGGCAGTAAAGGTAAGGTAAAGGACCCCTGGACTGTTCAGTCAAAGGTGACTATGGGGTGCAGTGCTCATTTCGCTTGTCAGAAGCTGGGACAGAGCAATGGGAGCTCACCCCGTCATGTGGACTTGAACTGCTGACCTTTCAAGCGCCAAGCCCAAGAGGCTCAGTGGTTTAGACCACAGCGCCATCCTCATCTCGTTGGAGACAGTATGCTTCTGCATACCAGCAACTGGGAATTGCTAGTGGGGAGAGTCCCACACTCCGGTCCTGCTTACTCTCAGTGCAGATCACTGCACTTAGTCATGCATTTTCTAGACCAACTGGAATGATGTTAAGTACGCACCATTGGGCTAGGTAGGTAATGGCATCAACACCTGCAGATATTTTAAAATGTCAATGGCTTTAAAAAAACAGCAACTCCTCAAGAGCAAGGCAAGCAAATCTAGGCATGTGAAAGAAAGAAAGAAGCTGTGTGAAAAGGCATTGTGACTCACAGTTTATTGGTTGCATGGAATCAAAATGCTAGGCTAACTTGTTAGCTATAAGTTTTGACTTTAAACATGACATGAGGAGAAACCAATTATATTTAGTGATCACAGCATGGTGAAATGGAATCTGCAGCGGGGAGAGAACAGCTCAAGTGCCCTTCCATTTGCTCCGTTTTAGAGATTGTGGTCAGTATTTTTGTGCGCATTCATAATTTTTCTCCCAGTCTGGGCAATGATAATAAATGTAATTACAGATTGGGCAGAATTGACTGTAGCTGTCCAAGCCCGGTGAAATTAACATAACAGCTAATGTAATGAATATGTCAATTAATTCTTCATTGTAACAGCCTGTGTCTGTTGGTAACATTAAAGCTTGATAAATGAATACGGTTGTTGAAATTAATTGTTGCACATGTAATTTAGTGATGATAGCAATGTAGGCCAAAAATGCTCTCTTTTTTTGCCCTGGGGTCAATCCACTTACTTCATTCGATTAAGTTTGAGTATACTCTGGCATAGGCCAGAAGCCTTTGTCTCTTCTTAGAATCATTCCACACAGTGCAATTCTGTGCATGTTTACTCAGAGTAGGGATGTTTGAATAATTTGATCTTTGGGAATTCCTTTATAGCAGGGGTAAGGAATCTATGATGTTGCTGGAAACCAAGTCCCAACAACCTGCACCTTTGGACTAATGTGTAATCTGTATCCACTGGATTTCACTATTCTTTGAATGCTGTGACACAGTTCCAAACAGTTTAAGTATCAAGACATGCATTTAAATACATATTTTGAGGGGATTTTTTTAAAGCTGCAGACTAATGTGGAGTGGAAGGAATTATGAGTAAAAGCGCACAAAAGCGACAAAGACTTGAAATGGATTCATCCATCCCTAATCCAGAAGCAAGTCACTGGCTTCAGTGGGATTTACTTCCTCGTAAGCATCCATAGGACTGGACCTCAGCCTCAGATGAAACTGAAACCCAGAAGTGTTTATAAATTCTCCTCTGTGAAATGTGCCAGTGAGTCAAAAGTGGGTTCTGTTCTTCTGTATTATTAATTTGTATGTTTGTCCCCATCTGGAAGTACTAAGCTCTGTATCTGATTTCAAGAGTCTCAAAGACAGGATGTGTTTGACAAATTAGAAGCCAATAATTTGTGTGTAAATTAAGATGAATGAAGGCAAACTTTAACAAATTAAAAAATGTACAATAATATCATTATATTCTGTAATGAAATCATTGTGCTGCATAAAGTAAACCAGAGATGATTATATACAGAGTGAACCCCCCACCCCACCCCCACCAAACTAGATGCAACAACAATTAAAAGTCTCTAATTGGGTTAACTGTATACTCAACAATGCTTTGTTCTAACGGGGTGGTGCCAGTAACACAAGAAGCGCAGAAGAAAGAACCTTCTCTTCCAACATTCCCTCTCCAAGATTGGCTAGTTAGAAGCCACAGGAAAGCTTACAAGTAGCACATGAGGTGGGTGACCCAACCAGCACTGGCTCCCGGTGGAGTACAGGATCAGGTTTAAGGTGCTGGTTTTAACCTTCAAAGCCCTATACGGCCTAGGGCCCTCATACCTATGGGACCGCCTCTCCTGGTATGCCCCACAGAGGAACTTATGATCTTCAAATAAAAACACCTTGAGGGTCCCAGGCCTCAGAGAGGTTAGGCTGGCCTCAACTAGAGCCAGGGCTTTTTCGGCTGCGGCTCCAACCTGGTGGAACGCTCTGTCACAAGAGACAAGGGCCCTGCAGGACTTGACATCTTTCCGCAGGGCCTGCAAGACAGAGCTGTTCCACCTGGCATTTGGTCAGGGCGCAGCCTGACCCCCTCCTCTGGCAATCTTTACAAAGCTTTAGTTTATGGTTGCCATCAATTTTGATTTTAATTCATTTTTATAATGTTTTATAATGTCATACTGTTTTAATGTTGTTAGCCGCCCTGAGCCCGGCTTCGGCTGGGGAGGGCGGGATATAAATAAAATTTATTATTATTATTATTATCCTGTCTCCAATCAGGTGCCAATGAGAAGCCTGCAATAGCCCTCTCCCAGTTTACCCCCAGTTTTTTGTATTCTGAGGCATTCTGCCTCTGCGGATGAATATGGAGATTCTATTTAGTAATCCTAACTGCTTAAGACCACGTTCACACCATGCATTTAAAGGCCTTACGATATGACCACGAACAGTCATGGCTTCTCCCCAAGAATTCTGGGAAGTGTAGTTTGTTAAGGGTGCTGAGAATGGTTAGGAGACCCTATTCTTCTCCCCGAGAGAAAATTCTCAGAGCAGTACAACAACAACAACAACAACAACTTATTATTACTCATACCCTGCCCATCTGAAGTACATTAGAAGATTCCATGGAACAATTACACGTATAAAACCACAACCGAAACAAAAAGTATGAAGAACGACAACTTGTCCACTAAATAAAATAATTTGTCAACAAGCATAGAAAGTGTTCTGTTGTTGTCGTTCTCATTACTAGCGGTAGGCCCACCACTTTGCTCTTTGGGATGCTGCTGCCCTAGGGAGGATTATGAGATTTATTAATATTCATTGTGTCCATGAACATCAACAGCTTGGCAGCAACAGCTTTCTCTTGGTGGCAACTATTATATTTCTACCTGGATTTTTCTTATTTCATGGCATATTTTACCAAGGTCGCTCTCTTTCTTAGGCAGACACCACCACCACCATTATTATTATTATTATTTAAAAAGATTCTCTAATTCACTCCCAGTGGACTTTCCATTGCCCATATAACAGGGTTGAAAAAGCATAGAAATCTGTATAGAACTGTATAAATCTGTGCAAAACTGATTTGGATTTACATGCTTTGCAATGTTAGCAGTACAATCCTATGCATTTTTTACTCCCAAATTAGTCTCACTGTGCTCAACGGAGCTCACTTCCAGGGGAGGGAACACAGGAATGCAGGCTAGCTCTAGAGTGTTGGATGGCGATGCTCTTAAGAGAATGCAACATCATGTGGGGTAGTCATGATCTGAAATTAAGATCCTCACTCCCCTACAATCTTTCCCTTTTCCACACATATCCAGCCATTCCACTTGAGATGCTGCCCAGACCTTGGATAGAAAGCCCACTTTTTGTTTTTCTCCTGTGGCCCCAGTGGTGGTCAGTTTCGCCAACCCCTAGGTATGCCTCTGACAGCATACTAACTGTCTTTTGGAATTGTGTTAAGTCGTGGCAGTTAATCATAAGAACATCTTGCTATATGGCAATAAATTGAATCTGTATTGTCCACGCTCTCCTATTCCGTAATCAACTCTATGTAAAGAAGATGAGATGAGGCATAAATCCAAAAAGGTCACATTGGGGTCTATCATCACGTGGGCAAAAGATGCGAAGAAACTTTGATTCGACATGGGCAAGCTAGTGCAAATCAATGGTTCTATTCTAGATTCGGAAATCCCTCCAGTGAAAGTCCTGCGTCTTGGACAGTATTACTAAGAGATGGGGCGGAGCCAAAGCTAGCCATATGGTGAATGCCATAACCAGGGCAGACCTGTCAGGGCCAGGCATGCGGGGAAGGCAGGCGAAAGGAAATTGTCCTGAAAGGACAACATGCATCCCGCCATGAAAAAATGAGGACAGAGGGCTGTGGGCAATGCATTGTCCAGTGACTGACACTTGTGCTGATCGGAGACAACAGTGAGAACTGAGCCATGTCTCTGCAAACTTGATTATGGCGGATGGGACCCCTTCAATGGGGTCTTAGGGAAACCTTGCCACAATGCAAAGCATTCACATCTAATATGCTTGATCAAAATGCGGCCTTATTGTTGTGAGCAGATGACTAATATCTCTACAAGGGGGAAATGGCTGTATCCATGCAAGAATCAGTATCTCTCAATATGCTAGGAAGAACTCTCCATCGTCCCCAACACACACCAGTAAGGCAGTAACGTAGCTCAAATGTAAGCGATCCCAGGTGCAAAGCATGTGTTCCTTCCCACCCCATCCCTGACAAAGTCTATCCTTTGCAAGAAGCTCAGAAATAAATTTATCGATGTGGAGATGTTTGACAATGATGAACGCAATTGCTCTCTTCAGCCAGTGCTTGCAGTTGATGCTGTCTTTCACACTGTTGAAACTGTAATATGCAGAGAAGCCAAATGGATGGTTCAAATTACGCTTCACATGCAGAAAATAGGAATATGAAACATGTAGAAACAAGTTATTGGGCCATCTAGCTCAAGCTCCCCAGTCTGGTTCTTTTGAGAGGTTTTGGACTATGTCACATCCATCTGGACCAGCACAGCTGTAGCTCAGTGGCAGAACACAGGCTTGGGGTGCAGGAATTCTCAGGTTAAATTTCTAGGTAGGTCAGGGAAATAGTTTGCAACTCTGGAGAGCTGTTGCTGGCCTCCAGTGGTTGATAGACTCCAGTTCCCATCAGCCCCAGACAACATGGCCAATGGTCACCAATAACCAATGAGCTATCATTTCTGTTGGGTTCAGTTCTGGAACCCCCTCCAGCACCTTAACTGTATAGCTTTCATCATATACTGAGACAGCCAGCCAGGTCGTGTATCTATAGTTGTAACCACTGGGAGGAGAGCAGAGAGAAAAAATGTCATGGTGCGTCTGCATCAGCACAACCAGACACATTCATCTGCCCCAGCTGCAACAAAACATGTCTGTCCTATATCAGTCTCTACAGCTACAACAGGCGTTGTAACTCTCCCACGGTTTGACTTCACCCCTGAAGGCGCACTCCTCCATTGTCCTGCTTGCATGCCTGTTCCTGACTTCACCCGACTCCCTGCCCTGCACCCAGCTTCAGCTACTACAGACTGCCTCCACGTTGTGCCTTTGACCACGGACCGGACTTGGACCTCGCCTCTCAGGTAACCCATGGGACCAACACACTTTATAATTTGATCTCTTTTATAATGGGATATTCTATGAGAGCCAGTGTGGCATAGTGGTTAGAGTTCAGCCTAAGATATGGGAGATCAGGGTTCAATACCCCACACAGTGACTTACTCGGTGACTGTGGGACAGTCATTGGCTCTCGGCCTAACCTACTTCACAGGGTTGTTGTGTGGATTAAATGAGGAAGTCAAGAACCATGTACACTACCTTGAGCTCCTTAAAGATAAGGGTGGGAAATGAAGGCAATAAAAACATAAATAATTGTTGCAATCTGCTGTGAGACCTTATGCTGAAGGGCGAGTCAGAAACATCACAATAAAATAAATTAATTCCTCAAGGTGTAATTTACCAATTGTGGAATGAAAGGAGAGCAATCAAGTAGCATCTTCCCAACATTTAACAATGCATGTGATGTCCATGTCCAAATGCTGGAACACTGTGGGTTTGACTTGGAATATTTAGGAAAGAAAGCAGAGCTGTGGATCTGAGCTGGCCAGCCAAGGAATAGTATTAGATGACAGGCCTCCTTTCCTTTTCTTTGAGCCAGCCTAAGTGGTGAGAATGATTGTGTGTTGTTGAGAGCAGATTTATATAAAGGCACACACATCTCTTAGCTGCCTCGTCGTCTGTTCATTCCATATTGCTAAGTGAAAGACATTACGAGAGAAATTCACTCAGATGAAAATAGCATTTCGTGAATGGCGGAGTGGGGAGACGGCGGAAAGCTATTCTGCAGACTTCAAAGCAGATAAAAGTATTTGGAAAAGTTTTATCTTTATTTTATAAGCGTATCCAGAAGATTGGATAAAATGGAAACAGTGGTCAGAGGACATTCTGGTTTAATGCTTTTTTTCTGCTTAGTGTACATACATAAAAAGAAAACACAAAGCAAAAGTGAAAGACTTCCACACTTTGCTAGAGTTTATGGTTAAAAACTTGATTCCCATGGAGTCATTTCTGGCATCCATATAAATCTCATTTGATTTCTTTACAGTGGTCCATTACTATGGCTTTTAAAAATAATTATAATCTCTGGCCCTCCTTTTATTTTTAGATTGTTGACATCAGTACCTAAAATGAATTGTGAACTTTCCTGGGGGTTTGGAGTTGTATGGCATTCAGAACCTGACCTAAAGACCACAGTCCTAGATAGTAACTTGGGAGTAAGCTCCACTGTAGATAGTGGGACTTGGGACACAATCCTATGCATGTTTACTCAGACATAAGACCCACTGCTTACTCTCTAGTACAGTGGTACCTCGGGTTACAAACACTTCGGGTTACAGACTCCGCTAAAGTAGTACCTCAGGTTAAGAACTTTACCTCAGGATGAGAACAGAAATCACGCAGCGGCAGCGGGAGGCCCCATTAGCTAAAGTGGATCTCCAGAACGAATTAAGTTCATAACCAGAGGTACCACTGTAAATGTATTTAGAATTCCAGCCTTACTGCTCAATAAACATGTAAAAGTTTGTCTTGTAAGTCTCTCCCAAAGAGGTTTCAGGGGGGTAACAATTAAGTTTGTTAGTTTGGATTCTGGAGGAGCGTGTGACACTGGACCCCAGCATTCTGAACTGGTAGTAAAGAGACCACCTTGATTCCTGTGTTCTGGTAATGACTGAGTACTGTATATTGCTGCAATGCATTAGACATGGAGCTGCCCTTGAAAACAGTATGGGAGCTGTAGCTGCTGCAGAATGCTGTCTCGAGAGTACTAGCCTGGCTTTTCTTGTTGAGCACATATAAAGTCAGTATGGAATAGCCGTACTGTATGCCAAGGAGCCTGCTTCAAGATGGTAACTCTAAATAATTTAGAACTCAGTTACCTGAAAGAGTACTTCAAGGGCAGTCCCATGTAGAACACATTGCGGTAATCCAATCTGGAAATGATTAGAGCATAGCTGGCAAACCAACCAGAGCTGGACATAGCCACTCCTAGCCATTGAGGCTCCCTGAATCTCCAGTGACAACATTTCACCCAGGAGTACCCTCAACCCACAAACTATTTTACTAGGTCTGTGTCTCCCGTATTGCAGGTCTTCAAGCACAAGCTAGAAAGCTGTCTACTGGTCTGGATGACTTACAACACCCCCGAACTCTGTGGTGTGATGGATTCACAGCCCGAGAGAACAAGTCTTTCCAGTCAAATTTGGATGTTTCTCAGCATACAATGAATATTTGCTTAATACACCCTGCCTCCTCATTGGAATATCCATGTTTTCCATACCATTTCAGGAATTATTATCCCATACATTTTTTCCCCACCAGCCCCCCTAATTATATCATCAGAAGAAACCTTGTGAGTTAGGTTAGGCTGGTCAAAAGTGGCTGGTCAAAAGTTCACCTGCTGAGTTTCATGACTTAGTGGAGATTTGAACCCAATCTTGGTCAAACACTCATATCTACTGCATCGGGGATGAGGAACCTGTGGTTGCTGAGAGGTTCTTGGACTCCCAACTCTCATCAGGCCAAGCCATCATGTCCAACAGTCAGGGATGATGGGATTGGTAGTTTAACAATTTCTCCAGGGCCAAACCTTCTCCATCCTTGTACTACATTGCATTGGAGATAAGCAGGGCAAGGGAAAGACTCTGGCCTATTTATGTATCTACAATGCAGATCACACGTGATTGTCTCTGTCGTCACTTGTGTCAGGGTATGGACAGAAGTCCAGGACCCAGGAATATGGTTTCAGACAGGATTCTCATATATTTTCATGGAGCAACAGATAGCTGCATTTAGGAGACTCTTCATGCTTGTGTGTAACATTATAATTTATGTGTAGGATTTCCTCTGAAAGAGAAAAAAGGTGTAAGTATGTTTGGTATGTGAGTCTGAATATATCTGAAATTCCTTGAGGCATTATGAAAGGAAGCAGTTGAGGATCAGCCTTTCCATTCAGCTGATTTATGAATTTTATTCTTTTACTCATCTGGAGGTCTCTTGTCACAAGAGGCATGCTGATCAAACAGAAGTGTCCCTCTCACCAGATCAACCTTGATTTCGTAAGACTGCCAGACATTTAGCTTTCTTCAAGCTATCTGGCTTTCTTCATCTTGAAATAAACACACACACAGAGATGAATAAGTATTGTGCATATATACTAATAATAAGCAACTCGCCATTAACCGTGAGTTTATTTCTTAGAAATATTCGGAGTCTCTAAGGAAGAAATATGTGCTGTTTCCTTCCCATTGTCTCGGGCTTAATGCATAGGGTGTAATAAAAGTGTTATGAAAATTAGCTAGCGTGCTCTTGGCAACCATGCTTCTTGTCATAAATAACTCAGCTCTTTAGATTACACATACATATGCGTAACCCCACCAGCTCCCTCCAAAAAAGATCTAATACTCAGTAAGCTGTGTTTTAATTAGAAAAGTGCTAACTAATGAGCATCTAAATCCATCCAGTAGTGTGTTTTGGTATTAACTCAGAAATTGTAGGGTTTTATGAATTCATGTCAGACCCTTAGGGGTACATTTTCAAAGTGCTGCACAGACTTTTAGCCATGCAAATCCCATTAAAGTCAGTGGGAGATGTGTGGCTAAAACCCATGCAATGCTTTAGAAAAGATGTACCCTGTAATGTTATCTGAACAGGGGTTTGGCCTATAAATTTCTCTGCTTTCTTTTTTCTTTTTGCAAAAAGAAAGGGAGGGACTGGGGCAAAGAGGGGGATAGAGATCACCTTCTAACAGGGGAGGGCTGCAGTTGGGGGAAGGAATATGATTTAGAAGTAAGAAAGCCTCCCCAAGATTGAGACTGTTGGCACTTATTATATTGTGGTAAACAACTGTTCTCATGTATTGATGTTCCCACTGTGGGGGTGGTGATGTTTGGGTGAAAGAAAGAAAGAAAGAAAGAAAGAAAGAAAGAAAGAAAGAGATTAAAATATCTAGAGAATGCAGATGGTTTGGGCAAAAAAGACTGAAGCAATACAAGCATTCAGGCTAACAAGAAAATACACAATGCCTTTTAAGTCAATTTGTCAAAAGCACAGCATTTTTCAGATCAAGCATAAGGAGTTCAAACCCCAATAATTTAAAAAAAACTAGCAACATGTCTATTAAAAATAATAATATTGAGACATTCTTTTATTTTTATTTACTTGTTTCCATGTTTTGCCTGGTTAACCTCACCCCAAACTTCCTTAAAATAAAATGAAAGATTTTAGTCATGATGGCTGTATGCCTCCTCCAGTAGGAGAGGCAGTCTTCTTCTCTGAGTACTAGCTGCTCGAGAGAGAGTGAGAGAGGACTATCACACTTGTGTCCTACTTGTGGGTCTCCTGAAGGCATCTGGTGGGCCACTGAAGGACACAGGATGCCAGAGTAAATAGGCCTTTGGTTTGATTCACATACGCCCCAATTTTTCCTAACTGCTCCATGCTGCTCCCCCACCTGCTCTTTTTTTTTAAAAAAAAAATAATATTTATTAAAGTTTCAAAAACGTTACAGAAGTGAAAAAGAAAAAGAAAACAAAAAACAAAACAAAACAAAAAATACAAAATACAAAATACAAAATTCAGAAAAATAAAGACAATTAAAAACATTTCAATCTTTCCATGTCTTGTCTTTCATTTACTTGTTTCTCTGACCTCCTCACACCTCCCTTTTTTGTATTCTAATTCAATTAGCAGTTTCAGCAAATCCTTACCTATTAATTAACCCAGCAAATCCTTTCCATCTTTCAACATATTCTGTTATTCAATTTGCGTTACTTTATTTAACCTTATCTTACCGTAAAATACCTTAAAGCTTAAAACTTAATGCTTATTTATACATAACTCCTTATATCATTTCTACTAAAGCCAGACAGTTTCATTCCAACATTTTCCCTAATATTCATTAATTTTACACTAGTTCCCAAAATAATAATTTTTCTTTATAGACTCTTCCAATTTTCATCCAACGTCCCTTCTTCCTGGTCTCGGGTTATGTAATCCTTACTGTCCATTCCATCTAGTCCATCAACCTGGTAGTCTTATGTCCGAGGCTCTTAAATCTCTTCCATGCCCCTTCTGCAGATCTTCTTCTTCTTGTTTATACTCATTGAGGAGTAGCTCTCTGGGGGATTTCAACCCATAATTATCTCCATCTCCCCTCATCAGACCTGCCCATTCCCCACAGTTCCACTCCCCACAGTCATCAGTACAACCCAAAAAATATTTAACAGCATATTTCAAAGTCCCTCCAAAGTTAAGAGCCTCCTCAGCTCCAGACTCCCTCTGGCCCATTCCAAATTCAATCTTCCAAAACAGTGGCTTATACTCCTGCAGGGCCTCGGATCTCTCCATTTGTATTGCTTGAGGTACAATCGCAACCTCCTCCATTGTCATCTGCCCTTGCATTTGCCCAGTCAAACCAGTTTCCTGAGTTGATCTCTGTATGATTTCTGTGTCAGTATTCCCTGTTTGTCCACATTCCCTGACTACAACAGTCATCAAATCCAACTTCTCATTCATCAAATCCATCTTCTCATGCAACTGCTCCAACAAGGCGCTCGTCTTGTAAAAAGCAAGCACCAAGACTTCTTTCAAACACATTTTTATTCAAGGTCGCAGTCTGTTTCCACGATCTTAATCTTGCAGCTGTGAAGTCCCCAAATAAACTGCAGCAACAATTTGACAAGCTCTCTCTAGAGGAGACAATTTCTATTTGTGTCCGTCTTTTTAAAACATGTCCAACAAAAGAAAGTTACTTTCAATTTTCAAATATTTTGTTTCTTTAGAATGCAAAAGGCAACATTGGAATCAGTTTGTTTCTCTTTTTTAGCTATCTGTCAAAATGCTCCATTCACAGTCAATGGACGTCTCCAACGATTTCTGTCTCTGACCCCCGTTCCCAGGTTTGAGACGGTGGAAGCTTATTTTTCTTTACTCCCTCTCCTGCAGGCTTAAACAGTCAAATTTTCCCCCCTTTTCTCCTGCTTCTAAGGGGGTTTTAGTGGTTATAAATGAAGGAAATTTCGACCTTTACAAAACAATTTTCCAGACTATTACCTTACAAGGTTTTTGCTTCAGTCTGTTTACAAAAAGCGGAAGGTGGACTTCCTGTTTTGAACCTTCCCGCTTCGGTGCCAAATTAGGATGTTTCTACTCACGGGTACTTGTTTAGAGTCCAATTGTCAACAGGAAAAAGTCAGCGCTCTCCGGCAATGGCTATGCGGCTTCCCTCCGTGAAAGTAGCAATCAGTTCGCAGCACCGCGCCGCTCACCCTACTTCGCTCTGGAGCACCAAAATGGGGTTCCCCGCAAGTAGGGGAGGCGCTCCTGGTGCTCTGCTGAACCCCACGTTCCCAGGCTTCCTCCACCTGGGATTTCTAGTGGGTCCCCACCCTTGCCGCGGCGGGAAGACCCAGTTTCCACGGAGCCAGCTCCTCCGGTCGGAGGAACTCCGCCATTCGCCGATTGCGCTAACCCGGAAGTCTCTCCCCACCTGCTCTTGCCTGCTCTTGCCATCCTTGTTGTTGTTGTTTAGTCATTTAGTCATGTCCGACTCTTCGTGACCCCATGGACCAGAGCACGCCAGGCACTCCTGTCTTCCACTGCCTCCAGCACCATAATTCAAAAACCTATATTCTTCGGCGATCAGCCTTCTTTATGGTCCAGCTTTCACTTCACCACCCTACCCACTCTTATTGCTCGTTCGCTCCAGTCACCCGCTCTCGCCCAGTATTCTGGAGATCAGCAGAGTCGCACGGCAGCACTGGGCGGGAAGGTGCTTTGCTGTGATGCTGCTGACAATCACCCGAGTGAGCTTCTTTGGGTCCAGCACTTGTGCCAGAGCACCGGACTGAAAAAGGGACATTTGGGGATCAAAACAGAAGCCAGGATTGGCATCTGTGATCTGGGATTTCCCAGTAAAAACAGGACGGTTGGTGGGTCTGGATCCAGCATGGCTCTTCTTATCTTATCTGCTATATATTTTGGAAACTGCTTTGTCTGTCTGCTCCCTATGCATTTAGAAACCAGTTTAGTGTGATGGCTTCTGAGCTGGAGGATCCATTTATTGTGTATGTTTGGATGCTGGGTGTCATTTTGAATCGAGATGGTGCACTGAAAAGTGCACTGAAAAGTAACTTAGGTATGGCTTTGCCCAGTTTAGTGTGACAGCTCCAAATTGCAGCAATTACCAGTCAAGCAGTGGGTGGGGTTTGTGACCTGACGCAGATTTCCTAAGCCTGGGTGACACCCCCATCTCTGGCTGGCTGTTGCTCCACCCCCCCTACTCAGCTGGCCAATCAGCAGCTGGCTGGGGGGGGGCAGAGCAAGGGCCTGGTAGGACAGGCTCCAGCTGTCCATCTCCTGTCGGCCTTTGGAGCATCACCTCTCCTCTTTTAACGTGGTTTTCTTGCAGGCTAACCTTTCCTTCCTAGGTCTGTGGGCGTTGCTACGGTTACACAATGGTTGATGTTTCCCAGAGCCGGGAAGGATTTTCCCCTGCTCTGCAGGTTTTGCCTTCCCCATAGCAATTGTCACAACTTTGGCAGTTTTAGGCCTTGGACGGTATTCTATAGTTTCTCTTCAGAATGGGGGGTAGCATTATTATGCACCCCTATTCGGTGGCTTTTGCAGGGCCCATTAAAGGGTTGACTGGCCCTGAGCAGTGGTGTAAGGTCAAACTGCCTACACTGGTGAAGTGGGGCCCCCGTTGTGTAAATTCACATTTTGCAGTCTCCCTCACAACACCTGTCAGCCTCGCGTATCCTCAGACCAAAATGGGGCTGAGATGGATGCCGTCCAGAGCCTAAGTCAAGGTTTCCTACATCTGAAATCAATAAAGTTGTGACCTAATTTATCCCAAACATTGTTGCGTCATGCCTCTTCTTTTTGAGCTGGAGGTTAGTGCATGGGCTTTCAATTTGGATGCCTCTGAAGATATCATGATTTGGCATGGGGGAGCCATGGAGTGGGAGGAGGTGGTGGCAGAGAGGGGAGGGCAAGCAGACCTGGCTTGGCAGCCAAGCATGCACAGCAGCAGTGCAAGAGCTACCCATCAAGGGTGCAATCCTGCTGGCTATAAGGGTCTGCTTCGCCACCATGTTCTCCACAGCCCCCCAGCAAAACTGAACCCTACTGCTCTTTGTAGTGTGGTCAGGAAGGTGAGGAGAAGAGGAGACTTTCTTCCCACATCACCCTTAGTCCCACCCCAAATTGATTTGGGGACAGATTCTGGTCAGGTGCTCCCTGACCACAAATTATAGTCTAAATTTCAGGGGTTTTGTGGTTTCTTAGAATTCCCAAGCAATGCCAGGTACTTTCAGCTAGTAAGTCATAGTTTGAATTATCTGTGTACTGCAGTCCGTTCTGTTTGTTTTCTTCTGCCTCAAAGGCTAGGAGTAGATCAAAGCATCTCCAAATTGTGGCTCGCTCCGTTGTTAAATATTTTACCATGGAAATAGGCTATGGGGAAAGACACACTCACAAAGAGGCACACACCCTAACACACAAATAGTAAAACAAAAAGCCAGGTCATAGTTGAGGCTTTCAACTGAATGCTTAGAAGAGGTTTTGAGCAGAGTAGGCTGTAATGATCTCTTTCTGGTGCCGATGACATTTAACGGAATCTACTGCTGCTTTGCACAGCACGTTGCTGTCGCCAGGCGCTGTGAAAGGTTGAGGCAGTAGCAGCAGCAGCAGCAGCAGCATCTATAAAACTGATGTTGGCAGCCAGGAAAGGAGCACCCCTGAACTTCTTCCTGCATTTTAACAACGGCTCCTCCTTCGAAGCCAGTATTTCCACAGGGCAAAGTGGGCCATTTCATGGAGTTTAGAAACATCATTTTCAGTGTACATTTATTTTGCTTTACAAAGTAAGTTTTTTTTAAAAGGACAGTTCCCTGCCCCAAGGACCTTCCAAATCAAATTTTGACAGTGGGAGAGATGCTAAAGAAGAGGTGGAGGTGGAGGGGGGGGGGCAAGAATAACAAGAGATGAATGTGAGTCGATTCTTTTTCACACACTTGGGCTCCGTGCCTTACCCAATATATGCCCTCTCAACCACTTCAATCTGCAGAATTGGCACTGCTACATGTACCACATAATACTCAATCCTTTAGTGTGATGCCACCCATCTTTTGTCTATTGACCTCAGGTAGATGCCTTCCCGTACTCTGTCCAGCACTGCCAAAAACATTTTTGTTTAGGCAAATCTACCCAGATCCAGAGAATGTTGACATGTGTTTTCATCTGGTTTTTAGCTTTTCATTGATTTCAATTAATTTTTTTGAATGTTTTAAGCAGTTGTTTTTAACTGGTTTTTTAAAACTGATAATTACATGATTGTCTTCTTTTTGTAAACCGCTTTGAGGATTTTTTTTTTTACAACCAAGTGGTACATACATTTTAATAAATAGAAAAAAACCTAAATCAATTCCTGTTAAGAATGGAAACTAGTCCGTTTAGCCAATGGCATCATGAAAAGGGTAGGTTTTAAGGAAGGATCTGAAGGAAGGAAGAGAGAGGAAATTTTTAGGGAGGGAATTGCAGGTATGGGAGACAACAGTGGAGAATAGAGAAAGCTTTTAGAAGGTCACAGTAGATGAGTGCTGCTTCCTGCAACCTCCTTCTTCAGCATTCATGTTGGTTTGCTTGCCAAAATTTGCATGGTACTTGTGGCAATGTTTGGTTGAGCATTGAGTTTTGATTCACTCATGCGATGGTGCACATTCATCCATGTTTGCTTGCAGGGTGCTTACATTTCCTGTTGGTCATTCGTGCCACACTTCTCAGTGCATTTTCCTGTCACTTTCTGAACTGCAAAAAAGGTTGGGAGGTTATTACAACAGTGGTTGCAATAAGGTACCTGAACCAGTACAGGATGATAGACAGAAATACAGCTTGCTCCTCCTCCTCACAGATCCTTTCTCTTTTAGTAACTACAGTGGTACCTCGGGCTAAGAACTGAATTCGTTCCGGAGGTCTGTTCTTAACCTGAAACTGTTCTTCACCTGAAGTACTTTAGCTAATGGGGCCTCCTGCTGCCGCCGCGTCACTGGTGCACAATTTCTGTTCTCATCCTGAGGTAAAGTTATTAACCCGAGTTACTATTTCTGGGTTAGCAGAGTCTGTAACCTGAAATGTCTGTAACCTGAAGCGCCTGTAACCCGAGGTATTTTTCCATGTATAAGACTAGTTCCCCCCTAAAAAATAATGTCCAAAATTTGGGGTATCTTATACATGGAGAGATCTCCCCCCCATTTTCTTAAATTGGAGTCCCCCAAAATAGGGGGCATCTTATACATGGGGGCGTCTTATAGATGGAAAAAATATGGTACATGTTGGTCCAGTAGATTACTTCCATTCAGACTTTACTTCCTTCCTGCTTCTTCTCTATGGTCTTTGGCAGAGGTAGTTTACATCTGGAGACGCTGAGGATCAAACTCATAGTCCTGGGACCTTCTGCATGAAAAAACAGGGACTCTCCCTATGAGAAGCAATGCCTCTTGTAAGTGGCTTTCATCTCCCTTAAAAATGATTGCCTGTGGCCAGCACAGATTTCAGGCGCCGTCTCTCATCTGTTAGGTTTGTTTCAAAGCCGTAAGCCAAGAGGAAAAGAGCCACAGAATACAGCTTTTGCCACAAATATTTCTTAGTCATTGCCAGCAATTATTTATAAAAAGAGATTAGACATACCCAACAGGAGCTGGTTGGTCTATCAGGGGGATAGACTGTGTAATGCCTGACACACATGGTAGTAAGAAAGGATGAAATGCAATAAAGAACAATGTTCTGTTCTAGCCATCCTGGGCTTTTATTTAAATTCATTGTGCAGTCAGTGAAACGTAAACTTGGTTCCAAAAGTGACTGAAAGAAATAGGAAAAATGGAAATCTGCCAGCTGAGTTTTCAGCCTCAAATAGTTTTCAGCTTTGTGAGCAAATAGTATTCTTTTATGTATCATGTATAAATCAATGGAAGCAGGGATGGACTTGGGTCTTTCACATTTCAACGGCGCCCTGTGTGAGTCCAAAATTTGGTGCCCCCACCTACTGCCTTCTGTTCTGCTCAATTCACTATGTCATAGTTGTGGCACCCTGCATTGCCCCCTCGGCTCAGCACCCAGTGCAGCAGAGATGGCTGTCCTGTCCTAAATCCATCTCTGATAGAACTGATCAGGTCCTTTCCTCTTTTTTTGGGATGTCAGGTGCCTTTGCATTAGGAACAGGGGACCTGTGGCCATGCAGATGATGTTGTTGGACTACTATAATTCCCATCACCTCTGACCATTGGCCTTGCTGGCTAGGTTTGAGTCCAACAGCTGGAGTCCAGGATGGCAACAGGTGAAGTTCAGGAGGACAACAGTTTCCTCCTGCCTGACTTTGGTTTCCTGACTTTCAGGTCTAATGGTCAAAATGACTGTCTGCTCCTAATGGTGTCTAAATAACCTTACATGAGCTAGGAAATCAAGTTCACTGAAGATTTGTTTTTGCATCAGAGAGCTTCTGAGCCCACTTTATCAACAAGATGGATCACTCCAATGTACTTCCTGATGGGCTGAGTGGATCATCTGCATCCACCCTCAGTTTCATACTGAATAACTGTAGTCCATCTAACATTAAGTGGATTATCTGGTTGACTGGGTTAGGAGAGCCAGCACTTGTTGGATCTGGTGATAATGCTCCATGTTTCTCTCACACATTGAACACATTGGCGTGACTTAAGCTCACCAGTGCTGATGAGCTGCTTGATCTGTTTGGGAAATAAATGGAGTTTGGCTAAAGATCTGGCTCAGAACAATCTCATCATGGTTAATGAATTCAACACAGAGCTTTTTGGGAAAGTTTTACGTCAGTGTAAACATATCACCCACATATTGGGGTGGGTAATATTTCTGGGGTGGTGGCAGGTGTTACCTTCAAATGTGATGAGGAGGCTGGGTTCCCTCCTTACCTTGAAAAGAAGGAAAGCCTTTTCCAACATCTTATCCGAAACAACAATAACAATAACAACCTATAACGGAGCATGAAAATGAAAAGTGAGAACACTGTATTGCTCCTAGGCTTGTATTGTCTCAAGAATGCATACAAGGAACCATGCCAGCCCTTCAAGCAGAGGCCAGACCTTTTTTTTTTTTTTTTTGAAAAGGAGCTAGTAAAAAAAAAAGGGGGGGGGGCTTGTAAAAAAAAGAAGGAAAAAACCCATTGGTTACCTTGCATCTCAAAACAAGACCTCCTCAGAGCTTAAAATTTGCTCCAGAAATTCCTGACTATTTTGAGGGTGGGGTTGAAGGCAAATAAGCCTGCAAAAGTGGATGTGGGAGCATATTTGGGCCAGATTAAGTTTTTAACTGCTCTTTTTTTTTTAATGCTACAATTATAACTTTTTAATGGTGGGTTTGGGGAAAAAAACTGTTGCTAGTGGTAATAATGTCAGTGCTCTTTGGTGCTATCTGTATAAAAGTGGAATAGAAACTGAAATAATAAGTGAATTATTCTGAAATAATAAGTGAATAATAACTGAATTCTCAGGAGTTCATACGAACATTGTGGAGGGAGAGATGGGAGGCACGTTCTCCCCATGCGCAAGGGGAACAGGCTCTTTGGCCCAGGTGAGCATCACAGTTAGAGCTACCACTTCACTTCCTCAGAACAAGAATTGGGGAAAGAATCAAGATGACCCATATGGTAGCAAAAAAACCCATATCACAAAATGTGGGTCCAGAGCTTAGTTAAAATAACAGTGGTCAAAAATGTTAGGAATGGGTGACTCAGTCAATTTCAGTTTCTCTTTCTGAATTTCCCAGCCTAATGTTCAGCTGTCCGTATTTCTATATCAGTCTGCAAATTGTTCTTTTTAGTTGGTCCTCATGAAAACCGACCAGCGTTTTCATGCGAATTTCTCCTAATACAATGTGCACATTTTTAAGCCTGCAACGATGCCTAACATACAACATTTTTGCAAAGCACTTTTCTCTGATATAATGCATTTTTGTATGTTGTTTTGATGAATATGTGCATTTTTGTACATGTTACTCAGCTGGAGAACCGCCTTGTAGAATTCACAGATGCACAGGTTTTGAAGGAGGGCTGCATTTTGGTTCGTGCATTGTTTCAAAAAAAGGGCAAACTATGCAGGTGCACCTTTAAATGCAAACTGAATAGAATTTCTCCCCTATAATCTGTGTGCTAAAATGGATCCCAGATCACCTATGTTTTACCACGGGCGTGATCACTGTCTCACTGCTTTCAACATTAGGCAGATATAGCAGTAAATCAAGCAGGGACATTAGGAGGTTCCATGTTTTCCAAGCCAGAAGAGGGTGGACCCCAGGAAAACAACAGCAAATACAAGACACTCCAACATGTTGTTTATCAGACTCGACCTCCTCATTCTGTCAAGCAACCGCTTCTGCAGACGTATCTGTGTCTTCACTAGGTGGAGCTCTAGGATGGTTGTTTGAAGCACCAGAATCAGCTGCTTCCCCCCATTGTCTGAGAGACAAATTTCCTTTGTTTGACAATTTACAAATCATCAGTGAAAATGACAATGGGAGAAGTTGAGGGCATTAGCAAAGCATTGGCACATGGAACCTGCTTGCAGATTGCCAATTGTGTGAGCACCCATGTTTTTCCCATTCTCCATCCCGCCAATTACTTTCCTAGATAGCAATAATTTGATCATTTGTGTGTTAAATGATACACTCCCTTCCAGTGCTACAGTTGCCACCAGACTTGGCTGTGTTAAACTGCAAATCATTCTCTTCTTAATCAGGGGTTGGATTAAATATGGATTCCGCCCCCAATCCACTCTGCTAGAAGCAGGAAAAAAAAGTATTTCCCTGGAAAGGGAAGATGGGGCTGTATGTGTATGTAATATGTGTATATATATATGTATGTATGTATGTATGTATGTATGTAATATGTGTGTATATATATATATATATATATATATATGCATATATCTGTATTCTATATAGATTCATCAGCCAACAATTCTTCACCAGCCTCTAATAATTTCTAATGTTGCATTTTTTTTTTTTTTTTTTTTTTAAAGAGGCTGTCTTTGCATTACTGGCTTTTTATATTAAAAAATCCCAATCTCAAACATTTTCAGCTTTATTGCTTTTCATTTCTCTCTCTCTCTCTTGTCCACAATGGGACAGTTCAGCAACACCACCTACCAAACCCTCACAAGGCTGCACTGTCCCAGGTAGTTTTGGCTATCTAATTTTATAATCTCTGTTTCCAGCTTCGGTAGGGAAAAGAAATAGAGGAGTTTGTGAGCTCTCCCTCCCTCAGCCCCCTCTTCTCCTTGCTCAGCCATAGTAGGGTCTTTTACTCCCCCCGCGCACCTCCCCGCCCGCCCTACACTCTAATGACATTTGGCAGGCTCAACTGTGTAATGCTTGGCTGGTTTTATTGTTGTCTGCTCCCAGTGGGGAATAGTTGACACTGCTCTCTGTTTTCAATTGATATCCATTTTCAACAATATTGCTTTCTATTAGATTCCTGCACAGTTTGCGCCAGCCCGGCCGAATATGTTCCACATTGACCTCCAAGCTTTAAATGCATCAAACAGAATAATAAGCACAGATAGATAGGTAGATAAATAAATAAATGAACGATGCACGATAGCTCAAGACGTCCCTTTCTGATCACAATGAGCACTGGCTGATTCTAAGAGCGAACAGTGGATTAAACCCCAGGGAATGGAATGGAATGGGCTTTCATTTATTTTGCATTTATTTATTTTTTTACATGGGGAGGCTAAAATAATTCAACTGATTGCTGATAGCAGGAATTCATCAGCAGGAACAAGTTGTTCTTTGCATTACGGTATATCTGCCACATTTGCAGAAAGTTCCTGGGTGTGCTCATTGATGACTTTCCCAATGTTTCTCGCACATTTCAGTTGAGGTTACACTACGTGACAAGGGCAATGGTGGCAGAATCACATGCAAAGACACCCAGAAAAGAGCATGAGGTTCACAGCAGATGAAACTGACTGGAACGGGACATATTTTCTTCTTTTTTATGAATAGTACAGTCAAAGTCCTGTTGACTTCCATGGAGCTCATTTCTAGTCATTGTCCCCCGGACTGCAGCCAAAGAAGTAGATGTTTGACGGGGACTCTGTTGAGAGGCTTCCAGCAGATGTTCTTAAAAGCAGCTTTCCCTAGATATTGATGGGTGATTGGTGAACCATTTAGAGAAGGCAAAAGTCAATAGCAATAAGCTCATTTTAACTGAAATAGAAATGAGGTCATTACCATTGTGTCAGGAACTAGCTTCTTCGTAATTAAAACCTCTGTGTCTGAGAGAAAAGGATGGAGGAGGGGGCAGAAAGGGAGGCAGGGAGGGAGAGAAAGAAAGAAAGAAAGAAAGAGAAAGAAAGAAAGAAAGAAAGAAAAAGATAAACAAGAAAGAGATAAATAAACAAATAAAATGTCACATCTTGCTTCCCTGTATCTGAGAAGCTTTTAAGGTTAGGAATACAAGTGTATGCATTGCATTAGAATGATCCAGATATCTGGATTAAGAATATCTTTCCCTCCCAATGACAGCTGCTGTTCCCATTCCTGGGGTTCCCTTCTCTTTTCCCCTATATCCAAGCAAGTTTCCATCTCCAAGGCGGTCACTGGTGTTCTCAGTTAACTCAGCATATACACGGCACCCTAAAAAGCTCTAGGGCCTATAGTAACACAGCATAAACTTTTGGTCTTGGGTTAAAATCAAATGCAAATTTCATTTCATAGTCAAAAAGAGACAGAAGATAAATGTTTCTTTATCAATGCCCAGAGCAACAGTCAATGCAACTTCACCACAGATCTGTTAATGTTGCCTTCCAGCCTCCTACCTCCCCAGTGACTCAGGGTTCAGGAAGCTTACTGAACAATGGTGGTGCTTCTTGGGTTTCCCAACATGTGTCTACTCCAACAAAGGCTGTGCAAGGAAATCCTGCTGTATTGTGAGTTCCTTTCCTGATGGTGTCACTGCCTATTGGCCAAGAAATGAGAGATGCTGCTGAAGGGGCTGCCCTCCTCTAAAGCGCATGGAGAAGTGGATGTATGTGACAGGGTGCCTTAGGCTGCAATCCTATATACCAGGGATGGGCAACCTGAGGCACTCCAGATCTTGTTGCACTATGACTTCCAACATCCACGGCTATAGGCCATGCCACCTGGGACTGATGGCAGTTATAATCCAAGAATGCAATGGAAAGCAAACATATGGAAGCAGATTACTGCCTTTCTGTTACAGGCCAAGGACCCTTTGCAGGAAGGTTCTGGGCTGTCCAGATGGCAAGATCCCCCTCTTGGCCTTGCTGATGTGGTCCTTAGCCTTTTATTCTCCTGAAGATATCCCACAAGACAGTGGAGGTTTAAGACCACAGTTTTCCTTCTCCTAGATGGGCCACCCCCACCAGAGGTACTCTTCTTTGGCGATCACTCGTAGCCGAGTAAGATTGTCTTCCATAAACATGGTTTAAACAGTGGGTCCATAAGTGACTGTGGAGGCCAGTTCTGGATCCACACATCCTTCCACAGTGGGGATATAGGTTTCCGGATCATGGTCAGGGTTTGCCAAGCGTGCCTTCCTCTTAACACGTTTCTTCCTTTTGTCCTGTGTTCAAACGTCTTCAAAGCCCATGACACCTTTGGTAAAGGCCGTTCTCCAACTGGAGCACTCGCAGGCCAGTGTTTTCCAGTTGTTGGTGCTTATACTACATTTTTAAAGATTTGCCTTGAGAGAGTTTTTAAACCTCTTTTGTTGACCACCGGCATGCTTTCCATTTTTAAGTTCGGAATAGAGTAGTTACCAGAGATACTACCCCTTCCACCACATATCCCCATATACCGTATTTTTCGCTCTATAACACGCACCTGACCATAACACGCACACAGTTTTTAGAGGAGGAAAACAAGAAAAAAATATTCTAAACGAAACAGTGGCTGTATGATTTTTGTGGTTCATGCTGTGGCCACAGACATGTGATCTGACAGTGAGTTTGGGGTAGCCCAATACAAAAATCCTGAGGATCCATGTGGATCCGTGCTTTGTAACCACGTTTTAAGTGGGGAGGGAAGGAAAAGAACTCAAGGGACAAGGAGCACGCGTGAGGGGTGTGGAGAAGGATGCTGCTAATAATGCAGGAGAGGCTCCTCTCCGGCTTTGCTCCTTTAAAACAAGCAGGCTCTGCTTCTCTCCCTCCTCCCCGGCAAGAAAACCACGATAGTAACCACTCTGAGACAAATCAAGAAAAATTGCGACCAACACTCTCCCCCAACAAGCGCAGTGAGGTCAAAACACACACACACCCAGAGAGAGAGAACTGGCCCTAAAGTCGCAGGGTGCTGGGAGAGCGCAGGGGCGCAGGGAGAGTGAATGGAAGCAAGAGAAGGAGAAGGAGCCCTCACACACACACAGACACACAGAGTGTCAATCCTAAAGTCGCAGGGGCGCAGGGCGAGTGAACGGAAGCAAGAGAAGGAGAAGGAGCCCTCACACACACAGAGACACACAGAGTGTCAATCCTAAAGTCGCAGGGGCGCAGGGAGAGTGAACGGAAGCAAGAGAAGGAGAAGGAGCCCTCACACACACACAGACACACAGAGTGTCAATCCTAAAGTCGCAGGGGCGCAGGGCGAGTGAATGGAAGCAAGAGAAGGAGAAGGAGCCCTCACACACACACAGACACACAGAGTGTCAATCCTAAAGTCGCAGGGGCGCAGGGAGAGTGAACGGAAGCAAGAGAAGGAGAAGGAGCCCTCACACACACACAGACACACAGTGTCAATCCTAAAGTCGCAGGGGCGTGCAGGGGCGCTGGGAGAGTGAATGGGAAGCAAGAGAAGGAGCCCTCACACACACACAGACACACAGAGTGTCAATTCTAAAGTCGGAGGGAGAGCGCAGGGGCGCAGGGAGAGTGAACAGGAAGCAGCAGGAGGAGAACGATAGCTCAAGCACACACACACAGCCCCTACAGTGGCTAATCCAAAATCGGACAGCAAAAAACTGCAGGCAGGGACAGAGAGCACGGGGTTGTTTTAAAGCAGCCAACTCCCGCTCTGCTTCTCTCCCTCCTCCCCGGCTCCGCTAGCTGACAGGAGCCGCTTACACCCGCTTTGCTGTTTCAAAGCAAGCCACGGACTGCTCACGACTGCAGCAAATTCCCCCGCCATCTGTAGGCATTCGCTCCATAACACGCACAGACATTTTCCCTTACTTTCTAGGAGAAAAAAACTGCGTGTTATGGAGCGAAATTTACGAGTAAGTGTGTGTCTACACACACATGTGTGTATTTACACATCTATCTATCATCTATATCTATCTATCTATCTATCTATCTATCTATCATCTATCATCTATCTCTATCTATCTATCTATCATCTATCTATCTATCTATCTATCTATCTATCTATCTATCTATCTATCATCTATCTATCTATCTATCTATCTATCTATCTATCTATCTATCTCTATCATCTATCTATCTATCTATCTATCTATCTATCTATCTATCATCTATCTATCTATCTATCTATCTATCTATCTATCTATATCTATCTATCATCTATCATCTATCTATCTATCTATCTATCTATCTATCTATCATCATCATCATCTATCTATCTATCTATATCTATCTATCTATCATCTATCATCTATCTATCATCTATCTATCTATCTTTCTATCTATCTATCTATCTATCATCTATCTATCTATCATCTATCTATCTATCTATCTATCTATCTATCTATCTATCTATCTATCATCTATCTATCTATCTATCTATCTATCTATCTATCTATCTATCTCTATATCTATCTATCATCTATCTATTATCTATCTATCTATCATCTATCTATCTATCTATCTATCTATCTATCTATCTATCTATCTATCTATCATCTTCACCCTCAGAACTGTTTTTTCTCTTTTTTTAATGCATAAACTGCAATCATAAAATGCAGTAAAAACAGGCATTAAGATAAGATAGGTTTGGAGCCTGGGAAAATAAATATGCAAAACTTGTACAAGCAGTGTGGGCTATCCATAAGGAGAGAGTTAATTGCTGGAGTGAGCTGGATTATAATAAGTTGGAGAGAAAAACAAATGAAGCTCGAGACATATAGGTGGATCTGGAAAAGATTGCTTTTCAGTTTTCTTAAGCAAACATGAATTGGTTGACAGAAAGGAGAATGGAGTAGATTAGAAGGAGTTATGATTGAAGACACGTAGACAGGGGGCAATTTAGGAAGCATTGATCGCCATCTCATTAGGACTGAGATTGTAGGAAAATGAATGCTAAATGAGAAGACGAAGAAAGCGAAAGAAGGAGACTGAACTCAGGCCAGAGCTCCAAGGATGGAGTTTCTGCTACTCAGAATGAAATGGACAAAAACGTCCGTGAAAGAAGAGGGCTGTGGGGTCTGATCAGCTAGTGCATCATTCAGGGCCACTGCTCAAGATTAGGGATGGGTAAGTATCTCAGTTTGGGTTTCTCTTGGTTTCTCTTTTTTCCAGCCTTAAGCTTGGTTATCCACATTTCTACATCAGTTTGTGAATAGTTATAAAAAAAGTCCTCATGAAAATGCATCAGCATTTTTGTGTAAATTTCTCCTAATATACACATTTTTGTATGTATTCTTTCCCCAATACAAGGCATTTCTATATGCTGTTTTCATTAACATCTACATTTATATGCACACTTTACCCTGGTATATGGATTTTTGTACTCATTACTTGCCTGCAGGACCGCACTGCAAAATTCAGAAAAGTGAGAATTTTGAAGAATGGCAATGCCTCAGTTTGCATACTGTTCCAGAAACTTACAAATTTAACAGGTTGGCCTTTAAAATCAAACTGAATCAAATCTCTCTCCTCCCCCCTCCGCTCAAGACAAATAACCAGGCCAATACTTATGCTCCTAAAGATCCACAGCCCTCATTACCACTTGTTCCAGTCTTGCACCGTATGTTTGTCATACTCCTATTAATAATATGCAGCAACAGTGGTCAGATTCAGAATTTGGGACTACAGCTGGTATTGTTTTAAATATATATATTTGTGTGTGTGTGTATGTGTGTGTGTGTATTTATATTATATACATATGTATGTGTGTATCTATCTATCTATCATCTATCTATCTATTATCTATCTATCTATCTATCTATCTATCTATCTATCTATCTATCTATCATCTATCTATCTATCTATCTATCATCTATCTATCATCATCTTCTATCTATCTATCATCTATCTATCTATCTATCTATCATCTATCTATCTATCTATCTATCATCTATCTATCTATCTATCTATCTATCTATCTATCATCTATCTATCTATCTATCTATCATCTATCTATCTATCTATCTATCATCTATCTATCTATCATCTATATATATATCGCACCAGTTTTCTGATTTTGCTAATTCTACACCTTGTATCTGGCAAGAACCTGTAAATTTACTGCTGCCATCTCTCTGGGAGCCCCTTGAAATGAATTCTCTACCTCCAGGGTCCTTTTAACCTGGATACATCAATGTAAAGAAAATAAATGGGATGCTGTTAAGAGAAAATAACAACCAAGAAGTTTAAGGGTTATTTATTTATTTTTAAAAAAACAAACTCAACTGAGGGTGAATCTGAAATACGGAACAAAGTATACTAAGCAGATGACAAAGAATTAAGAAGCGGATTTTCCTGGGGGCAGGGTGGAGAGAAGAATAAAATGCACATAGGTACAGAGAGAGATTCATGTGAGTAGTTCAACAGGCTAAGCAATAGATGTGAATTCTATGTTTATCTTCAGCCTTTGAAAGATGACAGAGACTGATACACTGTGGAGATCTTTGTCTCTTTGCAAGTAATATTTGCACATATTTCTCTCGAAAGAAATACGTAGTTTGGCCTCTCTGCATATTTCACCTAGAAAAAGGCTAGCAATTCACTTTTTCTTTTGGAGGAAAAGACACACTGAAATGCAATCTTTCTTCAGAAGCAAACTGCAGTGTGTTCTGTTCCAGAATAATTCTTTCAAAAATCAATGCAACTTTTCTGGCATAAATGGGGACTGTTGGCTCCATGGCCTGAGAAAGCAAACCGGATACGCTCTTCCAAGTTCGTTGCCATTTGTCGCTCCATCGCCTACACAACTGAAGAGATGAAACAACCTCATTCCTGCTGGGGTGGGATCATACCGTCTCCATGATGTCTTAATCTCTGGCCTTGCTTAATCGAATACTAACTGTGCGGAATTGTGGCTGTTAGAGGTTGTGAGGTGGCTTACAATGTGCAGGATATTTGGAATCATTTCACTCAGGTCCTCAAATTAGTTTCGAGCCATGTGTTTGAAATAAAAAGCTTTGGCCTAGAAGTGCTGCCTTATGCTTTTATTACGGTGTGACAGAAGAGTCTGTTGTTTAAAAACTTACCTGGAGGGATGATGACGACTCTCTGATTTAGGTCCTTCAGTTCCTGCTGTGTCTGTCTACACACCACTTTAGTGACAGTTCGATATTCCATTTGGGACTTGGAAGATGGATTACGTTCTCAGGGATGCTGTAAATACCCACAATTCACACGTTCCCAACGTGAACACCGTACGTTTGCTTTTGTGGGGAAGTGTCCGAACCATGCAGGAGGTCTGAGAAAATTACCGGTGTTTGTGGAAGAAAGCAGGGGTGATTGGACACAGTTAAATTTACATGCCTCTAAAAACTGGCATGTAATCTTGCATTGTTTTTCTCACTGAAGGATTGTCAGAACAGATAGCTTTGGGGAGGTGGGGACTGATTCTCATCGGCACAAACTCCAAATGGTAGTTCTGAATGTGAGATTTTCAATTCCTCCTGCAATTAACTTCAGTAGCTGGGAAGGCCAGGAGACTATACAGAGAGCCAGGGCCTTCCTGCTCTTAACATTTAGAGTGGTATAGTTGCTGGAGGGTTTTTTTGGTAGATTTTTTTGGCATGCTGCCGCACCATATCATCATCCAGTTGATATTCTGGAATAATCTACTTGAGAAACCTCTTTTTCTTCTGTCCCCCAAAATCCAACTTTTGTGAAAGATCAGGAATAGATCCTAAATATTTTCATTTGTGTGGGGTACGTACAGGCAGCATTCCCGGTTCCTATGTGGAGGGTTGATGAGTGTGGTTTTAATGGGGCATGTGTTTCATCTCACTTCCGTCTGACTGGTGCAAGCTGTCGGTTTGTCAGCTTGGTACAGAAGAGAGATATGGAAGGTATAGGCCATGGGTAGGCAAACTAAGGCCTGGAGACCGGATCCGGCCCTGCTCCCCCTCGGTGCCCCCTAAATCTGTTCTGAGAACATTCCCCAATTCTCTAGAACAGATATGGGAGGAGATGTGTTACAAAAGCATAAATCTTTACGCAAATTAAATGAGTGCTGCAGTCCTAACACTACTTACCTGTGAACAGACCACACTGAATGCAGTAGAACATGGGTAGGCAAACTAAGACCCACGGTCTGGATCTGGCCCAATTGCCTTCTAAATCCGGCCCGCGGACAGTCCGGGAATCAGCGTGTTTTTACGTGAGTAGAATGTGTCCTTTTATTTAAAATGCACCTCTTGGTTATTTGTGGGGCCTCCCTGGTGTTTTCACATGAGTAGAATGTGTGCTTTTATTTAAAATGCATCTCTGGGTTATTTGTGGGGCATAGGAATTCGTTCACTATTCTCCCCCCAAAATAGAGTCCGGCCCCCCACAAGGTGCCACTGTATTCTGCTCTGGTCAGACCTCACCTGGAGTACTGTGTCCAGTTCTGGGCACCACAGCTCAAGAAGGACACTGACAAACTGGAACGTGTCCAGAGGAGGGCAACCAAAATGGTCAAAGGCCTGGAAACGATGTCTTATGAGGAACGGCTAAGGGAGCTGGGCATGTTTAGCCTGGAGAAGAGGAGGTTAAGGGGTGATATGATAGCCATGTTCAAATATATAAAAGGATGTCACATAGAGGAGGGAGAAAGGTTGTTTTCTGCTGCTCCAGAGAAGCTGACACGGAGCAATGGATCCAAACTACAAGAAAGAAGATTCCACCTAAACATTAGGAAGAACTTCCTGACAGTAAGAGCTGTTCGACAGTGGAATTTGCTGCCAAGGAGTGTGGTGGAGTCTCCTTCTTTGGAGGTCTTTAAGCAGAGGCTTGACAACCATATGTCAGGAGTGCTCTGATGGTGTTTCCTGCTTGGCAGGGGGTTGGACTCGATGGCCCTTGTGGTCTCTTCCAACTCTATGATTCTATGATTCTAGGTCTGATGGACAGTGGACCAGCCCCCTGTTGAAAAGGTTTGCTGACCCCTGGACTATGGGGCAATGGTACTGAGTCAAAGTACTGCCCACGACAACATTCATTAGCCGCAGACAAAATTTCATCACAATAACCATTTTCGCCACAGCACAGGCAGACGCACAGTTCCTTTTCTAATCACCTGTATTCTTACAAGATCAGAATGCCAGAATTTTAGGCATTAAATACAAGGCAGGAAAGCAAAAAAGCACCATTAAACTGCTGTCTCTGTGCACCTGCTCATAACTCTGACATTTACTGACTGGAGGACCATGAGATTACATACAGAGTGTAACTACAACCAAAGAACATTTCTCAATTCAGGCACCATTAGTGCTTAATAGCCAGGATGGCTAAGCTCTGTCTCCACGGTTGGAGGCAGCATCCAACTGAACAGGCGCAACAATTCTAGGAGGCTAAGGTTTCTTCGGCCCTCTCAATATTTATTTGAAGGGGGCCTGCCTCCTCAATGTTGAGGAGGCTGGGTGTTATGTACTGAGTTGAATAGGAGCCAAAATGCAGCAGTTTGATTGGTCCTAGAACAATAGGATTCAGAATGCAGCAGTCTGATTGGTCCTAGAACAATAGGATCCAGAATGCAGCAGTCTGATTGGTCCACAGGAGCCACCCAATCCAGCTCCAGGTAGAAGTGAATCCGTAACCTGATTGACCTATAGGTGAATCCCGGAATTAGCCAATCACATGGGGCCTATCGTGTAAATAATGTATATAAAGCAGACATCCTGGGGGAGCTTGCATTCCTCCTCACCACTATGAACTGAATAAAGAGCATGAAATCCACTCTCGACTCCGAGTATATTTCACCGGGCGTGGCCTACCAGACAGCTACACTGGCCTACACAGCATCAGGAGACTTCGCAGGGACTGGTGTGGCTTACTGAAAAGCTGCACTGGCCAGCGCGATGTCAGGAGACACCATAGGCAGCTGGCTGACCACTGTGAGAACAGGATGCTGGACTAGATGAGCCATTGGCTTCACCAGCTGAATCTTATTATTTATTTGTTTATTCAGTTTATGTATTTATATTTGTCCGATGTCTTGCTCTAATTTTACAGCCTCCGTAATTTCGATCTCGCCTTTGACTAGGTCTTGTATTTTGTTTGTTCATCCTCTTTTCAGGTCACCTTGTGTCCCCTCTGGGTTAAATTGTTTGGCGGTAGCCTTGCTTACTTGCTGCCTGCCTGTCCCTTGTTGAAAGGCCTGTCACTCCATACATTCTCCTTTGTGCCCCCTTTGAACTTTTTGTACATTTTTCGTTTCATCTCACTCTCTCCTTTTTTCTTCCTTCCTTGTTTATCCCAGTGGCAGTAGAAGATTATTAATTATTACTATCAAGTTGGCACTTTTGTCTGCAGCAAAGGCCTGACAGCCAGCTCAAATTCATCTCGCTTCGGCGCATCTTCCCCTCAGATTGTGGTGAGGATCTCATGGAATCAAGTTGAAAAGATAACACTTTAATGCCTATTCTCACTTACATTTTCCCAGACCTGTAGCACTGGACTAGTCCCTGACACCAGGTCCTTAAGCCTGCCTTTCTCCTTGATTCCAACAGAAAATCCCTTATATAGGTAGGGGCAGTGAGACGTATGGTTGGATCCAGACACACCTAGAGTATACCCACTGAAATAAATGGGACTTAAATTTTCCTAATGGAAGGATGTAGGAAGTGGAATACCCTAAGGATCAGTATTGGGAACTGTGCTTCTTAACCTTTTCCCTTGGTTTGCAGATGCTATTAAATGGTTCAAGGTCATTAACACAAAAAGGGATTCCGAAAAGCTCCAAACTAAGCTCTCCAAGTGAGTAAATGGGTGGATGCTGGTGGCACTGTGGTCTAAACCACTGAGCCTCTTGGGCTTGCCGATCAGAAGGTTGGCGGCTGTGATGTACAAACAGGATCCTTTTATCATGTATGGTGGCAATGCAATAAAATTTAAATGATCTGGGAGCATATCCATTTAGAACTTGAAAAGATGTTAAGAATCTCCTTTAACTTCAAACCAGAGGCATACTTATTGAATATTATTGATATGGACTTTCCTAATAAATTTAAGGAGATTTTTCTCTATGCAACGGTGGCAGTGAGGGTTCTTATAGCCACAATGTGGAAAAGTGAAAAAGCTCCCTCAAGACAAGAGTGGGTCCAAAAAATGATTGACTATGCTGAGACAGCCTATCCGAAAAATTAAAGAACAAACCAAGGAAAGAATTTATTTCAAAATGGGAAGCATTTAAAATATATCTGAAAATTAATAATACTGACTTAAAATCCATAGCAGCATTTGAATAATTCCAGCAATATCGTTCACTAGTTATATGATATAACATATTCTGACTTCCGGGTTGGTGCCATCGTCGAATGGCAGAGTTCCTCCGATCGGAGGAATGGGCTCCGTGGAAATCGGGTCTTCCCACCGCGGCGAAGGTGGGGACCCGCTAGAAACCCCAGGCAGAGAAGCCTGGGGACGTGGGGTTCAGCGGAGCACCGTGAGCACCTCCCCTACTCGCCGGGAAACCCTTTTCTGGGGCGCCGGAGTGAAGTGGGGTGAGCAGCGTGGTGCAAACGAACCGACTGCTACTTTCACGGAGGGAAGCCGCACAGCCATTGATGGAGAGCGCTGACTTTTTCCTGATGACATTTGGACTCTAAACAAGTACCCGTGAGTAAAAACGGAGGATTGGACTAAGGGAATTTTTTTCTGAATTAGACACGAAGCGGGAAGGTATAAAAAGGAAGTCTGCCTCCCATTTTTTGTAAACAGACTGAAGCAAAGATCGTACAAACTAATTAGCCTTGAATTTGATTTAAAGATTGAAATTTCCGGCACTTATGACCATCAAAACTCCCTTGACGGCAAGAGGAAAGGGGGTAAAAGAACTTTGATTATCTAATCCTGCAGATAGAAAGTAAAGGAATAAATTTCCATTGCCCCCAACCTGGGGACGGGACGTCAGGACAGACTCTTTGAAGGAAATCGACTTGGACAGATAGAAACAAAAGAGAAACAAATAGACTTTAATGTCGCTTTCTGCTTGTGCTTGTTGCAAGGAAACAAAGTATTGGAAAATTGAAAGTAAATTCTCCTTTGTTTGATACATTTTAAAGATGGAGGTGAGCAGAAGTTTTGCCCTCTAGAGGGAGTTTGTTAGTTTCTTTGTTGCAGTTCACAGAGAGACATAACAGCTGTGGAAATCAGCGTGAGACCAGATATCTGACCTTGACTAAAAATGAACAGGAACGAAGTTTTTCTTGCTGCCCTTATTAAAGTGGATGCTATGCTGCAGCAGCTGCAGGAGGGTATGAACTTGGTAGATGAGAAACTGGATGCCATGGCTGCTGTAGCCAGAAAGTATGGTTTGACAGGAGAAGAAGAGAGTGAAACCTTACAACAATTGACCCAGGAAACTGACCTAAAGCAAACCCAAGGGCAGTGGGGATGGAAGAGATTGTTGATATGCCTCAAAAGCTACAAAATGAGAGATCTTATGTCGTTGAATCCAAAGGGTGTCTGCAAACTTCTGGAGTTAAGGGGACTCTTAGCTCTAGTGGGACTGTGAAACAAGAGAATAAGTACTTTTGGAGCAACTACCGATTGGATTACAAATTCAACAATGGGGAGTGGATCTGGGGGGAATGGAACAACTTGATAAATGAAAATGGAGACTATGATTATATGGAACTTCCCAGAGACCCACTCCCCAAGGAGAAGGGGAAGAAAGTACGAAAGACTTCAACAAGGGACAAGAAAGCGTTGTATCATAACCAGGAGCAAGAAAATCTGCAGAGGTGTAGGGGTGAACATAACAGCAAAGAATCTGAATTTATTTAAGGACAACTATGAAAAGTGTTGGTCAGAAATTAAGAGGGATTTAGAAAGTTGGTCAAGATTGAAACTTTCCTTGTTGGGCCGAATTGCTGCTATAAAAATGAACGTATTGCCAAGGATGTTATTTCTGTTTCAGACTTTACAGATTGTGGATAAAATGGAGTGTTTCGGGAGGTGGCAAAGAGACATATCTAAATTTGTCTAGCAGGGCAAAAAGCCCAGAATTAAGTTTAAAATATTAACTGATGCTAAAGAAAGAGGGGGGTTTGCCCTGCCGGACTTAAGGTTATATTATGAATCAGCAGCTTTTTGCTGGTTGAAAGATTGGCTGCTTCTTGAAAACACTGATGTTTTAGACTTGGAAGGATTTAACAATGCTTTTGGATGGCATGCGTATCTGTGGTATGACAAGGTTAAGATTCACAAGAATTTTAAGAACCATATTGTAAGGAAAGCAGTGTTCAATGTCTGGATAAAATATAAAGACTTATTAGAAAACAAGACCCCAAGGTGGTTATCACCTATGGAAGCTAAGGCTGTGAAAAGATCCAATATGGAGATCAAATGGCCGAAATATTGGGAAATATTAGAAAGAGATGGAGACAATTGGAGATTGCAGAGTATGGAGAAACTTAAAGATAAAGTGCGAGATTGGTTACATTACGCTCAGATTAAAGAGGCTTTTAAATTGGATAAAAAGTTAGGATTCCAAGTGGAAAAATCGAAATTGGAAACAGAACTGTTAGAACCTAAGACTAAATTACTTTCAAGAATGTATAACTTGCTGCTGAGGTGGAATACACAGGATGAAACGGTTAAATCAGCTACGATAAAATGGGCACAGGACATTGGGTATAATATTATGTTTGCTGACTGGGAAAAGTTATGGACTACCGGTATGAAGTTTACGGCATGTAATGCCTTGAAAGAAAATATTATGAAAATGATATATAGGTGGTACATGACCCCAGTCAAGCTAGCTAAAATATATCACCTGCCAGATAACAAGTGTTGGAAATGCAAGGAAACTGAAGGAACATTCTTTCACCTCTGGTGGACTTGCCCTAGGGTTAAGGCCTTCTTGGAAATGATATATAATGAGCTGAAAAAGGTATTTAAGTATACCTTTCCTAAGAAACCAGAGGCCTTCCTTTTGGGCATTGTTGGCCAGAGGGTGTTAAAGAAGGATCAAACATTATTTATGTATGCAACAACAGCAGCAAGGATACGTGTCGCCAAACATTGGAAAAATCAAGATTTGCCCACGCTGGAAGAATGGCAGATGCAACTGATGGACTACATGGAGTTAGCAGAAAAGACCGGCAGAATCCGAGACCTGGGAGAAGAAGCAGTGGAGGAGGATTGGAAGAAATTTAAGGACTATCTTCAAAAACACTGTAAATTATATGAGTGTTAAGAAGGATGAGAGATTTGAAAACAATAGGGCACCATAAAGTTAGCCGAAAAGATTATGAGAATGAGTGAATTTCATGAGAAAGATAAATTTTGAATGAATATCATGTTAAAACTAGGCATTAAAAATATTCAAAGTTATGGATAAAATATTGGAATTGTGTACAATAAGAATGAAAATAAGGTGATAAGTTGCGGGCTAAAGTTTTATTAACTTGGAACGTAGGAGAGACGTGAGGAAGTGCAAAAGGAAAAAATGAAGAAAAGATGGTTATTACAAGATGTATAATTTTATGTTTGTTTTATTTTTTGTTTGTTCTCTGTTTATTCTGTCTTTTTTTCTTTATTGTATTAACAAAATTCTTAATAAAAAATTTATATATATATAAAAAAAGAAAATCTGCAGAGGTGGCATGGAAGTGACTTGAGAGCCTCAGACATTAGAACACCGGACTGAAAATTAAGATTAAAAGGAAGAAAGGACGGACGCAACCCGAAACCAGGAAGAAAGGGACAATGGACTAAACTAGAAGAGAACCTGTTTATTATATATTTGGCTATTTCTGAGTAATATTTGTGAAACAATAGACTGTGGCGGAAAGGAAATAATTGGCTTTAGTAGAAAGATTTGAAGATAATAAGTACAAATATAATTTAAAGTCTAAATTTAAAGGTATATGGTTTTGAAAGTAAAGATAAAGTTAAAGGTAATATTGACAATTTTGAAATAGATTGTTAAGATAAATTATTCTTTTTTGGATAAATATGGGAAGAATTTGCTGAAATAAGGATTAATTTGGAATACAAAAAAGGGAGGTATGAGGAGGTCTAAGACACAAGATAAAGAAATGAAGTTATTTTGATACATTTTTCTTTTCTCTTTTTCTTTTTTTCTTTTGCCTTTTTTCTGTTTTTGTTTATGTTTTAATTTTTTTGTATTTTGAAAACTTGAATAAATATTATTTTTTTTAAAAAAAGATATAACATATTCTGAAGTGATTTTAGATGATAGCAATAACATGTATTGGCAGCAAAGAATGGTAATTAGATTTATCGAGTTGATGGGAAGTCGGATTTAAAAGGAAGAGACCATTACAGTTTATGGATTATGAAATTTATGTTAATTCTTTATGTAATGCGTGATTGATGATATTCTTATTATGATGTAATTTGTCTTTTTGTTGTTATGTTTTGAGCAAATAAAATTAAAAATTAAAAAAAAAGAAGGTTGGCGGTTTGAATCCACATGACGGGGTGAGCTTCCATTGCTCTGTCCGAGCTTCTGCCAACCTAGTAGTTTGAAAGCACACCAATGCAAGTAGATCAGTAGGTACCACTGTAGTGGGAAGGTAAATGGCATTTCCATGCACTCTAGAACTCGTCATGGTGTCCCATTGTGCCAGAAAGTGGTTCAGTCATGCTGGCCACATGACCTGGAAAGCTGTCTGTGGACAAACGCCGACTCCCTTGGCCTGAAAAGGTAGATGAGTGCTGTACCCCATAGTCGCCTTTGACTGGACTTAACTGTCCAGGGGTCTTTTACCTTTACCTTTTGCCAAATGCAACTCATTGTGCATAAATGTAAAGTGATGCATAACGGGGCAAAATAATCATCTTAATTTCACATATATGCTCTGAACTGCCAGTGACTGACCGGGAGGAAGACTTAGGGGTCATCGTGGAGATCTCAATGAAAATGTTGGCCCAATGTGTAGCAGCTGTGAAAGGGGAAGGTTCCATGCTAGCGTTCATTAGGAAAGAAACTGCGCGGGGCAACAGGGTAGAAGTTTATAAAATTATGCATGGCATAGAGAAAGTGGATGGAGAAAGTTTTTCTTCCTCTTTCATAACACTAGAACACATGGACATCCCATGAAGCTTAATGTTAAAATCAAGAGAAAGAAAAGAAAACACTTCTTCACATGGTGTATAGTTAAATAAAGAAGGCTGATTGCCGAAGAATTGATGCTTTTGAATTATGGTGCTGGAGGAGACTCTTGAGAGTCCCATGGACTGCAAGAAGATCAAACGTATCCATTCTTAAGGAAATCAGCCCTGAGTGCTCACTGGAAGGACAGATTGTGAAGCTGAGGCTCCAATACTTTGGCCAGCTCATGAGAAGAGAAGACTCCATGGAAAAGACCCTGATGTTGGGAAAGATGGAGGGCACAAGGAGAAGGGGACGACAGAGGACGAGATGGTTGGATAGTGTTCTCGAAGCTACAAACATGAGTCTGACCAAACTGCGGGAGGCAGTGGAAGACAGGAGTGCCTGGCGTGCTCTGGTCCATGGGGTCACGAAGAGTCGGACACGACTAAACGACTAAACAACAATAATAGTTAAATTATTGAATTGACTCCCACAAGAGGCAGTGATAGCTCCCAATTTGGAAGGGATTAGACAAGTTCATGAAGGGAAAGGCTATCAATGGCAACCAGGCTTCCTATGCTTTGCCTCCACAGTTGGGGGCAGTAATGCCTCTGAATACCAGTCGCTGGAAATTACGGGATGGGGGAGGGCTCTTGGGCTCGAATCCTGCTTGTGGGTTTCCCACAGGCATCTGGTTGGCCACTGTGAGAACAGGATCCTGGACTAGGTGGGCCATTGGCCTGACCCAGCACATTCTTTTTATTTTCTTAAACTGGACATGACTAACTTATTTCCCATTGAATCTCCCTTAAACTAGACTAACACCACAATCCTAACAATGTCTACTGAGCATATCCTACTGCAGGGGTCAGCAAACTTTTTCAGCAGGGGGCCAGTCCACTGTCCCTCAGACCTTGCAGGGGGCCAGACTAGATTTTGAAAAAAAAAGAAAAAAGAACTGATTCCTATGCCCCACAAATAACCCAGAGATGCATTTTAAATAAAAGCACACATTCTACTCATGTAAAAACACCAGGTAGGCCCCACAAATAACCAAGAGGTGCATTTTAAATAAAAGGACACATTCTACTCACGTAAAAACACGCTGATTCCCGGACTGTCCGCGGGCCGGATTTAGAAGGCGATTGGCCAGATCCAGACCGTGGGTCTTAGTTTGCCTACCCATGTTCTACTGCATTCAGTGTGGTCTGTTCACAGGTAAGTAGTGTTAGGACTGCAGCACTCATTTAATTTGCATAAAGATTTATGCTTTTGTAACACATCTCCTCCCATATCTGTTCTAGAGAATTGGGGAATGTTCTCAGAACAGATTTAGGGGGCACCGAGGGGGAGGAAGGGGCAATTCCACTGTGCAAGCACCCATCTTTGCAGTGACAAAACAAGTTCCTTAGTGCTACATTGGATACAACCCAGTCTCTTTCTGACTTTAGTGTATTCTACATATACAGTGGTACCTTGGGTTACATATGCTTCAGGTTACAGACTCCGCTAACCCAGAAATAGTACCTCTGTTTAAGAACTTTGCTTCAGGATGAGAATAGAAATCGTGCTCCAGCAGCGTGGCGGCGGCAGGAGGCCCCATTAGCTAAAGTGGTGCTTCAGGTTAAGAACAGTTTCAGGTTAAGAACAGACCTCCGGAACAAATTAAGTACTTAACCCGAGGTACCACTGTACACACAAACACATAGACAATGGAAGGCTACCCATTTGTTCTCTCAGACAGCTGCGGTCCGATGCCTAGATGGTGGGGACCCCATGCATTAATGTTATGCATAAGAAAGAGCCCCAATGAAGGAAACAAATATTGTGAAGTAGCATTCCAGCCCTGTGGATGTAAATATCCTGCATGCAATCTAAGTGAAATATGGCTTCTTTATGCATAAGAATATATAACTCCACTCTGGGAGGGGAGGCAGGTTCCTGAACAACTTGCAAACACCACCACGGACAAACTGACAATATTATCTGTTCACTTTCTTTCCTTCGCAAGCTGATTAATCCAGCTCAGTACATAGCCCAGAACAATGAGACTATTCGCTTTCTTATCTTATTATTTGTCTCTCAAACCCAATTCCCCTGTTCCCACATGAAAGAAATTCTTAGACTATGTGTCTGTGTGAATACCCTCGGCCAGAAATATTTCCTCTAGGATCTCTAATGCTTTGTCTGTGGTTGCAAATATATCCATTTCAGTTTATGAAATGGAGCTGAAATACTGCAGAAACTTTCACTTCTGAAAGGTATATCCTGGACATCAGAACGACACTGTTTTTTTCTAATGTGCTCAGAAGCTCCAGTGAATTCTCTGTAGTTTCACAAAGGAACACTGAGGATGGAATTCAGGGCTGTTGCAGGTGTCACCCCACTTACATGGGGCTTACATTCCTGGGAACGTGTATGTGAAATACACTATATGCTTATAGTGAGGAATGCCATCTAAAAGCTCTAGAGTTCTAGAAACCCTTTAAAAAAACCAGCAGCACTTACCAGACTGGCATGAATGGTGGCTCTCAGTCTTCCTCATCGCTGGAAGATGATGTGGAAACGGCAAATTCCAACACTCCATGTTTGTAAGTGTGGAGACAGGCCACCAGCACTATTTTTCTAGAAAAAGAGGTGCCAGAACTCAACATGAATCCCTCCCTTGTTCTCTTATAATGGCAATGGTGCCCGCCTGAGAGGTGCTAGAACTGAGTTCCTGTGAGTTCTGGCTGGAAAGAAACAACTGTTGACCACCAGTACAGTGGTACCTCAGGTTAAGTACTTAATTTGTTCCGGAGGTCTGTTCTTAACCTGAAACTGTTCTTAACCTAAGCACCACTTTAGCTAATGGGGGCCTCCTGCTGCTGCCACACCGCAGGAGCACGATTTCTGTTCTCATCCTGAAGCAAAGTTCTTAACCCAAGGTACTATTTCTGGGTTAGCGGAGTCTGTAACCTGAAGCGTATGTAACCCAAGGTACCACTGTATTTGCTAGTTGCCAACCTCCCATATACCTGTGATTGGGAACAAAACATGCACGTGAGATAAAATGTATTCCAAATAAATGTGAGTTGTAGTATTTTGTGGGGTGTGGGTGCAGGGATTTTTTTTTTTTGAGATGAATCGTTAGAATGTTTGTAGAGAATAACCAATCTTCTTTCTATGCAGCAAAACAAAACTGCGGAAAAGTCTACGAAGGATTCTCTTGCTGGTCCACGCCTCACCCCCCCCCCACCGTTGCCTGAGGCAGACCATTGCAGTGTAGCTTTTGCTCTGAACGGGAACAACAAACCTTGGGGGAAAGGCCTTCAGACTGGATCCCCAGTGGCCATAAGTAACAAGTTTGTTGATAGACTGGATATTTTACAGTGCCACTAGAAGAGGAAACAAGGCCATTGCCCAGAGATGTGATCTGGACTTCTTTTTTTAATGACAAAGGCATAATTAATTTCAGTGCCTGCTCTGTGTAGTGTCTCAGCCTGGTTGTTTAATTTTTGAGCTCTGAAGTCACTGGTCTGTTGTTTCATGTTCCTGTCTTATTGAAATGTTAAAGAGCTGATCTCTTCGCTGTGTATTTAGTCTGGACATTCCAGTCTTTGAACTACCACAATGCAGGGAGTAATATTATCCGCACACTCGACTGCTACAGTGATCTAGATGGTCATAGAGAGCTAGCAGGAGGCAGGCATTGAAGATATTCATAAAGAAGAAGAAGAAGAAGAAGAAGAAGAAGAAGAAGAAGAAGAAGAAGAAGAAGGTTTTTTTGGGGGGAGGGGGAAAATGGAATAAAACAATTATTTTGGCTCTTGGGGGACATAAGAAGGAAGCTTTCATTAGGCTTGCCATCATCTCCACTTTTAATCACCTCTGTTCTTATCAAATTAAAAAAGAAATTTTTGATCAAGGCTTTAGAAGACCCAGAAGTGCCTTCCGGGGTTATCTGAACGAGTCACCTGTTTGAAAGAGACAGCCTTTCACCATCAGGCATGAGATGCATTTTCAATAATTAACTTTTTTTTAAAGTGTGGATTCAAGTGAAAAATTAATAAGGCACAGCAGCAAGTAAGTCTTAGCAATACGGATCAAGAAAAATAAAGGAGGGGGACTACAAGTGAGAAGCAGATTCTCTCTTGGAAAATTGACTTTCCTTCTCTTAATTCACCTCCTCAACCCAGTGAAATTTCTTTCTGAAACAGATCCAAATTTACACTAGATACATCCATTGCCTTTCAGCAGTCCCCCTTCTAAGTATCTGTCACAATGAGATCTTTTCCCTATTGCCCTCCATTCCTCTCCTCTCCCATCATCTTTCCATGAAGATCTCTCGGCAAACTCTCAGCACTCCCTTAGGGAATGTGGTGTTACTATGTGGATGTCCTGGGCTTTTTATTTATTCATTCATTTACTTGAGCAGAACTATGAGTAAATGGTTTTTTTTACAAAAAGGGCAAAAATTTAGAGCTAAAGGATGACGCCACAGGAATAATACTTTGTCCTTGCTGGAACATCAATAGTCTGAATGTAAATGAATTAGAATGAGCAGTGGTATTCAAAGTGACAGACAAGCTATTCAAAGGAGGCATAGATGCTTCCAGAAGAAGACCAAAGATCCTTTCCACTACTGCTGCTGGATGTCTTGGCTGAAAATGGAGTTGGGATGAGGGAGGAATTTGATTCAGTTCATATTTAAAGCCAAGTTATTCACATTCACACTTTCCGAAACAATATGAGAACTGAAACATAGCCACTCTGAAATTTGCACTTATCTGAACTTCGCAACACAGTTCTCCAGCCAATGGATGTATGCATACAACAACCAATACATGCATTACAAAAGGCATATGTTAGGTACAAGTGTGCACAAATGAACATGCTAGTGAAAATTACAAAAATGCATTGTATTGGGAGAAATTGCCTGCAAAAATGTGTATGCTGGTCAAAATATAAAATGTGCTTATTATGCCAGGAAAATTTCCGTGGTGATTTTTACAAATAAGATTTGTAAATTGCTTCATAAATTTGGAGAACCAAATTTAAGACTAGAAAAACAAGAAAGAGAGAGGATCAAAATTGGCAGATCCTTCTGTTCCTATAGAGTTCCAATGAAATACGGGAAAGTGTATGTATTCTTTCCCCTTGTCCACTATTGATGGTGACATATCCATGAATCAAGGATCTACATTTTGATCCTGTAGGGAACCCTTCCCTAACCTGATGCCATTCAGATGCTTGGGACCACGACTCCATTCATCCCTGACCATTGGCTGTACTGGTTGGGGTTGTTGTAGACCAAAACGTCAGGAGGTGATCAAGTTGGGGAAGGCTGCCTGCTCTAGGGTTACTTATCTATCTCTTTATATCTCTATTGACCAATCTGTCCTCTTCTTCCTCCATTATTTATATTGCCCCTAGCATTCTAATAATTCCAAGTCTTGTGCGGGGGGAAATGGCCAGGAATATTGTGGGACCTTGAACACTATCAAATTCATTGCAGCATAAGCCTGCCTTTTCCAAGTTTGTGGCCTCCAAAGGTTTTGGACTACAAGTCCTATTGCCATGCTCACTGGGGCTTATGGGGGTTGTAGTCTAAAACATTTGGAGGACACCAAATTGGCAAATGGTGGCACAGGTTTTTGTGGACAAACTTGACGCCAGAATGAGAACAATATTCAGGAATCACAGAAAGTGCTTCCAACTCCCAGGGCAATCCGGAATTGATCTTAAAGTGGTCATAGACTCATAGAATTGTACAGTTGGAAGGGACCAGGAGGGTAATCTAGTCCAACCCCCTGCTGTGCAGGAATCTTTTTGTCCAATGTTGGGCTCAAACACACCATCCTGAGATTAAGCGTCACATGCTCTACTGACCGAACTATCCAATTACAAACAGATGAACTTCAAAGGGAGAAGTCAGCATGAAACTGAGGGGGAACTACAAAAAGGGCCCCTTCTGCTGATCTTAATACCTCAGAGGGTCTGTAGGGAAGGAGACGGTATTTCAAAAATTTGAGGGCCAAGACATTCAGGGTTTTAAATGCAAATTCTCTTTTGCATGAACTACTATAAACAGCAGAAGAGAGGTTCAAAGGCAATTTAAACATGTGTGAAAACTCCCATTGCCCTGTGTATTGTCTTATAGCTGGTCCAAAGGTGCATGGTTCAGCTCTGTGATGGGTCAGTGTGACTTCAGATGAACACAGACACACTGTATGTTGGAAAGTGTCCCCTTCAATGCTAATACGTTGTGGAGAAGGCTGCTATATTTTTTATACATGGGGACATGCAAATATTCCAGTCAGGTTCCATCCCTATCATAGATTCTGAAGAAAAGACATTGATTAATTACATAATGTGACAAGACCTCATGACCTCTAATTAGTCTAGTTTACAAACTGGGAATTTAATGGCCATTGTCTTGTTAGAAAGGCAGAGAATTATCTACTTGTGTGTGACCTGAGAGGCACAATGGTTATTGATTTCATCAAGGTTCTGACTGGGGCAGGGGGAAGTAGCTGACATTTTATGAGTAATTTTAGAAAGAAGCATTAAGAAGGATGAATAATTACCTGCCTGACAGATGTCACTTCTGCTAAGAGTTCAGGATATAACATCTTCTCCTAACAGTGCCAATAATAATTTTTTTAAAAACCCCAAAACATTCCAGAAGTTGGTTTTTGAACTTTTTGATTGTGTCTATCAGAATGCTTAGACCACCAGAATTAAAACCAGTGATTTATGTGAGAGAGAAAGTGTGTGTGTGTGTGTGTGTGTGTGTGTGTGAAAGAGAAAGAGAGAGAGAGAAGGAGAGAGAGAGAATATTTGGTGCTATCAAGTCTGTATTTTAGTTTGTCCTTAACTATACAAATTTAAACTCATAGTTAGGCAAAAACCTTGCCATACTTTCACCTGTAGGGGAAATATTAAGTGGATGTGTGGGGGAGATTATGTACTTTAATGTTACCTCTCTCATTCTGTTTTCTATGTAATCTGCCTTGAGCTATTCCTACTCAGAGAAGAGATGAGAAACTATGTGTAGGCCATATCAATTTTATGGCTTTGCTTTCTCAAGAGTGTTCTAGAAAAGCAAAGGACCACAATCAATAAGCACAGGAGTTCCTCAGCCCTCTCCAATGGATCACCTCATATCCCTCAAGTGAACAAGACCCACAACAAGACTCCAAATTAACAAGGTTAATTTTTATTAAAGAGCTGCCCTCTCCACATGTGAAGTATACTGCAGTGTGTTGGAGCGCCATTAAAAATGTGCTTCTTTAAAGACTCACTTTTGTTTTCAAACATTTGATTTTGAACATGTGATAGTGATTTTTTTTGTATTGTTTTGTATTGCCGTCAAAGGAGGGAAATGCCACTAGTTGAGTCCTGTTTAGAATTGTCTTTATGGCCGGACCCTTGAGTATTTGAAAGTTAAAGCACTGATGCAAGGTGCTGACAGCACAGATCAATTCTGCTTGCTGGATGAACTGACCTTTGTTATACCAAGAAGTGAGAGTCTTGAGGGATGAAAACTTTAGTGCCTGTCTGATAATAACTAGAATTAAATTATCCAAGGAGTAGACACCTCCCTCCCAATTCAAAATACAATATGCTCAGGGGATATGATAGAGCTGTTCTTGACATGTGTAGGACAGAATCACATAGGTTTTTCAAAAAAATATAATATAAAATTCTTTGTATGAATGCTGAATTGCTATGTATAAATCACCTGTTTCCCAGCCAGGATGAATGCATTTCTGTGTGGGCAGCTTGGAAAACAGAATCACAATGAATTATAAATCTGCACCAAGGATGTTTCCAGTCTCTCTAGCCTTGTTTCTTATTTATATAGAGGTGAAATCCTGTGTGTGTGTCTCTTCTCAATAACAAATGAATATAAACAAGACAGGCAAGTCAGGGCCCAGGACAGGTTGTTTTTGAAACTGGAAATATACAATGAGATTTCCGTTTCTTTTTTTTTTAAAAAAATAATTTTTATTAATTTCCACAATAAAAATATATAACATATCACATTTTCAGCTTTAACAAATTTTCCAATTTTGGACTTCCCTCAGCCTCTCTGACAATCATCCGAATTTGATTTTTAGTTACACAGTTCTTAACTTCACTATTGCCTTTCAAATAACCTTTTAAAAACTGTTTTTCTTTTTTGCAATATCTCTTTGACTTTTACAGAGCTTCTTTAAATGCCACTAACGTTATTTCTCTATCACTTATGTCTTCCCAATAGTCCACCAACTTTCTCCAGTCCTCGATAAACTTTTGATCTCGTAGATATCTGATCTTCCCTGTCAATTTATCCAGTTCTGCATAGTCCATCAACTTTGCTCTCCACTCCTCTATTGTTGGTACTTGTTCTTGTTTCCAGTTCTGGGCCAGTAATATTCTCGCCGCTGTTACTGCATATTGGAAAAGTTTACAATCCTTTCTATTTATTTCATTTCTTATAATTCCTAAAAGAAAAGCCTCTGGTTTCTTAACAAATGTATATTTCAACATTTTTTTCAGTTCATTATAAACCAACTCCCAGAAGCTCTTCACTTTTTTACATTCCCACCACATATGGTAAAAAGTGCCATCCTTTTCTTTACATTTCCAACATTTTTTACATGTTTATACATTTTGGCAAGTTTCACCGGTGTAATGTACCATCTATACATCATTTTCATTATATTCTCTTTTAATGCTGTACATGCAGTAAATTTCATATTTTCATTCCATAATTTAATCCAATCATCCATTTGTATATTATATCCAAAATCTTTGGCCCATTTTATCATAACCGATTTAATTTCCTCATCTTTTGTGTGCCATTCTAGCAGGATTTTGTACATTTTAGATAATATCTTAAATTCATTGTTTATTATCTCCATTTGAAATTTTGACTCTTTCTCCGCATATCCATATTCCTTAAAATCCTTCTTAAACATTTCATTTGTTTGTAAATAATGCAACCAGTCATATACATGCTCTTTTACCTCTTCATAAGGTTTTATTTTCCATCTCCCCCCTTCTTTAACGATTAACTCTCCATATGTAATCCAATTTTTCCTCATATTGATTTTTTTAACACTCATAACCTCTAGTGGGGACAACCAGTGAGGAGTTTTTGGCTCGAGTAGGTTTTTATACCTATCCCACACTTCTTTCAACGATCTTCGGAAAATGTGGTTCTCAAAGCCTATATGACCTTTCTTCTTTCCAGACCATAAATATGCGTGCCACCCAAATCTATTATCAAATCCTTCTAAGTCTAACAACTCTATATTGTCTAATTTTATCCATTCCTTCAACCAGCAGAGACATGCTGCTTCATAATATAATTTCAGGTCTGGCAGGGCGAAGCCTCCTCTTTCTTTCGCGTCTGTTAGTAATTTAAATTGAATTCTTGGCTTCTTACCCTGCCAAATATACCTTGAAATTGATCTTTGCCATTCCTTAAAAATAGCCGTCCCTCTGATTACTGGAATTGTTTGGAACAAAAACAATAATTTTGGCAGAACGCTCATCTTTATCGTTGAAATCCTTCCCCACATCGATAGTTTCATTCGTCCCCACACCTCCAGATCTTTCTTTATTCCGTTCCACACTGGTATATAATTATTCTGATATAAATCAATGTTCTTTGGAGTTAACCATATACCAAGATATTTCACCTTCTTCACTATTTCTATTCCTATTTGCTGTTGCATTGTCTCTATTGTTTCTTGGTCCATATTCTTAGCAATTATTTTAGTCTTTCTCTTATTTAGTTTAAAACCTGCTACTTGACCAAATCTCTCCACCTCTTCCAGAATATTTTTAGTACTCTCTAGAGGTTCTTCCACCGTTAAAACCAGATCATCGGCAAAGGCTTTAACCTTGTACTCATTCCGGCCTAATTCTACCCCTTTTATTTCTTTATTTTCTCTTATAGTATTTAGAAAGACTTCTAGGACCATGATGAATAACAGTGGCGAAAGTGGACACCCCTGCCGCGTACCTTTGCTTATCCCTATTTCTTCCGTAATCACATTGTTTACTATTAACTTAGCTCTTTGTTCGGTATAAATTGCTTTTATTCCATTAAAAAATTCCTTCCCCACCTCCATAAATTCCAGATTTCTTAACATAAAGTCCCATGATATATTGTCAAAGGCCTTTTCTGCGTCCACAAATATTAACATTGCTTGTTTCTCATTCCTGGCAGTCAAATATTCCAAAATATTAATTATATTCCTTATATTATCTTTCATCTGTCTGCCAGGCAAGAAACCTGCTTGATCTTTATGAATAACTTCTTGTAATATTGTTTTAATTCTCCTCGCCAAAATACTCGCAAAAATTTTATAGTCTGTATTTAACAATGATATTGGCCTGTAGTTTTTAACTTGTGTCAAATCCAAATCTTGTTTTGGAATAAAAGTAATAAACGCTTCTTTCCATGTTTCAGGGATTTCTTTCTTCTTAAGAATATTGTCCATAACTTCTTTCAAAGGTACTGACATGACGTGTTTCATTTCTTTGTAATAACGTGCTGTAAATCCATCTGGCCCCGGGGCCTTCCCTCTTTTAAGTTCTTTTATAACTTCTTTTATTTCACTAATTTCTATTGGGGCATTCAGCCTTTCTTTTTTTTCTGTCGGGATCTTCTGCACCTTTTTTTCTTTCAAATATCTTTCTATCTTCCTCATGTTGTTCTTTTCTGTTCTTTTATACAGATGTCTGTAGAAATCCGTAAATCCTTTTCTGATGCCTTTTGGGTTGTCTATCTCTTGTCCCTCCACGGTGATTTTATTAATAGTATTCTGTTCCTTCCTCTTTTTGATCTGCCATTTCATAGTAGTTCCCAACAGCACTCCAAATTTTCCCAAATTTCCCATCAATCATAATGCTAATAAGGCATGTAAGGCTCAAATATTTCACATGGCTGGAAAAAGGGATGAGCAGTATTGCAATTCCCCAACTGATGTGGTTCCAGAAAACTGGGGATGGAGGGAGGGATATTAAAAGTGGCACAGGGGTGTTTGTAGGAGCCAGGCAGGGAGCTGAAGTGCAGACAGTATTGTTGGAACATTGCAGGAAGGGAAGGGACAGGGAAGACCTTGTGCAAAGGTGACTCTCCTGTGACTCTCCAGAGGTTGCAGGACAACATCTCCCATCATCCCTGGCCGCTGGCTGAGGCTGACAGAAATTGCAAGTCCCCCACACCTGACCTAGTGCTTCACAGAAAGCTTTCTTTTCATTTGATTTTACTTGAAAACTATACTGTCAAAATATATACCGTATTGGCCCGAATATAAGCCACACTCCCCCCCCCCCAATTCTGACTGTGAAAAGTTAAAGTTTGGCTTATATTCACAACCTTATGCCGCCGGCAAAGCTGTGTGGCTCTATCTCTCTCTCTCTCTCCCTCCCCAATTTTAAAGGTGCAGCTTATTTGTGGGTGCGGCTTATATTCGGGTCAATACGGTAGGTAGAAAAGAAAGACACACCCAAATAATATCAGTTGTATTTGGGTTAGGGGGGATTTTAATTGTCATTTATAAGGATGAATCAGATGACTCACGCCGTATCTAGTTCTATGTTTTGAATAAAACCTATTTGGGGCCAGAAGCAGTTTGCTTTCTCACCCTTAAAAAATTCCCCTCAAAAGTCTGTCAAGGAAATAGATACAAAACATGGCACTGGTTGCAAATGTTTAGCCTGATAGCTTATGCATGATTGTGTACATGCTTTAATACATTTCACTGGATTTCATATCTAAACACGCTTCAGGTAGCAGTCCCATTTTGGGGGAAAGGTGTGATATAATAATAATAATAATATAATAGCAAGATGAAATTTCTTGGAAGCCTTGATCAAAGCAGAGAAAGAAATACAGTCACTCCTGCCTTTAGATTCCCCCTACTTTCCCCTCTTACAGCCACCATTTAAAACTTCTAAGCCATGCTGGAGTTGCTAGATACACACTTGTAACCTAAAGCCTTCTTCAAATTTTAACATTCTGAGCAAAGAGCTTTAAAGCTAGAAATTATCTTAATGGTGTTATTTACCCCTCATTTATCAAACTAGCTTGCGCTATTTTTTCCCCACTGGCTTTACTGGATGCTATTCAACTGCTGACATTTATAGTCCACTTTGCAGTGCTGAATTGTGTTAGGGAATGTGGACATGTATTGTAACAGAGGGCTAAAACAGCAGGGCTGTTATTTCATAAAAAGAGAGCTTCTGGAGCCTGCACTCCCTGTAATCTAGGAGTAAATGATTTGCAGTTTGAAGCTGTAGGCTAACATACAAGTGCACAGGTTAATGCTTATCCGTAACTTGGGCAATGGTTTGTGAATAGTCATTAGACGGATTCTGCTCTCAGTTAAATCAGGAATGGGGTGGAGCGGCCGCAATGCAATAGCTAGGAGGCAGTAAATGTCAGGCTGCATGAGCACAAGAGTTTGAGTTCAACTGTGATATATTTGTTGCCTTTGGGTGGGGAGCAGCAAAAGCCTTTTTTTTAAAAAAATGAAGGGGTACTTGCAAAGTCTGAGAGCTGGCCCAAATGTCAAAATTCTGTAAAAGGGTGTGGGGAGACATGGCAGAGCTAAGTGGTATTGCACAGGCGTTGCATATGGGGCTGGCATTAGAGGTCAGTTTTATCAGGCAGCTGCTGGAGAGACAACCACTGACTGGTCGGAGCTAGGGAGAAACTGGATTCTGTTTGCATTTCTGTGAAACACAGAAATTCACACTTATCTGGATTTTTGAATGCAGTTCTTCAGCCAAATAAGGTGTACAAAATTGCATATACAAATTTGTGCATAAATATTGATACGTTAGTGAAAATGACACTAAAAAGAATTAAGTTAGAGGAATTGCTTTAATTATTATTATTTATTATTTATTATTTATTATTAAATTTCTGTATTCCCCTTCATCTGAGGATCACAGGGCAGTTTGCAATCTAAAACCACAAAAATAGGTACCAGAATACCAAACGACACCTATAACACCCCCACAGTTTAAAAGGTCATAGATTGTTTAATTAGCCAAAGACCTGGGAGATGAGGAATGTTTTTACCTGGTGTCTAAATATATGCAATGAAGGTGACAGGAGAGACTTCCTGGGGAGAGCATTCCATAAGGTGGAGCAACTGCAGAAAATGTATATATTAGGCAAAATTTCATATAAAAATGTGTATGATATGAGAAATGGTAGGAGGATTTTCATGATAATGTTGTGTTTTTTTTAAATGGACAAACTGATGTGGAAATGTGGAGAAACCAAAATGGACACATTCACCTATCCCTTTTTGAGATACTCAAAACACTTCCAAACCCTGTCACATTTGCTAGTGGTGAGGGGAGCAGGGATCTCCTAAGCACTCTCAGTACCCTCAACAGACTACAATTCCCATAATTCTTTGGGGGGAAGCCATGACTGTTTAAAGTGGTATGATACCCCTTTAAAAGTATAGTGAAAAATGGAGCCTCATATAAGTTTAACCCAGGTCTAAGTGACTACGGCTTCTGAAATTTCACCATGCTATTTGCACATGGTAACATTGGGAAGAGGAGGTTTTGATGAATATTCTTGAGCGGAGTGGGGAGCAGGGCAGAGAGAAGTGAAATGCTCTGACAGTTTTTCTTGGAAAATTCTTTTCTGGGACGTTTTGGCTCACAGGACATTGAATGTAATTCTGTTGTTAGTTCAAGAGAGGAGGATTGTTTGTAGAAGGATGGGGGCAAACCTATTATTCCCTTCAACAATATTAAAACAACATTCAGCAGGATTCAAACTGGGGCCATAGTGAATGATGAATTTCCAGGCAGGCAGAGGAGGAAGAGGCATTTTGCTGAACGTTTTCCACAAAGGACCTTCTCCAGCAGTTTAGAAAGTGCTTGGAAAAAGAACATTTCCCAAAATTTGTCAGAAAATTATTTTCTGAGACCTTTTGGCCCAGCCCAGAAATAAATTGCTTTATTTCTGAGAATTACCCTTGAAGTCTTAAATTCAAGTCTTCATGGCTCCCCATTGTTTCTTCATTTGCAGCATTTCCAGCACCTTTTCATTCAGCACATCTCACACAAAATTCAGTTCATCTTTTGTCTAACAGCCTCCACTCTTCCTGTCTAGCCCTATTCCTCCCATTAAGTTAGTGCTAAATGCCTCCTCTGGAAACAATTTCCACTTCTATCACTATGGATTATATATCACCCTACTCTGTAAGTCTCTTCAGAGGCTCACTGTCATTTTCCATATCAAAGTCATATTCCCAGTCCCCAGGTTTAAGAGCTGATTCATTATACAGTCACTTCTCCCAGAACATTAGTCCTGAACTACACAGTTCAGATGTGGAGATGTGAGTGTGAACTGTGTTGTACACAGATACATATGCTGAAATCCCTGCTATCGTAGCAGCTGGGGGGGGGGGAACAAACCTATGCTGCAATCATGGATATTACCATTTCCTGTATTGGTGTTCAGCAGACAGGGAACTTGTGGTTCTCCAGTGTTGCTGGACTCCAGCAATAAATGCCTTGAATCACAAGCCGGGCTGGGGCTAAACACAGCAGCCCCACCCACCAGCTCCCCGCTGCCTCCCCCCCTACCTGCCCCAGCCAGAAGCTGCTCAGAGGTTTCTGTGCCAACCCCCGGGTTGTCAACATTGGGGGGGGGGACACAAATATTTTATTAGGGAGGGGGCAATAGTCTTGGGTCCCTAGGAGTTGGTTCCTATGCTTTTGCCCCTCTGCTCTCCCTGGGAAACCCCTCTGTTTACTGCTGAAACATCAATTTGCAGGAACCTTGATTGACACTTGTTCCAATTGAGCAACTCCCACAGCTAAGCTGGTGCCAGACATATTGTTTTGCTATAATAATAATAATAATAATAGTAGTAGTAGTAGCAGTTGTTGTTATTTAGTCGTGTCCGACTCTTCATGACCCCATGGACCAGAGCACGCCAGGCACTCCTGTCTTCCACTGCCTCCCGCAGTTTGGTCAGACTCATGTTTGTAGCTTCGAGAACACTGTCCAACCATCTCGTCCTCTGTCATCCCCCTCTCCTTGTGCCCTCCATCTTTCCCAACATCTGGGTCTTTTCCAGGGAGTCTTCTCTTCTTATGAGGTGTCCAAAGTATTGGAGCCTCAGCTTCACGATCTGTCCTTCCAGTGAGCACTCAGGGCTGATTTCCTTAAGAATGGATAGGTTTGATCTTCTTGCAGTCCATGGGACTCTCAAGAGTCTCTTCCAGCACCATAATTCAAAAGCATCAATTCTTCGGTGATCAGCCTTCTTTATGGTCCAGCTCTCACTTCCATACATCACTACTGGGAAAACCATAGCTTTAACTATACGGACCTTTGTCGGCAAGGTGATGTCTCTGCTTTTAAAAATGCTGTCTAGGTTTGTAATAATAATAATAATAATTTATTATTTATACCCCACCCATCTGGCTGGGTTTTCCCAGCCACTCTGGGCAGCTTCCAACAAAATATTAAAATACAATAGTCCATCAAACTTTAAAAGCTTCCCTAAATAGGGCTGCCTTCAGATGTCTTCTAAAAGTCTGGTGGTTGTTTTTCTCTTTGACATCTGGTGGGAGGGCGTTCCACAGGGCGGGTGCCACTACCAAGAAGGCCCTCTGCCTGGTTCCCGGTAACTTGGCTTCTGGCAGTGAGGGAATCACCAAAAGGCCCTCAGCGCTAAACCTCAGTGTCTGGGCAGAAAGATGAGGGTGAAGACGTTCCTTCAGGTATACTGGACCAAGGCCATTTTGGGGTTTAAAGGTCAGCACCAACACTTTGAATTGTGCCCGGAAAGGTACTAGGAGTCAATGTAGGTCTTTCAAGACCGGTGTTATGTGGTCTCGGCGGCCGCTCCCAGTCTGGATTAGTGAAAATAGAACAACAACAATCTTTATTACGGTCCAGAGACCCAACAAATCATCACAAAGCAATACACAATTCATACAGCCTACCTCTAGGTTTAGTTGTAGTTTCTGGGTCACCTTCAAAGGTAGCCCCACATAGAGAGCATTGCAGTAGTCCAAGCGAGAGATAACTAGAGCATGCACCACTCTGGGGAGACAGTCCGCAGGCAAACAGGGTCTCAGCCTGCATACCAGATGGAGCTGATAAACAGCTGCCCTGGACACAGAATTGACCTGAGCCTCCATGGACAGCTGCGAGTACAAAATGACTCCCAGGCTGCGTACCTAGTCCTTCAGGGGCACAGTTCCCCCATTCAGGACCAGGGAGTCCTCCACACCTGCCCGCCTCTTGTCCCCTCAAAACAGTACTTCTGTCTTGTCAGGATTCAACCTCAATCTGTTAGCCGCCATCCATCCTCCAACCGCCTCCAGACACTCACACAGGACCTTCGCTGCCTTCATTGGTTCTGATTTGGAAGAGAGGTAGAGCTGGGTGTCATCTGCATACTGATGAACACCCAGCCCAACCCCCCTGATGATCTCTTCCAGCAGCTGCATGTAGATGTTAAAAAGCATGGAGAAGAGGATAGAACCCTGAGGTACCCCACAAGTGATAGCCCAGGTGTCTGAACACTCATCCCCCCTGGAGGTGCTGCTAATGCAACAATTTGGCTTCACCACCAGAGGCGCACTCCATTGTCTCTCGAGACAGACAAACGCCAACAACAGCACCATGTACATTGATGCTGCTATATAAATAAATGTTAATAATAATAGAGCAAAGCACATATGGAGAGAAAGGAATATCCCATTGCTTAGTGGAAATCCTTGTGCTGATGGAATGAGTTACTTTGATACTGCCCATACTGAGTTACTTAGATACTGCCCATACTCTTCTTCTTTTTAATTGTCATGGCATGAAGTGGTATATAAATGGTATACTTATATCATATTTATATTGGTATGATGTGCTTTGTAAATAGATGAAATAATAGTAATAACAACAACAATTTGGGAACCATTTGTGATACATGTCCAACTGCTCTCATGTTTGTGTGTGTGTTTAAAAAATCTGGACATGAGGCAGCTGATCCACAGGAAGACAATGCGATCTTACAGAATGCCCCATATAGCTTTTGTTGCAGTTTCACTGTCTCCACCCCACCCCAGTCAAATTCAGTTGCTGCAGCAATTGGAATTTCCTTTATTAAAAAAAAAAAATCTTATGAAAACCCACCAGCATTTATTTGAGAATTTCCCTGTATATATGCATTACTGAATTCAGTTTTAAACAGCATACACATTTTTGCAAAGTACTAGCATAATGCATTTTTTAATGCAAACTTGTTGGAGAACTACTCTGGGGTAGGGATGCCATACATCTGGAACATCCCAGACATAGGCAGAATTGTGAAAATATCAAGGAGAATCTGGACGTATAGCATTTTTGGCGAATCTAATAAAAGCTCAACAACTTTGCAAAAAAGATAAAATTTTATTGTCCTGATTTTCACTTCTTGAAAGATTGGTGGCATATGAATTGTTGTTGTTGTTGTTGTTGTTGTTGTTATTGCCAAATTTTGGAGGCATTTGAATTTTGAAGGCTAACTCTGTTTCGATTTGAGGCGTGCAAATTAGGTAGTTTCTTATGCAAATGGAACCGTGTTTCTCCCGCACCCCTTGTGGGCAAGGAGCAATAGCTGGATGTAGAAAGGAAATAGTTTCAGATCTGTTTCCATCTTAATAGCCTGGTATTCAACCTGCTCTAAGAAATGGGAAGGCAGAGAAAAAGGTGTAAATGTGTCTCTGTGTGATGGTTTGAGGGAGGGGAGGGAGGAATGAAGGTTTGTTTACTACAGTTTTACTTCATTAATATTTTAGTCTCAGGTGCACCACTCGGAGAGTCTCACCAAAATCGCAGAAGCACTGATTGTGGTGTTTGTGACAGTGCCATGGGGCATTTGCATTATTTATCCCAGGCTGCGCTACCCATACAGCTTCCAGGGAATATTTTCAGACAGAATCGCTAATTAGCACATATGTGGAATCTTCTCAAAAAAGCAGTTGGGAACTCTCCTCATTACTTTTTAATTTTTTTCTATTTGCCGAGCGCTCTGTCAAAAGATGGAAATGCAAAATGATGGTTGGGAGGAATTTTGCATACTAAGTGCAGGGGGATAACAAGGAAGGCGCCTCGATGGCGAGCGCCTCCACATGGCCTCTCCTCTCTGCCTCGAGTCTCCGCAGATCGTCCGCCTGAAGGGAGGGTGACCAGATGCAGGGAAACAAGGAGCCTTGTGTACCTTCAATAGCTGCACACAAGAGAGACTGGGGGCAGATGCAGCTTTGTTCAACCTTGGTACACTGTGATGTGGCAAGGAGCCAAAATCCCCAATTCTGTGCAAGTGTGAAGAGAACAGGAACCCCATCTTTGCTCCAGACTCATAAAACAATGGAGTTGATTTTGCCCACCCTCACTGGTGCGACTAAAATAAAAGCTGTCGTGTATTTATTTTACAAATGGCATATCATGTTGATTTGGTGTTCTTTTAGTGGGAACACCTTTTCTAGTCGTATTAGGCAGGTGTCCTTTTTTTTTTACCGTTTTCAATGTCTGCTAAAAAAAACTTTTTGTGTAGGCAATCCTACCCAAATATGTAATTCCATTAGGATTATTTTTTATTTAAAAAACTGCAGATTTAATGATTTTATTGTGTCTGTTGATTTTATTGATAGTTCCCAAAAATGTTTTGTATTATTTTATGTAGAGATTTTTTTTAATTATTAGGCGATACGTTTACTTTTACTCTGGGTTTACTAAGGCTCGTGCCTTTTTCTCTCGTTGCTGCAACTTAGCTTGCTCTTCCTCTTGTGATCCTGGGCTTAGTGGATACAGTTGAAGTTAGGTCCATGTATACATTCCTCTGGTTTCCCGTCAGACGAAGGGTGGGAAGCAGTGGCAGGAGAAGACATTGGTGGCTCCTGGTGGTGGCCCTTTGTTTCCACTAGCCGCCTTTTATCATCTTCCAAACTGCTCTGGAATGACTCATATAGGTCACACCCACACCATACTTGTAAGCATAATCATACCACTTTAAAAGTAGTGGCTTTCCCCAAAGAATCATGGGAAAGGCAACTTCGCCCTCAAAAGCTACAATTCCTAGCACCCTTAACAAACTACAGTTCCCAGGAGTCTTTGGGGAAAGCAACAGCATACTGCCTCTGACAGTGAAGGTAGTTATAATTGTAGAGTTGGAAGAGTCTCCAAGGTTCACTTAATTCAACCCTCTGCAATGCAGGAATCTCAACTAAAGCATCCATGACAGATGGCCATCCACGGCAGATAGGACGTGGGTGGCGCTGTTGTCTAAACCACTGAGCCTCTTTGGCTTGCTGATCAGAAGCTCAGTGGTTCGAATCCCTGCAATGGGTTGAGCTCCTGTTGCTCTGTCCCAGCTCCTGCCAATCTAGCAGTTCGAAAGCACACCAGTGCAAGTAGATAAATAGGTACCGCTGTAGCAGGAAGGTAAACGGCATTTCCATGTGCTCTGGCTTCCATCACGGTGTTACGTTGTGCCAGAAGCAGTTTAGTCATGCTGGCCACATGTCTGTGAACAAGTTTAGCCACATGTCTGTGAACAAATGCCAGCTCCTTCAGCCTGAAAGCGAGATGAGCGCTGCAATCCCATAGTCACCTTTGACTGGTTTTAACTGTTCAGGGGTCCTTTACCTTTACCTTTACCTTTAGCATGGCAGATGTTGGTCCTGTAGCAACCAGAGGCTCACAGGTTCCTCATACCTGGCTGAGATGAACTGAAGGTGGTGGAAAAGTCAGCAGGAATCAAAATGATTTCAACTCATATTTTTGCATTTTTGTCCTCTTAATGTCCCCAACGCCAAGGGGGACAGGGCTCCACACATATCTTTTCTGCTGTATAAGAAGCCATGCATAAAAGATTGAAACAGACTAGGCTTCCGGAGATGAATTTCCACATCTCACATTTAGGACTGGATAGCTGTTCCTAACATTGGGTTGGGAATCATAAGAGCAGGTAGTGTGAAAACATGTATATATGTGTATTTGGTTCAGGACCATGGAGTGCATTTATCTGAGACTTGAGTAACAAATAGCTATGAGCGGATATGTTTTTATATATAGTTTATAAAGACCAATGAGTGCTAACTTTAATATAAATAAATCAGTTCTGGAACATTTGGTTCAGCTACCTTTCCTGGAGAACCATCCCCTTTTGCTGAAAACACTAGTTTCAAATCTGGTTTTGGCAAAAAATACCTGGAATGAGAAACATACAACAGTCTTCAATTTGATTGGCACATGGAACAAATGATTTGGGGTGTGAAACAGCAGGTAGGCAAGATCTCCTTTGCCCTTCTCTAATGATTCTGTAAAAGCTGTAATTTTAACACTTCTGCAAAGCAATTCTCAAGTAACCTAGGTGAATCTGATACACAGACACACACCACATAATTAAACATGCCCCAGAGCATATGCGATACACGTAAAAGCGACTGGATGATTTGGTCCTACTAGGCCTAAAAGAAAATGACAACAGACTGAAAGCACAATGTTAACGTGCTCAAAATGGCTGATTTCATTTTATGGAAGGATCTAAGGAACTGCCTTTTATAGAGAGCTTGCGCAAAGACCATTGCACTGCGATGCCAGACTAAAACTGGATTGGCATATGCACTGGAGATGTAGTTGTGAAGGGAAAGAGAAATAAAAAATGCCAACCATCAAGAAAATCAGTTGTGCTATGGGCATAGAATCATAGAGTTGCAAGGTTCCCTGAGGATCACTGCAACACAGGAATATGCAGCTGTCTTGTATGGGGATCAAACCTGCAACCTTAGCATTATCAGCACCATGCTCTGTCCAACTGAGCTATCCAGTAAGAGAGTAACTAACCCATTAACTAGAGGCTTTGGAAAGGGGAATGTATGCTGATACAGGGTGAGATGTTCCTGACCTAACAACCAGAGGCCTTGGAAAAAGTGAGATCATTGTGCAACCTCAGTTATGGATGCGATATTAGGGACAGGGTATGTGTGTGCTTATACGAGGGGTTGATGCTTTCTTGCGATGTGACAGATTAATAAATATCCGGGTCTAGAAAGCAAATCCATGGCATCGAGAAATATATCAGTTAATGTCTGATTGTAAGATTGTGGAAGGTACTGTTGACTGGATGGTCATGTGTAATGCATGTTCTTAAATCAAATCAGTAATAGATGTGGTACAGATGCACACACCAAAAAGGTGGGTCTATTCTGAGTCTGTCAAATAGGACTTGAATTGGTCCAGGCTTCTCTAGAACCTTGATGCAAATCCTATTTCAGTGCCCATTCCTCATGTGACTACAATTTCTGGATCCTCCTACTCTGTCACAGTCCTGTTGGTTCAGTTTCACTGGAGGGGATGTTCCGAAGCAGGCAGCCGGCTCTGCATGTTGTAGGATTACTGAGATACACTTCTGCATATTTATCTGCTAGAAACATTACTACCGAATCTGAGCAAGTCGGAAAAGAAATGGGTATCTTAGAGCAAAAAGGGACAGAGGATGCATTCAGAAGTGGGGATTATTGTGTTAGTTTTCCTGGTTATAATTCTGGCACCTCTGTCCCGGTTTCTAATGTTCCTTTTACAATGCGTTGCCCACTGTGTTATGGAACTGTGGCTTTTTGATCAGTACCACTGCCACGTCATGCTAAATTTCGTTCATATCAGTGGGCGTGGTGTGATAGTGGATGTCATTGGACATGTTGCCACCCTTTGTACACATGTACGCCTCTGCCAGGAAATCCATAGCCACTCAATCATAGAATCTTAGACTCACATAATTGTAGAATTGGAAGGGTCCCTGAGGATCATCGAGTCCAGCCCCTTGCAATGCATGAATCTGCAGCTGTCCCTTACAGGAATTGAACCTGCAACCTTAGCGTTATCAGCACCATACCGTTAACCGACTGAGCTATCCAGGTAAGCTAATGCACTGATCTATCTCCATGTGAAGAGAGAGCATGCATGAGTACAATTCATGCTTCAGTCTAGCAAAGGCAATTGTGTTAAGCTCTGAAATCCCACACCTGAATTTTCGTGTGCATATTTTCTCAGAATGGAAACTCGCCTAAAGAGTGTGGGAAACCTTACAGTGGGCTAATCTGCCAATTATAAGAGGACTCGTCTCACTCAGAAGGCTGGAAGTGATGACCTTCAAAACACTTTGGCATCTACAACGCTATCACTATATAATGCAGCCGTAGCAAATGGATGTACTTGATACACTCATATGTTCTCAAGCTGCTTTCCATAGTTATGTTAGGCAAAAGGCTGTTCTTGTGCGAATAAAATTACACACCCATAGGTAGCTTAAAACACAGTGTGGTTGTTTTCAGTTGCCTTTTTACATTGCTGTACACACCGCAGAAGAGGTAAGGCATTTTCACCCGATACCTGTTACAATGGTACCTCAGGTTAAGTACTTAATTCGTTCCGGAGGTCCGTACTTAACCTGAAACTGTTCTTAACCTGAAGCACCACTTTAGCTAATGGAGCCTCCTCCTGCTGCTGCACCGCCGGAGCACAATTTCTGTTCTCATCCTGAAGCAAAGTTCCTAACCTGAAGCACTGTTTCTGGGTTAGTGGAGTCTGTAACCTGAAGTGTATGTAACCTGAAGTGTATGTAACCTGAGGTACCACTGTACTTGATATGTTTCCCTGAACAGGATGGGGACCAGAGGGGGACAAACTATCCCAGAAGGAACATAATGTGTCTCCTGCCAGAGGTACTACCCCTTCCCCTAACACTCCATTTAATTAATGTGATTTAAATGTAATATATTTTCAAACAAATTAACAAATGATTTAATATGGAAATTACTTCTATTGGAATACTTTTACATTTTTTGAGAATCCAATAGCTTGCATTTCCCTGGCACTATTTAGGACAAGCTTTGCCAGCTGGTGACTTCCAGATGCTCTGGATCAGTGTTGACTGGGGCTGGTGGAAGTTGTAGTCCAAAACATCTGGAGGAAGGCTGATCTAGGTGGATATCCAATTCTGGTGTCCCACATGCACAACAAACTTACACTGGGTCAAATGGGACTCCTTCTCAAAACTAGAAACAGAACTGTTGGAAACCAATACTAAGAACTTATCAAAAATGTATAACTTGCTGTTGAAATGGAATACACAGGATGAAACGGTGAAATCAGCAATGATTAAATGGGCACAAGATATTGGTCATGATATTATGTTTGCTGACTGGGAACAGTTATGGACCACCGGTATCAAATTTACTGCATGTAATGCTTTAAAAGAAAATATTATGAAAATGATCTATCGGTGGTACATGACCCCAGTCAAGCTTGCAAAAATTTACCACTTGCCTAATAATAAGTGTTGGAAATGTAATGAGACTGAAGGCACTTTCTACCACCTTTGGTGGACCTGCCCAAAGGTTAAAGCTTTCTGGGAAATGATCTATAATGAAATTAAGAAGGTCCTTAAGTGGACTTTTCCTAAGAAACCAGAGGCTTTCCTCTTGGGCATGGTTGGCCAAGTGGTGTTAAGGAAGGACAGAAATTTTTTTATGTATGCCACTACAGCAGCAAGAATTCTACTGGCAAAGTATTGGAAGACGCAAGAACTACCTACTCTGGAAGAATGGCAAACAAAGGTGATTGACTTTATGGGACTGGCCGAGATGACGGGCAGAATCCGTGACCAGGGGAAAGAGACAGTGGAAGAGGACTGGAAGAAATTTAAAATATATCTCAAAAATAATTGTAAAATTGAGGAATGTTAAGATGTCAGGGGGTAAGAGGTAAAGAATTGCAGCAGTAATCAAAAAAAACTAAAGGAATCTTTATGAAAGGGAATTAAGATAAGGGACCTAAGGGTTGCTAAAGAACTATTAAACAAGGATGCAGGGATGGGGAGGTATGGGGAAGTCAAAAGAAAGAAGGGTATGAAATGATGAGATTGAAATTATACTGTTTTGTATTGTTTTTGTTATCTATCTGAAAAATGAATAAAAATTATTATAAAAAAAAACACAAATGGGACTCCTTCTCCTCTTCCCTGCATCCTTTCCGAATGCCCCAAAATCTGCTATGGAGGTGGGAGGACCCTCTGGGCCAGGTTGGGGGAGGGGAAGGTTTTCAAGATGGAGGAGAGGAATGGAAAGGCTTGTTATTTCTGATGGTGTCATGGATGTCATCCACAGATTTAAAGGAGAGAAATGGCATTGAAAACGACTAATGTACTCATTTTATTTAGCATGGCTGAAGGGTTGTGTACATAAAATGTACAGTATTTGATTTCTAGGGATAAACTCCTGAAAAAAGTTAATTACAACTTTGATTTTAGATTTGATTGGTATTGTATCTACCCCAGTTGACCAGATTGACTTGTATTGTGTTCATTTCTTATGTTAATTAATATATTTTTTTGTGATGCAATGCATTTCTATAAGTAGGCATTTTTTCCTGCAGAAAAATATAGCTATGGCAAATATTTAATGGAAAATCTTTCACCCCAAATCAGTGTGTGCCCACTCTGCCTGCATTTCAACATGTATTGCATGAATATGTGATTTGATGAAGCTATTGCTACAAACTGGGTAGTGTTTTGGGCACAATTACAAGTTTTTGAACTTGTAAATCATAGTTGATAATGAACTGGTCGCCCACTCCTATAGAAGTACACTAAGCATATATCCAGTTACCTGGCAATAAGCCCTATTAAACTCAACAAGACTTAATTCTGAGCATTGATGTACAGGACTGCGCTATAAGTTCTTAAGTAAACGGTGGTGCATTAGGAAGCCAGATTCAGAAGATTAACTGTGAGATTTCCAATAGCCCAGTTGCTACATTTCAATTAGCTGCTCTTTAATTATGGAGACTCATTAATCTCCTAGAGTTCGTCTGGTAGGCACCAACTGATATGAGACCTCTGTAACTCAAGTCTCCTTTCCCTTAGGGTGAACATGACGAGTTTAATTTGCCTGAAGGCTTTTGACTGTAAAATCCCAACCAGATTTAAACAAGGAAAGCAAAGGAACAGTGGCGAGATCCCAGATCGAGGCAGATGTTTCTTCTTGGTGATGTACGGGTCTTAATATTCCCAGGAAAACAGTTTTGAATTTTAATATTTTACATCAAGTTTCTTCAGGTGTGCAACTGAAATCTATCACACATGCCCAATACAGTAGGCGGTGAGGAACTGAAGAAAACCATGGCCTGGAAAGAAAGAAAGAAAGAAAGAAAGAAAGAAAGAAAGAAAGAAAGAAAGAAAGAAAAGAGAGGGAGAGACCAAGAGAGGGAGAGAGAATAATCCCTTCTACAGTATTTATTTTGGGGTTGTGGTTGTTTTGTTCACAATATTTGTATGTTCCTTTTCGACCATTGTTGTTGTTGAGTCATTTAGTCGTGTCTGACTCTTCGTGACCCCATGGACCAGAGCACGCCAGGCACGCCTGTCTTCCACTGCCTCCCGCAGTTTGGTCAAACTCATACTGGTAGCTTCAAGAACACTATCCAACCATCTCGTCCTCTGTCGTCCCCTTCTCCTTGTGCCCGCCATCTTTCCCAACATCAGGGTTTTTTCCAGGGAGTATTCTCTTCTCATGAGGTGACCAAAGTATTGGAGCCTCAGCTTCACGATCTGTCCTTCCAGTGAGCACTCAGGGCTGATTTCCTTAAGAATGGATAGGTTTGATCTTCTTGCATTCCATGGGACTCTCAAGAGTCTCCTCCAGCACCATAATTCAAAAGCATCAGTTCTTCGGCGATCAGCCTTCTCAACCATAGTAGTTTCCAAAGAGGCTAGCCTATGCATTCACCCTGCTCTCACACAGAAATCATAGACAGACAGACAGACAGACAGACACACTTGCAAATACAAACAAAGAGACAACACGAAAAAGCTGCATGAGTCATGAATCAGACCATTGGGCCATATAGCTCCACACTGCCCACACTGAGTGGTCCAGGTTTTCAAGCAGGGTTCTCTTGTAGCCCCTTCTGAAGATGCCAGGGACCTGACTGGGGGCCTTCTGCATGCAAAGCAGATGCTGTACCACTGAGCTGCATCCCTTCCCTGGTGTTCTCTGGTACCTGTCCCTAGTGATATCACTGATGATATTTGTCGCTGCCTTCATCTTTTCAGGATGCCTTAAGTAGTTTTCAATCTAATTGCTGGGCTGACCCAAGACGTTCTGCTGCCTGAAACTGATTACGTATTGACATTTATTAGTCCAACTCATAGATGTCCTAGTATAGATTCTCCAGGCACTCATTACTTCAGAGAAAAGGCAAGTAAGAGGGGACACGATAGAAGTTCATAAAATGATGCATGGCATTGAGAAAGCGGATAGAGAAAAGTTTTCCTTCCTCTCTCGTAAGACGAGAACACATGAACATCCATTGAAGCTTAATGCTGGAGTCAAGAGAGAAAAAAGAAAGCTCTTCTTCATACAGTAGTTAAACTATTGAATTATCTTAAAAGTCCTTGGAGAAGATTAGATAGATAGATAGATATAGATATAGATAGATGGATAGATAGATAGATAGATACCGTAGATAGATAGATGATAGATAGATATAGATAGATAGATACCGTAGATAGATAGATAGATGATAGATAGATAGATAGATAGATAGATAGATAGATATAGATAGATAGATACCGTAGATAGATAGATAGATAGATAGATAGATAGATAGATAGATACCGTAGATAGATAGATAAATAGATACCGTAGATAGATAGATAAATAGATACCGTAGATAGATAGATAGATGGATAGATATAGATAGATAGATACCGTAGGTAGATAGATAGATAGATAGATAGATAGATAGATAGATAGATGATAGATAGATAGTATTTGCTTAGTGCTGGCAAGATGTTAAACGTGCACAGGCTGGGAAGATGCAGCAATGTGTTACATGAATTGCCCCCTCCTCCCCCTCCTGAGCCGCTCCGCTAGCAGCTGCTGACGGCCCTGCCTGCTACATGCCCTCTGGGCTCCAGGGTCCCAGGCAGCTGGCAGCGACGGTGATTTTCATTGCGCGCACATCTCCCTGCAGATAGCAGTACAAGGTCCATTTGCCTGCTGTTGACATTGTTTCCCGAAGCTCAGAGGCTTCTGGGTTCTCAGTGAGCCAGTGGCAGGGCTCTCAATCAGCTGCAGCAGTGGCTTTCGGCACCTAGTTTATTCTTATTTAAGGGATTACTCCAGCAATGATTATTTCCTTCCCTTGTCCAGCTGGTTAGGGACCCTACTTGGGGGGACGGGAGAAGGAACAAGTTAATCACCGTCCTCGTAAGTTAGTTTACAGACTTTCCTATTGACTTTTTTAAAAGGGTGAGTAGTTCCTGTTGTAATAACAATGGGACATGACAAGGCATGCATTTCTGGGCCATTAAGGCTCCTCTTTTTGGCCTTATGCTCACAGTTCTCCAGAGGCTTGCATTAATGGCTTAGTAATACGACACACCCTATAGTGTCTTATCGCTTAATTGGACTCCAGACAAATTCAGTTAAAACCACATATGCTGTTCTCTTTATTGCGACTACGATGCAGCTTTCCCCCTTTTATTTCCCACATTCTCTGGTGCTTTTGAAGGTATCGGAGTTACACTAAATGCATCTCTTGAGAATGCAGATTGTGAAGGCAGAGGTTTAACTGTGCCTCACAGGCATTCCCCCATAAAACTAGGAATATGTTCTTCTGGAAAGTTCAAGATGGGATCAAAACAACCCACCTCGAGAATCTCAATGAAATCACACAAAGGGTATCGGGCGAAGTGTTAAATAGGATGATCATGAGGCAATTTTCGCAGACATCTAGAAGACTGCCTCAGTTTCCCCATTTTGAATCTCCCACCTCACCTTTCACCAGCACTACTGTCCCAGAGCACATACCCACCAACATTTCTCCGATGAAAATAGGGACATCCTATTTAATGATGATGATGATGATGATGATAATGATAATAATGATAATAATGATAATAATGATAATAATGATAATAATGATAATAATGATAATAATGATAATAATGATAATGATAATAATGATAATAATGATAATAATGATAATATCCCACCTGTCTGACTGGGTTGCCCCAGCCAATCTGGGCAGCTTCCAACATATATAAAAACATAATAAAACATTAAACATTAAAAAAACCTTCCCTATACAGGGCTACCTTCAGATGTCTTCTAAAGGTTGTATAGTTACTTGACTCCTTGGCTCAAGGGTCGCACAACTCCATACCCTCCAACATTTCTCTGATGAAATTGGTGCATCCTAATGAAAAGCGGGATGTTCTGGGATCAAATCAGAAATGACTTCTGTAAATCCGGGGCTGTCCCTTAAAAACAGAGACACTTGGAGTGTCTGAGAGCATTTTCTTACACTTTCTTGTGAAGCTGCTGGAAATCTCTGTTTGCAGTCTGCTTCATTGGTTGGCCCCGAGAGTCACTGCTTGATTTAGTTCTACAACAAGGATGGGGTTATGTACAAGGCTGTTATGGAAGGAGGTCTGTGGATGTTGCACAGCTGCTCCTTTCTGTTTTAAAAAGATGGATTTTAAAATGATGAATCAGAGGACGTTTGAATCTGCAAATAAGATAGGCAAATATTTGGCGTGGCAAATAAGAGAAAGAAGAAAACAAAACACGATTAGTAAGATAAGGGAAGGAGAAAGGATTGTGGAAGAACCAAAAGAAATAAGAAAGATATTCCAAAAATATTATAAGGATTTATATAAAAGAGGAAAGGAAACAAAACAAGAAATAGACTGCTTTTTGCAAGAACATCACCTAAAACAAATTTCAAAAGAAGAAAAAGAGATATTAGACCAGACAATTACTCAAGGAGAGATAAAGAAGGGCATTAAAAAGATGAAAAGTGGGAAAGTGCCAGGGCCAGATGGCCTTTCGGCCAAATATTACAAAACGCTAAGTAACCAAATATCCCCAGTGTTAGGAGAAGTGATGAATAATATATTAAAGGAAGGAAGGATCCCGAATACCTGGAAGGAAGCATATATCACCTTGATTCCTAAAAAAGATGCAGATACCTTGGAAGTGAAAAACTATAGGCCAATTTCATTATTAAATAATGATTACAAGCTATTTGCAGATATAATGGCAGAAAGATAAAAAAGGTCCTGAACAATAAAATACATAAAGATCAAACGGGCTTCCTCCCAGGGAGACAATTAAGGGAAAATGTAAGGAACTTGATAGATATTATTGAATATTTGGATATGAGTATAGATAGACAAGCGGCCTTGGTGTTCATAGACGCTGAAAAGGCGTTTGATAATATCTCGTGGGATTTCTTGAAGAAAAGTCTGGAAACGATGGGAATGGGAGAGAAATTTAGAAAAGGCATAGAAGCAATATATAAGGAACAGAAGCCAAAGTTGGTAATAAATAACACCACAACAGAATACTTTAGTATATATAAAGGAACTAGACAGGGCTGCCCCCTGTCTCCTCTATTGTTTATAACAGTATTAGAAATACTGAACGAGAGACTAAGGGGGGCAACAGAAGTTAAAGGAGTCAAGGTAGGAAAGAGGGAATATAAAATCAAGGCCTTTGCAGATGACATCGTATTAACCTTAGAAGACCCAAAAAATAGCGTAAAAGAAGCTTTACAAAAAATTGACGAATTTGGAGCCGTGGCAGGACTTAATGTAAATAAAAATAAAACCAAAATGTTGGTCAAAAATTTAACAAAGGAAGAAATGATAGATTTAGAACAAAGGACGGAAATTGCGGTAGCTAAGAAAGTGAAATATCTTGGAATATGGGTCACAGCTAAGAACATAAATTTATATAAGGATAATTATGATGTCACCTGGAGGAGTATAAAGAAAGACATGGAAATTTGGGGGAGGATGAAACTCTCCTTTTTGGGGAGGATAGCTGTTGTTAAAATGAATATTCTGCCTAGAATGCTATTTCTATTTCAAACTATCCCCATACTTAAAGGCTTAAAACAATGTAAAGAGTGGCAGAGAGCCTTGGCGAAATATATTTGGCAGGGGAAAAGGCCACGGATAAAAATGAAAATTTTGATAGATAAAAAAGAAAGAGAGGGCTTTTCTCTCCCGGACCTAAGTCTATACTATGAAGCGGCTTGCATACTCTGGTTAAAAGATTGGATAAAACTGGAGAATAGAGACCTATTGGACCTGGAAGGTTTTAATAATTGGTACGGATGGCATTCGTACCTTTGGTATGGGAAAGTGAAGGTCCACAAGAGCTTTTTAAACCATATTTTTAGGGGATCGATATACCAAGCATGGGAAAGGAATAAAAACCTCCTTGAAAGAAAGACTCCCTGGTGGATTTCACCAAAAGAGGTTCTAACGGTCAAGAAAACAAACATGGAGGAGAAAAACGCCACCTATGAAGAAATGTTAAGAAAAACACACCAAGGGCCCAAACTCAGACCTTATGAAGAGATAAAAAGCTTATTCACTGGTTGGTTGCAATACCACCAGGTGAATGATTTGTTAAAAGAGGATAAGAAGAAGTTGGGTTTTGATGATAAAAAATCAAAATTTAACATAGAAGTAGTAGAAGGCAAAAACAAAACCCTATCCAGAATTTATGATATACTATTAGAGTGGTATACAAAGGACGAGGAGGTGAAGGAGGCAATGATTAAATGGGCAATTGACTTTGGTTATAACATCGATTTCGAAAGGTGGTCGGAAGTGTGGAATTGTAACATACAGTTTACAGCATGTATGGCACTGAGAGAAAATGTTTGGAAGATGTTATATAGGTGGTACCACACCCCTGTGAAATTGGCCAAAATTTATAGATTAAAGGATAAGAAATGCTGGAAGTGTGGTGAGGTGGAGGGTGATCTATATCATTTATGGTGGACATGTAAAAAGGTGAAAGGCTTTTGGGAATCACTTTATAATGAGCTTAAAAAATTACTTAAGTACACTTTTCCCAAAAGACCTGAAGCCTTTTTGCTGGGAATGACGGGCAAAGAAATCAAAAAGGAAGACAAGACGATATTCCTCTATGCCACCACAGCAGCGAGAATTATGTTGGCACAATACTGGAAAGTGGAAACCATCCCCAGCATAAATGACTGGCAGATTAAAATGGTAAATTATGCTGAGCTTGATAAATTAACAGGTAAAATAAGAGATCAAGATGAACAGAAATTTCTGAAAAATTGGAGTAAATACTGGAACTATATTGGAATAAATGTCTAATGTGAACTGGCGGGGTTAGAACAATACTACCAGCGAGTGAATTTAGGATTATAGATTAAAAATCAAATACGTAATGGAAGTAGATATTCGATACTTACCAAAAGGGTGGAAGGGAGTCTAGGGTGTTTTTCTTTTCTTTTCTTTTCTTTTCTTTTCTTTTCTTTTCTTTTCTTTTCTTTTCTTTTCTTTTCTTTTCTTTTTTTGCACGATGTAGCTAAACTATTTTCTTTGTATAGTTGGAAAAAGGAAAAAGTTGGCTTGTATATCTCTGTTGTAGTGACCCCTTTTTTGTAATCTTTTCTGTATATATATATATATATATATATATATTTCTTTTTTATATGTCTGTTTTGTGTATAACTTTAATAAAAATGTATTCGAAAAAAAAATAAAAAGATGGATTTTTTGAGTGACTGGGGAGAAAGCTGAATGGGAAAAATATAGAAGTTTTATTCACGGTTGCCCAGTAAAAAATAAGTGAACGAAATGTGGCTATTCCACACTAAATGCCCAGTGTGGAAGTAGCTATAGATTAGATTCTCTTCCTAATTCTCCTTCCTCAGCAACTACCTCCATCTTTACAAATGTATTGTTCTAATTTCTGGGTACACTGTATACCTAAATTACCGCTCCTACCTCCAAGAATCTTGGGAATTGTAGTTTACTCCTCACAGTTACATGGGACGCAGGTGGCGCTGTGGGTTAAAGCCTCAGCGCCTAGGGCTTGCCGATCGAAAGGTCGGCGGTTCGAATCCCTGCGGCGGGGTGCGCTCCCGCTGCTCGGTCCAAGCGCCTGCCAACCTAGCAGTTCGAAAGCACCTCCGGGTGCAAGTAGATAAATAGGGACCGCTTACCAGCGGGAAGGTAAACGGCGTTTCCGTGTGCGGCTCTGGCTCTGGCTCTGGCCAGAGCAGCAATGTCACGCTGGCCACGTGACCCGGAAGTGTCTCCGGACAGCGCTGGCCCCTGGCCTCTTAAGTGAGATGGGCGCACAACCCCAGAGTCTGTCAAGACTGGCCCGTACGGGCAGGGGTACCTTTACCTTTACCTTTACCTCACAGTTACAATACCCAGCACCCTTAACAAACTACAGTTCCAATGATTCTTTGGGGTGAAATGTGTTTTAGATATAGAGAGTGTACGCAGACATGGTTTCCTTCTGAGCTTGGTGGGTCAATAAGTGAGGGCTATAAAATACACCATTCTTGCTGAAAACATTCATCAGGTGCAAGTCTCAGCCATCAGCTTATGAGCTGATCCAAGAAAATTAAAGAATTTATGCTGATAGCAGCAGGTTTTGTATCAGGCTCTTCATGGGAATTTTACCAGCAGTTAACAGAATAGAAAAAAATCAATAAGAAATAAAAACATCTGTCAGTCAGTGATCTCCTTAGAGATTTCAAATATACAGCATCACAAGCAACTGAACACACTGTGCTCTTGGACACTGTAAGAGAGGGAGAGAGACCCTGTGGCCAAAATTATGTCCTCTATTTTGAGAACAAAGTTTGTTTCAGTAAGGCAGTCCTAGTTAATATTTATAAGCCCAGCTGTTTTCCTTGGCTTGAAATGCAGCAAAACTGCATCTTGACTGGTGGAAAACTTAATAGAATTTTCTGGAAGCCAAGTGAGATGTCTAGTGATGAAAAATCAAGGAAGAACTGGGGTTGTAATCCTATTTACATCTATCTGAGAAATTAAATAGGACTTGCTTCTGAGTAGACATGGTTAGGATTGCACCAGATGTGACTCTAGTAAACAAATATGAACCTATCTCCTTGCTGCATAGTGACTATAAACTACTTATATTGATATTGGCGGAAAGATTACAGAAGGCTTAGTTTGGACAGATTTGAGTATACACTTCCATACATTACTTCTGGTAAATGAGTCAATATGTCCACTAAAAATTTGTGTCCCAGGCTTTTTGGAATTGTCTACCCGTGTACTCCCCTTCATGGATCACTGGCCTGTTGCGGTGAAGGGGCTTGAATAACTCCAAAAATCTATGAGCTATGCTGTGCAGGGCCACCCAAGACGGACAGGTCATAGCCGAGAGTTTAGACTAAATGTGATCAACCTGGAGAAGGAACTGGCAGACCACTCCATGGGCATAAAAACTCCATGGGCATAAAAAAAGGAGAAGCTTTGAGAAGAAAGCAAGAGTTTCCAAGGCATGCTCTGGTTCCTGGGGTCACGGAGAGTCAACCATGACTCAGACTACTAAACAACAACAACCCATGTACTATCTGAAACCAAAGGGGCTCATTAGTTGCCAGATATGAAATATATTGGCATTATTTTCAGCTCTCCTACTCCACTATGTAGACATCAGAATCCTCCCTGAAGCCGAAAGGAGAGCCATTTGTGGAGATGGGAAGGAACATTGTGGGAAAAGAGGCTGAGGGATGGGGCAGCCAGGGTGCCTCAGGGCCTGAACGAAGCTCTTTCCTTCACCTCTTTGCTTTTGTCAAAGCTGCCCTTGACAATGGCTGAAAGTGCCATTCAATAAGGTTTATGAACTGAGAATAAGGAATGGCTGCCTCACTTTAACTAGCCTTCTGAAAGTTGCTCGTATTATTCATCAGTAGCTGCTGTTTTATTTATAGGTTTATCCTCGAATGCCAAAATAGACATCTAAGCAGTTTGCAAAGCATAAGGAAGAAGTTTCTGACGATAAGAGCTATTCGATGGTGGAATGGAATCCCTTGGGAGATTGTGGACCCTCCATCCTTGGAGGTTTTTCAGCAGAGATTGGATGGCCACCTGCCATGGGTGCTTTAGTTGAGATTCCTGAATCGCAGGGAGTTGGACTAGATGACCCTCTGGGTCCCTTTCAACTCTACCATAATATGATTCTATGCCAGCAAGCTTAAACTGAAAAGGAGATTCCTTTTGAAGATGAGAAAAAGAAAAATGCTATGTTGTTTTCTACATGTGCTTTGAAGTGACTTCTTAACAGTGCAATCCTGTACCTGTCTACTCAGAAGTAAGTCCCTGTGACATATATATGTGTAGAACAGAGGTCTAAAGCTTTTATTTTTGATTTTGATTTCTAGCACCTCCCACAAATGAAGCACAAAACTGACTTTTTGAGCTGAGACATAAATTAAGCAATGTTGCTTATATGTTTATCCCAGCAGGCTTGCAGATGTATTTTATCGCATCTGCTGAATGCTCTTGGTGCACTGGGCAAGGATATTTTATTTCACGTAATATACAGCATGACACATTACTTTCTAAAAGCCACCTTTCCTATTTTATAAGGTAGAGGAGAAATTTATTGACTTGGGCATAATGGCCAGAGAGCCCACGAAGCTTAAATGCTATGATGGTTCTTCTGACGATTTTTCTCTGTGCCTTTAAGGCAAGACTACAGAATTATCTCTTTGGTTACTTTTACATCTCTGAAGAGAGTCCTAAGCCATTCCAGGAGGAATTTCATGCAATGTGCATTCTGTACAAAGTGTCAAGAAAGCAATCATGTTGTGGATAGATGTGTCTGGCTGCAGTGGTGGAAGCTGACTAACCATAGAGCTACAAGGTTGGAAGGCCAGACAGTCCCAACAATATTATTGGCCCTAATCCTTTGATTTAAAGTTCTATCACCCACATAGCCAGACTAATACAAAAATCTGTAGACCATCATCTTTTCATCTCTGCTTCAATAAAATGACTACAGTACCTGTAGATCCTCTCTTTCATCAATCTCACAGGGTCCCTTTTAGTTTGCTAAGAGGATAAAGATGAATAATGAACAATAACAGCCTTCCCACAACCTGGTGCCCTTCAGAGGTTTTAGCCTACAAATTCCATCAACTCTAGCAGCCATATCTCTAGCAGCCAATGTTCAGGGATGGTGAAATTTGTAGTCCACAAGATCTGGAGGACACCAGGATGTGGGAGGCTGGGTTAGGGTGGATCTACACACTGGCAGAAAAATGCTATAAATAAGTCAAAAATTAAATCGTTATAACAAAAGGGGGGAAACACTATGGAAAATTGCATAGAATTTCCCCCCCTCCAGCTCCGTCTGGTTTTGCATGTTTATAACGCATTCAAAACACTGTTTTTTGACTAATGTTGCTGAGTCCTTGGAGTATGAGAAAGGGGTAAAAAGTACTGATTCCCCTCACTGAGCTTCCATTCCCAGAGTTCCTTGCAAAGAAGGAGTGATTATTAAACCACACTGGGAATTGTAGCTCTCTGAGAGGAATGGTGTCTCCTAACAACGCTCAGCACCATTAACAAACTCTGTTTCCCCGGATTCTTTGAAGGAAGCCATGACCATTAAAGTAGTGTAAGAATGTTTTAAAATGTATGGTGCATATTTGGACATCCTGCAACTACAGGTGCCTCCCCAGTTAAGTGCATTTGACTTGTGTGTGACCAAGTATATTTGCGGCACCGGGAAAGGATTAAATAAATCGATTTAATCTGCAAAAAGGTGTGAAAAGGGCAAACAATGGCCCGAAAGAGCAGGGAAACAGCAAAAATGGCATGAAAAGAGTGGGGAAATGGCTAGCAATCCCAGAAGCCTTTGCAACTGCAATTCTAGGAGCCTTTGCACCGACCCTTGAGGCCTGTGGAGAGTTGGAGTTTGAGAAAGGAGGTTTGGAGGGAGTGATTGTAGTGGGGTCTTGTAAGTGCTGCTGGTTTTTAAAAGGGGCTTTCAAGGGTTTCCAGAAGTTTAGAGGGTGCTTACAGGTTTCTTAGATGGCGTTCCCCACTGTATGCAATTTCACATATACACGCAGTACCCGGGAATGTGACCCCCGTGGATGTGGGGAGATATCTGTACATGAAGACTCTCACAGGGATGGAATGAAGGGCAAACAGACAGGTGAGGCCACTGAATAAATTGCATTCCAAATGCTCCAATTCCCACCTGTCAAGGATGTAGAAATGAATGAAAAAGGGCAGCATTGTCCATTCTCTTGCCACGCCAAACTTCACAATATCTCAGGGTACATGTTGTTTCTCAAAATGGACCCAAATGCACATTGGAAGCTCCTATTTCTGGTAACGTTTTTCTAAAGCACATACAACTCAAATCAGCTCCTCTGTGAAATGCATATGAGAAAGGGCCCTGAATGCAAAACAATTCCTGCTTGCAGATACTGAGCAATTTCACTTCATCTTGGCTCACATCTCTCTTACTTTTAATGAACAGTGAAGATTATTGGTTTATTGGAACTAATAACCAAAATTATGTTCATGGTTATTGTCTCTTTACTCAAACATGGCAGTAAAACTGAGACCCCTAGTGCATTATATTCCGCAAGCATGATTAACGGGCCTGAGGAAATGCCTCTATATTTAAAATGAGAATATTTCAAATGAGAAATATTACTGGAAAGATTAATTTCTCTAGAACTGGGTTGGGAATACTGCAGAGGGATTTATCCCCATGGGGCATATGGAAGAACCCGAACCATGTCATAAGCAGATTGTATTGTTAGTAATGGAAATGTGATCTAAGTTTGAAAAGCTACATAGCATCTTTTTTAGCTACAAAAAGCAGATTGGAGAAACCAATGGACTAAGGACTGATGGGCCAAAGGCCAAATTAGATTACATACCACTTGAAATTAGACAAATGACCTTGAAAAAGTAATGAGTAAATGTGGGGATCTTTATCTCAACCGGGCCCCTGGTGTGTATGTGTGTGCGCACACACACACGTGCTCCAGTCCTGATCTGGAGGTCCGGTGCCTGTTTTCTGTATTTGAAGGAAGTTATTTTATTACTTATTTATTAGATTTATATACCACCCTTCATCAAAAGGTTATCAGACGTCCCCGTTTCCTGGGGACAGTCCCGGATTTACAAGTCAGTCCCCTGTCAAAATCCATCTGTTTAGTAGGAAGTTGAAAAGTGTTCCTGGATTCATTGAAAAAAAATCTGGTGACCTTATCTTAGAGTGGTTCACAAGATGAAAATACAAAAAATCTCAAATAAATAGTTAAAACAGAAACAACAAAACAAACACCTGCCCTCCCACAAACATCTAAAAGACTGGAGAATGTTAATCAGCCCAAGGCCTGGTTGAAGAAGAACTGTTTTCGCTTGGCACCTAAAATATATATAATGAAGGTGCCAGACAAACCTCCCTGAAAAGCTCACAGTTTTGCCAATGGAAGTTTTTCTTCCACTGCATATAGCAGGGGAGGGCGTGTAGTTCCCTGCTCCTTGCTAGGGTGTTGATCCAGATTGTGGACTCTCATGCCTGTCATTTGTATTAGAAGAAAAACTCCCAATTGCACCAATGGAAGATTTTCTCTCTCAATGGAATAGCTGGTATACATTGGCTCCAATCCAAGGCTCCCTATTCCTCACCAAGGTCCTGATCCAGCAGGCTCTTGCACCTGTGAAAAGTCATTTATCCAGTTCAGTGGAGGCTGCTGTAGTAGGAAAAATAGGGGCTCTGCTCCACCAAACTCGATTTTACTTACCCAGTCCCTCACCTGTTTTGCCTTCTTTCAACTGGTCCAGGGGGTTGGCACGGCCTGTTAGCTATCTCCCCCTCTGTCTCAGTCCATGGCTCTACTCTGAGTATGACTAATGTTAGAAACACTCTTTTTATCATTTATTTTATGACCGGGGTGGGGAATCTCTGGCCTGTGGGCCAAAAGCAGCTCCCCAAGCCACTCTGTCTGGCTCTGAGGACTTTCCCCAGCCTAAGTCCCTCTCCAGCCATGTTCTCTGCCATCCTCAAGCACTTTTGCCTGGTTGGGATGTTACCTTCAACTGGGATTTTTTTAAAAAAAACTGGACAGAGAGACCGGGTGGTGGTGTAGAAACCTCTGGAATGGGCCTCCAGTACAAAGACAAGAGTCATATTTACTGCTCTGCTCCTGTTTTACCTTTGCCATCCTCTGACCACTGACACATGGTCTTCAGAATGTTGCCTGTAAGGGAATGCAGCCATTAGGCTGAAAAATGTCCTCCCAGCCCCTGGGTTAATGAAGGGCCATTGCCTGGTACCAGTGTTTATTAGGGTTGGGCTATACATCTTTTTAATAAGAAACAAGCAAAGGAACAAATCACTTCTGAGCTGAACTCACCATTGTGAGGTCTAAGGAGATTATGATGATACACCCCCCCCCCCAGGCTGCTGCCATTGCTGTAGACTGTCTGTGATGTCACAAAAGCACTTGGCTGCTGAGTGGATATAAAGGTGGGCAAAGGGGGAAGTCAGGGCAAAAGACTTTTTCCTTCCCAGAGGTCAACAGCTGTGGTATTCAGTACTGGGTGGTCTTCTTCCACATGGAGGGTGAGTTGGCATATGGAATGAAGTGATCATTTGGCTGCGAGATGCTGTGGAGTAATGAGAAGGCAAGTTTGCTTGCTGACTAGGATCACAGCTTGAAGGCAGATGTTATCCACAGTTGGAAGCTGGCTGATGTCAGGTGATGGACCTGGTGGAAGCTGGCTGTTGCTGGTGAGCGGAAGCTAGTGGAGTTTGCATTTGGATACTGAAAGCATTCCGAGTTGGTACAGCATGGGACTCTTTTAATCTCAGGGTCGTGATGGAGGTAAGCTGGTTGAAATTCACCTTTATATACAGGTAAGCCCACACTACAGAAGCTGCATGCATATTTGTGGATTGAAGCTGGTGTGTTGCATGTGCGTGAGTGGAGATTGGCAGATAAGTGGGTGTGTCTGAATGGGAGGTGTGACATTTGCCCTCCTAGGTGTGTGACATCATACTGGGTTCATAAGGAAAGGGTTAACTAATTGTAAAATGACTAACCAATGGGAATCCAAGGGGAGGGGTAACTGTGTATAAGGTTTAAGCACAGAGGGTTTTTCGGAGGAGTTGGAGTTAGAGTTAGGGTTAGGGTGGTTGAAAGACAGTTTGGAGTTAGAAGAGACAGGGAAGATAAGTCTGTGGGTTGAGCTAGTCTGGTGTGAGAGAGTGAGAGAGTGAGAGAAATTGTTAAGAGGAGTCAGTCAAACAGTTGAGATAATCAGTCAGAAGGTATTAGGAAGGTATAGGCCGTTAAAGAAACTATAGTTAAGATACTGACAGGAATATTATCTGAGAAACCATAAACTTGTTAATGTTTGTAAAATAAACTTTTTTTTTTAGTTCACTTTTAACAACTGTCTGGACTCAGCGTTTTACCAGAGAGTAACAGGTTGGTGGCAGTGGGGAAGCGAGCACAGTGGTGGCACAGGGACCAATAGACCGTTAAACGTCCGGGGACCCTGTGTGATCGCCACAGGAGGTTTCAAATGCGGTTGATGCAAATGTTGTGTCTGGATGCACAGGTCACTCTCCAGACACAGCGTGCCTGGGAATTATGCTTTCAGGTTGTGGTGGAAGTCGCCCTCCAGTCACGGGGGAATGGATGAACTCGTGAATGGATATTCATGGGTGGAAGCTGATGTCAGGGATCAAGTTGCCATACAGAAGCCAGTGGAGGTGCCTGTGTGATGATGTCGGATGGTAGCCATCCCCTTTAGCATTCCTCGGTTTGCCTTTCAGGGATGTCTGAAGCCAGCGAGATCTTTCCTAAGACCACTTCTGAAGGTCATGAAGATAATTGCAGGGCTTAAGCAAGCTTCTTTTTATTTCTAAATAAATGCCTTTTAAAATAAATCTAAGCAGTGTTTGGCTGCACCTTCCACTCATCCCAGGATAGATAATGGAAGCTGTGAAGATGATTCCCCAGCTGTTGCCGTTGGCTATGGGCTCCTTGTGATGTCATAAACAGACATGGTGGCTGAGGGGAATGAGGCAGTTATTGGTGGGGGAGGGAGAGGGAGGGAGCAGCTGAAGGAGGGACTTCAGGAGAAGTTGGGGCAGGCAGCATCAGTTGGAGACACAGAAGCTAGGTTCACTCTATCTTCTCGAGTTGCCAACATTTTGATCTCTCAGGGCTCCTGTGCTTGTCTCACCTCCATAGAATCATAGAATTGTAGGGTTAGAAGGGACCCTGAGGATTATCTAGTCTAACCCCCTGCAATGCAGGAATCTCAACTGAAGCATCAACTGATGGCCAACCAACCTCTGCTTAAAAACCTCCAAGGAAGGAGAATCCACCACCTTCCGAGGGCGTCTGTTCCACTGTTGAAAAACTTAAAGGTATTACTGATGTTAATTGGACTCTCCTTTCTTGTAATTTGAAGCCATTGGTTCTTTTGATTATAGCAGCACTCTGGGCCTGTTAAAGAAAACAGGAACAATAACACAAAAAGTTAGTCACAACTAAGTCCCTTTGGAATATATGGGACTTAATGTCACACATGGCTGTGCCTGCAGTCCTAACCATATCTACTCAGATGTGAGTCATATTGAATTCAGTAGGGCTTACTCCCAGGAAAGTGGGGTTTCCCCCTTACCTGGGAGCAAGACCTGTTAAACTCAATGGGACTTACTTTTGAGTAGACGTGTATATTATTGCATTGCTACTTCCTAGTAAGTATGTCTGAGATTTCAGGCCTCTGTTATGTACACTTACTCGGGAGTATGTCCCAAGGCACTCACTTCTGAGTGAGCATGCAAAGGATCAGGCTGCTCATTTCTGCCCCACTATTTTCAATGAATCTTAATTTATGGCTGACTTCTGCATGATTGTGTGCTTTATGTGTAGCACTGTAAAGATGACGTTTCCTCTTTCTTTCATGTTCTGTATTGTTTAGGGAATAAAACATCTTTCCAAAATGACCAAGAGTCATGTTGTCTAGCTTTTCTGGAGCCAGGACATCGACAGTTTTTGTAAAAAAATGTTTTAATTAATCCTTATGAGACAGGTGGGCAGAAAGGTGCAGAAGTAAACAGGTGGTGTTTGGGGGCATGGGGAACTAGCACTCAGCTTGCCCAGAGGACAGTGGTGTGTCTGACATTTGGAAATGCATGTGAGAGGAAGAAGAGAAATTAAAATGAAATGTGAAGCCTATAAAGAAACAGAAAATAGAAATGAACATGGGCTTCATTTCTGAAGTGAGAATTTCTATTTTCAAATTCTTTGTAGATAGTCTCCCCCCCCCCCAAAAAAAAAAGAGGTAAAGTGATCGGCACCATCCCAGCACTACTGTTTTGTTCCATCTCTTGTTCAGCTTCCTAAGATGACTTGTTTTGCATCATGATAGCTCCACCCCCTCTACAGCAACCAACCCAACTACTGCAAGCAAAGTAATGCTAGGGAAACAATCCTACACACCCAACACCACTTTGCCTGCTTTCCATGCAGGCCAGCATGACACTCTGTTTTGTGGAGTTGCACCACAGTAGCATGATGTCAGGGACCATGCTGGGGAGGGCTGCACAGATGAGGAATGGTAGGAGCGTCCCCCTCCCTCTGCTCCTGATCAGGATCCTGAATCTTCCCAGGAGCAGTGGAACAGTATAGATTTGGAACAGTTGTTCGCAGAGGGACATAGTTCAGAAGACAAAAGTTGGGAAGAACTGGGTGGTGAACAGCTAGGAGAAGAAGAACCAGGAGAGAGTTAACAGACTCTGGTTTGCTGGAAAGTGTCTAGCCGATCAGTCCAAGGTCACAGAGATTAGATAAGGTCAGGGAGATTGGATAAGGTAGCTGCACAGAAGGCACAGTGGTTGCAAGACCAGGTTGCAAGACGAGGAAGTGACTTGGGTGACTCGGGAGGGAAGTGGGTGGAAACCTTGATTGGGAGCACGTTTACTCAGAGAATGGACTCTTTGTTCTTTCACTGTGATCATTAAAATCTCTTTAAATGGTAAGAGACTACCATTTGCTTTGTTCTGCTTAGCCATGACCAAAGGGAGGGAGGAAGTCGCTTCCCCAAAGTCTGACACATGTTCTCCTCTGTGCAAGTCATATGACTAGGCTGCAAGATCCTGCACTTGTGCCTTGCCAAGAGGTAGGTGGAAAAGAACCAACGAACAGTGACACATCTGACACGATCCCCTCATGTGTTAAGTGCATGAAGGGGTCTTCCCATGAGATGACTGGGGAGTGGAGCTGTGTTGCTGGACCACTTTCAGCATCAAGCTCTAGCCCATTGGGCTCTAGCCCCTGGATGCCCATGAATTTCTGTGAAAGTCGACAGAAAGGACATCTGTGTGTGACCAGCTGCTAATATGGACATCCCCATCACTACATGGACAATCCAGGGGGAGAAGACAGTGATGTGCCCAGTGATGGGGCTTAAGCCATCAGTGAAACATCACTCCCTAGTCATACTGTAGAGTCTCTGTCCTGTGTTTCGTTTTCCTAGTACAAGAAAACAATTTACTTGTCCATTTAAGCCCTGAAAGGGAAATCTGTGTGTCTGTCTTTCTATCTAGTTATATTCCTTTTAGAATTCATCTTTAGATGAACTGGTTGCCTGCTGCATGAGTTTAGCTGCCTAAAGGAAAAAAAGGAACCATGTTTGCTGTGTAATAATGTTGCAAGCAAACAACACCTGCAGAGGATCAATTTCTTAAAAAATAAAAAACCCCAAAAGCTTGAAATAAGTGGGAAGCATCAGAATCCCACTAATGCTTGGTGACTGATCTTGTTAGCACACATCGTCTGTCATCATAGCATGGTGACCTAAAACAAGAATCGCACACTGAAGAACCACCAGCAAGGAAAAAAATGTGTTATTATAACGTGCCTCAGTTAGAGCCGCTACACTCCCCCTCCCATCTCTTTGAACGGAACTTGATTGTCAGCATTATACACAAGTCCAGACAAAGCTTTCAATAGAAGCCTTTTTGGAAGACAATTAAAGAAAGCATGATAACGGGATTTGTCACCATGATGTGGCTGCTATTTGAGCAGGCATTATAATAATGAAAGAAAGTTTTACTAATTGAAAATGTGAATCAAATTCAGCTGTCTCCCTTTCTCTCTCTTCTTTTTTAATTTCTCTTGGATGAAAGCCAATTAAGATCATCAGTCTAATGCATCTATTCACCCCTCGCTGCAACAATGTGTCAATTGTAATGGATGTCTAATAAACTCAGAGTTTCTAGGACAGAATGCTGAGTGCAGAAAACAACCAGTGAGAAACATGGGTGCGCATACCTGAGAAATGTTCAGGCAAGAGAAAGATTTGCCCTCAGAAAGGGACTCAGACTGGTTCTCCGCATCACCCCCTCCCCTGTGTGATGTGCATGAATTAGCAGAATGCGATTTTCTACCAGACCATGGCTCTGTTTCATCACCTCGGTTGCACAGAGCTCAGTGGGCTTTCCCATTAACTATAGTGGGAGGGAGCAGCTGTTTGTGGGCATTAAGAGCTAGCATAGTTGTACAGGTCAAAGTCCTGGACTAGGAGCAGAGTTCATGCAGTGCACTAGAGAATAATTCTCATGAATACCTCCCCATGCTAAAAACATGTAGAGCGGAGGGATTGCAGAGCCATGCAGTCTAGTCCCATCTGCCACCACTGCATGGGTAGCCCTCACCTGGACCCTGATTGGGTAGATTTTCTATCCACACACACAGGATTGGGTATAGTCTCTACCTGCATACATCTGAATATGCAGAATTCCACCATTCGTTGAACATGCCAGTGTCAGGAGAGACTGGGATTGTTGGCAATGTGTGGGGCTAGGCTGCATGGCGCTTCCCTTCCACATGTATCTTTCTTTTTTAAAAAAAGTAGGTGCAGAAGAGCCAGTGAAAGAGGCTCCCATTTTTAGGGCACCTTATCATTTCTTTGGGATGTGGGTAGCGCTGTGGGTTAAACCACAGAGCCTAGGACTTGCCGATCAGAAGGTCGGCGGTTCAAATCCCCACGACAGGGTGAGCTCCCGTTGTTCGGTCCCTGCTCCTGCCAACCTAGCAGTTTGAAAGCACATCAAAGTGCAAGAAGATAAATAGGTACCGCTCCGGCAGGAAGGTAAACGGCGTTTCCATGCGCTGCTCTGGTTTGCCAGAAGCGGCTTAGTCATGCTGGCCACATGACCTAGAAGCTGTACGCCGGCTCCCTCGGCCTATACAGCGAGATGAGCGCTGCAACCCCAGAGTCAGTCACGACTGGACCTAATGGTCAGGGGTCACCTTTACCTTTACCTATCATTTCTTTAGAATTTTGTTTGGCTGCAGGGTTCTGAGCTTACTTTATTGTCGCTAAGTATCCAAGAGTGTTGCTTGTGTTTCTTTCCAGTAACCATTTCTCCAGCTCTCTGCAGCCTCCTTGGCTGCCCACACTTCTTGGTCTGAAAAAAAAAAAAAAGTTATTTCACAATTCCTTTGTGATGGGCACCAGGGAAGGCTGTGGAGTGCAGAGCATGGGTGAGCTGATTTGCAAATGTGAGGTAATCATGAAAAAAACGTACAACCCTGCACCCAACTCAGCTGAATGTTCTCAGAATTTGTTTTCCCCTTTGATAATTTTCACATGGCATTTATTTTCTTGTTGATTGATGAGAAATGGTCTGGGGAAAAAATGGGCAAGCCCTGAACTACCCAAGTTTCACTGGAGTGCTTAAAACCCTCAGGAACTGCCTGCACCCTACCACATATTTACATCCAAGCTGGTCCTAAAGACGCCTGTTTAACGACCAAAATAGGGATACCTGAAGCGTATGCAAAGTCTATGCACCCCTTTCTTATCTGCTGGAGGGGCTTTGAGTACCTCGCTGTTCTACTCCTCAGGAATGTTACGGCCACGTAGTCATAAAAAAGGAGAAAAGCTCACACTGCCAGGTTGGAGCTTTTGAATAATTCATGCCATGCTTCCAGAACAATATACGAATCACCCCTCAGAGAGCTTTAGTTTTCAATCGGCCTTCCAGTGACATGTGGTAAATTATATAGGGTGGCCAGCTGCAAAAGAGAAAACGGGGCTCCTGCATGTTTTAATTGTCGGGCAAAAGAGGGAATCTGCATGGCAAGTTACACCTGATTGGATTCTTCCTTCTACACAGCCATTAAAATGGGCAGGAGGCCTGTCTTCTTCTGTAGCTGGTCAGGGGTGAGAAGCCACAAGCCCAGGGGCTAAATGTAGCATATTTATCTAGCCCTCAAAGCTCTCCTCAGGCCACCACCAGGTTTAGGTTTCAGGGCTGTTCCTCAGCACAGGGTGCTGAGCCAAGGGAGATCAAAACTGAGAAGATCCATAACTGAGAAGATTCATTTGGGGGTACCAAATTTTGGCCTTGCACAGGAAGCTATATAACAAAATATTACCAAAGTCCGCTCTGGCCCTGGCCCTGCTCAAGTGCTTAGGATGTCTGCTTCAACTTTAATAATTGCTCTTGCTTTCCTGGATGGAGGTGTGTGTTAGTGTATGTAGGAACGGAGATTTTGCACTGTTGAAATGTAGTCAGCACTGCCACAGCAGCTTTTGCATCTGGCCCCACCCACCACTATCAAGTGGCCCTCGAATGCTTGCTCCTGAGACAATATGGCCCTTAAGCTGAAGAAGGTTCCCTATCCCTATCCTAAGAAAATAGCACCAGGTTTAACCAAATGGTAGTACAGTGGTACCTCGGGTTAAGAACTTAATTTGTTCCAGAGGTCCGTTCTTAACCTGAAACTGTTCTTAACCTGAGGTACCACTTTAACTAATGGGGTCTCCTGCTGCCGCTGCCACTGCCACACCACCACTGTGTGATTTCTGTTCTCATCCTGAAGCAAAGTTCTTAACCCGAGGTAGTATTTCTGGGTTAGCGGAGTCTGTAACCTGAAGCGCCTGTAAGCCGAGGTACCACTGTACAGTATTCATAATAAAACAATCACTACATGACAACGATAGATGCAAGTAGCCCTGTGATCATTTCAAGGTCTCTGCCTCTCTGTCTCTGTCTCTCCCCAAACACCCAAACCAAAGACAATAGAATTAGTCCTGTGGTGTCTACGGCAATATGTTAGCTGATTCACTCCTTTGCTCGTTTTCATCTATCCAGTTTTCAAAATAGTTCTCGAAATTATGAGCAATAAACAAGCTCATGAATACAGAACAGATGGTTTGATCATACCTTTGCAGGAATGTCCAGACTGGTCATCAGCTCCTTCATAATTTCATGGCATACCCATCTGCTTGCACGCTCCACATGCTGGGAGGGCCTTTCAGTACCCCGTAGGGCTCTCAGGCTCATATATAGCTTTCTACAGCTCGGTGTACTCCCAAAGCAAATGGCGCATTCTGCAGGTTGTTGCAGTTTTTCAAAACATTTGTTTCCAGGCCAAACCCTGAATGGTTTAGGTTTTGCCTATGGAGGAAAAAGCAATGCACGTACCTGAGCAGGCAACTGGCCTGCCTTCCCACATAAGAAGAGGCTGCAACTCTCCTCTGAGCAAAGGTTACAACATAGGGGCCTTCTTACTTTAGAGAAAAGGTGAGTAAGGGAGACATGATGGAGCTGAATAGCATTATGCATGGTGCACAGAAAGTGTATGAAGGTTTTCTCCCTCTCTTCTAATACAGTACTGGGCCCAGGGCCCTCCAATGATGCCAAGTGCTGGACGATTCAGAACAGACAAAAGGAAGTATGGAATTCTTCTCACTGTGCAGTGAAACTGCAATTCACTCCTACAGTAGGTGGATATCTGTCCTCCTCTGGCAGGTGCGTGTGAGAGAAAGGAGACAAGGGGACAGGAAAGGGTGAGTACTCTGAGATGCTTTTCAAATGATTAGTGATTCCAGAGACTTGTGCACAGGGTTCTGTAACTCATAGGAAGGGTGTGGATCACTACTGAAGTTAGGGACGTGGGGGTGCTTTGGTATAACCACTGAGCCTCTCTCCTCCCCCCCAATTTTTTTAATTCATTTTATAACACAAATAAAAAACACAGACAGAGAGACCAGAGAGAAGAGACGGTGGAAGAAGACTGGAAGAAGTTTAAGGAATATTTGAAAAAATAAACCTTAGAATAGCTTTGGAAGTGGATATAGGCTGTAGGATTAGAAGTAGAAGATAGGGTGTTTTAAAATAGTATTATTTGTAAGTGATAAAATGTGAAGTTATTTTAAGTATGATTAAAAAAAAGATGGTTAGAAATTATGATATATGTAAACTGCTAAAGATGAAGTAAAATGAAAATCAGATAGGTGGGACTTGGGGAAGCTAACTTAACAATGTTTAGAAAAATAAAGCTATGACAAGAATTTGTTCATATTGTTTGTCTTAACCACTGAGCCTCTTGGGCTTCCTGATCGACAGGTTGGTGGTTCAAATCTGCGCAACTGGGTGAGCTCCCATTGCTCTGCCCCAGCTTCTGCCAACCTTGCAGTTCAAAAGCACACCAGTGCAAGTAGATAGATACTACTGTGGCAGGAAGGTAAACGGCATTTCCGTGTGCTCTGGGTGTCCCATTGTGCCAGAAGCAGTTTAGTCATGCTGGCCACATGACCTGGAAAGCTGTCTGTGGACAAACACCAGCTCCCTCGGCCTGAAAACAAGATGATTGCACACCCCATAGTCGCCTTTGACTGGACTTAACCATCTGGGGTCCTTTACCTCCCTGCCCCGCAACTATGAGATTAACCTGTTCCACTAACTTCAGAGTCTGATGGCTTGGAGGGGGTGTGAATCAGGACTAACAAAAACTTATAAAAAATAGGCTGGATGCCGAAGCCTTGAGATCAGTATTTAGACTCAGTCTAAATGCTGGCTAGGGTAGTCTCTACTAGATACTTGTAAGTATCATGTTTTTGCCCCAGGATTCTGGGATGAAGATGCAGTGTCTGACTGATATTTCTGAAAACATAAAGCTTGATTGCTACTGACATAGATCTGTCTTGTACCTTAAGTAAAACACACAGGTTCCGGTTAGGCAGAAAGCAAATGTAACAAGAAGCATAGCAGGCTGGAGATTAATTTTGGGTGGTATACCAGGTAATAAATATAAAGCATTGCTAATAGCTGCAGCTACAGAAGTAGTGTGATTTTTCTTTTCCTCATGAGAAATCCTGACTTCTTAAGGCTAAACTGAATATCTTAAACAAGTCACACATGCGTGAATACACAAGCACCATGCACACACACACACACACACACACACACACACGTGCACATGCATTGCAAAGGTTTTCCACAATAATTAAACCTAATGCCTCTAATTGCTTCTCACTCTATTCTTTAAAAACATAGCCATTTCCTAGCGATTCTGAGCATATGTTGCAGGATATAAACAAAGGCCTCCATTAGCATGGTAATAAATTGTACGCTCCATAAATTTTTGCATCATTCATAATCTTGGGCAAGGATTTTTTTTTTTAATGTTGACTTTGGATTGACCTTAAGCATTAAGGTTTAATGTGTGCATGGTGGGATGGTTGGGGGGCAGGTAGAACTGTGGTTTTTGGAACTATTCATTTCTACCAGATCCATTGGGGGAGGGGAATGTGATCCTCTAAAATATATTTTTTTAAAAATTTTTTTAATGGAGTACAGTTGGCCCATCAAGTTTCAGTTTCATTTTGCAGCATATCCTGGGAGAATAGGCTGTAAAAGTCAATATATTCAGCAGCATGAATTCAAAACTGTTGTGGCTTGTAATGGTGTTTCATTTGTACTGTTATTGTTGCCACTTTAAAGAGAGAGAGAGAGAGAGAGAGAGAGAGAGAGGAAATAGTATCAATTTTTTTTGTTAAATTCTTTTTTTAATCCCGTCTTTCTGCTGAGAGTTCAATGCAAAATTGTTATCTCTTCCTCCAATCTTCCAGACTTTCCCCACCAAGAGATACTCAGCTAGAGATTCTGTTGGTGTATTTAATATTGATCCGGAGCTGCAGCAACATGATTTCTTTTGCTGACTAGATAAAAATGCAAAGCTGCAAAGGATACTTGTTATGACTGACAAGCGAGAGGTGCATCTGTCGGCAAAACCTAGCCAGATCCTTGATGATACCCCTTGAACAAACAGTGTGACGGTTATCTCTCTATAAACACAATTCATTATTGAGTGCACATTTAGCCTGATAAGCAGTTATGTGTAAAAGAAAAAGGGGAGGGAAGCATCGTACGTGACAACTAAACGCTCTGCGAGACAATTTACTTCACCAGCGCAAGTCAACATCAATATGGATATGTTGATTGATATGCATCAAAGGGGAACCAGATAATCTTTCACTATATGTGGCAATCAGTTAAAAGCTCCACAATTTATAAAACAACAACAGTGGATTTGTTTGACTAACACAGGTAAAGTCAACCTGATAAATTGATTTGGCCATGCAACCTCCAGAGAAATGGGGCGACACCCAATGACGTCCACCAGCTTGTGCAACGGAAATCTACTTGCGCAACAGGAATTCTGGTTTCTCTTCTCTCATCCCTTTTATGAACCCTCAAAATCTGCTCCAGAGGGTTCCTAGCCCCCTGGATCTGATTTTGGGGGTGCATGCTAAATTGGATCTCATATGTATATATTTCCATGTTCACCAATGGACCTTTGGCTGGACTCCTCTTTATGTCCCATTGAGAGGAACACGTGTTGTGCAGCTAGAATTAAAGACAAGGCTAAGGAGTAAACTCTGCACAAATCTGGAGTGGAATCCCTAAGATGGTTGGATGGTGCTTTGTACGCCTCCTTCCAGCAACTCCTGTAGCCAAGCTGTTGCCAAACGTACTGCTCTGCTTTCCTTTGGACCACATCAGTGAGGCCAAGAGGGTCTTGTCATCTGGGCAGCCCAGAACCTCCATACACACCACCCAGGATTGTGTCCCAAGGAAGTCACTTTGGTGCTGCTAACACAGTGGTTTAACTTCATCCCTGGTGGCACACTCCATTGTCTCTCAAGACAGATGGATGCCAACAACATATAGACACATCAGACAAAGTGGACAGCAGGTCATGAAAGCTTATATGACATCCAAAATTTGTTAGTCTTTAAGGTACCATAAGACTCTATGTGTTTTTTTTGCATCAACAAAGTAACACAGTTCCCCTCTGGATACATATACATATGTTTATGTTTGTTGTTTATTTTATTTCTGTCAATGCATGGCTGTTCTAAATTATTTTAAAGGAATTTCATTTGCATGTCCAGCCTGACACTTTTTGTTTGTTAATTTTGAAATGCCTGATATCATCCAAATGGCATGCTAATCTCCTTACTCCGCAAGCTTATTACCACAACTTGCCCAGTGTCACAGAAAAAAATCTATAATGTGCATGCAATGCTTAATCTATTATTAACTGCTCAGAAGGTGCTTGACTGCCTGCCGTTTTTGCAAGAAAATATGGGATCTCAAATTGTTTGGGAAAAAAGAAATAAAATTCTTTCCAAACTAGCTGCAAGGTTTGTTTGCTGACATTTAAAAACAACTGAGTTGCTTACCCAAGATTTTATTTTTTATCTTTAACATGCAATCCATGCAAGTAACTAAAAGACTCCATTTGTGATTTAGTTGGAGAGCCATGTTCTGGGATGCTGTTTTGCCACTGTTGTTTAATGTTACATTATTATTAACTGTTTTGTTGCTGGGAAATGAGTTCTGTAGCTTGATGGAATGAAAAAGATCCTTTCCTGCACCACCACCTACTCTTCCAATGATGGAGCCCCTTGGTACAGGAGAGCATCTACAGATGCCCTGAATTGATGAGTAGGCCTCTATGGGAGAAGACAACCCATGATCTTTCCCATTTTTGGCTGTCACATATGTTCCCACTTTGGAGCCTAGCTGCTATCTCAGCATGCTCCGAGCGACAAATCAGACCCATATAAAATGAATAGATTTGCCAATATTTCAAAGCATACAGGCTGCACATCTAAGTGAAATGAAAAGAGAGAAGGCTGGCTGCAGAAGCAACAGTTACAGCCTCCAGAAACTGATTTTATGACAAAATAACTGCCCTGTGGGTCACAATTAAATCTTGCATTAAATTCAGAAAAGATAGGTGTAATCAGGGCCACCCCCCCCCAATAGAACTCACTGGATCTCCGTTCCAATACCTCTTGGATGGGCACCATTGTTATTATAAGAGAACAAGGTGTTCATGGTGAGCTCTGGCACCTCCTTTTCTAGAAAAATATTACTGGGTATAATGATGCTAAATGAGAAAAGGGACTTTGCTCAATAAGTAGTCTGAACCAAAACGAACAATTCTGTGGTTAAAACGGTTCATATCCAAGTGATGAGAACAAATATCAAACGGATACTAAATTATGTTAAAGAGACTACATTCAAGAGCTTTTCTTTCAAATTAAGAGTCAGTGTGGTAAAATAGACAGAGAAGAGGTCGCTATCACTCAGCCTAACCTACAGTTCAGGGTTCATGTGAGCATGAGATGGCGGAACCATGCAGGACACCTTAACCTCTTTGGAGGAAAGACAGGATATAAATGCAAATATGACATTAATTAAGAAATAGAGGCTACAGTTTCAAATACACTATACAAATAATAATAATAATAATAATAATAATAATAATAATAATAATTTAGTATTACTAAATTGTTTAGTAAATAGTAAATAGTAAGTTCTTTTAAGCTCAGTTGGATGTTTATCTGAGTAAGGATGGTTAGGATCACATTGTCATGAGTGTATGACAGTTACGTTATAGCTATTCATAATTTCCCTGATGCTGAAGGCTCTCTGGCCTGTCTCTAGAGTGTTCACTCTTGTCAGAACAACTCAGGAGCCATTGTGCAGTTCAAGCTAGCTCACCCAAAACTGATCCAGAGTTTAAAATGTGAAGCTACCCAATGTAAAGAACATCTTTGTTGAACCCAAAGCCTGAGAAATGATGGGGTGGGAGGGAAGAGCGAGGAGGGAGAATGAAGATTGAGCAACATATTATGACAATATAGGGAGTCGGGGAGGTCAATGCCAGCTCCGAGTGGGCGTTTCCCATGTGACCAAAAGTCCCCCACAGGGATGTCTCTACTGCCAATATGCTTGCTTTTTTCCTCTGGGCCCAATCTTCCCAGCAGACCAGAGGGAGAAGGCAAGATAAGCAAAGGAGGTTGTTATTTCTTCTCCTTGATCCTGCCACCGCTTGCTTGCTGGCCTAATCAGAAAGCAGGCAAACAAGCATCAACAGCCAGAAAAAGAGTTAGCAGGGCCAGAGGGCTCTGATGGTTAGCCACGGACCCTCCACCCTGCTTGTGCATGGAGCTCGACTGATTTCTAATGATGCCAAACTGCAATAATATAGGTGCAAATGAGAGGCTGATTTCTTTGCTCTTAAAAATGCAAATGCGCCAGGATTAAAAGCTTTGGCCTTTCCCCATTGATCTCCTCCTGGAAAAAAAAGAAAAGAAAAGTTATGGTTTAGTTTGTGTTGATCCACCAATTAGAGTCACTGGTGGTGCCTGTTAACTTGCGAAGAGGATGGATCCAATCAGAGATCTTCGGGAGCTAAGTCTGCTTCAGCCATCCCCGTCCTCCCGCCCTAAAAAGACACAAAGGAAAACACTTGCAGTTATGTCTTTTGGCACATGAAGAAGTGTAAACCATTGATCTCAGCACAAAATGCTGAAAACCGAAGAAGAGAAAGAAAGAAGAAAAAGAATCCAATTTATTCCAAATAAAACTACTCTGTTCTCTGGTGACAGATTCCAGAGTCAAACACCAGAGAGGAACTGACAGCAGATGTTTTAGAGCCAGGACACAGAGAGGCTGAGTAATAGTAGAGAAAAGAAATTGCTTTGAACTTCACCCCTGCTTTAAATACTTCAAATCAATAGGGTCACAGAGCTCTTTAATAGAGTGATGAGGTCCTGGCCTAGCAGATCTTCACAGTGACAAGTTGATGTGCTTCCTAGCAGCAGGGTCATAAAAATTTCAGGCTTTCTTCTGAAAGAAGGCTTTGTGTTTCAGGGGTCCGTTTGGAGTAAGTCCCTTGTATGGCTGGTCTCAAAAGCAGTGCCCTAATAGTCTACATCTAAATGGGACTGACCTCATGAATTGCCTCCCGAAACTTCATCTATAAACTGGCTCCTTCTTATACAGACTGATGAATTCTTGTTTATTCCTAAATGGCTGTCACAAAACCTATTCATCAAACTCTTAACGGGGGATGAGAAGTCTCACATAATCCGGCGTCAAGCGCGGCACCATTAAATAATCATTAGACTTCATTGCTGGTCTTGAGACCCACTCCAAATCCACAAAGCAAGCTTTTTACCATTCATCAGAACTGCATCTAGATGAGATTTTGACCTGATTAAAAAAAATAAAAAGGGTGTTTTTTGTCACTATCTGTTTCATGGCTGTGGTCCTGGCCCTTTCAGAGGAGGTTGGGATTTCCACACCCACCCGCCTGCCCCCCCCCTTCTTAACAAAAGTAAAAGAAAATAAAGGCAGATGGCCAACTCTTTTCAATATCCATTTGCTTTATTTGAGCAGTTTAATGTAGTGAAACAGAGTGAAATGTTGCTACTTACTAAATGGTAAACAACGCCATTACCCAGAATTCCACAGCAGAGCAGCAACAAAACCGACTGCTACTGATTAATCAAACTGTTGTTGTAATTGTAATGCGTGATACATAATAGATAGTGTGTGCTGTGTGTGTATATTCTTTTTTAAGCTGCAAATTAGCAAATAATAACTTCCATGCAGAGCACATGTCCATTCCATGCTGCTAATGCACAAATTATATATAAAAAAATAAAAATAAAAGGCCATTACGACTAGCCATTATTTCTTATTTTTTCTTTATGCTGCAACAAGTGCTATTAGAGTTGTACACTCTGCTGCAGCAGGTCAACCACTCCTGTATCGTAAGGGAAGAGATATTAGCTCTAGAGCCTTCCTTGCACAAATGTGAATTATTAGGAATTAGGGGTGTGCTTAATTGGGGTGTGCTTAATTTTCCTTGTAATGTAAGGTGTGCATTAGTTATCTGAAGCTATCTGCTGTCTAAAGTTCCCTCAGCCACAGTATGGAGCCTTTGTATGCTTGCAGTATGAATGTATGAAAAGTGCCAAACATCTTTTTCAATACTCTCCCCGGCAAGAGGCACTGGGTTGGGTCTAAATGAAATTTAATCACAGGCAGGTCTCATTGAATCAATGTGAAAACTGATTGCACAGGATTGCACCCTAAGTTTCTTGCACACAAGTCTCAGCGATTTCAATAGGATCTATGTGCAATTAACTTAGACTGCAGTCCTATATGCACATACCTGGGAGTAAGTAACACTGAAGTCAATGGGCTGAATTCAACTGCCCCATTAAACTAGTAGAAGGCCTCCTGCTAGTTCAATGGGCCTTTCCTCCCCTCTTCTATTATGGGAAATGTAGCTCATAATATCTGGAGGGTACCTTGTTGGCTACCCCTATCTTAAGTAGGGGTCCCCCCCTTTTCTTTGCTACTGCTACAAAAAATAGCAGCAACTGCATTGGCTCAGTAGCTGCCATTTTGTATTCTCCTCAGTGCTTCAGATGTAGTGTCATTCCAGAGCATCATGGGGATAAGAGAATGCCCACCTAAAACATAATAATAGTGGAAAATATTGATCATTGGTTCTGTGAAGCAGCCTTTTTTGAAGTGGGGCTGGGATAGAAAAAGAAAACACTAAGAACTTTTCTCAGGGAAAAAAAATGTCTTAGGAGAAATTTCAGCTTGTTCTACTTTGTATATACAGTGCAGGTTTGCAAAGAGGCCGCAAGCTAGAGAATAAGAACATAAGACAAGTCTGAAGAAAAATATTTGTTGCCTTCCTGTTCCTCTTTGATCCCTTTTAACCTATTAATTGAAATGCCTCTTTGGTCACCCCCTTCACTGCATAACCCTGGTGCTCCAAGCCACTTCAACCTCCTCAAGCTACTTCCATAGGTAATGGATGTGAGCCACTCCACTTTCTGCAGCTGAATCCACTCCGGGCTTCTCTAAGCTAAATCCCTTAATTATTACCTTCTGTAATGGTCACAGTGGTCTTCCCCTGGTTCAATGGTTGCACCATTCCATATCCCTTCAGTTTTCCCTGTCTCATTTTGTGGGAAACGTTTGATTATTTCATTTATATATACCGCCTTTTCCTCCAAGGAGCTCAAGATGTTGTGCCTGGATTTCCCCGCCCCATTTTATCCCCACAACAACTCTGTGAGGTAGTTTAGGCTCAGCTTAGGCTGAGACGCAGTGAGGGGCTGAGTAGGGATTCAAATCCAGCTCTCCCAGGTCATAGTTCAGTGCTCTAACCACTACACCACTCTGGCTCCCCAGAGCTGGTCTTGAAGAGGAATTAATGGCAAGGGTTTTTCAGGACAGAGATGAGCATGTCACACAAGCTGTCCTGTGCATTTTTTCCTACCCTGCTGCCCTGATATGTGGTGACGGATGCTGGCCCATCAACAGTGTTGAAGTTAGATCCAGCCACGGCTATTCCTGTCAGTTTGTGTACATGGAATGGGGAAAGGGATGACATCTTGCCCTTCACTGTGGACTGCATAATGCTTCGACCAGCATTGGCCACGACAGCCGTATTAAAGTGCTTTCACCCATTCCCAGATTATCTCTTCTGAAATGGACAAATCTGAGTCTAATTCATGTTCCCCACTCCACCCTACTCCTAGAAATTCACTAATCTTATAGATATACATTTGACAGATATGTTTTATTTTATTTTTTTAAAAACCTATATACAAATCACCCATGCATATAAAATACCAAAGTGGTGTACAAAAATGTACACAAATACAATAAACCACAACATACGCTAAAACTATACAAACTATCTTAAAAATGACAGGCCCATTTTAAGAAAATGTAAACAACTGAATAGGCTTGCTGATGCCTGAAGGTTAGTAGTGAGGATTTCAGCTGGCAGAATCTCTGGTGGAAGAGTATTCTGCAGCATGGGACCAGCGACATTAAATGCCCAACTTCTAGATGAAATTAGTTGGGCTTCTGAAACATTGGGAACAATTAATAGCACTCCTTCAGACGATTTCAGGGGCAGAGCTGGGAAATAAGAGCTCACGTGGCCCTTAAGGTATTCTAGACTCGAGTTGTTCAAAGCTTTGTCTGTTAAAAAAGATTGTTGGCTTGGTAGCATATAGATAGCCAGTGCAGAGGTTTGAGCAGAGGTGCCACATGCTGTCAGTCATTGGCTCCCATCAGTTGTCTAGCTGTAGCATTCTACACTGACTGGTTCATGTTTTCTCAAAAAAATTCTGGGAAGTGCAGCTTGTTAAGGGTTGTTAAGAGACCTCGGCTCTCTTCATAGAGCTACAATTCTCAGAGTTCTCTGGTAAGAGGGATTGATTGTTAAACCACTCTGAGAAGCGTTTCCGTGGAATAAGGGGTCTCCTAACAACTCTCAGAACCCTTAACAAACTACAGTTCCCGGGATTCTTTGGCGGAAGTCATGACTCTTAAAGTGGTGTAAGAGTGTTTTAAATTTATTGTACAGATGTGGACATACTGTGCTTACTTAGGAAGGCTCCCACAAGGATGGAATGAAGAAGAAACAGACAGGTAAAGCTGCTGAATACACCTGTCAAGGATTTAGAACTGGATGAATGAGGACAGCTTTGCCCATTCACTTGCCACACTGAGCGTGACAATTTCTAACGTCCTCAGGATTCTTTAGGGGGAGCCAGGACTGTTTAAGGTGTTATGATACTGCTTTAAATGTATAGTACAGATTGCGCCTTAGCGTGCAATCAGTTGTTAAACCTCCATTATTGCTATGCTTGTTCTATAAAGAAAAAGAAAGAAAGAAGTGAAATATAAGAGCCATTATTTTAGATTTCAAAATCATTTCTTTTGCTTCAGAATACATTAGCAGCTGCAACCCAAGAGAGTCCAAAGCCACCTTAGCTGTTCATCTCAGGAGCTCTGTTTCATTTCTGTCCATATTCTCTCTCAAGAAAAGAGTGGAATGCTTCAGAATAAAGATGGACTTGGGTGTTATGAGGCTATGTACACACTCCCATTTTGTCCGCATCCAGTGTGCTCTTCCCACTGCTGGCTTGGAAAATGGGGTACACACAATGGTTGTCACAATCCATATCTATCCTGCCTTTTTTAAAAAAGCAAATACTGTATCCCACTTTCCAAGCTGGCTTCAATCTGAACTGAGAAAAAGAATGACCTAGTGGTGTTTTAAGCTGGTAATTTGTACACAGCCTAAGTCCATCTGATTCCGAGGTGGTGCTGAACCCCAGCTCAAACATTTCAAGTGAGTCAAGCTTATCTGAACTGTGTAAACTTTTGAAGGCCTGACAGCCACCGTCTCCTGCTTCCTCCCTTCTTTGTTTATGGCTCTGACCTGCACTTCTTCACCACTTCAAACAAAAAGCAGAAACTCTGTGTTTTCTCCGCCTGGAATTTGTTATTTTAGGTTGCATGTATGACACTGAGACAGGCTCAAGATTGCTCTTATCTACCTTAGTTCAGGGGGGTGTTAAACGTCAGACCTCACAGAGTCAACGCAAGTGGGGAGCAGCAGCTCTCTTCGCCCCGGCATACCTCACGAGATATAAACAAATCTGATGGGGTTAAAAGCTAATAAAAATAAAGAAGACATGAAGGACCAAAGTGATTGCTTGCAGAGTTCACATTTGATGTGGAGCCACAGTCTGCTCACCAGGCGAAAGAGAGCAACAGAAGGCACAGAAAAGAAAGGGATATTTATTGAGCTCATTGGGGACCATTTAGTTAAGGTACACACATCTCTACTGTGGCTGCAGGCACAGTATACATTGCAAGCACATTTAAAGCCTCCCTAACAATCCTAAGGACTGCAGTTTACTTTTTACAAAGCTACAACTCTTGGTACCATTAACAAAGTGAAGTTCCAAGGATTCTTGGAGGGAGAAATGAGCTTTAACTACGCTTGAAATGCATGCACATTATGTATGTTTGTATGTATTCAGCCTGAATATAGAATGTTCTTTTACGCATTCTTCTTTCTTAGGGGCACACCTAATATCTGTTTAAGTATATACTTACAAATTCCGTGTGAATATAGTGCTTATGCAAATAGCCTACCCCCTGTGAATGGTCACATAAAATAAGCACAATTTAAAATAATACACAAGTAATTAAAACCATGAGGTTAAACACCTCAAAACTAAGGTCCTCTCTGCACGATACATTTAAAGTAGTATCATACTGCTTCAATGAGTCACGGCTTCTCCCTGTGAATCCTGGCAATTTTTTCTCTCTCAAGTGTGTGTTTAGGGGAAGCCATGGTTTTGGTTGGAACGTTTGTACACCACCTCAGCCCTCAGATTCTAAAACATTCTAAAACTAAAGTCCTAAAACAAATTCTAAAGTAATGTGTCGTGCCATAGTAGAATGTACTGCCTGGATTTTAGGAGAAGGTCTGTTTTAAAGAATATTTTGCAGAAATTATTTGCCGGAAGAATGCCACTAACTTTCTGAAACTGCTTTACCCATTTGGCATGTCCTCTATCATAGCTCCGGGCAGTAAAATGTCCCTGTCATGTAAAGGAAATTAAATTGGCTGGTAGTAGGTTTGGGACAAATTGAAGTATTTCTTCAAGCAGCACATAATTACTTACAGACATGATTGCAACAGGGTATGGTAACATTCACTAGCTAGTTTAGGTTTGCTTTTTTTTTTTTTAAAGGATTAGGCAAAACCAGTCATGGGAAGGGGATCTATCAGTAGCTGTTAGCTCTTTTTTGAATGCAACATTCATGGTCAGAAGCTGCTTACCTCCGATTGCCAGACATACAGGACAAGAATGAATTACCATGCTGGTTTCACCTGGCTACTCAACAACGTGAAAGGTGTCAGGTATGGACGGCAAGGTACTGGAGACAGATCATACACAACCTGCCTGCACACCCATTTTCAGACTGTTTTATTTTACTTTCCCAACTTTGAAATAAATAATTATTTATTTACAGAATAATCACTTATCTGGCCCGCTAATTCTATACTCACAATTACTCAGGTGACTCAGAAAGCCCATCTGAATCCCTTATACTATGTATAGAGAGGACTGTACCTTTGCACTTGGGAATCGATTAATCCATAATACCTACTATCTCTAGTTTGTACTTCTAGCATTTATTCTAAATACCACTTTCCCCTATGGACATGTAAGGAAAGCATGAGTCAACCTGTAACTACCTCAGCTATGAATGAATGCTGTGAGGGGCGCTGACTGTGGAATCCTCTAAATGCTGATTCAGGACAAGTTCCCGCTGTGTTCAATCGGGCTTACTCCCAAGTAGGGCTGTGGTCAGGCTGGGTCAGATTCAGGTCAGCCTGGGGTTTAGCCAGAATGGGTTGAGGCAGTCCCAGCTTGGATTGGGTCCACCTGGAGTTACTCAGGGCTGTCAAGAGGCAGGGAGAGAGACGTGTAGAGGCAGTCTGCATATATCTCCTTCTTTCCCCCTCCCGAATGAATGGTTAACTAGGGCTTAACCCAGGGGTAGGCAAACTAAGACCCGGGGGCCAGATCCAGCCCAATCACCTTCTAAATCCAGCCCGCGGATGGTCCGGGAATCAGTGTGTTTCTACATGAGTAGATTGTGTCCTTTTATTTAAAAAACATCTCTGGCTTATTTGTGGGGCATAGGAATTAGTTTATTCCCCCCCCCAAATATAGTCCTGCCCACCACATGATCTGAGGGACGGTGGACCAGCCCACGACTGAAAAAGGTTGCTGACCCCTGGCTTAACCCCATCCCTGACCACATGTTTAATTGGAATTTTAAATCCTGAATAAATACTCTGCAAGGCCCCTGAATTGGATTGTACCTGGATCATGATGACATTGGGGCTGCTTCAAAGCACTGGATCAGGCCCCAAAGTGGACTGGGACATACACATTCTTACTTCCTAGTGTGTTGTAGCCTAACAGTTCAATTCCATATATAGATCTTCTTATACATGTCTACTAAATGAGGAAAGGCCATAGCTCAGTGATAAAGCACTACAGATTCAATCCACAGCAACTCCAAGAAGGGCTAGGAGTGTCCCTTGCCTGAAACCATTTTGAGGGCCATTTTGGCTCAATCCTAGTTATACTCCTATTGTGGGTGGTTGTTGCAAATCATCTACCATACCATCCCCACCATACTTTTCCTTATTTAACTTACTTAATTTAGAAAAGAACATAGGTGGCTTAATCAGTGGTGCACATCATAAAATAATTTATCAATAAAACAAGATAACATCAGCAAAGCATTTTAAAATGAAACGAAACACCCCCCCCCCAAATATACATAAAATAACCATCAATGAAACACAGGTAAAATCAGCAAAAATGTTAAAAATAAAATACAGAACTAAAATATATGTCTGGGTAGTTTTCAGCAGGCATCGAAAACGACGTAATGTGGATGCCTTTTCCTTATTCATGAAACTTTCTTTGAGGAGGTTTTGTTCTCTCGGTGTCTAAATCCTGCTCTTTGGCATGGCAAGCAATTTATTATACAGTTACTGATTTTCTGACTCTGGTTTCCTTCCACTTTGCTGTTTGTTTCTCCGTCTTGAGGTTCATTACAAGCCTCACGGAGCTGAGCGGAAAATCAGCCGAACCCACCTTCACATCATGTCAGATAGTCAAGCTTAGTCATGCGGCTTAAAATAAAGTAAGCAGAGGGCAGATGGCAAAGAGGACCGAAATGTGGTTTATTTAATCTGCCTTGTGTTTGCAAGGAAGCAATTGTCTTTGAGGCTCCTGAAAAGAGAAATGTGATCAGAAGACAAACAGCCAAAAGATTCCCTTTCCAGGCTACATATGACACTGTTTGTCAAGCTTGAAGTTAATGCATGGTTTTTTTTTATAAAAATGGAAGTTGCCATATGTACCAGTGGAAGAGTACCCTTGTCAGCCCCTTGCTAAGTGGAATGAGACCTTGAATTGTGGATGTCACACGGTGCATGGCCTTCACAATCCCTGCTTTGAGCAAAGAACCACAGCCCATTAACAAAGCATCTGCATGGAGGTTCAGTCCCTACCTGGCATCTCTGGGTAGGGCTGGGAGAGAGTTAGGGGTGGTCGAAACAGTGTATTTCAGTTCCTCTCAGTTCCTCGAGTTTCCAGACTTAAGTTCAGTTCTCTACCTTTTCACACCAGTGTGTTTTTTTAATTAAAAAAAGGTGCTTATGAAAATTTGCATGTTAGCGCAATTTTCTCCTAATATATACTAGCTTGCATGCAATTATGCCTACTAGCAATGTCCCCTAATATAATGCAGTTTTTGTATTTCCACCAATATATGCATTTTTAGGCACACTTTACCCTAGTATGTGCATGCTTGTACACTTGGCTGAAGACCAGTATTGGGAAATTCGGAGAACTATGAATTTTAAAGGATGGCTGTTTTTAGGTTTGAGTATTGTTTTTGAAAGTGCTAATTAGATAGATTCACCTTTAAATGTTAACTGAATTGAATTTCTCTTGTCTGAAACCCTGGAGAGCCACTGTGAGTTTGTGTACACAATACTGAGCTAGTATTCTGCTTTTAGTGCATGCTGGAATTTCTAGTTGTGCCATTCCACTCTCTCTTGATAAGTCTGACCTGGTATATGTTATAGTTTAGGAGCAAAACTCAAGATTTACTGTGTGTAAACATGAGTTTGCTTCAATCACATATATAGCAATGTTGGGTAGGTCAATTGTTTTCACAGAATATAATTAGTGTGTTTGTGAGGGAGGGGGAACTGACCCTCCATTGCCTTATCTAACTCTGCTTCATAGTGTTAACAAAGTTGTTTGGGACATACCTCTCTTATTGTATCTCCAGGCTATGCCTCCATAATAAGGGAATAAGCCCTTCAGGAACACAAATGTGCTAGGCAAACTGCGAGAGGCCAAGTTACAGGGAACCAGGCAGAGGGCCTTCTCGGTAGTGGCACCCACCCTGTGGAATGCCCTCCCACCAGATGTCAAAGAGAAGAACAACTACCAGATTTTTAGAAGACATCTGAAGGCAGCCCTTTTTAGGGAAGCTTTTAATGTTTAACAGACTACTGTTAATACTTTGTTGGAAGCCACGCAGAGTGGCTGAGGAAACCCAGCCATATGGGCAGGGTATAAATAATAAATTCTATTCTATTCTTATCAGTGCCACTCTGGCCTTATGGCGCCAGAGGGCAGGCTATGGTGTGGGCAGCATTCTGACCATTTAGTCCATGTCAAGGAGTGCCCTTGCTAGGGATTCAGGCAGCAGCAGCAGAGACAAGCCAGGAAATGGGGCTTCCTGAAAGACAGGGCTGGCCCAAGATGTTCTGTGCCTGATGTGGAACAGAAAATGGGCCATAATATCCAAGACTGCTGTTATTTTGGTACCCGAGGCAGAACATCACAAATGGCTCTCTCCTACCCTTGGCAGCAAGAATACAATAAAAAATTATTTCAATAGCCATTTCATGACACTCAAAAATCAACTGTGGGGGCTTGAACCCACACCACATAATTGATCACATGATGCAATGCACACCCATCATTTGAATGGCAGTGTCCATCAACTTGGGGAGAGGGGCTCCCCCTCAAATATTTTAGGGGGGGAGAGAAGGCCCTACTAGGAGGTGGCTCCTATGCACAGTGGCAATTGCAGAAATAAGTAATTTTATTTGCTCCCTGCACATAGCCCACTCCCAAGCACATTTATTTCCAATTTAATAAGTGTGGGGTGCTTTTCCTTTTTTAGTCTTCCTTTTTTTTAAGTCAATAGAGGAGGGAAGCACCTTTAGCAGCTGAAAGATAAATGCCTCTTTTTCAATAGGTATCAAGAGAAGAGATTGCATTAACCTTTTGGATAACCGGAAGCATATTAATCTCACCCCCTGCAGACTTTGTTGCCTTTTTCTCCCTTCCTCCTTAAATTCAGGAACATCCGTTAGCAAAGCAGCATCTGATTAGCAAAAGTATTTAGTAAGCTAATGTTCACTGTCCACAGCAGGAGGCTCTCACAGCTTGGCTGATGAGAAATGAACTGCCTGAAGCGAGCTTTTAATGGCAACTAATTTCCCATATTTGATACTCAGCTCAGCCAACTAATACGTAGTTCAACCGTGACAAGACAATCACAGTTAGTTTTGAAAATCCTTTAATCTGGGATGCAAAACAGTATGCTCAAGGCTATAATGAACTTCTGAGATTATGTGCTGGCTATTTCTTTGTGGCTAGGCAAAATGGAAGCATACAAGGTTCTCCCCCCTGACATGGCATCTAGGTGAAGATGATCTGCAAACACACACCAACCTGCTGCCCAAGTTCAGAAAGGTCACTGAAATAACCTTCTCTCAGAAAAGCCCAAAGGATAGGGCAATAAACAGCAAGGCAACACTATCCGTGGCTTTTAAATCTATTGATCTTGTAATTCGTAAATGTGCTTAAAACAGCTACCATGTATTATATACTACAGTAGCTTCATCTTTGACAAATCCCATTACTCTAGCTCATTACACAGTGAATTATTAAATAGAACACTTAACCTAATTAGATATGATTGTCATGAAACATGAAGGCATCTTTAGACAACTCATTCCTATCTGTTGTTTTCAGGACTGCTGTTTCTCCCTGCAACATTCTCTCTCGATTTTCCTCGCCATACATGCACACATTCTCCAAATCCATTGTATCTGAGGATAACATTTTTCTGTGAGTGCCATACATTTTAAAAATGACATTGAATACAAAAGTTATTTCTGGGTCTGGCTTTTATTCCTGCAGCTAAACATTCTAAAAGTAAATGAACTGCACATTTAGACAAGTGACCAATGCAATATTATGTTACAGGAAATGTCCAAAATTCTCTGGCCTGAAGTTTATATATAGATATATACATGCAGCACATATACACATACCACACACAGGAACACACACACACACACACACACTTTTTTGAGGGGGCACCCACAAAATTATTCTGCGATGGTCAGTATTTACATGTGAATGTTAATATTTGAGACATCCCGTTCAACATAAAAATGTCACACTGGTATTGGTGTGAATATGCATGAGAGGAGAGTATGCAGTTCTCTAATTTGAGATTTTATATATCACTGGTGTGCACACAGATGCACATATTCAATAAGAATGCCCTCAAATATTTTACCATCTCCTCTAGCACTGTGTATCTTCTTCCACATTCACAGATTAAATATGATATAATTAGAAATATTTTTGGTCTTAGCCTCGCTAACTATTATTCAGCTCAAAGAGAGCTACGCTGCTCTATTTATGCTTCAGTAATGATAAAGGTCTTAAGACCATCTTATAAATCACTTGAAAATGCATGTCTGATAGGTACTGTGTTGTATGGCCAACATAACCCAGACCCTCTGAGCTGTCAGGAGCTCACTGGTGGGCCGTTCCTAACCCCAGTGATTGAGGCATGCATCTGGGAAGCCCAATGAGATAATTACTGGCTATCCCTTTCAGGGAATTATCAGATCTACAAAGCTGGGCTGGTGGGTTTCAGTCGACCCTTGAGAAACACAATGACCTCATCTGCGGCTGATTTATGGGAATAGCTCTTGCTGTATATCATAACCTGCACTTTCTAAATTACCAAGAGATACTTCGCATACCTGTTTCAGTTCAATCTGCCTGTCAGAGTACCATTTACCAGAATAACCTTAGACTTAAAAATAGCTTCCTTCTTGCAGCCAGGCAGTGATAATCAAGTCAATATTGTTACTTTAATGAGGCAACTTCACTTGAATTACATGCTCTGCATGACTTGTGGGCTTTCTCTTTCCCCGCTTCTCTCTTCAAAAGCATGCTTGCCAGCGCTATCACATTTTCCACTAACATTAGCGATGGGCGAACCCCTATCCTTGCTGGTTTGGTTCCTAACTAGGTTTGGCAAATGGTGCTATTTTCCAAGATAAACAAGGAAATGGTTAAGTGCGTCCCATAGTCTTTTTATGCATGGATGGGGATAAATCCCTCCTCCAATCCCTTGTGAGCTTCCAAATCCCTCCCCACTCTCTTGCTTCTCTGACTACTGATCTGGCAGTAACTGTGGGAGGGAGGGAGTGAAAGAGTTTCTCCCATCTCTTCCTCCCAGTACATTTGGAGTGCGACTTCAGCAGCAACTCAGGGGGGAAATTATTGGTGTCTTTTCCCGTTTTGTTTTATTATGTATTTTGCATTCTTATTTTGTATCTTCCTATTGTGAACCAACCTAGGAGGGGGCTATATGGCAGGGGCAACTGGTGGGAATTGGGTGGGGGCACCTTGCATAATCTGTGTCCAAGCCAATGGTTTTTCAATTAAATTCATACTAGGAGTCAACTGAAAGTCTGAGGTTTAGGAATGTTTTGCTCCAGCGGAGAGACTGAAGCAAGGCAAGGTGGCGGGAGGTGGCGGTGGTGGTGGGGGTCGGGTCTAAATGAACCCTCTCAGTAACAGCACACTTTACCTTTTGGTGAGTAGCTGGGTAACATGTTCATTTTTAAAAATAAGGCTTTTTCCTACTTGTGGCAATAGCAGCTGTGCCCCTGCAATGGTAAAAGGTAAAGGACCCCTGGACAGTTAAGTTCAGTCAATGGCAACTATGGGGCATGGCTCTCATCTCACTTTCAGGCCGAGGGAGTTGGTGTTTGTCCACAGACAGCTTTCTGGGCCATGTGGCCAGCATGACTAAACCACTTCTGGCGCAATGGAACACCGTGACAGAAATCAGAGTGCACAGAAACACCATTTACCTTCCCACCACAGTGGTACCTATTTATCTACTTGTACTGGTATGCTTTCGAAATGCTAGGTTGGCAGGAGCTGGGACAGAGCAACGGGAGCTCACCTTGTCACAGGGATTCGAAACGCTGACTTTCTCACCGGCAAGCCCAAGAGGCTCAGTGGTTCAGACCACAGTGCCACCCGCAACCTCCCCCCCACAATGGCACTATGTCAAGACATACCTCATGTTGTTCTGATGCAGTGTTTCAGGGTAAATGGCATCCTGAATTGGGGAGGGGGCAAAAAGGGGGTGAGAAACTGCTTCCCTTGTTCTTTCCAATGGCAAGCATCACCCCAAAATTGTTTTTAAAAATGCCACCTTGAAAAATCACACAGGTACCCCCGTCATTTTTGCCACCAGTGAACAGGCTGGTGAATCTGATTGGTTGGCATCCATCTGTCTTGAGAGACAATGGAAGAGTGTGCCTGGGGTGGCATTATTTGCAGCACATCTACTTCATCCATATGTCATCAAGGAAATGGTAACGAAATGTTGAGAAATCATGACATACACATGTGAACCAGGCACAAGCAGTGAATATGCATGTGTTAACATGCACATACCAACAAACATGCATGTTTCTGCAATCTGAAGTATGCTAGTTAAACTCTATTGGAAAGGAGTTCCTTCCAAATGCTTGCAGATACGCTTCCAAAACAAGCTGGAAGGTGCATGAGTATCTCTCCGATTCACCTGCTGATGTGAAGCACCAGAGAGGGTTTTGCACAGAGCCTGTGTTTCCAAAATAACTAAACACTTATTAGTGCAATAAAAATGCCCCAGCAGTCCTACCTGGGCTCTTTGCAATGTTATATTAAATTATGACTTTTCAGCCAAGCATATATCTACTCTGAGTTTGTGTGTGTGCATCTGAGAAGAGAGCCTTGATTTTACATGCAGGAAGGAGGAAAAGAGTTATGTGTGTGTGCTTGTGTTTTGTGGGGGAATTGTGCCCCTTGACCAACCTAATTTACATAACCCAGATTGATGAGATAGGAAGGAAAATGTTTACAATGCAAGAAGATAGGAATTTGGGGATTTAAGCAGGAAGCACATCGAAATGAGCTGTCTGAGGTAATTATGAAACACATACTTCATATGTTTTCATTATATATTCCTATTATACCACACAAGGCAACACCGTTTGATTAAACAGCCTTCCAGTATAGAAACACTGGCACAAATTACCAAGGAACCAGTTCATTAGATCTTCAAATCTCGGCAGGTTTTCCAAAAGTGTGGATTTACTCTCCAGGTACATTTTTGGATTTAATAAATTGGACTCAAATTAGAAATACCAAAGTAGGGAGTGAGAAATGAGAGGGGCTTAAAGTCACTGTTAATTCATGCAACTTGCCTTCTTCATAGCCCACAGCAATGGCACCATGCTTATAGCAGTGTGTCCTACAGTATTACAGGATGTAGTATTTTGCACAAAAATGGGTTCATGCTTCCTTTTTAACTACAGGACTAGTTCAAGGAGGTCACAGGCAGCTCCTGGTCCTCACTCCTCCTCCAGAGAGGTTTCCTTTCATAGAGGACCAACCTATCATCATACTATATATCTGCTGTAGCAGCTAACTCCTTATGCCTGTGGTGAGGAACCTTTTTCAATCTGAGGGTCACAATCCATGCTGGGCAACCTTCTGGGAGCCACACCCCAGTGGTTCGTGGGGAAAGAGGCAAAAATGGGCAAAGCAACAAATTAAAATGGTACTTCTAAAGGCTAATTTCTACACACACCAACAAACCCCTCTATATTCCCCATCCAAGCAAGCTAAGGGGCATTAACAGAGTTCAAGGACATATTCTAGTCAGTCAAAAACATGGGATGTGAGGCAGAGACAGAGAGGCTTGGAGGGGATGTTTTGTTTTGATGGATTAGTTTTTAATCACAGTGATTTGGGGAAATGATACTGAAGTAAAGCCAAGTTTTTCTTCATGTGGGTCACCATTCTCCTTTTAATTTTTGGCTGTGAGAGCCAAAACTCTATGCAGTGGTGTCCAAACTTTTTTCAAAGAGGGCCAGATATGATGAAGTGAAGGGCCGTGGGGGCTGACCAAAGGGCCAACCAAAGTTGTTTTTTTAGGATTGAAGTTGTTGAGCTTCATTTAGGATTGAAGTTGTTGAGGGTTTTTTAGGATTTCACCCCAGGAAATAAACTGCCACAGGGGCCAGATTAAACCGACCAGCGGGCTGGATTAGGTCCCCGAAACAGACTTAGGACATGCCTGCTCTACAGCATTAGCAGTAGAGATAGATTACTGGGTGGACTGCAGCTTCCCCAAGTTTTATTTTTTCTAACAAACCATTTAAATTCATTGCACCCTCTCTCTATTTTATTCACAGAGGATAGTTGCAGGAGGGGATGACAGTGAAGAGGGGGGGAAAACCACCTGTGACATTTTCAGTTTTCTACAACAAAGATAAAACTGTTTAGCATGATCACCCCAGGACCTAATTGTCTAAACTTGGTTTTTTACCCAGGGATACCTCTCTCATTTCCCCAGTTTTTTAACTGTTTGTCCACAGACAGTTTCTGTTTTTCCAGGAGAGCTTCTGGGAGATTTCTATTTTCCCACCCAAAAAGGTTTCTCTACTCTTGCATCTGGAATTTGCATCGAATTCAGTCAGAAAATAAAAAAGTTAGAGACTTGTTCTTTAATATTTTTTTTAAAAAGCTTCCTTGTACAAAAAAGCCCCTGCATGAATCCAGCTTTGTTCACACATAATAACAAGGGCAATGAAGGCTTGCTAGTTCAAGGTAAGCCATGGTTTGGCTTAGCATGACCTGACAAGCCTACACTGTGCTGAGCTAAACCATGGTTTGGCTTAACATGTTATCCAAACCTGGACTCATGATCGAACTCTTCCAGACAAATCATGAGCTCTAAACCACAGGACAAACCTTGGTTACAGCACATGGTCTGTCAGGAGAGACCTAAACTACAAGGCCAGGTTCAGACATCACACTAAGTCAAACAATGTAGTGATGAAGAATCAAGCCCATTGCATTACCAATTTGGCACACAGGCCACAACACCTCTTTCTCTTCCAGACCATTACATCCAAGAGCTGTTTCATGCTGGGCAGTTTCCCTATTTATGTATTTATTCCCAAGTGCATGGACATGTATACCTACTGTTGCTTCCATTCATCTGCTCAGGAAGCAATTCCCAAATTTTGGAAGGGATGGCATCCATGAGAAATGTCCATCACATCAGAAAACAAACAAACAGAGGCTATTAAAACTCACCTTGTGGTGACTGACCTCATTAAAAACAAACATGATAAATAAGGCTTATACACACCAAATTGTGTACGGAATTGCTGTGCAATGGAATATGAGATAATCCCCATTGTAGCTTCTTGCGGAAACCCTTTGCATGCTCTGTTATATTCTGAGGATTAATTTGTTGCCTGTGTTTTTTCTGCTGAACATCATAAGAAAGTCTATCTGCAAAAAAAAAAAAAAAAAAAAAAAAGAGAAGAGAAAAAAAAATGAACAAAAAAAGAACAAAGGAGGAAACAAACCTCGTAGACTGCCACCAGGAAAAGGGAGGAAAAAAAACAACACCCTGCTAAAAGCAGTAAGTTTGCTGACAGATGGTAGAATCAGTTGAAAATCGAGTACCATATTTACTAAGTCGAACCCATTTAGTAAGCCAGAAAAGTGTTATCTAATTCTTTCCCCTGTGTGTGTGTATGTTTTGGAATAAACAGATGCCTAATGAGGAATGTGTCGAGAATTATTTTCAAAGAACCTGGAATAATCTTGGTTCAGATTCTGTTCTTGATCGTTTTAAAGAAGACGACTAGCAAAATGGACATCCCAGGACCTCTTGGATGTAGCAAAGTTTGCCTGCAGAGGGACAATAATACAAAAAGCTGCTAACACATTGTGTCCACGGATGCAGAACACTCTAACCCTTTTGTTGGATTTCCTGTTCTGTTTATCCAACACCCAAAGAATGTGGTAAGGGAAAGGGCAAATACTCTCCAAGTGCTCACAAACCTGACAGTCACACAACGAACACACAGGATTCATATGTGTTTTGCAGTTGGTATCACACAATAATAGGGAGCTGGCTGAGGCATATGTTTGCTTGCACCCTGGCTGAGAAACAGGAACTGAGCGTATGGAGATAGATTTTTCAACTCTTTGGAGATAAACATTACACGTAAACACTTAAAATATGAGAATGTAAATCTCAACAAAGATTGTATACAAACTGATATTTTTTTCCATGTTAAGCATGGCTTGCGCAGGAGCTAACAAAATCTCAACAGAATGAACCGCAGTTTCTCAGCTTTAGGCATTAGAATGATACCTCTGCCTCCAAGTTAGCATTGTTGTCCATATTAAGCAACGAGGCTGCTATTTTGTGTGTGTGTGTGAGAGAGAGAGGACTGCCACACACTTTTCTTGCAGTTCAGAAGATGCCATTTGTGAAGATTCTCAGTTGTCTTTTTTTTTATATAAAGATGGCCTGGGACTTCCCAGTTTTGCTGTGATAATTATGTCTCTGCGGTTGCTGCTTCCTATGAATTGTGAAACTGGATTTTCTCAACTACTTTGCAAATAGTCATCAAGGGCACAACTGTCACATAGCTGTACCACACAGGCCCAATGGCAATGAGTGGAAACTGTGGAAGAGCACATGAGCATATGAGCATGAACAAAGCCATGCACTTCTCCCAGAGTTAGGGATAATGCATAAACTTCACTTCGGAATTGGCATATTCTAAACAAAGTACACCTGATTATCCAAACATTTATAAGCTGAACCTCTAAGGCCATGACAAAACCCCGACATGGAATGGAACTTGTTTCCATGTGACATCCATGTGCAATTTGTCGGTTTTTGTGCATATGTGTTTATTTCAGGGCTGGGAGCCTGGAGCCCTCCAAATGTAGTTGCACTCCCAGCTCCAATCACCCCTGACCATTGACCACATTGCATCAAATTGTTGCACGCAGTCCTCAGACCCAATGCGTAAAAGAGAGCCATTGGTTCAGATATGGCCGGCTCAGCCTGCCATTTGAGCCTTTGATATGCTTGTATCTGAAAAATCCTCCTCATCAAAACAAACACATTTTTCAAAACTCTCTGCTGCCTCACATTAAAGACTTCTGACCTTCAGGGAGGAAATGAGATGTGGGCTGACCGCACTGATCACCGACCTGCAATAATGTATTAGTTACATAAAGCACACCTGCACCACGCTAGACACCCTGACTGCAATCAAAGCATGCTGCCACCTTTTATCATGGCACAGATGTTTCAACTTAGCTTTGCAGTGAGGCAGCTAATAGGTCAAAGTTATTGCAAGTGATGTAAGGATAAATTGTAGGGGGTCACTTGCTCCAGGACTCCGGGGCTATCAGAGGTTAGTACCTTCCATGAGCAATAAATCCAGTGGCTTTATTAAAGGACAAGCCTTTTCCTCATGCTGTTCTCCTCCCCTCTCTCCCCAAAGCTGTAGCTATCAAGCATAACAGATGGGAGAGGAATAAAGAGTGAAGCAAAATGAAAAATAGGCCTTCCATCCAATTTAAAAGATTACTTTTCACTTAAAACGAAACAAAACACCCAACCAACCAAACCTCCATTTTGAGATCTTGGCTTCTGCACCTGCTTGGCCTTGGGATTTGCTTTACTTAGTCCCAAAGGAGATAAAGACACGAGGCATATTATTGCATAGTTCTCTTGGAGATTGTTGTGGGTTGGAATGGTTGATTTCATACATTATTGCGCTTGTGATGGATAGAGATATTCATTCTGCAAAGTGAGTGCAAGTCAATGGTTTTACTAAAAATATCTCATATTGGTTGAGGTGTTGTATCAGGGCTAGGTGATAATGCTCAGCATTAATATGCTGGTTGTTAGTTGCTTTCCTTTTTATAATTTTATAATTTGGTTTTCAGAAAGAAAGAAATAAAAGAAAAAGAATAGAAAAGAAAAAGAATAAAGTTACATCAAAATATAATACGCATTCACGTACTGAGATTACTCTGAATCTCCTGACCCGCCCCCATCCCATCCATGGATCCTCTTAATTCTGTTTTCATCTGCATATCAATACTGCTCCAATTTTTTCATCTTCCTAAATTAACTGCAGTTTCTATTACATTACAAGTGTATTTAGAATCCTGCTAATGTTTTGACCTGTTTACAATGATTTTGTACAGTGGTACCTCGGGTTACAGACACTTCAGGTTACAGACGCTTCAGGTTACAGACTCTGCTAACCCAGAAATAGTACCTCTGGTTAAGAACTTTACCTCAGGATGAGAACAGAAATCATTTGGCGGCGGTGTGGTGGCAGCGGGAGGCCCTATTAGCTAAAGTGGTACCTCAGGTTAAGAACAGTTTCAGGTTAAGAATGGACCTCCAGAATGAATTCAGTTCTTAACCTGAGGTACCACTGTATATACATTATAAACATTTCCCATTCTTTTTTAAATTTCTTGTCTTCTTGGTTCCTGAGCTTCCCAGTTAGTTTTGCCTTTTCAGCATAGTCCATCAACTTGCTCTGCCATTCTTCTTTGGTTGGGGTTGTCTCTTCCTTCCATCTCTCTTGTTAGTAGATTTCAATGCAGCATGCTTGGGTTTGATGCCATCAACATCTCTTTGCTTACTACCTTTGCAAAATCTGTGGCTCTTTTGCATATTGTCTCACAAGAAGCATCCGTTACAGTGATGTCTAGGCCAGTGGCCCATTGTCAAGTGATGGAAAAGGGACACAGGAGCCCGGCAAGCCCATACATACTAACACAAAAAATTGAAACAAATTAAGAACCAAAGCTGCAGTTTGTTGTGCTGTTGTTTCTATAATCTGAATAGCTCCACTTTGCCTCCTAGAACGGAAGACACACAAGGTCAATACTTTGCTGAAGCAAAGCAGGCCTGGGTCTGGTCAGTGACTGGATGGGTGAACCTCTGGGAGCCTCATCATAGCTGTCAACTTTCAGATTTCAAAATAAGGGACCAGCAGCCTTGAAAATAAAGGATCAGCAGCCTCACCTGTCCCGGGGACAGTCTACGGGATATCTAACAATCCGGGATAGCAGCGGGAAGCAGTGGGAAACAGCACTGGAATAAGGGAATTTCCTGCAAAAAAAGGGAAGGTTGACATCTATGAGCCTCATGCCTGCTGACTTGGGTTCAAATGGTGGAAGGAAGGTGGACTATAAATGTAAGAAAGCACACAAATAAAATATACAAAAATGCACAGCTTGAATTATGGGGAAATGTCCATTAATGCATGAACATGCACTGTGCTAGAGCCTTAGAATCGGAAGGGATCCAAATTGTCATCCAGTCCAAGCCCCAGCAGTGCAGGAACCACAGCTAAAGAATCCCTGAGAGAGGACCATCCAGCCTCTGCTTAAAAACCTCCAAGGAAGGAATGCCCTTCACAGATGGTAAGGCAGAGACAGTGCAGCTTCAGGCGAGGGGGGTGGTGGCTACCATTAGGCAGTGTGTGGCAGCAGGCACCAAGGCAGAAAGGCACTGGAGGAGGCAAAAAGGACAGAGCTGTGAATGGCACATCGCCTTCTCTGCACACCTAAGATAACCAGCTACCCTCAAGTGCGGTAGAAGTGGACATCCTTTTCCCAGTATTGACCTAAGTAGGATTTAACTATCAGTCCATTTGGCTCCTGCACATGGAAGTGGGGAGGTGCCATTTTGTCCTTCATTCTTGGCATCAAAATGTATTGGGCTTTGGGCACTTCCAATCCCCAGCAGAGCATCTATCCCTGCAGGGGGTGACTTCTTCTCAGTGGGAGTGAAGTGCAGAGCATCCTTTTCTTACTGGGGATGCTGGGACTTGTAGTCCCAGTCCAGTCTTCAACACCAAGGTGTGTTCCTCTCTCTGTGTGTTGGGGGAAACGGGGCAAAGGATAGGCGGAAGCAGCAGAAATAGCTCCCTGGATCACAGCACACATAGACCTGTTTGTTTTGATCCTGCTTGCAAGGATTCAGTCAGAGTTGCTCACCTTTTCAAGCACCTTGATCCCACATCCCTGTGATGCACATCTCTCCAGATTAACATAACAAAGGAGAGCTCCTTAAACCCTTTATAGACTACATTTCCGTATTGGGGAAGAGGAAGAGACAGAGAGAGAAAGAGAAAGAGAGAGAGAAAGAGAGAGAGAGATGCAAAGGGAGAGAAAAAGCAAATTGCACTTTTCCCCATAACCACTTAAGGGCCAGGTTTTGGCACTGGATTGCTGCAAATTATTGGAACAATGTTGACTTTTGATTATTATGCAACACTTTATTTCCTCAGCAGCCTTTTTATATATAAAAAGTGACCTTTTAAGTCTATGCTTTTGTGATTAGCACTTTTTTTAGTTGCTGTTGCTCATATTCCCCACTGGTGCTGTCTCAAAAAGGTGCAAGGAAATCAAACCAGCAGCAGTCATTGTTGTTTTACTTTGAATCTTTGTCAGGGGTTTCATGTGACTCATTTTCTTCCACACAATTAGATTCTAAGGACATTGGGACTGGGTTGTTTTTTGCGGGGTTTTTTTTTTTTTTAATTCCAAGGTCTCAGTAAGAACAGCATAATGTATTCTCCCCAAACTGTGAGAACAGAGCAATACAGAATAATTTACTTCCCTAATGCCAAATTAAAATTCATAACGCAATTCTTTAATTACCATCTGAATTTAATTCTGAGAGAAGTGTGTCCTAATTGCATTGTTGATATGCATGGATGCAAATAAGATGTTGACTGTTTTCCGTTGTAGCAAATGATTCTGTCTCTAATGTCTCTGCATCAAAATACAGTAGGGTGAATCCGTCATTTGTGCTGATGCTGTTCAAGTCAATAAAACAACATCTGGGGTTTGCCCCCATGGACTTGGATAGACAGGTGGGTGCTTGAACTGGAACTGGACCTTCCAACAAGCTGGCTGATGGCAGATATGTATAGAGAAATTTCCTCAAGACAGTTAAAACTAGTACTGGGCTGAAAATTTATTCCATGTCCCCTACTCTAGCACAGCAACCATTCTCTGTCAATTAGAAATAAAATAAAGTGCATTTAAAATGATCAAAAATGAAAGAAAAAATAAGTGAAATTCTAATGGGGTGGAGGGGTTTTGCTGTGCATGCTTTACTTTTGAGGTGGCCAAAGGGCATTTGTGAACATCCTTTCTTTCCACTGATTAAGGAATCTCTCTGGTGGTCTGTAATCAGCAGCCTTCCCAGGTGCCCTCATTTGAATTAAAGCCCAGAGGGAGACATTGTGAGGTAACTCTCCTTATGGTTCTGCCTGCCCCCCTGATCCAGAAGCGCAGGAAAGTCAAGGAGGCTTTGGAGTGCTGAAGAACTGTTTAGGGGTTAGTAGAGAATCTCAGACCACCTTTGGCTACCTTGCAACAGTGAGGTAAGCTTTCAAAGGCACACACCTCAAAATTCTAAAGGGCCATGGTGTGTGTGTCTGTGTGTGTCTGTGTGTGTGTGTGTGTGTGTGTATAAGAGAGAGAGAGAAATGTTGGTTTTATTATTTATTATGTCACTGTTGTTTTTTGTTTGTAAGCCTCTTTAGGATTCATCTGAATGGAAAGTAGCATAGAAATGCACTCAATCAATAAATCAGTCAAGGAGGGAGCAAAATGGAGGCCCTTTTTGCAGGGAGAGAAAACTTCCAGGAAATTGAGGAAGTGTGTGTGTGTTAGAGCAGGCACTTGCTCACAAGCATGTGGAGTGGGAAAAGCAACAAAACAGAACTGCTATGCATAAACAAACATCACAAGTAGTTAGGAAGACGGAAATAGCCTTGCTCAGGAAAAGAATAACAAATACTAGATGATATACCACACTACAGCAGTTGTGTACACTCTGTAAAAACAGATCTTCCAAGTCTAGCAGAAAACTGACTTCATAGTTTATGCCATGTTCTAATGGAGCTCAGGTGTGGGGCAGTGCAATGCAGTGGGCAAAATGCTAGTCTTGGTCCGATCCAAACCCATTGTCTTCATCATGATGCTCAGTGAATGGCCATTGGGCAGAAATATCTCTCAATCTAATCTATTTCACAGGGCTACTGTAAGTGTTCCATTCATATCCCCATCACATTCAAATGCACTTATCACTGCATGATGGACTGTTGGTGGGGGAATAAGAACACAGAATTGCAGATTTGTAGATTGCAAGGGACCATGAGGGTCACATAGCCCAACTCCCTGCAATGAAGGAATCTTTTGCCCAACACGGGGCTAGAACCCATGACCCTGAGATTAAGAGTCTCATGCTCTAACAACTGAACATAAGACAAGCCTGCTGAATCAGGCCAATGGCATCCTGTTCTCAGAGTAGCCAACCAGATGCCTGTGGCAAACCTGTATTATTCCCATCTGCAAGCCCCAGTAACTGGTATGCAGAGTCATAATGCCTCTGACAGTTGAAGTAGAACACAGCCATGATGGTTAGTGCCTGTTGATAGCCTTTCCACCCATGAATTTGTATAATTCTCCAAGTTGGTGGTCATCACTTCTTCCTGTGGGAGCTCCAGATTGGACCCCCTGGCAGGCCTGTGTTGTAGGATCCACAGCTCTGCTCTAAGACATTGCTTTTAGAGTTACTTTCTGTGGTCCTGAACCAGTACCTTGTCCAAGGTCCTGACCCTGCTTAGCTTCCAGTCTATTAAGCACTCCAGGTCTATTGGTCTCTATTTGACTTGGACCAACACTTTTTTGGGAGGAGATATGATATCCGTCTTCAAATATCTTAAGAGCTGTCACATGGAAGATGGAGCGAGCTTGTTTTCTCCTGCTCCAGAGGGCAGAACTCAATCCAATGGATTCAAGTTACAAGACATGAGATTCCAACTGAACATCAGGAAGAACTTCCTGTCAGGTAGAACTGTTCAACAGTGGAATGGTCTTCCACAAGAGGTGGCAGACTCTCCTTCATTGGAGGTTGTTAAGCAGAAGTTGGACGGCCATCTGTCACGGATGCTTTAATTGAGATTCCTGCATTGCAGGTACTTGGACTAAAAGACCTTAAAGTCATTTCCAGCTCTACAATTCTATGATTCTATGATTCCTTTCTCAGTGGTGAACATCACAATGGTCCAGGAAAAGCAGAAGGGGGATCTGAACTGTTTCCCCATTCCAAATCATTTCTTCAAGCAGATTTGCTTCTATGGTTGAAATGCTTATTTACAATTTTCCTAAGTAGTTCACAACAGGTTCACAACATTTAAAAATGGTACTCTCATCAGCAATCAGGGTTTGTAGGTCAGGATTCGGGTCAGAAAACTGTCTGGGGAAAGTAAGTGATGCATAAGATGGCAAAGGAGGAGAGGTCCTGGCAGCTCCAAGGATGACCTGGATTAGAAGTTAGCATGCAAGTTTGACACCAACAGAACTGATGATAAACCTCATGTTGGTACATAGTTGACTTCTTCTTCTATAGCATCATAACCAAGATCCTCCATATAACTTTGCTTGGTGCTTGAGGCAAAGTAAGCTTTAGTTACCCTGTGACATTTCTCCTAGAAAGGCCCAACACCCAGACAGCCTTCTCAGGAACCAGCGTGATGTACAATGAACATGTTTCCACATTCTCTACATTGTTGTTGTTTAGTCATCTTATTCATGTTCAACTCTCCGTGACCCCATGAACCAGAGCATGCCTTGGAAACTCTCACTTTCTTCTCAAAGCTTCTCCTTTTTTATGTCCATGGAGTTTTCTTGGCAAAATACTGGAGTGGTTTGCCAGTTCCTTCTCCAGGTGGATCACATTTAGTCTAAACTCTCGGCTATGACCTGTTCATCTTGGGTGGCCCTGCATGGCATAGCTCATAGCTTCTCAGAGTTCTTCAAGCCCCTTCACCACGACAAGGCAGTGATCCATGAAGGGGATTCTCTCCATTAAACTACTCTAAAGATATTAGATATTAGCAGCCAAAATGATGCCGTTCAGATGTCATGGATGACAATTTCCAGTATTCTTGATTATTGATGTGAGCTGGGACTGATGGGAGATATAGACCACAACCTCTGGAGGGCAGCATGTTGGCCCAACCATCACTGAATAGCCAGTTTCAACCTTTAAGTGCAGGAAAACTGCCAGTTTAGTTGCAAGGTGATTTCTCTTCTCATCTCCTTACCCAAATCTTTCATGTTTTCCAAGAGGATATCAACTTGTTTTATTTGATAGAAGATTGCTTTGTGACAGTTAACAGTCTGAATGTCCTCATCACTACCAGTGCTGACCACGAAGCAATGAATTAGGATTGAAAAGGCAAAGGAGAGCTACACAGCGAGACATGCAGAAGATACCAATGTGCCATATTAAAACCAGGAGGGAGAGTGTTTCAAGCCTTCCTAAGTGGAGGCTCTCTTTAGCCTTGTTAATTGACAAAAATAAAGTGTGAGAAAACACTGGCACTGCAGCCTATAAAACACAGGCTTACAGATTCTTTCCAAAAGATGCGGGGAAAGCCAGGGAGAGGGTGGTGGTGGGGTTTGTTACTTTTCAAGCAGCTGTTTAATTCTGTAGAGAAAGAGATTCCACTGAGAGTGGCAGCATGTTAGGATTTATGATTTACAGCAGCATCACTGTAGCAAGTAAAAGTTGACAAAAGATTAATGGCAAGGATTGAATTGAAGAGAGCATTCTTTAGTAGGATGCAAATCGCCCTCCCTGATTTTCCCCTGACAGTCTCTTCCTTGAGTCATTTAGGTATACAGGTCATCTACAAAAGGTAGAAAGAAGGTGGGGTGGTATCTTGACAATAGGCTACATGCCCTGCAAAATTGCATTTACTGTAAAATCAACTTGGAGTGTATGCACCCTTTGAGATTGAGGCTGCAGTGTGGGGCAGCCAATGTGCTGCCATTCAGAAGTTGTTGGGCAACAACTCCCATGAGCCCTAGCCAGCATGGTCAAGAGCTATGGATGGTGGAAGTTGAAGTCCAAGAACCTCTGGAGGCTGCCACACTGGAAACTCCTGCTATCCATACTTACCTTGAAGGAAGCTTCATTGCATCAGCGGAACTTACTTTTCAGCAGACATGCATAGAATTGCATTGTTAGACACCTTCCTTTTCTAATTGAAGAGTTCTGTTTAATCCCCCATAAACCTGCATATTCATGCACTAACATAAATAGGTCTGATAAAAGATATTGCCTCAGATAAGACTGGCCCTGTGAATCCTTAGTGGATCTATGTATATCTGTCCAAGTTATATTCCACTGTTATAGCCAGAAAGGAAGTTCAAAGCAATCCAAAATACATCCATTCTTCCACCTACACACACACACACACACACACACACACACACACAAAGTCAATGCTTAAAATGAAGAAGTAATGACTGCAAAAATGTATCAACCAGCAATAAAATCTCAATCAGCTGAGAACAGTTATTCTGGGCAAATGAGTGTTCACATTCCTTTGTAAAACAGGAAGGTCAGCTTAAATGCATTAGTTTTGTCACTAGACAGGAAGATTGGTCCTAAAGGTTATGAACCAGTATATCTGTGTTGATTAATTTTCTTATGACCTTGAACAACAAGCTCTGAAGCTGTCACAAACTTTTGTACTCTAAATCATAGCAATTAAATAAGCAGCCTCATACCAACTCAGACCAAAGCTGATGATTTCTAATGAGGACTTTAAAAAACTCCAAATTGATGTGAAAATGTGGAGAACTGAATTTAAAATTGGAAAAATGAGAAACTATGAGAAACTGAAACTAACAGATCCCTACTTACTAATGGCTTCTGGGCAACTGGAGCCGGTGCAAACCATTATTATTAGAGAGAGAAATCTGAATGAAGCTATGCTGACTTAAAAGGAAGAGGAAATATAAAACAAATATCAGAGTCCTTTGTGAAACATACAAACAACTCCCTTTTTAAAAGGTTAGTAGTAGTGGGGAAGGAAGTTGTTATCTTGCTTGCCCTAACAAGAAGCATCTATGATCTTTAGTAGAGCTGTTAGTAGAGGCTTAATCAGATGGGGGAATTTAGTAGAGGGGAATGCCTAAAGAAACCAGATTAAAATACAGTGGTACCTCGGGTTACATACTCTTCAGGTTACATATGCTTCAGGTTACACACTCCGCTAACCCAGAAATAGTGCTTCAGGTTAAGAACTTTGTTTCAGGATAAGAACAGAAATTGGGCACTTGCGGTGCGGCGGCAGCAGGAGGCCCCATTAGCTAAAGTAGTGCTCCAGGTTAAGAACAGTTTCAGGTTAAGAACGGACCTCCGGAACGAATTAAGTATTTAACCCGAGGTACCACTGTACAACATCAGCAGGCTTGATAGTTAAATTATTGAGATACCAAACAGGAGACACTGAATGTGAAAGTACAAAGGAATCCCATCACTCCCCTTCACAAGTCTCAAAATTCTGCAAAAGAATGTAGTTTTTGGACAGAACCGGTTAGTGAGGCATATCCTTCTCCATGCCACTATTTTGATACACAGCAGCCAACTTGCCCCCTTGGCGCCATTTATGGACGAAGCTGGAGCATCTCTGCAATGTCTGTGTGTTCATTTCCTCGCACAGAATAATGGCATTGATGCCTCTTGTCCATGTGACAAGCTTATGAGAGATGAGCCCAGTGACACTTCTCTTGTCTCCACACTGGTAAATTATTCATCACTGGTGCAGCAGTGGGAGCACACGGAAGGAGAAAAGGATTATGTTGCAAGTAGCAAGAGGGAGATCTTTATTAAAAACAGCAACACACAAACCCACACAGTTCTGACAGGTCCATAAGGAAGAGGGCAAAGTCTCTGGGTGCACCAGTGCCCATTTTAGGCATTATGCATGCCATTTCCAGACGTTACCATCAAAGGATGCTTTCAAGCTTGAGCTGTTGCTCATTGATGCTCTCTCCTATCTCCAGTTGGGAATGATGCATAACAAGACAGCACTGTCAAAAGTAGGCGTGTCAGTCTCTTCGCCCTTGCTGGATCCCAGTATGAATAGAGACACTCTGCTGTTGTGTCTTGTCTCATCAGTGCTCCAGTGTGAACTCTCCCTCTCTCTCTCTCTTTAAAAACTCATTAGCTCCCAACCCATCAGCATGTCGAAGGAGTTATGTGTGGCTTGCCAGGTTTCCAACGTATCTGGCACAAGAGTCATGAGGGATGTTACAATGTGTCTGCCTATCTGCCAAACCAATGTGAGCGTGACATTTATGGGACATTTATTTGTGGTCACCCAACAGTGTTACCACCCACTAGGAGTGCATGACAGCCCCCCCACCTCCGCTCACCCTGAAAGGTCTTTGCAACTGTTCAGATAAAGTGCTCAGGCAGGCTTAAGATTTTTGTTGCAAACATTCGATATGAATGCATGAAAATTCTCAGAGGGCCACCCTTTTGTTTACTTACTTATCCCCTCCTTTTCAACCCTTCAAGTATTTTCCTAGGGTGCCTTAAATTAAAATTTAAAAATTAAATTAAATTTTAAAAATTAAATTTACACCAAAACAAAATTTAACTCTTCCTCTAAAGGTCCAGTAGCATAGTTAGGGGCAAGAGGGGAGACTTCAGCAGCATGTTGCCCCCAGTCTCTGGTATTCAGGGATAGGATTCTGACTACCAGTCCCACAATCTCCCATGGGAAAAGGGATGAATCTTTTGATTTTGGCTTCTTTCAATTTCTCATTTTTCCAGTCTTAAATTGAGTTCTCCATATTTCCACATCACTTTGTGATTATTATTTTTAAAGTCATCACAAGAACATTTTAGCATTTCCTAATACACATTTTTGGGGGTGACATTTTGATCGATATATACATTTTTTACAAGCAGTTTCTCCTAACATAATCCATTGTTGGATGTTATTTTCCCCAATATATGTATTTTTTTTTAATGCACACCCCCTCAATGCATGCATTTTGGGGTGCAATAGAGCACTGCAAAACCTAGAGAAGTGCACATTTTGGAGGAATACCATTGTGGCTATTGCAGATTGTTTTGAGAAGTATGGATTATACAGGTTCATATTCAATATGGTTGTTGAAGACTTATTCTTAGTGCACAAAGTCACTAATAATTTTTAAAAAACTAACTAACTAACTAACTAACTAAATGTGAAGCAAGCTGAATTCCACCTCCCTACTTCCTTTGCTGTTAAGCATACAGAATTTACACCAGGGAAAAAGCCCTCCGAGCAATGCAATAATAATTCAGCCACTGAGCCAACTCTGCTCATTTCAATGAAGCTTTCACAGGAGCAACTAATATTCATCTGTGCCAAGCTTGCTTTGTAGCAGTAGAAATGATACAAATATCTCTTTTAAGACTTTAAAGCTTTGGAAGGATGTCACCCCAGAGGGAACTTTACTTGTACAAATGTTTTTTTGTGTTTAGAATGTTTTGCCATTTTAAACCCTTCTACTTTGCTGTGTTGCCTGGCGATAAATATATTACCATAAACGTAATCTCTTTTATACAACTTTATTTCTGTTTTCCTGCATAGCAAGCAGCCAATGCGACTGAAAAGGCTGCATGTTCTTTGCACTAAATGCAAATGGATGCCCCCTTTCACAAACAAAACTGGGTCACAGGTGGACCCTGAGAATGTAGAAAAATAGGCACTCCGAAATAAAGACAAATAATAACCCCTAAAGTAAAGTTATCCTGCTATCTTCAGATGGGATGGGGGAACACGGACTCTTCATCAGTGTTGAAATAAAATTCAACTGATTGTTCAGTTAGCTTCTGTATGTAGAACTGGGTGTTTGGGTGCAGAAAACTATATTGTCCTTCATTTTAGCAAGCAAAATATCTTGGATCAGCTCTACTGTGTGATCTAGTTGGAATATCCTGCCTTGGCCCCTTTGTTCTCTCTGTGTGTAATCTAGTGATGGATAAGGAATTTCTTCAGTCCTCATTTTAAAAATAAACTAACTTAATTCACTGGTTCCAAATTTATAGGTGAATAGGAACACAACTACAAACTATTCCCCTCTTGGAATTGTGTAGCGTAGTTTGGGTTCAAGCAATGTGCACAAAAATGCCTTTTTTAATGGGAAAATGTGTGCAGTGTGCATTTTAGGAGGAAATGCATTGAAAACCACACAAAGACGTGCAATTCAGGGGAAGAATGCATACAAAACGCATACAATTTAAACGCAAAATTTTCTATGTCTCTTTTTAAAAAAAAACAAAATTCACACAATATGGGACAGCTTGGGCTGGTGACTGAGTGCATGTGAAACATACATAGCCTGGTGCAATCTTCGTGCCTCCTTTTGCTGGTATACTCCTAATAGGTGTCCCATTTGGAGTAGTCAGAAAATAGTTTGGCTGGAGGAGGAAGTAAAATTGAAACACTGTGTGCTGCCTTTACTTTTCTTTATGAGTTGTGTCCATTTCTTTCTTCCAAAGAGCTCATGATGTCTCATGTTTAGTTCTGAGACCTTTCCCATCCAGCAAACAAAGCTGCTTTAGTTTCAGCAGCAGAATTGTGTCATGTGCCCTCGTTTCCCCCTCTCCTCACTTTTCCCTTAAACATGCCTGAGGTACTTGCAGCCTGTGCAGGGAAGAGGTTCCCGGCCTCCCTGACCTCTCTTTCTGTGCTGTCACAAGAGGTAGCAATTAGGTAAGAAAGAACTGATGGTTGCCTGGCAACCACCCCACAGTCCTGGTAGGTACCACAGGTAACTGGAAGCCATAGGATAGATGCTGAGAGATATATCTCCTTTAGCTTATACTCTTTGTGGAGAGGGTGTGCCATAGCCAGGGAAGAAAGAAAAACTGGGAGAGGATGGGCAGGAAGGGAAGTTGGCAAAGGCAGCATATGTAGCTCAGCCAACAAACAGTAGTGGAGCTGGGACATGTTCAGGTCTTAATGGTCTCTCCCCTTCCCCTTAAAATGGCCATGTTCAGCTCTGAAGCGCCAAAATGACATTAATTCCCCCAGCCCTTATATTGTTTTCCCATGCTTTACCACTGCTTCTACATTCCGGATTGGTTAGGACAAGACACAAACATTTTGGCACCCCGGGTTTTAAGAAAAGGGGGGGGGAATGTTCAGAGCGGTCGCAGTTTCACATTTTAAACTCATTTAAATCGTAGCACCAGCAGGTAGGTCTACAAGGATAGAAAAGGAGTTTTCTTATGCTGACCTAGTCAAACATACTTACTTGGGAATAAGAAACATTTGGTTGTAGAAAAGGTGTTATTGTTTTGCTGTTTTGGTTTACTTATTTACTTGTTTTTATTCTGTGTTTTATTCTGTGAACTGCCCTGAGAACTTAAGATGAAGGGTGATCTATAAATCCAAATAATAATAATAATAATAATAATAATAATAATAATAATAATTTTAATCACCACCATCATATAAGTACATGCTACATTGGCCACTTGCTGACTGTAAAATGGGGGTGGGCTTGTGGAAAAAAGGAAAGGAAGGGTGGAATGATGAGCATCAGCTTCAGTGGACCATGGCACAGTCACATAAACACAGAGACCATTAGGCTGCCCAGCTCATTATTGCCTACCCTGACTGATAGAAACTCTTCAGGATTTCAGATCTCCCGATCACTGCTTGGGGCCGTTGGGGATTGAACCTGGGATGTTCTGCATGCAAAACAGATGCCCTACCACAGAGCTAGAGCTCTTCCCCATATGGACCCAGTTGCTAGTTGCCACCCAATCCTCTGCTGCTCTTGTGATAGTCAGTCATATGGGCCCCACCAGGGCCGTGGGACTCTGCACTTTATCCTGGAGGTCTAGTCCAAGCTACCTTGCCGCCAAAAAGCAGTTAGGTATTTGCAAGAAAGATTCAGCTTCGATTTGCTGGCTCAATCCAGGCAATATGTCAACACATCTGTTTTCTATTTTGCATTAAAGTTAGCCTTTCGGAATCGGTTTTGAAGCAGCAATTTCCCGTGTTTCTTTGGAAGCAGCTCTTTTTACTCATTGTGGCAATGTGGGGCATTGGGTTTCTTGGTGCAACAGGTGTACACATTCCCCTCTTTCATCGGGCTGGAAGGCCAGCCATTATAACAACAGGTGTTATCTTATTTTATATAATTGACACTGAACAGCACAGTGCTGGGAGGATTTGGAACGCAGATTCGCCACCAGGGTACACACACTGGGGTTTTGTTTTTAAAATGAAATCACTGCAGAAACTGGGTTTGCTTTTCTTCTCAGATCTATAAGCTGTTCTGCAGAAAGTGACCAGCGCTGTCACCACTTCTGCAGAGAGAGGGGGGACGGACTTTGAAAACTTGGATCCTGAAAGGGCTTTGATTCATGGTAGATGTAAGCTTCTGTTTCCCCCTCTCCTGGTGTGTGTCATAAATAACTTATAGGAATATAGGAAGCTGCACTGAACTGAGTCAAACCACTGAGTCATCTAATCCAGCATTGTCTACAATGCCTGGCAGATGTTCTCCAAGATATCAGGCAGACAATCTTCTTTTCCCAGCCCTACCTACAGATGCCAGGGATTGAATCTGGCACCTTCTGCATGCAAAGCAAGACCTCTACCATTGAGCTATGGCCCAACCTTGATTGCCATCCTTTTTTATGATGTCCAGTACTGACTTGATGTCTACGCTGAATATGACAATTGCAGCAAGCAGAACAATTTAAAGGAGCCCAGTGGAACCTAATGCTGGCAAAATATAAGCTGGCATAAATTCAGCTATTTCTAAACCCTGTATTGAAGCCTCTGGAGAGGGTTACAGCTCACAGAAACCCCTGATCTTGGTGGATCTGGGCTTTGGATTGTGTCGTAAGAGGTTTATTGATGCTAGCATGCCAAGAAAAGAAAGGGGAGTCCAGAAGTCAAAGTAGCAGGAGCAAAAAAAGAAGAAGCGCTCTTCATAGCTTGAATCAGAGGCTTTGTTTTCCCGTGAGATCCTGGGCCATTCCCTGTGTACAAGCACACTTCAATATAGTGTGTCAACTGGTGAAATCATGAGAAAACTTGAGATGTATTCTCATTAGGGGCTAATTGATTTTTAAATACTCTATTATTCCAAAGTTGGCATCTAATTATTTTCTTTCAACACCATGACATCCTAGTGGTAGTTTCAAGAAGCAATGACTGTTTGGAATGTAACGCTGCGGTGGGCAGCAGAGGTTCAGCTTGAAGAAGGAGGAGGCGGTGGCATTTTCGTCTTCTTTGTATGGGATCTGATTGACACGTCTGATAGATTGCGTGGCACAGCACAGAGAAAGAGATGTGAGATGAAGCCATGGGAGGCTTGTCGATGTTGTCGGACTCCAGCTGGGGAAGGACTTCAGTGCAGAGATCAAATGCATTACCTTTGTCAAACAAATCAGCTCGGCCTTTGGGTCAGCCATATTTATAGTAAAGAGCTAATTAGACACACACCCTGCCTACTTGAGAGGTGACTTGGAGGGAGAAAGAAAGAAAGAAAGAAAGAAAGAAGAAAGAAAGAAAGAAAGAAAGAAAGAAAGAAAGAAAGAAAGCGAGCGAGCCACACAGCTTGCCATAGTCTCTAGCCATGAGTGCAATATTATTGGATGGCTGAAAGAAAAGTCAATGTTGGAGATATGCCAGGGCCTAGTCAGCAGATGTCTACTTTGGGCACAAGAGAACTCCTGTTCTTCCACCATTAGCATCCCATGTGGCAAATTAGACCTGGAAAAATGAACATAAGGACCTGTCTGCATCTTATGGCCTTCAGCTGCAGGCTGCATGATGGAAACTGTATAGAATGGCTGGAGTAAAGAAGTGCCAGGCCAGAGTCAAGACTAGGCCAGGTGTCTACTGCTAGATCAGGCAAACAGGAATCAAGGATATGAGGCAGAAGACATGTTCCTGGACAGGATGTGTTGCTATTCAAGTGATGGCTGTGCAACTGGCTCTGAAGGAAAGGTTTTAGAGGCCTTGGTGTATGTCAATTGGTTTCTGGTCATCCACAAAGTATAGTGTCCGGGACCAGCCCAAGATGAGCAGGAAGTGGTGCTTCACTCCAACCCACCCATCACCCAAGACAAGGCACATAAGCAGGGCAGGCTGCTTGGCACATAGAGCTCTGCCCTCCAACACAATGAACCACCTTCAGGTATCTACCACCTGAGGCAGTTGCCTCACTCTGCCTAATGGCAGGGCCAGGCTGGAACAGTACTGTAATCAGCTCTACTTGACTGGGGAACCACTGGTTCCTGTAGGAAACAGCCTTGCAGCAGCACTTTCTGTCTTCCAATTAAAAAAAAGCACCAGAAGGTCTCAAGAGATGGAAAAAGCAAGCTCTGTAAGCCCAAGTTGAATGTAAGCAGGTTTGTTCTCAATGTAAATATTTCAATGCACAAAAACAACACATTGAAGAACATGTTTGTCCTTACAGCAAACATTCCAAAACAGCGCATACATATTTTGAATAATTACATTTTCTTATTTGAACGTCTAGATTGTTTCTCTCTCTGTTTAATAGGTTTTATGATTTTATTATATAAACAGGCACCTTTTAATACCTGAAGTGCTTCGGAGTTCTGATCATTTTTCATGGCATTTTTTATTACTATACCTTTGCTCACATCTGTATCCCATATAAGTACTCTACTCAGGTGACTACCTGTAATCACTTTTGATTGCTAAGATTCTTTCTCGATAACCTCACTTTGCTAACAGTAGCTACTGGATACGTTTCAGAAAAACCTAGCCAAAAAATACAGATTAAAACTGCTTACAACACATCTGGGCTTGGTTGTGTGTGTGTGTTTTTTTATAAGAACTTGGTTTGAAACTCTTACTATTTCAGGAAATGAAATACAGTTTGGATTTACATCGAATTTTTATGATGTACAAATGGCCACATGGTTTTTGTTTTAATTCTTAGGTATATTATGTTGTACTTTAGCTGGTTAGAAGCCAAAGTGTATATGGGGGGGGGGCAGGGAGAAGAGAAATTCAACATCTATGGGAAAGGGCTGTGGTGTTGGGTCTGTATTATTGTAACCATGTGGTTGAATCCAGCAAGAGGTGTTCTGCAGGCAGAAACAGGTTTATATAAGCAAACCACCCCCACTTTGTATATATACAGCTGTTATGTGGAGGGAATGTCTCCAGTAACCCATTTCGTTTCTGGCCTTTCTCTCCGGATCTGTGAATCAACAGCAAATAAGGTAGCCATGTGTCCCATGTTGATATCATCATCATCATCAAATAGATTTCTTACCTACTGGTAATCTTCGCCACAAGGTCCCAGGGCTGGCCACAGCAATGCAAAAATGCAGCAATGAAATAAGTTAAAACAATTTACAATCAAAAGAATAGGGTGGGCCCTAAATCCAGACATCTCAGGTGTCATGGCCCAAGGTAAAGAGGTATGTTTAGTGTTAAGTTGTGGATGAACATATCAGATGACACAGTGATTCTTCAAACAGCTCTTGTTTATTCAGAGGCCAGAACAGAACTGACTGAAGGGCTCAGTCAGCCTGCTTATATAGAGCTCCAGTACAACGTTACTGTAGCAACTTTCTAAAACTACCCATTCACTGAACGTCACTTTCGATCCTTCATTTGCATAACTATCTACAGTATCCCCCTGCTGGCCCAGGGTGAGAACTTCAGTACATAACATTTAGCATATAACAAAAGCTATAGGATAAAGGAGCCAGATGTACCCCTGTCCTATGTTTGTAGGGCCCAAGACTGATTTAAGTTAAATAGCCACAAGAAATGAGAGTATGTAAAGCTGCCCATCAACTTTTAACACCTGGGTGGCAAACTAAGCAGGCACGTAGGCCACCTGGCTCCCATTTCTTCCCACTATGGTGAGATGCATAGTATTTCTATTTAAATTATAGTAATTATGGCTAAATGCACATCTATATGTATAAATTAGCACATGCAAATAGGATGCAAATATCTGGCTTATATCCAAAGTAGTGCAAGTTCTCTTGTTCCATTAACACAAGGATTTATCCTTGTGCAATGGAGCTCCCACCACTGCCATCTTTGCACCTCCCTTAAGTCTATTCTGGGTTCCCCATCCTCCAGAGCAAATATAGGGAAGGCACTGTGGAAGAAGCAAAGTTCTGTTATACAAGTGTCAATCCTTGCACTTTGGATTCTGCTCTCTTTCAGCCTCTTTTCTGGTGAGATGTAAGGGGCCACATTAACAGTAAACTGTTTGAGCCTGATGGGAAAGCCCTGTTGCTCCCAATCCAGGTCCCTCTCATTTCCCCCCACATCACCGTCCAGTTTTCTGTGCTAAGAGAATGACAGTGCCACTCACCTGTACAGGAGGGAAGAAGCCCAGAAGGCAAACTGCCTTGACCATTATATGTCTGCCTGGCAACTATGCTTCTCAGATGCAGCACTGCTGAGAGTGTCCTATGCTCCAGAGGAGCACTAGAAACAGGGCTTCTAGTGATGCTGATGCAGCTCTCTGGAATCAATTCCCAGCCAAAACCAGATAGGCGCCTAGTGTGATGATGTTTGGGTACCCACCGAAGACATTTTTGTTTAGGTGTGTCCCTGAGGTGTGACCCAGTTAATTTTCATTGCTAGAGATTGCATGAATGGCTTCATTGTTTGGAGTTCATTGAGCATACTTACCATCAGAAAAACCAAAACCATTAACAAAAATCTCAACTCATAAACCCCCTAAAACCAACTGAAAACACAGCGAAAGGAAAAGCTCTTCCCACATATTCATAACAAGTGGATAAATGTTTATCTGTTGAATTCCTTCCTGAACAACCAGGTTTTGACCAAATATCCAGCCCAGTTCAACAACTTTTGCTGCCTGTGGCAAAGAGAAAATTGGCAGTCTCCTTTCCACAATTGAAAGCTGTTGTTGACTCTTATTTCAGTACAGTCAAATCTTACTTCACTTAGCTGTCACTTCCCAACATTTGCTGTTTGAGGTCGTTGCCTTACTCTGCCTAATGGTAGGGCCGGTCCTGAAAACCATAAAATGCCAGGGCTTTATATCTCTCAGCCATGGGGCATGCCATAGGGTGAGACCCACCACTGAAAAGTCCCCAGTTGCTGATTGCCAGGCCTCAGATGATGATTGGAGCATGTGAGGAGAAACATATGAATGAAAACAGTCCTTATGTTTCCCAGACCTCGCCTTTTAAGACTTCAAGGATTAAACCAGAACTTTGAATTGGGCTCAGAAACAAACTTGCAAAGAAAATGTACAGCACACAAATTGTTAATAATATGTTCTGATCGCTTCATCCCAATCAATACCTTGGCAATTACATTTTGCACTACTTGAAGTTTTCAAACACTTTTCAAGGGCAGCCCCACCTAGAATGTATGACAGTAGTTTAACTCTGAGCAATTATTGAAATAATCCTGTACAATTGTAGCAGGCAATTACATTTGACCCTTATCACACTTAAAACAACAACAATAACCACACACACACAAACACACACATGCAGACGCTCAGTCAGCAAACAGGTTTTTGGAACGTACAGATCAGCAGAGTTAGTAAATAGAAAAAAGCAGTTCAATTCTGGCATCAAAACACAGATACAGAGAATGTGACTACAAAACAGCATGTTGTAAGCCAGTATTTTCTCTAGGTAGCAGCAGCAGGAATACCGTGTTCATTTAAATTAAACCAGTTCCTTGGATAATAACAAAATAATTAAAGAGGCCACCAAGGAAAAAAAGCCAATTTATTTGAATCATGTTCATAAAAAAAAAATACAACAAGGGCCTGAAGGTACAAAATAATGTAGTTAAGATGGGAGATCGGCAGTTTTTTTTTTGTTTGTTTGTTTGTTTTAAGAAAATCTTCCCGGATATTAATTATTGTCCCTAGCTTGAGAATAATAGATGAATAGTTTGTCCCTAGCAGTCCCAAGTTTTTAAACCAGACTAGGTTTTTTATGAAACCCTATTATTCTCAGATGTTATAGTTTGAAATCATTTTTCTTGCGTAAATGAAACTAGAATCCTGTAGCCAAAGATAGTGAGCTTATACTGATGATGAGTTTCTATCAATATCTGAAATTCAGCTGCTCTCATGCACACAGAAGTGCCTTGCCCACTGGTGTGGGGATGCAATTTGAGCTTTCTGGCAGTGGGGTCGTTTCTGCTTACCAGGAGGGGTGAGTCTGAGGAGGCTGGCACCTTGCAGGCACACCAGCAGGAACCATAATAATAATAATAATAATAATAATAATAATAATAATAATAATAATAATATATTATTTGTACCCTGCCCATCTGGCTGGGTTTCCCCAGCCACTCTGGGCAGTTTCCATCAAAAGATTAAAAATACATTAAAACATCAACCTGCCAAAGAAAATAAAGAATTTATTTATGTATGCTACAACAGGGGCAAGAGTCTTGATTGCACAAGGATGGAATAATGAGGAAACCCAAACAAAAGAACAGTGGCAAGAGAAATTGATGAACTATGCAGAACTGGCGAAATTGACATGCAAACTGTGAGACAAGGACAACTGTGACTTTAAAGAAGAATGGGAGCCTTTTACAAATTATCTAAAAAGACAACAAAATGAACTGGACTCCTTGGCAGGTTTCGAATAAACATGCACAAATCTATTGAGGGTTAATATAGTAGATATATATTATAAGGATGTATACAATTTTACGGGACGCGGGTGGCGCTGTGGGTAAAACCTCAGTGCCTAGGACTTGCCGATCGTATGGTCGGCGGTTCGAATCCCCGCGGCGGGGTGAGCTCCCATCGTTCGGTCCCAGCTCCTGCCCACCTAGCAGTTCGAAAGCACCTCTAAGTGCAAGTAGATAAATAGGTACCGCTTTATAGCGGGAAGGTAAACGGCGTTTCTGTGTGCTGCGCTGGTGCAGGCTCGCCAGAGCAGCTTCGTCACGCTGGCCACGTGACCCGGAAGTGTCTCCGGACAGCACTGGCCCCTGGCCTCTTAAGCGAGATGGGCGCACAACCTCAGAGTCAGACTTGACTGGCCCGTACGACGGGCAGGGGTACCTTTACCTTTATACAATTTTACAATATGCAGAGGTTAACATAGGTTGAGAAATCAGAGAGAGGAGCTGGGGGAAGGGAGGGTTGGCTGGGGAGGTGGGAGGGGAAAAAGGGGGGAAGGGAAATAATGAAGATGATTTGTTTTGATAATTTGTTATGTTGAAATTGCTAATAAAAAACTTTTTAAAAAATACATTAAAACATCAGTCATTAAAAACTTCCCTAAACAGGGCTGCCTTCAGATGTCTTCTAAACCCTATATTTGGTTCACAAGGGACGCTGCATCATGCTAGCGTCCCACTGCCTCACCCCACTCAAAAAATGGCAGTGATCCCACTGACGGTAACTTGTCATTGCAGCCCTGCCCCCCAGGTAGGATGCATACCAGTGGCTACTAACCCTGATGGATATGTTCTGTCTCTTCTGTCAGAGTCAGAGTCTGAATACCCTTTGCTGGAAACCAAAGGAGGGGAGAGGTCCTGTTGTGCTCAGGTCCTGCTTTTTGGCTTCCTATAGGCATCAGGTTGGCCACTGTGAGAACAGGATGATGGACTAGATGGACCACTGGCCTGATCCAGCAGGCTCTTCTTATATTATTACAGTCATAATGCACCAGTAGTAATAAAAGCTGTAGGTACAGTGGTACCTCGGGTTAAGAACTTAATTCATTCTGGAGGTCCGTTCTTAACCTGAAACTGTTCTTAACCTGAGGTACCACTTTAGCTAATGGGGCCTCCTGCCGCCGCCGCGTGATTTCTGTTCTCATCCTGAAGCAAAGTTCTTAACCCGAGGTAATATTTCTGTGTTAGCGGAGTCTGTAACCTGAAGCATCTGTAACCCGAGGTACCACTGTAATGGATTTTCTATATCTGGTCTGGAATCTAGAGTATCCTTAGCCAAGCTGGTGCCTTCCAAACGTTTTGGACGGCATCAGTTGGAACAGCCATATTCAGGGCATCAATGCATTTAAAACTGATTCCTTCATCTCAAATCAAAAGCTGAGAGACTGAGTAAGAGCAGCAGGGTACCATGAACTGGCAGGGCAATGCGGAGGAGGAAGAGGGTCTCAAAGAGGGGTGTAGCCAGAACTGGAGACACACCTGGGCAAGCAGGGGATGAGGAAGGAAGATGGGGATGGAGAGGGGATGGGGTTCAGTGCACAGGAGGAACCCATCACCAGAGTCAGTGTCAGAGACTGGGATGGTGGAGGTCGCCCCTCCCCTTCTCCTGTAGCTTCCAGAGAAGAGGAAGGCAGCCTCAAATGACAGCAGGGCTTTGGGGAAGATAACTGCTCAGAGACAGGTGAGCAGCAGAGTTATGAGGTGTTAGAAGAAGGAGGAGGGGAGGCAGAGCAGCTAGCTGACACGTCACTGGACAGTATAACCGACCCCCCTTCTCCCAAAACACAGTGTTCATTAAGGGTGCAAGAACAAAGGGCACAGGGAGAGTTGACCATGGGTGGACCCCATAGAGGCAGATGTTGTTGCTGGAAAGGAAGGGGGCGGCGCTCAGTGTGAGCAACGCCATCATCGAGGAATGACTGGATTTCTTTGTCTTTCACCGTGATGACTGAATAAAATCATAAGTGAGAACTTTCTTGTTTCCTTTCTGCTTCTTGGTGCTGTCGGGGGAGGGAGAGAATTCCTCATGCCTGACAATCAGAGGGGCCCTTGTCTCTATGGACACAGTGGGCTCTGAGGTGTAGGGAGCAATGGGAGGAGCGCTCTAGGAGGCTGAGGCAGGGAAGGGCCCACAGTCGAGCTCCCTAGCTAGCGAAGAGGGGCTTGCTAGCTCTGGAAGGAGATGTGTGATTCCTCAGCTGGAGGAGGTGAGGGTCACATGCCTTATTAAGCAGGCAAAGTACAAATGGGAAGCAGAGGTGCTGTGTCTGCTCAACTGCCCATGTTGATGGACCTTGACCTGGATGCTTCTGGACCTCTATGGGGCTGTGTTTTGACTCTGGACTATATCCTGACTGCTGGACTTCAGACTTGGCTACTTGGATTGACCTTGGACTGCGTTTCCCGACTTTCAGACTTTGCTTGTGTGGTTTGCCCCTTGGACTTTGAACTTTGGACTTGGCATAATGACTTGGTAGGCCAGGGTGCAGGGTCACACATTAAGTCCCAGTATAGGCCATTAAGAAGGCATGTATTGCGATAAACTATTTATTTAATTCAATATCCATGTCACCCAGTTAAAAATACAATCTCTAGATATGCAATGAAGCAGTATTTTGTGATAAAATATGGATTAATATGTATATATTTTTAAATAGGAATCTTCCTATGATTGTTGAGGAACCAGGACAGAATGGAATCATGAATGAACATGTGTAAAATTGACACAGAATAGAAAGGGACTGATCTGTCAATTCTTAATGGCGGGACTCCAGGTTGGCAGCTCCACACACCCAAATATCTTGTTTTTGTAGATGTATAGTGAACTAGGAGCAGTCAGCCTCTGAAAACAGTTAATATTGCAAGGCTTTCCCCAATCAAAATATTTATGTTTGAGTTTTATATCAATTTTCTTTGGCATAAGCATTTCATGTTTCTAATCCCTTAACTACTTTTCCAGAGGAGTGACTTAGTGGCTGTAGCTTAATATAGATACAGTATCGTTTTTACTGTCGCAGGAGAAAATAACTGTTTTCAGCCTCAGGAAAGGGGGGGGGGGAGAGACCTGTGTTATACAAAAGTTAAGTGAAACAGCTGAAATAACTTATGTGAATTGCTACACAATCTAGTGGGGGTGGGTGGGAGAATAATAGAAGACAACCAATCAGAACAGATTGCATGGAAGCCTCACCAGTGTCACCCATTGTATCTCTGTGTTTGGGTGTGTACACACATGCATGCACATACATATACGTACACCTCTTGGGGGGAATATTATCACTAAAAATTGGATGTACCATTTACCTGACTCCACCATATTCTGGGGATAATGCTGGCTAGAATGGAGATATGTGAACCTTTCTAGGTATTCCTCAGGGTGACTTTGAAGTCAACTGATTTGTGTAAACTGAAATAAATCAGTTCAGTCCACACCTGGAATGCTGTGTCTGGTTCTGGGTGCCACAATTTAAGAAGTAGGTTGATAAGCTGAAATGTGTGCAGAGGAGGGCAACCAAGAGGATCAAGGGCTTGGAAACCAAGCCTTCTGAGGAACGGTTGAGGGAGTTAGTTATGTTTAGCCTGGGAAAGAGGAGACAGAGAGGAGATATGATCGCCATCTTCAAATATCTAAAAGGCTGTCACATGGAGGAGGGAGCAAGCTTGTTTTCTCCTGCTCCAGAGGCTAGGACCGGAACCAATGGGTTCAAGTTACAAGAAAGGAGATTCCGATTAAACATCAGGAAGAACTTTCTGACAGGAAGCACTGTTAGACAGTGGAATGGACTCCCTTGTGAGGTGGTGGACTCTCCTTGGAGATGTTTAAGCAGAGGTTGGACTACCACCTGTTATGGATGCTTTAGTTTAGATTCCTGCATTGCAAGGGTTTGATTAGATTATCCTTCCAACTCTACAATTCTATGATTCCCTGACATGCTTCATAAATTAACACCTCTCAGCCAACCCCAAAGCACCACTCTGATCCTCACCTCACCTTTCCTTACCTTCAAGCAGACAGTGGGGAATAGAAAGCCTTCCGTCCTTCTCTCCTCTCTCCATTATTCTGCCATGCTGTGCAGACACAAGGAATGAAAGAGAGGTGGCCTTGGAACCTTCAAATCTTCCAAAAGGCTATGGCAGTAGCCCTTGTGAGAATCCCTTGTGAGGTCCTAAGGCTACTGTTGTTTCAGCCCCAATGAGTGGCCTGTTGCTTGTTCCATCTTCTGGAGCCAGTCATGACAGGCTGTTGTCAGCCTGGAAGCCTGGAAGCCAGATTGCCTGTGATGGCCATCAGATTCCATGGCTTTAAAAGAGGACTGGGCAAATTTATGGATAACACTACTGCTGACTACTAATCGCAATGGCTATGTTCTACTTCCACTAGAAGGGGAGGGCGATATTTGCTCAGGTCCTGATTGCAGGTTCCCCATGAGTATCTAGCTGGCCATTGGGAGAAGAGGGCTAGTCTCATGTTCTTAAGTCTCTTTGGGAACCAGGGCTCTCTCCAGCCACTGGTCCCATGGGTGGGAGGAGTCTACCGTTCATGGTCTTTCCTCCTCACAATGAAGGATAGCAAACCCAAGTAGTTTTTGAGGTGAGCAGTAGGATGTTTTCCCGTTCCTCTCGCAAACACTTGCTTTGTGGGAAATGCACCATCGTCTGTAAGACCACAGGGAATAGCAAATGACAAGATCGAGGTTTGTGATCCTGCAACAGCACACCATTCCTTTGAGATTCTTTAGAGGTTTCCTCACAAGAACAACACAGAATAGCACACTTAAAAAACATGACAGGGCAAAAAAGAAATATTGACTAGAAAGCACAGAGTCTCAAATACTAGACTTAATGCATTTGGCCGCAATTGGATGATTACCAAAAATAAATTCCCAGACATCTCCCAATGCAGTCAAATATTTATGCAAAGAGGACTGAGCCTTTATCTGGTGGCGCTCTGAAGCACACAATGCTCGGCCTCTCACAATACTGTCATTCATGTGTGCTCATTTTGCCAAAGGCAGAAGCCCCTTGCACGGGTTTTTTGTGCAATGCTAGCATATTTCATTACAGGTCTTTTCTCCCACCCCCACCCCCCATTCCAAAACCCTTGGTAGTGGCTTCTTTATCTCAAGAACTTATGATCTTCCAGGACGCACAGGGGTGGGGGGAACTGATGGCACAGAAATTGTAAAGAAAGAGGTAGGGATAATTGCAAAGAATGGGCCATTTAATGTATAATTAATTCCCCACTTTTAAATAGCTTTCTAGGAGAAAATAGTGAGCACAAAGCAGGGATATGAATATATAAGATATTTTCTCTTTAGTCAAGCTGGAGCAAGACAATCATCTCCTTTTCCTGTTCAACTAGCAGTGTAGGAAATTCAAGCCCCACGTAACCTACCGGGGCTGCAATATATAGTCCATTAAGGGAAAATTCAAAACTGAGGCTTAGATTCAGGAGTGCATGAAACAGCTCGTCTGCGGCTGCAGAACTGTAAAACACCGGAATGGTGATGAACATCATAAAACACATCTCAGTTTTTTCAGCTGGGCTTACTTCATTCTCTTTCAGAAATTGCTTTTGAAACAGGGTGGGCTGTAGCACAAGGGCAGAACAGGTGTTCTGCATGCTGAAGTTCCTGGGTTCAGTCTCTGGCATGTCTGCTTTAAAAAGGGATGGGTAGTAGATTCTGGAGAGCTGCTGCCAGCCAGAGCCCCGCATAGGTTGTGGAACTTCAACTCCCATCAGCTCCAGCCAGCATTCCCAGTGGTCAGGGGTGATGAGTGTGGCGATCACACAGGGTCCCCAGACGTTTCACCGTCTATTGATCCCTGTGCCACCACTTTATTTCTCGCTGCCACCACCCAGGCCCTACCTGGTACAATACTGAGTCCAGTCAGGGTTAAATAAACTTCTGTTTATTTATTGCAGTTTAACAAGCGTGTTGTTTCATAAACGGTATCGGTCAATTACAATCATGGGGTGCTTATCCAGACCTATAACTTCTGCTACCTGCTCTCACTCACTAAACCACCTCTCAGATATTTACTTGTCTTCCTAAAGGTAAAGGGACCCCTGACCATTAGGCCCAGTCGTGGCCGACTCTGGGGTTGCGGCGCTCATCTCGCTTTATTGGCCAAGGGAGCCGGCGTACAGCTTCAAGGTCATGTGGCCAGCATGACTAAGCCGCTTCTGGCGAACCAGAGCAGCGCACGGAAACGCCGTTTACCTTCCCACCGGAATGGTACCTATTTATCTAGTTGCACTTTGACATGCTTTCGACTTGTCTTCCTAAAAGGTAAAGGTAAAGGTACCCCTGCCCGTACGGGCCAGTCTTGACAGACTCTGGGGTTGTGCACCCATCTCACTTAAGAGGCCAGGGGCCAGCGCTGTCCGGAGACACTTCCGGGTCACGTGGCCAGCGTGACATCGCTGCTCTGGCGAGCCAGAGCCGCACACGGAAATGCCGTTTACCTTCCCGCTGGTAAGCGGTCCCTATTTATCTACTTGCACCCGGAGGTGCTTTCGAACTGCTAGGTTGGCAGGCGCTGGGACCGAGCAGCGGGAGCGCACCCCGCCGCAGGGATTCGAACCGCCGACCTTTCGATCGGCAAGTCCTAGGCGCTGAGGCTTTAACCCACAGCGCCACCTGCGTCCCCTTGTCTTCCTAGCCCCTAACTATTTCTGACTCACCTTATCTCGCTACACTAACTCAGCCTACCCACAAACTCTATCCCAATTCACTCCTACTCCAACCAACCACCCAACTCCCAACGAACTCCTCCCTTCACCCCTCCCAGAGCTGGTTTTATAATCCCTCTGACTCCACCCCCTGGGTTCTGATTGGGTAACCTGTTTAACTATTTCACCTCCAGCACTCTCATATGTTAACATCACAATGAGAACTAGGGATATTTGGAGGTCCACAGGCTCCCCACACATGGAGTAGACAGAGTTAGCCTAAATAGGCTCACCTGTATAATGGACATAACCAGCATGGCTCCCTCCAGATGTCACGTAATACAATTCCCATCATCCCTGGCCATGGCGACTGGGGTTGATGTGAGTTGTAGTGCATGTGTGTGCATTTGTAATGTTCCAAGTCAATCCCTGGCATCTCTAGTTAAAAAGAATTATTGGTAGCAGAGCTGGAAAAGGCTTCCACTTGAGTTCCTGTAGAATTCAGTTTCACAACCACTGAAATACAAAAAACTGTGTATCAATGGTCCAACTCAATACAGTCAAACCTTGGTTCTCAAACGGCTCTGTTTTCGAATGTTTCAGCTCCCAAACGCCGAAAACCCAGAAGTAAATGCTCTGGTTTTCGAATGTGTTTTGGAACCTGAACGTCCGACGCTTCTTCCTTTTAGAGTTTCCCTATTGAATTGAGAGGCAGTGGAAGACAGGAGTGCCTGGCGTGCTCTGGTCCATGGGGTCATGAAGAGTCGGACATGACTAAACGACTAAACAACAACAGCAATTGAATTGAGACTTCTGCTCTCAGTTTTTGGTTTTTGAACGTTTTGGAAGTCAAACAGTCTTCCAAAATGGATTATGTTCAAAAACTGAGGTTTCACTGTAGTATAAAGCACCTTTCTATGTTCAAAACAAAGCTTGGACTTCTTGAAAACTGAGGGAAGAGAGATCCCTTGAAAGAAGTAGCAATGATTGGTACCTTGAAAGAAACGTTAACCATTCAGATACCTTCCGATGTGTAAAATGACACATTCAGAAAGTTATCAGATTCCAAGAGCAAGCTCCCAATAATATCAGAATGGCCTCAACTCATTTTCAGTTGGTTTTCAGCTCATTTAAAACAGATGTTATATACGTAAATAGATTTAATTCTATTACTGTTTAGCTCCCCCCCCCCTCAATGTTTTTAGCAATTCTTGTTTTCAGTTGCTCTGAGTCCCATCAGAGGGGAAAATATAAAGTATGAATAAACAGACCATTCTCATACTCATCCTTTCCAGAAAAAGGAGTACCCAGTTCCTTGCTAATAGCATCCAGGTTTATTCCCTCCTCTAGGGGGCAGCAGTAGTACACAGCGCAGGAACAGCAGGAAGTTGGACCTGAACAGCGCAGGTGGGGAAAGGAAGGAGTAAGGTAACCTCAAGTGATGGAGGATTAAAAGCCTGCTGAAGTATGGCGACCCTTTCTCCCAAGTATGGCAAGGAAGAGAGGGCAAAAGAACAGTTGCCCAGGGCTTTCTCCTTCCTGTATAATAAAACCAAAACCCTTCCTTGAAAGCACCCGGTAAGGGCTTGTCCTCTCACTGCTTAAGATGTCTGATGGAAAAAAAACTGTAGACCACCCCCTCTCCCCATGCTGGCAAGGAATTAATAATGCACTTCTGAGGGTGGGAGCTGAAAATTCCTCTGCGAGGCTCATCTCTGCAATCCAGGTGTCCTTTCTACTCAGATTCTCAGAAGAGGCACTAAATTATACTATCCATTATCCCAGGCACCATATTTGCATCAAACATTCTTCACATACGTCCTCCTGTCAGAGCACCAGTCACTTCTTGGCTTCAGCTCTGTGGCCACCATTCACTGCTTTTGACATCTTGACACCCGCTGCCTCGCTGGGTGCTTTACAGCATGCTAAACGCTCCTGCCAACCACACATCCTTGCAGAACCCCTTTATTGTTTGATGGAGGCGAAGTTCAGGGCTAGACGGTTTGGAATTCTTCCCTGCCAGAAAATCCCATGGCTTTGACTTTTATTTTATTTTAAAGGGGATAAGTTTCCTTCCCGAACCATGCAGCTCATAAGCTGATTTAATCATGGGGTTTTCCCAGATTCATTTGGGACAATAAGCTGCCTGGAAGGGGGAATTTGGGCAAGGGAAGCCTTCCTCCACTTTTTTTTTTTTTTTTTTTTTTGCCAACAAGCAAAGCTGCACTTTCAAAATAGTATTATAAAAGGGAGAGCAGCCCATCTAGAAATGGGGCAGAAATTCGGTTCAGTTTGGGCTTTGGTCAGAACTGATCTGATTTGCACTACCCTTAAACAATAGGCAAACTGGAACCGACTTTGAAATTGGAGCTTCTCTGAATGTTGCGATGTAGTTCTCTTACCCCAAAAATGTGTACAAAAAAGGTGTATATTTGGAGAAAGCATGCATCTTGGTGAATGTGACAGTCAAAATGAGTTACGTTAGGGAAAATTGCTTGCAAAAAATGTGTATATTAGGAAAAATGTATACTGAAATGTGGATGAATTTCCATGAGGACGTGTCCGCCCCATTCCCCCCTGCCCCGCCCAAACTGAAGACTGCAAAAATAAGAGACTCAGAAAAACAGAACTTAACAAATTTGTCCAACCCCGCATCCGTTTAAACATAACTGATTTAATGGCTTGTGATCTTGTGCACAGATTGAATCCTGTTGATTTTCATGGGATAACAGCAGCTTTCCAGAGACTAGGATAGTAACCCTCACTTGGAAAGATTGACTGATTTTTTTTAAAAAAAAATAAACAAAACTATCTACTGAGGAGATCTACTAAACTTAAAGATTTCACCCGATATTTTTGCTTTGCTAGTTTGTTACTTTCCCACCCCCCCCACCCCTTTTGGGAGTATGCAACTGAGTTTTGTTGAAGCCAGCCTATTTCTTTCAGCATGGACATATCCTTCAATATTAAAATATTTCTTTAAATGCCACATACGCTGCACCGTTGCTGGGCATGTTTCATAGACTGAATCGCATAAAAGGTCATTAAAGTTACAGGCCGCGGTTACTTCTGCATGTCAAACAAAAGGTGTCTTAGGGCTGATTTAATGACACGTGAAATTGGTAAACACAGGGCAAGATGGTGACTGCCCGGGAGAACAAAAAAGCTGTACATTTTTCTGTAGTGATGGCAACTGCCTTTCTCCTTCCCTGACTATGGCCTGGACCAGCAGGTTGTGTGTTACAAAATGGGCTTTGGAACCAATGTACCGGAGTTCTGGGCAATGTCAGCCCACTATCAGATGGATGGACAGATTATTAACATGCTTGCTTCTGCTACTTAAACATTCATCTTAACCAACACAGAGAGATATTCGGTCCTTTGAGCATATGGCTTTGAACTGCATTTAACTGGCATATTATATGGAAGTGTTGGGGGTATCCCGCTTGATAGCTGAGTCCTGCTGAATCAGACCAAAGGTCCATCTGGCCTGGCTTCCCTCTTCCCACAGTGGCCATCCAGACGACCTTCTGAAGCCTACAAACAGCTATGAAGGTAATTGCTTTCTCCCTCTCTTGTTCTTCCCAGACTTACTGCCTTTGATGCTGAGCATCACTATGGCAAATAGCCATTGACAGTAGAGCTGAGTGGAAATTTCTCTGAAGATTTTTTTTTTGTGAGAGAAAATTTCAGATTTTCTTTAAAAAACAAACAAATAACACCTAATAAAAAGAATGGGGTTAGTGTGTGTGTATGGACCAATGGTAAAGGTAAAGGTAAAGGACCCCTGGATGGTTAACTCCAGTCAAAGGAGACTATGGGGTTGCAGCACTCATTTTGCTTTCAGGCCAAGGGAGCCGGTGTTTGTCCACAGACAGCTTTCCGGGTCATGTGGCCAGCATGACTAAACCGCTTCTGGTGCAACAGGACACTGTGAGGGAAACCAGAGCGCATGGAAATGCTGTTTACTTTCCCAATGCAGTGGTACCTATTTATCTACTTGCACTGATATGCTTTCAAACTGCTAGGTTGGCAGGAGCTGGGAAAGAGCAACAGGTGCTCACCCTGTCATGGGGATTCAAACCAGTGATCTTGGGCTTCTCGGCAAGCCCAAGAGGCTCAGTGGTTTAGACCACAGTGCCACCCACGTACCCAATATGGACCAATAGTGTGACTCTGTATAAGGTAACTCCCTATGTTCTTATGATTCCTGTGACTAAGTCCAAGTGTGTTGTCTGAGGCCGCATTATGCAGCCAACTTGCTGAAGGAAACTGTGTTAGGTCACTGCTTGGAGGGGAAACTTGCCTTGATTTCCATTGTGGAAGAAAGAAAAGGTATCCAAATAAGTTCTGCTGAAAGTAGAGTAAAACAAATGGACTTAAGTTAATCATGTCCATGAATTTCAATGGGTCTACTCTGTGTGTGGCTAATGTGGAAAGCAACCCACAGGATATACATATCAGTAACAGATAAACTTGGGGTGGGGGAGATCCTAAGGCCTTCTTGATGTTTCTGGACTACAATTCTCATCACCTCTTATAGTTGGCAATGCTGGGTGATGCTGATGACAGTTGGAGTCCATGGGTTTGCCATGCCTAGTTCATCTACAGCAGTGGTTCCCAACTTGGGGGGGGGCATGCCCCCCTAGGCATCTCTAAAGTCCTGATCCGCCCCCGACCCGGTGACATATAATTCTTATTATTCAAAAAGTGAACTATTCACGTGGAAGAAGCCTAAAATGCCACTCTCTGTTAATAACTCATTCTCTAACTGCCCCCCTTAAAACTCCAATTGCCCCCTTTGTGGGGCGTGTGCCCCACATTGGGAATCACAGATCTAGAGAGACTGAAGTATGTATTGGAAAGTTAACCCTGAATGAACCTGCCTCTCCCCTGTATGTTACTCAAAGCAGCAAGGCCTCTCTGTAACACTGATAGCCCCTCTCTTTCAGGCAATATGCAGGCAATGGCACCATCGCAAATGACAGGAGGGAATAAGGATGGGAAAGACAATAGCTCAGTGACACAGTGCCTGTTTTGCATGCCAAAGAAGCCAGATTCAGTCCTCAGCATCTTCAGGCAGGGCTAGGAAAGACTCTTGTGATTTGAGGACCCACCACCCGCTTGAGGATAATAAAAGACACATGGACACAGAATATTAGGTTATTGGGCTAAAAAAGGCCACAACTTTATTGATTACAGCATGTGAGAGGTATTGGCTTAGGGATTGGATACAACAACAGAGCGTGACTCCACTCCCTCAGGAAGGGGTGAGTCTAACAAGGGTTAACCACCAGTAGGAGGAGCCTGTTGATGCAAATACAACTGTAAGCTCCCCCTGATGTCACCAGGGGTCATGCCATGGCCCTAGCCACCAGCAAGGGCGTTGGACAGGATCCACGACTGCCGGATTCCTTTAACGGAATACCCATAAAGTGGAGGGGTAGGCAATGGCCACACCCTGCCCCCCAATGCACAAATGTATTCCAATGCCTAACTGCCAATACCTTAAAGTTGTGACGATTTGCTACGAGGTAGGCGAAAAACCAAGTGGCTGGTGCCAGTTGGATAAAAATTTCTACCAGGACCCTTGGACAACCAAGGCGACCAACCAGAGGTCCATAGCAAGGTCAAGAAAAGTGATAAGCTAGAGGGAGGGTGTGTGGATGATCTGCCGAAAACCAGCAGTGCAATGAGGAGGAAGCACTGCCGTGACCGCCTTTTGAGCGGCTAAACCCCGCCCCCAAGCCTCCCCCAGATTGGATGGCTGCCAGGGGCGTGGCGCGGCAGCCAGGGCAACAGAGCAGGGGCGGGAACGCCCCCTGCTAAAGGTGGGAAATGGCTCCCGATCACAACCCCTCCCCTCTGGGAGGAGGAGAGGCTTTCTGAAACCCTGGCTAGCCAATAGCTGTAATACCAATTTGGGTGGACCACTGGCCTGGCATGTTATAAGGGAATTTGCCATAGCTCAGTTAGTAGAGCATGAGACTCTGAATCTCAGGGTCGTGCAGAGGGTTAGACCTTGTGGCCCCTTCCAATACTACATTTCTATGAATCACTGCCATGACGCACTGTGATCCTGTGACTTGGTCCACACTACAGCTATCAGGCACAAGGGGACCCTAGAGGATTATAAAATTGTGAATGAGGTGGAGAGACCAGAAACAGGCAGTCACAACAACCCTTTCTAAAATAAAGAAATCCAACCGGGAACAGTCAAATAATGCCTGTTTTGGACCAAATCCCTCTGTAGCATGGGAGATTCTGAGTAACATCAAAAACTTCCTCAAGTGAAAAGTTAAACAAAAAAACAAGGTAGAAGGATTTTTAATTAAAGGGTTTTCTTGTATAATTTCCAGCCTGAGGAAGAGTCAAGGGTTTAATTTCGATACAAGCCCCCATTGCCCAGAAAGAGAAAAGAGTGTCACTCAACCCTCGCTTGCTTGCCTTCAGTGAATTATAATTATAGATAGACCTGCTGACTTACACGATACAACTGAGAAAAATAAGAGGAGTTACATATATCAAAATATGCCTATTTTCTTTATGCACTCCTCTGTGTGAGATGACAGCGGAATCATTATTCTGTGTCAGCCTTTGTTGACAATCCTGTTTTGAGTTCTGCTAATGGAAAACTATCACACTGATTTGCTTCAGTTTAACCTAATCTTCCTGTCACACTACAGGTATTTTCCATTATGCATAGCATATCTATAGTGATAGGTAGACGATTTTGATGAATTCTGACGCAATCTTTAAAATAGCAGCACAGCACAGAAGCGCTCTTTTAGAACCGACAATAGCATCAGAGAAATGGCGTCTGTTAGATGTCTAGGGTAATTTGGCTATTTTACTTCATCTTACAAGTGTGTGTGTGTGTGTGTGTGTGTGTGTGTGTGTGTATATATATATATATATATATATATATATATATATATATATATATATAACTGGTTGCAGTGGAAGCTGTTTTTATGTTTCCATTGTACGGATTTGTGAGAACAATGTTTCCCTTCCCCCAGTGATGGGCAAATCTGTCAGTGCTGGTTTCTTTCAGATTCCCATTTTCCCATTCTTAAATTCAGTTCTGCACATTTGCATATCATCAGCATTTAGTATGAATTTCCCCCATATATTTTATTTCATTGATTTCATTGATTTCCCACCTTTCTTCCCAAGAAGCTCAAGTTGGTGTTTAATAATAATAATAATAATAATAATAATAATAATAATAATTTTTATTTATACCCTGCCCTCCCCAGCCAAGGCCGGGCTCAGGGCGGCTAACAACCAATAATAAAAACAAGTTGAATGAATACAACTTAAAAACAAAATTAAAATACAACATTAAAACATTAAAACATTTTAATGTTTGTGGTTCTCCCCCTCCCCATTTAATCCTCACAAACACCCTGTGAAGTAGGTTAGGCTGAGAGGCAATGACTCACCCAAAGCCACTCAGTGACCTTCATGACCCAGTGGAGATTTGAACCCTGCTCTTCTAGGCCCTAGTCCAACACTCTCACCACCATACCAACACTGGCTTGTGTGCAACTTAGCCCAATATACACATTTTCGCAAAGCAGTTTTCTGTAATGTGATGCAATTTTGTATATTTTTTTCCACTAACATATACACATCACCCTAGTATATGCATTTGTAAACACATTATTAGGCTTGAGTACTGACTGCAACATTCAGAAAGTTGCAAATTCTGAAGAATGGCTGTGTTTTGGTTCATGATTCAGAAAGTGTGAATTAGGCAGCTCTGGCACCTCTTTTTCTACAAAAATAGCATTGCCTATAACCCAGTTGGCATAGTCAGGGCTGGCCCAAGCACTTGGATTATTGAGAAGGAACATGAAAAAAGGCAACCACTCCCCAACGGCTGAGAAATTTTCCTGCATAAGCTCCATTGAGATGAATAGGTACAGCTTATTACCATGCCCTTGCGCAGTTCAATTTGAAACATCTTGAAGAAGAGAACTGGACCCATCAGTATGTATATCTATTTTTTTTTTTTTTTGTAAACCTGAATCTCCTAATATACTCTGTTTACTCTTCAACAACTATAGGATCAATTGTTGTGCCGTGTATTATCTCCCCCTCCTCTTTAATTAAAAAACAACAAGTTTAATTTAAGGTGCTTCTACATGACCTCTTTACTGAACATTCATTCTCATTCATTTGCTTAATTTAATGACCATTTAATGAGCACTCCTTATGATTTGTTTGCTGGTAGGTTAAATAATAAGGGACACGGGTGGCGCTGTGGGTTAAGCCATAGAGCCTAGGACTTGCCGATCAGAAGGTCGGTGGTTCGAATCCCCATGACGGGGTGAGCTTCCGTTGCTCGGTCCCTGCTCCTGCCAACCTAGCAGTTCGAAAGCATGTCAAAGTGCAAGTAGATAAAGGAAGGTAGGAAGGTAAACGGCGTTTCCGTGCGCTGCTCTGGTTTGCCAGAAGCGGCTTAGTCATGCTGGCCACGTGACCCGGAAGCTGTACGCCAGCTCCCTCGGCCAATAAAGCGAGATGAGCTCCGCAACCCCAGAGTCGATCACAACTGGACCTAATGGTCAGGGGTCCCTTTACCTTTTAGGTTAAATAATATGTCGAAGCAAGGGTTACCCCACACTCCCCACTGCAGTTTCCCCTGTCACTTTCCATGTGGCAAAAAGTCTGACTGGCGGAAGTGGGTTTGATGTGCAAAACCTCCTGAATGAGCAATTTGAATTTGCCAGTATGTGATTGAATCCGACCTGAAAATAGCCACCGTCTGGAAATGTCCTAGTTAGCAGAGGTTTGATTTGCCCTTCTTGAAATGAATGGGCAGTGAAACTGCCGAACACCTGAGTTAATGGGGGCCAGTTCTATTGGCATCAACCTGGTTAGAGTCGATTTAGAGCTTGAAGCGCACGTCTCTAGGTAGACTGATTGGATTAAAGCAATCTCCGCATGGCCACTATATGTACAGCAGTCCTCAGAGATGGGCAGGAAATGATTAATTTCTCGAGAGTAATTTTCTGTAAAATAGACTGGCCGTGTCTTTTTTTTTTTTTTTTTAAGGCTGGAAATGTCACACTCGTACAAAGAGTGTTCTTGGGAGCTGCATTTGATCATTCGTTAACTACTGTGATATAAAATGTAGAAAATCCATGTGTAATGCTTCAAATCTCTAATCTGGTTTAAAAGGTCAGTTGCAGCCTAAAAGGACTTGACATTTTCCCTTTAAAAATCTGACTTTTTGACTCTGAGCTAACAGCATTTGCAGCCCGAAGGACCCAAAGGATAAATGCAAAAAGCTGATTTCAATTGAACTATTTAGAAAGAGGGGATCTTCTAATTTATAAGATAACATTCACACAGCTTTTTTCCATTAACAACTCAATTGACTGGAAAAAAAATTATTTCCTTGGTTATTTCACCATCTTTCTGTGCTTTTGTACATTTTGCACAGGAGGGGTCCGGGAGGCTGGCTCAGGATGTGTAATGTCATGACTTGAAAGCAGAAAGCTGGAGGCTTTGTGCAAACAATGTATAATGGCATCTCATCATCTACCCTGCCTGCACTGTCTATTCAGGCAGCGTGGATCATCTGTTTCAGCTGGTTAAGGCTGCAATCCTGCACACACACATGCTTAGGAAGTAGTCCCACAAGTGGGACCTGCAACCGGTGGTGGAGCTTCATGCTCCGGTACCGGGGGCAGACAGCAGACGGGGGCATGGCTGGCATGTGTCCCGGGGGCGTGGCACGCGTCCCGAGGGCATGACGTGACGCGCTGCCTGCGGGGGCATGGCGCCTAGCACAGGGGAAGCAGCCATGATGGCACCCCACCGGGATTGTGGTGCCTGCTTTCGGGACTACATCTCCCATCATCTCTGACAGTTGCTTGGGGCTGATGGGAGCTGGGAAGCCAACAGCATCTAGAGGGCCACAGGTTAGCTAACCCTGCTGTAAAATGGTTCAAGCAATGGCCCTCAGTTCTCTCTTCCCCTTCAATAGAGTCTCAACATTTTGTGCCTCACCCCCGCCCCAGTGGCCACCGAGACAGCTAATTCTCCATTGAGTTTTGTGTGTGGCAGGTTTCCAGCTTTCAGTTCTGTGGACTTCCTGTGGGCATCTTTGAGAACAAGAGGGTGAAGTAGGTGGGTTCCATTTGACTCGACCTGGCAAGGATCTTCTTGCACTTATGCAGGGAGTGGTTGCCATTACTAGCCATTTCTGAGTAAACAGGCAGAGGATTGGCTGGCAGATGTGGTCTATCTCAATGGTGGTTTTCTTCAGTCAGTGGTCTGGAACTTAATAGGGAGGGTTCCGGCTTGACTTGAGGAAGTAAGCCCAGCTGCAGGCTACATATCTCAAGGATATTTTATTTCTTTATTTCATAAATATTATACACCGCTTGATTGTAGAAAAAACCTCAAAGTGATCTAAAATCATAGAATTGTGGAGTTGGAAGGGACCCCAACGGTCATCTACTCCAATCCTCTGCAACGCAGGAATCTCAGCTAAAGCATCCATGACAGATGGCCACCCATCCTCTGTTTAGAAACTTCCAAGGAAGGAGAGTCTGTTGACATTTCCATTGCTGCTCTTACTGTCTTACTTGCATTTAGTCGGAATCTCCTTTCTTATAACTTGAATCCATTGGTTTGAGTCCTCTCCTCTGGAGCAGCAGAAACTAAGCTTGCTCCATTCTCAGTGTTACAGCCCTTTAGATATTTGAAGATGGCCATCATATCTCTTTCTGTTCTACCCTGCGTTGTCGATTGTGCACCAAGTAGGCTTGGTATAGATTACCGTCGATGTCCCTGTCCACTCTGTAATTCTATGAAGTCATAAAATATAGGTTATGTATAAAGATATGGAATATATTCATCAACCATGAAATGATGGCATGAAATACAGTGGATGCTCGGGTTGCGAATGTGATCCGTGCAGGGTGCACGTTCGCAACCCGTAGCGTTTGCAACCTGCAACTGCGTGTCTGTGCACACGCAGGTTGTGATTTGGCGCTTCTGCGCATGCGCAAAGCGTGATTTAGCGCTTCTGCGCATGCGCAACCGCCGAAACCCGGAAGTAACTCGTTCCGGTATTTCCGGGTTTCGGTGGTCCGTAACCTGAAAAAACACAACCTGAAGCATCTGTAACCCGAGGTATGACTGTAAGCATTTGGAAAATGTTGTTGTTGTTCTGGGCCAGAGATTTGGGTTATAATATACAGTTTAATGATTGGATAAAACTGTGGAATGAAAGTATAAAATTTACGGCATGTACTGCATTAAAGGAAAATGTTATGAAAATGATTTATAGATGGTACATCACACCTGTGAAACTGGCAAAAATGTATAAAACATGTAATAAGTGTTGGAAATGTAAAGAAAAAGAAGGAACATTTTATCATATGTGGTGGGATTGTAAGAAGGTGAAGGGCTTCTGGGAAATGATATATAATGAGATGAAAAAGATGTTGAAATATACGTTTGTTAAGAAACCAGAGGCTTTTCTTTTAGGAATAGTAGGAAATGAAATAAATAGAATGGACTGTAAACTTTTCCAATATGCAGTAACAGCAGCGAGAATATTATTGGCCCAAAGATGGAAACAGGAACAACTGCCGACGCGCGAAGAATGGAGAATGAAACTGATGGAGTATGCTGAACTGGACAAACTAACAGGAAAGATCAGATATATACGAGATCAAAAGTTCATTGAAGACTGGGGAAAATCTGAAATGTGTATGTGATGAGCAAATAACGCTAGTGGGATTTCAAGAAGTTCTGTAAATGATAGAGGACTATTGTATTGATGAAAACTAAGTGTGTGAAGGTTTTTAAAATGCAATATAAAATTAGGAAATGCGTATTTAAAAAATTTGAATAATGGATGATTGTCAGAGAGGTTGAAGGAAGTCTAAAAGAGAAAATATGTGATAAATTTAGATTGGATACTATAAATGTATGTTGGAAAATTTAATAAAACATTTTTTAAAAAGGAAAATGTTGTTGTTGTTTAGTCGTTTTGTCGTGTCCAACTCTTCATGACCCCATGGGCCAGAGCACGCCAGGCACTCCTTTCTTCCACTGCCTCCCGCAGTTTGGCCAAACTCATGCTGGTAGCTTCGAGAACACTATCCAACCATCTTGTCCTCTGTCGTTCCCTTCTCCTTGTGCCTTCCATCTTTCCCAACATCAGGGTCTTTTCCAGGGAGTATTCTCTTCTTATGAGGTGGCCAAAGTATTGGAGCCTCAGCTTCACGATCTCTCCTTCCAGTGAGCACTCAGGGCTAATTTCCTTAAGAATGGAGAGGTTTGATCTTCTTGCAGTCCATGGGACTCTCAAGAGTCTCCTGCAGCACCATAATTCAATAGCATCAATTCTTTGGCGATCAGCCTTCTTGATGGTCCAGCTCTCACTTCCATACATCACTACTGGGAAAACCATAGCTTTAACTATACGGACCTTTGTTGGCAATTTGGAAAATACGGTACCTACCCAGTTTACCGATAGGGAATAGACACAGGGAATAGAGACAAGCCCTTTGGGGGCAATCTCTTGTTACACCAGTACAGTCAGGGGAAGGGAATGTGGGACGGCATTCATTGGCCCTCCCCCCCCCCAAACCCTTTGTGGCCGTGGTCCACCCACCCCATCCATGCACTTGAAGCAAGGGCTGGAATGAGAAACCTGGGCATAGACTCCCCATGCAGTTTAGAAACCAGCATGATCTGGGTTCTAAACTGTGTGGAGAGGTGACATATATCACGTAGCGGATGCCTTGCTTCAGACTTCTGACCCCTCAACTCACAGACAGTTGGGGTGGGGCCAGTAAGAATGCAGGGGGGGGGTGAGCACCATCCCACTGTCCTGCTCATGTGATCGCTTACTGAAATGGGCTACAGAGATAACTAGATTTATGTGATGCTTCTCATATACACACTCGGGAGTCCCAATTTGACCCAGCAGCGTGATCCACATTAAAGTCCCACATAACTCTTTTTTCCCTCTTTCAAAATAAAAGTGCCCAGCTTGTGCATCCTTAAAAAAGAGAAAAGTTTAACATAACGTAGGGTTTGGCCCACGGCAAAGCTAACAACGTAGACCTGGCACCATGAGAGGACTTTTAGATGAGCATCCACCAGACATAATGACTGCATCTACATCAGTCACTTGGCAATGGGGAAAAAAATAGTCATTTTAACAGAGTGTTATCACAGGATCAATGTCTCCTAGCTTTCCTTCAATGTTTATTTTTGATAAATGCCTCTGCTTCAGCTCTGCATTTATCTAGCAGTTAGGGGCTATTACATGGTGACAACCTTCTATTCCATTGTCATCGCGTCAGATTCTTGAAAAAGATAATAGGCAGATTTTATTTTTCTTTTGCTGTTCAAATGTTAAGAGAGAAATGGCATTGCTGTTCCTTATTTAGCCACTTCTTGATTTTAATAAATGATTATAGAGATAATTACCGGATTTTGCCTTAAAAACAGAACAAAACCTACAACATAATGCCCTTTGACATTGTGTATGTGTGTGTGTTAGGCACTAGGCACTACTTTTCAGTCAAGGCATCTGAGGCACTTTACTGTTTAAAATTATGTCATACAACAGGAGAGATAAGCTATAAAAGGAAAATGAATAGGGGGAAAAGAGGAAAATGAATGCACATTCAGATACTAGCTCATTCCTACTTAATGACAAGGTGGTTTTAATCATTGGATAAACCAGTTGTGGAAGGATGGAGCCAAATACTCACCAGGCCGGTAAGGGGGGGTGGCTTCCTGCATCAACTCTTCCATAGATGTAGCCAGGTGGCTATGGATCTATGCATGAACTGCTGTTCTTCTACAAATAGAACATTGTCAGTCTCCATGATTCATTACCCACCTGGAGAAAAGTCAATTATCCTATTTGGACTATCATGCTGTTAATTTTTTAAAAATTACTTCTAAAATTCCACGTCATGATCCTGGCGACACCATAGAGCAAGTTATAATGCTACAAACATAATAATAATAATAATAATAATAATAATAATAATAATAATATCATCATCATCATCATCATTCTGGAATAAAACAGTAGTGAGAAGTGATACAAGAGAGCATAATGTAAAATCAGGGTTGTTGTTTTTTTAACCCACCCCACGGCCTGTTCCTTGGCAAATGCCTTCTGGGACAAGGAGGTATTTTTCAGTCTCCTGAAACATTCTGCAGCATAGAACAGGGTGGGCAGAGAAGAAGCTAATTTCATCCTGTTTCGGTCTGTACCACCGTGTTGCATGCTGTTTGGTTCCACCCCATTGTGCACACTTTGTATACCTTTTTAATATAAATTGTGTCCTCCCTCAAAGAGGGCACGTGTTGCGGTGCGACCTTACAACCAAACCCTGTGTTGTGGGTGGGTACGATTAGATAGCCACAACACCCTATTGGTAGGTCCTTTGATACTGCGTGAAATCAGGCCAATGGGATGCTAGCCAAACAGATCGAGGGACCTATATATGCCCATGCACATGACCCTGAGCTTCCTTTTTGGGCCAGTGCATCTGAACACTCGCCCACCTCTCCCTATATTTAGGGCATTGTGCGATTGACCTTGCTATGCCATTGTGTGTCGTCTGTCATTGGGACAGGGGCATGGCAGGAATTTCCCCCACTTGGCTGATTGGCTGTTGCTATTTGGGTTTCACCTGCCATGCAGCAAATCGTCACAACTTGTAAGGTTGCAGATAGGCTCTGGTTCAGGGGATAGGGATGGGGGAACGCTCTCACCATCCCTATGTGAAGGGTATTCCGTTAAAGGAATCCAGGGACTCAATGGTTTGGTCAACCCTGAGAGGGGTTGTGCCCGTGTCTGAGTCCAGGGGGACATCTGGGTGGTGGACTAGCCTGACCCTGGCTTTCCGCTGTTCCAGGTGTTCACCCTAGGCTGACCTATGCTGGTGTGCTGGGTCAGCACTACCTGCCATGGTGCAGGGAGCTAGTTGAACCAGAGCCTATGCAACCACTCACTTGATGTAATAAATAAAGCTGTGGCCTAAATTCTGCCAAAAACCAAACCAAAATTTGAGTCTTGTCTGAATTTATTTAAGGGGGATGTTAAAAGGTCTAAACACGCAAAACAGGAGCTTTTTTTTTTTTACAGTGCACTCGGCAACACCTTTTATGTGCTGCTACCGATGGAATAGGCGATGTTCAGTTCCTCCGATGCTTCCTGTTTCATCATAATCTATCACATCTGATTTGAACCATGGAGGCATGAGGTCATCACACTCATTACCTCGTCCCTGATTGGTTGGGACTGTGCTGTGGAAAAGTCTTTCCAAGTTAAGAACAAAATGGTAGCAGTAGCAGACTGGAGACATGGTAACTCCATACTGGAGTGAAAATTGTATGGAACAGTGGAAGGTAGCCCCTGTGGCAACTGGATCTTTTCAGCTCCCCAAGCACCAAGTTTCACAATGAAAACCAAACTTCAGGAAAATTTGGTGTAGCGCTAGATTTATCTTTCAGAATGAACTGGTTTCCAAAGTGCTGTTTGAAACAGCCTGCCTGAAAGCCATGTGAATATGTTCTCAGTGCCCTGATGTGGCAACCAAGAATACAGGAAGCACTTTCTCTCTCCCCCCCACTTCACAGATGTGTTACATTTTTAACCACTTAAGCTCAAGGACCTTTTATTTTTGAAGTTCAGAGGCTCTTCCTTTATTCATCATCGAGTGTTTAGATGAAAGTAACAAATGATAGAGCTAAAAGTCTTTCAGAAACAAAATCCTACCCCCTTCTCCCCACCCTTTTACATAAACAGATCTGCAGGCCTTGCATTTTTCACCATCTGGCCCACAGTGTGAAATGACATTAGTAGCATGTCAGGTTTATTCTCTTATTGGGGAAAAAAGAGGGGGAGGGAGAAAAATACATAATCCTAATCTACAGTATGAAGAGCATTAAAATGAAAACATCTGCCCTACAGAAAAAGTGTAGATGAACTCTACAGTCAGCAAGCTGCTGGGCTTTGTCAAGAACATGTTTACATTGCTGACGGCTGTAAATTTTCAAGATGGTGACAAGTCTTCTAAAGTATCTTATTCAAATGTTTTTAAATGCATGGCTTTTTTTTTTACCTTGTCAGCTTTATTATTTTTCATAAATTAACTTTTCTTTGTATAAGGGACAGAGGACACCAGATGGATAAAGTGGTTCTGAGAGCTCAAGATCCATCTGAAGGTATACAAACTGTGGGTGCTTATAAAAAGTCCCCAAGTGAACCAGTACGGAGGTAAGATTACAGACCTGCTCAAAAACTGTAAGGACTCAAGTGTGCGAGTCCCATCAAAAGCATAGCCAAAGTATGACATGTTTTAAATGCACCCTTAATTTCTCCCCCCTCCGTAAAATCTGTTGTAGGACTTGCAACGCCAAACTCACAACTGCACTTGTTCAGAAGATCAAAGGGTTGACTCATCAAAAGCTTTCTTAAAACAGCAAACTGGTTGGAAGGAAGGGGGGGGGAGGGATTGTATAGTCTACACAAGGAACCTGATCCCTAACATAAAATGTTTGGTTTATGCTTCCTCTGTTTCCAATTGTATTCTAAACTCCCTGACCACAATCCACTGTGGAGCTGAAGTCTCACTGATTTCACATCGTCTATTATTGGAGCACCTTGAAAGGTCCTCTACTGGCCCTCTATCCCATCTTCTTCCATGTAGCAGGATCCAAAGATATGGCTCCTTTCATTCTGGCATTACTCTGTCCTGGCATTGCTCCTCTGTGGAAACTGAGTGATGCCAAAAAGAAAAAAGAATGTAGGAAATGCTGACATTCAGTGCCAGATTTACGTATAAGCTAAACAAGCTATAGCTCCCCCAGAAAATTTCACTATTACAGTCATACCTCGTGTTATGTTTGCTTCACGTTGCGGCTTTTCAGGTTACGAACGTGGCAGTATTTACTTCCGGGTTCGCTGTGCGCGCATGCGCAGAAGCACTCTATCGTGCTTCATGCACGCACAGTAGCGGCACTCTACTTACAGACTTTTCAGGGTGTGAACGGCATCCTGAAATGGATCGCATTCATAAGTAGAGGTACCACTATAATATAGGTATACCCTGATCATTAGGTCCAGTCGTGACCGACTCTGGGGTTGCGGTGCTCATCTCACTTTATTGGCCGAGGGAGCCAGCATACAGCTTCCGGGTCATGTGGCCAGCATGACTAAGCCGCTTCTGGCGAACCAGAGCAGCGCACGGAAATGCCGTTTACCTTCCCGCCGGAGCGGTACCTATTTATCTACTTGCACTTTGATGCGCTTTCCAACTGCTAGCTTAGCAGGAGCAGGGACCGAGCAATGGGAGCTCACCCCATTGTGGGGATTCGAACCGCCGACCTTCCGATTGGCAAGTCCTCGGCTCTGTGGTTTAACCCACAGCACCACCCGTGTCCCTCTGTAATATACTTCTTCTTAATTTTAGTTCAACAATTACTTTTGATAAAATACATATTTTATGTGCAAATGGCTTTGGATACCTATTAGGTCCATAAATTTCCATACAGCATATATTCAACACAAAAAACAGCAACAATTTGTCGTTGACAAAGAACAGCTGGACATATAAAGGGCCCCATTACCCTCATTAGCTTAGGGCCTCATCAAACCTAAATCTGGCCCTGCTGACATTAATTAATTTATTGGGTTTGAGGAGGTTCCGTCCCCTCAAACTTATAACAGTATGAATACTGTTGCAGTCTCTGGCAGCACTGATCACTTATTAGGAGAAACATAACAGGCACCTCGATTAAACCCACCGCTCACATAGATTCTCAGTGCTCTCAGAAACGACAGCACCAAGCCCAGATTCATCAGCCATTGTGGCATGTAGGTAGCTTTGGTCTGGAAGTCAAATTCCTACTTAATGGCACTCTCCAGCCCTTGCATACATTTCTGAGACTCCATCTAGGAAGCCGACCTGTACCTGAACACTTGTCCTCCTTACTTAGGGTGTACTTAGGATTTTCTGAATTCTGGAGCAATTTTTAGTGTTGGTTTTAAAGTGTTGGAGTTGGCGTTTTGGGGATAGACCACAATAACAAATTTAAGGGTGAGCAAGATAAATGACAGCATAAAGGTAAAGGTAAAGGTACCCCTGACCATTAGGTCCAGTCGTGACCGACTCTGGGGTTGCAGCGCTCATCTCGCTTTATTGGCCGAGGGAGCCGGCGTACAGCTTCTGGGTCATGTGGCCAGCATGACTAAGCCGGTTCTGGCGAACCAGAGCAGCGCACGGAAATGCCATTTACCTTTCCACTGGAGTGGTACCTATTTATCTACTTGCACTTGGACGTGCTTTCGAACTGCTAGGTTGGCAGGAGCTGGGACCGAGCAATGGGAGCTCACCCCGTCACAGGGATTCGAATCACTGGGCTTCTGATTGGCAAATCCTAGGCTCTGTGGTTTAACCCACAGCGCCACTCGCGTCCCAAATGACAGCATATATGGACATTAATCTCTATTTTTTTAGTAGATTATGTACAACTGGTAATGAGCATCATAGTAAAATGAGGCTGTCCTTAACTATTTACACATATACATTAAATATGTAAAGTCACTCTTTTATGAGATTTCTCTTTTGTTTCATTTGCACATTTGCTTCAGTCTTGTGCAGCATCTGCAAGGACCAATATGTGTGTGTTTCTTTTTTTATACATGTGAAGGGAGTTTGGATTAAATCATGTATTAGCAATATATATCTTAAGATTTCTTCCTTTCATGGGTATGGGAGTAGAGAATCTTTTTCTTTCTTTTTCAAAACAAACACACACACATTTCCTGCAGTGATTTGGCATTCTCCAGACCAGCCTTGTACTTAACTGTAACAAAACTGGAGCTAGGAGACTCATTCTAAATGTAAATACCTGCAGAAAAGTGAAAAGGGGGCTCCAGGTTATTAGGACAGTGAAAATCTTGGCTTGTTTTTATTTATCTAGAACATCATAGGAAAAGAACATGAAAAATATTAACACAGCGTTTATGCTGTAGTCAGAAATGGAGAGTTGACTCAGTGTTTTTACATTTTGGATAAACACCCACCCCACCCATTCTGAAACTGAAGTAATATGCAATACCATCACTAAGGGCAAAAATATTCAGTTTACCAGTCTTCCTGGGCCACTTTAATATCCTTTGCAGTGACTACAACAGGATAATTTTTTGTGTGAGAGAGTTTTCACAGTGCATTTTTGATATTTCCTTGGCAGATCCTGAAAAACGAAGGCTTTTTCTCCCCCAGTGGGTTTCAGTTCAAGCTACCTCAGCTTGGTAGTTTATCTAACGGACAAATTATGAGGAGGAACCTCTACCCTATAAAAGGGATTTTTTTGGGGGGGTGGGGGTATTGTTTATATTGGTATCAGAGAGAGCGAGAGAGAGCGAGAGAGAGATGTTTGATACAAATTGTTTCAGTTGGAATGAGTCTTGCCAAAGAAAACAGACAGGCAGCTGTTTTCATTGCGTATAATTTTTTTTGTTAAATATGGCTGCACCTGTGTAAACACAAACTTTATTTCTAAGAAGTGCCCCATGCAGCTGCAAAAGCTTTTAGACCTTGCCAGACATGTTATTTTTATTAAAGCATGTTACATACTAAATAGCTTTTTGCTGGGCTGCCATGCCTTAAGAAAACGTGTATCATTAGAAACCTTGCACATTTTTAACAAGATATATATTTTATTTGTTCTTTATCATATCCTGGCATAGCCACAGTGTACTTCTCAGTTTAATTTTTCATTGACTTTTTATTAGGGCTTAAAATAGGTCCTATAAAATACTATTTAAGTAACCACAAGAGTTTTCTCGTGTATTCAGAGCTCAGCATGGAGATGGGCCAAGCCTCACCAAAGTCCATGGGAACCGTTCCATAGACTTCAGCAAGTTTTCCAGACTGCTTGAAAACAAATATTCCAAATATTTCAAAATTTGGAATTAGAGTGTAGATTTTGGGTTTGCAAAATGAGTACAGAAATCAAACTAACTTGGGAGGGGTGGTGGTAGGAAATCCAAAGATTATAATTTTTAAAACATCATTATATGGAATATTTCTGATCTGCAGGCAGATTCATACCATACCTTTATGATACCACTTTAAACAGTCATTGCTACCCACAAAGAAATCTGGGAGCTGTAGTTTGTTAAGGGTGCTGAGAGTTGCTAGGATACCCCTATTCCCTTCATGGTACTACAATTCCCAGAGTTCCCTGTAGAGACAGATTGAGTGTTAAACCAATGCAATATCAAGTTCAAATGCAGAATGGGTATTCTGTTGTGCCTGTAACAGGGCCAATTCTGCTGATCAAAGCAGGCATGTGAGCATATCTAGGAAAAGGCCATCTTGTAGGTAAACTGGTCCCAAGTTGTTAAGGGCTTTAAATACTAATAGTACCTCTTTGAACTTGGCCTAGCAGCAATGTCGAAGTAATAGTTCTTCAACATCAGCTTCGTTGGACTGGTCATGTTGTGCATATGCCTGATTATCGTCTTCCAAATCAGCTACTCTATTCCAAACTTAAAAATGGAAAGCGTAATGCTGATGGTCAACAAAAGAGTTTCAAAGATTTTCTCAAGGCAAATCTTAAAAAACCGTAGTATAAACACTGACAACTGGGAAACACTGGCCTGTGAGCGCTCCAATTGGAGAACAGCCTTTACCAAAGGTGTCATGGGCTTTGAAGATGCTCAAACTGAGGACGAAAGGGAGAAACGTGGTAAGAGGAAGGCACGCTTGGCAAACCCTCACCATGATCAACTCCCTCCCGGAAACCAATGTCCCCACTGTGGAAGGACGTGTGGATCCAGAATTGGCCTCCACAATCACTTACAGACTCACTTTTAAAACCGTGTTTATGGAATTTATGGAAGACAATCTTACTTGGTTATGAGTGATCGTAGAAGAAGAAGAAGAAGAAGAAGAAGAAGAAGAAGAAGAAGAAGAAGAAGGACAACCAGTGCAAATCTTTGAGCACCAGTTTTGCATGCTGCCCAGGCCTTGTTCCTATCTGCAATCGTACTGCAGCAACTCTGTTGCAGCCAAAGGAATGAAAGAAGTAAAGGAGATGGCTAACCTAGAATCATTCTCTTTTGCATTGTAGTTCTTTATGTGCAGGGAACACCATCCAAAACAATGTTTTCATTGGATTACTCTATGTATATGCTCCAGTATTACAAACCAGCTCCAGTTTTCAGCATAGTTTTTACTCCTTCTTGCCTAACCAAATGTAAAAATTTACTCTTGACAAAAGTTGCTTTGTAAACCTTCCCTTGTTAAAATCAATGGAAGCAGCTATGCCTTTCTTCTGCTGTGTTCTCCTGGCTCCCTGGGCTGGGAGTGTCCTCATGGTATCTGTGTAAATGCTTAGATGGGCAGTTCCACACTCAGGGGATAAAAAAACACTATAAATAAGTCAGAGGTTAAATCATGATAACAAAAGGAAAAAACACTATGGAAAATCACATAGAATTTGTTTTGCTCTCCATTGCCATCTGGTGTCGGATGTTTATAACACATTTAAAACACTGTGTTTTTTTTTTACTAATGTAGCTGAGTCTGAGGGTCAGAGAGCTAATTTGGAGCTCTGGAAGATTTGCATGTGTTTATTTATTTATTTTCTATACTGCCCTTCATCTGAGGGTCACAGGGTGCTTTATAATAATTATATATATATATATATATATATATATATATATATATATATATATTATATTCAGAGTGTTAAGGAGTGAACCTCTACCTTTTGTGCATTTGTAAATACATACATATATTGCAAAATAGCAAAAAGCGTATGGTGACCTCATTCCAAAGGAAAGTGGACCCTGATAAGTGCTAGAACCTTGGAACTTTTCACTGCTTAAATAACTGGGATGTGCACTTTATGCCAATTTATTTTTAGCTTCTGATTTTATCAGTATTTTAATTAATATTCTATATTGACTTACGTAAACCACTTAGAGGTGTCCCCCCCCCCCACAATTAACTGATATATAAAACTTGTCTAAATAAATAAAATAAAATATTTTTGAATCCACATAGAATTCTTGGGCATGTATATGAATTATATAAGTACACCAGTGATATGAATTGTTATTCATGTATTACATAGATATATAATACACACTTCATTAGAAATGCCTGTTTATCAATTTGGATTTTGTACAAGATAATTTGTCCCTTTTCTCTCCTCCCCACTGCATGAATATTTCATACGAAATGAATATTTGAGCACCAGAAAATCTAATTTTAGTTGGAGGATTTGATGAGCTGTGAATGTGAAAAGGAGGGATCATATTGCAAATGACTAAAATATGACAGATATCATTTCTTAAGTTACTCCATACCAAATTAAATCTAGCCACTTAAAGTCAGACTAAACAGAAGTACCTTGCAGAATTTAATGATTTAAAGGGCAGATTTTGGCAAGTTTTTCCAATTTCAAAACTTTATAGAATGTTATATGATGTACCTTGAGTAGTGATAATGGGTTGTATCCAATGAAGTCATCCTTTTGCAGCTAATTGTGAGCCCATAACCAAGAAACGATTGAAGAATTTCTCTTTCCCCTGGAGAAATTTGGAGAAATTTGGTTCCCTCCAATTTCTCTTCCCACAAATAGCGTGTTAAATTCTGAGAGGCCATAGGACATGATAGAGATCTATGAAATTGTGTATGGTGTGGAGAAATTGGATAGAGAAAAGTTTTTCTTCCTCAAAAAGTCCTTGAACTTGGGAAACTGCAGTGAAGCTGGATGTTGGAAGATTCAGAACAGATGAATGAAAGTATTTCTCCACATGGCACATAGCTAAAGTATGGAACTCTCTCCCTTACTGATGGCCACCAACATTGATGATTTTAGAAGTAGCAGCATCTTCCTTAATCCTTAATCCTTTTGCTTTTTCTGAAGCAGCTGTGTTGGCAGCCCAGCCGCCATTTTGCAGACCCCACAATGTCCTGGAGCTAACATCATTTCAGGGCATTGTGGAGGGAAGATGGCAGCCACCAAGAAAAATAATAATTGTGGTGGGGAATATTCAGTGAAAATTCTGCTATGTGGCCTTTTTCTAGAGGACAGAGAAAAAGAAAACCCCCAGAAATTTCCTCAAAGAAATGTCTACTGATAAATTTTGACTGAGCTCTACGACAGTTGTTGAGATACATCTTGTATTTCCTCGGCGATATACTTGTTCCACATACTACTTTGACTATCATTGTCTCGTCTCTGAGTACTAGGCTGAAGTGTCATGTCCTGCTTTATGGGTTTCCCACTGTGAGAACGGAGTGTAGGACTAGATTTCCCTTTGACAGAGGAAGCTCACCCAGGAGGTTGGAGCTACAGTGCTGGTATCCCAGCAGATGTGTTGCTGTGTTTTGCTGGGATGCAGCAGGCCTTGGATGAAATATTCAGGGGCAGCAGCAGAGCCAATCTAGTGCTCTTGCTGCAAGGCCTATGCAGCACCGGGGTGCAAAGATCCACCTGGCACTCACACACTCCAGATTGCCCAGAGTTTTCAACATTTTTTTATGGCGTGTGCATGCGCGGCAGCCCGTATGGTCGCCGTGCAAGAGGCCGCCTGTACAAATGCCCATATGGACAGCGCGTGAGAGCAGTAGTCTGTACGGACGCCGAGTGAGCGGCGCCCATACGGAGTGCGCGTGCCCTTGGCCACTCTACAGCTGGGGGGAGGCAGGGTCCATCTTGTCGTCCCCCCCAGAGTGGCACCCGGGGTGAACCGCCCCCTCCACCCCCCCCAGTTCTTACGCCCCTGATAACCTGTACACATCTTTTCTATGTTTTATCTCAACCCAGAGGAGACCACTTGAAAAACCAGTATGCAGAGACTGGGACAGGCCATAAGTAAAGATTCCTATTTTGTGTGTGCTAGGTGTAAGATACACCCCCACACAACACAATCCTCAAGAAATGAATATACACAGGATGGTGCTCCAATGCAGAGTGTATTGTTATGAGTACAGAAACTGGCAGTTGTGACGTCCGACTCCCTCTATTTGTGTAAGCTGCACACCCTGAAGAAATGGCTGCTGTCTTAAGCTCCACCACAAAAGGAAACAATGCCACTTTTAGTTTGGAGTTTTGCATATGAAATGCAGCCTGGCTCCAAGTATAAAAACAATGCAGAGAAACCTCAGCATGCTTTGCCCCAATCACACGGGGTAATTCATGTTTTATTAAATCCAGTCCTGAAACATAAAGCATTAGTTGATTATGTGTAACCAAATGATGTTAGATGTCCACGGGCAATTATAATAAAATATTAAAAGCGGTTTCATAGCCTGGGGAAGGGAGGGGGAGGAAGAGAAGAGATAAAAATATACAGCTATATACTTTTGATTTAGTTGCTTCAATTTCCTTTTTCGGACATTAAAAATGTATATAAGAAATGGCTTCTCCACTGCAAGAAGATATGAAGCTACTTTAAAAAAGAAAAAGAAAAAAAGCCAGAACGTCAAGTTAACCAAAGTGTGCCTGAGTTCCTAAAAGTCACAAAGAGTTTGGGCTGCAATGCTACTTGCTTGCAAATGGAGTGAGGCTCCGAAGTCCTTTGATAACGAAACCCGAGGTTCTCAGGAGAAAAATCTATCAACTTCGGAAAGAAATAACTCTGGGCAGGAGTCTCTTAAAAAAAGGCAGGAATGACTTCCTTGATAAAGTCTAAATCATTCCCTAGGTTATGTAATAGAAACGGTTGTGGTTACAAAATTAATCAGTCCCTCCTATTACAGCAAATTGGTGAAGATTCTATTGACATGTCTTCATCTACATGTCTCATCGGAGGTGTCCGTGCCATATAGCTACAAAGCCCCGGAGGGTTTATTCTTCACAGAATCTTATAATACTTCAATTAAGGGACACCAAGCTGCCAACCAGACAGCCGAGCGTTTATTTCTTGATGACTCCTTAAGTTGTGCCACAGGCCTATCATTAAGAGAATATTTTTCACAGCATGCCGCAAAGATCCTCGCGCCATTAAAAGGAATTGAAAAAGCATCCAATTTGTTGTTTCCACCTAACACAGATATTTTTCATTGCTGGAACAGCCATTAAAAACAATCTGTTTTATTGCCTTCTGAAAAGATCACAGGAAGTACACACAGTGATTTATTTCAGGGGTGACAATAGTATTAAAAGCACCATGAATCTGTAGGATTTGGAATAAATATTCAGAGAAAACAAAACATTACGGAAGTGTGGTTTTTATTGGTATCCATTTATCATGTGCTGCACATGGCCTGGCATTGCTGACACCCAGGACTGGCCCAAGATATGTCAGTGTCTGCAGTGAAAAATCCAAATGGTTACCCCACCCAGAATGTACACATTACCATAGGGTACAATTCACTGGCACAATCGACCGAGGGGAGATGGGAATCCTTTTGTGCAAGCCCTATATGTCACTGGGGTTTATGTAGATGTCCTTCCAACTGGATTATGTTCATAGTTCAAATCAGCCTGGCTTGTATCCAGTGTAGCATTAAATAACTTGTTCTGTTAGCACAAGAATTTGCTTGCACAATGTAACTTTATCCCCTTCTCCTTCCACCATGCACACTTTAAATCTGTTCTAGGGCCTGGTAGACCTGGAATGGTCTTTGTGCTCACACAGGTGGCCAGGAATGTGTTACAACCCAGGCAAAAACCATTGTGAAACAGTGATCAGGGTCAAGTCTGGTGGCACAGAAGTGACTATGTCAAAACATGGCTGCTGGGACCCCTGCTTTGAGATCTCCTGCGCCTTACACTAGGCAAACCCGTAACACCAGCAGAGCATGTGTTCAATTGTTCTCTCCTCAAAACACTTTAGAACTGTGGATATTTTGCGTGGATATTTTCCTCCCCCGGTTGCTTCCATTTCTCCTCTTATGTGAAATTCCTACGGCTTTTGTAACGAATGCGCCTTGTTTCAGGAAGATTGTGCTCACATACAAGTTTCAGTCAACATTTGATGATCTCCTTCTACCGGTCAACAATAGAAAGTGTCCTTTCATACTGCATCACGGTGTGGTACGCTGGTTTGACATCATCTGATAGAAAGTGCCTACAGAGGGTGGTGAATACAGCACAAGATATTATGGGCTGTCCTGTGAATCCACTGGATGAAATAGCAAAAGAATGTTGCCTCAGGAGGGTGAGGAAAATTCTCAGGGATGATTCACACCCTGGCCGGCACTTTATTGATCTCCTGCCCTCAGGCAGAAGATATAGAAGCATAATTAGTCACACCAACAGGGTAAAGAACAGCTTCTATCTGTGGGCTGTTAGGCTGCTGAATGAAAAGATAACAACAGGGCAACTCACTTTCGGGTTTGGTGTGTGTGCGTCAGTAAATGAAGGGAGTTAAGACTAAGAGAGCTGAGTGGGGGGTGCTCGTGTAATCTCACTGTATACAAGTTGTACAAGTGACAATAAAGTATTTCAATTTCAGTTTCAATATTTCTTCTTCAGTAGCTTTTTACACAGGTGAGCTTTCATAATGTGGTCCAGGGATGGGGAACCTGCGGCCCTCCAGGTGTCGACTGACTCCAACTCCCATCAGCCCCAACCTGCACTGCCAATTCTCAGACCTTGTCAAACTTCTCCTTGTGCTGTGCCTAGAAAGCGTGGGTCAGAGTGGTTTTCCGCTGGACCCATGCTTTCTAGGCATGGGTCAGAGTGGTTTCCCCCCAGCCCTGCTCCTTTCCAAAGGAAACCCCGATCTTTAATGATAGATCAGAACAATGGGAAATCCAGGAAAAACCCAAATTGCTGTTTGCTCTGATTGAACACTAAAGAGTAGTTTTCCCTGGGAGAAAGCAGCAGGAAGTGAAAATAAGGCGACAGGAATGCAGTTGAGCAACATCTGAAGGCACACAGCTTCTCCAACCCTGTAGCAGTCTGAACAAGAAAATCTTGATACTAATGAAATGGCTCTTACCTTAATTTAAGTTGCTGCTTTATTTCCCATACTAAACGTGTGGGAATGTCAGCATTTATGGTATTTTTCCTGGGTATGTGCCAGCTTAACATTAATTAAATGTTATTGTGATATTTATGCCATCAGTGACATTTTAAAAGATGCTTGGAGGATGCTGTCAAATGGTACTTACTTCGGCTATCAATTAAATAAATAAAAAAAAAGCTTCGGTTTTAGTCATCTTCAACAGGAAAGGGAATCTTCTTTCCCTGATACATTTAGGATGTCAGTTTGCACCCTCTGAAAAGACAGCCAATACAATTTCCAAGCTATTTCCTAACATTAAGCAAAATTAAATATAGATTGAACATAAAACTGATATTTTAAATTACCTGGCTGACACAGAAGTAATCTCAGTTTTGCACTTCTGACAGTCATTTTGATATGTGGAACTACCCCCCACCGCCATACACTTTTCATTGTATTTCATTTTGAACTACATCCTGTCCAGTAAAGCAGCGTGAATGTATAGCCTTGTGGGAGTGGGAGGAAAAATTAGATTAATTTGCTTACATTTTTGAAACTGGGCACTTAATACCCTATGTACCTGAAGGAGTGTCTCCACCCCCGTTGTTCAGCCCAGACACTGAGGTCCAGCTCTGAGGGCCTTCTGGTGGTTTTCTCACTGTGAGAAGTGAGGTTACAGGGAACCAGGCAGGGGGCCTTCTCAGTAGTTGTACCCGCCCTGTGGAATGCCCTCCCATCAGATGTCAAGGAAATAAACAACCATCTGACTTTTAGAAAACATCTAAAGTCAGCCCTGTATAGGGAAGTTTTTAATGTTTGATGTTTTATTATGCTTTTATATTTGTTGGAAGTTGCCCAGAGTGGCTGGGGCAACCCAGTGAGATGGGCAGGGTACAAATAATAAAAAATACTTTACATGGATAGATCTCGTTAGGAAATATGAATTTACTATCATGTCTGATACCCTGCGGATATTTCGTGCAGCAAGCACACACATGGAATCTTTGTCATCTTCTGGTTAAAATCTCCCAGCAAAGTACAGAAATGCTTTGGCCACCCCACTAATGGTACAGTATATTGCATTTTCTCATTTGGAACAATGTAATAGATTTCTCTACAGAGTGATTTATCATGCAACAATTAGGAGCCCTGGGGAATTAGATGACCATTTAAAATTTTATCAGCTTGTTTCAATAAACTGTTAATGTGACCCTAATGTTTGGGAAGCACTTTAATATAATCAGATTTTAGTTGTTCAATCTACTGACATTAATGGCTAACTCATTAATCACGGGATTCTCACAGAGACCTCTGAGTCTGTGCTAAGTTTAGTGGGCCAGTTCTTACAATAATAAAAACAACAGGCAATTTTCTAGACAGCTTTTTTCCTCACTTTCACAGTAGAATATTGTGTTTGTTAGCAGTTGAATGGGTCACTAAGTAATTCATTAGGGACTTGGAGTGGAAGGGGAATCCTTTAATGTTTGTAGCTCTCTTTGTTAAAAATAAAAAGGCAACCTCCATTTTATTTAATCCAAAATGGTGCAATTAAATACATACTTCTAATAGATCAATTTCCAGTAATAAAATGAACATTGGGAGAGAAGACAGGAGGCAATTATGCCTTGGTGTTAGGATAGCCACACATTGTCAAAAACCAAGAACTGAATCACCCAAAGAGGACAAAAGAGGATATAGATTTGCATAAAAATTGCACATTGCACATGCAAATTTAGAAATAATTACTATAATTGAAACATAATACAATACATTTTGCCATAGTGGGGAAGACTGTGACCAGATAAAAAACACAAGCTGTTCTTGGGGTGGCTAACCAGATGCCTAGGAGAAGCCCATAAGTAGGACTTAAAACAAAAGAGAACACTCCTTTTAATGATCTCCACCAATGGTCTTTGGTTGTACATAATCATCATGACTAGTAGGATGCCAAGTCTGAGACAGATGACTCTTCCAAACTGGAGACTGTTGCTGCTAAAGTAGAATATGCCGCCACCACAACTGGTGCACATTTCTCTGTGACTACTATGAGCGAGCATGTGAAATGAAACAGCCACTCTGAGTAAGAGGGAAATGTGATTTCTCTAGTAAAAATGCTATTGTGGTGTTGGAGGAGAGCTGAACTGAGGAGGAATGGTGGGAGCCACCTCTTCCCCTGCTCCTGCTCCTGAATCTTCCCAGAAGCAGGAGGGCAGTATAGATTTAGAACAGTGGCTTGCAGAGGGGTATAGTTCAGAAGGCAGAAGCTGGGAAATACTGGATGGGGAACAGCTGGAAAAGAAACACTGGAAGAGAGAGGGTTAACAGATTCACAGTCGTTGGACAGCATTCCTCCGATCTCCCCAAAGTCAGGAAGAACTCAGAAAGTCTCAGAACGGAGAGCACAGAGGGTACAAACTCAGATTACAAGATGTAGGAGTGACATAGATTAACAGGGACGGAGGGGATGTGATCCTAAATTGGGAGCACCGCCTTTTCTAGATGTGTTCTTTATTCTCTTGCTGTGATTATTAAAGTTTCTAACTGGTAAGACGTTCCTTTCTTTGATCTTCTTATCTACTGCCATGGGGAGGAGGAAGCCTATTCCCTGAAGCCTGACAACTGAGCACAGAAGCACTGGCAGAGGAAGAGGTGTGGGGGGGGGAAGGGGAGCGCACCACTCCTGGCAGTGCAAAATTGGCGGGGAGCCATTGCGGCTGCCCCCCCACCTGCGCTGGGCACCACACCCCTACAGGTGGCATGCCACGCCCCCAGGATGTGTGTCATGCCCCCAGGACATGCGCCAGCTCTGCCCCGCCCTGCTCTCCGCCCCTCGGTGCCAGAGCATGAAGCTCTGCCACTGCACAGAAGAGCAGATAGACAGCAATAGTTTGTAAAACATTATCGGGGACTAAATCAACATGACAGCGGAAACCACATTTTGGCTCAAGTGTCTGCCTTGTTCAAGAGTGACACAGTAGCCTGCAAAGTTTCCCTAGGTAAGGAATTCCACAATGCAGTGACAGCACCGACAAGCAAAACTTGCTTCTTGTTCCTTCTTTTATAATTTCAGAAGGCCAAGCAGCTTGTAGTAAGGAGTGAAGTAATCTAAGTGTACATCAAAATTCACATGAAGACATTCTTTCACATATCTATTCTAGACCATGTGGTGACTAGGTTGATATTGCCAGGATGACATAGGCTGGAATGTATTGGAAGGTAGAATTGAAGAACAAGTGCAAAACAAAGCCAATGTTATGAGCAAGGCCATTACATGCACCAAGCTCATGTGCCACAAGCAAAATTTGCCACACTTTGTTGCCACTCAACCTACATGGAAGAGGTTTGCAGCGGAATGCTCAATGTATAGTTCAGGCATAGGCAACCTCGGTCCTCCAGATGTTTTGGGACTACAACTCCCATGATCTAAAGCTAACAGGACCAGTGGTCAGGGGTGATGGGAACTGTAGTCCCAAAACATCTGGAGGGCCGGGGTTGCCTATGCCTGGTATAGTTTATGCCCATAATGAATGACTCAACCAACCCATTCAGTCAAAGAGGGAGCAGCTGGGCAGAAATTGAGACACACTCAGAGAGAGAAACAATCACTGGAAGCAGAGTAGAGATGTGTAACAGTCCTTTCTTGTCTGTTATTGGTGTTAAGAGCTGACTCCATATACAGTGTAAGCAAACTTTTATTGACCTTATAAGCTCCATGGTTACATAATCTTACATGGTTTTATTGACAATTTCTTGGAGAGTGTATATGCCTATGGACCTCTCTTTTATAGACCACTCATGTTATGATTGCTAATATAATACACTAGTCAATCCAACTAGAATGTCCACAAAAGTCTTTACCTGGTGTACAATTGTGAAGATAAGACCACTGTCTTAGTTTCAAATGACAACATACAGGGTTAGCACACTGTGGCTTGATGGTCTCTCTGGCATTGCAATTAAAATCTTTGATTTATTTGTTTTGCAAGTTATGATCTTGCAAACTCCTTTTGTGGTCCGTGGATGGGAATACCCCAGTGTTGAACTGCTCCAAGGGCAGAGCTATGCATAAATTCAAGGCAAGGTAAATAACAGGACTGTTGACTTTGTTCAAAAGTCAGACTTGGACTTAACAATTCATATTGTAAAGAGAACAAGGCCAGATTTTAAACTGTTCCAGTTTATTCATTGGTCGATGCTGTGGGTGCTCAACTGAATGGTGATTAAATATTTATTTTTGTCAATAATTATATACCTTTTGTAAATGATACAAAATCATACTAACTTGGAGCATCTTATACTAATGGGATCTAGTTCACATTTCAAGCATCTCTGACAGCAATGAAAGATTCATTTTAAAAATTGATTTTTGATAGCTTTGGGTTTTCTATAATGATATTGCGATCTAAATTATGTAATGCAATATATAAATTATTCACGGTACTGTCAGCATTGCTTAATGCATATTAAGTTTATTTATAAAACCTGTCTGTGGGCTCAATATATTAAATAAGCAACCTGTCTTAGAGGGAATGTGCAGTATTGACAAGTCACATGATATATAGGGTTCAATAAAATGAAAGTAAGTTAGGTCATTCTTAGTTTAATACATTACCAAAACCTGTGTGCACTTTGATAGCCATTTTGTTTGACTGCAAAACTGAACATTCTAAAATAATGGGTATTCAACCAATTAAAACTGATCTCGATCCTCATGTAGAGATTAGCAAATCAAAAATTGGGCTCAAACTGAAGTTGGGTTAACATGGGTCAGTTACTTCTCAGGGCTGATATTACTCAAGCTTGCAATGCACTGCTCTTTGCATGCAGATTTTAAATGCATTGAGTATGTTCAACATGTCAACATCTAAAGGGGGGAGGGAACAAACTCAAAGAGATTCTTGTACAGTAATTCAAACAAGATGGTGTAACTGACAGCTTTGGCTCAGTCCTGATTTAACCATGGTGTTGTCATATGTGGGTTGTACCTGAATATTTATATCCATGGGGGGGAAAAGCATATCACAAGGGCAAGATGGTTCCACATCTGGGTGGCCAGAGCAAGAGCAAGAGCAAGAACAAGATAGTATTATTACTATTTATTTATTAGATTTGTTAACCACCCTTCATCACAAGATCTTAGGGCAATTGACAGGATAAGAACACAAGGTAAAAACACAAGTAAATAGTTAAACTGAAAACAACAAAACAATTGCCCCCCTCCCACAAACACTTTTAAATGGCTGTAGAATATTACCCAGCCTTATAAAACCCATGAATACAAGTATAAATGCAAAATACAAATTACCACATAACACTTAATAACAAGTTGAAACGGCTCACCCTCCAAAAAACAACACCCACCTGCCCTTTTACCACTGAGAAGAGCTCTGCTAGAGGATGTTTTGCTGGTGCAATGCTGGATAAGAAGAAAGAAACTATCCAGCCATTCAAGTAAGCAGTGGCATAGCATGGGGGGTGCAGGGGGGCTGGCGGCACCGGGCGCAACATCTGGGGGGGGGGCGCGCTCGCACTCGAGTGCTAAAATCCATGGGTTAGGGGGCACAAATTACTTGCCTTGCCCCAGGTGCTGACAGCCCATGCTACGCCACTGCAAGTAAGCTCTGTGCTGTGCTTGAATTCCATAGCCTGTGTTTTGAGTATACAAGTACACTGGTGTTGTTGTACAACTGAAGAGGCAGGGTGGTTAATGAGAAGATATATGTGAAAATAGAGATGGACTGTGCTCTGGGGAGGAAGAGGAATTTTAATTTAACCTGCAAGGCTTCCTCGACTTTAAAAGAAAATCCTCCTCTGTAGCAATGGCTTGACTGGGTTTCCAACAGAGGACTGACATGATGAACGACTTCAGTGCAATACATGACAGTTTTAGTGTACATTATCTGCAGTCCATCATGGAATAATGTGTCACATTAGCCGCTGGAGCCTTCCTGGTTTGATTTAGGTGACTTCATTTGTAGTTAGTTGACTATTTTGAACTACTTTGGTCAAATGGCTCCAGGATTGCTCTGTGACGGGGCTTAGCTTGTTGCAGAGGCAGAACAAAGCCTTTTCTTCACGGGGCACAGGTGCTCCAGAGGTGCAATTTTCCTGCACTTACTGAAAATCATAATAAAAGGCAAAGAAGAGCTAAATTGTAAGAGCAAAGACAGACAAACCTTTGCAATTACACATGTTTAAAAGTGACACTATTCTAACATTAGCATTATTAATGAAGATTGGCTTGGGGATGTACAGGAAATGCAAGAGCACGATGGCAAAGTTATATTTATTGTGTATATGTGTGAAATACAGTGGAACTTTGGTTTTCAAGCATCTCGGAAGCCAAACATTTCAGAACCCCAACACCGAAAACCCAGAAGTACAGTGGTACCTCGGGTTATATGCACTTCAGGTTACATATGCTTCAGGTTACAGACTCCGCTAACCCAGAAATAATACCTCGGGTTAAGAACTTTTCTTCAGGATGAGAACAGAAATCGTGCTCCGGCAGTACGGCGGCAGCGGGAGGCCCCATTAGCTAAAGTGGTGCTTCAGGTTAAGAACAGTTTCAGGTTAAGAACAGACCTCCAGAACGAATTAAGTTCTTAACCCAAGGTACCACTGTAATTGCTTCTGTTTTCGAACGTGTCCCAGAAGTTGAATGGCTTCCACTGTGTGTTTTTCCATTTTCTCAATGGAAATTGCCAGCAGCCCTTTGCGCCTCAGTTGTCAAACGTTTCGGAAGTCAAACAGTCTTCCAGAACGCTTTACATTTGACAACCGAGGTTCCGCTGTATAGATGTTCTATCCAAATTTTGGATGCTGGAGAATTCTGGGAGAAACAGAAATGGGAGTGAAAATTGCAGACGTTCACTTATTCATTGTATGTCCAGAATGGATATTAATCTAGTGAATATGATCAGTATTCATTGTTTGTTTATTTATTTATCCCATGTTTTATAAAATGTATACACTGCTTGTTTGTTAAAAAACCTCAAAGCCCCTTCCACAAATGATATGTAATTGATTTCATTCCCGGCACCCTGAAATTTGCATTGCATTTTCTTGGCATTGAAATTAATGGGGTGGAATAACGTAATAACAATGTAACATGTGTAGTGTAGGTTCTTTTGTCACAGCAGACAAATACTGTAATGTAGTTTTTGGGCGGAAGAGTAAACTGCAGCGAAATGGAAACATTGCTGCATGCAATGAATACAGGGCAGAATGGAAAATGATACTTACATCCAAGGTCTTAATACTCATTAGCTTTCACATGAAGCATGCACATAAATAATCCCCATAGCAACCACAGAGGAATGGATTCCATAATATCTCCAAAAGAAATGGATTGATATTGTCATAAAACATTTATGAAGAGGAAAAGCTGGTTTAATAAAGCACGTTTACCAGGGGAGTTATACTATGGTTAAGTAGCATATACATTGCATGAACAGATATAAGAATAAAATAATTTCAGCACTGGATCAAAATGAGATCACAATCCAATGAAAGGTGCACAGTTGTGATCCTATACACCAGGAGTGGAGAACCTCTGATATTTCAGATGTTCTTCAAGTCTAGTTCTCACCATCCCTGACCATCGGCCATGATGGGTGGGGCTGGTGATTTCAGTGTCCATTGATTTCAATGTCTTAAGCATGGCAAATCCTTCATTGGCTATGGATCCTAATTAATATATTAAGGTGTTAATAAGACATGCTAAATTATAAAAAAATGCTAATGTAAACAGATTAATTTTATTGCATTGCACTGTCGGTTATTGATTGATACAAAAATGCAAATCTATTTATTTAAGTACAAACTGCGTCACAAACTTCTTTCATCCTATGATGTCTAGCATGAAGTCAGTCCCATTGAATTCAATAGGAGCTACTCCCGGGTAAGTGTGCATATGTCAAAATGCATTTTTGCTTATGACATACCTTTCAGTGGTGGATAGTATCTCCAAGTCTTAAAAAAAAAGCAATGAACAGTATGTACAAAACTCACATATCATGAGTACAATCAGCTCCACTTCTTGAGGAAATGTTAGAATGTTCAACATCCATGTTCTCAACAAGTAAATAACACATTCTTTGGCTACATTATGACCAGATTATATCTATTAGTTACTGCTGTGCACCATGTAAATCTCCAGATTCCCCTGGGAGATGAGAAAATCATTTCAGACTTCAATAACTAACAATCAGTTATTGCTCTGGGCAATAATAAAGCTGAATGCAATTACCTAAAGTGAAGTTAGCAGGGTAACAAATGAAATACAGATTTCTCTCTCTCTCTCTCTCTTAAAATAAATGTAGCATCTCCTCATCACACACTACCGCAGTGTACTAGTGGCTTTTTAAAATGCATTGCCTGAGCACTCTTTGAGGTTTGAAATATATGTGATTAAAACTTACCGAAAGTTACTTTTTATGATATCACTTGCATGATTAACACAGGGGTATGAAAGGCTATGGGCTATAAAACTGCAACAGTAAAAACATTCATTCTAGGAAAAGAGACATCTTTAAAGGCTATGCACTTGGCCCATAGCATCCTCTCCTATGTATAAAGGCAATACACACACACACACACACACACACACACACACACACACAAATTGGAAGAGAGTGGAGGGATCTGGTCAGGATTCAAAGGTTCATACAATGATTTCCCCACAAAATGAAGGCATTTCGGGGTACTTTGTTTTCCAAATAGGAGCTCTGCCATGCCCTATGGCAAGCCACTTTTGGAAATAGAAAGTTTCTATCATGCAGCTTGCAATATCACAGGATTCTCCCTTCCCAAGAGTGAATATATACACCTACCAGGCATGTGTATGATTTCTGATTTTAACAACATATTATAAGGCATTTCTTTAAAACAGAAAAGAAAAAGAAAGCAGTATTTTTGTGCACATGCATTTTTCTCCTCACACTCCTAATTAAGAACTTTCACATTTCAGACTGTGACCAACAGAGCAATATTCTGTCTACACATGATTTTTTAATATGAGAGTCAGAAAATGTGAGTTGTTGCACCACCTTTCCCCCCTGGCAGGGCTCTTGCGCTTTAAACAGCCACATAACAGGCAGACAGGGAAAAGCTTCAACTGTGGAATTTCCAAAAGTCAGGAAACTGTTTAATACAAAACCCACGGCAGGCGGAAGGAGGAGATGCCAACCCTGTACATGAGTAGTAGATGTTTGGATACTAGGGGTTTTATGCTCCGCATTAATATACTCCGGTATACCAGGAGAAAAATGCATGTGCACAAAAATACTGCTTTCTTTTTCTTTCTTTCTTTCTCTTTCTTTTTCATACACATGCCTGGTAGGTCCGTTCTTAACCTGAAACTGTTCTTAACCTGAAGCACCACTTTAGCTAATGGGGCCTCCCGCTGCTGCTGCTGCGCTGCCAGAGCACGATTTCTGTTCTCATCCTGAAGCAAAGTTCTTAACCCAAGGTACTATTTCTGGGTTAGCGGAGTCTGTAACCTGAAGCGTATGTAACCTGAGGTACCACTGTATAGAATTCTATGATTCTGTGCATTCCATGCAAGATTGGCTCCCAAAGTAGCTTACAGTTAAAGTCTGCACATGTGTGTGCGTGTGAAGCCCTTTCTTCTTGTCAGAACAGACAAGTCATTCCAGAAGAATGGAGCAGAAGGATTTGCAGATGAGCTCCAGATCTGGCTGACAGTAAAGTTGCCCTTCTGTTGATTTGCAGCATCTTCTGGTGTCTGGCTGTTGGTGATGCAGTCTGGTTTCCAGGCTTTTCCCTCCAGAGAAAGGGGGCAGAAGGCACTGCAGGGTCTGGCAGCTGGTAAAGATGCCAACCCACAAACACAGCCTTTCTGTTGAACTGCAATATTGGGAGCTAGATGCAAGAATCACCTGGTTCAAACCCCTCTTCAGTCGAGAGGTACATGGGATAACCTTGGGCAGATAAGTCTCTCTCGGCCTAACCTATACTGTTTGCTGTGAGTCAAAAAAACCACTGCTCTAAACCTCCTTGGAAGACGAGTAAGATGTTAATTTATAGTAATGGAACATATTTCTGCCACAAATGTTTTCCAATCCAGCTAGACAATCAACGGGAACTTCCAGATGGTAGCTTATTATGGTTAACAGGTCACTGAGATATTGCAAATGGGCTATTGGCAACAAAGTTTTTTAACACTGGATTTTCCCAAGAAAGTGTAAATCTGGATTAAACTGGAAGGAGGGAATACAGGCTGGCATATTGATGAAAATTGTGTTGTATGGACAGGTCAAAAACTTCAATGTGTGGGGAACACTGGTCACTTGATAAATAACCACCTAGAAGCACCCTAACGCTCTTAGCCATGCAGACAGGGAGGCAAAGTCTCTTTTGATAATGTTTGGGGAATGAAGAGATAAGCCTTTCCTTCCCATGTGCTGCTTTCCCATTAAGAAACAGACACTCCTGCACTTATAATTATTTAAGGGAAAGCAGATACATAGCTGCATCCTACACAATGAAGCAAATGTCTAGTTTAACCCTAATTGTAGACTTTCATTGGTTGCATCCCGGTCTTCTAGAATTAGCTCTGGCCAAACCTTTGCTTCAGAATCTTTCCACTGATACTGCAAGGCTTTGAATCCAGCTGTAAAACACAATTCTGTCAGTACTGGCATGAAGAAAGAAGAAGAAGAAAATAAATTAAATGCTTCTTCCAGTGACACAAGTCTCATGAAGAATTAACTAGGATAAGCACTTATTCTATCTGGTGCACTGACAATCTGAACAATGCAGACAAAAATAATAATTAAAACATAGCTTCATGCTGAGTTGAAACTTTCAAGAGTCTCAACTGTGTTGAGCTTATGATTTTTCTGTTTTTGTATTTGTGAGCATAATTATGTCCCCGAGGCAGCAGGAGCTAGTGCTTGTCATCTCCCATTTCCCCCTCCAAAGAAAGATTAATTTATTTACATAGGAATCCAAAAGTTGACGCCAGAGCAATAATAATAAATGTAAACAAAACCTTTTATTTTTTTTATATTTTAAAACGCATAATTTAATGGCACAGTCACATAAATAATGAAAACACTACATATACTTTAGCCAATTAAGGGTAAAGCTGAAAGGTAACATTTAATGAAGTATTGACTCGCTATGTCAACAAAATGATGGCAGACATCTGTATGGATGATAGCATTTAGCAAAATGCTATAAAATCAATAGAGAGAAAGTGGGGAGTGGGCAGGAGCAGACTTGATGGCTCAGAGTCCGGGTAATGGAATATGGAGCCTTTTGTCCTTCCCTCACCAATGGAGAGAGGCTGAGGTGGCTGAACAGGACAAGTTTCCAATGCCTGGTTGGAAGCCTACGTGGAATGAGCTTCCTTTCATAATAGACAGGTGTTTGCATCACAAAGTTAACTCGTGCTTCTTCAAATTATCCAGAATCAGTAAAGATAGAAACCTTTTCACACAGTCGTTGAGGTCCAGCAGATACTCACGAAGATGTAAGAAATGGAATCACAGCAGTAGGTGCAATTTCAACGTCAACAGAACCTACACATGTACCACTGTACAGCATGCAAGGCTGTCTCCAAGAAAGCAGAAGCCCTAGGTTTCCCCCCGACCTTGAAATAAACTTATGTAGGTCAACGTATATCCTCAACATGACTAATCAAAGTCAACGCATTTCAAAAAAAAAACCACCCCAAAAAACTTGTGGTGAACTCTACCTTGACACCAAACATGAAAAAATCACACTCTTGCACCTAGAAGAATTAGCATCAGGAGTGGCCAGTATTCACATATAGATTACAATGCTCATTCATTTAAAAGTTTACACTGAAGTTACAAGGAGCTCAGAGCTTTTGCCATCCAGTGGGTGACAGGGTGGTTAAAGGATGTTAAGTGGTAGCTAATTTCTCAGATGATCTTGAGTATTGAAACCAAAGGCTCATCCATACACTTCCACTTTCTTGTTGCTTCCCCCTGGGAAAACCTGCTCTTTACCACTGAATCAGAGCAAACGTCAGTCAGTCGGGTTTTCCATGGACTGATGTTTGCTCTGATTCAGCTGCAGATAGGTTTTCCTGGAGAAGCAAGCAGAAAACTTATCGGACCCATGCTTTCTAGGCATCAGGCAAGAGAAGTGTGAATGAGCCCCCAAAACCTAGACAGCATCTTAAAAAGCAGAGACATCACCTTGCCGACAATGGTCTGTATAGCTATGGTTTTCCCAGTAGTGATGTATGTGAGAGCTGGACCATAAAGAAGGCTGATCGCCGAAGAATTGATGCTTTTGAATTATGGTGCTGGAGGAGACTCTTGAGAGTCCCATGGACTGCAAGAAGAATAAACCTATCCATTCTTAAGGAAATCAGCCCTGAGTGCTCACTGGAAGGACAGATCATGAAGCTGAGGCTCCAGTACTTTGGCCACCTCATGAGAAGAGAAGACTCGCTGGAAAAGACCCTGATGTTGGGAAAGATGGAGGGCACAAGGAGAAGGGGACGACAGGGGACGACATGGTTGGATAGTGTTCTCGAAGTTACCAGCATGAGTTTGACCAAACTGCGGGAGGCAGTGGAAGACAGGAGTGCCTGGCGTGCTCTGGTCCATGGGGTCACGAACAGTTGGACACAACTAAACAACAACATCAGGAATAATCTTGTATGGTGTTAAAAAAGAATTTTTTTGTTTCATGTATGCGTACTAATCAGCCATTGGAGAGTGCCTGTCTCCTAGTAATCACAAGTGAGCCCTCCAACAGAATGTGCATTGCATCCTGCCTTCTAAAAGGATCGTTCCTGTTCAGGGTTCCGCCTATTTCCTACAAACACAGTCATTCTCTTCCATTTTCCTTTTCCAATTATTACTCATTTCTTGTTTTCGTCTTCCCCCTCCATCCTTTTTGCATTGTGTTTATCATGTCTGCAAACCCATGGGTAGCGACTGTGTTGCTTTTCATCTCTCAACAGTACAAAGAAAATTTTAGGTATACTCTGTATAATAATAATTATGATGATGCAGCCATCATTATATAGACAGCTGTGTGTGGAGATATTGCACAAAAACATACCATTTGTATCTCTACACAAAGATGCACTGTGTACACCCTCATCGACATCTGTATTGGCAAGGACCAGACCATCCAGTGTCAGGGCTGGAGAACCATTTTTGCACCAAGGCATTTCCCCCCATAGGAATGAGAGGTAAATATTCACTGATATATGAGGGGAAATACATGGGGCACTTTGGGAAGGCTTCTGCATGGTGGCTGCGGTCATCTGGTGAGGTTTCCCTGATGGTGCCACATGTTCCTGCAATTCAGCTTGTGGCTGCCCAGAGCAGGGTCTTTAGTGTAGTGACACCTGCTACCTGGAACGTACTTCCCCTGGAATACCATATCCAATATCCAATAATTAAAATTATACATTTAAAAATAATAATAAAAAGTATTAAGTAGTTTTATTTATTACATGTTATTACATTGTTTCTAAATTATTATGTGTTGTGCAATATTTATTTTTGTACCATCATATTGGCATCTTTTATATTAACCATTTGATACATTTTTTTAAATAAACAGAACAAAAGCTCCCCCACCCTGGGACTGTAGTTATCATAAAAACTCTAAAACACTGCTGGACACCACTTTATATTATAACGTTGATCATTATAACTTCCGAGGGTTAATGAAGGCTTAGCCCTGATTCTGGGCCAGGCTGTTTTCTACGCCCACCAGCCTGCTATCCCCCCAAATTACTTTTTGCCGACTTCAATTTTCAAAAACAGATGTCTGGCAGATATAATAGAAATTCTTCAAAATGTAAAACAGAAGTGAATCTATATGAACCTCCGCCCCCCCCCCCAGCCCCTCAGCCTGTGCCCTGGGCGACTGCATAATGATAGCACCGGCCCTGCCCGGGACCCTCTTCTGGCGCCGGCGAAGTGCCTCTGAGCATGTGCTGAGGGCCGTTTTTCTTACAACGCCGCCCACATATTTGGGGAAGGTTTCTCCATGTCTTTGGACAAGAAATCAGGTTCTGTTGGGAGGCGAGGGGGTACTTAGAAGAAAACGGTTCTCGGTAGAGATGGAGTTGCATGTTTTATTTCTGTCCTCGTGATTTTATTTCTGTCCTCAACCTGCCCCGTTTCAGAGCAAACGTCAGGTCTGCCGCCTCCTCCATCGGGCTGGGTTGACACGGACGGGAGGGAGAGGCGGACCCGTCCCCGCCCGAACGAGGAGGGGGGCGTCCCTCGGACACGGAGAACCCGCCCGCCATTAGAGGAGGAGGAGGCGGAGCCGACACGTTCAGTGAAGGTATTGAGGCGCTGGCCGGTGTTTGGCGGGATCCGCGCGGGGTGGGGGGTGGGGACAGAACGGAGGGAGAATTGACAGCCGCGGCGCAGCCGGCCCCTCCCACACTCGAGCGCACGCGCCTGGCCAGCCCCCAGCTAACGGCCGACCTAGCAGGAATTCGCGCGCCCGCCAGGCTGGCGAAGGCCGGGGCTTGCTCAAGGGACGCTTTGCCCAGCTCGATTTCCTTGCCTCCCATTGGCCACCGCGGAAGGGCTCGGCTTCGCGATTGGCTAGGCCCTGCTGCCAATCTTGGTTTGTTTCGAAGTTCACGCGTCCTTTTGTCTTCGGAGGGGAGGGCGTTGAAATGCGCCGCGGTGGCCATATTGCTTTAGGGTGGTGAGGTAGCCCGGGGGTGTGGGGGAGGTTAGAGTGGAGAGGAAGAAATCTCAGCCGAGGAGGAAGAGCGACTAGCTGTAAGCCAGGGAAACAAAAAGGGGAAAGATGAGGGGATGTGTGTTGTTAACCTTGCCCTTCAGCATCATTTGTTAGGGTGCGCTTGTCGTCCCTGCCCCGCCCCCCCCCCATTTAAAGTCATTACAGGTCCAGTTCGCTGCTTCTTGGACACCTAGTGCAGGTCTCTTTTGTGAGATCCCGTGGCCCATCATCGACCTGCTTAAATCATCCCTGCTTAGTTGCAGGCTTGCCTTTGACGCCAAGATTGTGGAGAGGGGAGGAAATGGGGATTGTATTTGGAGTGGAGGCTCTGGATCATAGCTGTCAACGTTTTCCCTTTTTTTTAAGGGAAATTCCCTTATTCCAAATAGGATTCCTCGCAAGAAAAGGGAAAAGTTTACATCTATGCTCTGGATGACAGGGACGTGGGTGGCGCTGTGGGTTAAACCACAGAGCCTAGGACTTGCCGATCAGAAGGTCGGCGGTTCAAATCCCCATGATGGGGTGAGCTCCCGTTGTTCGGTCCCTGCTCCTGCCAACCTAGCAGTTCGAAAGCACGTTAAAGTGCAAGTAGATAAATAGATACTGCTCCGGCAGGAAGGTAAATGGCGTTTCCGTGTGCTGCTCTGGTTCGCCAGAAGCAACGTAGTCATGTTGGCCACATGACCCGGAAGCTGTAAGCCGGCTCCCTCGGCCAATAAAGCGAGATGAGTGCCGCAACCCCAGAGTCGGTCACGACTGGACCTAATGGTCAGGGGTCCCTTTACCTTTATGGATGATGATGGCTCACTCCCACCTGACCTAGAACCAGTGCTTTCCCCCCCTAAAAAAATGTTTAGGGGTACTCTCATTTTCCTACTCATATTGAAATACTGCCCCTCAATGAGTCCAAACTCAGATTCACAAAATGTTTATGCGGATCCCATGAGTCCCCCCAGAAAAAAAGCACTGCCTAGAACCAGTTGGATCTCCCAGCCATGCTCATGTCACTCTGACAATGTAATCGACCTTCTGTAGACCTGCCAAGTCTTTTGGCATAGTTAGTGCTCATGTACCTCTCACAATTTGAGGGAATGCTAAAAAACCAATACAGCTGAGCTGGAATGGGCTAATCTCTTCTGATTTGCCGCAGGGATGCACAGAGGTTCCACATACCTGCAGAAGATGCACATTGTCCACCCCACCTGATGTGTGTTTGGCAGCTTTTTCTCACTGCAAGGAAATTATTAGATTTCCTGAGGCTAAAAGGCTTCTTTCAGCCACAAGATTGTCATAGACCAGACTGGTCAAATATCAGTGGTGAACCACAAGAAATAAACTATATTCTAGTGACTAGTGTGCAATATCATAGTCCATACAAGGTGCCACATTTATTTATTTTTTCAACCTATCAACATGATGCCTCACAAAGTGGCACATTCACACTTCTTACCCACAACACTCTGCCATCTCAGTTGTGAAGGTACACAAGAAGCTGCTTTCCTACCAAGTCAGACCACTGATCCATGTAGCTCAGTATTGCCAACACTGACTGGCAGTGACTACAGGATTGTTGTTTTTAAGGCAGGAGTCCTTTCCAGCCATATCTGGAGATGACATGAATTGAATATGGAACTCTTTGCATGCAAAACATGTGTTCCACCACTGAGCCTTGCCCTGTGTCCTTTCTTCCTCATCCACTGGTACTGGCCGGTGCTGCTGCTGTCAGACTGCTGGCATGGCAAAACCTCCACATTCCTATTGTTGGGTGGTAGCCCTTGATGTTGCTCCTGGGCCAAGCTGGTGGTTAGGTTGGTGGGCTGGGCAATGTGGATGGAGCAATGTGCAAGTTCGCTGCTAGAAGCAAAGTTCTAATGTGTGATAAGTAGTGCCACACCCATTCTTTCCCTAAGACATTTGTCCATGCACCTGGAAATGAATTTTTCATTGGATTAAAGTTAAAGTTTAATATTGTGCTGGTAGCTGGTCTGGCCATTAGAAAAACATGCAGACTTGTTTAAAAAAAAAGCCAGCCTGCTAGTAGTCCTAGAAAATGCTCCTCCCGCTCTGTGCAAATTGTGAATGTTCAGCTGGAAGTCAATGAAAATAAGAATTTAAAACCAAAGTAGAATAAGAAGGCTTAACTTTATTACTCAGGATTAACACGTGCAAAGATAAAAAAAGATTGTGTAGTGTGATCCTAAGTAGGTTTAGATTCCATTGATTTCAGTGAAACTTACTGAATCAAACAATCCTTAGTATACTGTAAATAAGACTGCAGGCAGTAGTGGGTTGTTGGTTTTTTAAAACGGAGAATGAAGTCAAATATTAATATGCCTAAGCTTGTTTTGTTAACGTTACTTAAAACATAGGTCATAGGAAGCTGCCTTATACTGAGTCTCTCCACTGGTCCATCTAGTTGAGTGTTTTCTACACTGATCGGCTGTGGTTCTCCAAGATATCAGATGGGACATTCCCTGCCTTAACTGGAGATGCCGGGGATTGAACATGGGACTTTATGCATGCAAAGTAGATGCTCTACTGCTGAACTATAGCTTTACCCAGGGTTAAGGGCTGAGCATCATAGTGGCAATGAATTTCTAGGTTAAGGTAGCAATTTCTAAGAGAAGCCTTTCTCCACTTCTTTTCAGGTATGGGCATAAGCATACCACTCTGCATCCACCCCGATTTGTTTGTTTTAAGAAATACCTGGTTTGACCACACAAAGCATTTAGTTCGGCAGTATTATTATTGGCCAAGTTTATTTGCTCTTGTGCTCATTCTGTATGATCTGCCTACGTGGAACTCTCTGAGATTAACATTGCACAGAAAACTGAGGTCAGTATCTTCAAATATAAAAACAGTTAAAAATGAAGAGTAAGGCAATGGTGCAGATACAGTATACAGTCCATCTCTTGTTCAGTGGCAAAATATAATCTTTTTATTTTGAGATTTTTTACTTTGACATTAATGAGAACGTGCAGTACTAAAAGCACTTTGAGTGAATTTTTAGGGGTGGATATTTTTCAGAATCTGTGAATGAATGCCCATTCAAATTGAACATACTATAAGAGTATCAAGCTGTACTGTTTTGAAATGCTTTTGTAGCTGTGGAGGTAAAATATGTTGTGTTAGCTGGATTCCATGTAGTGCTGTAGAGAATGTCATTGGAACTGATAACCATAGATTATGATAAATTTGTGTCTATTCATTTCTGGGTTGTATGATGGAAATGCCCCAGGAGTCCGATCGTGGATTCAGTTACCAAACATTTAGTGTAGTGTTTTGGCTGTTCCTTGTTTCTCTTTACAAAGCCGATGATCTTGGCAAATTGTAAATAGAAACCTGAGCTGAAGCAATTTTTCAGCACATTAGCAGCAAATTTAGTGCTTATGAAGATGTGATAGTGAAAGCATTAGCTTTGACAAGGAAGGGGGATGGTATGAAGTTTAGAAGTTCTACATGAACCTTTGCTATTTCATTTTAGCTCCAAGCGGTAACATTTGCCACTTTGCTCCTGGATGTCCCAAGGAAAATATGCCAAGCTGTATGTGAGGTGGACCGGGAGGAGGCAATCATTAACTTTTACTGTTCTAGCTGCATCAGGATTTGAATACCTGCTTGTGCAATACAGTAGACAGTTTCAACGGGGATCTTGGTTATGGTGATTGGTATAGGTGTTTGTTTGAGTCTAGATATTATAAACAATGAATGAGACAATAACATTCATTGAACCAACTAGCCCTTAAAATAATGTTAGTGAGCTCTTTGGTGTTCAGAAGTAAAAGAAGCCACATCTCTATTTCTCACCTTGCTGTCTAGAATTATCTAGAGGAATAGGAAGAAGAAACATTGATACAAATCAGGCCTTGCTTGAAGGAAAGTATTCTGTGAGGTCCCAGAAAAGAGTGCAAACATCTAATAAATGCAAAGCATTTCTTCAGTATTATCTTGCCTCACTGGGGTCTTGCAGGATAAACAGGGAAGACAAAACAAAACAAATTACACCCTAGAACGACAACATAGAATTGTCGCTGATCTAAATGTTGTCATTCAGGACCAAACAATGCACTACATAGAAACACATGTAATGGTATGGGAGTTTTTTGGCCTAGAAGTTGCTTTGAGATGTGTGTCAACCTAAGAGTCTTATTGAATCAGCCAAAGGCCTATCTAGCCTAGCTTCCTATTTCCTACAGTAGAAAACCAGATACCTATGGAAAACCCACAGGCAGGACATGAGCACAGTAGTGATTATAAGCAGGGAAGTGAGGGCCTGTACTTAATTATTTCCGTACCCAGTAGTGCCTTACTAAACAGCTCCCCCCCTACCAAACTGGTATTCCCAGCAGGTGTTTGAAAACTTCAAGAATGGAGGGCTTTTGGGATGGGGGAAAGGGTTAATCACGCCCTGTTTTTCAGTCTCCAGTGCTTCCCTCGTGAAATGGCTTTTACAGCAAAATAAGAGCAATAGCTATTAGGCGATCATCACACACGTTTTCAGGCAGTATGTAGTTTGGCTGTCATACATAAAATGCTGTGTTTCTACATCACTCTGGAGTGCAAACCAGTTTGTCTATAGTTAGGTTTGGCAGATCACAGTTTTAGTAACAAAACACTCTTGAGCTGTTGTGCCTGGAGTAAAGGATGTGTGTTGTTTTCTATAGGATTGTGATGTTTTGGAATAAGAGATAATCCTTCAGAATAAGGCACATCTGGCAGCCCAGTCTGTCGTCTGCGGCAAATCTATCAGCCTTGACTTGGAGAGCTGCCATGAGACTGTTGTGAACTGAAAAAGCATTCTGTGTACAGCTGTATTGGCACACCTGAGCTTCATCACACTCCCCCCTTCACATCAGAATGATTTTCCCCAAACACAGCAGTGCGCAGGCTTCCACTAATTGACTCACAAGTGGCAGGTGCCTTTTCTTGTGACTCCCCCAACACCCACACCTGGTGCAAAGGTGCCCTCTACTAAGTTCTCCACGATGCGTTCTGAAGTTGATGGAAGGAGTTCTTTCTGGCATCTGCAAGAGCCCAACGATATAAGTACCCCTGCTCTAATTCCCTCTGAATTCTAATCAGTTTATAGAACAGTCAGGAATGGGTTGGTGTCAGTTTCAGACTCCTGTATTGATTAGGAAGGAAAAAGTATTATAAATTTCACAGGTTCCAAATAGCTAAGTGGATTACTGTTTGGGATTTCCCCCTCTACGTCTTTTTTTAATACACATGTATCTTGGTTTGCGATTAAGCTGTCCTGGTCAAAGAGTGCATTTTTTTGTTTTTAAGCAGAGATTGTATGGCCATCTGTCATGTATGATCTAGTTGAGATTCCTGCATTGCTGGTAGTTTGACTAGATGACCCTTGTGGTCCCTTCCAACTCTACAATTCTAAGATTCTTTGTTTCACTTTACTGTACCAGAAAAGGCATGAGAGCATGGGAACACTAGGAACAGGTTTACTTACATGCAATAAAATCACACAGCATTCCTTGAAGGGTATTAGCTTATTAGATCAAGTGTTGGCGGCATAAGATCAGTGCGTCCAACAATGTCCCCACCTGCGCATCCATGATGGGGCTCCACATCTGTAGAATACTACTCATCCGTCATGGATGCTTTAGCTGTGATTCCTGCATTGCTGGGGGTTGGGCAAGCCGACCCTCGGGGTCCCTTCCAACTCTACGATTCTTTGATTCTACACACGGTCCCATTAATTCATGCCTTCAAATGGGCTTGGGGACTTAGGCAGATAATGGTGCTATGCCTTTTTAAAGTGTTTTATAGTTTAAACTATTTTCATGTTATGCTGGTCTGCTATTGGTGTTGATAATTTTATTGTGGGATTTCAGTGTTGTACAGTGTTTTGATTCTGATATAGGAAGCTGCCTTGAGAAGGATTGTTTCCTTCTCAAGGCAGCTTCCTATATCAGAATCAAAACACTGTACAACACTGAAATCCCACAATAAAATTATCAACACCAATAGCAGACCAGCAGACCCTCATCTTGTAGGGTGGCCATTTGGGTACACAAGTGTGAAAACTGTTCTGGTGCAAAAGCCTCAAGAGGTCAGATGAGGCCTTCTTCTGATTTAAATGGCAATCCATTATAGTGCTCTGCTGTGCTCATGGCAACGCCTACTAAACCACTCATCTGCAGTTTAGTGAACAGGATGTCTTATGAAACCTTGGGGAAAGTTTTATTGAAGTTAACTTCTCAATCCGTAAGGAAATACCTTATCTGTCAAACACAAGTGGAAATGGATAACCACTTACCATGTGATTGGTGCTTAAAACATGCCACATGCTGTTTTTAGAAAGCTGCATGGGGGAAGGACTAACATGGGGGGCAGTCAGGAAGTTGGGCTTGTATATCTCATGAAGTTGTCGCCATAACTCAAGCATCGTCTTGCCTATAGTCTAAAGTGGCAAAGTCTCCTGTCCTCGATGTCTTCCACCTCCTTCTGCATATGTAGACCATGTGCAGGGCAGGTGCAAATCACCATGAGTGACAAGGAAAGGGCTGTAGCTCATTGGCAGAGCATCTGCTTTGCATACAGAAGGTTCTGGGTTCAATGCTCATTTCCAGGTAGGGCTGGGAATGCCTCTTGTCTGAAATCCTAGACTACTGAGCCAGTGCTCATTAATTCAGTAGGAAACAGCTTCCTATTTCTTTCCATGTAGTTAGAACTGTCATGGGAGGCTTTTAAAAATAACAACTACCTGGTAGTATGATGCCTTTGACTACCAATGGTGGTCAAAGAATGAACTGGATTGTTTTGGGCAGCTTTTTAATAATAACAATAACAATAACAATAACAATAACAATAACAATAATAATGCAAAGTTTTGTTAACATTCCACAGCAGTGGTTAACAAACCATAAATTTCAACACAACCCACCCACCTTCCTCTTTTGACTCATCCCCTGATGTTAAGCAAAACAGTAAGCGAAAAAGAAATGAAACCAAGAGAAGGAACACTGAATATTGTGTGTGTGATGATATAATTTTAAAGCTGTGTTTGTTTAATTCATATGTAATTTTCCAATGTAGAATAAATGGCATGTGAAGAAAAAGAAAAAGGGATTGTGTGTGTGTGTGTGTATGTGAAGAAAAGTTATGCTATTCCCAGTGTGTAGTATACAATGAACCACAACTCAAAAGAGCTACAAAAATTTATCTTCTCTCCATTAAATAACTTGAATGATTACACACTTTCTTTTTGATGTTTTAAACATGGTGCGATGTGTGCACTTTGGCAGCCTTGATGACCCATAGACTGGAACCCTGCAAAAATCATTATGATAACGGAACTGCTTTAGAAGCCTCAGATGATTTTGAAAACATGTGATCGATGACCTTTATTGCTACGGCTTTTATTTCAGTTATTTCCCCTCCTGCATCAAAGGAAATAAAATTCAAAAGGGGTTTGTGAGTGTTAAGGATAAAAGAGGGAATTAAACCGTTTCCATATCATGTTTGCTGCTGATCTCCTTAATCACTAGGGCAGAAGAAATAATTACCTCTAGTAGCTTTTATTTTTTATATATATGTACATGGAAGTGTGCTGTATTTTTATATTGGCTAACAGTGGCAGATTCCTGAACTCTGCCAGTTTAACTTTTAATAATACTCAACATGGCACAGTTTCTGTATTTGTGCTCAGGCTGTTTACATAATATGATCATCCTGCTGGATCTTCTGTCGCCTGGTATTTTTTTCACCAAAGCTGGCTGCATGTACTCCATCCCGTAAAACCCTGAGGGGAGCAGAACATGCAGAAGAGCTGATATCCCTCCTACCCCCACAATAGAAATTTAAGTTGCAGTAAGAGAACATGCAGTCCTTGGGTTGTCCCAAGGTTAAGAGTTCCCACAGCATAGCGATCTTCAAAACTATTTTGCTTAACATGCAGCCTTGCCCGGCAGAAGGAGGAAAGCGGCATTGCTAACAAGTGGTGAATAATCATTGCCTTTGTGACTGCTTGTAAGTTTCCCGTTTTGTTGGCCAAGGTGGGAAGCAGGATACCCGACAAGGTGGACCTTTCCTTTGATCTAGCAAGACCCTTCCTACATTGTTATGAAAGCCAAAGGAACTGCAGGGTGTCCACAGAGCCCGTCACTCTGATCCTAAACGATTGCAGTGACATGTCTGGCAGCAATGCTGCGAGGCATGTTGTTCACAGTTCTATACTGATGAAGCCTAAAGGTACATTCGCGTACACCTCCTGTAAGTCAATGCAAAACAGCAAAAAGAAAAAAAGATCAATATGTTTATATTAGCAAATATGCTTGTCAACCATCCTAGTAACCCTTGCAGTTCTTTGCTCCAACACAGGAATTTGGGAGTGGATTGTTTAATGCCGAACAGTTGGGTAGACTGCTGTTTGCACATTTTTCTTCCTTTTTTTTGTACAGACAACAATTGGAAAACTAACTTTTTTGTGAGGAGGGGGATTAAAATGGAATTGTCATAGAAGGAGCTTTTAATATTACTGAAGCCCCTCACAGCTGTCATTGCAATCCAGAATGCAAGTGTGGTAGATGAAGTAATCCACAGTGAGCACATATGCATGCATAGCAAGTCTTTGGATCAAGCCCTTCCTATTTCAATGTAGCAGATGTTGAAAACTCTAATATTGCTTTGCAAAGAGGAAACGACAGCTAAATAACATTTATGAATGCATCAACCATGCTTTTCCTGTTAATGGAAAAAGCATAATGTTTGTGTTGTTGGCGTGCAAGCAGTGTGTGTATATGTGATTGATATATAATTACACACAAAACACGCACACACACATTCTCCCTATTTATAACATTGTGGATGTTACCAAGAAAAAAAAAGTTGCTAAAATGTTGTTTCTTCATTTTAGGCACATTGTTTCCTATTTTTTATCGATGCACTAGAACCTTATTAATTAAACTGTCTGGAAAAGGTTAGCTTTATTTACACTCAGGATTATTTGGGAATGCACAGCATCCTGCATATGCTGTGCCTACTTCTCATAGCTAGTTGTTTGTATATGACTGTTTCTCCTCCTCCACAAAAAAGCAATGCTCAGGATGGTAGTCTACTGTGAGGCTTATCGCTGATTTCCACATCATTGAATAATGGGGATTATCTCTGATTCCCACAGCCTAAATGGCATTCACACAGCATTCACATAATGCTCCACGGCTACTGTCTATCTTTTATATGGAGTCGAGGAAGATGTCTTACACCAGGTCAGTCCATCGTGACCTATATATAGCTTACTTGGATTGGCAGTGGCTCTCCAGGCTCTTGGGCAAACAAAGTCTTTCTCATCATCAGACATTTGTTCCTTAAAAAAAAATAAAACTGGAGACATTAAGAATTGACCTTGGATCTTCTGTGCCCAGGCTCTATATCTAAGACATGGAAGTTCCCCAGCAATATGTTCAACACGATATGCCTCACATTTGACATTGTTGAGCTCCCACAGGCAGTCTTTTACCTATCTTACTGGTGTATTTAAATATACAGTCGGATACTCCACATGGACCACCAAACCCAACACTTTCCCTTGACAATGAAGTAAGAGCATAATAGTTGTGTCATGTGGTGTCAGGCTAAGACCCATCTAGTCCAGCACTTGTTTGTTTTGAAAAGTGTCTTTCCAGATGTTTCTGGGGGTTCCACAACCAGGACGTGATAATGTTTTCCAACCCCTGCTGCCGCTGCTATTGTTATTCATTATATTTGTATACTGCTCTTTATCTGAAAATCACAGGGTAGTTCACAGCATAAAAATTCAAAATGAGAACACAAAATACATGATAAACCAAAACCCAACCAAATAACCCCCGTCCCACAAACACATTTAGAAGGCCATAGAATGTTAATCTGCCAAAGATCTGGTTATAGAGAATCATGTTTACCTGGCGCCTAAGGATATGTAATGAAGGCGTCAGGTGAGCCTAACTGGAGAGAGCATTCCACAAACTGGGAGCCACCACAGAAAAGGCACATTCTTGTGTTGACACCCTCTGGACTTCTTGTGGAGGTGGCACACAAAGAAAGGCCTCCAATGATTACTGCTGTTCGTTTCTAACATCTGATAATCAACAGGTCACTGCTTCTAAAAATGGATGGTACACTTAGTTAAAACGACCAGTTATCATGGTTAGATTCCCATAAATAGGTCTAATTCTTTTTAAAGTATGCTAAGCTGTTGGCCACCATAATAGCTTGGAATAAGAATGATCTGAGTATGAATTTCATAAATTATTTTTTCTATGCTGTTCTAGAGGTTAATTACACATAGATGATAGCCCAACCTTCTTTTGAAATGTTCGGAAGAAAGAAACTCCATAGCTCACCAGGCAATTTATTCCCTTACTGACCTGCCATTGTGGTTAACTAAAATTTATCTTTCTGCAGAAGAGGGAACAATGGCTTGTTCTATTGCATGGGATAAGATATTGTTCTCCCCTTATTTCTGCATTAGCTGCTGGGCCATAGCCTAAAAACTTAGCTCATTTGGTTAGCGCGAATTCTTAATTCATTTTCTATATAATGAAGGACTGCCTTCAAGATTTCATTATCTTTACGATCAAAAAAATATTTGGTATTAATATTTAAGTATCTTCCACTATTGAGGAACCCAAATCTATTATAAAAGATCTAGTCTAATTTTCATGAAATTTTGTGTGCCAGTAGATATTGCTATGTACACTGGAAGTCCCGTTGGACCTTATTATTCTTATTAATCATTTATATGGGACCATAAATGTGTAAAGCACAGTGCCATGTGGTTTATAGCTTTTATATTCATTTTTATTATATTATTCATTCACTGTATATATCTATATATATGAATGGGAATGTGTGATCCCTGAGATAGTGAGGAACAAGGTGATAAATTTCCTCAAAATGTAAAAATAATGGGTACTTAATGAGTGGCAAGCTCAAATATATTCTCCTAGAGGCTGTGCATAAATTATATAACTTTTTCTAAAGTGAACCAAACTCTATTCTTCCATTTGCAATGCTGGGGGAAAAAACAATCTGCTGTGCAAAATTAAGGGGTCTCATCATTTCTGGACGGACTTGCATCACTCACACCTGATTGGACATTAAGATTTCACCAAGACTGTCCCAGGCTATTGAAATGAGAATCCCAATAAGGTCAGAAACATATACTTGAAAAAGCACATAGGTCATGATTCAATGTATCCATGTCTGAGCTGGTTATAGAATTCACCATCTGACATATAGATCCTTTAAAATAACCAAAGGGATTCAACAGTGAATTATGCCCTGCCACATGTTGAGGAAAGCACTTAGTTTTAAAGGAGTGTGTGATGTTTCAGAGCATGATTCATGGGGAGCAAGTAAGAGACAGTGCAGTTTTCCTTTTGTACCTGCTGCAGATTCTGTTGCTACCACCATAGGCAAAATGGCGGGCAGGGGTGGGAGATAAATTACTTGGAAGGTTATGCCTGGGCTGCGGGTCAGCTGTTACCACTGCTGCTATAGTGTTTAAATGATTATGGTCCAGGTACAGTACCAGTACCTCGATTCTCAAATGCCTTGATACTCAAATGCCTTGGTTCCCAAACGCCAAAAACCTGGAAGTAAGTGCTCTGGTTTTCAAACGTTTTTTCGGAAGCCAAATGTTTGATGCGGTTGTTGGCTGTTGTTTCTGGGGCGCCTGCACCAATCAGAAGCTGTGCCTTGGTTTCTGAACATTTTGGAAGTCAAACAGACTTATGAAACAGATTAAGTTTGGCGCTTTTGTTTTTTGCTATTTATTTTGTGTTTTTGTTTTTGAGGCTTTTTCGGTTAATTTGTTTATGTGACTGTGTGGAATTCAGTTCAGCTACTGATTGATTGATTGATTGATTGATTGTGTGACTGTGGAAATGGATAAAAGCCCCCCCTCCAAACAATGACTATCATCAGTGCAGTTTAAAAAAAGAATTAATTTTAATTTTTATCATCTACAATACTTATTTATTTTATAGTATAGTACAGTACATTGATTGTTGCTTTCGTTTTATGGCTCAATGGTCTTGTTAGAGAGTGAAATTCATGTTAAATTGTTGTTTTAGGGGTTGTTTTTAAAAGTCTGGAAGGGTTAATCCGTTTTACATTACTTTCTATGGGAAAGCATGCCTTGATGTTGGAATGGACTTCCAGAACGGATTAAGTTTGAGAACCAAGGTACCACTGTACTGGATTATAAAGGGAACAGGCTTTCACAGCCATGTGACTCATCTCCAGTTAGGTCACCCCAGGAGAAGAAGAAGAGTTTGGATTTGATATCCTGCTTTATCACTACCCTAAGGAGTCTCAAAGCGGCTAACAATCTCCTTTCCCTTCCTCCCCCACAACAAACACTCTGTGAGGTGAGTGAGGCTGAGAGACTTCAGAGAAGTGTGACTGGCCCAAGGTCACCCAGCAGCTGCATGTGGAGGAGCGGGGAATCGAACCCCGTTCACCAGATTATGAGACTACCACTCTTAACCACTACACCACACCCAGGAGAAGCTTTTATGTGGGGAAAGCATTGGCAGGCGAGATTTAGTTATTTGTCATATTTGTAGCCTGCCTTTCTTCCAGTGAGCTCATACAGTGGTACCTCGGGTTACAGACGCTTCAGGTTACAGACTCCGCTAACCCAGAAATAGTACCTCGGGTTAAGAACTTTGCTTCAGGATGAGAACAGAAATCGTGCTCCTGCGGCGTGGCAGCAGCGGGAGGCCCCCATTAGCTAAAGTGGTGCTTAGGTTAAGAACAGTGTCAGGTTAAAAACGGACCTCCAGAATGAATTAAGTTCTTAACCTGAGGTACCACTGTACATGGTTCCTTCTCTCCATTTAATCCTTGAAAAATAGTGACCTGCTCAAGGTCACCCAACAAGCTTCTTGATTGAGTAGGGATTTTATGCTGGGTCTCCCCAATTATAGTCTGACATTAGTGCCCCCTGTGCTGATAATAGGACACTCAGGTTCAAGAACAACACGTGAAGTTTTTCCTACAGGACCCCACATCAATGTAAGAAAATCACATGTCTTCATGGGAAGAGTGATCTCTGCCAGTCAGGGATCATGTAAGTGAGAGTGATAACAGAACACTATACAGCTGGTCAGGTATAGCCATGTGACAACATCACCAAGCCTATTCAGAGGATAGTTATGTTTCCTGAACTGACATTGCCATCACTCTGAATGGGCAAGCCTTTTCATTCCCTATACAGACCTTCAGGAAGCTTTTCATACCTGCATAAAGCTTTCATAAATAATATTCCTATTATATTTTGACTCAGGCCTTCCAAAAGCTGCTTCTCAAATCTCCTTTGCCGGAAAAGGAAAAGAAAGATAATTATTGTTTCGGTTTCAATCACCATCTTTTTATTACTCTTTGGTAATAGTACAGCGGGGAAAGGATTGAACTCATTTCTTGTTTACTTAAAAAAACAACCCTCAGTGGTTTGCATCATTTTATGGAAACCATTTTAGTTTAATGAAAGGCTGACAGTTTTCTTTTCAAAGTATTTCATGAGGTGTAAAAAACTGATACAATGAAGACCATTCCTGAGCAGGATTCATAAATAATGAATATATTTTCTTATTAATCCATATTTTAGTTTAACTTGGGCTCATAGCAAGTTAGTTCCTCGGGGAATGCAGGTTTTAGTTTTTGGTGTGGTTTTTTTCTACAAGGGAAGGTGATGAGCTATGGTCCCCTGGGAATTAAATTGTGAAAACAATCTCGGTTTCATACATGCTAATATAGATCTGTTATTCCCTTTCCACATCTATTGCAAGACATTTTAAATTGTGGCTGATCTTTTATGCAAATAGCTGTCTTATTAGACATTGTGGCTGTATGTGCTAATGTCTCTCTGGGTTTCTTGGGAGTTTGCTATCTAACCATCAAAGCAGTCGAAATGAATGATGATTACTGCACAGCTTTGAAGAACAAAGAAAAGTCACAGCAATTTTAGAGGTCTTGGTTACTGCAAAATCAGTGACAGCTTGAACCACACAGACATCCAGGAGGGTCTCTGTGGCTCATATTAACTAGGCCAAACTTTTTTGTTTTGTTTTTTTAAAGAACAAAATAGATATTATTTTTTTGCTTCATAGTTTTCTGGCAGCTGCAAAAAGTGCAGTCTTTTTTCACTGCTGACATTTTGTTGCAAACGTTCCGAGGGTATTGAATTAGCAAAAGGCAAATAAAAAACCCTATTTCTTCAAGCAAATAAAGTAAGCTGCGAAGTGGATGTTGCACATAAAAGTTTGTGTATCATCAACTTTACTAGCCTTTGTTCCTGTTTTGTGTCATCTGGTATATGGCAGCATTGCAGATTTGATGGTGGGGGGGAGACAAGCACATAGGTCTCTGTGTGAGGTGAGGTGTAGGATTGGTGGGTGAGGAGGTTATCCTTATTGCATTCATTATATTACACGGGTCACATCTACATTATGAATCTGCATCAGTTTCATACCACTTAGAACTTCCCATAAATAATCCAGGGAATTGTAATGTTGCTGGGATTCTAGCAGTTCTGTAGCCCCCCTTCCCTGACTGAACCACATTCCTAGGTTTTCCTGAGAAAAGGGAGAGGGAGAGACTGTTAAACCCGTTTTCATAGAACCGTAGGGTTGGATCATCTCGTCCAACTCCCTGCTATGCTGGACCCTTTCGCCCAACGTGGGACTCTAACCCACAACCCTGAGATTAAGAGTCTCTACAGTTCTACCAACTGAACTATCTTCCAGTATTCTTTTAAGTCTGTAGTGTGCCTTTGTAGAGAGCTGATGATGAATAGCCACGTAGTCTATAAAGTTATTGCGAAGGACTGTGTCGCATTTGTTGATGTGAAATGCGTTGGGTTAGATCAAGAATGGGGAATTTCAGGCACCATGGGGGGGAAATGTCAGCTTCTAAGCCTCTCTGACTGATCCCCAGGCCAGATCCTCTCCCCAGCCACATCTACCTGCTGTCCCTCTCACACATCCTTTAGTGTTTTCCTCTAGGTGTGTCCCTGGACTCTGATAATGTCCCTTGCTTCCCTGATGGAGGACTGTGAGGGGTGTGTAGGAGCTAACGTACTGTACAAAGGTGAAATTTACATTAATTGCTCCACCCACTTGGAATCATAGAATCGTGTATGCTTCTGTGTAGTTATTTCTTGAGTCAATTATTAGATCTATTGGTATGCTGCCCTTTTCTGCAAGGACAGCATTCAGGATGACTCATACCACTTACAACCATAGATATTGATAAACTCTTTCCCTCTTTCCTTACAGAGTTCTGGGACACATAGAAAATGGGTAGAAAAGATTCTTCTTCTGCAAGAGCTCCTGTTGAGCAGTACAGAAAACAAATAGGTAAAACATTTCCCTTTTTACTTAATATATTTGTTTCTTTTTTAGTTTTTGTGAGTGCTACATTCCTGTAGGAAAGATAGTGAGTTCTAAAGCTGATTACTTTAACTGCCTTCTAACAACATATTTTGAACTGATTCAACTTTCTAATGCACGTTGCTGGACTATCATTCTTGACTATTCGCCATTACTCTCAAGCCGATGAGATGTGGAGACCAACAACATCTGGAGAGCCACAGGTTAACCACCCTGCTGTAATGGTTTCACTGGATATGATGTGCTCTCAGATTAACTCAAAGTATTGGAGGCAAAGTGAAACTCAGTGTAATAATGTGGCTCTTTCAGTTAAAAGAGGAGTAGTTAGAGGAGTATAGCACATACCAAATTGATTAATGGTGAGGGTGGCTTGAACTGTTCGTTGTTTGAATATACAGAATCTGTTGCATTGAGGCTGCATTCACACTAAGTCTGGACCTGTGATGAAGTGAACATGTGATTGCTTCACTGTGCATCCAATTCTCCAGTTTCCCGTGTGGGCATTATCCTGCATTGCTACAGCACATTAGCCAGAGAATCATATGCTGCTGCTCTTGGTGGGCTGTACCGCATTAGACTGAAAGCTGTAAATTAGATTATCATACAAAAAATGTACCTGCACATTTAGAAATAGTTGCCGGGAAGAAGACGAGGCATTGTTTTGCATTTGTAGAGAAGTCATTGTATATGATTGAGCATTCACAGTGTGATTCCCCACTTGCAGTCGGAAATGGTGCGACCCAGCATGAGCCGAATCAGCACAGTGAGTTGTTCAGCAAAGGTGTGCTGGGATGTGGACTGGAACTGAAAAACCGAGGTTTGGGTGCAATTAATCACACATGTGCTTCACTGCAGGCCCAAACTCTGACACTGTTTTTTCCATCTGCATCTGAATGAGAGTTGGCCTTCAGTCTGAAGCCAAATAGCTTGCAGGCCATTCCAGAGGGTTGAATCCAGGGAACACAAGTTATTTGCCTTAGTTTGTTGCAGTGATGAGCATCAATTACTAGATATTCTTCTTCTGCCTAACTAGCCCTCACTTAAGGCAAGTCAAACTGAAAAAAGAAATAAGAATGAATGTTCTGATTCACATGGGGAAGGACTTCTAGATCAGGGTAGATTTCATGTGGCCCATTGCTTTTCCTTCTCCCGTATAGACTGTTGAGCTCTGCTTCAATTTTCTATCACGAGAATTAAAATCTTTTTAAAAAAATAGACACAAAACCTTCCTTTGTTCTCACATTATCTGTTTAGGTACCTCAGTTACCATAGGTTTCATCAGCTAGAGTTTATATGGCATGCACACACCACCACCTTGGCATTTTTTGTGTGTGGATAGAAGACAGAAAGGCTTTCTGCACAACTACTCCAAATATCCAAACAGCATTCAGTCTGTGCATTAACTCCTTCAGGTACCTCTTCAGTTACAATAGTGGAATTAGGGAGACTGCAGAGTTTTCATTCCCTTCATCATCTCCAATATGGAAGCTTTGCAGGGTGTTTCAGATTTCTGTGGAATTTACCAATGACTTCAAGTATTTTCCCTCCTCCCCACCCTCCCACTTGGTTGTGCAACGGTTTGCACAACCAGCAGTCAGTTCTGGAAATAATAATAATAATAATAATAATAATAATAATAATAATAATAATAATTTATTATTTGTACCCCGCCCATCTGGCTGGGTTTCCCCAGCCACTCTGGAAAATTCAACCCTGATTGCTCCTTCTCGGGTTTGCATACAATACTTGCTTCCTGCCTCTGCAATGAATGCAAGGGGTTGCCAAATTGGCTCAAGCTAGTTAATTTCACCTCTACTGTGAAATGACTTCTCTGAACTCAAGCATGTCAGTTTCAAACTGTCTCTTTGCAGCCCTTGTAGAACTTTTCTGGGTTGTTACATAGCCAGCTGCATCTATTTTTTCCTCTGTCTGAGCTGTATGCTCCAGAGCTTGCACATCCAGCCACTGATTATTTTTATTTCCTTGTGGGAATTATATTGAATAGAATTAGACACCACAAAGCATTAGGATACTTTCCCGTGCTAACAGAACAGCAGTACTTGCAATGGAGATTGAATCAGGAGAATTCATGTGTCATCCCTAAGTAGAATATTGTGTTTGTACACAGTAGATTGGGGACAACCTGAAGCACAAAATTCCCATGAGCATCAAGCCCTAGTTTTCTGGGCGTCTGATGGCCGAGCTAAGGACTCAGATAGCGGGGGTGGGGAGCATTTCTTAAGCTTTAAATGCTGCTGTTGCGGTATTCATTACAATCTAAAATGGAGAAGAAATTTTTAGGGAAATAGGTGCTTGAATTGTCATTCTACCAAACATTACGAACAGTCCAGGTTCATATTCTGAGACAGGTAATTATAATGATAATTTATTTAATCATGAACTTCACTGACATAACTAACAGCAACACAAAAAAGGCTAACACAATGGTAAGGTATTGCTGTGGAGCACAGTAAGGCAGACTTGCTGGTTCTTAGTAAAGATGGCTGAATAAGTACTTTTGCACTGGAGTTGTACAGCAGAGAGGTTTGCAGCCATTAATAATTTGAATTCAGAAAACATAAAAGAGGCTTACCAAATTAGTTTAGACTTTGGAGGGTGTAAAGTTGTGGATCATCGCAAAACACCACAAAAATGGTCTGTTAATTGCACAACACTTAAATGCACCACAAGGCATTCCGAATGGAACTGGTTGCCTGCTCTTACATTTTGGCACATATTAGATAATATCAAGGCATCTTGTAAGCTTGGGGAAAACCTTTGGATCAAAAGGGGGGATATATAGTATTAGTATCTCAATTTATCATTAATTGATTGGCTTTAGTAGTCACACCAAAGAAGAAAAACTATGTAAAGAGAACCAAAGCCTGTGCTGTCAGGTATTTATTTTAGGTAGCACAAATTCATATTCATTAACTACTGAGAATCAATTTACAGACAGCCGAGGCTTGTCTTTAATCCATTGTTTCAAGTCAGGGAAGTTCTCTCCATGAACTCTTCTTCATTACAACTGTTCTAGTTAAGCAAGTGTGTTATTTACTGGGATGCTGATTACGTTGTATGATATATTATTATTAATCTGAAAACCACCTCCGCCATCACCAGTGTAATGGGGATGCAAAATGTGGACTGCAGCTGCTCTGAATACATAAATAGCTTCCTTTTTTAAAAAAGACCTTCTCCTGTTTAAATTCGAACACATAGAAGAAGGAGAAAGGGATTTTGTCGACAGTGTTTTCTCCTCCCATTGGAGGTGGGCTGTCACATATTCCAACCAGCAGTAACTCCATGCTCCACTGGTAACATTCAGCTTCTCCAGAAAGATTAGATAAGAGCAGTGTGCACTTGGTCCCAACACCAATTAAGAGCATGACCCATAGGGATGTAGGAAGCTGCCTTATACCAAATCAGATCATTGGTCCTACTAGCGCAGTGTTGTTGACACTGATTGTCAGTGGTTCTCCAGAGTTTCAGAGAGGAGTCATTCTCAGCCCTTCCTGGAGAAGCAAGGGGTCGAACTTGATGCATTCTGCATGCAAGGCAACTGGTTTACCATTAATCTACAGCCATTCCTTGTAGACATACATTACCAACATGTGGAAGAATTAGCCATGGAGCTCCTGCTCCCTCCCTTCCTTTGTGTACAGTTGTGCATGGAAGCAGCACACTGGGGCATTATGAGGATTGGGGTGACATGAAAAAGAGGGTGCTTACTGCCCCTTCCTGATTCCTTCTGCTACCTCCGTGTTCAGTTTTGAAAAGTCGTAAAAGAGAAGAAGGGGCATGTCTTCCACAAACCTGGACTATATTCCTTGCATTGCAAATGAACACATCCGAAGTTCCGAGGTATTTCTGCCATGTGTGTTATTCTAGTTTATTTTAAAGAGAATGGAAGCTATTTCCATCACAGCCAACTGTACAATTCAAAAGAATGGAAGAATACGATCATGAATTAAACAGGTTGTTTCCTTTTGTTGAAGTGAATAGGAAATTCATGCTGAGTGACTGTAGTAACTATTAACCTTTGTCATGCATCCCTTGAGCTCCCAGCACAAAACAGTAAAACCATCAAAGTGACACAGGTTAAAGAAGCAGAAATGTGCTTGTTTCCAGCACGGCACTTTTTAACAGTACAGTATTTTTAACCTGTCAAATAAATACCTGATTGTCACTGATGTATCTTACAGTCATATAAAACTTATGAACCACAACATAAATACTTTGAGTTTTTTTGTTTTTTGTTCGTTTTTTAAGTGCCTGATGCTTCTTGCCAGTTTCCCACTCTCACATTGGCTGAAGCTGCTGTGATGTCACAAATGATCCCAACTGCTGTGGGGGAAGGACTAGTTTATAGAATGCTGGAAATCAGTAAAATGTGGAGAGAAAAGGTTGCATTAGTTTGGTTTGGCATGTGTGCATCCTTCACACGTGTAATACAGACTTTTTACTGCATGGGGGTTAGAGAGATGGATTAGTAGGTAGCATGCAGGGGCTTGAGGGATGATGTGGGACATTAAGAAGGCAGGGATGTATAATCCTCACAAAAAGGTTATAGGCCAATGGGGTGTGTTGTTGCTGGGAAGAAGTACTGAGTATACACTACCTGCACCTTGTGGCTAGTAGTCATATGACAAAACAATAAGAAAGTGAACATGTGACATTCATAGAGCACAATTCCAGTCTCAACACTGTAATAATAGATTCTTTATTGTGCCTTGGGATGAACAGCTAGGTGGAGGGTCTGTTTTCTCTATCTTGACTGTCATGATCACAAGCCTATTCTCCATGAATTCATCTGACTGGCTTTGAAGATTTTGAAAGCTGACCATTTTTTATTTTTTTTATTAATAAGGCTTTTGTGCATGTGCCCTGCCATGGCCTGTGTTTAATTCCAGAAAGTGAAATCGTTATGCATTTGTCTATAAATATTTAATACTAATTTTTTATAAATGAGAAATTGATTTTGAAGTCCGGTAATAGCAAGAGTCATTTTGAAAGAGGTTCTTTTGCAATTGTTTTCCATACTAGTAGTAAATATAATTTATGAGCCTTTTTATAACATGCCATCAGGGAGATGGCTCTTGCAATACATTATGATATTGAACCAATAATTACACTTAATACTTTTTCATATGTGTAGCACCTTGTATCCAACAAAGTCCAAATGCTTTACAAGGACTACTTGACTGTTTGATTACCTGGTTACGTTTCAGAAAGTAGAAAATTGATGCAACTTGGATTAATTTTAATTGGGCGAGTCAGCTGGACTACTTTTGTCCTGTTTTTTTTTTTATTTATTTTAAAGATGGCAAGCCTGGTCCACCTAAATTGGGAGTTGTGAAGAGTAGGTATATACTCAGAAGTGTTCTCCCCAACTCTGAACTGGTTAGTTGTCACATGATGGTTTGAAGAAAGGTTTCCGGAATCACCGATCTGAAAAGGCAAAGGAAGAACAGGCAGCCTTAAAGGAGTCACTTCTCTTTCAGTTGCTGCCTTGTGCACTGCATGCAGTGGCATTCAGGAACTGATTCCTCAGGGGATTTGGCTCAAGGGGTGCTATTTAGGGTTCTCTGGCCCAAGGGATCCTGACTGACAGACTCTGGATTGCCCCCACAATTTGCACTGTCTCCTCCATTCAGCTGATTCCTTATTTGTCAAGAGTCCCGGTCATGGTAGCCTCTTTTCTATGTTTTACGGCCGAGAAGAATTCTAGTGGATCTTTTACTCCTGCATTTATTATTTATTTCTAGAGCAACACAGTAGCTTTCAGTGCTGCACATGTATCCAAAGAAAAGCTACAGATCCCAGCCTCAAGCTTATGCTCTAGAAATGATAATAATCAACAAACACAGCAAATCAACAGAAAGTTTGGGGGGGGGGGAGAGATGAGTTTGAGAATGCCAGAGTTGAAAAAGGTGAGTTTTTAATTGGTGTTTCTACACACATGAGTTGAAGGAGCCAGATGGCAGGAAGAAGTTCCAAATGTCAGGAAGTAGCAGGAAAAAAATGTACTTTGGGGGTTCATGGAAGAGGAAGGGAAGCGAGAAGGGATATGGAGAGAGGGAGGAGTTGGCAGAAGAGGAAGAAAGAGACTGAAGACCTCTGCAAGGCAATAGAAGTCTTAAAAGAATGTGAGAGGAGGGAAGAAGGGAGCCCAGTGTAGAGGAGTAATGTAACAATGAGCAGAATAGAGAGAGACGAAACTCAAGACTGAAGATTTGAAGGAAGAGGCAAAAGAGGCTTGTAGCAGCCAATGCAAAAAAATCACGGAGAGTGAACATGAGCATTAGTTCATCATTCTGTTTTAAAACTTCAGTGTGGTAAATGTATAAACTGCAAAGATGAGAGCCAGAAGGCCCAGCAGTTGAGGGAAGGCATGGGGAGCGGAGATAGAGAGGAAACAAAGACCAAACCAACAGCCTCCGAGTAAGATTGTCCTGAAACCATCCTGCTTCAGAGTTGTCTCCCCAGCTCATTGCCGCTGTGTCCTCTTCACTCATATGGTGACATAGGTGCCCTAAGAGAGCACCCAAGGCTTAAAAACCTCTATCCCAGCTTGTGGTTGGGAATGTTCTCCCGATTACTTCTCAAAGTCACCGAGCACTTGATTGAAAAAGCCACAAATTCCACAAACTGCATGTTGATTTCTGCTTTTGTGCCCCACTGTAAGAGAACAGGAAGTTTTGAAACCATTGCAAGCAAATCCAGAGAGCCCGTCATATATGGGTGAAGCAGTGTTTTGTGCAGTTTAGAAGTACTTTGGAAGGTTAAGGACCAATAATAATTTTATAAGGGGTGTCGTAAAATCTCTTTGAAACAATCATTAAGCCTTCAAACATGATTGCTTTTTAAAAGCTTAGTAAATAAAGCCAATGAAATTCGCCCCCATGTAAAATGGGAAACGTGTTAATGGGGAAGTTAATAAATACGAACTGAATTAAAATTGCAAGTGGGCAAGCTAAAAATGTCCTCATTATGAGCAAAAAGCTCAGGCAAGGTGTGGGTCCTCTTGTTACAATAGACAGAGATTGTTTCTCTCCTTTGATCCATTACTCCTTCACTATAGCATCTGTGCAGCTACTTCAAACAGAAATGGTGTGCAGGGAGACAGTTCCCAGTGGCTCCTTTGCAAGACCCTTTTTCTGTTCTGACTCTGCAAATGGCCAAAAGAAATATCCACCTCAACAATATTGGAACATGAACGCAAATAAAGTCAATGCACAGCTGAATTGCAAGTCCTGCCTTATAGCTAGTTAAAGTCTCAAGCTTCAAGATGAAATTGTAACCCACAAATGTTATGCATGCAGTTGTAAAATGTATGGACCACTTTTTGCATATTTGCAAGGAATGCAAGTCTGCTGAGACATTTCCCACTCTGCTTTGATCTTCCTGCAGAGAAAGGAGTTGCAGTCCTGTGCTTTGCACCACATCAAAGCCCTTTCCCCTCCCTGCTGAACAGCTGATGGTGAGAAGGGGACCCAGAAGACTTGATGAAATTTGGCTGCCATATCTGGCCTGTGGGTTGGGGTTCCCTACCTCTGCTCTAAAGTGTTCTATTTAAATCAGTTCGTCTGCTGTTGAGTTAAGTGGCTTGGGAATTCCAGTCCCCTTTCTTGACATCAACACGGATACCTTTGAATCTAGCTGGTTGCTAATATTTCCTGGTATAACTGTTGTTCATTATTTCATTTCACCTGAGGTCCAATGCTCCAGTTGCTCATAAATATGTACAGCCTCTACTCTTTAGTGTAAGCTGTTATTGATGTCATTCATCTTTTCGTTAAGACCTGTCAGGTGGCATTTATGTTGAAGCGAAGTAGTGTGGAATTACAAGTGCCCTGAAGACTTTGGAGTGCTAAAATTATGAGTGATTTGGGGAGATTATTCCTCACAAGTAAATTTAGTGGGAGATAATACCGCTGCATACAAGAAGAGATCTCTTTCCTGTCAATTCTGTTAAATGTTTCAGTTTTTGAATAAATCTTTGAAGAACATGATGGGCTTTTTTGTCATTTCCCACACTATTTTCCACATCTAATATCTTCCTATCACGGCTGCCAGTGCATTAACATATGCAATGCTGTGCTGCTCTTAGAATATACTTAATTAGCATGGCATGTGCAAACAATGATGATATATTTGGAGAAGCATGTCCCTTCTAAAGTATCAATGCATCAGCCTGGCGTATTTTATTTAAAAAAGAAAAAGAAAGACTACTGCTATAAGGTGGTCAACTTTAGTTGGGAAGTCAAATTTTCCCACCAGTTGTTTCCTGAATAGCGCTGAGATGCAAACGTTCTGGGCCGAATATCTCAAAAGACCAAGCCCTTCCAGTTTATAGGAGCTGAGTTCCTCTCAGTTTCAATTTGTTCTGCTTTTGTTTCAGTCTTTATACTTGCAACCTTGTCATTTGAAACACATCCTTGGGGAGAAAGCTCCATGTTACATTCCTGTACCAACGGTGCACTCCACTCACATTTCTTCAGCTCAGTACTACAGAAATGCTATCTGAAATGTATTACAGCTTCTCTGCAGTCCAGTTGAACGTGGATGACTGGACTGTTGGTCACAGGGCACCATGGCAAATCATTCCTTGCATGAAGTGATTTCCAGGGACCTCCCTTTGGAGAGCTGAAATGATGCCACAGGCCCTTAGGACCTGCCCATGAACTAGTGAATGTAGGTTTGAAAGCAGCACAAAAGTAAAAGCTTGATCTTTAAAAGCTACGTGGATATGGAACATTAAATTACTTAGTGTCCCAATGCCAGTAGCAGCTATGGTGAAGATCATTGAGATTTCTGATGAAAAACCATTCCCGCTCCCCTTGGTCTGATCAAGCTGGCTTGGACATGCCTGCAGTTATGCAGAAAGCATTCATATCTGCTGCCTTGATTGGTTTGCAGAGAGCCTCCCACCACCTTTCTGGCACTCAGTAAGTTTTACAAACGCTCTGGTCCACTATGCATATTTGTGGTTTGGGCGGCCTCCCTACAGAGGCTGCAGCATATGAAGTCGCTCTTCATTTCCCACCTCCTTGTATCACTTCTGCCTCCCGTGTTCATTCAGCCTGCGTGAGATGGCTGCTTTATGGGTTTAAAATTGTAGCTTAACTTATACAAGCAGAATTCTGAGTTGAAACTGCAGGGAGAGTGGAAATAATTGAAGGTATAGATACTGGTATACTCAAGAAAGTCTTTTATTCAGGCTAAAGAAACCCTTGCTGATAGCATAAAATAAACTTATTCACTTTAATGCATCCTTCTTGTTGGCTTAAAGCTGAAATACAGTTGCTTGAAAATTAATTTACCTCTCATGAATGGCTGGCTGGATTATCTTTGTAGCATAAAATGTAATGATATGTCAACCCTGAGCTCAGAACACGTTGTGTCTATTGTAAAAAAAAGTTGTTCATGAGCACTTAATGTTGTGTTAAATGATGATGTGTCCTTTGCAAATGTATTATTAGTGTCAAGCTGTTCCATCTCTCAAGATTGAAAAATGGCCAGTGATTTGAGCTACCATTAAACCTGAATAAAAAAAAAGAAAGAGAAGAGCTGTGGGGGGTTCCCATGCTCTCTCTTTTGAGTACTAACACTTTGACTATATTCAATATATATCAAAATGTTTCCGTTAGCTGAAGACTCCTAAAACATCTTTAATCGCAGCAATTGAAATGGTATTAAAGCCAACCTCTCTTCCTCTCCCCCCCCCCGCGTGTGCCAGGGGGTGGGGAGAGCTCTCTATACCAGGGATGTTCATCGTAAGATGTTGCAGAAGACCGCTATGAATGCTGCTTATGTTGCAGTCAATTGGCTTGCTATTAACTTGAGTGATGATGAAATGGGAGCCCTTTTATTTGAAGCAGCACTTTTTTTACAATTGAAATTTTCAATTAATATTCTAAATATCCCAGCTCCCCGTGTGATAGAGCCTTTCGTATCATTTTGTATTAGTTGGAGGGAAATGAGCGCCCTTATTTCCTATTATGCAAAGGAGGGATTTATGGCGCGATAGCGAGCAAACCACTTAACGGTGTCTGGTTGCATGCATGGCCAAACGATTTCTGAAATGCTTTCACTACAAAATGTACGTTTTCTACATTCCTACTACTTCCCGGACAACTCCTTCGTCTTAATGCAAAGGTATCAGCGTTATTTATCGTGCCAGCTTGGGAATTAGATTGTGGCTCCTTTGCTTGCTGATGGAATGTAAAATAGTTTTCGTGCTTTCTTGCTTGAGGGGCGGCTGCAATTGGCAGGGCTGCGGCAGCACAGTTTAACTTAGCCCAGGCATTATGGCTAGAGAAAGCAACAGACAGGGTTGCTGGAACAACACCTGTGAAGGCCCTGCAGCTTTCGAATTCCCCTTCCGTGTAGCTTAAATTTATCTCTTTCATACCACATGTTTAAATGGCTGTAATGGAGGATTAGAAAAGAGGGAGAAGTACGTGTGAGCTTGGCAGCGGGTGATATTGAATCCACCCAACACTTCCGTAATGCTGTCAATGTTTCCTTCCCCCTCTATCATTTTAAAATGTATGTCAAGGTTTAAGGATAGCTGATTCAAAATAAAGGACACTGTGGACATCTAATCTTTCTCTTCTAAGGTTTCAAGGTATTCTGCACATGGGGGTATTTTTTAAAGGTCAGTTTCTGCTCCTGATGCAGAGATATGCCATCCAGCTTCTGTCTGTGTCTATAAGGCTATAGGATGGGGCACCTGTCATCTCTTATCATTAGCCATGCTGGCTGGGCATTGGAGTCCAACATCTGGAGAGTCATAGATTGTCCATCCCTACTATACAGGAGTCTTTTGAAAGTCCTGATAAATGGGAAGGTGGCCAGCCACACCTGGATTGGGAAGTGGGTTGCTGTAGATTCTAGTAAGAAGGATATTTGAGTTCAGTGTTTTTGATGCTGCATTTCCTTGCATTTCAGTACCATTTATTATTGTGATGGTACTGAACTATGGGAAAGATATAATGTTTTTGTTTTAGTTGTGGTACCAGCACAAAAATATTCAGGGCAGCAGTTTCTTGGCAGTTACAAATTGGAGAGAAAGTGCTGAAAGGGATTTTAAATCTGTAATGTTGATTTCTTTTACTATCTGTCAGTTTTTGGCATGCAGTAAATAACTCATTTTCAAATAATTTGCCTGTGTAATTAAATTTAGATTGCACACTTCTCCTTTCAAATATTTTGACTCTTCCTTGTCTGCCATTCAATTGTGGCATAATTGGTGCGGTCTATATAAATGGGCAATAAATTTATGGACTTTTGTTTGAAGATCAGGCAGTGAATAGAACTTGGTAATCATCCCAGGAGGAATTATGATTGAACATGTTTGCGAGAGTTAAAGAACGGAATTTACTTTTGTTTTTGAATTAAAGACAATTAAAGATTTGCAGGCACCCATAAAAGACAATGAATCGAGGAACAAGTTAGAAGCAAGTCCATTTGCAGGTGAAAAGAAACGCCTTTGAATCAGAACCAGCTGTATTTTCTATGAAAGAATGTGCTTGCTTGATAGCATAATGTGCTCCTAAGCAGCTTACGCTTCACAGTATTCAGAAAATCGGAGTGCATTAATTTTTAAAGTTGCAAATGCAGGCGAAGAGCAACACTGCCTCATGATGATAATGAGGGTGGATATTGGAAAGTCTGTGGGTGGGTGGGGGTGGGACATAGAAGGAGCTTCTGAAATGTGAACATTCATAAAACAATAGCCAGGCATACAAATGATAATGAGCTTGGACAGCAAAACAAACAAAGGGCAAAGATGAAGACCCCATTATTAACTAAAAAGAAGCCCTATACTCTTAGTTGGTTAAGCCCAGTAGTAAACTTGCTGAAACGCTTGCATATTTCAAGGTTCAAATATTGATATCCCTGCAGCGTTGTTAGCTAGAGTTTGGCAAAAATGAATTCACCTGCTACCGAGAACCGGCACTAATGGGAGTTGTAGCTGTACTAATGGGAGTAAGTGTAATCCCCTTAGGCAGTAAAGTATTGGGAGTGGACTCCAGGTAGACACAGAATTATAGAATGGTAGAGCTGGAGGAGACCACAAGGGTCATCTAGCCCAACCCCTTGCAATGCAGGAATCTTTTGCCCAACGTGGGGCTCGAACGCACAACCCTGAGATTAAGAGTCTCATGTTCTACTGATGGTCATTCTGAGATAGATATTCTCAAGCAGCCTTCCATAACCTGGAGCCCTCTGGTTGTTTTAGGCTCCAGCTCTCATCATCTGTGATACTTAACCATGCCAGATGATACTGATGAGAGTTAAAGTCCCACGCAGGACATAAAAGTGCATGCAGAAGTTTCTAGGTTAAATCCCTGGCATTGGTCCATCTTTGGATGCGAAGAAGAGAGGAACGCAGTCTTCGCAGCCCCGCGAGATGTGGGAAATCTGTTAGGGAGGAAAGTGTTCATAGTAAACTTAAAGATTCTGTAAATCTGGGGTGTCCCACTCAAAGCGGGGTGGTTGCGCCATATGCACCAACAGGTCTCACTGCAAAACAGGAATAAGTATACATATGTACCACGAACAGCAGCCAGCACCCCTTTCACGCCACCTTAAGTTCTGAAAATATTCTCCACTATAATTGATGCTAGTTTAAATTAACGTGAATTTACATTCCAGCTAGCAACAGTCTAAGGTGTTTGCATTGCTTATATAAACTAGATATTTCAGGTGGCAACTTCTGGGGCGCATATGCCATTTTTGCAGTACAGGTGGTTATCTTGGGATTTTTTTTGGGGGGGGAGGGGAGTTCAGCTGTTTAAAGAGGTGTTTTTAAAAAGTCCAATACTAAAATGTGGTTTTCATTACCAAGGACTTAACAGATGTCCTTTGTAAATTTTTACACACAGTTGATTCAGACTTGTATTCTCTGGTATGTACTTTCTCTTCTGGCTATAGCATTTAGCAAGGAGAGTGGTAAATTAATCACAGATGCTTTGTTTTGGAGACTTACCAGCTGTAGAGTCATTATTAAAATAGATTGTTTGCAATAAAGAGAGTTTCAGTTGTTAATATCGACTTCAATTTCAGCCTGCAAATATTGTCACTGTTAACTTGCACCGAGGTAAGTTTTAGGGAAACAGTCATATAGATCATCGAATTCAATTCATTTGAAATCTTAAAGCCACTTTCTCAGACGCAGTCCTATTTCTGCTCATGGTTCTCCTCTGGAATGGGTAGTTGCTAGAATATAATCTTGAAGAGGATCGATAAACTTTCTTTGTTGAGAAATAACTAGTTATTCTTAGGGCATAATGATGCAAAAATATTAATAATCCATTATTGCCTGTACCTTTGATGCACTCTGATGTGCACTTAATCTATGTCATCTTTACTATGACACAGGTCACATGCCACTCCACTTTAACTGCACTTACAGTCATGGGTTTGGTGGAGTTTAGATGATTGCAGAAATGGTAAGGTAAAGGTAAAGGTAAAGGGACCCCTGACCATTAGGTCCAGTCGTGGCCGACTCTGGGGTTGCGCCGCTTATCTCGCTTTATTGGCCGAGGCAGCCGGTGTACATCTACCGGGTCATGTGGCCAGCATGACTAAGCCGCTTCTGGCGAACCAGAGCAGCGCATGGAAACGTTGTTTACCTTTCCGCCGGAGCGGTACCTATTTATCTACTTGCACTTTGACATGCTTTTGAACTGCTAGGTTGGCAGGAGCACTGACCGAGCAACAGGAGCTCACCCTGTCGTGGGGATTCAAACCGGCGACCTTCTGATTGGCAGGTCCTAGGCTCTGTGGTTTAACCCACAGCGCTACCCGCGTCCCTCGCGGAAATGGTACCTGCATACAATTGCTCTGCACCACACATTTGCTTCAAAGACGAGTGGCTCATTGAGACGGCAAGGATGCCTGGCTCTCCATGTTTATGCTTAGTGGGCAAGGGGGATGTTCGGTCCATTCCCAAAACTTGTCAAAGCCAAAATTGGCTCTGCCCATCCACTGCACTTTGTAGTTGGCTGCATGGCAAAGCCAGATGAAGTGAATGGTAAAAGTTATTCAGGCAACCTAGGCATAAAATTAGATATGGTTTCCAAGACAGGACAATCAGGTGGTCACTTCACCATCTAGCTAGTTGTAGCGCACATTGGTCTAAAGCCAGAGTGAATTGTTGGTTATGTATATTAGTTCATTGTCCATAAAACCCACAAGATAAATTAGATCCTAAACCCAGGGGAAAGGGAAGATGAACAAATCCCCTTCTAACATTTTATCAACATCTATATCATCTATATACTTGAGCTCTTCTGCTTTTCACCCATTGCATCTTGCACCGCTGTACTTCCAAAATATCTACAGTAAGGTTGTACTCAAATTTACTCTGAGGAAATGCCAAGCACATAGGATAGCTCATCTACACCATTCCCTCTGCTTTCCCAAAGCTGCATCTATTTAATTTTGGCTGATCTCTAGAAACAGCAGGTCTCTGTGATGTAAATCACGTCTTAGTTGTCCCACCTTTCATTTTCAGTGTAGACATGAGGGTATATTTCAGACTTTCTGAGATCTTGAAGTGAAACAATTATTTTCCCCTTGTTTTCTTCTTAAAGTCTTATAAATCTGTGTTCAAAGCCCCATGTGAATAAATGTCTGCAGTTTGTTCGCAAGTAAAAGTTTTTAGCAGCTGCATGTCTTAGTTGAAATTGGCTCCAAACAGTATTACAGGTTCAGATATATTTTTAAGCCAAGTTTCACCCTGGAGTGAATTTTTACGAGCATATAAACTCAGTCAATTCATAATGGAAATTCTGACAGGTCCTTTACTATTGCATAGCACATGGTAATATCATAATGACTGGCGGGGAGCTCTAGTCATGTAAATTCCCCCTTATTCCACGATGACCATACTTTCCTCTGAGAAAAGAACAATTTTCCCATGCTTTAGACTTTAAAATCTCCACTGCTCCTCTGGTATAATACAGATCACCAGAGAAATGCATCTTGAGACTTCTCAGTAAGGAAAATGTTTCCCCTAATCGTAGATATATTTTTTTTCCAGGCCTGGGAGTCGCTTAAAAACAACAACAATAACAACTTGCACCTCCAATGACTAGAGAGAAAACATAAGCCCTGTTTATGTGTTACTTGCATGTAGAACATGTGTTTGTATAGTGAGGGGTGAGGCCATGGTTTTATTCCTGCTCCCAGTGTCATAAGAACATAAGAGTCTGCTGGATTAGCTCAATGGCCTGTCTAGTCCAGCATTCTGTTCTCACAGTGGCCAACCAGATGCCTGTGGCGAACCCTCAAGCGAGATCCAAGCACAAGAGCACTCTCCCCTCCTGTGGTTTCCAGCAACTGGTATTCAGAAGTGTATGCCATTGTGGCTAGTAGCCGTTGCTAAGCCTTTGAAGTTGTCCAGCCCTCTTTTAAAGCCATCCAAGTTGGTGACCATCACTGCCTCCTGCGGGAGTTCCATAGTTCACCCATGCATTGTCCCATCTCCTCCCCATCCCCTGCCGAAGCAACCACATGTTGGGCACAGTTGTAGGACAAGAAAGCTCTTGCGCAGGAAGAGTAGGAGCGCAGTGCAACCGGGAGACCAAAGCATCATCCAGGCATTTCCCTGAACGCACACTGGGATTGGGGTGTGGCGTACATCTTTTGTAGATTCATCCGCATTCTGCCCCAAGTCATCTGTAAGCATGTACAACTGGAGGGGCAAGGCAAGGAGCGTCAACTCAGTTGCCTCAGTTGGGCAAAGGGGATAAGTTCTTTCTTTGCCCTCTCACCGAAAATGGTGGTGGGGCTTCATTTGCCCTCAGTGACATCATCCTATAGCCGTGTCTAATTAGCTATATGGCTACATGGCTTTATAATGTTTACCACATACTCCCTGATGGTCACACCACACATAGCTGCTCCCCCCTCCAGCAAAGAAAGCTGGGAACTGTAGTTTTCCCTTCATAGAGCTATAATTCTCAACACCCTTACAGTTCCCAGGATTCTAGATTCAGGTAGGTAGCCGTGTTGGTCTGATGCAGTAGAAATATATAAATAAAATTTTAAAAATTGGCAATTGCACCTTAGAGACCAACTAAGTTTGTTCTTGGTATGTACTTTCGTGTGCATGCACACTTCTTGAAGCTTTAAGTTCCCAGGATTCTTTGGGTAGTCATGTGCTTTAAATCCAAGGTGTGGATCTGCCCATAAGAGTCAAAAAGCCCTTTCGAGGTTGGTTTGTTGGTCTGTTTTGGCACTCAGGCCACAGCAGAGTAGGAAAACTAAAAAGGCAGTAAAAATGTGCGTAAGTATGGAAGGTAAGTTTTCCACCACCCTTCCCAAAACAGTAACTTTAGCAGCAGAAACAAACTCTCAAGCATTGGCCTAGCAGTAGTCCTGAATGCATTTGCTTAAAATCAGAGCCCTTAATGACTACAAGGCTGCAAAGCATAGCTTTCAGCTAATCTGACACTGATCGGCAGCCAGCCGCCATAATGCAGTCTTGTGACATGAGGCATGAAAAGGGATACTGTGAAAACAATTTCAACATGGCCAAAACCTGTTATTACTAGGCAGGAAGTGCTTTTTATTTTTTCTAGAACTGAATTTGGGTGTAGGCCTAATAACCTTCCAATTTACAGGCGGAGTGGTTACGAACTCTTGAAAATTGTCTCGGAAAAAGTAAGAGTTTTATCTTATGCCTAATTAACCCCACAACCCATGCAAATACTATGCACAATTGTTCTCTATTGCGTCAAACTTTTCTCATCATGGGCTTTCCCTTTTTAATTTTCTACATTGGATGTGGCATGATGTGGCGTAGCATCAGTCTTTTAGGCTGCCCATTCGTAAATAATAAATTGCTCAAATTATACTGTCATATGTATTCCCTATTAGAGCAAACATTTCAAAGTTTGTCACTCTATAAGCAGCTCTAACATACAGTGGTCTTTTTGTGCTTTGTAAAGGAAAATTTGGATATGCTGCAGACATTAAAATAATTGTCCCTCATTTACCATGGAGTGTTTTCAGTAACTGTTTTTTCTCTCCCCCCGCCCCCCCTGTCAATAGGAAAACAAGATTACAAGAAAACCAGGCCAATGTTAAAAGCAACAAGATTAAAAGCAGAGGCCAAGAAAACTGCGCCAGGCATGAAGGTATATCTAACTGATAGCTTACACCAACATCCTAGAGATGTTGAGTTTCTTTTCCCCATAGATGTCCTGTGTGAATATTGATCTTTGAAAGATATTGTTTATGACACTTCAAAACCCTAAGTGGAATGCCAGGATCTAAAATATTCATGACTGATTTCTTTTGCGTTAACCTACAGCCAAGCTGGAATAACTGAAACTCGGAGGCTGCAATCTGACACGGCTCTGCTTAGGAATCAGTCCCATTTTGTTATTTATGAATTAAGCTTCAGTTTACCTATTTTTAAGATCTCTTGCCCCTACGCCACCATAAAGTCCCAGGGCGAGTTGCAACGATGAAATATGCAATTGTAAAACCATTCCAATTATAAAACACGGAAAGCCATTCCAAAGGCAACAGATGGGTATAAATTCAACAAAAGAGGTGGGTCCCACAAAACAAAATACCTTCACTGTCAAAGGCCAGGGCGAAGAGGTCTCTCTTCAGCATACAGTGAAATCTGTGCAGTGAAGATGCTACTTAGGGTCTGCTACGGAAATCCCCTTCTTCGGTGATGCCATCCTCTCCTTGTCTATGCAGGGTGCATAGAATAAAGCTGCAAAGTAATTTTGATAGGCAGCATTTTATTTTTTTTAAAGCTTCTTGTCAACTACTGTGTGTCATGGAATAATTTTTTAAAACAACTCCCATAGGCAGACAGTGAATGTTTTACAGCATAGAATAATAGACTTGGAGAACTGGAAGGGACCCTGAGGATCATCTAGTCCAACCCCCTGCAATGCAGAAATCTTTTGCACAATGTGGGGCTCAAACCCACGACTCTGAGGTGAAGACTCTCATGCTCTACCAAATGAGCTATCCCAGTTTGGCTCATATCTATTCAACAGTAAGTCCCAACAGGCCATAATCCCAAAGAACCGTGCGTAGGATTGTAGCCCTCATTATTATTGCACACCAGTGCTTTCTTTGGTTAAAAACCCCACAATGTACTGGTACCCATGCTTTGATAAAAGTGGGGGTCAGCACAAAATGGCTGCTGCAAGGCAGCAAAATATGTGGTGCCAGAACTCCTAACTAGTGAGTACCAGAAGCTCCATCTTCTGAACCACATTGAGGGACCCTGATGCAGCGTTCTGACCTCGCGTGTGTGATGTTGCACAAGGTACTGACGCCACATGAGCTACATTGCGTGATGTCCTAATGTCCCTCTGTGTCCAGTTTTTACAATGGGAGGGCCTATCCCCCTCAAAAAAACCATAGAGGGGGTCAATAGTGCCTTAGCTCCCTGGAGCCAGCATGTATGGCAAGTACTGTTACCTACACACACACACACACACACACACACACACACACACACAGAGAGAACCCTGACTGTTGACCATGATGGAATTTTTTGTCTAGATGTTACTGTAAACGGTTACAGTTTTGTCATAAATACATACAGTGGTACCTCGGGTTAAGTACTTAATTCGTTCTGGAGGTCCGTTCTTAACCTGAAACTGTTCTTAACCTGAAGCACCACCTTAGCTAATGGGGCCTCCTGCTGCTGCTGCGCTGCCAGAGCACGATTTCTGTTCTCATCCTGAAGCAAAGTTCTTAACCCGAGGTAATATTTCTGGGTTAGCGGAGTTTGTAACCTGAAATGTGTGTAACCTGAAGCGTATGCAACCCGAGGTACCACTGTATAACTGAAATCCAGCCTACAGTTTTCATCTTTCTGTCCAGCATGGAAAACGATTGCCTTCTCTTATGACCCAGCAAGGAAGCTGGTGGACTCAATTATTTTGGAACTTCTGTTTTTAAAGCTTAAAGAAAGGAAAGAGAACAAGTGAAGGTAATAAATAATAATATGAAGGATATTTATAATATTTTCACACCCACACATGACCCTGTCGTAGAGTTTGGCTAAACATATGTAGTTTGTTTAAATTGCTTCCAATACTTTCCTCTCGATTTATTTTTGGTTCAAAATAAATTAACATAAAATCAGCTTAGCAACCCATGCTGAAGGAAGGATGCAGATCAGGAAAAATAGATGCAAAAATGAGCTATTCCTAATGAGAAGAATGTCAGTAATGTTCAAAGAAGTACATTTCCTTGTTTCTGGCAGATGAGAAATCAATTCCCCCCTCCCCAAGTTATAGCTTACAGCAAATGGCAAGGTATTACTACCAGGCTGTAACAGCTGTTGAGCCGCCAGATGATGTATTTGGTTGTCTTCCAAAATTTGCTATTATAATCACAAAACAGTGGTTTCTTTTCGCTCTCTGATAGCTGATCTCGATCAAGCATTGCCACGCAATGTGGTCTGCTTTCACAACATCTTCTCCTCAGTTAGTGCAGTGTGTCAGGTTTTAATGGGGAAAAAATAGATTGCCATTTTTGTTGTTTGTTTAAAAGGCAGATTATTAACCTATCAAGCTATGCAATTTTCTCTGTCCCTTTCTGATTTAATTTTACCTTTCTGATTTAATTTTACATCGTAGAAGGGGCCACAAGGGTAATCTAGTTCAACCCCCTGCAATGCAGAAATCTTTTGTCGAATATGGGGCTTGAACCCACAACCCTGAGATTAAGAGTCTCATGATCCACCAACTGAGCTATCCGGACAAGTGGCCTCACAGCATAGGGTTGAGGATAGCCTCAAACAATGCATATATTGGAGGCTTGAATTCATTTGTTCATTCTTTAGATTTGTATAGCGCTTTTCCACACAAAAAAATCATGCTCAAACTGGTTTACAAAACAACAACAACACAGGAACACATTTCAAATGCTACAAAAACAATTTCATAATAACACAGCCAAGTAACATAGTAACAGTTTCATACTAACATAGCCAAACAATAGCATAGTAACAATTTCATAATTACAAAGCAGAACAATAGCAAATATAACGTAAAAAACATAAAAAAAATTCCCAGCAGAGCTTTTGGGAAATAACTATTTTTCAGTTGCCATCTGTAAAATAGGTGTGCCTTACCCTGGCTGGATGATGGTAGTTAAAGAAGATAAAGATTGTGCAGTATGTGGCATGTGAAAAGTACTATGCAAATTGATAATGAGAGTAAAAGGAAATCTTGCAGAAGCAGAATTATACTTCAGTGTTGTGTTTTCAGTGTTGAAGCATAGGGTTGAGTCACATATGCACACTCCTCACACGATTTCTGGACACTTGATTGTACAACTTGGTTGGCAACTGAATGAGAAGCAAGCTTCTTGAAGTACTGATGTAAAGTCAAACCATTGTTTAGTGTTGCATGAGCAAGCCATTTCCTCATGTCTCTCTGCCCTCATGTCCTCAGGTTCAGTTAGTTGTGTCCAGATGAGAGCAAAATATAAGTTACCTTCTGCCAACCTAGCAGTTCGAAAGCATACCAGTGCAGGTAGAGAAATAGGTACCACTGTGGTGGTAAGGTAAACGGCGTTTCTGTGAACTCTGGCTTAAGTCACGGTGTCTCGTTGCACCAGAAGTGGTTCAGTCATGCTGGCCACAAGACCTGGAAAACTATCTGCAGATGAATGCTGGCTCCCTGGGCCTGAAAAGCGAGCTGAGTGCTGCACCCCATAGTCACCTTTGAGTAGACTTAACTGCCCACGGGTGCTTTACCTTTACCTTTACTTTTACCTTTACTACTACTACTACTACTACTACTAATTTATTATTTATACCCCACCCATCTAGCTGGGCCTCCCCAGCCACTCTGGGCGGCTTCCATAGAAACCAAAAATACAGTAAAATATCACACGTTAAAACTTCCCTGAACAGGGCTGCCTTAAGATGTCTTCTGAATGTCAGATAGTTGTTTATCACTTTGACATCTGCTGGAAGGGCGTTCCATAGGGCGGGCGCCACTACCGAGAAGGCCCTCTGCCTGGTTCCCTGTAGCTTTGCTTCTCACAATGAGGGAACCGCCAGAAGGCCCTCGGCGCTGGACCTCAGCGTCCAGACAGAATGATGGGGGTGGAGACGCTCCTTCAGGTATACTGGACCGAGGCCGTTTAGGGCTTTAAAGGTCAGCACCAACACTTTGAATTGTGCTCGGAAACGTACTGGGAGCCAATGTAGGTCTTTCAAGACCGGTGTTATAAGTTACCTTGACATCAAAACCTGGAAAATAATGGTTTATACTTGCCCTCTAAACCAGAATTGCAAAGCATGGCTTGGTTATGTTTTAGCTCTTTGGAGTATAAGGAAGGAAAAACAGCTTATTAGTTTGGATATTGTAGCAAAGTATGGTTTGTGTTAAAGAGGAAATAATTGGATATGAGTAACTGAAAAGAGGAGGAAGTAGAAGGGATGCGGGTGGCGCTGTGGGTAAAACCTCAGCGTCTAGGACTTGCCGATCGTCAGGTCGGCGGTTCGAATCCCCGCGGCGGGGTGCGCTCCCGTTGCTCAGTCCCAGCGCCTGCCAACCTAGCAGTTCGAAAGCACCCCCGGGTGCAAGTAGATAAATAGGGACCGCTTACTAGCGGGAAGGTAAACGGCGTTTCCGTGTGCTGCGCTGGCTCGCCAGATGCAGCTTGTCACGCTGGCCACGTGACCCGGAAGTGTCTGCGGACAGCGCTGGCCCCCGGCCTCTTAAGCGAGATGGGCGCGCAACCCCAGAGTCGGACACGACTGGCCCGTACGGGCAGGGGTACCCTTTTAACTGAAAAGAGGAGGAAGTAGAAGGAGGGCGGATGTAAGCCTGTAGCATGTTTTGGTTATTGAAACTTCGCTTTGGGAGACTGGGAATGTTGCATTTGAACCAACTTGCTGTGATATGAAAGTCTAGCCAATGGGTTAATCCAAACAGTCTCTAAATTCAGCAGTCCCTTGTACCTTGATTTCAACTCCCACAATGCACATTAGCTCATACAACCTGTGCAAGGACCTGGGTATCCTTACACCTAAATACAGTGGTATTCTCGGGTTAAGAACTTAATTTCTTCTGGAGGTCCGTTCTTAACCTGAAACTGTTCTTAACCTGAGGTTCCACTTTAGCTAATGGGGCCTCCTGCTGCCGCTGCGCCGCCATGGCACAATTTCTGTTCTCATCCTGAAGCAAAGTTTTTAACCCGAGGTACTATTTCTGGGTTAGCAGAGTCTGTAACCTGAAGCGTATGTAACCTGAAGCGTATGTAATCCAAGGTATCACAATAATAATAATAATAATAATAATAATAATAATAATAATAATAATAATAATAATTTATAGCCAGCCCATCTGGCTGGGCTTTCCCAGCCACTCTGAGCGGCTTACACCACATAAAAAATTGTAAAACGTCAGACATTAAAAATCTCCCGATACAGGGTTGCCTCCAGATGTCTTCAAAAAGTCAGATAGTTGTTTATTTCCTTGACATCTGATGGGAGGGCATTCCACAAGGCAGGCACCACTACCGAGAAGGCCCTCTGCCTGGTTCCCTGTAACCTAACTTCTCGCAGGGAGGGAACCGCCAGAAGATCCTCGGAGCTGGACCTCCGTGTCTGGGCTGAAAAATGGTGTGAAATCGAATGCCTGCGACCTAAATGCCAGTTTCAGAGTTTTGCATTCTCTGCCAGCATGCCAGTACAATATTTCCATGGGCTATATTTATAAGCAAGCTGTGGTAACATATACACAATTTGCATTCATTTTCCTATCTATACTGAAGGAAATAGCCATACTTAAGATTCATCACATTTGAGGCAGCAGTAAGTTGGAGCAGTAGGAACAGGACATATTAAGAATAATGTAGAATATTTAGGAGCTTAATACAAAGTTTTTTAGATTTGGGGGGCACAGAAGATCAATTCAGCTTAGAACGACATTTTGATTTCATGGAGTTTCAGAAACACTAATTTAATTAAACATTATTCTTAAAATAATAATAATCTTGATTATTGCTTATTTTTCTATTATTTACCCAGGTAGACAGGTTGAGTTTTCACCAGGGATGCATTTTGCACAAACTTAGTCTTTTAAAAAAATGTATGGTTCCCCCCTTACTTCAAAATGGGCCCTAAACTTTTCTAAACCAACCCCAGTAGGGTACTTTTAATTTCAAAACTGGCATGCTAATTAGTCTATCCTGTCACATTTTGATTGCCTATCATTTTTATGCTGGATTGAAAGTAACAAACTTTCATTTAGTCATTGCCATTTAATACTTTTTTAATTTCCCCAATGAGTGATTTTTATCTTTTGTTGATAATGTCAACACAGTAACTTGTGGGCAATAAATATCCAGTGTTTTTGACTCTGTGTTGTTGAAGCAGGATGACTGTGGTAGACTGCAGAATTTATGTGCTTTCCTATGTCTATTAAAACCTCTCCATGCATAAATAGTTTTCCTGTTAAAAGAAAGGCATTAGTCCAATGGCCTGTCAAGTCTAGATGTCTGTGGGAAGCCCACAAGCAGAAACTGAGTGCAGCAGCATCCTCCTCACTTCTGATTCCAAGCAAACTGGTATTCAGAGGCTTACTGCCTCCAGCAGCAAAGGTACAACACAGCCATCTCTTCTAACTCCCATTTCCCTCAGCTCCTTGGTCTTCCTTCCGAAAAAGTTTAAGCAAAGGGATCTGTCCTATCTGCAAAGACAGATGCAAAGGATTCATCCAGCTACTCTGCAAACTCCTTATCTTATGCTGAAAACCAGAATCGATTTTCTGCTACTCAACAAAAAATTAAGAGTCACTATCCTTACTGTGAATTTCTTCAGCTCTATCATAAAGGTAAAGGGACCCCTGACCATTAGGTCTGTTCGTGGCCAACTCTGGGGTTGCGGTGCTCATCTCGCTTTATTGGCCGAGGGAGCCGGCGTATAGCTTCTGGGTCATGTGGCCAGCATGACTAAGCCGCTTTTGGCGAACCAGAGCGGCACACGGAAACGCCATTTACCTTCCTGCCAGAGCGGTACCTATTTATCTACTTGCACTTTGATGTGCTTTCGAACTGCTAGGTTGGCAGGAGCAGGGACCGAGCAATGGGAGCTCACCCCGTTGCGGGGATTCAAACCGCTGACCTTCTGATCGGCAAGCCCTAGGCTCTGTGGTTTAACCCACAGCGCCACCCACGTCTCTTACAGTTCTATCATACAGTTCTATCATACTTTCCCCTTAAAAACAAGCAGTGCTTGTTACATAGGGTAGCATCTAATGGTGATTGTCAGCTGCTAGAAGGGAATTTGTCAGCAGAAAAATGAGGGAAGCCATCTATGGCAAGAACTTCCTTCCTCCTGCAATGACCTGCCTGCCCTGCCTCACAAAGTGTGTTCTGGATTATCCTCTAACCTTCTGGGGTGTAGCAATTCCCCCCCCTTTTTTTGACAAAGTAAAGAGAAGGGGACTCCTTCCTTCCTTCTCTATTGCCCCTAATTATCAGATTGCAGGAAAGAAGAAGCTGAGGAGGAGAGCAAGCAATGATAGAAGAAATCAAAAGACTACAAACGACCCAGAGAGTGGAGAACCAGCTGAGGTCATCCTGCCCAGGACCCCCTTAAGCAGTATTGCTGGGCCCAGATAGGTCTAGGAGCACAACTGTAGTAGATACAAGAAAATGAATGAATTCTGCCTTATATGACCATTGCATTTTGACATAGAGAAGATGTGTGCCTGCAGTCCCCCATCTCTTGCTTTCTTTTTTATTCCCATCGCTTTCTGAAAACAAATTTTACATAGCTCTTTTCTTTGAAATTCCGTTAGATAAAACCAAAAGAAGATCCCAAAGTTTAAACTAACCTGATGATCCTTATAATTATGGGTTGGGAACAAAAGCACACCAACAGTTTTTAAATGGCGTTGTTGTTGTTTCAAACCTGTGAGTCGCATTATTTGTGTGGAAAAGGAAATTTGTGCTACCTGCAGAATGACAATCCACTGAGAAATCTTCGCCCCAAGAAGCGATAATATTTGAAAAGTGTATGTGGTGGCATATACTGAATTATGGATATGAAATACTGATAAAATATAAAGCAGATTCATGTAAATGCAAATGAAGTGTGTTCCAGAGGAGTTTGCGACGGGGGAGAGAATCGACAGAGGAACGTTAACTCTTTCTTGGGATTACACTGTTTTGCTTTCTCTCTGACGTGAGTACTTTCAGAAGTGCTTGCAGAGAGAGAACTTGCATGCTACATGAAATTATTAAATCCAGCTCGAAGTTATAAAGTAGGCTCGAGTTACACAATGTGCAAACGCATGTGTGTGAGAGAGGCCTTAATTATGTATGTCGTTCAAATAAGGAAGACGGCCTCCCAAAGGCCCCATTTATGCATGTCAACCCTAGAGCCAGGCCTCGTTGTGTCAGGTCACAGCCTTCCAGCATTAGATGAAACTGCCTGGGTGAAATGGCTCTTAGCTTTAAATAGTCTTTTCAGAAGGTGGAAGAGCCTTGGTCTTTGTCCACCTGCCCCACATTCTTCCTGCAGTAAGTTTGAGACACGGGCTATAATTTAGAGAGCTGTAAAGCTCATTTTACAGAATAAGTTCCAAGTGCCTGGGGGTTTTCCTTAACATATATATTTTTTTAAGCGGTATGGTAGGTTGCTTCCCAGCTCCCAGAAAAGATAGGAAACTTTCAAAGTTCACATATATTGCCTAGGAAGAGGGTGCTGTTAAAAATGTGTGATGCTGCTGGTGGGCACTTGGATACCTTTAAAGTACTCTGTGAATTCTGTCCCTCTTCAGAGTCCTGGGCAAAACACTTCCTAAGCCTGTTATACAGTAATCTTTCTTCTTTAGCCGCATGGTCACCAGATTCAGTTCTGATAACCAGACTAGAAGCGACATTAAATGCACTTTTAAAAAACGTGCAGTTTAAAAAAAAAAAGGGGGGGAGATTTGAAGAAGATTAGGACCACAGCGGGTGAAGAGAGAGAAATGAAGTCTTTGCTTCTGCTGTGATTCCAGTGAAAAGCCCCAGCCCCACCCCAGTGATTGGTGCTGTTGGCCTTAATAGAAGTTGTTTGCCAAAGCAGTAGCTTGAGGGGTGGAGATTGTCATCAGATTTGTGCCAGGGGGAAAGGAATTGAATTCCTCACCTACAAAAATCCCGTGCTGTTCTTCATCCCCACAGCTATTTACACTAATAAAGATGTGTGTAAACAAAAAAAATTCCTTCCAGTAGCACCTTAAAGACCAACTAAGTTAGTTCTTGGTATGAGCTTTGCTTCTGCTGTGATGCACACGAAAGCTCATACCAAGAACTAACTTAGTTGGTCTTTAAGGTGCTACTGGAAGGAATTTTTTTTGTTTTGACTATGGCAGACCAACACGGCTACCTATCTGTAACTGGAACTAAAGATGTGTGTGTTAATCGTAAGAAATGCATTAATATCACATCTGCTTTAGCCCTTACTGTTAATGCATGTTAACCACCAAATCATAGAATTGTAGAGTTGGAAGGGACCCCATGCATGACAGATGGCCATCCAACTTCTGCTGAAAAACCTTCAAGGAAGGCGAGTGCAGGGAGACTTGTTCCACTCTTGCTGTCCGAAAGTTATTCCTGACATTTAGTCGGAATCTCCTTTCTTGTAGCTTGATGCCTCCAGAGCGGGAGAAAACAAGTTTGCTCCATCTTCCATGTGAAAGCCCTTTAGAAATTTGAAGATCATGAGGAAGGTTAGGTTTGCTCATGTGGTGAAGCAAACCAACAAACCAAAAGTGGCCTTCAGTTTAGATTATATCATTATTTGGCCAGGGTGTTTGTTCACGGTTATTGTTTTTTAAAGTGTATTTTGACATTGGTTAAGTAAACTGTGTAGCTCATTGCTGTGGGGCCTTGCATGAGGAGGGTCATCAGGCTGTGCTTGAGTAAATTACAGAGTAAGTTTCCTACCATGATAATTTACAATGTGTTGAGTAAATTGCATACAGTGTTAATGTATTTATGAATGAAAAATGTCATTTGTTCTTAATTAAACTGAAATGATGACTTGTCTAACTTTTTTTCTTTCAACCCCGATCTTATCATTGCTACAGGAAGTCAGCCTCATCCTTGGAGCTATATTGGTATTTCTGGTAGCATGTTATGCTTTCTTTTATCTTAACCTGTCCGAAGAGGTTGACCTTGAACTGGATCAAGATGAAAACTAGCAGATGTCCTTTTTGCAAGCTTTTTTTCCTAGAAAAGATGATGATGAAGAACAAGCCGTCTCTTCACAGAGGTGGCCATAACCTGAACAAGTTCCTGCACTTTGGAAACTTTTGAAATATTGTAGCAAGGCTTACGGGTTTTAATGATGAAGCCCACTGACCAAACCTCTGTTATTCAACCTGGCTTATTCAATGATATAGAGCCTTTTCATAGTTTGTTTCATAATTTGAGCTGCAAAATATTTGATTCCGGAATACAATTTCCTACATTTATGAGCATTACCATGTTGGAGGGCAGACTCTGATTTCCCTGGACTCATCTTGGAATGAGCTATTTTCAAAGGATGACAAACCGAAACCAAACAGGATGGAACTGGATAAAGTTACATTGTCTATGCTGTCTGTGGGCATGCTTCCATTATTAAGAATGTTAAGTTGCATTAAAGGCAGTAGGAAAGGTTCAAGCATATGTTTAATTCTTAGACTAATACCAGTGAGAATTTAAATGTGCTTAACTATAACTGGATCATACCCAGTAATTAGTGAGAGCAAGTATTAGTATGCCAAGGTTTACTTTGACTTTGCGAGCAAAAAGTGTAGACAAGCTGGAGAAGAGGGATTCGACCACACCAGCACAGTCTTCTCCGTATCAATGCATCAAGTGTACCCTCTTGCACCATTGGCCACGATGCTGCAAAAACACACATAGGTTGCATTGATTTCAGTGAGAGAGTAAAACGTGCTTAAATTCCATTCAGAATAAGGAGATTGTAAAATGCTGAATGTTGGCTGGAAGATGGTCATTGTTATTAACTGCAAAACAGCCCAATGCCAAGATCCAGAGCTCAAAAGAGTCCAGAGGATGCTAACCAGGACAGCACAATTTATGGACAATTCACGAATAGGTAAGGCCTATTGAGTTCAATTGGACTTGTTCCCAGATAGGTGTGTATAGGATTGCAGCCTAGGTTGGTTGCAACCTCTGCAAGTGTCAATATCAAACAAGCAGTCTTAATTCATGGGGATTTTAAAAAACTAATTTGCAAAGATCACCTTGAGTTAACCACCTCGCGTTTCCATTTGCAATGAAAGCAGATTTTAACCGAGAAAATAATTAAAGGTAATTTATGGTATTGGCCTACAAGTTGATATACTTGGATTTATTTCCTAACAGCAAATTAAACTGTGCTCAAGTATAGCCATCAGTGAGAGAACCAAGAACCAGACGAGAGAAGTGTAATCGAATATTTTAAGATTGGAGCTAATGGAAACAGACGGGTCACTACACTGCATTTCCCTCTCCCAATGGGACCTACCTCTACCATCAAAGCATTTTCTGCTGTGGCTTTCAATGGATGTTTGTATAGAATATGGAGAGCCTCGACTCAGTAAAAGCTACTTGGAGTCAACTCTGATCAAACTCTACGATCCAAAGCTTCCAAATTATCAAGAGTTGCCAGAAGAAACACTTCCCAAATAAGCATGCTTTAATAATTTGTAATTGTAGCACATCTATACATAGAATCACACGGCAAACCTCTCTGTTTAGAAGAACCCTTCTATTCCTTTTTTAAAAAAATATTTTTTGGTGCAAGTTTATTTTCAGTGTCACCCTGGCTCCTTTGTGCATATATATCAGCAGTCATCTTTTTCATTCATTGCCAACTGTTCAAGGCACATGTGTTCTGTCAGAAATGGCACCTGGATGACAGAAGCTCAAGCATTTACATATGCCTCTGAAGCAGAGTTCCTTGCCTCTTGGGCTATCTTAACGAATGTAAATAGAAAGTTCAGTCGATGTTGATTTTAATTAGCGCATTGCTTCATTAATATAAAGTTGAAATTCTGTTTTAATTATACCATTGCTGTTCCTGCAATATCAACATGGAAGATACATGGTTGCTGGTTGTTTTTTAAAAAATCTCTTTGGCAATTAGGCAGTCATTTTTCATAAGTTCAAATAACGGTTAACAAACCTTTTCCATACAAATTCCCAGTAAATTGGAAACATCCTGGCTCCTTAATACTTTCTTGTATGATAAAATTCTAAATATAATGTATAAGGTTTTTTTTCCCTAACCTCAGTTCCAAGGAAAAATAGATAATACAAAAAATGCATCTGAGTATATTATAAGGTCTGCAATTATTATTTTTTACTTGTGATGAATCTGTGCAGATTTGATGGTTGGGAAATTTATGATGCTGTTCACATGGTTCGTTCATTTTAATGGGGCATCAGAGAAGCCCTAGTGCTGATTAGGATATGGAAGCTTAATAGAGAATTGTTTGGTATGTTTATTGAAGCCTTGAAATTCATTTTAACATCCTGACCATAAAGCTACTCTGCTCAGTCTGTGGACCAAATCATAGGTGTTTCTTTCGCTGTTGTTTGTCATAAAGATTTTGAAAGTCAGCTATTATAATGCATCCAAGTTGAAAGACACAACATGAAAACATTCCACAAACAGGAAACATAATGCAGATCAATCCAAACTGAAAAATTGGTCACTTTACATGTAAAGTTTTACTTCTTTTGGCAGGATAATATGGTACTTGACTGAAATTGCAAAAAAAAAAAAAGAAAAAGAAAAAAGAGAGAGGTAGTGTTGGAATTGCTTCCTGGCATTTTTTTGTAGTGAATTCTGCTTGTAATTGTGAGAATGAAATTGGCAAATGAATAAACTGGCTATGATTATTTGTGTACTTTCCCCTCTCAACGGAACAATAAACAAACCGGGGTCTGGTTCATGCAACTTAGAGAACTGGCACCATCATTGCACTTTGGCACCCAGCATGCATGATTTCTCCCGTCTGTGGAGGAAGAATTATGAGATCAAGTGTTTGCACAGTGCACTAGTGATGCTCTCTGTATGGTGGAGGCAGTGTTGTCTCTTGAGTTGGCACCCTTTTCTCTATGGTCCTTCCTTTTCCTCTCCAATGCACCACTGCCCACTCACTTTTCGGCACACCAGCCTGACAGTGAGCCCAAGGGAAATGGATGTTGCTTCTCCATCTCCTCCCTTTTGTCATTGCTTGCATTGCCAGAGAGGGCAGGTGAACAGGCAGGACTAACAAGGAGGAAGAGAGTAGAACCAAGCAGTTTCAGAGCATAATAGTTCTCCAAGGGGTGTGGGCCATGACAAATGCCTAGCAATTCCCACCCCTGGCACCAGCTTTCTTTGGAATGGGAGTGGAAGGGTGTTTGCTTGTTCCTTTATCCAGTGCTTTTTTTCTTAAAAAATGTTTAGGGGTACTCTCATTTTGACTCAAGAAAATCACCATCTTACAGTTCAAATCAGGAAAAATAAATACAGCAAATGGACAAAAGTACAAAGATTCACAAAATGTTTAGGGGTCTGCATCCCCCCAGAAAAAAGCACTGCCTTTACCACATACCACTGTTATGTTAAGTTGTGTGAACTGTACTTAAATCAGAAAAAAAGAATATTTTGAATGCATATCCTTTTATGTGACCGTTTAACTTAACCTCAGTGTGCCATGTTTTATATAATAACATATATATTTAAAATGTTACCAAGAAGGGGAAAAGGAACTTTATATGGCATGTCAATGCCCTTAACCAGTACCATTCTCTGCTAATGTTTACTGAATCCCAAATTTGTGAAGAAACAGCCAAAATGTTAGGTTCCAGTGTCTCTCAAACAGATGCCTCAGCATTATTTTGTTGCTTGTTTGGATGAATAAACATGCACAACTGTGAAATGTTACATTGTAGGAGCCTTTTTATTTTTTGAAAATGGGCTAATCTGTTTACTGTCCCCATTTGAGACAACAGTATCAGTTATTGCCAGTTTGGGCGGCACTGCAATTACCAGTACCAGACAAGCACCTGGGAGCTGCAATAGCCTGTAAATAAGGTTACCAGTTTTTTTTTTAATGAATCTGGGGACACTTTTCAACTTCAGTCAGAATGGATGGATTTTGTCAGGGAACTGATTTGTAAATCCAGGGACTGTCCCCGGGAAACGGGGACATCTGGTAACCTTACCGTAAAACTTGTAACTTTTGGGACTATTGTATAATTGTATTCAGTTTGTTTTGCATGTTAAATCAAAGACAAACATATACTTATTAAAACACTGTCCTATTTTCCCCCTCTCTGTGTTTACCTCACGGACCCTGAATAATTTTTAACTTAGTGAAATTGTGGAGGTGAATTCATGTATCAACATTCCACTTTACTCCCCTCCAAATAGGGATTGCTAAGGCTTCAATCCGAAGGGCACATATCAGGAAGAAAGTTGAACTGAACTTGGTGGAGCATACCTCTAGTAAACATGCATGGAGGGTCAAAGTGTTTAGACGTTATACCAGCCAACAGCCAGTTATGGTTGGATCTACAGATATCTGGAAAAGAACTTAGGAAGGGAAACTTGCATTTTGGTTTTAGACAGAAGCCTTGTAAATAAGTCCAGAAGTTTCTTGACCAAAAAATAATAGATAAACCATTTCACCTATTTGAATTTGACTCTATTAAGTCATTTGTAACATACAGTACCTGTAGTGTTAAAAGAGAGAGGACATAGGACACTGCCTTACATTGAGTCAGCTCATTGGTCCATATAGTCAGTATTGCCTGTATTTATTGGCAGAGGTTCTCCAGGGTTTCAGGCAGAAGTCTCTCAACCCTACTCTCAGCTGAATCTGGGTCATTCTGCATGCAGTACAGATGTTCTACCACAGATCTCCGGCCCTTCCCCCCGGAAAAGAGACACCTCTGCTAATTTTCAAATGATCCCTAGCATCTCACTTGAGGGTAATGAATGATCCACTGAGTGATTGTTTACACATCTCTGAATATTAGCATTTGGGATGCTTATTTCCTGGACAATTTGAAGTGGTGTCTCTCTCACTGATGGGACGCGGGTGGCGCTGTGGGTAAAAGCCTCAGCGCCTAGGGCTTGCCGATTGAAAGGTCGGCGGTTCGAATCCCCGCAGCGGGGTGCGCTCCCGCTGCTCGGTCCCAGCGCCTGCCAACCTAGCAGTTCAAAAGCACCCCCGGGTGCAAGTAGATAAATAGGGACCGCTTACCAGCGGGAAGGTAAACGGCGTTTCCGTGTGCGGCTCTGGCTCGCCAGAGCAGCAATGTCACGCTGGCCACGTGACCCGGAAGTGTCTCCGGACAGCGCTGGCCCCCGGCCTCTTGAGTGAGATGGGCGCACAACCCCAGAGTCTGTCAAGACTGGCCCGTACGGGCAGGGGTACCTTTACCTTTACCTTTACTCTCTCACTGAATGGAGGATAAACCTTTTAATGTAATTGTAAGTGTTATTCCTAGGACCTTAATGGGTCAAGAGCTTGTGACTTCATCTCAGCATTCCTGGGGGGGGGGCAGCGGCGGTCAGCACCCACACTTTGAGAAATCACATGTGTTAACAAATACTGGCAAGGCCTGCCAAACTCGGCCCCCAATTGGTACAGCAATACTCCCCAAAGAGAGTGCATTCTCCTAGTACTTCGAGAAACCCTTTTCCGGGACCACTGTTGCAACCAAGTATTTCTTTGGAAACATTTAATGAGCTCTTAACAGACATTATGGAGCCCAGTAAGGAAATGGATTTATTCATTTATGGATTCAAGCAATGAAACAGTGGTTAATAGACATGTTAGAGCTGAGTTTCTTGAGCCATTTATCCTGGAGTACTCTTTATCCCAGAGTACATTTATCCTGGAGTACCCTGTACTCTACAGTGTGACAGCTGCACATTGAGTTTCCATGTTTACAAAATTGATTTCTTCATGAATTCTGAAGCCAAACACTCAGTTTACCACAGCATCTCTTTGCAGCGCAATAGGGGACCTGCTGGAAGTTGCACTTAAATTAGTGTGCCTTGCTTTCATGGAGTAAGCTCTCGATGACAAATAGATTGTCAGATTGAGATACACCTCTATAGATCAGCTTTCTGCAGGCATTAGCTCCTGAAATGACACCGGGCAGAGGCAAAAAACCAACATCCAATTATAAGGAAATCTCCTCTCAGGATAGGTTGCCAACATTTTGGGTTCATTATTAGATTTAATAATGCTACGAAAGAGCCCTGGAACTCTCAACTTTTATTTATCGCAACTCGGTGGCATTTGAGGAAGAGGCGATGCGGCACAAAGGTAAAGAATTGCCAGAGAAGAGCAGCTTGAGAATGGCTAAGATTAATGAACAGATAAAGACACATATGATTGCCTGCCTTTCCAGAACAAGCAGCTACCAGCTCATTAAGCCGGTGAGAACTCTTGAGACAGTTGTTACAAACAGCCTTGCTTTCAGCAGGAAATAGTGGCATCTCAGTTCACATTTATAAAGGCTTCTGGCATGACAGCAAGGGAAAAGCCTTAAAGGATGGCACATTTCTGCCAGAATGTGTGTGCTTGAAGGTGAGCCTAAGGAATGGTTGTCACAAAAGGGAAATTCCTTTTCTAGCAAATTTGTTCCAATAATCATCATAACAACATAATTTTGTATATATAGTAACCAATTACAAACAGATTTCACAGTAAATTATCCATATCAGATAAACACACCATCCTTCCCAACAATTCATTACAGTACTTTTTTTTATAAAAAAGTATGTATTTTGTTAATACCTTCCTATACTGTAGTTAAAATCACTTAACCCCCTTGATTAACATTTAACTCATTTACACTCTTTAGCATGAACAAGGAGTAGTGCAGCTGATGTGTTTTCTTGAGGCAATGTTGGTGTCAGCTTTTAGACTACAGAACTTTTCACAAGCAGAGCAGAAATGTGCATAACTCTCAGGCATGTGAGTAAGGGTGGGTGACCTGAAGGATTTGGAGGAAGAGTGTGATACAGATGTGAGAGATTCAAAAATAGATGCATGCACATAAATTTGTCTTGAGGGCATTAAGATGGGATGAGAAGTCTGGATTCCTTAGGTCTGGTCATCTTTCCACTGTACTAATGTGGGTCTTTTTCAGTGAAAGGTGAAAGATTTATACGATCTGAAGAGAGACCAGAGTGGGTCTTTTTCTATGGGAATGATATGCATCACATGCATGTATATACTTGGAACACTAAGGGCCAAACAAGATGACATGTGCTAGTAACATGGAAAACGCCACATGATCAGGTTTTACTGCCTTGCAACTCCTCTGTAGCAAAGTGAAAATTGACCTTGCAATTGGCTTACGCTGAAGCTGGTAGGGTGAATGGAACTGGTTGCAGCTGCTGACAAAGAGAACCAGTCAAATGAAACAGGAGCAGGAGACACAGAGACCGAGTATAATAGCCCACAAGCACCTGCATCTCTGTGGGAATATCCAGGTTGCCTGCATCTAAGGAATTTGGATTCTGCTCTGTTACTGCATCAAGGAGTATGAACACTCTGGGGTTCGTTGAAGCTGTGTATGTTCCATGGATATGTAGAAGCACAGGATTTGTTACACAGCACAGTATCCACCAACTGGAGAAACTCAGTGACTTAAAACTGGGCTGTACCTGGAGAAACTCAAAAGTCACTAGGGCAACTGAGCAGGTAGGTTGGAGTGACATGTGGAGCTACTTTCTTCCCCTGTCTAGCCAAAGAACAAATTATGCAAACAATAAAAAATATGCAAGTTTGCATTCATGTTGGTTGCAAAATTACATCACCCTTGGCAAATAACATGGAATTTATTCTTTAGTAGGTAGCTCTGAAGGTCAAACTCTACAAACAGAACTTTGGGGTTATATCAAGCTAAGTCATTCATCCGAGTAGATCTATTAAAATCAAAGGTCTTCCCCATCTGTACCACACATTTAAAGCAGTATCACACCACTTTAAACAGTCAGTGCTTTCCCCAAAGAATCATGGGAGCTGCATTTTGTTATGGGTGCTGAGAGTTCTTCATAGACCTCTTTTCCTGCCACAGTACTACAATTTGTAAAGCTTTCTGAGAAGGAGGATTGATTTTTAATTTTTTTTAATTTTTTTATTTATTGGTAATGGTAGCTCTGTGATGATTAAGTTAAGCCCACTGGGTCTACTCAGAGCAGGACATAGAGGCAGATCTATATTATCTAGAATGGCCTGTGCTTTTGTTGCTTGGTATAAATAACCCATTTTCCAGACTCATTCGAGTTGCTGAGAAACGAGAAACTAAATGTTACCGCCACACACACACATTTCCTTGCATGGATGGCTGGTGGGCACCTAAAGGAAAACTCCAAAGGTGAGGATTACACACATTTTCACTTAAATTGTTCTGTAACGTAAATGTAAACTCTACATTGGCAAACACGTTCATCTGATTTCTCTCCTTCCTGCTCCTCCTTGTTAGCACTCACACACGTTACAAATAGTGAGAGAGCTGCTGAATGCTGAAAGGCACTCAAGATGTAAATTAGGAACCACTGGAATTAGAAAACAAAAAAGTGTTTTGTTCCTGGGGTGGGCAGCCAATTCAGAGTTCACCCATACCCACGTCATCTAACATATATATATATATATATATATATATATATAGAGAGAGAGAGAGAGAGAGAGAGAGAGAGAGAGAGAGATATCACTTATTTGCTTACACCATTTTGAGACCCAAGTTCTCTGGCCGATTTACAAAAATCAGTACAAATGTCCAAAAAACACCCCTCGGAACCAAGCATAAAACACTACCAAAAACAAAAGAGATGAGCATAAAATGAAAATATATTAGGTTGTATCCAACTAACTTGCAAACCCATTGAAATTAATGACCATGACTAACTTTCCAAGGTATCTGCTCTGAACAAAAGTTACTTGAGTCCAACTCGTGCATGTGTGCATGCGCGTATACCACATAGTAAGGCTGGATAAATGCAAATAAAGAAGAGAGGGAGACTAATCCCCAAATTTTCCCAGTAGTGATGTATGGAAGTGAGAGCTGGACCATAAAGAAGGCTGATCGCCGAAGAATTGATGCTTTTGAATTATGGTGCTGGAGGAGACTCTTGAGAGTCCCATGGACTGCAAGAAGATCAAACCTATCAGCCCTGAGTGCTCACTGGAAGGACAGATTGTGAAGCTGAGGCTCCAATACTTTGGCCACCTCATGAGAAGACAAGACTCCCTGGAAAAGACCCTGATGCTGGGAAAGATGGAGGGCACAAGGAGAAGGGGGCGACAGAGGACAAGATGGTTGGACAGTGTTCTCGAAGCTACAAACATGAGTCTGACCAAACTGCGGGAGGCAGTGGAAGACAGGAGTGCCTGGCGTGCTCTGGTCCATGGGGTCACGAAGAGTCGGACACGACTAAACGACTAAACAACAACAAAAATCCCCAAATCTGTGCTGATAGATGGGGTTAGGATCCAGTGGCCAACCCCATCTGCTGGAGGTAGAGGGAATTCCATCATCATGGAGGCATTCACTGAAGCCAGGCAGTTGAGAAGCTATCACCAGCAATGTCCCCATTGTCAAAAGCCAGTGTAGGTTCCCAAAGTTGGCAATTGCAGGATGGAGGCAGACCACAGGCAATTATGGATCTGCTGAATCCTAAGATGTTCCATTCCCCAAGTGGAGTTCAGTTTGGGCCCCTCAGCTATATCAGTCCAGAGTTACCGCAACAGCAATGTCCCTGCTGCTGACATGAGCAGTAGGTCCTGGGATACTGTGGGTCTGAGCCATAGCTCCCTAGCTGTGGTTTGGATTTCACTGTCCATAGATCAACCAGAGTACCTGGATTAACTGGTATCTGGAGATCTGATTTTTTTTTCCTCCTGGACTCTATACTGGGTCTGCATTAGGACCCTAGCTTCTGGGCCTTAGCAATGGCATCATCACCAATGTCTATGGGTGTCAGTCCTTGCCTTGGTAGTAAATAATGCTCTCCCAGATGTATCTCCTCCACTTTGAATTACTTACTGGAAGTGGAGGATTGGTGGTGTTGGGTCCATTACCCACTGTGAAGTCCATCTGTGCAGGATATGATTGTTGCATGCCAGGGCTTGAAGGCATCATCGTTGCCTAATATGGGCCAAGGTCAGGTCTGAATTTCTTTCTAAAAAAATATAATTTTAGTGATTTATCATAAACATGCACAAACTAACATTACTATACAATAACAGAACTATACACAAATCGTATTCAGTATATATATAAAAATACAAATTACAGAGATGCAGTTATATATAACCAAGGTTTTAAGATGAGTGTATATAGCCCAACTGCAATGAGGGCTTTGGGAGGAAGACTTGTATGACTCTCCCTGTTTATATAATCAAAAAATGGAGACCAGCCTGAGTCAAAACTATGCAGTTTGGCTTCACTCCAGATTCCGCGTCTGTGTCTGACCAGACCAGACCTGATTTTCAATAAATCTAGGAAGAGGTGGATATCTAAAATACAGGGTCTGATTGTGCATGTTTCAGTTTGATGCCATCTGCACGAAAGGCAGTTTCATAAGAAGATGCAAACCCTGCCAAAATCAGTACCTTAAAAAGAATTAATAAAACCACCAGTGAGAAACAAAATGTAGTAATCATTGCTCAACACTGCTACATCTCTACGTTGGAAAGTCTTCTCTCTCCCCCATCCCAACCACCTTCTGTTATTTTAAAATACAAGGGCATCTGTAACTAGGTAGTGACAGAAGCAGCTTAATCCCAGAATTACAAAGTTCCTACGTCTCATTTCTCAGATGCCTCAAAAGAAAATGTGCTACAAGCAACTCCCAGTTTATGTGGGGGGTTAGGTTCCAAGGCACAGCATGTTTAAGTGAAAGCGTGTATATTTGAAACACTGTTGAAAAAGCCTACAAACACCTCATTTCGCCTCTGTGCCAGCCCGTTCATCCCCTTTTTGTGACATTTTTATGTCACTTCCGGGCTCAGTGCAATACCTGCATGTGCAGTTGCCCCCATACCAGGCACGCTTAAAACAGTTGCTGCCTGTACATAAATGCAAATTATCATATTGGCAGCTAGGAACTGGGGCAAATAAGACAGACCTGCAATGCCACTGCAGCTATAGGAATGAATTAATAAAGGTGTATCAGATGCTTGCTCTTGTTCTCTGTTGCAGTTTGTAAGAAGAGGTGTTCAAAAATATTTATGTGAGTTGAACAAGCAAGTAGGATATATATATATATATATATATATATATATAAACAAGAGTTTCAAGCATGATTTTCACATTACAGCTTTATTATCCTGGCAGGTTTTTGAATTCATTTATGGAACATCATTACATCTGCTGCGTAGAGCACTCCAAGGAATTGTTACAGGTGTGCCCTACCTGTTGCTTACGATGTCTGGACTGGTATTGCTAAGATAATAGATATAAAAACATTCTTGGTTTGAAAGCATTTGCCACCAGTTTAACTAAATGTGTCAGTCGAAACCAGGCGAATAATGTTCTTTAAAAATTCCCTGGGGCAAATATTGCTATTTAGGTTTCTCCCTGTGCATCGAGAAACAGATGAAGAAAAGCCCCACCCACTCTAGCTCATCATTCCTACACATTTTAGAGCCCTCCATGAATCTGAGGGTTCTCCACATGATTTAGAGCCCTTCACAATTAGGGTTTTGTATTGTGGAGGGAGCCCCTATAAGTAGTAACGGCTCCCTACTTCAGACCTTCACCCTCAAATTTTTGGAGGGCTCTAAACAGTGTGACAATGATGTGTCACAGGGGACAGGACTTGGCAATATACCATACTTTTCCATCTATAAGACGCCCCCATTTATAAGACGCCCCCCTATTTTTGGAGACTCAAATTTAAGAAAACAGGGGGAGATGGCACAGAGTTGTTGAAATTATTTTTGGGGGGGATTACCCAGGGTTGTTGAGGGATTGCCAAAAATCACTCAGCCGCACGCATCACAAAATCCGCCTCCCGCCTGTCCCATCACTGGCAGAAGTTGCCAATTGCCTGCCCAACTGCCAAAGCATCGGCCAATCAACGCAGCAACCAATAACATGCACAATAGCCACTGACAGCTGCAAAAGCAACTAATCAAATGCCCACCACTTTTTATAATGATTTTTAAAGAAAAAACATAGTCTTATACATGGAAAAGTAGGGTACCTTTGCTTCTCCTTGTGTCTTTATACACAACACAGTTGTATCCTTGAATAGGGCTAATGTGGGCTTGCCTGCATATATTATCCAATTTACATAACTCCGTTTGCCTTACTTGGTTATGCTGACTATGTGTGGGTGGTAGCTGGTTGATGGAGGACCCTGGGTGGGAGGCAGGAAAAAGTTGGTCTCCCAGAGTGAGAGGCTGGGAGGAGAAATGGAAGATCCCAGGTGAGAGCTGGGAAGGCCTACTACCATCTGTGGGCAGTAAGATTTCAGAAAGGACTCCATATTCAACTCATCCTTTTTGCATTTCTTTGTAGCTTTTAAAATTTAGTTTAGTTTTCTATATTGTATTGTATTATGAAAAACTTTAGTAAAAATCCTATGTAACAGATTAATATATTCACAGATTAATGCAGAAACAAGCAGGGACAGATGAATGAGTGAACACATGCAAAAGTGACATGGACAAGAACTAGTGTGAGACAGTGGTGTGTGGTCAGTGGACTAGGCTAGTCCCCTGAATGTTCCCAGTAAAATAATAAAATAAAATAAAATAAAATAAAATAAAATAAAATAAAATAAAATAAAATAAAATAAAATAAAATAAAATAAAATTATCATTTATACCCCACCCATCTGGCTGGGTTTCCCCAGCCACTCTGGGCAGCTGCCAACAGAATTTTAAAAATATGATAAAGCATCAAACATTAAAAACTTCCCTAAACAGGGCTGTCTTCAGATGTCTTCTAAAAGTCAGATAGTTGTTTATTTCCTTGACATCTGATAGGAGGGCATTCCACAGGGTGGGTGCCACTACTAAGAAGGCCCTCTGTCTTGGAATATTAAAGTATTAAAGCCTGGCACCTCCTTCCCAAAGCCTGGGAAGCTTCTGCCTGGCTTAGGGAGGGGGGCAAAATGCTCATACATGTGACGTTGAGACATTGTGAGGTCTGGTTCGCGTTCCCCACCCCAAATGCCCTCGCAAGTCAGTGCCTCTGGCTCTAACTGTTCCCCTATGAAAAAAAATCACTGCATGCCACTGGTGTGATTCGTGCATCCCAGCACAGAGTGGGTGGAGAGATAAGATGCAATCTCTCTCCCACTCTCTAATGGACATACTGTTGTTTTCCATGTATAACCCGCCCCTGTGTATAAGACGCCCCCTATTTTGGGGGACTCCAAATTAGAAAAATGGGGGGAGATTGCCCAGAGTTGTGGAGCTTTGGGGGGGAGGATTGCCCAGAGTTCTTGAGCTTTTTTTAGGGGGGGGGTTGCCGAAAATCTCTCACCTGCCAGTCACTTACGCACAATTTTCTAAGAAAAACACACCTCGTCTTATACATGGAATAGTACAGTACATAGGTGATTGTAGAAAAGTTGTAGTCTCTGATCTGGCCCTCTTCTCTGTAGCACAACAGACCTGCAAGTTAACTTTTGTTCTTGCCTATTTAATCTTAACAAATATTTGCAATGCATTATTATTATTGCATTCTGCCATCTTAAATTTGGTTTCATTGGTCACTTGTTATTCTGCTGTTTAGAAGGTGGGCTGGTCTTCTTGCCTTTGACAGCCCAGATTGATAAACTTACATCTACCTTGTCCCTGCCCCTGGATTGTGAGGGAAATGAGGGAGAGGTCCTTCCTTGGTTATTTTCCCCACATGCACACATTTCAGGGAAATAGCTTGCCCTTAATTAACATTCCACTCATGTACCCAGTTCTTAAGTTGCGGAAATGGCTTTAGCAAGAGGAAGCCTATACTTAGGAGAGTTTTCCCTGGATGGCTCTTTCTAAAGCAGCACTACAGGAATGCAAACACACAAGAGGTTTTGAGAACAACAAGGTCATAGAAACAATAACTATCACAAATGACTGCTAATAATGTATATTTTTCCTCTTTAACTACCATCCACACTGCTGTCCCACTTCTGAATAATACAGCTGTGAAGGTAATTAATTAATGTAGGAATGGGGTTTAATAATAGCACAAGCCCTCTCATTGGTTGCTGGCACCAGCTACCATGCTGATAACAGGTCCCTGCCATTGTTGTCACCTCACTAGAAAATTAGCATTTAATTAACTTAGGGAGCTGTGGAATCATTTTGATGCAAGACTTATTTGTATCTTTCAAAATTCAACGCTCCTTTTTAAAGCAGAATAATCCAGATGTGCAGGCTAGTGGGCTGCAAAACACACACACACACACACACACACACACACAACAACAACAACAACCCACAGAGCAACAACTCTGGGAGCTGGCTGGGCAGCTGCAATGGTTACCCTGAGTTTAGGAGAAATCAGAATAATTAAAAACCCTGCTCACAGATTGCTTCTGATATGTGCACAATGGAATAAACAGATCTTCCGCTGGTATTTTATTCTCAGTTTTAAAAGTTTATTTCTGATCTACGCTACACCCTACATCAAGAGCACCAGATGGGTAATGGTTTAATGCAGACATAAAAATGAGATGGTTTTCTGCCCTAAAGACTCACAATTGTGAAATACCTGAAGTCACTGGAGCACATCTTTGAATTTGAATGTCTATTGCCTGAATCTTTTGTAGAGTTAACTCTTCTACATGAAAGCTCTTTCTTGGTTGTGGTGCTCTTTCTTGATATATTTTTTTAAGGCAGGTGAATATCCTTAGGACATGCTATACAGGGCCTGGTGGATCAGCCCATAAATTTATCTCATTCAGCATTCTCTTTCTGACTGTAGCCAACTTAACGCCTTGGGGAAGCCCACAAGCAAGCAAAAGCTATTCCTCATTGTTTGCTCTCTCCAACTGGTGCATTGCCTTTGATGCCTAGTCTCAGGGTACAGGAAGCCATCTCCTTACTGAACCCTAAGAAAGTCTAGGTCTTGTCAATGCCTGGGAACCACATGCTGATACACTTCCAGATTCATTTCAAGGTTCTGATGTTTCTGTTACTGTTGGCTTCCTTCTGTCTTGGGTGACAATGGAGGAGTGAAGTCAAACTGTTAGAAGGTCTCAGCACCTGCTGTAGCTGTAGAGCCTGACACAGGAGAGGCATGTTTTGTTGCAGCTGGGGCAGATTGGTTGTGCTGCTGCAGATGTACCATGGCGTTTCTTCTTTCTGCACTCCTCCTCTGGTCACTACTGTGGATGTATGTCCTGACTGCCTGTCTCCAGGCACTGTGGTCTGCAAGGGATTCCCAAATGGTAGGGTTGATGTTGCCAGCCTTCTGCATCTTTGTAGCGCAGAGTTGGCTATTGTATAAGGTCCTAAATGGCTTGGGTCCCAATAGCTTGAAGGAGCAACTCTCCCTGTTATCTGCCCACTCAATCTTTAAGGTCTTCAGAGGAAGTCCTGCTTGTGGTTCTACCTAGGAATATTGGTGGCCTGGCACAGGACCTTCTCTCTTATGGAATTCCTTGCCTCTTGAGACGCAGAGGACATCTTCAATGCTGAACTTCCAATCATGTATCCATTCACCAAAACTTTTGGAATATCCTGAGATGGTGGACTGTTGCTTAGAATGTTTTTATTCCCTGCTGTATTACGTTTTTTTGAGCTGAATTATGTTTTGGCTTTAATATGATTGTTTCCTGATGCACTGGGTTTGCATTTCATGTTTTGGACCTATGTGTATTGTGAACAAACAGCAGTCTATAACCAAGAAATAACAACACAGTCTGCCAGTTAGCTACAGGGTTAAATTCAAGGTGTTGAACTGGTGTACAAAGCCCTATGCAGCTAAGAACCAGGATTGTCTTATGCCTTACATGCCTAATTGATCGCTTCATTCTGCAGGAGAGGGAGTCCTGCAAATTCCATCCTAGCAAGAGATCTTTTCTTCACCAGGTCAGAATCTGGCCTTTAGTGTGGAGCTGCCCATCATTTGGAATCCCCTCCCATTATGTACAGAATCATAGAGTTGGAAGGGACCACAAATATCATTTAGTCCAACCCCCTGCAATGCAGGAATATTTTGCCCAATGTGGGGCTCAAAAACACAACCCTGAGATTAAGAGTCTCATGGTGTACCAACTGAGCTATGTTGGGCTATCAGACAGGCATTTCCTTTTGGGAGCCCATTGAAAATGTCCCCCTTTCAACAAGCCTCCTAAATGGAGACTTTTTATCTCAGTATTAGATTTAGAAGGAAGGCAGGATATGTAAGGAAATACAAAATAAATGCCTTTCAAGTTCCATTCCCTATAAATTTGGGGTGAGCTCCCGTTGTCGGTCCCTGTTCCTGCCAACCTAGCAGTTTGAAAGCACGTCAAAGTGCAAGTAGATAAATAGGTACTGCTCCAGCGGGAAGGTAAACTGTGTTTCCGTGCACTGTTCTGGTTCGCCAGAAGCAGTTTAGTCATGCTGGCCACATGACCCAGAAGGTGTACACCAGCTCCCTTGGCCAATAAAGCGAGATGAGCGCCGCAACCCCAGCATAGCTGTCAACGTTTCCCATTTTTAAGGGAAATTCCCTTATTCTGAATAGGATTCCTCGCAAGAAAAGGGAAAAGTTGACAGCTATGAACCCCAGAGTCATCCGCGACTGGACCTAATGGTCAGGGGTCCCTTTACCTTTAAGTCATGTAGCTGCTGCCACCACATCTTTTGCCAATGAATTCTGTAATTATATAGCATGTAAAGAAAGACTTCCCTTTATATGTCCTGAACCTTCTGCCTTGTGTGTTCTAAGTGACTTATTTGTACTCCCACAGGAAGCTTCTTTCCTGGCATCACCATGACTAGAGTGACTTATTTTGTTCTTCTGCCGCCTGTGAAGCAGCCTGCCACTTGCTGCGGGGGAGGGGAGTGGCAACCAGATATTATACTCTCATCGAAAGGGATTGGTGGCTGTGTTGCAAAGGGCCAAGTCCCGGGAGGGTTGCTCATTCCTGCCATTACAGCAGGCTGACAGGTAGGGACTGACAGCACCCATCAATCACGCCTTTAACGGCCTGAACCTTTGCCATTTCTTTTTCTGAGAGCAGCAGCCAAGCAGACAAGCTGTGTTGTGCTGTCAATGAGGTAAAAGTCCTTGGTGTCAGAACTTCTCCTGAGGGGGTTCTCCACTGTTGTGCATTTTGAGTTGAGAGCAGCTGCCCTCTGTCTCATTCTCTCTCTCTCTCTCTCTCTCTCTCTCTCTCTCTCTCTCTCTCTCTCTCTCTTGTATTGCTATTATTATTATTTTAACCTGACCATGAGGTGAATGATAACATGACTAGGGAATGGGACAGAATTATGATCAACCCAGATGTTTCTTCAATCTCTGTGTGTACACTGGATTTGCTTGACACCATGATAGGTTTGTGGTGTGACAGAAGCCTGAGCGGGACAATTCAATTAAATTGCTGTAGCCAAAGAATTGGCTGGCTCCTGATATCCTTTTCAATAGAAATGAGACATTAACATAGACGTAGACTCCTAGGGGCTGAGGCAGTTTCAGTCTCCCCATTGTATTTTTTGATGGGGTGGGGCTGAGCATGCTATGGAATGTTGAATATCAGGTGGAAAATAAGGACCTGAAATGGTAAGCAAAATGGCTTTCTTGCACACCTAGCCAATTATGGTTTTCCAGTGAAAGACTTGAGAGCCTGATCTGTTATGGAGTGAAGATGTTATGGAGTGCAGATCTCATGACAGAACTAATAACAGATATCAGCACCAATGTTCTAACATATATATCGCAAAACTATTATGACTGGGAAAGCTTGTTTTGAAGGCATGGCAATAAAAAGAGGCTAGAAATGTGTTTTCAGTTTACTAGACATTTCCTCCTATTATGTCAGATAAACACTAGGTTCCTATGGACAAGATAAAATTTTGGGAAACAGAAGCCCTAAAATGGGCATCCCCGACCTGCACCCCTCCAGATGTTTTCCCCTACAACTCCCATTATCCCTAGCTAACAGGACCAGTCATCAGGGATGATGGGAATTGTAGTCCAAAACATCTGAAGGGCCGAAGGTTGGGGATGCCTGCCCTAAAACAGCCATTATGATAGATATTAAAACACCACTCACAGACAACTTTAGGAACAAAACAACAAGAAAAGTACCACAATACCATGTAGGAAATAAAGCATGTCAACAGAGTTCATTTAGTAGCTCTCTTAATTTCAGCTACAGGAGTTGTTCCAAATCCCCTGGAGCAAAACTTAGAGAGCATACATTTGCCACCATGCCTATTAAATATAATGCAAAAAGCTGTCACTCTCCTCGCTTCCACCATAACAAGGACCATTCCTAACAAAACTATTGACACTCATTGGAATATGCGGATACGGAAACAACCAAGGAAAACAAGAGTGATTGTTGTTATTACTTTATTTTTTATTTTTAGACTTCATACTCTGTCCCTCATCACAAGTGATGCCAGAACAGATCTCAACAATATAAAAACAAAATTACCAGAAAATACAATTAAAACATATCATTAAGACATCCATCTGTCATATCTGTTCTAAATATTCAAAAGCCTATCCAAAGGCTGGCAGAAAGGGAACTGTTTTGGCTACCACCAGAAGATAGAGCACATAATAGCTGGATTTTATGGGTAGGGGGCACCACTGTAGTGAGGTCACACCTTGCTCTGGAAGCGGAAAGCAATTTCCATTGAAACCACGGCTAAAGATTTTCCCTTCCTTGGAAGGCTTTCAAAGAGACCCACACTGCTGTTTGAAACTACTTTGAAAATTGGAGGTTCAAAGAGCAGTGTGGAGTTGCTTGAAAGCCCTTTTGCAAACAGTCAAACTTATGATGTCAGGTGACTGACCACTGTGTGCTTCCACCCATTTGGCTTGCTGGGATAAAGAAGATAAAGATCTGGTGCATCAGCCCGCAAAGCTTCTCCACCTTTGCTTTACAACAACCCTGTAAGGCATCACCACATCTTTGGCTATTTCCCCCCATTAATTTAGGGTCCCCTCTTCTAACTGAATATGAATATGCTGTATATGAACCTGAAGGCAGGTTTTCAATTCTCAGACATTTATGAAACTCCCTTCCCCCTTAAAAATCCAAAATATTGGTGGGAAACTATTTATAAACTATGGGTTGTATTCCACTAAGTCCTACTCAGAAAGACTCTACTTAATGAAACAAAGTAAGTCATGTTTATTAACTTCAATGGGTCTACTTGGAGTAGGACTAGCACTGAGTGCCACCCTTTTATCACAAATTGCTTTTATAAATATTATGAAAGTCTAAAGAAGACTATGACAAATAAGGGGCCATAGCCTATGATTTCACCCCCAAAAAACTATTGATTCTAAAAGTGTTCTATGGTGAATCAAGTTTAAGATACTTACTGACTCTAAAGAAAGAGGGGGGTTTGCCCTGCCGGACTTAAGACTTTACTATGAATCGGCAGCTTTCTGCTGGTTAAAAGATTGGCTACTTCTTGAGAATCCAGACATTCTAGATTTGGAAGGATTTGATAATAATTTTGGTTGGCATGCATACATCTGGTATGACAAGGTTAAAGTGTATAAGGGTTTTAAAAATCACATTGTCAGGAAAGCACTATATAATGTTTGGATACGGTACAAAGATCTATTGGAAAATAAAACTCCCAGGTGGCTCTCACCAATGGAGGCCAAGGAGGTAAAGAAACTTAATATGAGAACTAATTGGCCGAAATATTCTGAAATTTTAGAACAAGAAGGTGGTGAACTTAAACTACAAAGCTATGAGAAAATAAAGTCCAAGGTACGGGATTGGCTCCATTATTTTCAAATAATGGAGGCCTATAAACAAGACAGGAAAATTGGTTTCCAGGTGGAGAAATCGAAACTAGAAACAGAACTGTTAGAACCCAATACTAAGAATTTATCAAGAATGTATAACTTGCTGTTGAGGTGGAATACAATAGATGAGACAGTGAAGTCAGCTATGGTTAAATGGGCACAGGACATAGGTCATGACATTATGTTTGCTGACTGGGAGCAGTTATGGACCACAGGTATTAAATTTACGGCATGTAATGCCTTACGAGAAAACATTATGAAAATGATTTATAGGTGGTACATGACCCCAGTCAAGCTCGCGAAGATTTATCATCTGCCCAATAACAAATGTTGGAAATGCAAAGAGACTGAAGGGACCTTCTTCCATCTTTGGTGGACCTGCCCAAAGATTAAAGCCTTCTGGGAGATGATTTATAATGAAATTAAGAAAGTGCTTAAGTGCACTTTTAACAAGAAACCAGAGGCATTTCTCTTGGGTATGGTCGGCCAGCTGGTGCCGAAGAGGGACAAGAATTTCTTTCTGTACGCCACTACGGCAGCAAGGATCCTTCTAGCAAAGTATTGGAAGACACAAGAGTTACCCACGCTGGAGGAATGGCAGGCGAAAGTGATTGACTTTATGGGACTGGCAGAAATGACCGGCAGAATCCGCGACCGAGAGAGAGAGACTGTGGAAGAAGATTGGAAGAAATTTAAGATGTATCTTAAGAATTATTATAAAACTGAGGAGTGTTAAAATGCTGAGGGGAAAGAAGACGTAGAATTGCAGCGATAATTGGGTTTAAATTTTAGGGTGGAGTAGAAAAAGAGGATGAATTTATATTTAATTGGGCAAGAAAGGTTGCTGAATAATGGTATTAAATTAAGGATGCAAAAAGGGGAAGGTATGGGGAAGTCCGGGAAAAGAGGGTTATGAAAATAAGGTTAAGAAAATATGAGTTTGTTGTTTGTTTGTTTTTATGTTGTTGTTTTTTTGTTTGTGATAAAAAATTGGAAATTAATAAAAATCATTTAAAAAAAAATAAAATAAATAAAAAAAATAAAAATAAAAGTGTTCTATGGTACCTAGACCTACATTTATTCAAAATAGAATAGAATAAACATTTTATACTGCCCTTGAATTCGTTTTCTTTTAAATGGAGGTTTACAATAGCATGCCCATGACAAATACAAATGGAGGTAGATTGAGCATTTTACATAATACTTTGTAACATACACATAATTGTGCAACGCTAACAGAAATGTTCAAAGAACTTATTTCCAGAGAAGGATGCAAAATGTACTGGCATAAAGAATAGCTGTGTGCAGATTGCCAAATGGCGTTTGCTGGGAAAGTACCATTTAAAAGAATGATGTAATGTATAATTTCGAATTAGAAAATCGAAGGGAAGGTCCAGTGCTCCCAGCTAAACTGCTGGAAGTTAATAAGGTGTTAATTGAAGCACCAGCTGACTATAGCACCTCAGTGCTTGGTTGACAACTGAATTTTAAAAGTGAGAGAATGGAAATAAATAGTGTTTACACAGTATATGCTGAAAGAATAAAATAGCTGAACTGTTTTAGTCGGGAAATAATTGAGGGCTGCAATCCCGTGCAACATTAGGTTATTTAAATCCCAGTGAAGTCGAGGGCTACACAAGTGTGGAATCTGGCATCTGCATGCGTGTACATATAGCTGAATGGGAAATTGTGCAAATAAGTGATTTTTAGGTTTAAAGAGAAATGCCATGTGAAGGTAACCCCATGGGATCCAGGGGAAATCAAAGCTGGCATTCAGGATCAGCTTCCTTGCCCAGGCTGTAGTCAGGAGTCTTCTGTCAGTTCCTAAAGCAGGACCAGCCCAAGAAATTTTGCTGCTTGAGTGTCAGGCTTCAGGAAATCAGCTCCCTCTCTCCATGGCAGGAGATAAGCAGAACAAAGGAAAAGGAGTCTTCTTACCAGTTAGAAACTTTAATAATCACAGCGAGAGAATAAAGAACATACCTCCTAGAAATGGCAGTGCTTTCATTTAAGAATCCCACCCCCTTACGTCCCTGTTAATCCATGTCACTGCTACGTCTTGTAATCTGAGCCTGTCCCCTCTGTGCTTTGTGTGCTTTCTGTTCTGCCACTTTCTCAGCTCTTATTGACTTTGGGGAGAGCGGATGAATGCTTTCCAGAGACAGTGAATGTTAATCCTCTCTTTCCCAGTGTTCTCCTAGCTGCTCCCCATCCAGTATTTCCCAGCTTCTGCCTTTTGAATGATGCCCCTCTGCAAACCACTGTTCCAAATCTATACTGCCCTCCTGCTCCTGTGAAGATTCAGGGTCTGGATCTGGAGGGGGGGGGAGGGGAGAGGCTCAACCATTCCTCCTCAGTGCAGCCCTCCTCAGCACGGTCCCTGACATTGAGGCAAAAAAACCAAAACAAGCTGGCAACCTGCCCATCCCTTTCCATGTACAGGACTAGCAGCTGAATCTTGCTTTAATTCTGCCATTGGGACAGCATCCTCCATTGCGGTTATTAATATTGCACAGCTTGAAGCCATAGGATGAATAAAAACTGACTCTTCTTGGGGGGTAAATTATCCAGACCAAAAATATGGTTCCAAAGCTTTACTAACAAAACTTGTTCCAAAACAGTTTGTGTATTGTTTGGGAAAGAGCAGATCATGTAAGTTCGCAGGAAAATGCAAATGGAACCAAACTCCTGCTCCATCCCATGTCGTATCTGAGAAAGGGTCTTATGAAATGCACATGCCTGTATAATATTACTGCCATCCCAACACCAATAAAATACATACAGTGGTACATCAGGTTACATACGCTTCAGGTTACAGACTCTGCTAACCCAGAAATAGTACCTTGGGTTAAGAACTTTGCTTCAAGATGAGAACAGAAATCGCATGGTGGCGGCGGGAGGCCCCATTAGCTAAAGTGGTACCTCAGGTTAAGAACAGTTTCAGGTTAAGAACGGATCTCCAGAACGAATTACCGTAAGTTCTTAACCCGAGGTACCACTGTATTTCAAAACTACGTTGTATTTTTTTATTTTTACAAATATAGCAACTCTTATCTACTGGGTGAATTTGCAAGAATAGATATTGCAAAAGTTGAATAGATATTGAGCTTACAATTTTTTTTGGTGGGGGAATCATGAAAGTCTGCCATAGCTAAGTTCTCTTTTGAGAAGCTAACTTTCTTTAGAAGAATTTATGGTGTATGAAATTATTATACATTCATAATGTGTTTCATTTGATTTTGTCTGTTTCCCTTCTCTGGTGTCACATTCATTCACAGAAGACCTTCTTCACACTAAAATTAAAGATCTCCTTTGGCAAGCTTGCTGCCGTATAATAATCTTTTACAGTATATTAAAATTGCAAATTAAAGGTAGCTTTAATTTAAATTGGAGAAAAAACACACACCAGCCCATTTTCATTATACAACTGCTGTCGTAGCATAAACTGTGTGGGTGTAAACTCTCATGGGTCTTAGTACAGACCTGAAACACTCAGGGAAATGAGAGACACAAAGCTTTGAGTTTTCGAATAAAGCAAATAAAAAAAATTGCACATAAATATTGAGGTAATGAACATAAAATAATTCATGTGAAAATATAGCTGACTTTATTCTCTTAATTTAAAAACAAGTAAATTAAAAACCCACCACATCTACCTCAAGAAGACAGAAATAAGCAGAATTAAAAACCCATACCTAGGTTTATTAACAATTTAAAAAGACTCTCAACTTCAATTATTGTGCAAGGAACTTATCACTTTTCTTCTGGTAGTGGCATGATTGCTCATAGCAAAAACAACACAACCCAGAAAAGAGTTGATCATCTGCACATCACACAATGGTAACAATCTCTTTGTCTGAGAAACTAACTAAGATAGTACACACCTGATATGACACTACTGATATGGACAATTTTTCTGGGAAAAAATGGCACTTGTTTTCAAATGAACATCTTGATGACTGGCACCCGCCAACTACACATATAGATTTATGGGGAAATTTGTTGCATCCGTCTTTTGTTCTGGGGGAGGGGTGGGAGAGGGGAAACCAATTGCTTTGATAATGTGTTGGTGCTTACAGCCTGTTTCTTGTAAAATATATATATATATATATATATATATATATATATATATATATATAATTTTAAAGAACTACACCTATTGATCAATGCAAAGAGAGGAGGGGAGCAGTCCGTGTGTGACCTGTTTCACCTGGCTACTAGCTAATTGCTTCTAATTAGATATTCCCAGGCAGATCGTTTTGCCTTTTCACCACAAAGTGAGGTCACTTGTGTGGCCACTGTTGTTTTCCTCCAGGCTTTCAAGCAACAGTTTTGGTTAATTTACCAGGTATGTAGAGACCGGCAATGAGAATCATTGGGTAGCAGGTATTTATCTGGGAGGGAAGAAGGTGGTAAAAAGTTTCATGGGTCTCTGATGTGCAGGTGCTCGGTGGGCGAACTTTGACATAGATCCTTTCATTATCCTTTTGTATGCAGGCTCTCTCTCTCTCTCTCTCTCTCTCTCTCTCTCTCTCTCTCTCTCGTTTCTCTTTTGTTGAGGGACATTCAAACATTACACAGCTGGGATATCAGCTTATGCTTGTTAAATAGGAGGCTTGTTGCAATCATACCTGGAAACTCATTAAAAATAAAAGTCAGGCTTCAAGGACTAATTTGTATGCTTGTGAGTGCTATTTTAAGAACTCTGCCATTTAAAATCTTCCTCTGAATGAAGGCCTGTTATTTAACCCCCTCGGGATCAGGTTGCTTTCCATAGTACTTTTTTGAGTGGCAGGATCACTGGGCCGTGCTACCTGACAGTCTGCATGAGAATAGGACAGATTCTGGTTGCTACCGGTCCAAATAAGCCAGTGAAACATAGTCATGGTACAACTAAAATGGGTGCTACTAGGTGCCCTTTATTTAAGGCACTTGAAATTTGGCTTACTGCTTGGGTGCCATTATCATGGGATAAATTGCTATGCCTAAGCAACACTTGGCTGATGGTAGACCTTATTTGAGTTTTTAAAATTTGGTTTTGGTTGTATTTAGTTTTTTAATTAATTGATTATACTCCCTCCCCCTTCCACATTGTACTTTCATATGTAATTAGCTACATTTAGACACAAACGAACCGGCAACCATATGGATTTCATGTACCCTCCACCCTAGTATATAATTTTTTTGTACACATTACTTGGCTGGAGAACTGCCCTGAAAAATTCAGAATTTTTTGAAGGACAACTGTGTTTTGGTTTGCGTACTGTGAATTAGGTCGATTCACCTTCAAATGTGAACCCTTCGCACCATCTCCCACATCCCTATTTTAGATTAGGGTATTATACTGCCAAAGACATTTGTTGGCTGTATCTTTTGAACTGCCTCCATCCCCAAATACAAGGGTGTCAGATACAGAGGATACATGTGTGAAGTCATTTGACTATCAGGCCATAATATAATGGCCTTGCTCTGCTGCTCGATATACTGATTAATTGATCTCTTCTTCCTCTACCCAACAATGAACAGAACACAGATTTAGACTTACTGGCAAATTAATTCCAATGAGATTTAGTCAGGCTCCAGATAGATATATCAGAATAAAATTTGTCACTACACTATTCAAAGGATTCATTTCTGCATATGCGGCGTTCCAGCAGGGAATAGTAAGGTGGCTCCAGGATAAATATATAAGCAACTGGCAACTGTTTGAAAATAATTACAAAAATGAGATGACTACTGTATGTAAAATGGGCTTTTAATTGCAGCAGAAAAGAAAATCTTCAGAAATTATTCGCGAGATAGCTTAATTCTCAAGGGCATATGGGTGAGGTTTCAGCAGAATGTGTTAGATAAAGACTGCATGATGTGTGAATGAATTTGATTGTGGCAATAAATCATTCTGACCACAACTTGGCTTCCGCTGGAATTAACTATAAAGCTTCCTAAGTGCTGAGGGATTATTGACAGAGGACAACACATGTTTATCTGTCTAACAGAGATGCAAATAATCAAGAGACCCGAGTAACCCACATGATCAGAGCTTCTATAAATTACTAGCGTGATGTGGAGGCCAACCTCAGAGTGTCAGTTTTTCTACAGCCACTGTTAATGTATGATATTCAGTGTGGCAGGCTAGCTGTTGGAAACCCGGTACCCAGTGACTGACCCCCACATTGTATTGGTAAGGTATGTGTTGTGTACTGAAGTTCTCACCCTGGGCCAGCAGGGGAAACTGTAGATAGTTATGCAAATAAGGGATCGAAAGTGACGTTCAGTGATTGGATAGTTTTAGAAAATTGTTACAGTTGCTTTGTAGTTGAGCTCTATATAAGCAGGCTGACTGAACCCTTCAGTTCAGTTCTGTTCTGTACTGGCCTGTGAATAAACAAGAGCTGTTTGAAGAATCGCTGTGTCGTCTGATATGTTCACCCACAACTTAACAGAATGGATTCTATGCTGTCAGGTGCCATAAGAAAGCTGCAGAGATAGCGCAGGATAGTACGCACCCCGGAAATGATCTCTTTCAGCTTCTGCCTTCTGGAAGAAGGTATAGGGTTATAAAGACCAGGACTAGCCGCCTGAGAAACAGTTTATACGCAAATGCAATTCTGGTTCTAAACGCAGCATAAGGAGTCTCTATAGTATAGTGTATTTTAAAACGGGGTTTCAGAGTTTTTAGGAGTTTTTGAATGTTTTATGTAGATTTTCAGTTTCATTGTTCCGTATGGGACAATGACAATAAAGATATTGTATCGTATCGTATCGAAGAACTGATCATGTGGCTCACCTAGATCCCATGATTATTTCTCATGAAGTGCAGTGCTGATGGGAAGCCAGGTGAACTCATGTGATCAGAGCTTTCTCAATATAGAAAAGCCCTGATACTGAGATGTAGTAATATGCAAATATAATTAAAAGTGGCTGATTAATTGATTGGGTCCAAGGCTGATAATCTCCTAATGCTGCATGCAATCTTGTATGCACATACCTGGGAGTAAGTCTTGTTGAACTCAGTGGGGCTTACTTCTAAGTAGACCTACATAAGATTGAACCAAAATAAATATTAAATTAGTGGACAGCTTCACTAAGCCAATCCCCCACCTAAGTACTTTGTTCTGCAATTTACCAAGGCTCAGATTTCTTAAAAAACAGAGAGCTATTTTGCTGTCAGAGGGAGGGACAATGGCGGGAGGGAGGGACAATGGCGATAGCTTTAGCTCCAGGCATGGGGGATGGAAGAAAAAGAGAGTCTGAAGTCTACAAAGAGCTGGATTTATAATAGGATAGATTACTAAGAAGATAATGAATGGGGTGAACTGATTGGATCTGCGGTTTCCTTTAGGGCCATTCTCACATCAATGGCGTAGCTATTCGTTTTGAGGGAGGTAGGTTAGTTTAAACCATTTGGCTTTTGAATTGCCTTTGGCCATGAAAACAGGCAGTGCAATCCTGTGTGTGTCTACTCAGAAGTAAGGCTCATTAACTTAACGGGGATTTAAAAGTACACCTGTGCAGGGCTGCACTCTTAACTTGCTCATGCTGATATGCTGCAATTGGAAGGGAATAAATGAACGAACGGAATTAAATATGTTTTCCACATAGATTGTGGATGTTGGTTTATACATTACTTTTATATAAACCCCCCCCCCCCATGTATAATGTTTTCTATCCCTCAAAATGTGATTTATTAATCAAAAGATGCTTCCAGGTTGTGGCTATTTTTGAGGGTGGGGGGCATTCAATCATATCCCAGTTAATTCATGGTGTGCAAGTACTCTTGCGCAACAAATCTGTTCTCCCCCCCACCAAAAAAAATCAGGCTTTTTGCAATAAGGAGAATGATGAAAAATGAACTAGAAAGAGTGGGGTAATAATTGTTTGATTCTATGTCGAATTATCTCCCTGCAAACAAATCAGAACAAATGCTCAATAAATAGTCAACATTGTTTATCTTTGGATGGAAGGTCAATAAATAGGTTGTCTGGAAGTGGCAATGTCATGAAAACTGAGTGCAGTAATATGGACCAAACAAAACAAATCAACAAGCAGGAAGGTATTTAAAAAAACCCCAAAACCTGGCTGACTGTGATCTTAACAACCACCTGAAAATCTGCAATGAAGGGGACAATCATTTGACATGATCAGAAATTCCTTCTATATCCATTGCATTCTGGATGAATCTCCTCAAGAACGGAGAATCTTCTCAGAGGCTGTTCTTCCAAGTGGGCCTGGTGCACCTGAGTTTGGGAGACAACTGGAGACAAGGTCTTTTTGGTGGTGGCACTGGGCAAGTGGAATTTCCTTCTCAAATGACCCACATGGTGTCTTCATGGTGAATATTCAGGAGACAAATCAAAACTTCATTCTTTGCTCAGACATTTAAAGGTGGTTTTATTTTTTTAAACTGAGCAGTAGCACTTGTGGTGATTTTATTCTGAATGTTTTTTTTAACAGTGTTCTGCTCTGTGTTGCTTTTATGTGTGCTTTTTTTAAAAAAAGCCTTTGAATGTTTAGCCTGCTGCGCTTATGATTTTACTGTTTTCAGTACGTTGTGTTAAATTGTTCTTTTCTTTTGCCTTTCTATTAATATGCAATCAGAAGTTTCTGGGCTGAAAAGTGGACTGGAAATCTTGGAAAATACAAAAATAAGACACATGAAACGAGACTTCTGCAATATTTTAACGGCTTTGAATTATACCATTTAGGGGTGTGTGTGTTTTTAAGGGGGAGAGAAGCAAGACCCGTTTCAGTTAAGCCTATACACAGCAAGCCGGATATAATAGAAAAGGAAGCTTTATAAAATGCATAAATAATTTAATCCTTACATTTCAAAGAAAATCACCATACTCAATAGTGCTGCGAGCAAATGGAGAACTCGCCTCCTTCACTGTTTATTTAGTACAGGGATAGACTACAACACCCATCATCCCAGACCACTGGCCAGGCTGGCTGGGGCTAATCAATATGGGGCACCATATTGGCCAACTCTGATTTAGTAGGTGACCGCTCTGCCTGGGGCTGATCAGATCTGTGATCCAAAACCATTGGAACGTATCAGTTTTGCAACTTATTGGCTTGGGCTGGTTTCATACACAATGCTGAAATCTCATTTGAGACTCCCTGCAACCGCTGGGTGAATACTGTTATGCGATGAATGCACACAGCAATATTTTGCCCTATAGACAAACTCTGGAGTGCCGGTACAGGGCACTGTATTGGGCACTGAAAGATTGGTACTTACTGAATCCACCCACTGAAAGATAGAGGCACACTGGCAGCAGCTCAGGGTGGGGGACATGCAACCCCCCCCCCTCGCCCAGCATAACAAAGTGAAGAGAGAGGAAATGGCCTCAGTATGAGAGAACCAGAGCAAGGGATGGTGTTCCTTCCTGCAGGGGTGGTTTACATTCCCCCCACCTGTAAAAACATAATTTTTGAACTGGGCAGGTTGCGACCGCCAGCTGCAATCCCTTAAGCACTAATAATAATAATAATAATAATAATAATAATAATAATAATAATAATAATTTTTACTTATTTATTTTATTTATTTAAATACAATAAAAACATAATAGGAAAAAACAACACCAATTTAAAATACAGGTTAAAATGCAATTTAAAATGCAGCCTCATTTTAAAAGTAGCCCATAAATCAAAACCATAAGGGGAGGGAAACATAAGAGTCAGACTGAGTCCAAACCAAAGGCCAGGCAGAACAGCTCTGTCTTGCAGGTCCTGCGGAAAGATGTCAAGTCCCTCAGGGCCCTAGTCTCTTGTGACAGAGCGTTCCACCAAGTCGGGGCCAGTACTGAAAAGGCCCTGGCCCTAGTTGAGGCCAATCTAACCACCTTGAGACCTGGGACCTCCAAAGTGTTGTCATTTGTGGATCTTAAGGTCCTCCACGGGGCATACCAGGAGAGCCGGTCCCATAGGTACGTGGGTCCTAGGCCACACAGGGCTTTAAAGGTCAAAACCAGCACCTTAAACCTGCCCCTGTACTCCACTAGGAGCCAGTGCAGTTGGTAAAGTAAGTATTGGTGAGTTCCAGAGGCTTCACAACACAACCACACCAGTGAGCTAACCCTGCTTCACACAAGCAGTAAAAAGGCAGTCCCCAGGTGGCTGAAGACTTGATACCTTCAGAGAGTTTGCAACTCTAAGCATCCTTTATTTGGAGGGGAGAAGGCGCCATTGCTGTGGACAAAACGGGCATTAATTCTGAATAAACAGGCACATGTTTGCCATGCATCTCTCACAGGACTTGAAAGTGAGGGTTTTCTCAGGTTCTTCAAGTGGCTTGCCCTTGAGAGATTTTGGACCACAACTCCCTCCAATACCCACCCATTGCTATCACTGCCTTGGGCTGATGATGGGAGCTGTAATTCCAACAATAATTTGGGACAGCACCATCTTGGGAAAGGCTGAGTTGGTTGGCACCCATCTGACTCAGGAGAGAGTGGAGGAGCATGCCTTTGCAGGTGAAGTCAAGCTGTTGGAAAGTTGCAGCTCCTGTTGTGGCTATAGAGACCGATACAGGAGAGACATGTTTTGTTACAGCTGGGGCAGATGAAGACATCCGATTGTGCTGCTGCAGATGTACCATGGTGTTTCTTCTCTCACCACTGAGTAGCGCCACATCATCCTCTTTCCACCACAGCTGGCCTCTTTGTTTCTGAGGATCTCCCTCTCCTCCCTGGAAGACCCACTCAGGAGGCTTGTCAGGATAAAATGGTTCCATTTCCCCTGTATTCTGGATAACAAAGGCTATCAGGACTGGCGGTTGCCGGCTCTATCATTTGCCACCATTTGAATTTTTCTGCCCTTTAATTTTTCTGCCCTATGCAGCCATCTAATTTACCTAGTGGTTAAGCCACCTCTGAAAGCACATAATTTGTTAAAAAGTAAATCTTTCACAAATAAGCCACCCACAAGCCATTTTGTGCACACATTTTAGCTGTGCTTTCTTTTCTTTTCTTTTCTTTCTTTTTGGGGAGAAAATAAAATGAGCCCAACTGGATATTTATTCTTGGAAACTCTCCACACCTAATTTGAGATAATTGTAGTTTACAGTGATTTAAAAATTTGCACCAAGAGATAAACAGATGCATAGCCCATGCAAATTAACAACTTAAAAAAAGATTTTGAATAACTGTGTCAATTAGTACTTCTCCAAATAAAAACCAAGAGGTGTGAGCTACTGACATATTTCACCTGGCGCCTCATGTTTGGCATTTTTATTTGTGATGCTAAACACACATGCTATTCTAGCATGCCAAACATGCGTAGAAGAGCAAGGAAACATTTCTTTGCTAGAGCTAAAATCACCTTGAAGTTCTTTAATTTCATTCGGAATTTTAGTTGACCTGAGCTTCTCAGAAGCACCTTGAACAAGAGGAAGTATCAATAGGCTTGGGGAAATGCCAAGGTTTGCAGAATTACAAGCAATATTTAAGAAAACAACTTGTAAAGGGCAGGGCCCCAAAAGGAGTCCATAGGAGGCATAGGAGCCAACTCCTAGGGGCCAAGGTCCCTTTGCCCCCCCCATAAAATATTTGAGGGGGCTGTCCCCTGAAGTTGATGGGCACTGGAATTCAAATGGTGTGCATACGCCATGTCATGTGATTGATTATGAGGGGTGGGGCTTACCTGCCCCCATATTTTATTCCAGTTGGCACCCCTGCAAGGAGGACAGAATGAACTGTTGATGGAGGGCCCATCTGCAGTATTGTTCCACTTTAAACAGTCATGGCTTTCACCAAAAAATCTTGGGGAAAGTAGTTTGTGAAGGATGCCAATGGTGGATTTTGGAGTGGGGGTGTCAAAAGAGGGCACATACCCTGGGAGACAGGGTAGGGCAGGGGAATGGAAAACAGCAGCATGCCCTGAGCTATGTGGATGACAAAGGTGTCCTCCAGGGTCACAGGGAGTCATTGTGGTTTTTTTTCCTGGGCCCCATGTCTGCCTCCTAAGAGCTAATCAACATGAAATAGCAGCCTCTCAATCACTTAGAAGAGTCTTCACACTTGGCTCCTCTGGCATGCTAATTTGGTGCATAGGAATGTCTGTGTGGAAAGGAGACTGAGGAGGAGTGTGGAGAGGCTAGAAACTGTTAGAATTCCTGCTCCATGATTGCAGTCATGGGATTGTTGTCTATCACATGACAGTACAGTGGTACCTCGGGTTAAGAACTTAATTTGTTCCGGAGGTCCGTTCTTAACTTGAAACTGTTCTTAACCTGAGATACCACTTTAGCTAATGGGGCCTCCCACTGCCGCTACACAATTTTTGTTCTCATCCTGTTCTTAACTTGAGGTACTATTTCTGGGTTAGAGGAGTCTGTAACCTGAAGCGTCTGTAACCCGAGGTACCACTGTATATGTTTTGACTCCACAGAGTGGGAAGTGACGGAGACAGGATGTTTGTGTTACTGTGTTCCGTGAAGTGGGACTATTGTCCTTTGTCTGATGCTAGAGCGAGAGGGAGCCATGTTGCAGTGTTCTGTGTGTGTTTATATGTAAATAAAGTAGATTAGCCAAAATGCTGAGTTGCTGAGGTCTGTTACGCATGATGCACAAACTCTGCGGATCCCTAAGTGTGCTGGTGTCGGTTGGCATCGGTCACTGTGATGTTTGGGCTGAAGGAAGCTTTTGAAGCTCCCAAACGATCAACCAGGAGGGAGAGAACATGCCAGTCGGACATGTGGCTCTGCCAGGGTTTCCTGACAGAAACAAGCAAAACTGCAAAGTCACCCACTGAAAATGGCTTGGTGGTGCCAACCAATGGGCTTCCCACATTGTGGGTGAGTGAATGAGTCCATGACTGCCTGTCTCCTCTGTTGTTGTTGTTGTAGTTGTTGTGATACCATTCATAGATCTCAGGGCAGGTCACAAAATAGCAGTCACAGCATACAAAAGAGCCACACAATAAATAACCATAGATCCCTCCACTTGAGCTGGGAACATGTTTTAGTTGGGGGGGGGGCAGAAGAGCAACAGCAGTCCTCCTCCCCATCTGTGCCCTGCAAACTGCCACCCTGCACACACTGAGCTAGCTTTATGTGGTAAGGTCAGAGTGCAACCCACCACTCTTAGCAAATGCATGTAGATGCAGACATCCCTGCCGACCAGCATGAAAAGGTTGAGTTTGCAGGATCCGGTGATAAGATGGAAGGAACAGATGAATGGGTCAGAGGATGAAAAGTATCGGACTGCTAGGGCACAAATTTCTTTGAAAAAAAAAGGCTGCTCAATCCAAAATCACTTCAATTCTCAGCCAAACATTTAGATACTCATAATTGTTGTTTCTTGAGCACAATATTGAATTTGTAGCTTCATAGAAAGGCTGATTGATTTATGATGCAATTATGTATTCACACAGGCTCTCATTTGAGGTTGATCAATATCTTTGATTAATGTGCTCTTGTTTTATTGTTTATATTTGAAAGCACTGATGAAATAATTGCATTGCAGGGTGCGTATGGGGGAGGTCACAGTTACGGCTCAACATATCTGCAATATATATTCCCAAGCATTTTACAAAAAGGGTTTTTGTGTGTCTCTTATTCAATGTTTAAGTTTTGAAACAGAAAGGTGTCAGATTTCTAGCCAGTCAAAATACCTTATATGAAATCCCTTGCTCCTAATTCAAGATGGGAGGCTAACTATATGCATATGCAATAGCATATGAAGCGGCTACACCTAGTTTTCTCACCTGAGACCATTTTCACTAAAGGTGCTAAAGACTGAGCTTGAGTATTTCTTATGTGCAAGGCAAGTCCCTGTCTCAACAATCCCCATGCTTTTGATCCATTCTAGGAATGTGTCCCAGGACAATACACACCTAGAGCAGCATGCAAGTTTTTCTGCTGTGTGGTTTAGTGTGTGGTAGCTGCAGTAAATGGGAGACACACCTGTGCACAAAACATTTCTACAACAGTTTGGCCATAGTGATCCATGTTCTGGTAACCTCCTGGTTGGATTACTGCAATACCTTATATGTGGGCCTGCCCTTAGAGATAACTCAGAAGCTTCAACTGGTATAGAATATGGCTGCTTGAGTTTGGACTGGTAAGGTCTGGTTTATTAATATTGTGCCAATTTTAAAAGGGCTCAATTGTCTGCCTGTTCACATCAAGGTCCAATTCAAGGTGCCTTTACGTAACCTCACGTGGCTTGTGGCCAAAATATCAGAAAGAACGTCTACTTCCCTACATAGCTGCCCTTGTTTAAGAGCTGACTCCCTCTTCCTAGTGATAGGGCCAGCTCAGGGCATTCTAATCAGCGGACCTCTCCAAGCAGTATTGGCTGGCTCTGTTACATAATATGATAAATAATATGCTAGATACCATCATACTGCAAACCCGGAGCAGATTCAGCTCTGGAACTTCAGTGTGGGTCATGCAGAACTTTCTCCATCCTTCACCCTACCTCGCTCCTCTAAGCAGGCCTCTCTTCAAGTTTGCTATTTATGGTTGAATTATTTTTTGGTTGTGTTTAATTTTCCAAGATCTGTGTGAAAAGGTTGATTTGATGGCTGGTATCCTGTTTCTTTCTTAATTGGCTGTTGTTTGGCCGCTGTTCAGCCTTCAGATAAGGGCAGGCTTTGAACAAGCTGAGGTGAGAATTGAGAATCAGTGTGAACTGCCTAGACAATGTACAAGAAAGGCAGGGGTCCTGGGATGTTAACTTCATAGTGGACACCACATTGTGCATTTAAGCATGTCCTTCTCCAATACCTCTCTCAGCTGATAATAGGATGGCCAGTTGCACCTTGCCCAAAGAGAGGAAATGCATCAGAAGAGAGAGAGAGAGAGAGAGAGAGAGAGAGAGAGAGAGATGGTTATAGATGTGCAGAATATCATTCAATGACAATTTATACATATTTGTGCAAATTTAGAAATAATTACTAAAATTTAAACACAGTACATCTTACCATAGTAGGGTAGATTGTGACTTGTGTGCCTACTCAGTCTGCAGACCAGCTGCTAACTGTTGATGGGCAACTTCATCACCTCTGATCTCCCTCCTTATGGTTCTTCATCTTTGAACAGGACTTGGACCAGACAGCCTTTCAAACAGATGATCATTCTTCTGCAGAAGATTAACACAATATGAGAGTGAGTACAGCCATTGCTACTCTCCAACACCCCAGAAATTCAGGTATGTTCTGCTGGCTCTGATTGTAAGCCCGCACAATATAAATCCCCCTGCCACACACCACACAGAGTGATGTTGTTGCCAGTGTGGTGTAGTGGTTAAGAGCAGTTGACTCGTAATCTGGTGAATCGGGTTCGCGTCTCTGCTCCTCCACATGCAGCTGCTGGGTGACCTTGGGCTAGTCACACTTCTCTGAAGTCTCTCAGCCTCACTCACCTCACAGAGTGTTTATTGTGGGGGAGGAAGGGAAAGGAGATTGTTAGCCGCTTTGAGACTCCTTAGGGTAGTGATAAAGCGGGATATCAAGTCCAAACTCTTCTTCTTCTTCTAATTACACCAAGCAGCTTTCCTCAATACCAAGACAAACATACTCTCTTTCTCTCTCTCCCTCCCTCCCTCCCTCCCTCCCTCCCTCCCTCCCTCCCTCCCTCCCTCCTGCCACACAACACATTCATCTGTCCCCTTCTTTGTCTTCCCAAGTGCATCTCTTCCTCTACTGTATTAGTGGACTGCCTTCTGTAAAGGAGGATACATGGCTACCTTAACTGATAAATGATGGCTCCGAGACTTGTGCTTCTCTTTACATGGCCCTTCCAATTTGATAGTTGTTTCCTTACCGACTACCTTCCCTGAAACAGGAAGGCAACATGCCTTAGAGCGAGTAAAGAGTGATTGGATTACACTGAAGAATTTCTTTTAGGTTTTACAGCGTCATCTGCCCAGTTGACTTATTGCTGTGGGTGGCTGTGGGGTTTCATTTGAGGGATTTCAGTCAAGGTGTGAAAGCTCCACTGCCTAGTGGAGGATGTTGAGACTTTCCAGGCTATGAATGACGGGTCACAGCAGCCAGAACGTAATTGGCAAATTCTGTGACATCACCAGGTGGCCGGTCAATGCTAACAAAGACGCCTCCTTTGACACCTCAAACCTGGGACAGTCACAGTGGCAAAACTTTATTGCCCACTAGAGATGTGGGAGAAATTTGATTCTGTTCACATTTAAAAGCAGACATACGAAATTCACACTTTATGTGAAAAAAAGCACAGCCATTCTTCAAAAGGTGCACTTACCTGAATTTTGCAGAGCCATTCTCCAGCTGGGTAACATGGACAAAAACGCACAGAATATGGTAGAATGTGCATATAAATGCCTCAATTACTAACAAAAAATAAATACACACAAATGCATTTTATTAAGAAAAATTGCTTTTCTGAAATATGTATATCAGGCCAAATTGCACACACAAAAATGTCCAGTCGAAAGTGGAGAAGGCAAGGGTGATACAGCTGTGACAGAGGAATGACAGGTGTGCTCTCTGAAAAAGTTACACCCTTGAATATTGAAGGCACTGAAATGCTAATGAATTTTCATGAGGACTTTCTTTTTTAAAAAAATAAAAATCACAAACTGATGTGAAAATGCAGAGAACTGAATTGATCCTTTGCATGTTTACTTGGAGCGAAGTCTGATTGTGTTAATTGAGTCTTGCTCCCATGGATTGCAGCCTAAATGTGCTATTTTAAACTAAAATCAGATGCATTGTGCAAGAACGGCGCTCTTGGCTGCTTAAAAAGACAACAGTGTATTTTCAAATGAAACTTTCATCACCAGGGCCAAGATGTGGGGGGAAACATTGCAGGTTGAAACTGCATGAGAACACTGGTGGGGCCAATTCAGTACTGGTGCCAACGCATCCATGCAGCCCCAACCTCACACAGAGAAGAACAGCTTCAGGGTTTTCTTTTTCCCCAGAACGTGTGATGATTTATTCATTAAATGGCTATACCACCCTTCATCCGAAGATCACAGGGTGGCTCACAACACAAAAATACAAAATGAGAACACAAAACATATGACAAAACAAAAGAAACTAATAACTCGCCTCCCACAGACACATTTAAAAGGCCATAGAGTGTTAATCAGCCAAAGTCCTGGTCATAGAGAAATGTGTCGCCTAACTATATGCAAAGAAGGTGCCAGGTGAGCCTCCTTGGAGAGAGCATTCCACAAATCAGGAGCCACCACAGAAAAGGCCCTTTCTCATGTTGCCACCCTCTGGACCTCTCATGAAGAGCCTCAGACGATTACTGCAGAATCTGGGTTGCTTCATATGGTGAGAAGACCATATCCTATGAGTCACACTGCAGATGTCTTGTCACTGATCTGCCACAGCGCCAGAGTAATTGACAGCTTTTCCATGCTCTGGCAGGTGAATGAGGTGATTGGGAGACTTTCAATGTTTTATTTGTGACAGTTCAACATGGAGGAAATCTCAGAATGAATTTTTTTTTATATATATAAAAAGTCAGGCTAGGTTGGATACTTTTCCCCATTGATGGGGTTCCCACTTCACATCAGTATTTTACATAGTAACCTGGAGGGGCTAGCAGGTTGGGGTGGGGCCTTGTTGTTTATCTGGCCTCCCCAGTTACTGCTGGGAAATGAGAGGGGTGTATGTGAAGCAGTGTAGGAAGAAGAAGAAGAAGAGTTTGGATTTGATATCCCGCTTTATCACTTCCCAAAGGAGTCTCAAAGCGGCTAACATTCTCCTTTCCCTTCCTCCCCCACAACAAACACTCTGTGAGGTGAGTGGGGCTGAGAGACTTCAAAGAAGTGTGACTGGCCCAAGGTCACCCAGCAGCTGCATGTGGAGGAGCGGGGATGCGAACCCGGTTCACCAGATTACGAGTCTACCGCTCTAAACCACCATACCACACTGGCTCTCACTGGGAGCCAATCAGATGCTTCTGCCACTGTGCCCTCATTATGCCAACCTTCCCATAGCCTCTCCTCTTCAGTTACTGGTAGTGACCTTTGCCATGCACTCTGCTCAGCCAGCCGCTACTGGTAGTAGCACTACGTTGCACAAAATATACACGCAAACAAGGAAATTGAAATATTTTGAATGTACTTGCTGGCTTTCCTTTCTGGAACAAAACCACCACGGTAAGATTCAGTATTAAATAGGCTGGGCAAGGGTGTTCAACAGTACAATGAGCTGAACATATGGATGAGTCAGTGTATTATTATTTAAACAGGAGGCACACTCAGGTAATAGAAACTTGTTGCCTACCCACCACAGATAATGAGGGTCTCATCATTATATTTCCACAGTGCATATTGGGCCATTTGCAAACAGATAAAGGCTCTTTTTTGTATGTGGTTATATGGAGAGCAATATATTCATTACTTTTGCAAGGTGGTTTCTAGTTTCTCATTTCCACTAGTTCTTATTTTTGAAGGTATGAAATAAAATGATTAGAATGTTCCTTGTACTTCTATATTACCCCTTTCTCTTTTTTTCATTTTTGCAATGCTCATTTCATCCCGCCACAATAAAATGCCATTTAATTTGAATTGCACTGTGAATTTGGTAATATGGAGATGTGATAGCCTTTTACTTAAATGTATGGCAGCTTCGGCTCATTTTGTGTGTTTCAGGAATAGTTTCTTCATAATTAAAGTGTCAGAAAAACACATTTGTAACAAGAATGATGAAATTCATTCAGAGCAATTTTCTGGAGAATAACTTTAAACCTCTTCTGCTCACATAGTCTCATTTTATTGTAGTTGTCCGTATTCCTTTTATCTTTCCTCTTCTTCATTTTGGCTTTTCTTCCTATTGTTAAAAAAAATTGAGCGCTCTGACAGCACCCGATTGTCTGCATTTCTTTTGAAGTTTATGAGAGGATTTTTGTCAGCCTTTTACATGAATTCTTAAAAAATGTCAACAAATATTAACCTTGCAGAATTCCCTGGCATATAATTCCAAATCTCCAGTGAAAACGAGCATTTACTGGCAAGAGTATAACTTTTCTTCCTTTTTCTTTTAATCTGCTCAGGCCTTTTGAGATACAAGAAGTGCTGTCACTGGCTTCGTTGCTGTCCGATGCTCAAACCATGGGTAACGATCTTTTGATTATTATTTTTTAATTCTTAAATTTATGAGTATATTTATGTAGTTAGCTGCTTTGAACTCCTTTGGGAGGAAGAGGCAAGACAGAAAACTGGTGGGATTAAATAATAATAATAAAAGAAAGAAAGACAGCATTATTTGAATGTCCAAGAGTGGGGGTGTTGCACTGCTCTGTTTGGCCCGGGCAGCCTCTTGAGAGCCCTGTCCCTGAAGTATTTTGTTTATTTATTCATTGCATTTACAACCCCCCTGTTCTCCAAGGAGCTCAGGTTGGCGTACATGGTTCTCCCTTCCTCATTTAAACTCCACAACAACCATGTGGGGAAGTTTAGGCTGAGAGACAGTGAATGGTCCAAGGTCACCAAGTGAGCTTCATGGCTGTTGCAGGACCTCCCCCCCCCCCCCAGATCATTCAGTTTGTACAAACACCACACACACACACACTCACACACGACCTACGCGGCGCTTCTGTTATAAATTCATAGAAAATCAGCCGTACATCGGATCTGTACCGTTCCACTTTTATTTTACACCATGAAGGAAGGACTTTCAAAGGGGGGAGACTTGACACAAGGCAGCCACAATCCCCCAAGCGTACCAACATGTCCGCAGCGAGCCCTACCCAGTTGGCATGCCAACCTTGATGGTCCTAGACAGAAGATCAACACACTCACAAAGGACCTGCATATGGAAGTGGATTCAGTACGGACTGAAACAAAGGACAGTGACCAGCCCTTCCCTCTGGGGGCAGGAAACAGTGAACTCCTCTTTGTCCTCAGGAATGTAATCATGGGGAGGGGGAAAGGAGGAACTGGACCAGTGACAAGACACTCAGGTTACCACCACAACTCCTCCCTGAACCCCTCCTCTTTGTGATGTGTCAATGATGTAGTCATGGTGTAATTATGATGTAGTCTTAGGGGTGCAGCATGGGGGATTAGTAGCTAATAAAAGTGTGACTTTAATGCAGCCCAATGAGATTTCGTTCCTTTATGTAACTTGTTAAACTTTGTGATCTAAGGAGGAAAAGCCTGGGAATAAAAGTTGGGGTCTTCTTTTGTTCAGGGCTTCCATCTTGTCTCACCTTGTGGCAGGTGGGAGTCCTGTCGCGACAGTCTTCAATAAAGACCAAGCCTACTGGCTGCTGTTTTGCTCTGGTATTCCTGGCTGGTGTCCTTGTTTTTTTGTCCAAGGGAGCCCTCAGATTTCTCCATTAACATGGCCAAGTGGGGATCTGAACCCTGGTCTCCAATGTCCTAGTCTGACACTGTAACCACTACTCCACCCTGGCACTCACAACTTTTGCATGTTCTAACAACAAAGCCAGGTGTTGCATCTTATATAGTCAGGTTTGTTGGGACGTAGCCAAGTGGACCCTCCTATAGTGCAAGACAGAGACTTGGAATAAGATGCTTTTAAGGAATGGATCGTGGCTGTGTGTGCGAATCTGTGTGTGTGAATATTGTTAAAACCACACAGCATTCTTAGAAGTGAGCCCAAAAGTTATCAGAGGAAAGCAGGAGAGGAGGTGACTCTCCTGGGAAAGCATCAGGCTATGGTGCTATAGGTTCCTCTTCAGGTCCCTGACAACCCCTCTGTCCTTTAATTTTTTAGACAACTGTCTCTCCTCCCTCTTTATTTTTACCCTGATTTCCACCAGCCTCAATCTTACAAGGTGCTTAACGCCCTGCGTGAGGGTGTTGATCATCCTTTGTTCCCCCTGATGTTAATGGAATAAGAGGATGCAGGATTAGCTCCAGAGATGCAAGAGACAAGCAATCATAAATGGCACGGTAGTCAGCTTTAGGGTTTACTCAGGCAAAGGTTAAGAATAATTGTATGAAGCAAATAAAGCATTCTGAATAATTTATCCCTTTTAAAAAATGTTTGTCCCATCCGTGCAGCTGCATAACCATAACGCTTTCATTAAAGAAGACACAAACGCACATGCACATCTGTGCTGAATTAAAACAGGAGCCATTTCCACCCAGAGAGGGTATGTCAGGTTGAAAGTTTTTCTTGTAGCTCTTGAAGCTTTTCCAGAACCCCCTCCCTGCAAAAATAAAACTCCCCCAAAGGGCTGAGATGGAGAGAGTACAGGCTTTGTCAAGAGCTGGTCCCCTGTTCCAGGCAGATTCCTGCTCCATTATTCATGGTCTGGCTCTAATTTGGAGGTACGTCTCCCTTGTGTTCACTTTATTAACTTACATATGACTAGATATTTTGTTTCATGTGGAAATTGGTAGGGAAAGTTAAAATAGAAGAACTTGGAACAGAAAGCAGTGTTTTTGAAACATCTCCCCAGGCTTTTCCTCCTTAGATCACAAAGTTTAACCACTTACATAAACGAACAGAATCTCATTGGGCTGTATTAAAGTCACACTCAGAGTGCAGACCCATTTGAAAGTAATGGGTTTCATGACTAACTTATGACTAATTTTTTACGGCAGTACTCATTGGTATGGAGTACCGGTACCTTTCCCTTTGATCCTCCTGGCAGCCATTTTCTGCTGGCTTTCATGACACTTTTATCCATAAATGGGTACCAGCACCTCAATTTTTACCCCCACCCAAAAAGCACTGGATACAACCCATAGCAATGTTACTTTTAAAAGGTTTTGCTACGCAAAAGAGAGAGGGGCATTTAAATTGTACATTTAAGTTTGTTTTAATGGGACTGCCACTGTGTGTATTGCGGGCAGCATTTCTGGGAGTGGAATCTCAACTACAGTGGCAAGCTGGAGTGTTTAAAAACAAATCAGCTCCTGCTTTATAAGATTTGGATTCTGTCAGTGAAAAGACAATGGAATAATGGGCCAAATATCTTCCCTGAGGCAGCAAATGAAATGGCAATGTTTGCTGCACCAAAGTGACCTCTCTGGGGCACAACCTGGGCAGTATATATGGAGGTTCTGGGCTGCTCAGATGTCAAGACCCCCTCAACCTCAATGATGTGGTCCAAAGGAAATCAGAGTAATATGTTTGACACCAGCTTTGCTGCAGGAGTTGCCGGAAGGAGGCATACAATACGCCATCCAACCGTCTTTGGAACTTCACTCTGGATTTGTGTACGGTTTACTTCTTAGCCTTTCCTTCTCCTGGAGATATCCCTCAAGGCTGTTCCTGTGCGATGTAACATAAGCAGTCAAGTGCAACATTTCCTGTTTGCCCAGAGTGGACACACAGGGGGATGTTACTCCAGCCAGGAGGACTTCCTGTGACACCTGGCCTGGAGCGTCCTCCCCCTGCGTGTGACCAGGTAGATGGGCATGACCCTGGGAGACCCCATAAAAGGGCTGGTCATGCAGCCATCTTTCTCTCACTTTGCTTTATACCATCTTGATGCTTTTGCTGTGTGCTGGCTCTCAGCCAGCAGCACATGGGCTCAATCCCCATATGGGATAAACCCACACTCTCTCCTGTAACCAGAAGCTAAGGCCTGCCTTCAGGATCATACTGTGAACTGAATGTTAGTAAACTTCTTATTTCTTTTAAGAAAATAGTGTTGTGTCTTTATTCTTTTTAAGAGGGAACAAAGGGGAATTTACCAGGAACAAATCCAATCTGGGCAAACCAGACTGGATTGCTTAACTCAAGAGATTCAGACGAATCTACCAACTAGCTTACTGAAATATACAGGGGTATTTACTCTGCTACCAGCTCACTAGTGTGAGTGAGGAAGGATAATATTTAATCAGTGTATCCTCTCCTACTATCCACAACATTCCCACGGTTCCTTGGGGTTTACTCCTGAAGCTTTTCTGACAAACGTGTACAGCCATTAGGCAGAGGAGGTTTAGGATCAGAGTTTTCCTTCTCCTGGATAGGCTACCTTCCCAGGTTGACAAGCCCCATATATAATCTGTAAGTCTATAAGAAGATCCCTGCTGGATCAGATCAGAGGTCCATCTATGCTGTCCTGTTCTTACATCACCAGCAAGATGCTTCATGGAAACTCAAAAGCTGGATTGACCCCTACAGCACTCTTCCCACCTGAGTTTCCCAACAACTGGTATTCAAAGGCATATTGCTTCTGAGGTGGAACATAACCATCAAGACCGGTAGCCACTGATAGGCTTGTCCTCCGTGAATTGTATCATTCCATATATTAAAACCAGGCTGTTATTCACACAACACTTAAATCGGTTATCTTGTAATGCAAAAGTGCAAGGCAGTGTGTAATACGCTGAGAAAGCACTCTTGACACTGGGCAACTGCGCTCAGAATGTTAATTGCTGACACAGAGGAGCGTGCAGCTTATAAGTGGTGGGAGCTTGTCTTCTGTGATGGTTTTCCTTCCAACTGTAGCAGATTTTACAACAGACTCTTAAAAGGGGCAACATATTTTTTTACTAATCGAAAGCTGGTAATTTTCATAGTCGTTCCACCTCTGCTTGTGACCCTTATCGCATATTCTTAATTCAAGCGTCAATATGTGTTTAACTCTTCGCTTTGCAAAATAAGTAGCAGGGCATTACTCCCGTCCTAGAGTGATGAAAGGATGTTTTCATTTCATTAAGAGTTATATTTCACATTTTCAATTAAAGTTGTCGCTTTGGTTCATTTCCTATCGACAATAGTTATGAAGTAGGCACTTTAGGTTCATTATAATGCTAGATAATGGAATAATGGTGGTGCTGTTGTTTACGCTTTAGTTAATGCACAAACAATGAGGTTTTAAAGTCCCCTGCTTGTTTGGCGAGCACCCTGTGTCGCAAGTGTATTTTTCAGTTGTTCTTAAGAGCTTAAAACAGAGGTCAGTAAACTTACTGCGCCTTGGGCCGGTGTCTCCAGCACCAATTGCACAGCGGGCCAGAGGGCGGGGGAGCTCGTGCCCATACGTGTGCGCACACGCTATTTCTGGCGCACTTCCGGGTCGGAGGAGCACCGGAAATAGCTTGTGTGCATGTGCACGGGCCTCCTCTGACCCAGATGTGCACCAGAAATAACGCTTGTGCATGCGCAAATAATGCTTGAGCATTCTCACAAGCTATTTCCGGTGCTCCTCCGACCTGGAAGTGGGCAGCCGTACAGCGCAGTGCTGGTAAGAGCGGGTGGTGGCAGCGGGCGGGGGAGGGTTGCCACGGGCTGGATCAACAAGTGCCTTGGGCCTTATCCAGCCCGCGGGGCTTAGTTTGGGGACCCTTGGCCTAAAATCTGAAGAACCCCCTCATTGCTCAGTTGGTTAGAGCATGGTGCTGATAACACCTTATGAGAGAACTGCATATTCCTGCATTGAAGGGGGTTGGAGAAGATGGTCCTCAGGGTCCCTTCCAACTATTCTATGATAAGCAAGTCAAGGCACTGCAGCATCCCAGGAGCAGAGTGTCAGGTCCAGCTTGGGGCAGAAGCAAAGTTGACTAAACAACATGGCAACAGTCACAATTTGATTGTCAGATCTTGCAATTGTGGAAGGAAAGGAGAAACTGGATTGTCCTGGTTGTGTGGATGGGTGGCATATCTGTGAGAAGAAATGAAGCTAGCCTTTACAGGTCCTGATAAGACACTCAGCTGGCCACCTCCTAGGCCTCTGAGCATAAAATGTAGGAAGCAAAGGAGAATATGTGTCAAAAATGGAGTTGTGGGTTCAAATCCCAACTCAGATAATAAGCTGAACTAGTCGCTATCTCTCAGGAGTGTGTGTGTGTGTGTGTGTGTGTGTGTGTGTGTCTGTCTTAGGCCAGGGTGTCTTAGGCCAGGGGGCCCTTCAAACTCTTCTGGTTCTTGAATAGTGACCATTCCCTCACTCCCTGACCACACCCCATTTCTCTGTGTGGAAGCCTCTGTCTTTTGTCTGTTGTCCGACCTGCTTTTGCTACGAGCTGCATTTACCATTGGCAGGCAGTTCCTAGCAGTTCCTCCACTACTGTCTTAGTCCCCCATTTGCACTATACATTTGAAGCAGTATCATACCACTTTAAACAGTCATGGCTTCCCCCAAAGGACCCTGGGAACTATAGTCAGTTAAGGGTACTGTGAGTTGTGAGGAGACCCTCGGAGAGCAACAATTCCCAGAGTTCCCTGGGAAGAGTAATTGATTGTTAAAGTACTTTGGGAATTGTATCCCTCCGTGAGAGAAACAGGGATCTACTACAATTAGGGTGTGTGTGGAGGGGGGAGGAGACAAGGAGCGAAGTCTCTGCTCAAACAGAAACAGCTTTGCTGACAGGATGGATACAAGCTACTGTATTTAAAAGTATGTTTTTATATATTATATTTTACTTTCTATTTTACCCTCTTCAAGATCATGTGTGATGAAAGATAGAATATAAACCCATTATTATTTTTTTTAAAAATGTGAATCTTGCTACAAAGCTGGGTGTCTGTCTCCTGTCTCCATAAGTCATGATGGAAGCAGATATGGTCCAAAGTGCAGGAACAGAAATTGTTCCTCTGCAGCACACACAACACCTTCAGCAAAGTCAGTTGTACCCGTGTCTGCACATAAAAAGGCGGAATTTTGCTACCTGGTAGTTTTTTCCTTAGTACCAGTGCTTGAATAATAAGCACTTAATAACATTGTCTCCTGTTCATTTCTGTCCTCTCCAGGCATGTAGCAAACACTTCTGTGTGTATTAGAACTCAATTTAATAAGGGAAACTTCATTCTGCTCAGTTCTGTCTCCTCACTAAGTTGCCGGCACCGGCAAGTTTTCAGTGTGAGGTGGCTGGGCAACTGAGATGGTGCGTTTTGCAGATTGGAAAAACAACAACACAGTGCATAGCTGAACTGTGGAATCTGCTCTCACAAGAGGCAGTAATGGCCACTGGCTTGGATGTATTTAAAAGAGGGCTAGACAAATTAGAGGAAGATTAGGCTATCAGGGACTACTAGCTACAGTGGCTGTGCTTGATCCCATGCTACTTTGGGAGTTTAATGTTACCCACTGGAAAGCTGCTCTTTGGTCAGATTCACATGTCTTGAGACTTGCCACATTACGACCATGTAAGAACTTAAGAAAGCAAGAAGAGCCTGCTGGATCAAGCCCACTTAGTCCAGCATCCTGTTCTCATAGTGGCTACTCAGATGCCTATGGGAAACCAGCAAGCCTCCAACCACAGCTAGCCATCAGGACTAGTAGGCAATGAGAGCCAGTGTGATGTAGTGGTTTGAGTGTTGGACTAGGACTTGAGAGATCTGGGTTCAAATCCCCACAGCTGTGAAGCTCGTTGGCGGACCTTGTGCTAGTCCCAATCTCTCAGCCTATCTGAACTCATACGGTTGTTGTGAGCAAAAAATTGAGAGGGGAGAGAGTTGTGTATACCACTTGAGCTTGTTGGACAAAATATGAGTTATAAATGTGAACAACAACATCCTTATCTTTTGCTAATTTGTCCAGTCCTCTTTTAAAGCTGTCCAAACTACTGTAGCTCAGTCAGTAGAGCATGAGACTCTTAATCTCATGGTTGTGGGTTTGAGCCCCACATTGGCCAAAAGATTCTGCATTGCAGAGGGTTGGACTAGATGACTCTCGTGGTCTCTTCCAACTCTATGATTCTACATTGGTGGTCATCACTGCCCCCTGTGGGAGCGAGTTCCATGGTTTAACTATGTGAAGAAGGGCAAATGAGTGTGCGTCAGTATGGGCAGAACCGCCCATTGGACAAGGAACAGAGGGCTGCCATCTTGGCGTCCCCTCCTGCCTGCCTCTCTACAACATCTGGTAAATCCTACTCCAAGTCACTGTTCTACATCATTGGCTGCTGCTGATGGGGCAAGGAAACCAATATTGTAACGATGACAGGAAAAGGCATAAGTTAAGTTAGGCATTGTGCAGGAATTGATGGATTTATTTATTTTTTAATGGCAGCTCCATGCTCTTTGTCAATGTGTACTTCTTCCAAAACCACCTCAGGTTGAGGAAATATTGCATTACAGAATCTTGGCTTGGGGAGAGGAGCAGCCCCAAATCTTTGGCAGTGATGCCTGATACAAATCACATTTTCCATATCCTCCATAAATGAAGGATATGCCCCGCCTGTTGGATCTTCTGAGTGGAGCATGTGTTTAACTGGCTCTCTAGATAGGGACTGGCACACCTTCTATCTTTGCTTCAGCTAAAGTATTATAGGGACATGCTTTGAATTCAGATGACAGAGACAAGCTTATATTTCACTGGACAAAAGCATGTATGCGTATTTCTCACCTCCCAGTACAATGAGTCCATCATCCTGTTCTACCACCTGAAAAATTTAAACATTTGTCTTTGGGATTAAAATCTTCTAGAGAGTTTTTGAGAATCAAATGATTCTCAAAACCTGTTGCAAATGTGTGTGTACTTTAATTCCCTATGTGGGGATTGTGCTGCTTCATGGAACTGAATTTATATTCTAAGTAAGTTTACGAAACCATTTATCTAGGTGCATACCTAAACTGCTAAGGTTTTCTACAGTCTGACAGGTAGCATTTTGTAGACGCAATCTATGGCCGATTGACTGAGGAGTCGACTAATCCTCTAACCCTGTCTGCAGGCTATACTTTACCAAGAGAGTTTCCATATGAACAGTGTGGATTTTATTTCCTGCCCCAGATTAGTTTTGCTTAAGGTGTATTTTATATATCAAATTACTGCATAACTAACATGTTTTCCCATCGTCTCCTGCAAAATCCATTCTTACTAGGTTGCAATCTCGTACCAATCCACTTTGTCCCTATTTGCAAACTGCTCTGAAAATTACGACCTTATTCATCTGTTAATGTGGTTAGGAAGCCAGTTACAACTGCCACCTATCAATGTAACAAAATTAGAGATGGTTCACCTAAGACAGGGCACAGAGGAGGGAAACGTATTTATGAAACACATGCCTCCCTCAACTGAAAAATGGCAGCAATTCTGATAAAATGCTTTTATTATTTACTCTGAACAAGTATCTATAGCTACAGCTTGACTACTGCCAAATCATTTCCATAATCTTGTTATAGGGTAGGCAATAAAAGGAAAAGTGCTTGAATGAAATAAAAAGGCCTAGTAGCACCTGACAAGTTTAATGGTATGTCCGTGATATGTAGATATCCACTTTCCCATCAAAGCAGCACTGCTCTCTTTGAATCCAGAAGCAACAGTAGTAGTGGTAGTGATTTCATTTCAATTTTTGTTAATGAAAAAAAAAAGAAGAAGAAACCCCCACAACTATCGTGGAATATGCTGGAACTATAGTGGAATATAGCAGAAGTTCAGCACTCATTTCCATATTATTCGCAAACAGATTTTTTTTGGAAGCAAATAACACAGACATTTGCACTCAGTTCCACTATAGTTTCAGAAGGGGCTTTTGTGTTGTGTGAAAGCTCAGATGTAATGCAGAACTTAACAGTTGGGGGAAAGTTGTGAAATCATATATTACTCTGGGAGGCCTCCAACAAAATATTAAAATACAGTAATGCATCAAACATTAAAAGCTTCCCTAAACAGGGCTGCCTTCAGATGTCTTCTAAAAGTCTGGTAGTTGTTATTCTCTTTGACATCTAGTGGGAGGGCATTCCACAGGGCGGGTGCCACTACCAAGAAGGCCCTCTGCCTGGTTCCCTGTAACTTGGCTTCTTGCAGTGAGGGAACCTCCTGAAGGCCCTCAGTGCTGGACCTCAGTGTCCAGGCTGAATGATGGGGGTGGAGATGCTCCTTCAGATATGCCTGAAGGGCTGTGAGTGGCTGATGTGCACTGCGTGTTGTCCAAAGAGATGGCTCCCAAACCACACTTTGTGCTGAGAGCAAGGATGATACGGCCAGGTGAAGGCACACCTCTTTACCCGAGGCTCTGGGGATGAATGAGGAGCACTGGGAAATCAGACTCCCTGTTTGCTGCCTCTTTTTCTGCTTGTATCATGGATCTCATTTCATTGTTCTTTGTTTAACCTTAATACCATGTCAGTTTATGTTGTTAACTTGCTTTTGTTTGAGCATTTCTGCCCTGGGACTTTTCGATCCAGAGTTTACCATAAGTGCTTTAATAGTAAATAAACATCGTACTTCCATTAATCATTGCATTTGGGAATCTTACAAGACGATTTGAGATACACTTCCACAGAAGTTCATCTGAAATATGGGTTTGCAAGAACCCCTCTATCTTAACTTCATGAGTCAGAAATTCCAGGTAGGGCGAGAGCTTTTCAGAAAAGGGGAGAGTTGGAGTCAGGTAGGAAGAGAATGGTGAGAAAATGATTTCTCTCAGGGGAAGTTCTGCATCTTCTTCAAGAGGTCCTTCAGGGGGCCTCATGGTGTCACAAACGATGCTGGAGTCCTGGTGCTGGGAATGGGATGCAACCCCCCTTCAGATGAGGCCCAGATGAACTAGAAGCTAAATTTTAGATCAAACCAGGCTCTCCCGAGCTCAGTCTCTTGCAAAGTCTATAAATGTGAAAGCTGAAAGATCTTCCAAGTGAAGTGGGGAAAGCTGGGAGAGGGGGGAAAGGGGCTTTATTCATTCTGCCTGCAAGGGCTGTGTAAACACAAACAAAACATTCTTTCAGAAGAGAACATGGAGAACTGGCAAGAAAACAAGAGTGTAATGGAGAAGATTTGTGGGCCACCCAGCTGCCTAATTATTGGCAACATCTCTACATTTTTACAGCATGCCTCTCATAACACAGCCTCGTGCAAAACAAAATGCCACATTATACCAAAAGAGGCTCAAACAGAAAGTTATTCTATATACTGTAGACTGACATGCTTTTTTCTTTCTTTTTTTTTGGGGGGGGGGTGGAAGCCTACTGTGGAATTTTGAACAGGCACATTAAATTGAATAGTGCAACCTGCTGCTATCTCGCCTTGTAACGTATTAAAATTTAATTGATCGAGATGAAAGCCGAGAGTGTCTCATTTCATTTTCCATCTTGATCCTGAAGACAGTAGCGGCATTATTCACATGGTTTCTCCCAGGATGATATTGAAGAAGCAGGGCACTGTGCAGGCTTGCATTGATGGGGACCATACTGTGCTTTTGAAGAATTACGTGGCCACTCCCACAAGGGGCTGCAGCGTTTTCGGTAACAGATGCTTCTGTGGTGCCATTAAACAAACTTGAGCTTGTGGATCTGAATAAAAAATGAGGAGGAGGAGAATGCCACCAGTGATTGTGGCAATGGACAGAATGAACTGATGCACACTGAACCAGCCTTTCCCAACATGGAGCCCTCTGGGTGTTGTGGACTACAACTCCCATCAGCCTCAGCCAAAGGGCACCAGGCTTGGGGAAAGCTGAATTCACCACCAACAACAAAACAACCAAAGAAGAGCCTTGGTGGATCAGGCCAAAGACTCAACTAGCGCAGCATTCTGTAAGGTAAGGTAAAGGCAAATGACCCCTGGATGGTTAAGTCCAGTCAAAGGCAACTATGGGGTTGTGGCGATCATCTCGCTTTCAGGCCGAGGGAGCCGGCGTTTATCCACAAACAGCTTTCCAGGTCATGTGGCCAGCATGACTAAACTGCTTCTGGCACAATGGGACACTGACGGAAGCCAGAATGCCGTTTACCTTTGGTACCTATTTATCTACTTGCACTGGCATGCTTTCGAACTGCTAGGTTGGCAGAAGCTGGGACAGAGCAACGGGAGCTCACCCCGTCACAGGGATTCAAACCGCTGACCTTCTGATCAGTAAGCCCAAGAGGCTCAGTGCTTTAGACTGCAGCACCACCTGCGTCTCCAGCACTCTGTACCCACAATGGCTCATGGGATTTCTGCAAACTGATGAGCACAGTAGCACTCTCCTCGCCTGCAGTTCTCAGCATATGGTATTCAAAGGTGTATTGGTGCCTTTAGACCCAAATTCTGTCTTTTATCAATCCTTCGAGGGGTTGAATATGGAACACATACAATTTCTGTTATAGTAGTTGCTCATATCATACCACAGGGCTGGAAGGAGTTATCACATTTTTTCTCTATCCTTATTTTTTTTTTGGGGGGGGGTGATATATTAAGAGTATCTCAGGGTGTAGCTAAACCTATGGAATTTCCCTCAATTTGGTGGCCATTTGTTATTTATATGACAGGTCAATCATGGGGATGGCAAGTCCTGATGAGATATGACTAAATATTCATAATATTTCCTTTGTATTCTTTTTTTATCAGGCTGGTTTTTGTTGTAACTTATTATTGTGTAGTCTCTTGAGAATGCACTTTGTTTTCTGTTGTAATGGCTGTGAACCCAGGGTTTTTCTCCCCACAGTTTTCATTTTCATTTTATTGTAACTTCATTGTAGGTTTTGAAAATGAAGCAACAGCAACTTAAAATGCAGCAGTAAAAACAGTTTTTTAAAAAACTTACAATCACAAAAATACAGTTTTGCCCCCGTGTGTCCAAGCTGAATGTCTGAAGTGGGATTAGAAAATCATAAAAGGTAACAAAAGACAGGCATATAATTCTGGAACACCTAACCAAAAGAAAGAAAGAAGACTAAAATCTACAACTGTGGTTCAAGATTTTCCCCAGCCTAGCTAGAGATTGCCAGGAAAGCAGCACATTAGAACATTGATCCCTTGAGAGTAAAACAAAACAAAACAAAACAAACAAAAAAACCCACTAGCATCCCTTGACCACTTTAAATTAGCCCACAAAAGCTGAGATGTCTTCCAGGGCGCTCCAAGGCAACTTCAGAACTGAAGCCTGAATATGGCTAAATATATCTATTGGAAATATCTGACATGCAGGTATATATCCAAAAAGGGTATATAGTAGCAGACGATCTGGATGAATAAAGGCAGCTCAAACAATTCTTCTCATCAAAATCTGCAAAGGAAAGGAACTTAAGAGGTTACAGGTCTCATCCACATAGTCCGTTTAAAGCTATATTATGCCACTTTAACAGTCATGAACAATTCTGGGAACTGTAGTACATTGAGAACAGTGGTTTTTTTCTTAAAAGATGTTTGGGGGTACTCTCATTTTGACTCAAGAAAATCACAATTTTATAGTTCAAATTGGGAAAAATAAATAAAGTAAATGGACAAAAGTACAAAGATTCACAAAATGTTTAAGGGTATGCATACCCCTGCATACCCCCAGAAAAAAAGCACTGATTGAGAGTGCTGGGAACTGTAGATCTGTGAGGTCAGCATGCTTAAAAACTTACAGTTCCTGGGATTCTGTGGGGGAGTCCATAACTCTTAAAGAGACATAAGAGTGCTTTAAATGGATGGTATGGCTGTGACCACAGAGCACAATAACCCTACCCATGAAACCAATCAAAGGCCTTGATATGAAGAAGAAGAAGAAGAAGAAGAAGAAGAAGAAGAAGAAGAAGAAGAAGAAGAAGAAGAAGCACGACTGCTGCAAAATATACTCTTCATGCATCACTATTTATGAACAATTAATTGTCTGGGTTTCTCAAACTTGGGTCTCCAGCTGTTTTTGGAGTACAGTTCCCATCATCCCTGACCACTGGTCCTGCTTGCTAGGGATGATGGGAGTTGTAATCCAAAACAGCTGGAAACCTAAGTTCGAGAAACCCTGCAAGAGTGAGGTTGGTGGGGTGCTCTAGATCTTGCGGGACTCCAACTCCCATCATCCCTGACCCTTGGCCATGTTGGCTGGGGCTTATGGGAGCTGTAGTTCAACAGCATATGGAGAGCCACAGGTTTCCCAGCCCTGCAGTCAAATATTATCTTTGGCTCATCCACACAAAGGACCAGTCATAAAGACTGATTGGCTGTGCTCACTTACAAGTTCCATCCAGCAAATCTATAACATTCTGCAGAACTCTTTTCGTGGCTAGCCATCCCAGCATAAATTCAAATCAGCCATGGCTATGTGGCCAGTCAGGTGTTGTGTTAGAGCTGGTTAGGGTTCTGCCCTGTTAATCCTACTCAAGATAAGCAGAACTTCCTTTAAGGTATTGCTTCTCTGAACTGTCACGCTGGCCAGTTACGTGCTGGCGAGCTCAGTATCCCACTTTGTTTGCTTCCCTTGTTCTAATAATACACTCACATAATCACAAACATCTGTATACAATGATGCAGATGTGTGTAATTATAGAAGCATTTAAAGATTACATGAGATTTCTGATGCTGAAGCCTTCCAAGCTTTCTGGTTGTTCTTTTTAATTTATTTATTTTTGGTAAATGTTGAAAACATGTTTTTCGTTAGGGGGGATTTTTCTTCTTCTTCCATTCCAGTTATGATGACCAATATAGTCAGAAATGCAGCCTTGGGTCTCTCTGCTCTAGAAATGGCTGCCCAGTAAAGAACTGCTGACCCTGTTTAGTTTTTGCTCTGTTTTAAAGCCTCTTCCTTTAACATTCTTGTGGGAGTCCTCAAAATTTGTTTTAGGGGAGGCAAATAAAAACAAAATTAAAGTCTTCGGTTGCAAGGTGGAGATATGCAGGGTATTACACATATCAGTCAACTCTAGCTCTATCTATGAATATTCTGAAAAGTTACCATCCCCTGCTCACATTTCCTTTCCCATGAATAACAACATAGAGGATTTTAGGGGGCCATTTTAGCTAAGTGGGTGGCGCTGTGGGTTAATCCACAGAGCCTAGGACTTGCCGATCAGAAGGTTGGAGGTTCAAATCCCCGTGACGGGGTGAGCTCCCGTTGCTTGGTCCCAGTTCCTGCCAACCTAGCAGTTCGAAAGCACGTCAAAGTGCAAGTAGATAAATAGGTACCGCTCCAGCGGAAAGGTAAACGGCGTTTCCATGCACTGCTCTGGTTCGCCAGAAGCGGCTTAGTCATGCTGGCCACATGACCCGGAAGCTGTACGCAGGCTCCCTCGGCCAATAAAGCCGCAACCCTAGAGTCTGCCACGACTGGACCTAACGGTCAGGGGTCCCTTTAACTTTACCTTTAATTCAGATCCTGATGATATGGTCAATGGGAGTTGCAGTTCAACATCATCTGAAGGTCCACAGGCCCCTTGTGCCACTTTGAAATGGGCTGGCGAGGGGCAAATAGTACCCCTTCAAATCTAGTGACCAGCTCTACCAATTGCAGAGTTTGGCCTTGACTCCACATCTCAGGGAAGAGACTAACAAAGCTGGTTTAAAATGGTTGCTGCTGGTTTAAAAAACAAACATGTGCCTTACAATCTCTCTTTCTAGTCTTTTTAGGAAATGTAGTCTGGTCCTTTAAGATTTTTTTTTTATTAAATAAAATCTTAGAAATAGCATTCAGATCATATGATATGGTGGTTGCCATAGCAACTATGCATTTGCTAAGGGATAGCAATGCAATACTGTGTAAAATGTGTAAATTATCATCTCAGAGCAACTGGTGCCCTGCAGCTCTCTGATTCTTTTTTAAAAAGGAAGTTTTCAATGGAGATGAACTTTTCATTCACATATGTTCAAAGTGATATTACTTTGCCTTGGAAGAAATGGAATTTCACATTTTTACTGCCTCTGCTGCCAACTCGCCAGTGGCCTGGCATATAGAGAGACCCCTTGCGCATTGCACCCAAAATGCATCACTAATAATAAAAATAAATAAATAAATAAATAATAATAATAAATTTTATTTATATCCCGCCCTCCCCAGCCAAAGCCGGCCTCAGGGCGGCTAACATCAATAAAATAATACAACATTCTAAAATCATTTCATTAAAATTAATTCAACTCAAATTGATGGCAACCGTTAGGCTAAAGTTCTGTGAAGATTGCCAAAGGAGGGAGTCAGGCTGTGCCCTGACCAAAGGCCCGGTGGAACAGCTCTGTCTTGCAGGCCCTGCGGAAAGATGTCAAGTCCCGCAGGGCCCTAGTCTCTTGTGACAGAGCGTTCCACCAGATCGGAGCCACAGCCGAAAACGCCCTGGCTCTAGCTGAGGCCAGCCTAACCTCTCTGTGGCCTGGACCTTCAGGATGATTTTGTTTGAAGACCGTAATGCATGAGGGCAGGTTTTTGTTTTGTTTTTGTGTAACATTATGTGTGTATATATGCAGATTTAGAACCGCTTACAATATCTGAAACTGAAATGCAGTATATCTCATTCTACTGGGGGAGAGTGTAACTAGATGACCCATTTGCTTGCTCTGGCCACTGTCTTGCTGCTTTTGATGGACAGAGACAAGGCCACTGCTCTCCCCTCTTAGGGTTATTTATCTCTAAGCTGCAGTTGGATCTGACAGTCCTTCAAAGAGAAGACTCCCTCAAACAGAGAGCTGTCCTCTGTAACGTAGTCCATATGGCCGCCCTACTGGTGCATAAGAGGTGCATAAGAGGCCTCCAGATCATCATGCTAGTTTCATGTTATTATTTTTATCAATTGCTCTGAATATGGAAATACAATGTGGAAATGATTTCCCCAAACCCTCCTTCCCCATCACAAAGGATTCCCAAGTTTCAAATTTATGGCACCCTCTTGGTCAAATGACTAGTGCTAACATGAAGGGAAGAAGTCTGTTACATGCAAGAGTCAGGAATGGAGGGGGAGAAGACTTTCTGCTTAATGTCATCATTAGAATGGTGCTGACCTAATGGCCTAGAGATTTCCATTTTCATTTTGAGATCGGTATGCACTTGTGTCATGTTCCAGAGAGAAGTACCCACAACCGTAGCAGTGCTGGTTGAAGATCACACAAACTTTCATGCAAGAAGATTTATATACTGCTAATACATAAACCATTTATGTCACTTGTTTTAATTATCCTAGGTGGCTGTGATATTTTATTTTATGAACTTTCTAGCTTTGTTATGATCTCCCTCCCTTCTTCTTTTTATTGAAAAAGGGCAACTTTAACTGAAACATAATGTGTAGATCCATCACTTAAATACCCAGGAACCTTTAAAAATAGCTTATTAGATTTGTACATGATGATTGCTACCAGCTTAAGATATTCATCTAGGTCACAGCTGAAAAAGAAGTATGCAACTAACACCATATGACCATTGGTGGTGGGGATTTGACTTTCTTTTTCAAACCCTGGTCACTTGTTATTTATTTATTGCATTTATATCCCACCATTCCCCCCCCCCCGCCCCAGGAGCTTGAGGTAGCATACACGGTTCTCCCCCTCTTCATTTAACCCCCACAACAATCCCCACAACTGAGAGGTACTGAGCTGCATAACCAAACAGGGATCTGAACCTTGGTCTCTCAGCTCCATGCCCAGCATTCTAACCACAATACCACACTGCCTCTCATCACGTTGCATTATTTTATTTTATTTAGCATTTACTTGCATCCTTTTTTAAAGATGTTTTTCAAAGGTAATACAAACTTAATGAATAACGTTCAAATCTTGGGTTACAGAGTCCGTCGCTCACAATGCAAGAATACATAAAAGTCAAACGTGCCAAGCTCTTCTGCAGACCCTTACAATCTTAGCTCCTGTTGTCAGCAAGTAGGCGAATCTCTCGAAAAAGACCTCTGCAGAATGGGAGGATGAGGGCTAACTCTATTAGAATCCACATAGGAAATGAAGGAAAAACTATTTTCCTAGGAAGGTGTTCTGTTGTAGGTTCCTCAAAGCCAACCTAGACTGTAGCTTGCACTTTTCAGTCAAAGCCACTGGTCAGATTCTAGTATGCCACCTACTCGTGAAGAACCCATCTTTGCATTCTCATTTCATAGCCCCTTTATAAAGGTTGTGTTATAAAGGTTGTATGGGATTTCCAGAAAGTTTTGAAAGACAGTTTATGGTGTTGAATGACAATCTTCATTTTCAGGAAGCCTTAGTATGCAAAATATTTGTGTGTGTATTTGTGTTTATTTCCACCACATTGGAATACTTTTCACATCCTTGCCTTGAGCAAGAAGTGTTATTGCAAACAAATCAAATGCTATAAAGATTCCTATGATCTTGTCATTTCTTTCCACATTTCCCATATTCTCTTACAAGAGTTTGCTGCAACTGGCAATAATTACAAGAGTTTTCTACAACTGGCAATAAAAGATCTAATTTTTTTCACTTGCAAAGTGAAATATGAGAGAGTTGACATCTTCTTTGGCATTCTGCCACACATGCCTTCTTCCTACTCTTCCTGTGACACCGAGACATCATGCTCCATTAACAGAAGTCATCTTTTAATTTCATTAGTCATCAAGCATAATCAGGGATGAATCATTTAAACCATCCTTTCACTGCTAACTTGCCAGCAATATAATTTTTAACACGATCTCCCTGGATAACCCTTGGGCTGCCCAAAGACTGGATTCATAAATTGGAAAACGTTTTTCTTATCCGTGCCCTACCTTCAGAACTTGACCTATGCTGTCTAGACCGGGTCCACCATTTTAAGGCATCGTGCTAAGGAGGCCCTCCAGGTGACTGAGGGCCTTGAAGGGTAGAACGACTCTGATTTCTTAATAGGTACAAAGAAGTGAGGTAGTTGCTCTAGCTCAGGCTCCCTCAACCTCGGCCCTCCAGATGTTTTTGGCCTACAACTCCCATGATCCCTAGCTAGCAGGACCAGTGGTCAGGGATGCTGGGAATTGTAGCTTCAAAACATGTGGAGGGCTAAGTTTGAGTAAGTCTGCTCTAGCTCATCTCTGTCAGTTACAATATTAACTGGTGACTTGATACAGGTGAAACAACTATCACAAATCCAGCACCAGCCATAGAATAACTATCCTAGAGATGGAAAAGAAATGAGGCTCAGTTCACTTTTTAGTACAAATTTACTTATTTCACACTTCCCAAAATAATGCAAAAACAAAAAGCCTTTGAAAGTTGCTGTTTCTTGCCCTACCCTCAATGTGTACAAAAGTGTATGTATTAGGGTATATTAGTGTATATTATGAAGACAGAAGTGCCTGGCGTGCTCTGGTCCATGGGTCATGAAGAGTCGGACACGACTAAACGACTAAACAACAACAAGTGTATATTATGTGTATATTAGAGAAATGCATGCTAAGATGCTGACAAATTTCCACAAGGACTTTAAAATCAAATCAAAACACAGAAATGCAGCAAAATGAATTTAGCATTGGAAAGTTGAGAAAGTGGAAGAAACCAAAATGCACATCATTTATCCCTTTTGCATATCACCTCATACCACTTCAGCAGAACACTGTGGATGGAGGCGGTTCACGCATTCAAGATTGAGTCCTCTTAGTACTGAGCTGAAAATAGCTCTTGCTTTCTTGGCTCCATTTACAGGCTGTGAAACTAGGGAGGCATTTCAGTAATTGTACTCAGGGAAAGGAGAAAAACTAAAACAAGAAAAGAAAAAGAAATTGGGCTGGGAAGCTTACTGGGACAAGCAGTAGTGACTTTTTGGGATTTGTGATTTGTCTGAATCTGGTGCACAGCTCTGTTCCCTGGTCCATCTCACGTATAGCCAACTCCTCCCCTGAAATCTGAGACACATCTGCCACCAGACTCCAATGACTGGTCCACAGATTCCTCAAAGGATCAGAGGAGCCCTGAGTAAATATCCCTACAGCTTGGAACAGTAGGACCAAGAAGAAGCCAATAGCATCAGAATAAGGCGCCAGTTCACTAACTAGTCAAATTCAGCATGCAGATTGGGCCTCTAGTCAATAAATACTTAGTGCAGGCAATAAAAACCTGCCAGTTGCTCCAGGACACTTTTGAGACAACTTGCACGTTCTGTCTCAGTTGCAGGTCCTGAAACCAACACCTTGGTCACTCTCCAAGGTGCTGATCCTACATTGCCTCACCTTCTTGCCTGCCTCAAAATCTGGGATTCCTGACCTTTCCCATGCTTGGGCCATCACTTCAGTGCTGTGCATCCCCATGGGTTAGAGCAATGCTGTAACACAGTGATGGCCAAACTTGGCCCTCCAGCTGTTTTGGGACTACAGTTCCCATCATCCCTGACCACTGGTCCTGTTAGCTAGGGGTGGTGGGAGTTGTAGTCCCCAAAACAGCTGGAGGGCCAAGTTTAGCCATCACTGCTGTAACATCTTCACAGAGGCATTGATGGAAAAGAAGGTGGTGGAACCCATGAAATATGTTCTTCCCATTGCTTTTCTTTCTTCATTTCCAATTGCCCTACCTCTCCCTCCAGTTTTCAGTAAAAACCATTGCTGCCAAATGCTTTAGCTTAGTTCTAACATGAGGCACAGAGTGATTTGCTATTAACTGATGTAACCATCATCCTTTAAGATCCCAGGAACTACAGAAAAATCAGCATATGGATCTTTCTGTAATATATCAATACCACAACTTTAAATCAACCCAGTCTTAACAATTCACAACATATCAGTTAGCTAATCTTACTTCCTGTCCTTTTCACTTTTTTTTTTTTTAAAGGGAGCAGGATTTGGTCAAATTGCTGTGAAGTGTCCAAAAAACTCAGAATAATATAATCACACTACTAGATTTATAAAATCTGCTTCTTTATCTTCTCTGGTAGCAGATTGTAAAATGCAACTGCCAAGAGGTTACCACCCAGGCATTTGACTCCTTGCCTTGGCAGATCATAGAATCATAGAATCTTAGAGTTGCCAACTCCCTGCAATGCAGGAATCCCAGCTAAATGCCAGGTGTTCCATACCAGTTATTCCTCAAAATGGTGCAGATTCCTGCCATTCCCCTGAATTACCTTCCCATTCCTGTGTGTTACATCTTCATTTAGATAAATGCCCTGCTTACTGTCTTCCGTTGCCTCTCAATTGCCTGTGAGTGTCTAATATCCTAAACTGGCATGAATCAAAGTGGCTCTGTTTGATGCAGACCTCAGTTGAGCTTGGCTGACATTTTCCAGAGGAGGACGTGGTCTATAATTTCTCCTGTGCTTAGGAAACCTTGATGTTCTTTCCCCCCTGAAACTTCAAGCAGGCTTTCATCTCATCTCACCCTGGTTATTGTTCTTCGTACCACAAGGTTTTGCCCAAATCCCAGCTCTGTAGAATGAAGTATTTCTTAACTGCAGCTGCTTAGCCTCTTTCATATGCAAGGCAACAGCACTACATGACCGCCCCCCCCCCTATCTTTAGGCACCTTGTCTGGTTTCCAGTTATTTTGGAATCGAGTTCAAAGTGACTTTCATTGCTCTGCAGAATCTCCAAGGCCTTGCTCTGTCTGACCCCAGAGGCATTGGTCTCTCTCTCTGTCTCTCTCTCCACCCCCACCCCCTCTCTTCCTTCCTTGTCTCTTTCTTTCTCTATCCAGCATAGATTTTCACTCACACTGCTTGCCGTAGTGATTTTCTCAGTCTGAATCAGAACGGCAAGTTCCCAAATAAAGCTGGTTTTGATAAGCTACTGCTGTTAAATAATTCTGAAAAGGGGTTTATTGACATCACGCTTCGACTGAAGGATGGAGAGGAGCCCCCCATATCACTCTGATTTGTCTATTTATTTGTTCCCCACTTATTATCATTATTATTTATACCTTGCACCTTCCTCCAAAGACCAACGCCCCTGCTTTCTAAGTGTGCATTTTCTGTCCAAATGTACTTTCCAGCAAGTCTGAAATGTCACACCATGCCCCAAGTCAACCTCCTTCACACAGAGAAAACACTTCATCTGATTAGAATATCAGCTACTGGCTGATATTAAAACTGGAAAAGGAAACATCTGTTTGAACAGTAAACTTACAGCTCCGGAGTTGTTTTTGCTTCCCTGTTTTTTTCTTTGTTTCGTGCCCATAATTTGCTGAATTGCCTTTAAATTACAGGATCAAAAATCCCTTTACTATGAGGAGAGAAAATTCTCCAGACTCTGAGACTGTGAACAAAGTCATGTACCAGAACATTCCTTGTGACTCAGGGGTTGTTTCTAAAACAAAAATGAAAAAACCAAACCCCACCTCAAAGAGATGTAAGAGTGTATTCCGCTCATTTCTGAAGGGAGCAGGTTGCTTTACTGCTGATAACTGACTGAACTTCTGGAGGTTCATAATTCCTTCATGAGAAAATTTAAATCATTTAAAAGAAATGAACTGCCTGAATGGGAATTATTCATATTTTCTGTCCTTTTCTACGCTTTGTAGCATTTCGGATGAACAAACCAAGCTATTGTTTTAATGTGCATTTTGATATTTTCACGTCAGTTTTCCCTAGCATAGGAAAATCAAATAATTGTATCTCACTTAGTTTTACTCAGAACAGACCCACTGAGATTGTTAGTCATGTCCATGGATTTCAGTGGGTCGACTATGAACAAGACCAGTGCTATTTGTCTAGAAAAAGAGGTGCTGGAACTTACCATGAACACCTCCCTCCTTCTCTTAGAATGGCAATGGCTCCCAGCTGAGAGCTGCCAGAACTGACTTCTGGCGAGTTCTGGCTGGCAAAAAAAAAAAAAAAAAAGCAGCCCTGAATGTGACCAATCATGGGTACAACTCACATATTCTAAAACTTCCTTTGAGAAGGTGATCCTAATTGCACAATATGCAATAAAGTGGGCAGTGTAATATGTTTTCCTACAAACAGTATATATACATATACCATGAAATAGCATTATATAAATCATTGACATGGCTTGGGAAAAGTAGCCTCTCCTATTCTGTTTTAGTTTCAGATACTGTAGTCACATAATAGGTGTCTCTAGCATGTAAACGGATTAGTCAATCCAAGGTTAAGCTGTCATTTGACCGAGAAAAAGTAACTAAATTGATATGAGCATTGTGACATAGTCAGGTGATTTGAACCAAAATTACATGATGCCTGATATCGATCACATCTTATTCAAGAAGCGTTTTGGTGTTTGTAAGCTGAACTAGGCTGGCTCAGAGAACAAGCCAGCCAGTGCCCCTAAAGTGTTTTTTTTCCATGTTTGAATCAATTTGCCTTCCAGCAAGATAGATGTCTATAATCATCACATTGTAAGAGAGTGTGGTATTGACCACAGTTCTTCCGCAGAAAGTTTAAAAGAATCAAGGGGAGAGACTGTGAAACCATTATTATTATTTCTTTAAAAAACCCCACAACTGGCAAAATATATCTGTCATATAATACACATACACTATTGATAGAAATCAAGACTAACACTAACCCACATTTTAAAGGGGGCACAAGGGGGAGGGGGAAGCTAAAATTTAATGCTGGGTGAAGCTTCGAGCAAAATACTCTGCAAATCATTTGGCAATTCTAAGGTTCATTGATGTGTTCGTTTTCCCTTGCTGCAGCCACTACCAGTGGAGAATGACTTGTTTTGAGATCTAGGAATTTCTGCCCTAAGCAGATCAAAAAGCAAAGCAGACAGGAAACTTTCAATCATGGTTTCCCTGCTTTATGTTTGGAAGCTCAAACTATGGTATGGGATCATAGCTATGGTTATTACCAACCATGGTTTCGTGCTACATCTCAGTTCAGAGGAATATGTCAACATTCCTAAAATACTTTCAAAAGCCTATGCTGTGAAGATTTTACTTTGTTTTGTAGCTAGGTGGCAAAGAAATATGTCACATGTCCACTGGTATTGGCAATGAAGAAAGACAGGAAGTTAAGATGACTGCTGTATATTTTTATCAGAACCCACTGACCACCAAGCAAGCTTGACCACTTTATAATATTGCCCTGAGAATCTCACACTCTCAGGTGTCCTCCTCACATGAATAATGAAGCCAAATGTACAATCCAGCATGTACAATGCCTCATCAGGAGATGAAATGAACCTTCCGCATGTCTTTGAAAAGCTACCATCATCTCTAAGGAGAACAAAGAACAGACTGGCTTAGAACTACCATATGGGGTTTGCACCCTGCTAGTCATAAAAAGATATGTCAGTAGGAAGAGATCCCATTGGTTTTCTAGCTTTGATCACAAGAGGGAGCATTTGCAAGTAATCTTTCCTTAAAACAAAATTGCTACTTCATACATACAGTGGATACATGCAATTATCTGGTCTCTGCAATGTGCTGACAGCATCCCTGCTGATCAAAACAAACGCTAATTGAACCAGTATCCCTTCCTATCCTTGGGAGCAAAAACAGGAGATGTTAAAGATTGCTTGTCCCGTATTACTGTTCCTGAGGATGAGGATGAATGGTGGACATGAGAATCTGCTATATACATCTAAGTCGTATCACTACATGATGAAGTGTTCCTCATTAACCCAGAAAGAGGAATCTCTTTCCCCTAGCTGAACATCTTTGCAGCTCAACGAAGTGTGGATAGGCTGAGTAAAACATGATCTTCCCCCATCTTCTAGAAGAAGATCTGCAGTGTTCAGGCTTGCTGTTTGAGTTTAAAGGTAGCACATGAGCAGAGTGAAAGGGGACAAACACACTAAGCTTTGCCTCCCCCCCCCCCACATTGCTATATGCTCATCACTCTCTGTGAATTGGACTTCAGTGCCTCCTCTGTTCAGGGAGTTTTTCTGCCTTGTTTCAAATCCTGCAAAACTGAGGTCCTAAATCATCTAGAGAGCTTCCATGATGAGAGGCTTTGCTTCGGACATCCTCCTCCAAGTTGCAGAAAGTGCTGGGCACTGTGATGCAGGGAGCTTGTTATGCTCAGCCCAACTTGCCCTGCTTATATGAAGCCTTTACACATGAGCAACACTCCTGAATAAGATCCTTGTTCAAAAACATTTCACAATGGAGTTGGTGTAGTATAATGACTTTAAGGTCTGAACAGTCAGACCCCAGGGCCGACACTACCATTAGGCAGAGTGTGGCGGCTGCCTCAGGCAGGAGGTGCTTGGTGATGGTAGTGAAGGACTCCGCAGATTTAGGGCTGTGCGAATGGTGCTGAGCTGAGAGGGTGCCATCTCAAAGCCTGGTAAATGAGGCACTGGGCTTTGGGAAGGAGGCGTCAGGCTCTGACAGGGTCCTTGATCAGGCCCTGAGTTCTCCACATTCAAATCTCACCTCAGCCACTCAGCCACAAATGCCCTTTAAAAAGCCTCAAGCAGCTATCTACAGTTTGGAGTAAATAAAATGATCTACTTTTCAGGATTTTCAGAAGGATTACAGAGGCAATGCTCTAAGATACCAAACAAGTTAAACGTATCATTATTAGAATGCTGCTGTAGGGATTATAATGCCAATGAAATACATAAGGCAGGGTTAAGTTTTAAATAGAGTTACTTTTTCTGCCTGTAGTTGTGTGAATTCCACCCTGGTGCATTTATTGTCTGTAAATGAGTAGCAGTGAGGGTATCCTCATCATGATCAAAACTGCTACTACTATCACTGTTATTTTGCAATCTGGAAGCACTCATTAAATCATGGTTTGGTTCTAAAGAGCTCTCTTTTTTTGATCTCTGTGTGTCACCAGGATAAGATCAAGAGTTACACCCTCTCTGTAAACCCCTGGCTGCCCTAGCTACACATTTGACATCATGCTTTGCCAAAACTAGTCTTTGCAGCAGCCAGATAGCCTAGCTGCATTCTGCCCCTAAGTTGCTGGAGTAGCAAACAAGTCAGCCGGAAAACTCTGTTTGCTAGAAATTCAATAAATTAGCAACTGAACTCTCCATATGAAGAATAGAGACATCAAGAGTCTGGAATCACATTAGCCAGAAAGTTAGATTCCACGTTCTGTGTCCATGCATTCAGCAATTAGAGGCATACACAAACATCAGCACTAGAGTCTGGCTTAGACACATATATTTTCCCTTCCCAACAGCTTCCTGTATGCAGGATCATTCTTTCTTTAAAGATAATATATTGACACCCTCTTGACAATGAGGGATGGAGAACTTCATTTGGTCCACATTTTAAGCAAATTAACACAGTCCACACCTCCCAGATGAATACACAGATCAAAATGTAATTATTCTTCAAGTCTTGAACTTCTACAAATTTTATGATACAGTTCTTGGCTCCAAAATGTGTAATAAAATACATATTTCAGGATATGTTTCAAAAATGCATATATTGAGATAAAATACACATTTTGTGAGAAAATAAATATTTAAATATGAGCCTGTGTGTGTGTGTGTGTGTGTGTGAGAGAGAGAGAGAGAGAGAGAGCGCATATGTATGTATCACAGAACAGTATGGAATGGACTTATGAATGAGCATACATGAACCGGACATAGCCCAGAAATAGACTGATCAGCCCATCCTTATTAACAACAGAGATAAGCACCAAATTATAGCAAAATGCATTCTTTTCCTTTTGGGGAAAGAGAGGAAGTTTCCTCTTCATCTTTGCCTTTTGGAAAAAAGAAGGGAAGAAGACTGCAGGTAACTGTTCAATTTTATTGATTCCACACCCTCGTAACATTTCACAAATATATTCCTGCAATATTTCATTTCCCAAATCAAAGGTCACTGCCTGATTCCCCCTGTCCCCTGCAAAACATGTTGGTCTGCTGTATTCATATACTTTGCAGGGCCCTGTCTGACACTGGCTCCTGTAGAGGCATTTAGCAAACTGGGGAGCGGTTGCAGCTCAGTGGTAGATCGTTGTTGTTTTCTTTGCATGCAAAAGCTCCCACTTTTAATCCCTGGCATCTCCTGGTAGGACTGGAAGACCCCCATGTAAAATCCTGGAGGGCCACTACTAGTCAGTGTGGACAATATTCAGCTGGATGGGCTGGTGGTCTGACTTAATATAAGGTGTTTTGGGGCAGTACATGAGATCACAGACCCAACCTTTGTTCCAGGGCAAGATCTCAGCCCCTAATCAGGTGAGAGCAAGGTGCCCCTAAAGGCCCCACCAACCTCAGCCTGCCTTAAGCAAGCCCTCAGCTGCCTTCCTTCCTTCTTACTTACAACCAGTCCAAGGGGTGGCACTGCCTGACAGCTTCCTCCTCTGTCGTCTTAGTGCTGCCCTCCCTGAATGCAACAGGAAGGACGAGCCTGGCTCTGGAGGCACTTATTGTTGGTCTCCCTGCCTTCTGTCCTACCAGAACCAATGGGCACCAACCACGAATAATGAACTTCCTGCTTTCCTTTCCTATTATGCTAAGTCCACCTGCCTTTTATGCCATGTGTTCACTCTGCCCTCAGGATTGTGGGAGGAAAAACCAAGCTTCTGGGCTGTGATTAGGGGGAAAGGTCTGCTCAAGCTTTTGTTTATTAAGATAAGGCAATTGCACTGGAGAAGATTCCCACCAGTCAGAACCTTTTCTGAACTGATCAACAGAGTGTTCTGCTTACACGTTGAGCCAATAGCGACAAAGTTGTCACAAACTGGTTAACCAGAAGAAATTGGAAAAAAGCACAGGACCATCAGCATTGCTGGAATCCAAACCTTTGACAGAAAGAAGTTTCCGGTGGTAAGAGCAGTTCGACAGTGGAATAGACTTCCTTGGGAGGTGGTGGACCCTCCTTCCTTGGAGGTTTTTAAACAGAGGTTGGATGACCATCTGTCATGTATGGTTCAGTGGAAATTCCTTCATTACAGGGGGTTGGACGTGATAACCTTTGGGGTCCTTTCCAGCCCTACAATTCTATGATTATAGGGCACTCCATACAGTGGTAACTCTGGTTAAGAACTTAATTCGTTCTGGAGGTCCGTTCTTAACCTGAAACTGTTCTTAACCTGAGGTACCACTTTAGCTAATGGGGCCTTCCACTGCCGCCGTGCCGCCACCACATGATTTCTCTTCTCATCCTGAAGCAAAGTTCTTAACCCGAGGTACTATTTCTGGGTTAGCAGAGTCTGTAACCTGAAGCGGCTGTAACCTGAAGCGTCTGTAACCCGAGGTACCACTGTATTTCCTTCACTCTCACTTTCTCTCCCACCTTCATGCCAGCTTTATTTTTACACTGTAAAAGAGACATAGCCTTATGAAAACAAGACCTGACCAGGCCCAAGCCTATTACAAGGCCGAGGTCCTTGCAAACCCCATGCTGCTTCCACAGAATCTGGTTGGACAAGACAGCTACCATCTGGGAGAATGTGGCCACTGCCCCTGCTTTGAGTTTTCCGTATACTCCGAAGAAACGGCTCCGTGCTCTTGTTCCTAAGCGCAAAGGGTGTTGTGAGGATTGATGCTGACAGTGTACATTTGCAGATGCCACCATATGGGTCTGGAAGTAAAAAAAAAATTAAAAAATCCCACAAAAAAACTAGTTGCACTGATGATTCCCTGCACATGTAGGAGACAGTTTGCATTGTTGGCACCGTCCCTGCACAGAAACAAGCACAGCTTAGCAAAGCTAAGCAGATGGCGCTGGATCTGGTGCCAGGGAACCACTGAATTAAAGGTTATACCCACCAGGTTTGATGCTGTGCCAGTTTGAATTGGTACAGAAGCTTCGGCCCACCTGCTTATTGGCCTCATGACATCTGGCATCTTTTTTTATTTAATTCTTTTTTTTTCTGACTGGGCTAAATGCAGTAGAAGGTTGGGGGGGTAGTTGTTTTAAAAGCTACTTACCAGCAAATGGGATTATAAAAGTCCCAAACATCAAAAACAAGAATACCGAGCTGAACATAAGCTATATTAGTAGTTATGTATTCATAATGTATTGGTGAAGACTTTTTTTTTTAAAAAAAAGGAAAGAATTGAACAAAATTTCATTTTGCAGTATTATTTCATTGGCTTGATGAGTGCTGCTAATGAACTCAAGGAAATATTGGGCATTTGACTATCTTCTTCTTCGGCGATCACTCGCAACCGAGTAAGATTGTCTTCCATAAACACGGTTTTAACAGTGAGTCCGTAAGTGACTATGGAGGCCAATTCTGGATCCACAATTCTGCATTTGACTATATACAGGACATAACAAGTGGGCCCTTATATATCACAGTACATAAATGATAATTAAGGTATAGCTAAACATTACAATAGGGATGCGGGTGGTGCTGTGGGTTAAACCACAGAGCCTAGGACTTGCCGATCAGAAGGTTGGCGGTTCAAATCCCTGCGATGGGGTGAGCTCCCGTTGCTCAGTCCCTGCTCTTGCCAACCTAGCAGTTCAAAAGCACATCAAAGTGCAAGTAGATAAATAGGTACCGCTCCGGCGGGAAGGTAAACAGCGTTTCCATGTGCTGCTCTGGTTCACCAGAAGCGGCTTAGTCATGCTGGCCACATGACCCAGAAGCTGTACGCCGGCTCTCTCAGCCAATAAAGCGAGATGAGCACCGCAACCCCAGAGTCAGTCATGACTGGACCTAATGGCCATGCGTCCCTTTACCTTTTTAAACATTACAATAGAAATGTGCTATAGGACCAGCCATACTACTAGGCAGAATGAGGCTACTGCCAGCCAGCATGACTAATGGTGTTAACTCCATTGGCTATTCCTCCTGAGCCCCCTACTGCAGGTCAGAGATGTGTATGCCACTAAGCTGTGTGTGTCCCATAAAGCTAGCCTGCTGCTCTCAGAAGTGGTAGAAGACATTGCCCCACCTTCAATCTCGAAGTAAAAATAAATCAACAGCCTGGTTGGCTTCTGTAAGTAGATCTGAGGAAGTGTGGGTGCCATCTTGTTTTTTGTCTTAGGCAGAAATAGTTTTTGGGCCAGCTCTGATGGACAGATAAATTAGCCGGCTGGATGACTTGCTGTACACAGATGAAGGGGACAAATATCAATGACACTGATTGATCCATATCAGACTCAACCCAGGCCTAGTGAGAGACAGGAGTTTGAGCTTTCTGCATAAGTTTGGGGTCCAGAAAGACACACACACACACACACACACACACACACACACACACGATCTGCTCCAAACCTGTCATGTGTCCTACTTTACAGAGGACAGTCCTCCATGAGTTTTCCATCAACTTTTGGCATTTGGACAGCATGGGAAACAGATATTCAGGTCACCTGGCTGTAGCCTTGCCCACTATGGTGAGATGCACTGAATGTCTTAAATAGCAGTATTTTCTAATATAAATTTGCTTCTGTGCACATAAATAAGCACCTGCAACTTTTGTGCAACTTTTATGCTTTCTTCAGAGAGCCACCATATCTAAACCGACAGGACCAAATCCAAGGATCCATGTGCCCAATCCAGTTATTTCTCTTACCCAGCGCTAAGATAAGGCTATCTAGTGAGTGGTCATGTTTTCATCGACCTGTAGAAGTATTTCCAATCTGTTTGTTATGTTTGGGGCTGGTCTTTGATCCTGAAGCAGCCAGAGCACCCTTCGCAGCTACGTAACGTTGCCAAGGTCACCGTAAATCCCATGATATTGTTCCATTTACGCTGCTATGGGGACTGTAGCTGTTGTGCAGACTGAGAATGTTTATATATCTTGTCCTCCAGGAATGTCAGATCCTGCTCTCTTTTTGGTGTGAAATGAAAGCACCCAGCTGTACAGCATTCTGGCAATGACTGCTACCTGCAGAAGTAAGGCTGAGTTTATAAACTCATCAAGAGTATATTGACTTGAAAAAGAATCTATACAACATGGCTTTTGAGGGCTGGGGGGAAACCACACACACAGGCAGCCTGAATAATTGTAGGAAAATCTTTGAAGATTTATTAAATATCTGAAAAGCGGTGACATGCTTCTGGTGTCACCTGGAATACCTGGAGGGGACAGGAATTATGTGAGAGCTGAGCTATCTTTAAACAGATCTATGATATTAAACATCCTTAAAACGATAAAAAAGGATTTTAAATAATTAAAACAATAAAGGCAGAAGTTGAAACTGCTCTGCATCCTGTAACCTCCTCTTCTCTGCAAATGGCCTTGTGGAAAATAATAAGGAGCTTATTCCAAGATTGGCGTTATATGTCTTTTTCAAAAGGCAATCAGACCACTACTGGAAAATAATACACAGATTTCTCATCAGTTATATAGACTTAGCTATATTATCAGCACATGGATAAAAAAATGTTTGGGATATGAGCACTGTTAACAACACAATCCTATACCTGTGTACTCAGAAATAAGCCTCAATGAGTTCTTATTTCAGCATAAGTGTGTATAGGGTGGCAGCATAAGTCTTAGGAATTCAATTGTGCACCAAGAAAAATGGCAGAAGAAATAATTGGTCTGCAGTGCAGTAACAAATGAATTAAACCTGCACTGTCTAATCCAAGACATGAACCTATTGCATATGCTTAGAAGCCCCTCTACCAATAAGCAAAAACACCCGCCTGAAAAATGGAGGGGAGGAAATGGCCACCTGGAATCTACTGTAGTCTAGTTAAATTTCCATGTTCCAGCCTACAACATTGGGATGGGAGAAGATGAGATTCTGTCTTCTTCAGATCTCTCAAGGCATCAGAAATCCAATTCCTTTTGGCCATAGGCCTTTTTTTAAAAAAAAAAACAATTTTTGAATCAGTCCAGTTAGTAGAAGACAGATTGTCTGTTCCTGGATTTGGGGGAGGGAGTATCTATAACTGAGAAAAAAAAGTGGTCTACAGAGCTGGCACCTGGGGGGGGGGAGGATTGGGGGGAGGCCCTTTTTTAGCAAGTGGCCATAGAAACCAGCTTCTAGGGGCCAATTTTCCTTTGGCTTTCCCAATAAAATATTTGCCCCACCCCCCAATTGATGGCCATTGCCATTCAAATGGTGTGCATGTGCCACATCATGTGATTGATTATGCAGGGTGGGGCTTACTGCCCCCCATATTTTATTCAAGTTGGCACCCCTGCAAGTGACAGTCAGTTCCTCTCCAACTTTTTTTATTTTATTTCCACACAGATGGGAGCAGGGTTTACCCCTAGAAGAGGATATGACTGTAACAATGGTGGCAGAAGTGATGTGGTGGTAGGTAGCCACCACTGCCGTTCTCCACAAAACCATGTGGTGTTGCAGAGGAACCCTGTTGATATTTGCAATGGTAGTTGTGGGGTTGTGGGGACTGGGGGACAGGGACCAGGGCAGCATCCACAGTGGTGGGCTCTCGGCAGCTGCCCAGTGATGCTGTGTGCCAGTGCTGGGCTTGTTTGTTTAAGACTTTATGAGTTCAGGATGTGGTGAGATTTGAACTTGGGTTTCATATCTCCGACTCTTCTCCACTCTGCTGTACCAGCACCTAATTATTTTGTGGGCAATCATGGCCTTTTTCAAATGCTCTTAAGAGCATTTAGGCTCTTCTGTGTTATGCCAGACTGGAGATGGTAAATAAATATCATACACATCATCATGTAGAGACACCAGATGGCTACTCTTTTTCTTTTATTTGCTTTTTTTAAAAAAAAATATACAGTAGGGTGAGAGACTTGTCAGTTTGCCTTGATCACCAGCAGTTGTTTGATGATCAAGTAGCATTATTTGTTCGGACATTCATTTCATGCCTTTTCATCCAAGTATTTTCTCTTAAATGCAGACCTTTCTTTTACTGTGATCTCTCACTCAAAAGCAAATGTATGCCATACGATTTCCTGTGGCTGGGCTTTCATCTTAAATTCATTCACAAAGCAGTACAGTGGTACCTCGGGTTAAGAACTCAATTCATTCTGGAGGTCTGTTGTTAACCTGAAACTTCTTAACTTGAAGCACCACTTTAGCTAATGGGGCCTCCTGCTGTCGCTGCGCCGCCACGGCACAATTTCTGTTCTCATCCTGAAGCAAAGTTCTTAACCCGAGGTACTATTTCTGGGTTAGCGGAGTCTGTAACCTGAAGCGTCTGTAACCTGAAGTGTCTGTAACCCGAGGTTCCACTGTATAGAGATTTTTGGACGCAATCCAGCAAAAATGAGTTGTGGTGACTCATGTCACACTGAAATTAATAGGACTCGAGCATTTGACCATGCATGTTAGTTTCACTGATTTCAATAGGACTATCAACTTGACTTTCTCTGAACGGTGTGCCTGGTATCTAGAAAGACAGTGCTTCCTTTTTGAATCAGCAGCTGCACACTGATGAAAGGAGTGTTATGAGTATGGAATTATGCATCTTTTCAAAACTACAGTACTTGTTTCAGTCTTCAAGGACATTAGTAATGTAGGCAGAGGATGCATGTTTCTCCTGAGGTTGTTTGTTTAAAACATTTCTTTTTCTTCTGTCAGCCTGTTCAATTTAGTTACAAATGAACCATTTGTTAGGCAATGGTAGGCACACATTGCCCAGGCAGGCACATTCTGTGGCTCATGAGTGAGGTGGTAATAATTCAGATGGACACTGGTGTTGGGTGAAAAACTTTATTGACTGAACAGCACAGTCAGGTTGGCATAGCAGCAGGGCAAAGATAAGTTCCTCGTTCCAATTAACCCTTGCTGATGGGATGGCATTTAGCTTGGAGTTTGGAATAACCCAACTCCCTCCACCATGGGAGTTATCCGGAGTTGGAAGTGACCAAAAGGGTCAATCTAGTCCAACTTCTTGCAGGACTGCAATCATAGCTAAAGAATCCCTGATGGATGGCCATTCAACCTCTGTTTAAAAACCTCCAATGAAGGAGAGTCCACCACCTTCCAGGGTAGTCCATTGTTGAACAGATCTTAACATCAGAAAGCTCTTCCTCTTGTGAATTGGAAACTTTCTTGTAACTTGAATCCGTTGGTTTGAGTCCTACCCTCTGGAGCAGCAGAAAACAAGCTTTCTCCCTCTTCCATGTCACAGTCCTGGAAATAGCGATCATGTCACCCTCAGTCTTCTCTTCACCAGACTAGACATGCCCAACTCCTTAAAAATATATAATATAAATATTAAAATATAATTGTTTTTAGTAGTCTCTATAAGAAAATATTTTAGCTGTTTATAGTGTGGTTCAGTATATATTTCTTTTGTAAATTGCTTTGGGATGCCTCATTAGAAGTGATTCAGAAATAAAGCAAATGCATTGATTTTGTTGTTTTACTGATTCCTGGGAGTATAAATATATTTTAACTGAAGGGGCAGGGTATAAATTGCATGATATATAGTCATCTGCCAACTATGCCTTTCCATTGACTTACATGGGACAAGTAGGTCAGCCTCCATACAAAAGACACAAATCTGTCACTTGAAATAGCAACAGCAGAAACCAAGGGCTGAGCATTTAAATCTCCCAGGACAATTTGCCACTGACTGGGCTGAAAGTCATAATTTTTCAGCAAAGGGACAGACTGGCATGGCACTGCTGAACGCCTATTGACACCTTCAAACACATTCACTGGATGTGCCAAACTGGTGAGTAGAATCGAGCCAACTCATTCCACCCCAGACCTCCAAATATTCAGCTAGATGCATGAGAAAAGTCAATGCATGGTTTGGGATCCTGATTGTTTTGGGTTCCAGATTGTACAGAAGCATCTATACACATAGGGTTCTGTTCACAGCATTTGCTGAACGAATGGAAGCCAAGAATAGGCTCAGCAGGCATGATCCTCCTCATCCTTAACATGTGTTCAGTGAATGCATTGTGAAGGTGCAGGCAGGTATTAAATTTAGACTTAAATAAAGACAATCCCCTTCATGGATCACTGCCTTGTCATGGCGAAGGGGCTTGAATAACTCAGAGAAGCTATGAGCTATGCGATGCAGGGCCACCCAAGATGGACAGGTCATAGTGGAGAGTTTTAACCAAATGTGATCCACCTGGAGCAGGAACTGGCAAGCCACTCCAGTATCCCTGCCAAGAAAACTCCATGGACAAAGACAACAGGCATATAAAGATGGTTGGACAGAGTTCTCAAAGCTACCAGTATGAGTTTGACCAAACTGCGGGAGGCAGTGGAAGACAGGAGTGCCTGGTGTGCTCTGGTCCATAGGGTCACGAAGAGTCAGACACGACTAAATGACTAAACAACAACAAAAGACAATAGAGTGGCTGGGGAGGCCCAGCCAGATGGGCGGGGTATAAATAATAAATTATTATGAATAATAATAATAATAATAATAATAATAATAATAATAATATAGTTTCTTCCCCTTCTACTTGAACTCCAAGTAGAACTGCTTAAATTAATGATCACGGCTAACTGAGCCCATTAATTTCAATGGGCTACTGTGAGTAAACATTAGTTGAATACAACACAAAGTATTTAAACATTGCTTTTCAGAGTCCCAAAGCCGCAAACATAAAATGGAAGCACACAAAAAATACATTAGACACATTGAAAGGTGTAAAATCCCATCAAAACAGCTGCTTTTGAATCACAGAAGCCATTCGGGTAAAGGCAGTCTTTAAAACAATAATCAGCTTTGAGGCCCAATGAAAAAATCTGTATTGTAGGCACTAAGCACAATGTATTCTGAACAGAGATGCACCATGTATTCACAATTGTGGGGCCACCACCAGGAAGACCTGTCTTTCAAGGCCACCAACCAAACCAGCCTTACCAGCAGTCACAATGAGCACAGCAAAACTCAAGATGATTTTATTATTTCATCATCACTGTTACTATAAATACATTATTATGCATTTAAAGTTTTACACACTGTTCTTCATGCGTTTCATGGCCATTTGCCCCCACATCACCCCCCCCATATGTATCTATATATCTTGGATACATACCATATTTCTCCGTCTATAAAATGCCCCCATGTATAAGACGCCCCCTATTTTTGGGGACTCAGATTTAAGAAAATGGGGGGAGATGGTCCAGAGTATAAGACGCCCCCTAATTTTTGACATTATTTTTTAGGGAAAAAACCTAGTCTTATACATGGAAAAATACGGTATCTTGTAGCTGAGGATAACATATCATGGGCTCAAATCCATGAAAACTTATGCTGCAATAAAACTGTTCATCTTTAAGGTGCCCTAAAAGTCTCTGTTGCTTCCGCTCTGTCTTTTACCTTCATTAGTGCACAACAGCAAACACCCTGCTTCTATTTTTGTTATCCAGAATATAATTCCTATTAATGAATGGTATGGGACAGATGTATTTACCTCCTTTCATGGAAGATTATGCCTACATGAACACAGTTTCCTCATTATTTTGGTAGGTTGGATTTAATATTGCAAGTTACAGAGTGCTAGTTTTTTTATAGACTTTCTTTACAATTGGAATGGCGGACAAATAAAAGGGAACATAAAAAGGGTCATTTGTTTTTGAAAGTTTTACTGCTACATTTACAGATAGTTCATGGAAGTGTAAAAATACCTGGGCCCATATTAGTTCTGCCATATATTCTAGCTTTCTTCCTTGTTCAAATCAATCAGTGGATATATATATATATATATATATATATATATATATGGTGGCGGGGGGGGGGGGGAGGAATGGGAAATGAGAAAAGAAAAGAAAAGAGGCTTGTTGGCTTATTCCCCCAACACTTACCGGTAGTAGCCAATAGTTTAAGGTTGTTTTCTGTCTTGCTAATATCTTAATTTACTTTACCATGAATCTGTAAAGTTCACATCTTCATAGACCCTCAGTCAAGTATTTGAAGTCTATGGGCACAATACAGTCAAAGGCAAGTATTCTTATATTCCTGTAATTGCAGTGGGAAAGATTCAAGGAATATAGCAATGCTTGCCTTTGCTAACCTGGTGCCCTCAAGATAGCAAAAGGTGTGCCAGAAATTGAACTACTTTATATACAAGGGTGCCAACTTGAATAAAATATTGGGGGCCCGAAGTAAGCCCTGCCCCACATGATTTATCACAAGACCCAGCACACATCCACACCATTTGAATGGCAATGCCCATCAACTTTGGGGGGCCCTACCACTGCCCCCCTCAAATATTTAATTGGGGGGGCTGAAGGGACCTTGTACCCTAGAAGTTGGCTGCTATGCAGCTATCCCATACAGGGATCAAACTTGCAACCTTGGCATGGGAGTTGTAGTCCAACAACATCTGGGGAACCAAGGTTGAAGAACACTGTTATATCAGAGTTAACAGGACCGTAGCACTGATTTGCATCACAGGAATTAACACCAGAGAACAGAACCTAGTTTTTGATATGGCACCTGCTCACCAGCGATCTCTCATTGCTGCAGCAGCAAAGTCAGTGAAATTTTAGTATTTTCAAGCATTTAGCAAAGACATTTGGTACAAATATAGCAGTGTGGCACAAGCAGTTCCTCGCTACGTGTTTATCTTCTACTCCAACAAACAGCCTCTGCTTTTGCTCCTGCCTGTCTGTTTCCCTTCCAAACCTGTGCCAGTGAGCTATTGTGGAGGAATATGGCTGTCACCAGGCTGCTACATACATACATATCCGCTAGGAGGAAACTATAAAAAAATTAAAGTTTTAACAAGGAGAGCTGCCACCACTGCCTTTGTTGATAAGCTCCCATACTCAGAAAACTACTCAATTTACTGTCATTTCCCCCAAACTAGGCTATTTTTTACCCTTCTACCCATGCCAGTACAATGAAAATAATAAAAAGTTTCAGCTTAGCCTTCATCATTTCTACTGTTTCAGTAAACAAATTGGACACAATCCCCAGTCCAGCAAAAGCTGGGTATCTGGTCCAACTGAAATCAGTGGGAGGTGAATACTCACATCTTCCTATTAATTTAAACAAGATGTTAGCATCCCTGTATCCCTCTCAGTGTTCAGCCCCCTTAATAAGCTTACTTTGCTTTAAAAAAAACCTAGACAATTTCCAAAGCATAGCATTTCCTTGCTTAGCTCTGTGTTTTGTTATGTACATTACTCAGCCATTTGACATTATCAGCTGCTGGGAAATGTGTGGTGTTTATGAGCTTAGCATGTAATTTTTGAATGCCCCCCCCCCAAAAAAAAGAGAGGACATATTAATGACACAGAAGACAGTGCTTTGACATTTTGAAGAAAGTAGCTTTTGGACACTGCAGACTAAATAGGCTCAGAAGAAGGAACTGCACCCTGTCACATAAATCCTGCTTAGCGTTCAGATTACTGACCCAAATGCCTCCTTAGGTCGATTGTGTCAATCCAACTGCCATGCATTCACATGATGTGCACAGGCATTTTAATAGTCCCACTTTTGCATAAATATAATCAGTGGCTCCGCTGTAGAGCCAGCGATTCAGTGAAAGGATATGGGCAGATTCTCCTGTCATGCCTCCTGACCTAACACAAAACATTTGAAGCTATGGCAGATTGACCTTTTTCTTTCTTGCCTCTTCTCTCCCTGCTTGGGCACATTATGAGTTGCTCTACATGTGAGCTGTGTCTAATCTGCTTTGAAACTAGCCTTTCCACCCAGGGCCACCTCAAGACGTTTTGCTGCCTGAGGCAAAGCATAAGATGGTGCCCTCCCATGACACAAATGGAAGCCAACTGGATTGGTGGTGGAATTTGACTTCTACACTGGTGGCGGGTAACTGTAACCAAGATGTCACCAGCAGGTTAGCCTAGTTAGCATAGGAGAGGTTATGTGTCACACACAGCTCCGTCTTCCAGCATCCCACCACCACTCCTGCAACACCTCACTGACCTTCTCAAACATCTCCAACCCAAGGCAGCTGCCTCACTCTGCCTAATGATAGGAGTGGACCTGTTTCCACTGTCTGAAGCTGGTGCTATTTTTCTAGGAAAAGAGGTGCCGGAACTCACCATGAACACATCCCTTGTTCTCTTATAATAGTAATGGCGGCTTCTTGAGAGGTACCAGAATTCAGTTCCGGCGAGTTCCTGCTGAAAAAAAGCCCTGTGTGAAGCTAAGTAAACAATTAAATAATTTCTTAAAAGAGAGGTGGCAAGTCTCACATTTGCTTGGAAGACACAGCCTCTGGTCTTGGAATCAGGCTTTTATCAAGTCAGGTGATTGGTCTATTTTGATTGGCATTTGCTCTCCAGGATCTCAGATGTGGTTGAGTTTTCCAGCTCTTCAACCTGAGATCAGTTGATTAAAGATGAGGCCTGGAATCTTTTGCATGCCTTTGTTCCACCAATGAGTTGTGGTCCCCTGGAGCCAAAAACATCTGCCAGAAAGCTGTGATTACCCTGGTGATGTGGAAAGTGCTCTCTGTACATGCTCAGATAAACTCTTTAAAAATCAAATATGTCTGTGCTGGGTGCAAGTACTGCAAAGTCTATATATTTGAAAATGCTACTCTATTCATTGGAAAACAAGAACAAAAACCACCTGCAATCTTTCAAAGGGCCAGCTTTGTAAATGAGCATTTCCCTTTTCTTTTTCTTTTATGTACATAAAAGAGCATGGTTATATGTATTTTGATGGGCAATTAATTGTAAAGGCTTACTGCTAAAAGATTTACTTGAAGTTCAGCAGCATAATAATCTGTTGGGCATTTGCTATTAATCATGGTTGTTGGCTCCTGTCTCTGCTAATTAGTACACTAACTTATTATTAAGTCTCTTAAAGATTATATGAGATCTGGGCTCCGTTACTCTGAATTGCTATGGGAATGAGAACATTCAAACATTTTATTGCACACCTTCAAAGACTATGGCAGATTGTCTTGGTTTCTGGACCGTTCTAATCTACATCTGACAAGAACAGATACATATCTCCCAGTATCCACTCTACCCATCCATAATTATAAATGAAGGCTCTTTATTGTGCAGCCTATAGTATGTCAAATCAGTCATTTCTGGCGCGCTGAATAAAGGTCTCTGAGCTCAATAATTCAAAGTGACTGGTAGAGTAGTAAGTGAAGTTTTAAACAACAGTAGACAAGTTGATTAGAGCCTTTGGAGATGCATGCTCTGAATAAAAGGATAACCTTTGCAAACTTTGAATACAAAGCTTTCAAATGAATTTCATATGAAATATGGAGGCACAGAGAGGCACTATTCAGGAGGGCTGATTAATTGAGTCACAGTACTTTGTAAACGTTGGCAATGCTGGGGGGGAATGCATTGATATGCTGCATAGCCACACCGAGATGACAAGATCGACAGGAAAGGCTGAACCGAGAGGAACAAAAGTGGCTGTGTTGAACACCTCTGGAGATACTCAGGGTGAGTGAAATGCAAAGCCAAGATTTAAAAAATATTACACTGCTGTTACTGCACACAGATGGAGGAAGGAAAATTCCTGTTCGGATCCATTAAGTGGTTTAAGATGTGCAAATAGAGGTTTCTGGAGGGAGGCGAGCATTACAAGCCACCTGGAGCATGTGGTAGAGATTGTATCCATCAATACAGCAGCTGGGCTGAAATTATAAAGAGCACTGCTTTTCATCACGCTTATTTTTAATGCATACATTTCTCCTGTCACCGGTACTCTGGAGGCAGGCGGGGGAAAAACGGCAACAACAAATACAAATGGTACCCATTAGCTTATATTCATACTTGTGACAACAGAAGCTAGGATCCCACCACTACAGTAAACAATGAATATTCATTTATTTAGTAGCACTGCGCTGAACGTTCTCCAGTTGCGACTTACAAGAAGAAACCAGCAATTTTGTGATGGCTTGGGTTTTTTTCCTTGGGGAAAAAATGTTTACGATTGCATGCGTATGTATTTCCCTATAAAATTAGCATTATGTTCCAGGCTGCTGCTGCTGCTGCTGCTGCTTCAGTGCCCTGACGATTCTGCCTGCCCTGCCTTCCAGGATTCATCACATGGGTGACTCCACCCAATCAGGGGTCACACAGTGAGTGGGGCAGCTTCACATCCTAGCCAATCAAATGTTGCTGCATGATGATGTCACAGAGGACCAGTAAGAACAGATAGACAGCTGAAGACACCATCATATGCCTTCTCTCCTGAGTCACCTGGACTGACCCCCTCCCTCACAACGGCAGCTGTGAAAGATATATATATGTAGTTCAGTTTCTGGTGCACGTTTTCCCAAGGGCTTGGTAATAACAATGAAAAATAGAAACAAAGCACGGGCACATAAAGCAAATTTTAAATGACACTGTTGAACTGCCAAGGAGGACGTTGATCTGAACCACTGTTCTAGACCAGAGGTGGGGAACCTAAGGCCCGTGGCATGAATGTGCCCCCACAAAGCCTCTGCCCCACAAAAGTTACCCCATGCCCCTTGCCTCACTGGTCTGGCTTTGTACCCTGAGTGTTGTTGCCAGGGTGGAATTCATATTTGTGCTCTCAGCATGTCTCTTACTTTTCTGGATGGAGGACAAAGAGGAGTGTGTGTGTGTGTGTGTGTGTGTGTGTGTGTGTGTGTGTGCAGAATCTAGCCGATGGAATGAAGATAAGAATTACATTTGTCACTCTGCCCACTTTTGCCTCCTGCTCTTCCCACCATTGACATGTGGCCCCTGGAAAGGTATTTTGCCCTCAGGCTGAAAAATGTCCCCTGCCCCTGTTCTAGACCAATTGGACTCCAAGGCATGAAAGAACCAAGCTCCTTTGGCTTTCTGTAGGTCCAGCCACACTGCATAATGCCCAGGAGACCAAAGGGATTCTGTGCACCTATCAAAGAGGCTCCTTTGAGAAAAGTATGTATGTATGTATGTATGTATGTATGTATGTATGTATGTATGTATGTATTTCAAATCCTGGTAACTGGTCCACTAGCTTTGGGTCCAAGTGGATGGCAGGCAGATGTGTTGCAGCAAGATGAGCAAAACACCTCCACTTTTCATTTCCCCTCTTCTTATCATGCAGTTGTATAAGCAGCAGGGCTATTTTAACAGGCCAAAATATCCAATTGCAAAGGGTCTGGAGGAATAATGATATTGACTCTAAATCAAATCCAGGCCCAATGCATCAGGATGATAGGACTGATCCATACGTACGTAGTTGCTTCCAAGAAAAGAAATCCATTCGTTAAGGTGCTCTCAACAACGGCAAGCAAGCCACGTTGCACATACGTATAGGGACAGCTTGTGCTATTAAGTCGCATGCCTGTGTTGTGGGTGGTAAGGAATCAAATTGTTCCAAGAGAGAGTTATGGAAGGCTCTGGGCTATAGGGACACACAATACCACCTACTGCTCTACAGCAGTTAGACGGGATGTGCTTGCTTAGAACACATGGTGTTCTTCCTTTCGACTACCACAGCCCTGCCTGCTCCTCTTAAGCTTCTCCTGTTGGAGCCAATTCATCCACCCGCTATTATGACTCCCACTAATATTGGTTCCCTAGCAAGGAACAGTCACAGTACTTGACAGAGATTAGTGTATAACATTCTAAACGGCACTCATTTAGAATTTGGGAACAGTAATTGTCAATTGGCTTCTTTCTCTTCCTCCTCCTCCTCCTCCTCTTCTTCTTCTTCTTCTTCTTGAGGGTATGATAGACTTACCGTAATCTGTAGTCTTTGAGCATATCATAAACAGTTGTAGCATTTGGGACTTTTTCATTTAGAGAAGAGGCAAGGAAGAGGTGGCACAAAAGATGTTTTAAATATTACGTGCGGCATGGAGAAAGTAGATAGAGAACAATTTTTCTTCTCTCTTTCCACTGGAATGTGTGGCCGTCCACTGAAGCTGTATGTTGGAAGATTTAGGACATATACAAGAAAGTACTTAGGTTTTCTTTTTCATTGTTTTCTTAAAACTAGTTTCTATTAAAGTTTTTTTGTGTTACAAAACAGACAGAGAAACATGGAAAGGTGCATCCATTAAGCTATGAATCTCACTCCCAGAGGAGGCAGTGACAGCCACCAGCACAGATGAATTTAAAATAGGATTGGACCAATTCATGGAAGATTTAAAAGATGTTCAGACACATTCCATGGCTGGGAGCACTAATACTTCTAAATAGCAGGGGCCACCCAGTTGCCTGCAGGAAACCCTCAAGTAGGACATAAACACAAAGGACTCTCCCCTCCTGAAGTTTCCTGAAACTGGTACAGTGGTACCTCAGGTTACATACGCTTCAGGTTACAGACTCTGCTAACCCAGAAATAGTGCTTCAGGTTAAGAACTTTGCTTCAGGATAAGAACAGAAATTGTGCTCCGGCGGCGCGGCGGCAGCAGAAGGCCCCATTAGCTAAAGTGGTGCTTTAAGAACAGTTTCGGGTTAAGAACAGACCTCCGGAACGAATTAAGCACTTAACCTGAGGTACCACTGTACTGTATTCAGGAGCATTACTGCCTCCAGCCGTGGAGGCAGAGCATAGCCATCATGAATTTCTCCAGTACTCTTTTAAAGCCATACAAGTTGGTGGTGACCACTGCCTCCTGTGGGTGTGAACTCCATAGTTCAACTACATGCCCTAAATTGTCAGCTGTGCGTGCAGGAGCCAGGCCCTGTGACCAGTAGGACTCTGTAGGACTGGGGCCTTCCTAAGTTTGTTCTGAAGAGGCAAGGCGTGGCCTCACAGGTGAGACCGATTGGTAACTCACTGCACCTGGTGGCAAGAGCTGGGAATGGATATAAGGACAGCATTTCCCTTTGGCTCTTTGCCACAGCAACACGCTTCCTGCCTTGCTGCGTTTGGCTTCTTGCTTCCTGATCCTTGAACCTCGGCTTCTTGACTCCCTACCTCTTGATCCTCAGACCCCTGACTTTGTGACTCATTGCTTCCTGACCCTCGGCTTCTTGACTCCCGGCTCTCTGACCCTCAGACTCTTGGCTTCCTGACTCCTGGGTTTTGGACCCCTGTTCCTGCTCCCACCCTGCCATCTTGCCCCCAGTCCTGATGTCGCCTGCTGGGACTTTGATTGCCCGTGAACTGGACTGTGACATAAATGGCCTCAGCCCTGTATACCTGAAGGACACAGTGTCTCCACCCCCATCATTCAGCCCAGATACAGAGGTCCAGCGCCGAGGGCCTTCTGGTGGTTCCCTCACTTTGAGAAGCAAAGTTACAGGGAACCAGGCAGAGGGCCTTCTCGGTAGTGGCTGTTGGAATTCTCTGCCAGGGTCAGAGGAATGTGCCACAGCGTAGGCACCGGCAGATATTCCTTGGCGCCCTCCCGGCTGCTACTCCCGGCAGATAAGCTGGCGAGGTCTCGGCGATTTTTCTCAGGCTGTGAGAAAAACACACCGTTCCTTCCTCTCTCCCCTTTGGTGTCCCCCAGGGAGGGGAAAGAAGCAGACAGAAATCTATTTACATCTTTTATTTCTGTCCTTTCACATCAGTATAGAGAAACATGTCTGCACTCAACAGCAGTAAGAATAAACTCCACACATTTACTTCCAGTACGGGTCATATGACACACACTGAGCTCACATCCTGTGCTCAATAAGGAGAATGGACTGCCCCTTTGTTTCCATGGCAACAGTCACACACTTCCTGTTTGGCTTTCCAGCCACAAGCAGCTGACTGAGCTGCTAGAGCCTTTGCTTGCTGCTGCATTGCTGCTTTAGAATAACAGTGGCGCCCTCCCTCTGGAACGCCATCCTATCAGATGTCAAGGAAATCAACAGCTATCTGACTTTTAGAAGACATCTGAAGGCAGCCCTGTTTAGGGAATAATGTTTTATCGTGTTTTTAATATTATGTTGGTAGCCGCCCAGAGTGGCTGGAGAAACCCAGCCAGATGGGCAGGGTATAAACTTATTATTATTATTATTATTATTATTATTATTATTATTATTATTATTATTATACATGCTGTGTGAAAAATACTTTTATCTGTACTGAATCTCCCAGCATTCAGCTTTGTTGGGTATCCAAGAGTTCACACACTATTCCAAACATATCATAATGACATTATGACATCAGCAGTTTTATTTTCAGTTCCTTTCCTAGTGAACTCTAGCATGAAATTTGCCTCCCCCTCCCTTTTTTTTTACAGTTGCTGCACACTGGGACAGAGGACAGAGACTGGGGGACAGAGTGTGGGAGAGAATGGCAAAGGGAGGCACGACACAAAAAGAGACTTTACGTCAAAAGTGCTCAAATGGTATATCAATACATCTCTGCTTTTTTCCAACTTTGGCACTGAACTTCAAGCATTTCTCTTTTTTGTGAGAACGGGGGGAAAACCACTGGGTTTTTTCTTTCTATTAATGCTTCTGTCATGCTGTGACTTGTTCCACATGACTTCTTTCTCCACGCATTATTTTTAGCTGGCAACTTTGTAGTCTGGGCTTACCTGTAAGAAGAGCTCGTCTTGGAAAAGCCCTTTCCCTCCCCACACCCAGCCTGCATGGAAGGCCTTTAAAGTTGCCCATTAAAACGTGTGTCATTCTGTGAGGGAAAGGAATCCACAAGAAGAACTGGGAGATCATTTGTATCTGGGTTTGCTTCCCATCGGTTTCTAGGTTGAGTCCTCTCCTTGTAATTGTCCTTGTTTCCTTTAAGATAGCCTCATGAATCATTCAGAAGTATAGCCATAAATAGGTGGCTTCTCTGAGGTATCATGTGGGCCATAAGACTGCTTATCTTGGAGACAGTCCTTGTCATGCTTTTTACCACTTACATATATTTTTTACAGGAAACCTTGTCTGGTTTTGCTATTCTTAAGTTAAATGCACTACAAAAGACTGACACTGGCCTCCGCTTCTGGTAAAGTTATTAAAAGGCTTAAAGATCTCGTCTGGAGAAACATATGCTTTCTCTTACTGCACACCATAGATAATATGAAAGATGGGCATAAAGTAGTGTTTTCCGAAACAGAAGATTGGGGACCTGAATAACCTAGTTTGATTTCCAAGCAGGGCTGGCCCCAGTCATTTCACTGCTTGAGGCAAAATGTCTCCTCCTCATTCTGCATAAAGATGCCAATTAGCCTTTAGACCTGGAAAACGGAGCTCTCCAGATGTTGTTGGACTGTAACTCCCATCAGCCCCAGACAGCGTTGCCCCACTGTTGTCCCAGGGATGATGGGGGTTACAGTTTTTTTAAAAAAAATCTGCAAAAACAGACCACATGAAAAACTGAAAAGGATAGGAAATAGGTGATCTGTTCTTCCCTAACTGTACAGTGGACGCTCGGGTTGCGAGTGTGATCCGTTGCACATTCGCAACCTGCAGTGTTCGCAACCTGCGTCTGCAAGTCTGTGCACGCATGGGTTGCGATTTGGTGCTTCTGCACATGCGCAACCGCAGAAACCTGGAAGTAACTCATTCCGGTACTTCTGGATTTCGGCAGTCCACGACCCGAAAAAACGCAACCTGAAGCGGCTGTAACCTGAAGTATGGCTGTATTGTTATTTGAACCACTTTAGCCTGCCCTGAGATCTTTGGATGAAAGGTGTCTGTAGGTTTGTTCTGAAGCAAACAAAAATGCACAGCAGCGACTCATCCCCATGAGCTTTCTTTGCCTTCATGCTACTCCTCCTGAATTTAAAATGTCTGCCAGAGCTGAAGTATGTACTCCGTGCCACTTCCTTCAATTCACTTGAAGTTCCCTGCTCCACACTATTTAATAGAAGTGTACACTGAGAAAGCACAGCAAAAAAAACAGTGATGGAATGTATGATTGCATTCTACGTGGGGCTATCTTTGAAGGTGGCTCAGAATCTAAAGCTAATCCAGAATGTGGCTGCCAGACTGGTGCCTGGTGACTCAGCTACACTGACACAAAGAAAGTGCTTCATCTGCGTTGTACTTGCATTATTACACTGAGACACCAGGTGGCGCTGTGGAGTTCCATTTTTGCCAACCTGATTTCTCATACAAAGTTTACAATGCGTTTAACTGAAACGTTTCTTTGATGTGTCTAGATCCAACCTGGGAGTGGCCACCGGGACCATATAACACCAGTCCTAAGGGATCTACATTGGCTTTCAGTCAGTTTCCAAGCACAATTCAAAGTGTTGGTGCGGACCTTCAAAACCCTAAATGGCCTCAGCCCTGTATACCTGAAGAAGTTTCTCCACCCCCATCGTTCAGCCCGGACACTGAGGTCCTCCTCCGAGGGTCTTCTGCTGGTTCCCTCACTCAGAGAAGCAAAGTTACAGGGAACCAGGCAGAGGGCCTTCTCGGTAGTGGCACCCACCCTGTGGAACACCTTCCCATCAGATGTCAAGGAGATAAAGAACTGTACAACTTTTAGAAGACATCTGAAGGCAGCCCTGTATAGGCAAGGTTTCAACGTTTGATGTTTTGTGTTTTTATATTTTGCTGGAAGCTGCCTAGAGTGCTTGGGACAACGCAGTCAGATGGGCGGCATGTAAAAAATAAAATTATTATTATTAACAAACTTCTTTTTTATTGGGTTATCATCACACTGAGGTGCCTTTTCCCAGTGTTCCCAGTGCATGTCTAGAGTGAGGAAAAGCACAAATGAGAACAGGCATTGTGCCCTGTTTCCAATGAAGCAATGGCAAGAACAACAAAATGGAACAATTTGTGATTCTGAATGCATCCATTCTACTGGCCGGCCCTACCATTGGGCAGAGTGAGGCAGCTGCATTGGGGGCAGATGCTGTGGGGAGCAGCAAGGTGTTGGATGACAGAGCTATGCATGCAACATGGCGAACTATGTGCCCCTGCTAGCCTGCAGCCCTCAGATGTGGTGAAGGGTGCTGCCCTGTCGAAGTCTCATTGGCATTCTTTCCCGGGCCAGCCCTGTTTGGAAATCAGACGAGGTAATTCAGGTTGCAATCTTATACCAAATGTACCTGAGAGTAAGTCCCACAAAAGTCAATAGGGCATGTGTAGACATGTGTAGGATTGCCATTAAAAAGGTAAAGGTACCCCTGCCCGTACGGGCCAGTCTTGACAGACTCTGGGGTTGTGCGCCCATCTCACTTAAGAGGCCAGGGGCCAGCGCTGTCCGGAGACACTTCCGGGTCACGTGGCCAGCGTGACATCGCTGCTCTGGCCAGAGCCAGAGCCAGAGCCAGAGCCACACACGGAAACGCCGTTTACCTTCCCGCTGGTAAGCGGTCCCTATTTATCTACTTGCACCCGGAGGTGCTTTCGAACTGCTAGGTTGGCAGGCGCTGGGACCGAGCAGCGGGAGCGCACCCCGCCGCAGGGATTCGAACCGCTGACCTTTCGATTGGCAAGCCCTAGGCGCTGAGGCTTTAACCCACAGCGCCACCTGCGTCCCCAAGGATTGCCATTAGAACACCATAATTTCAGAAGTATCCCCAAACATGCCAAGTTGCTCTTGTTGATGAATTGTAAATTGTTATTATGCAAGGTTTTACGGTAACCTTACATTTTAAGAAGGTCTACCAATTGTATCCTCTCCTTTCTACACCCTAAATCTCGGGATGTTGGTGCTTTTGTTTTGTTGCTTTCACAAGCTTCCATCTAGTAAAACATTGATAATATATCAGTAAATTGCACTAGTAAAGCATTTGCAATATTTCAAAGCAACATTTCTTTTAAATTCCTCAAGTTTTATGTTTTTGCTCCTTGAAATCCAAATGTGGATTGTGGGGCGTTGTGGGGGAGGGGAGATAAATATATATCGCCTATAAAAAACAACATTTAGGAGAAATGGAACTAGGGCAGACTCGCTTTAATGAAGGTTGTGCTGGCATTTGACCTGTACACTTTGGTTCTCAATTAAAATGACAGTTTAATTGGCAGTTCTGACTTGGAGTTAATTAAATCTAATAAGGAAGACATACTTCTATGTGGATACGAGAAGGTTGCTGCTAAATGGTACAGCAATATATTTTACAGAAGTAGAAACATAGGCACCTTAAGAGCATGGGTCCTGGTGTTATTACAGTGCCCCCATTCATACTTCTGGCAGGCTGGGTAGAAGCCCACAAATGAGGTAGAGTTCACCATCTCTCCTCCAACACACTATTAATCCTTTTTTGATTCAGGAGGAAGAATCATGCACAGGATCTTATCCACAAAGGAATCCACCTTATACCTAGTCAGACCATTGATCTATCCAGATAGATATTGGCTCTACTTACAAGCAGTGCCTCTCTAGGAATTTATTTATATGCCACCCATCTTACTGGGTTGCCCCATCCCTCTTGCTGTTCTGGCTTCTGGGATAGCTGCGCAGCCTGCATTCGCTCCATAAGATGCACACACATTTCCCCTTACTTTTTAGGAGGGGAAAAGTGAGTCTTATAGAGCAAAAAATACAGTATTTTAAATACACTGATAGCAGTGCCATAGGCCATTGTTTGGAGTCAAAACCCAATCATACACATGAGTTGTGTGGGTTATGCAAATCAGAAGTTGGCTTCACTGAGTTCAATGGATCTCACGCCCCAAAAAATGTGCATAGCATTGTTGCAAGGTGGCCGGGAGACAGAAGGGCACAATCATCTGCAACCATCAACACTGCACCATGACAGGAGGGGTTAGGGAGAATGTAAATTTTATTTATCTTTTCTCTGTCATTGCAGCCCACAGAATGCCAGATAAATAATCACATAAAAGTACATAACCAAGCCTCAGTAACATTATTACGGTAATTACATAATATTCACAGATTTTCAGGAGGAAGGGGGAATCCAGTAGCAATGAATGCTGTTTACAGTTACACAAAATGAATCTGTCCCTGCCAATGAGCAAAGATGCCATTTCTACACCCATTTCCATTTCTCTTGGAATTCACCAACATCTCTGCTTGTAGGAGACTGTGATGGTAAGGCATGCCCTTTTTCTTCCTTGCAGAAGCTCAGCACTGCTACTAACACACTCAAATTTCATTGGGATGTCGGGTTGCCATTCTCTGCCATTTACCAGGGGGTGGGGGGTGGGGAGCTTGCACAGGGTTGTGCTTTTAAGCCGCTTGTGTGCAGGATTGCTACTGGTGTATTTATTTTGTGTCCTTGGATCCTTTCATTGTCATCCACCCTTTGGTTCCCATGCTTTTGACTTGGTGGGTTTTTTGTTAATGACCTATATTTATTGACTTCTCAGTGCCTAACTCCATTAACTAACAAGTTATTTCCCCTCCTTTCCAAGGAATCATATTGTTCCTGACACATTCTTTGAAAATAAACCTCACTACCCAAAGGGATGCATATCTGAGAAAGTGCCTCTGTCCTTCATCAAACGTTCCCCCGTGTGTTTAGATTTTCGTACACATTCACAGATGCACTTTTGAGCTTTGGGTTGGCTGTTTTAACCTGCATATTATCATTGGTTCCTACTGGACATTTGAGTTGCCATGTTATTTACAACATCTGTCTGTTTTGTGCATTAGACATCAGGCATCTAAAGACTTTTGTGCGCATGACTTATTACCTATAAATCTGATTATCCTCAGTGGCAATATTCTGTTTCATTAAAAAAATAAAAAATAGAGCAGCCTTCACAAACCTGGTACCTTCCAGACGTTTTGGACTCTTATCTGCCCTAGCCAACTTTGCTGTGCTTGCTGCAGCTGATGAGAACTGCTGCAGCCCCAAACATCTGGAGGGCACCAGGTTGGTGAAAGCTGGCTTAGTGCTTCTACAAATCATGGTTGTTATATTTAGGCTGTATTTTCTCCATAGGTGCATAAGCTGGGACACATTTTGTTTTAAGTATCAATGTTGTTATTGTTTAGTTGTGTTGTTTAGTTGTGTCCGACTCTTCGTGACCCCATGGTCCAGAGCACACCAGGCACTTCTGTCTTCCACTGCCTCCCACAGTTTGGTCAAACTCCTGCTGGTAGCTTTGAGAACACTGTCCAACCATCTCGTCCTCTGTCATTCCCTTCTCCTTGTGCCCTCCATCTTTCCCAACGTCAGGGTCTTTTCCAGGGAGTCTTCTCATGAGGTGGCCAAAGTATTGGAGCCTCAGCTTCACAATCTGTCCTTCTAGTGAGCACTCAGGGCTGATTTCCTTAGGAATGGAGAGGTTTGATCTTCTTGCTGTCCATGGGACTCTCAAGAGTGTAGTATCAATGTTAGCATCTCTCTATTGCTGGATGAAAGACTCCATTTTCACATTGGCAAAAGCCAATGAAAAAAAGTAAGTGAAAAAAAGACAGTCACGGAAACAAGAAATAACACAAAAAGCGTGTTCTCCTTCATGGAGAGCACGTGTTGCGGTGGGGTCTGCTGAGCCACCCCTCTGTTACCAGGCAGGGTCTCTAAAGATGGCCTGGGGCAGTGATTGGTTCACTGGGTTGCTGGGGTAAAAGTTATGTTGCAATTTTGGTGGGAGGGGTAAAATGTTTAAATACTCTGCACGCAGCCTGGAGCTTTCTCTTTGCTGTGTGCAACGGATCACCCGCCCACCCACCCTTGAGTAAGGGGTTGTTGCATTGACCTTGCTATGCCTGTCATGGGGTCGTCTGCCGTTGGGGCAGGGGCCTGGTAGGAATTTTGTCCATCTGGCTGATTGGCTGGGCCATTTGGTTTTTGCCTACTGCGTAGCAAATCATCACAACTTGTAAGGTTGCGGTTAGGCATTGGTTATAAATTGGTGGAGGAGGGGTTAGGGTAGGCTGGGCCTGCCCCTCCATGGTTGCTGCGGAAAGGGAATTCCGTTAAAGGAATCCTGGGGCTTGCCATCTTTTCGTCCAATTCCTGGAATGGGACTAGGGCCGGCAAGCCTTCGGGGAGCATGCGGATGAGAATTGAGGGTCTGTGACTCAGCTCCGTTTCTCCCCGACTTGCTTTCCCCCGCACTGTCTTTCGGTGGTGCCTGGAAGTCAGTTCTGTCCCCAGGCAGGGGGACAGATAGTCTTAACCAATGCCTAAACAACCACTCACGGTTTTGTATTTAAATAAAGTTGTGGCCAAAATTATGCCAAAAACCTTAAACAAAAATTAAGTGTGCGTTGTGAGTTATTTGGGGGGTGGCTTGGGGACCTCAACACGCAACAAAAGAATTACTGTGAAAATCCCTGAAACGAGAAGTAATCGACTGTAGAATTGAATTAAATAACGAAACAAACAAAAAACACACACCAAAAAAACCCCCTAGAATTAAACAAAGACTTTACGAGATGCCGGCTTCAAAACTCGTTTCACTGAACTAATCAGTTTATTTTTTGATTTTTGTTATTTAATTCAATTCTATAGTCGATTACTTCTCGTTTCAGGGATTTTCACGATCCCCTACTCGTTCAAATGTCTCCCTGCATTTTGCACTAAGGTTTTGTTGTTGTTTAGTCGTTTAGTCATGTCCGACTCTTCATGACCCCATGGACCAGAGCACACCAGGCACTTTTGTCTTCCACTGCCTCCCACAGTTTGGTCAGACTCATGCTGGTAGGTTCGAGAACACAAGCACTAAGGTTACCTAGCCTTAATGGAAGTGATGCACTAAATAAATTAGAATATGCAGATGTGCATCCTAGGCCTTTCCCCCGAGTCCTTTAAGAGTGAAAAAAATCACAGAAACAAAAAAGGAGCAGAGCACAGAAAACTCTCCCAGCCATGGCTCCCTGGTGCCCCTAGACCAGTCTCTCCCTCTCTCTGTCTACTATTTCTCCTTACACCATATAATAAGTTTACTTGCTTATGTGCTTGCCAGCATTCCTCTGAGGATCTCCAGATAGAGTACAGGAGGATTATTATCTTGAGGATCAACAATCCTGCTCTCTTCTCCCCTCCCCTCCTTACTATAGTGGCACAAGTCTGCTATGAAAACTTAGAGGAACTGGATCTTAGTTGTTGGAGTAGTCACTAATTTCACCTTCAGTGATGTGCAGTGGTCGTTAGGGGTCTACAAAGCTTTTGTGGAGCACCACTTGATGCTTTCTGATAATAAACAAATGGACTGAACACTATTTCCATACACGGAGGAAGGGTTGAACATTCATCCATCCATCATGTTTTCCTAAATGTACAGAGTGTGCTCAAGAGATAAATGGAGATCTGTAGCTGGAAGGAGTGATGTTGTCGTGCAGAAATTGATGGCCAATGACCAACCATTCTGGGCATTTAACAGTATATTTTTGGATCTCACCACCACCAAAATAAAAATACAGAGAATTAATCTACTTGATGAGTCCTCAAAAAGAGGTTAGTTGCTAGTAATTTCTAAGGTCTGGGAAATGAAGATAGTTCCAGATCAGAAAAATAGACTTGTGTGCTGTGCTGGATGGATTTATTCTAGTGATAAGTAAGTAGCTATGAATCATGGATGACTGATACTGTGTGAAAAGAGTTTGCTTTCCAAGTCAGTGCAGCTGAACTTATCAGAGGATAAGTGAGATTTGCCATACGACAAGGCAGCTTTTGACACTTTCATTTAGATCCCGAACTTTGGGGGTATATCTTCTGTGATGGCCTATTTAAAGTCAATATGAAGCATAAGCGTTCAAGACCCATGACAGCTTTAAAGCTCAGCCATCTCCAGTGTGTTGGTTTTGCTATTCTATACATTTAATTTTCCTTTAAAAAAGGGGGGTGGGATCATATTTCTCTGAGCAATCATTTGCTTTTCAAATAATGGCTGCCTAGCTAAGGCTTGTGTACCAGGTGCCATGTAAAATGCATGTTAAGTGGAGATAAAAACCATTTATCCTGCCCTTTAATTAGAGATGTCTCATCTTTACCACTGACAATAGCAGAAAGCAGCTGTGGCAGAGAAGAGATAATAGTGTTAGAGCAGAGAGAAATTAAAGATATGTTATCATATGTTGGCTCTTGCAAAGGATCACCACTCTACTGCAGAGCTAAGATGGTACTCAGGGAGAACACAGACCTTGGCTCTTGGCCTGACTTGAGAAGATTAATTTTATAGTTATTAAATCCTATATAGGATTTTTATTACAGCGAGGTGCAAGAAGCAGAGTAATGATGTCTCCATTAAAGGTGCAAAAAGCAAGAGGTCCAGGGTTGTTGTGTCAGTAAACAAACATATTTTTTTTTTGTCGTCATCTATGTACTGCTATTAGAGTTGTGGTAGTACTAATTTACTTATGATTGGGGACGGGGAGAAATTCAGTTCCCTTCACATTTAAAGATGAACTTACCAAATCTGCATTTTCTGAAGCAATGTGTGATACAAAACACAGTCATCCTTTGAAATCCGCACTTCTCTGAATTTTGGAGTTCTGTAACCAAGTAGTGTGTACAAAAATGCATGGTGAAAATGACATACAGGAATGTGCTGTATTTATAGAAAATCACTGTGGCAATCACACAGGGTCCCCGGACATTTAACGGTCTATTCTGAGCCAGAGAAGAACATCCCAGGGAAAGAGCAGCTGCTGGATTCACAACAGAGCTGAGCATTACAATAAATGGTGATCAGGGACAGAGCCTTTTCAGAAGTGTTACCCCAACTGGCCTTGCCAAGGAAGCTTGTGTGGTAGCGCACACTTTATCATTTTGGTGCCATGCAAAAGTTGCTATCCCTTTCTAGGCTTTTCACAGCTCTTTACCATTTTTAATCTTTTCAACTCTTGTGGGGAGGCATTGTACTGAAGATTGTTCTGAGTTGTGCTGTAGTTCCACATGCTCTTTCATGTATTTTTTATTCCTGTTTACTTTGAAGGGTGAGGTATACACTCTAGGAAATAAATGCAGTAAATGATACTGAATGGCGTAATCGTGAATTTTGGCACCAGCACCATTTAGGGGTTTGGTTCTCGTTGATTGGGTTCTCTTTGCTGTCAGGAGCAACTGACCACTAAGAATGGGTGTTATTTTCACTGCACACCCCCTGAATGTGCATGCATTTACGCTCCAGCATTAACACCTCCATCCTTCTCAGTTATCATTGGCGTAATGTAAAGGAGTTTTTTCTTTACTTTCGGGGTGCGCGCGCGTGAATAAGTTTGATTGAAAATTGTATTTATACAGTGCATGGAGCCTTGCAGAATTTTACCCTGTAATTTCAGATTTATTTCCTATGGCTCTAAGCTTTTGAAATCATTTCCTGACTTCACAGAAATAATTTTACATGGTGCAGAGGGGGAATGCAACATGTACTCTGAGACCACAGCAAGGATTTGCCTTAATGGGCTCATGCTGCTGTTAAGAATAGCTGAGGAATTGTTCCCCTTCTCCAGACTCACAGGATCTTCGTTGTTCAAGGAGCAGAGCAAGGTCACTGATACTGCTATACTTGTTAGCTTATGTTGCGTAATAGAGGTATTTTTTTTTTATAGCTATATTGCCCACATTATGTGTGTTTTCACCCCCTTTTTTGTTTGCTGAGTAAATCTCTGCTTGTAAAAGAGATTTCTGACGACTGCTAATGCAGAGCTGGCATCAAGCAAAGGTAGGTAAAGGTAAAGGACCCCTGGACAGTTAAGTCCAGTCAAAGGCGACTATGGGGTTGCGGCGCTCATCTCGCTTTCAGGCCGAGGGAGCCGGCGTTTGTCCACAGACAGCTTTCCGGGTCATGTGACCAGCATGACTAAACCGCTTCTGGTGCAATGAAAAACCATGATGGAAGCCAGAGCGCACAGAAACGCCGTTTACCTTCCTGCTGTTGTGGTACCTATTTATCTACTTGCACTGGTGTGCTTTTGAACTGCTAGGTTGACAGGAGCTGGGACAGAGCAATGGGAGCTCACCTCATCATGGGGATTCAAACCGCCAACCTTCTGATCTGCAAGCCCAAGAGGTGCAGTAGTTTAGACCACAGCACCACCCATGTCAAGCATCAAGAATCAGCATGTTGGTTCGGTATCTGTCAGGGCCCTGTCAGGGCTCATTGAAAAGGGCTTCCTGGAGTGGCTGCAGTGAGGAGGTAGACTCCCTGAAGGAATGGAGCCCATGCAAGGTACCTAATCCGAGGACCCTCCAAAACCTGTAGCTGATGCTGTCTTAATGTCTAGCATATTCCAGGTCATGGTATGTTTCCTGGAACTTCCTTCTGAGTGCATCTGGCCTTCACTTCCCCTTTAAGCTGGTTGAGACAGATCAGTTTTCTTGCATATAGTGCTCTTTTGCTCACGGATAAAGGAAAAACTTGGAGAGTGGCATGGGTAGCATAATTCTTAGATCCGGCTCTTGTTCTTTCCTTGGCTTTAGTTTTGAATGATCAGAGAGCAGCAAAGTTGCACATTCTCAACAACAAGGTTTCTGGTGCAGGGAACTGTGTCATATTCTTCGTATTCTTGGGAACTTGTGGGTTTAAAAGTTGACTTATGACAACATGTAATGGAAGGCTTAAAGCATACCACCAGGAAGCTAGACAATAACTTTACTGACCCTTTCAAACAGCAGCAGGAGTCTCCTGATTCCATCCAGATAGAATGAAGTCCAGTGTCACTGAGTGGTTTGACTTCATAACAATCTATAAGGCAGGCATCTACCTTAAGTTCCAATAGAATGCTGGAGCCCTGGCGCTTTCCTGAACATCCCAGGTCCTGCATAAAGAAAAACCATATCCATGCAGCTAAAGTAAAACTGAAAGGACATCCCGAGTGTGGCAAAGTATAGTTCCAGCCTGTTTGTCTGCAGAATGGTCACTAAGAATGCAAAGTTGGTTGATGTTTTTGTAAGCTCCTTGAGACAGAGAATATAGATTCTGTATAGATGCAATAATGATAATAGAATTCTGCAGTTTTTCAGAAAGTGGTTTTACAGTTTAGTACGTATGTGTTATATTTCACTAAGTGAACAGAAGGATTTTGAAATGCATTAAAGAAGACAGTTGGTGGAAACGCAATGTTTTGTAATCTTATATGACTATGTATTCCTGCTAGGTATGTGGGCGGCACTATAAAAGGTTTACCAAAGTAAAAGTAAAAAAGATCAAAGGCGCCTTTCGCTCCGCATTTCACCACTGTTCAAAACTCTACGGTCTGAGGAATTTTAATGCGGCCTCCAGATCTTGGAAATAGTTGACTGTGACTAATTATTCCTGGTCTATATGTTTTAAAGGGTGATAACGCTAAAGAAGTTCAGATAGGCTGGAGATAAGGATCAGAACAAAAAAGCAATATCAGGGAAAAAATGCATTCTCTTAGGCTGCATTCCTATACTCAGTTGCCTAGATGTAAGTCACATTGAGTTCAATGGTGCTTACTTCTGAGTAGACATGCATTGAATTACACTGCAAGCAGAAAATAATCCATAAGAAGAAACAGAGAATTTTGACAATCCTATAATGTCTACTCAAAAGTAAGTCCCACTGAATTACACAACCTAGTGACAACAGACTAAATGATCCAAGGAGGGAGTTGCAGCCCAAGATAGGAAAAGAGGTAGCAGGGGAACACCAGGCAACTTTAAATGAATTTAAATCTCCAGGGCCTGATGAACTGCACCCAAGGGTACTAAAAGAGCTTGTGGATTAAATCTCAGAGTCTCTGTCTATAATCTTTGAGAATTCTTGGAGAACAGGTGATGTCCCTGCAGACTGGACTACGATTACTAAGACTCAGCGTGGGTTTCTCAAAAACAAGTCATGATAGAGTCACAAGCTTGGTGGATCAGGGGAATGCTGTGGATGTAAATTGATTTCAATAAGGCTTTTGACAAAGTCTTCCGTGATATTCTTGTGGAGAATCTAGTAAAATATGGACTGGATGAGGTTAGGTGGATTTGTAGCTGGTTGACTGACTGAACCCAAAGAGTACTCATTAAAGGTTCCTCATCATCCTGGAAAAAAGTGACAAGGAGGGTGCCGCAAAGTTATGTCTTATAAACATCTTGGATGGATGAACTGAGCCAATGCTCATCAAATTTCCAGATGACACCAAACTTGGAAGGGTAGCTAATGTTCGGCCTAAACCAACAACATGCATTACAATAGGGACAAATGTAAGGTTTTACACTTAGGCAGAAATAGCCAGTTGCACAAATATAAACTGGGTGGATACTAGGCTTGCCAGTAATACATGTGAAAAGGATCTAGGGGTATTAGTAGACCATAAACTTATTTGAGAATCCTGCACTGCAGGGAGCTGGACTAGATGGCCCTTAGGATCCCTTCCAACTGTACAATTCTGTGATTACAGGCAAGTAGGGGATTGCAGCCTAAAACAGGGTATGAGGAAGGAAGATTTGGATGTATGGAGATATGCATAACCTATTCTAGAAGCAAGAGAAACTGAACATGGAAAAAAGGAAGTGTGATTATTGCCTGTAATTTATGTAGCTATTTCGGTGCTATTTATTGTATGCCTATACAGCTTGGTGTGACCTAACCACCATAACGAACAAAGATTATCAGCTATGGATTGTGGCCCTCCAAATGCTTGACATGCCTCCCCCCTTGCACTCACCATCTCATTTTCTTGCAGTTGCTGGCAGGATGGATCTATCCTTTTTTTCCACATCACAGAGTCTTCAAGGCACTTACAATTTCAGAATAACAGTTTACCATAAAAGCCATATATGTTGCAAAATGAGATTCTAAAAACCATCCGCCTACAAACAAAGAATACAACAAAACAGACATTGCAGTTGCATTTGCACAGTGAGAGGGAATCATATTATTGGCCCTCAAAAGCATGAAAAATAAAACAGAAACGAGGCAGTGATTCCTAAAAGACAAAAGAATCAGATAAAAAGTATCCATCTCTGGCCTTCCCAGAGTAAACCCAATCATAATGCAGAATTTATTTATTCTACACACACACACAGCAATTTTTATGAAAAACATCAAAGTGGTTTACAACAATTGGATCTATTCAACAAAAACCATGTAAAAGTTCAAAAACATAGATCACCAACTATTAGAGAAGGTGTTTTCCAAAGTGCCTGCATAAGCCTACTGGCATAAACAAGTTTTCAGCAAGCGTTTATAGGTTAAAATAGAAGATGCTTGGTAAATCTCCTTTGAAAGAGCACCCCACAGGAATGGGCTGGTGACACTGACGGCTTGGTTTCATGTTGATGTCAGATGAGCCTCACCCACTCGGGGGATGACCAACGTCACTCCAGCAGATGATCTCAGTGATCAAGCTGGGATATGAAGGTTTATATCCCAGCTTGAATGGAAAGGGACATCTCACTTTCTATGCCTAAATTTATATGCATGTCCTGGGGACAAATGCCATTTCCCCAACAGACCCATAACAAAGACTTGGGAGATTGTAGCATTTGATAGAAAGGCCATATTCAAAATATAATGTCAAGATCTGCCAACAGTTAACCAAATTATGAACATCTGAGTAGGTGTGGTTCATTCCAGCAAGCCTCCATCACCAAAGAGAAGGATGGGAGGCTGATTTTCCATTCCCTGCTAAGAGAAACATGGATATGAGTACCTGAGCTATATAAGTAAAGGTAAAGGGATTCCTGACCATTAGGTCCAGTCGTGGCCGACTCTGGGGTTGCGGCGCTCATCTCGTTTTATTGGCCGAGGGAGCCGACGTATAGCTTCTGGGTCATGTGGCCAGCATGACTAAGCCGCTTCTGGCAAACCAGAGAAGTGCACGGAAATGCCGTTTACCTTCCCGCTGGAGCGGTACCTATTTATCTACTTGCACTTTTGAAGTGCTTTCGACCTGCTAGGTTGGCAGGAGCAGGGACCGAGCAACGGGAGCTCACCCCGTCACGGGGATTCGAACCGCCAACCTTCTGGTCAGCAAGTCCTAGGTTCTGTGGTTTAACCCACAGCGCCACCCGCGTCCCTGAGCTATATACCCTGCCCTCAATTTCTATCAGGCTGGGGCAAACTTACCCCATCTCATGGGCAGGAGCAACATTTTTTCTCCCTTTCCAGCTAAAGTAGTGTTCAATATACCAAACTTAGTAACAAATATGATATTTATATTCCACCCAGAGTAGGGTGACCACATGTGTCCTGCTTTACAGAGGCAGTGCTCTACTTGAAGAAGCCCTCTGCTTGAAGGGGTGTCCAAACTGGTTTTTAAATAAAAAATAATCTGTCTGAATTTGCATTGAAAGCATCCTGTGCAAACCTGCATCCCCTCTTCTCCACTTTTTTGGCACTGAGCAAGTGCCCATCCTAAACAAGAGGCAGACTGGAGGAACGTTAGGAGGAAATGGGGAAGCCATTTTGCAAGCCACTTGCCCATGTAACACATTATTGCCTACTTTGAACTTTCATGGAAAGCTGCTGAAAGTCTTCCCACCCACAGCCCCTCTGCCTTGAACTATTTGTTCGTTTGGGGACAAAATCAGATATATCAGAATATAAACGGTTCCCTCCAAACAAATCCAAACTTGGAATTTTTTCTTTGTGCCCTCTTTTAAGAAATATATATATGTCTTTGTCCTCCCAGGAAGACCACACAGGCTCTGTTCAAGTGGAAACAGCTGCATCCAGTCTTTAGCACTTGCTTTGAAGGATTGCATCTGTGTCATCAAACCTAAGCGGCAAGACCACAGGCTGCCTGTTTACAGATCATTTGTTTAGATGCAGCTCTTGGCAGTCACTGTTTCAGTAGCTACTGTATCTGCCTGACTTCTGGGTGTGCATGTTTCTTGCCCCTGGCACTCTGGGCCATTGTCCTACACTTGGACAGACTATCCTAGGAAGTGATAAGTAACAACTTGGTTTGATTGCTTAAAAAACAGACAAACGCCCCTCTTCACATGGCAACCCTTTGCTTGTATACAATAGGCAAGACTACCCACGCACTTAAAATTAACTTGTCATTTCAACATGTCATTTTATCATGTATTTGTTTTTTAAACTACTCATTTTATTTATATTTTGATAAACTTTTATGTCAATTTGTTTTAGCATTTGGTTTTATCAAATCATTATGAGTTGGAGCTGCATTAATTGTTTGCTGGCTTTCCTCTTGCCTTATTTATATGCTATCGTGTTTTTGATACGATTCCGCTGACTGAAATGCTAGCTAATTTTTAACACCGTTGCTATTCTCGTGAGCTGCTTTGAGCTCGGCCTCATTGTTGGAAAAGCAGACTACAAATATGAATGGAAATCAAAATGCAAACCGGAGGTTTCCGTTGATTAAGTGCTATACAATAAATAAATAAATTATTACAGTGTTACCTCGGTTTACGAACGGCCCTGTTTATGAACTATCCGGTTTACAAACTCCGCAAAACCAGAAGTAGTGTTCTGGTTTGTGAACTTTACCTCAGTCTACGAATGGAAACTGAATGGTGGAAGGGCACCGGCAGCAGGAGGCCTCATTAGGGAAAGTGTGCCTCAGTTTAAGAATGGATTTGGTTTAAGAACGGACTTCAGGAATGGATTAAGTTTGTAAACCGAGGTACCACTGTATTCTGCAACTCCCCTTTCCTGCTCCCCCAAAGTCTTATTTCTAAGGTGGGATTAAAGGGCTTTCCATATCTGTCTTTTAGAAAATAAGAACATAAGAACAGCCCTCTTGAATCAGGCCAATATCTCCTCTAGGGCAGCATCCTCTTCTCACCAGAAGATCAAGAACTTTCTCCCCTCCTGTGGTTTCCAGCAGCTAGTATTCAGAAGCATTACTGCCCCTGACCATAGAGGCAGAGCATAGTCCTCATGGCTAGTAGCCATGGATAGCCTTCTCCTTTGTGAAGGCATCCAAGTTGCAGCCAGAATACTGAAACTAATCAGCACATGGATTGACCTATAGCTTGGTTAATATAAACACACACATACACACTTGCTTGCCTACAAGGATGAATTTCATCACTACTTCCCAGATATACATTTGGCACGCAACCAGAGTTTCAATGCCAACAATGTTAGAAGCATATGTCAGACCCTCCTAGTGTCCCTATTTTCCAAGGACATCCCTGATTTAGAGAAGCTGTCCCAGTTTCTGATCTGATCCTGGAATGTCCCACTTTTCCTTAGGACGTTGGAGAAATGTTGGAGTGTATGGAAGGATGTCCCCATTTTCATTGAAGAAATCTTGGAGGGTATGGAGCTTTCCAACCCCTGAGCTGTCTAAAGGCAATCCTGTAAAGAGGAGGGTTTTTTATGTTTAATGTCTTCTTGTGTTTTTATATATTTTGGGAGCCACCCTGAGTGGTTGGGGCCCCGCAGTAAGATGTGTGGGGTATAAATAGTAATATTATCATTATGGAATGGGATGTCCCTATTTTCATCGGAGAAATATTGGAGGGTATGATATGGGATACAGTGGTTTAGAGCAGGGGTTGTCAACCTAAGGCCCACGGGCCACAAGCAGGCCATGGGGGTTGTTTAACCGGCCCATGGACCCCCACCACCCACTCGGTTGGCTCCCATGCACAGTGCTAAACCGGTGCAGAGCAGAGTGGAGACCTCCTTCTGCAATGTTTGCCGGCTTCCCATTGGCTGCAAGAAGCTCCTTCACTCCAGAAGGAGTGCCAGAAATAGCATTTGCGCATGCAGGACCATGAACCAGCCCAAGCCACAAAAACCTTGCCGACCCTTAGTTTAGAGCCTCCAAATTTAGGGGTTTGGGCTGGTTACCACAGCTAGAATTTGTAACCTAAAGTGGAGGTGAAAAGAAACCTCTGCTGTACAGTATAATGTCTCAGGGCTGGCCATGGCATTTGTGAAGTGAATGTTGGGAAAGTAGTGACAAGGTGTTGGAGGACAGAGCTGCGTGTTCCATGCGGCCTATCCTAAACTCCCTAATGAAGTCTGCTGCTTTCAGGTGTTGTGTAAGATACTGCCATCTTGCCAGTGTGGAATAAAACTCAACTGTCAGTCCAGTACATGGAAATGGGGTAGAGATTTTATCCCCCAGGCTGCCAATTAGGTACCAGCCTAAGTTTGGGGTTCTGGTTTGGGTTTATATAGTTCTACAAAACTCGGGACCAGGATACCTTTATATATATCAAATCAATCACTGCACTCTGCGGGTGAGGGCAGATAGCGTTCTGTATAATGTAGGAACAGAGCCTTCAGTGTTGTGGCCCCAACAATAGCCATCACCTTGAATATTTGTGTGTGAGTGTGGGGGGGTGTATTTAATTTTTATTACATTTTCTGTTTTACAATTTAAAATACTCATTTTTGCATCCTTAAGATACCAAGGACTTCCGTTCTTCTCTTTACATGGTTCATTTTACATATCATAAATCCCTGCATATTTTACAAAGACTATACCATTCAGTATTCCATTATTGCATCCATCAAAATGGTCACCTTGAATATTTGACAGTTGCCATCTGTGTGTAGTCCTTTTAGCACCTGCTGAAGACCTTCCTCTTTCAGCAAACTGAGATCCTCCGCCGTCTGCGTCCGTATTGGAATTGTGTGCCGCTTGGGGCTCCTTTGGGAGGAAAAGTGCGATATAAATTAAATAAATAAATAAATAAATAAATAAATAAATAACATGTATTGAGCTAGCCCTGGAATGTCCTGCAAGGGAAAAGGGTCACTAACACACAGAGCTGATCCAGTGGCTATTGCTTGCTTTTTGTTTTGTCCAGAATTCCTTGCTGACCAATAGGAGGGCACGCCTGAGTACTGGTGGCTTTATCTGGTGGTGGGAGTAGCAATAGTCAACCAAGGATGCCCCTTGCTAATGACAGACCTGTGAGCATGCTTGTAGTGCCTGCTATTTTCCAGCACTGGTGAAATAAACCAGTATGCAATTATTCTAACTTCCCCAACAATGGGAAAACAACTATAAATAGAAGTTAAGAGTGTGAGAATTGAGTAATTTCTTGAATGTGTAAACGCAGTGCAAACTCTTTGTGATTAATATTTGATAAATTCAAAGGTGAGAGCTGAGTAGAGAAATGCCACGTGGAGATAAAGAAACTAATGTACTTAAGGACCCTATATAGCTGTGTTGAGAATTAATGGGAATGTTTCTTCCTTAATTGATAGACCAGTGCAATATGAAGATGAACTAATGGAGGTATCCTAGCAACTGTATTTTCATAACAAGCAAGGCCTGCAAGATTACAGCAAATTTCAGCTGCGATTGATTGATATAAAAAGGCGCGGGCAGATTATTTTAGCTAATAAAAATAGCAGGGAGTAAATCTGAAATGCAGAAATCGGATATTGCCTTTAAAAGGAACAGCAAGTCTATTTCAAGTTGTGGATTTCATTTCTAATGGGCATTCTGCTTGGAGTGCTTTGCCGTTTTTAACACAGCTTCCTAACTTTGAAACTATTTTGGTTTTCCTTCTGCTGTCTAAGGCATTTGGCATGTTCTGTCCGAGCTATGATCTGCTCAAACCTGCAGGAAATGTTTCTTCTTTTCAGTGGTTGGCTGGATCAGGGTTAGAACTTGATGCAAACAAGGTTGAGGATGGAGACTCAGCATTGGAATTCAGCATGGAACTATGACGAACATTCTGTCTGTGCAAGCAGTTTAGCTTGCCAGCTGGAACATTCCCCTCTCTCCAACCCTAAATGCTGTTCTGGGGGTTCTCCTGACCCCTCTCAGCAAAATTTGGAAGTTGGGGGGGGGAGAGAGAGAGTGTGAGGGGAAGCCCCTTGAACAAATGAAAGTACTTGTGCAGGTCTCCTGTGGGCAAAGTATGCTAACTGAATCTTGCCCGGCATGTAAAAGGGATGAGGAATGTGTGGTCTTCTCAGTTTTGTGTGAAATGAATGGAATCATGAAATTGGAGAGCAATTCCCCCCCTCTTTAATCATGTCTACCCTGAGGGGCAGTCGCTCTCCAGGGTCTCAGTCAGGGCTGGCCTGCCCATGGGGCAGGCTGAGGCAGCTGCCTCAGGAGGCAAAATCCAAGGGGCTCTCCTATGAGCACCCTACCTACAGAATGATTGGTTTTCTCGAATGCATTTCGGCAGTTTTAATTTATCAATTACCTGATTAATCAAGTAAATCTAATATGACTAATCAACTAAGATTCATTTAATCAAGGTATAGCTGTAAGTAAAAAGCTTAAAAGCAGCCTATTACCAAAATTAAAGGATAAGTAAGATGCCGTGCATCTGTCCAAGAGGAGTTCTGTCCCAAATGCAGCCCTTTTCCTGAATTAGAATAAATAATAACTACTAACTTAAATGCATGTTAGGGCTCATTGGCACACTGCATGGGGGCTAGACCTCTTCTCTGACTCAGGGGATCTCAGTTGTTGGGGGGGGGGAGAGAAGTATGTTCCACCCTGATCCAGTCTTGCTGATTCATTTGATCTGGCAAAGCTGAAGCCCGTAAGGGTTTGGCAATGGGCTGAAATTGGCTCTTGTTGTAAGAGTGAGTTTGCCATCGCAAACAACCTGATAATTTATTTACTGAAGAAGAAGCAGTTTGTTATGTATTGGTGTAATAAGATGCAAGAAAATATCTAGTCTCTCTCTCTCTCTCTCACACACACACACACAAACAAACAATTTAGAGAACAATGTAATGTCATCTAGGTCCACTCCCTGCAATGCAGGTAACTTTTGCCCAACATGGGGCTTGAACCCATGACCTTGAGATTAAGAGTCCCATGCTCTACCGACTGACCTATCCCATAAGTGTGCATGTTCTTGATCTTTGAGCAGCTTCCTTTCTTCTCTCCCCAGGACCTGCTCTGACCAACATGTAACGATTTTGCTATATTGCCTCTTCTAAGGCAGCGAGTATTTAACAAGTCTTGTTTACTGCTCAGTACTTTATAGTCCTTATGCAGCATTGACAAAGGAGCAAGCAGAGCCGCAATCTTCCACTCTTACAGATTGCTCTCCTGCAGGAGGACAATGGGAGAATGTTGTGGATTGACACAGAACGGAGATTTTTATTTTTGTTTTTGGTTCTCATTAAGTAAAGAATGTGAGTGGCATAAATATACTATAAATGGTATGCAGCACATGAGTCACTAGAACAGCAGGAGAGTAGATGCATGGAATATCAAGGCATGGAGTTGGAAAAATACATTCATTATTTTTTTCAAAAAATGAGAAATGGTTGACATATTTATGAGAAATCTTTCTTTCCAAGAAATCTTACATGGTTTTCTAATCCTGGACTGATTCTCTGGATGTGACTTGCTTCTTTAAAAAAGCAAAATATTTTCTTGGCATCCTTTTATGGCTCACATAGGTAAACTGAAGACTCATAACTTGAATTCCAAGGCTCACCTTGGTAATACTCAAGTAACCTGTCTATGGAATCAGGAGTAACTGATCACCCCATTTGGACCAGGGAAGCAATTATTTCCCAGGTGAGATCAGGGTGAGGAGTTGTAAAGGAAGGCAAGGGCTCCTGTATTTCTAACCGTTGCCAAGAAAACAAAATTTCATTTCAGAAATTCAATTTCCCTGAACCTCCTGTTGCGGAACCCCCCCCCCCATCAGTGATTGCTTTAAGGCTTCAAGGAGCTGTCTCCCATTGGTTAAACCTCCTCCCTTCCCAAGGTGAGTGTTTATTATAATAACTGAGGGAAGTAGTAGCAGGTAATGACATTATATACTTCCACCCCAGGCCAGTAATCCTTAGCTTTCCTGTGTAGGGAAGAAATGGCACAGGGATCACAAACTCAAAGGATTTTGCAAGCAGCATGCTTGTTCAGCACCTATTAACCCCCCTGAGATTTTGTGGATCCTCAGTTTTGTGAGCTGAGCAGGGTGATGCTCAGTCACCCCTAAAGCTAACCTCATTTTTAAAAAAGGCATTAGCAAAGCATTTCCACAATAGGCAAAATGGGGATAGCAATTTGCCCCAAAGCAAGGGGCACGAGTGCACGGCATCCTTTTACTTGCATCTCTTCTTTCCTGGAAGGCTTATTTCAATGCCACTGTGCTTATTTTTAAATGTCCATAACCAGTTGTTTGGCATATCTGCATCTATCTATCATCCATTGATCGGATAATTCCCATCAAATGGTGGTTGATTTGAACACACTGTTGAGTTAGCCTCATAACATTTGAATGTTGCCATTAAGACTGCAGTGCTAAGCCCTTCTTCATCCAGATAGCCTTAACTATCTGGAAAGCATTATTAAATGTGATTGAATTACTTAGTTTCGTTATGTACGATGTATGCAAAATATTTTCTCCAGTATATTATATTATAGTGTGTGTGTGTGTGTGTGTGTGTGTGTGTGTGTGTGTGTAATAGTCATGAGAAGCATTTAATGCATTCTGTTTAGCAGTCACAATACCTTTGCAGGGACAATTGTTAATGCTAGATTAATCACCCAAATGTTTTAGCAAAGGCTGAGAAGTCTTATCCTCTAATCTGAAAGACTGCATAACCATTTTTTATTTGGGGAGTTTGCACAATGCTACGATGGCTTTGTAACCATTAAACAGTGTGAATGAATAATACTCCAGAGCAGCTTGTGGCCCATTTTATCTGGAGATCTCAAAGTGCTTTACAGAGATAGGGAATTAGGGAGAGTAATTAGATCGTTTGTATTTCTCTGTCATTGGTATATATTGCCAAGACAGGCATTTTTAGGGGCGGTTGGGTGTTTTTTCCCCCTGCTGTGTTGTCTAATGTAGCTTTAAACATTTGAAACCCTGGTATTTTCCACCGTTTTAAAAAATAAGTATTGTTTTTATTATCTAGTTATTACTGAAACGTAGAATTCATTTTACATGAATTCCTGATCACATATTGATGTGCATTCTGTGCACTCTTCTTAAGAGCAATGTTGACCAAAATATAGGGGATTTCAATGTCTGCCTATTCTCAGCCAATCCCAAATTTCACCCTTCATACCTTTGAATAGCCCACCTGTTGTTAGGGGTCTGTCCTGTGGCTTCCAGCAACTGGCATTCAGAAGCACCTATGGAGGCAAATCAGCCCAATGATAGTCTAATCCTCCGTGAATTTGTCCAACCCACTTCTAAAGCCATCCAATAAGCTGGCCATCGTTGCCTCTCATAGTTCCATAGTTTAACTATGCACTGCATGAAGTACTTCCCTTTGTCTGTCTTGATTCTTGTGATGTTGGCAAGCTTCTACAAGCCATGAGAGAGGGAGGAAAACCCTTTCTCTTTTTTTTGTATATAATTTTTATTACATTTTCTATTTTGCAATTTAAAATACTCATTTTTACATCCTTAAGATATCAATGACTTTCCTTCTTCTCTTTCCATGGTTCATTTTACATATCAAAAATCCCTGCATATTTTACAAAAACTATACCATTCAGTAGTCCATTATTGCATCCATCAAAACTTATTGTTTACACTGTTGAGTTTATCTTAATGCTGCCAGCAGTTTCAACTTTACACAATTATTTCCCATATATTCAATAAACGTTTTCCAATCTTTTCTAAATGTGTCTTCTTCTTGTTCCCTTATTCTATATGTTAAGTCTGCAAGCTGCGCATAGTCTGTCGACTTAAGCTGCCATTCTTCTTTGGTTGGGACGTCGCTCGTTTTTCCATTTTGGGACTAACAACACACGGGCCACAGTAGTAGCATACATAAATAACCTTTTTTGAAACCTGGGAATTTCAGTATGAATTATCCCCAACAGAAAGGACTCTGGTTTCTCAGGAAAGTGCGTTAAAACATTTCCCCCCCCAATTCTTTATGGATCATGTCCCAATACCCTTTTACCCTTTTACAAGATGATCATCCAAATGCCATAGACCAAATGGAGCAAACAGCACGCAGACCTAGTGGTGGGAGGAAAAAATCCTTAAATAAGAGACACGGGGGAATGATTAATGGACTTCAATGTCTGTACACTAATGCACAAAGCATGGGAAATAAACAAGATGAGCTTGAGCTCTTGGTACAGCAAACTAAATATGACATAATAGGCATCACTGAAACCTGGTGGGATAAGTCCCACGATTGGAATGTAATAATGGAGGGATACAATCTATTTCAGAGAAACAGACCAGACAAGAAAGGAGGAGGAGTGGCGTTATATGTCAGGGATGTGTATACCTGTGAAGAGATCCAAGATTTAGAACCTCAAAGCCAAAGTGAGAGCATTTGGGTCAAAATTAAGGGAGAGAAGAATAACAGGGACCTCATTGTGGGAGTTTACTATAGATCCCCAAGGCAAACGGAGGACATAGATGATGCCTTCCTGGAACAGATGGCCAAGCATGCAAAAGGAAGGGAGATAGTAGTAATGGGGGACTTCAATTACCCAGATATTTGTTGGATGTCAAACTCAGCCAAGAGCATAAGGTCAAACAGATTCCTCACTGGCCTTGCAGACAACTTCATTAGCCAGAAAGTGGGAGAAGCAACAAGAGGAACAGCCATTTTAGATCTGGTCGTAACCAATGTTGATGACCTGGTTAGTGGGGTAGAAGTGGAAGGATCATTAGGCACGAGTGATCATGCTCTTCTGAAGTTTACTATACAGCAGAAAGGAGCAGCCAAGCATACTAAGACTCAATTTCTTGACTTTAAGAAAGCCGACTTCATAAAATTTAGGGAAGTGCTGGGTGAGATCCCATGGACAGTAATACTAAAAGGAAAGGGAGTTCATGATGGCTGGGAGTTTATTAAGAGGGAGATAGTAAAAGCACAACTTCAGGCAATACCAATGAGACGGAAACATGGAAGGTGCCTAAAGAAGCCAGGGTGGCTATCTAAAGAACTTTTAACTGAGTTAAGATTAAAAAAGGATGTGTACAAAAAATGGAAAAGGGGGGAAACCACCAAAGAGGAATTCAAACAAATAGCCAGCACGTGTAGACACAAAGTCAGAAAAGCTAAAGCACAGAATGAACTCAGGCTTGCTAGAGAGGTTAAAAGCAACAAAAAAGGCTTTTATGGGTATGTTCGTAGAAAAAGGAAGAACAAAGAAACAGTGGGGTCACTCAGAGGAGAAGATGGTGAAATGCAAACAGGGTACACAGAAAGGGCTGAACTCCTTAATGCCTTCTTTGCCTCAGTCTTCTCTGATAAAGAAAACAATGCCCGACCTGAAGAATTTGGAGCAAATGATTCAGCAGAGGAAACACAGCCCAGAATAACTAAGGAGATAGTACAAGAATACTTGGCTAGTTTAGATGTATTCAAGTCTCCAGGGCCAGATGAACTGCACCCAAAAGTATTAAAAGAACTGGCAGATGTGATCTCAGAACCACTAGCAGTCATCTTTGAGAATTCCTGGAGAACAGGCGAAGTCCCGGCAGACTGGAGGAGGGCAAATGTTGTCCCTATTTTCAAAAAGGGGAAAAGAGAGGACCCAAATAATTACCGCCCAGTCAGTCTGACATCAATACCAGGGAAGATTCTGGAGCAGATCATTAAGCAAACAGTCTGTGAGCACCTACAAAGGAATGCTGTGATCACCAATAGTCAGCATGGATTTCTGAAAAATAAGTCATGTCAGACTAACCTGATCTCGTTTTTTGACAGAATTACAAGCCTGGTAGATGAAGGGAACGCAGTGGATGTAGCCTACCTTGATTTCAGCAAGGCATTTGACAAGGTGCCCCATGATATTCTTGTAAAGAAGCTGGTAAAATGCGGTCTTGACTATGCTACCACTCAGTGGATTTGTAACTGGCTGACTGACCGAACCCAAAGGGTGCTCATCAATGGTTCCTCTTCATCCTGGAGAAGAGTGACTAGTGGGGTGCCACAGGGTTCTGTCTTGGGCCCGGTCTTATTCAACATCTTTATCAACGACTTGGATGATGGACTCAAGGGCATCCTGATCAAATTTGCAGATGACACCAAACTGGGAGGGGTGGCTAACACCCCAGAGGACAGGATCACACTTCAAAATGACCTTGACAGATTAGAGAACTGGGCCAAAACAAACAAGATGAATTTTAACAGGGAGAAATGTAAAGTATTGCACTTGGGCAAAAAAAAAATGAGAGGCACAAATACAAGATGGGTGACACCTGGCTTGAGAGCAGTACATGTGAAAAGGATCTAGGAGTCTTGGTTGACCACAAACTTGACATGAGCCAACAGTGTGACGCGGCAGCTAAAAAAGCCAATGCAATTCTGGGCTGCATCCATAGGAGTATTGCATCTAGATCAAGGGAAGTAATAGTGCCACTGTATTCTGCTCTGGTCAGACCTCACCTGGAGTACTGTGTCCAGTTCTGGGCACCACAGTTCAAGAAGGACACTGACAAACTGGAACATGTCCAGAGGAGGGCAACCAAAATGGTCAAAGGCCTGGAAACGATGCCTTATGAGGAACGGCTAAGGGAGCTGGGCATGTTTAGCCTGGAGAAGAGGAGGTTAAGGGGTGATATGATAGCCATGTTCAAATACAGTGGTGCCTCGCAAGACGAAATTAATCCGTTCCACGAGTCTCTTCGTCTTGCGGTTTTTTCGTCTTGCGAAGCATGGCTATTAGCGGCTTAGCGGCTATTAGCGGCTTAGTGGCTATTAACGGCTTAGCGGCTTAGCAGCTATTAACGGATTAAATTCGCAAGAACTCGCAAGACGTTTCGTCTTGTGAAGCAAGCCCATAGGGAAATTCGTCTTGCGGAACGACTCAAAAACGGAAAACTCTTTCGTCTTGCGCGTTTTTCGTCTTGCAAGGCATTCGTCTTGCGAGGTACCACTGTATATAAAAGGATGTCACATAGAGGAGGGAGAAAGGTTGTTTTCTGCTGCTCCAGAGAAGCGGACACGGAGCAATGGTTCCAAACTACAAGAAGATTCCACCTAAACATTAGGAAGAACTTCCTGACAGTAAGAGCTGTTCGACAGTGGAATTTGCTGCCAAGGAGTGTGGTGGAGTCTCCTTCTTTGGAGGTCTTTAAGCAGAGGCTTGACAACTATATGTCAGGAGTGCTCTGATGGTGTTTCCTGCTTGGCAGGGGGTTGGACTCGATGGCCCTTGTGGTCTCTTCCAACTCTATGATTCTATGATTCTATGAAGTATTACCCGGTATGCCCCACGGAGAGCCTCAAGGTCCATAAATAGCAACACCCTAGTGGTCCCGGGCCCAAAGGAAGTTAGATTGGCTTCAACCAGAGCCAGGGCCTTTTTAACTCTGGCTCCGTCTTGGTGGAACGCTCTGCCTCATGAGACCAGGGCCCTGCAGGATCTGATTTCTTTCTGCAGGGCCTGTAAGACAGAGTTGTTCCACCTGGCCTTTGGCTTGGAGCCAGTTTGATTCTCTCCCTCTCTTTCTTTTTTCTTTTCCTTTCTCCTCCTGCAGTGAGGCTACATTTTAATTTTTAATGTTTCAATATTTTAATGTTGTATTTTAATTTTGTTTTTAAGTTGTAATCATTCAACTTGTTTTTATTATTGCTTGTTAGCCGCCCTGAGCCCGGCCTTGACTGGGGAGGGCGGGGTATAAATAGAAATTATTATTATTATTATTATTATTATTATTATTATTATTACAAGTCCACCACATATGAAAGAACGTTCGGAAGGAAAAACCTTTCTCTGTCCAATTTTGTCATGCCACGGATAATTTTATAAACTTCTATGATGGCACTTCTCTGTACCTATGTACATAAATAACTGAGCAAAATCAATCAATAAATGTGCACTCTTTCACACAGCACATTTGTGCATGTGTAGCTCAGCTTGTATCTGTGTTCAGTGTAACATGTGAATGAGCTTCTAGTATGCCAGGATCTAATTCTTAATTGGGAAGGAGGATTCAAATGTCAGAAACACAGTCTGGCACAATGTAAAGAGGCTCCACTGAATCAGGAAAACACACAGGAGTCTCATAGCTCTGCAGTCTTGGCTTTCAAGCTTGCCTCCAATCTCATCCTGCATTTGCCGCTTGCTTTGTGGGGCCATGTTAACCGGGGCGCACCTGGGCATTTCAAATACAACACTGATTGATAACGATGACCTACATTTCTGGCAGCCTAATATTGCCCAGCTGTTGGAGAACCTCCTTTTGTATATTGTTCATAAAACAAGCTGCTTTTTGAAATCGCTATAGTCTTCTTTTGCGCTTGGTGTAGCCTGACATCCTTCAGCTGGCAGATGGCAAAAATGGAAAGAGACTTTAAAAAAACAGAGGGGGGAGGGAACCTGAGTCAGCTTGTCATTACTCAAGTGATAGCGAACTTGCCGGGGTAAAGCAGTACCATTCTTTCTGAAATTACCGAATTGCTCCTTTATTCCTCCCTTTGCCCCTGCCAGTCCTCCCCCTCTCACTCGTACACAGGTAATCTTCAATGTCTTGGCTTAGCTGTTATGATTCCATCTCTGTGCATTCCTTTTGAAACGTTATTGGCCAGGATGCATTCTTCTAGCGTTGACAGCTAAGAAGCAGGAGTGCAAGTGAAAGAACTAATCAGCTCGCAGAACCGAGGAATGAGCTAGCGGCTTGGAAATCGAAGCCTTCCACTACCCTGTTTTCCACCTACACACAAACACACATGCTTTTCTGTAGGCTAAGCTGAAGTCGAGCATGGTCTCTAAAGAAAATGCATTTCTCAAGCTCTGCTATGCTTGTTGGTGTCCTGGGAAGAAATCCTGCCTGCTCTGGAAGGCCAGAATGAGAGGGCTTTCTCTATGTCCTACCCAGCAAGGAGGCAACGAGAGATAAGGCCTTCTCAGGGTTGCACCAACATTGTGGGACATCTTGACCCCAGGGAGTGCAGTCTCTCATAAACACATAAGAAGAGTGCTGCTGGTTCAGACCAAAGGCCTATCTAGGTCAGCATCCTCTTCTCAAAGTAGCCAACGCGATGCCTATGGACAGACCCTTCAACTGTCCCTATTCTCTAGGGGCAGTCCTGGATTTACAGAAGCTGTCCCGGTTTCTGATTTGATCCCAGAATGTCCTACTTTTCCTCAAGACATCCCTATTTTCATCGGAAAAACGTTGAAGGGTAGGTGGAAAGCCTACAAGCAAGACCTGAGTGCAACAGGACTCTCCCTGATTCCCAGCAGCTGCCTTTTTCCTCCATGAATTTGTCTAATCCTCAAAATGGCAGCCACCATTATCTTTCATGGGAACGAATTCCATGGTTTAACTATGTGCTCGTTGGTGAAGATATTTCTCCCGCAGCAGGATTTTGCCTCTGAAGCATTTGCTGCAAAGATCATGTTTTATCTGTGTTCTCTACCCTCGTCACATAAGCTCTGTGGTGCACAGGAACTAGAAGGACAGGAAATACAACACTATATATATAAATAAATTGGTGTCCCCGTCGATGATTTCTTACTATGACTCACTTTGCCTAAAGGTAGGACCACCCTTGGTTTGAATGTACTTTGATGTGAGGCACATATCAAACTGCTCCATATATCTTAGATAAAGCTAAAACCCTGAAAGCGGACAGCTTTTTTCCCCTTTTTTTAAGTTACTAAGTGCTCAGTGGGAAGCTCTCATTTTCCTTGGAAGCGGAGAGTTGAGGCAACATTTCCTGCAAAGTCAGATGTTACAGACATCATTGGAAAAGCACAGAGGGCCAAACGTTGCAAAGTGTAACAAAGCTGAGGCAGTGCAATCCTGCGTGTGTTTACTCAGAAGTAGGTCCCACTGTGTTCAATGGTACTGGTCTCTAGAAAGCATGTATTTGAATGAAACAAGGAGCGGCCCCGAGACCATATCACACTGGTCCTGAAAGACCTACATTGGCTCCCAGTATGTTTCTGAGCACAATACAAAATGCTGGTGCTGACCTTTAAAGACCTAAAGGACCTTGGCCCAGTATACCTGAAGGAGCGTCTCCACCCCCATCATTCAGCCCAGACACTGAGGTCCAGCACCAAGGACCTTCTGGCAGTTCCCTCACTGTGAGAAGCTATGTTACAGGGAACCAGGCAGAGGGCCTTCTTGGTGTTGGCTATTTGCAGACTAGTTGCACTGCAGAAGGCTTGCTGGGGAAACCACACATTACAAGGAATGCAAAATAACCTTAGCTAGGTTTTAATAACAAAAACTCCTTTTACATTAATTATAATATATCAATAAGCATGACCCATCCACCAACCCAACCACCAGGGTACTGAGAGAGCTAGGTGCTGCTCTTTATATACTATACCCAATTGCTGGCACAGCTTAATTAACACAATTTAACAGCACCTGCTATACTGCTTCACAGCTGTAAAACTAGGTCACGTTATTTGCTCTGACCCTTAAAGACATACACATCATGTGCAACAATAATGAACCTTCAAATTTAAAGAGACCATTCAACACTCGGTAGTGGCACCCGCCCTGTGGATTGTCCTCCCATCAGATGTCAAGGAAATAAACAACTATCTGACATCTGAAGGTAGCCCTATATAGGGAACTTTTAATGTTTGATGTTTTATCGTGTTTTCAATATTCTGTTGGGAGCCGCCCAGAGTGGCTGGGGAAACCCAGCAGGATGGGCAGGGTATAAATAAATTATTATTATTATTATTATTATTATTATTATTATTATTATTATTATTATTACCACCATACATTAGGGATCTAAGTTCAATGTTTTAACTCTGATTAACCAATAACTTTGACACTCTGAACTTTCTTCTCAAAAATGTTTTCACAGTATGACAAAATTAGGGATCTTCTCACCTCCCGATTCATGGCTCAGTTCATATAGTCTCATCTGCTAATGGCTTATCAATTCCTTATCCCAATAAACTATCAGGGTTAGCAATGAATTCAACTTTCCCATACGAAGCTATCTCTCAAAAACATTCCTGCGTGCTGCACATTCAAAGGTCCATTTTAATGCACTTCTTCCAGCAGTTCACATTGAGGTTGATCCTTGATCCCATTCACGGTCCAGTGCACACGAGCAAACTCTCCTTTGGCACGCTGCTTTGTGGCACTCCTTCAAGGTGAGTGCAAAAACTCCCAAGCAAGTGTGCGCCAAGATGGCAAGGGGGGAGTGATGCTCCCAGGCAGCTGTTTTGCTGCTTTTGATCATCTACTGAAACACCATTTTAAATTACCTGTCCCTGAATAAATTAACTTGCACTTTAAACAGTGTAATTATGTTTCTTTTTTCTTCTTTTTTCTATTCATTTCTCCTGAATTTGAGGGGGAAGGAAAGTACTCCCTGTTCCTGGATTTGCCATTGAAAGTGTGGTGGGAAGTAGTAAGCAGTTGCAATGAATTAATTCAGATTAGCTAATTTACTGAATTAATTTTAAAAAAATATCTGAATGACACATGAAAGTAGTTCTTTGAAGTTCTGGGTAAACGGAGTTCTTTATTTTAATGGAACTCTGGGTGATTTTTAATTCAATTCTTCTTTAATCCATATATATATATATATATATATATATATTCCTCTGACCTTAATTCTTCTGCTCAGTGATTTCATGATTACTCTTTTATTGTATATAAGGATGGAGGAGCAATTAGATTCCATTCACATCTAAAGGCAAGCCTACCTAATTTGTACTTTCTGAAACAATAAGTGAATTGAAGCACAGAAATCTTTTGAAATCTGCACATATCCAAGTTTGGCAATGCAATTCTCCAGCCAAGTAATGTGTACAAAAATGTATGTAGTAGAGCAAACAGTGAATAAAAAGGCACCTATTTGCAAAAACATTATCAAATGCAATGCATTATGGAAAATTGTATATTACTAATATACTCTAATGTGTATATTAGGGATATATTGTATCAGAAAATGCTGATGAATTTTCATGAAGCTTATCATCATCATCATCATCAACCAATGTGGAAATGCAGAGAACTAAACTTTAGATGGGAGGAAGCAAGAAACTCAGGAAAACTGAAATTGACAGATTTGCCCATTCCTAACTGTCTATTTATGAAATTTTCTTGTGGTTGATGTTTAGCCTGGAGAAGAAGTGAGTGGGAAGAGATATGATGCCATCTTCAAATATCTTAAGAGCTTTCACATGGAAGATGGAGCAAGCTTGTTTTCTCCTGCTCCAGAGGGTAGGATCCAAACCAATGGATTCAAGTTATAAGAAAGGAGATTCCGACTAAACATCAGGAAAAACTTTCTGATGCTAAGAGCTGCTCAACAATGGAATGGACTCCCTTGGAAGTTGGTGGACTCTCCTTCATTGGTGGTTTTTAAGCAGAGGTTGGATGGCCATAGGTCAGGGATGCTTAACTGAGATTCCTGTTCTACATGACCCTCAGGGTCCCTTCAAACTTTATCATTCTATGGTTCTATGATTTTACTGTTGTCAGGAGAAGAAAAAGCTAAGGAGTAAATCCTACGGAAATCCGGAGTAGAGTCCCTAAGACGGCTGAATGATGCTTTGTATGCCTCCGTCCAGCAACTCCTGCAGCGAAGCTGTTATCAAACGTATTGTTCTGTTTTCCTTTGGACCATATAAGTGAGCCCAAGATCTGGGAAATCCAGGACCTCCGTACACACTGCCCAGGCTTGTGCCCCAGGGATGTCACTTCGATGCTGATAACAGTTGTTTGACTTCACCCCTGGAGACGCACTCCATTGCCTTTCGAGACAGATGAATGCCACCAACAACTGTTGTTGCTTAGGTGAAAAGCCGTAAATAAAATTAGGGGGAAACTCCAAAGGTTCCAGCCCAAAGGCTCACAGCAAAGACATAAGTAAAGAGAAAGAGACAGAGCAGGGTGTTTCTCTTCCAAACTTTAATTAAATGCCCAGATCTCTCGCAGCACCCCGATAGATATCCCCACCTTAATCTGATGCATGGACCATTTATCACCTGTCTTTGGAATCCTACTGGAAAGATTAAGTCTAATGGGTTCCTGAGCAAACACATAAAACTTAACTTCCCTATCAGTCATGAAGTGGTGGGAAGACAGAGTTAGGGCTGTCTTTCATCGCTGCAATATTTATAGCCAAACAAATAAGCATTGCAGCTTTGTAAAATCCTAAATTTGTGGCCAGACAGAATCTGGAGATTGTTTTGCATGTTTTGATTAAATGCAGATTCTGTAATTCTTCTCCCTCTTACACAAACCAGCCTCTTGAGTTAGGCCTTGTTCTTTATTTTATTTTCTTTATTTCCTTTTAAGAGTCTATGGTGAACAAGACACCAAATAAATGACCCGTGTCACAAAGACTAAAGAGCCACTTTGTTCATGAATATAGCAGGTCACTTAAATTAGCTATATGCAACAACTAATTTAGGCCAATTATAGAACTTTGATTCAAACGGCCATCTTAAGAGAAATAACAACAACAACAACAACAACAATAAGTTGTCCCAATGTTCTAATATCATGTGGCTCTTCCAAAACCAAAATGGAAGAACAACAATAAAACATCATCTATCTCAGGCACATGAAATGCAGAATGTGATACATCTAGATGCCACATAAGATACCGTTTATAGTTTGTTTGAAAACAATATGTTTGGATGTGGAATTACTTAGCATTCCATCCAAATTCAGCACCTCTTTGTGTACAGTGGTGCCTCGCAAGATGAAATTAATCCGTTCCGTGAGGCTCTTCGTATACCGTCTTGCGAAGCAAGCCCATTGACAGCTTAGCGGATTAGCGCTATTAGCGGTTTAGTGGCTTTTAGCAATCAGCTGTTAAGCGGCTTATCAGCGGATCAGCTGATAAGCGGCTTAGCAGCTTAGGAAAAGGGGGGGGGGAAGGGAAAAACCCCCGCAGGAACTCACAAGACATTTTCGTCTTGCGAAGCAAGCCCATAGGGAAATTCGTTTTGCGAAGCGCCTCCAAAACGGAAAACCCTTTCGTCTAGCGGGTTTTCCGTCTTGCGAGGCGTTCATCTTGCGGGGCACCACTGTATTCTTAATTCTCTTGTTTAAATCAGTGGAACTTAAAAGTACAGTGGTACCTCGAGTTACAAATGCCTCAGGTTACAAACGCTTCAGGTTACAAACTCCGCTAAGAATTACCTTGAGTTGAGAACTTTGCCCTAGGATGAGAACGGAAATCGTGTGCTAGCGGCGCAGTGGCAGCAAGAGGCCCCATTAATGAAAGCACGCCTTTAGTTAAGAACAGTTTCAGGTTAAGAACAGACCTCCGTAATAAATTAAGTTCGTAACTAGAGGCACAACTGTATTACATTAGGGGCTAGAATTCAGAAGTGGATCACTGGATGAGGCAGAACTGCTATGCTAGCTTCTTAGGAGGTCAGCTACTGTTGCTTCCAGCAGGAAGAGAGGGCATCAGCAGGGTGGTAAAAACACTCCAGCAGAGCCAATCTGGTGCTCCTGCCAGTGCATTTGCACTGTGCCAACTTCCTTGCCCCCTTTCCTGTCTCCTTCCAACAGCACCTTACAAGGGATGCTAGCATAGCAACTTTGCCCACCCAGCAAGTCACTTCTAGGCTAGATCATTGTCCCTTGCTAATGCTGCTGCATTCTCACCGGAAACTTTCATCTTGATAATCATTAGCTGGTGACATTACCTTTATACAGCCTTTGTATGAATGCTCCCATGCGTGAAAATGCTAGCTAACCCCTTATCACATAGCAACAAAAACAAAAGAAGGTCTGGAGTTCAGTAGCAGAACACATTCCACGCATGGAGAAAGTCCCTGGTTCAGTCCTCAGCAACTCCAGGTAGGGAGGGGGGAATCCCATTCCAAAACCCAACAGTGCAGACAAGACTGAGCCATATGGACCAATGGTCTGACAGTATAAGGCAGATCCCATGTCCCTGAATCAGTGGTAGGGTGGCAGTGCCCTTCTAGGTGCCATTGGCCCATCAGTCCCAGCCAATGGTTAGGGCTGATGAGGTTTGTAGTCTAGCTAAACACTAGACAAACCACAGGTTCCCCACCCCTAAACACTTGTCTTCTACTCAGGAAGAAGAGGATCATAACTGCTTACAGCATTCTCCCTGTTCCATGCACATTCTGCAGTAACATTCTGCAGTAAAACAAATTTTACGCAGCATAAACTTAATAAAATGAACAAACCTCAATGAGTCACACTTGTTAATTTCAATGGGTCCACATTGAATAGAACCCTTTATCAGGGCATAATTACCCAACCAAAGTTAAGCCCTTAAGAGTTCCGCTGATTTCAGCTAGAGAATTAAGAATGCACATGGCTTGGAGAGTTCTTTGATTAAGCAGTTTATAAATCTTTCTAAATATATAAAATAATCAAAAACAAAATTGCTGTTAATGAAAATAATGGGTTATAATGGCATTATTTTACAGCTACGTTAAATATTAAAATAAGGAGAACCATCTGAGCAGATACCTGTGTTCATGAGTATACTATTGTCAAAATATGACTGTTTGTTTGCCCCCATTGATGCAGTCAATGGCAAGTCCTCTGAGGCAAGGATGTGGGGCTGAGCAGCTGGATCTTGCTGAACCCATCATGCAAGCAGGCTGCCTGTGCAATGTGGGGCTGAGCAATGTGGGGCTGAGCAGCTGGAATGACCCAGCCCATGAAGGAAGCAGTCTCCTTTTGCTGGCAGTTGCTACAGTCACTCTTGGGAGAATGCACTCAGTAGCATCTTCCTGGCAGTAAAGGCACTCTGCTTGTCAAGACAGGGCTGGAGTGGTGAGGTTACAGGGGCTTCAAGTTGGTGGTGGTGGCTTTGTAGGTGCACCTGCACCTGCGGGACCACTGCCTGCCACTCAGAGCTGCTGCCTTCCTTCTCCACTTCCTCACTCGGCCCCATCCCAACAAGTGCAGCGCTGCCACCACCAAGAGGATACCACTGACTCTGCTCCCATGAGCTGCAACTGGGCAGCTGGTGGTTGTCAGGCAATAGCTCCCTCCAAAGACCTCCAAGACAAGGGATGAGGACTGAGCAGTGGGAAGTTGCCCTGCACTGGGTGGAACCAGATTTCTCTTGCTGACAGTTGGCAAGATCTAGGGATGATTCACTACTTGCTGATTTGCCTTATTTAGAAGGAAATCAAACAGAGACATCCAGAAGAATTTCCTGTCAACACAGTTGTTGTTTTGTCAAATGAACAAAAATTGAATTTCTATTAACCAGCTGTACTACATATATAACCAAAAAAGGTAGCTTTATTTGCTGTTGAAGGGGAGCGTATGCGCCAAATGTTTGGGTTCTGCTTATATGATAGATTGAGTGACTGACTCTCCATTTCGATAACTTGCTTTCCGGTTATCTAATCATGGCTTTTGTGACCTGTGGTTCAAACAAATCTATATATGGTGTACACATCTAAGTACTGTTCCTGACTTTTATTTTGTATTGATATCTTAGCTTTGTTATGGTTTATGGCCAAATAAATATAAATTTATGACTGCTACTAAATCAGCTGCCCAAAGCAGTCTGTTTCACATTGCTACATGATAAGGCCAACCTTGTTTTCTTGCTTCCTTAATTTCTATATGCTTCTGAATGGTACAGAATGAAGCTTACTTATTCTCTCATTGCTGCAACAAGGAAGGGATGGAGGCTGGTTTCACACTGAAGAACAATTTTCTTTAGCCAAGCATTTCCCTTCTACTCTTGGGGAAAGGACTGCAGGCTAGTACAACAGATCCAATTCAGAATATAATTCAGCCCTTGAGACTGACCCAGAAACTCCAGTGGGTGCAGAATGCTGCGGCGAGACTCCTTACGGGGTCCTTGCTGCGGGATCACATTCACCCGGTGCTATACCAGCTGCACTGGCTCCCGGTAGAGTATAGGATCAGGTTTAAAGTGCTGGTTTTAACCTTTAAAGCCCTATACGGCCTAGGACCCTCGTACCTATGGGACCGCCTCTCCTGGTATGTCCCACAGAGGACCTTACGGTCTTCAAACAAAAATATCTTGGAGGTCCCGGGCCACAGAGAGGTTAGGCTGGCCTCAACCAGAGCCAGGGCTTTTTCGGCTGTGGCTCCGATCTGGTGGAACGCACTGTCACAAGTGACTAGGGCCCTGCGGGACTTGACATTTTTCTGCAGGGCCTGCAAGACAGAGCTGTTCCACCAGGCCTTTGGCCGGGGCACAGCCTGACCCTCTCCTTTGGCAATCCTCACAGAACTCTAGCCCAATGGTTGCCATTAATCTGGTTTGAATTGATTTTATAATGAAATGATTTTAGAATGTTGTATCATTTTAATGTTGCTAGCCGCTCTGAGCCCGGCTTCGGCTGGGGAGGGCGGGATATAAATAAAATTTTATTATTATTATAAGAAGAGCCTGCTGAATCAGGTCAGATGCCCACCTAGTCCAGCCTTCTATTCTCACAGTGGCCACCAAGATACCTACTGGATTATTCCTGGTGCAGCTGCTACAGGAATGTATGAAGGAAGATGTCATATGGGCAGGGACAGTAACTGATAGTGTGATTCTATAAACATGTACTCAGAAGTAGGAGTGGGAGAGGAATTTGGTTCAGTTTGCAGTGAAAAGTGAGCCTACCTAATTGGTAATTTCCAAAACAATACACAAACTGAAACACAGCCTTCCTTCGAAATTCACATTTCTTTGAATTTTGCAATGCAGTTTGCCAGCAAAGTAATGTGTACAAAAATGCATACGCAGTGTAAAGTGTGCGTTAAAATGTGTGTGTGCATGAAAAGAGCATACAAAAAAGTATTCTTACGTGGGACATTGCTTTGCAAAAAATGTGTGTACTGGGCATAATTGCATACCAAAATGTGTTTACTTGAAGAAATTCACACTTAAATACTGATGAAGATTCATGAGGACTTTAAAAAGAATAATAACAATTGCAAACTGATATGGGATTGGAAAAATGAGAAACAGAGAAAGTGGCAAAGAGTTGTCCATCCCTATGCAGAAGTAAATTCAACTGAGTTTAGTGGGGCTTACTCCCAGGTAAATGTGTACAGGATTGCAGTTGTGCAGCACAATCACTAGGTTTAAGTCCATTCTGTTCAATGCCACTGATTTCCAGATAATGCTGTAATCTTAATGCTACCTGCTTGGGAATGAGCCCCAAGACCTCTAGACATTGTTAGAATTATGCTATAACTATGCCTATGATTGCAGAATTTGTTTCTTTCCCCCCACAGAATGAGTAATATAGAAATCCAGTCTACCAAATATATGAATTAACAGGGTTTTTTTAAGAAAAACAACAACAAAGAGGAAAGGAATTTTTGCTTGTTAGCTTTTTCACATACTGGCTCCTCCACAGCATTCATGACCCAGCACTGAACTTTCAGTTTCAATCTCTCTGAATGTAGAGCGCCCATCAGGTCAAGCACAGCTTTGTCGGCGGGAGCGGGGGTGGGGGGATGTGGAATAACTTCTAGATAGAACTAAGGATGAAACCATCACATTCGCTCTCACTCATGACCTTATATTTTCTGGCTTTCCTTTGGCAGGTTTCTCTGTTGGCCCAGAGGGTAACAGCACCTTGACTCAGTGGGCTGCAAATCCTTTTTACGCTAGGTAATGAATCTTTGCTGGCTTGAAAGTAAAGAAATGAGGTTGCTGACCTACGAGTTGAGAATGGGTTTAGTGGGATTTCTCTATTTAAAAGCTAGGAATAAGACACCACCACGGCAAATAATATTTATTTATTTATTTATACCCCGCCCATCTGGCTGGGTTTCCCCAGCCACTCTGGGTGGCTTCCAACAGAGGACTAAAAACAGAATGAAACTTCAAACATTAAAAACTTCCCTAAACAGGGCTGCCTTCAGATACCTACTAAAAGTTAGATAGTTGTTTATTTCATTGACATCTGATGGGAGGGCGTTCCACAGGGTGGGTGCGACTACTGAGAAGGCCCTCTGCCTGGTTCCCTGTAATCTCACTTCGAACCACCAGAAGGCCCTTGGCAGAACGATGTGGGTGGAGATGCTCCTTTAGGTATACTGGGCCGAAGCTGTTTAGGGCTTTAAAGGTCAGCAGAAACACTCTGAATTGTGCTTGGAAACATATTGCACTCAGTAAAAATCTCTGCTTAGGTTCATTCAAAGATCAGGTTCTTTCAAAGCAATCTTAGCAAAATCGTATTGAAAATTCTGAAGTTTGCTTTGGTTTAATATTTCATATTCCTGTAATGGCTTTAGGCTGCTGGCAATATGAGTCAGGGCTGCTCAACCAGGAACAAAGTCCAGGCCAGTGGTTCATCCAGAAGCAGGTTATGGGATGGGGCAGAGGTGCTACTCTAGCTTCCCAGCAAGTGGGCATTCGTTGCTTATCAGGAGGGGGAGGACCAAGATGGTGGGGAGGTTGGCATGGTGCAAACACACTGGCAGAGCAAATCTGGTGCATCTGCTGGTGCATATGGAGTGTGCCAACCTCTCTCCTACCCTAGCATGCCCCGTCCTCACAAGCAATAGTGGCCCACTCCCAAGGAGACTATCTCAGAGACTCCACTGAGATTCTGAGTTTGCTGCCCTGGTTACTGAAGAATGCCTTTGTGGGGATGTTTCAAGGAAAAGGAATTGTCCATGTACTTTCCTCACATTTGTGTATTCAGTGGAAGAGTTTTGCCCACCAGCTGGCTGCAGAATCTATTGCCACTGTACTTTTTAAAAATGGAGTGCTCTCATAGAAATTTTCATCCAAGCTCACATAAAAATGCTTAGCTAAATTATCCTTCCCTTTTGCTCTGTGTAATGAAGCACATATTTCATTCCAGCCAGCGAGCTGCTAATTTTCCAAGAGCAAACAGCAGGAATTTATATATTACAATACGGAGCCACAGCCTGCCCCTATGATCTAGTAATAGTGTATGTGTGTTATTTTGTGTGGGAGAGAGAGAGAGGGGGGGAGGGAGGGAGGGAGGGAGGGAGAGAACATTCCATCATGGCTGAATCTCAGCATGAGTTTGCTTTAATTCTTCGCAGTGAAAAAGATATTCTGTGAGTTAACCATATTGCTTGAGTGGTGTCTGAAAATCAACTATTCTGATTTTCGTTCCTTAGGACTATCCCTTATTTTGTTGTACCAGACTCCTAAATTGTGTCAAGTGCAAGGCATTTTACACAGGGAAACAGAAGTGGAAGGGAAGGATTGCTGGTGCTAAGCATGAATGTCCATGCCATTGCTTCAGTTGTACATATGGATGCCTTGTTACAGGCTGCAATCTTAATCCCACGTGTTGTGAGCTGCCCTGTTATGTACTGAGTTGAATAGGATCCAAAAGGCAGCAGTCTGACTGGTCCTAGAGCAATAGGATTCAGAATGCATCAGTCTGATTGGTCCTAGAACAATGCAGCAGTATGACTGGTCCGCAGGAGCCACCCAATCCAGCTCCACATGGAAATGAATCAGCAACCTGATTGGCCTACAGGAGAATCCCAGAATTAGCCAATCATGTGCGGCCCATTGTGTAAATAACGTATATAAAGCAGATATTTGGGGGGAACTTTCATTCCTCACTACTATGAGCTGAATAAAGAGCATAAAATCCACACTCGACTCCGAGTATATTTCATGCCCTGAGATTTATGGATGAAGGGTGGTATACAAAATGAATGAATAGTAGTGATAATACCCAGGAATAAGCCCGATTGAATTCAGTAAGAGTTACTTCTGAGAAAACATGAGGAACTTTGCACTGTTTGTTACAGTAGGTCATGGGAACTTACGCCACAGAAAATGGGTTTTGAGAAGGGATTTGAAGGAAATAAGAGATGTGTGGTCATGCAGCCCACTGTTTCCTCAACCCAACCTTGCAATATAGGGCAATAACACTAGCCTCCCTTCTCCTGCTGTGGTACTGATATATCATGTGTGTCTGAAGCGCTCTGTCAATAAGAAAAAGTGCTTTACGCTCTCTAACAGAAACGATGACCTTGCAATGCTACAAGGCAAAACCCCTGTACAGTTTAAGGTTGGAAATTAATCCTTGCCTTCAAATCGTTGGGTGGGTGACTCTGCAATGCTTCTCTCCTCCCCACCCCCCGCAGTCTCAGGTTTCCCAGGCTGCCGCAGTCAGAAGACGACTCTTTTCGAGACAGCCGCACCTGTTTGAACTCTAGGTACTCCCTCCATTTTTCTGCCCAGGTGTTTCTTTTGTCACCCCACATGATAACAATCTGCAGGTGCGCAGAGCTGTTGGCAGGCAAGGCAGATATTTCCACGTGATTCAGTGAGGAAGGAAAGGCTTAATCTACAAGAATGTAAAACACAGCAAGATATCAGCTGCTCGTTTAAACTCCCCCGTTTCCTGAAATATAGCTTGTTCTGTCTTTTTGCCAATGCAGCTGGGAATACGAGCCGCGTCTTCTCAGGCTGGCCTCCTCCCTGCCTCCGTGGGGACCTGGAACAGCGAACTTCTAACGCCTGCTCCATGGGGCCGGCTGGGCTTGGGAGCATCACAGCCGATATTTGATTTCCTGGGGGCAATCTTGACTCATGTAAAGAGAAGGACCGGTTTTCAATTTCCCTGAAATAACTAGCTGGCTATTTTTATTTTTCCGTCATAGAAACTATTCTGTACGTGTCCTTCCATTTAAAAAGGATGCCCAGGAGCATTACAGGGATGTCAAAACTGCTCCGACAGAAGCTGTTTGCTTATCTGCTAAGCATTATTCAGGACCTCACCCTACCTATGGCTTTATTTATGGAAATGGGTTAGTGATTTTCCAAAAAATAAGAAATGCAAGTTGATTCTTAAGATTAATGGCAGTGAGGCTTTGAAGAGGAGAGGGCGATGACTTTCAAACTCCCTTTTATGAACGATGCTACCATGTTAATATGAAAGACTTTTGATCGGGGGAAATAGTTCTATGATTTCCAGTCCAGTTTTATTTGATGTTTAAAGCCCCATCTATAATAATGCCAGATATTTCATAACAATTGCTTGGCACACTTGGTTCCTCCAGGCTTTTGGCTTTTGGAAGGAACAAATTGGGTTGTTTTTTTTACCATCTACAACCATTATAGAAATATTAATAGGATGTCAGACTGTGATGTACAACTATTGATCATAGCTTAATGAAATTGCATCATTATTTTTTGTGTGATTCCAGTCAGAAACTGGGATTCTCTTACCCTACTGGTTGGGGATCCTAAACAGGAAAAAGCCCAACTTGAGCCTGCAGAGAAAGCACTCTGTTCAGGTCGCCCAATTTCCTGTGGACAACCAAGAACTATACTCACCTGCAGAGACTAAGTCCTTTCCTTCTGTTGTAAATGGTCAGGATACCCGAGACAAATCTTCCCGCACACTGCTGAATTATTTTGGTGTGATGTAACATAAAGGTTAATGAAACTGTCCTTGGTTTTATTTTTTGATCTTTGTTTCTAATAAAGGGATTGAAGCTGCACAGAGGTGGAGCCCTTCAAAGTGCTCCTCCCCCTGGACCCCCCCCCATTCCAATACCATGCCAAGAAAAGCCAATTTCTGTGGTATGCATAAATCATGCAAATTGAAATAATTAGCATAATTTCACACTTTGCATAATTCATCCTGGTTTTGATAGACATGAAAGGGAGAGGGACACTGAAGCCCAGCCATTGTAAATGTTGTTCACCCACCCCTTTTGGCTTCTGAGATTTCATCAGGTATCCCTTGAAACGCAAATAAGCAGCTTCAGAGAGGCAGTTCTTAGGTACAATTTACTTTTAATCAGGTGACAGTCCTTTTGAAACGCTTTACATTCCTAGGTGGAATCTATCCTGTTGTCTTTATGTATTCACACCCCACTTTCCTTCCGTCATGGAATTCAAGGTCCCAGGAATGTTTTTATCCAAGTATGGAGCAGACCCAGAAAACCTCAACCATCTTTCACCTATAGACCAGGGGATCTTTATCCCACCCCCCATGCCCTGTGGGCCAATTGTGGCCGGGAGAGGACACACCCACCTGCCAATCACAGTGATATCAGGTCACATGCTTTTGCCCATGTGGTTTGAAAACAGGCCATGTGAGCAAAGATACCACATTTTGCAGTCCCCAGAAATCAGCTGTCCATACACTAACTGAGTCATGAAAAGCCAAAATCTGTGGGTTTCATCCCATGGTGTCATGTCACTAGTGCAAAACCTGGAAGCCTTGTTTTAAACTTTGTACCTTTGTTGAATCCAGTACTTGCCCTCTGCTTGACCCAGAAGATGAACGATTGCTAATGCTCATTGTTTACAGCACTTGCATATGTTATTTGGAAGAATAATTCTTGTCCAATTACTAGCATAAACAAAAACTGCTAGTGGAACAATGCAAAGGCTAATGTTTGGGGGGGGGGTTCCCATTATGATGGACATTATCCTATCATCTAAATACGTGCAGTAGATTAAATGCATCTGCACACTGATTTTCTTTTTAGTGATGGACAGCACTTGGGTGGGTGGGTGGGTTTACCAACGCTGGGCATCAAAAGTGACCAGAACCTGGTGAACGAAGTGAACGAGTGAACGAAGCTGGTGCCTCAGGTGAAGCTTGAGAAAGGTGCTCTAGGCCACAGGTGCCACCTAAGAATCACGTTGCAGAGCTGAGTTATATAATAACAGGGTTGCAGAGCATAAGAAAGTGATCCTGTGTAAAGCAAGCCAACCAGTGATCCCCGGTTCAGTTGGGTTCCCATCCAGCAACGGGTCTGCATCTGTCTCACCCACATTGAGCTTCAGTTTGCTAGCTTTTCTCTAGCCCATTTGTGGACTCCTGACATGTCTTCTGAGATGCTCAGTAGGAAGAGGAAGTTCTGTAGGTTTTAATGCATGTTCATTCCAAAGACTTCGGAAATACAGCTATCAGAACAATTACCTTAAAATGGATCTACATCCAGGTGGATGGTTTATAGACTGTCAGGGCCACACTGCTGGTTTAGATTTGAGGAATTACTGTAGGAGAACAAGGCAGGTTCTATTTTTGACGTTTCAGCTATGAGACCACTTGTACGTTATGACCCAGCTTGATTTACTGTAAGAAAAAAAGAGTGCTGTAATTTGTAAAAGACATTTATTACATGCGTGTTTTGGTTTTTTAAAAACAAAATTGCTTAGTGTCTCTGTCCATCCCCATCTGGTTTTATTTTAATCTCACTCTAGTCACATATGAAATTTTGCTTAGCTGTCTTCATTTTCCTAGTCAATCTTGATTAATGACCTTCAAAGTAAAAATAATTGGCCTGCATCAGGCTTGTTTTATAACTCTTGTTCGCAAAGAATGTGAAAGGCTGGAAAATGAGCCCAAACAGAAGGAATGCATTACGTTAGCCTTTGAGAAAGAGCAGTCCACCAGTTGCGTTTCACTGTATATTTTTATAACAGGCGCCTCCTTGACCGTCCATGATATTGCTGATACGCCCTGCCAAAAACCCGATGTCTGCTTCATCAGACTGACCAGGTCACCTCTTAGTTCTCATGCAGCCCTGTCTCTGATGGTCACATCAAGCAGAGAAAATAACAATAATGTTAATGCATAAGTGTTGAAGTCTGTCGTGTACTCTCGAGGGATTATCCCGACAGACTTATAGTGGGACTTACTTCTGGGTATGCGAGCCCAGAATCCAACAGACTTGCTGCTTATTAGATTGAACAGAATGCCATGGATTGTGGCCAAATGTATAATACTTTGATCCATCCTTGCTCTTTGATGAGGAGCTGAAATAGGTGGCACCAGCCCTTTTTCTAGTGTATAATTTCAGTAATTCAAATGGTTTGAGGGAAAACCACTCCCTTGCCATTGGATACAATAAAATCACAATTACCTATTTTTAAAAAAAATTAAAGTGGAGGAATAAATAAGGCTGTGTAGCCACCACACAGTTAAAGCTCATTTAAAGCACATGGCTTTCTCCAAAGAATCCTGAAAACTGTAATTTACCTCCTCACAGTGCTACAGTTTCCAGCACCCTTAACCAGCCACAATTCCCAGGATTCTGGGGGAAGACATGTGCTTGAATGAACTTTTAATGTATGGCATGTGGCATGTGTGCAGCCTCATTCATTTTAGGAAGGGAGTTGCATAAAGGAATGTAGGCATTTGGGGGGAACCAGTGGTTTATTCCCCCCAAAGATGCTTGTCATATAATGAAGGGCCCTGTCTCACCAAAGATGAGGATGGATTCAGTCCATGGCATCTCCGGGTAAAGCTAGGAATGTACTTGGTCTGATACCCTGAAGAGCCCTTGCCAGTCAGTGTGGAGTCTGCATTAGAAAATACTGAGCTATATGGATCTATGGTCTGAACTCAGGACAAGGCAGTTTCCCATGGTCCTAAGAAGCATCTCCCCAATTAGTCAATCTGGCTGATATATATATATATATATATATATATATAGAGAGAGAGAGAGAGAGAGAGAGAGGTGTTCCTTCAAGTATTTAGTCCAGTGGGAAGAAACCAGATTATTATCTCCCCTACCTGTCATGGAGGGACGCGGGTGGCGCTGTGGGTTAAACCACAGAGCCTAGGACTTGCCGATCAGAAGGTCGGCGGTTCAAATCCTCGCGACAGGGTGAGCTCCCGTTGCTCGGTCCCTGCTCCTGCCAACCTAGCCGTTCGAAAGCACTCTTAAGTGCAAGTAGATAAAAAAGTACCACTCCAGCGGGAAGGTAAATGGCTTTTCCGTGCGCTGCTCTGGTTCGCCAGAAGCGGTTTACTCATGCTGGCCACATGTCCTGGAAGCTGTACGCCAGCTCCCTCGGCCAATAAAGCGAGATGAGCGCCACAACCCCAGAGTTGGCCACGACTGGACCTTATGATCAGGGGTCCTTTTACCCTGTCATGGAAGAAATTTGACAGTGGGTTAGTTGACCAACTGTCCACCACCTGACACCACAATGGTGTCAGTGATGGACAGTGACTTCAAGCCTGCTTTCTGCAGGGATCAGCTGTGCAATCAAGTTCTCCACTGGCTCCCCACTCAGTTGGGCAGCTGATCCAGTCACATATCTACCTGTCTGGCATCTGATGTCACATATGACTTCACAGGTGATGTGGTTTGGAGCAAACAGCCTCATGGTCCAAAGTGGGACCTGTCCAGGGCAAAATATGGCCTGCAGACTGAAGGTCTCTCACCCTCGACCTAGCACAATATTGTCCACTTCAACTGATAGCAATGGTAGGCTGCCACGTCCATCTAGCACTTTTGTGATCACAACACAGCATGAGTAGTTTTATGGTGTACATGTCTAAATATGTTCCCAAACATATCCTTTGGGGATCTAGCAATACATGGCACTATAACTCCTCCTTTCTCCAGAGCCACAAGAAAAATGCATGAAAATATTATCACCCATTTTTCACAAACCTATGCGAATCAATTGTTGATAGGGTAAAAAATGCCCCGAGCCCTTTCTGTTCCGATTCCCTCTCCTCTCCCCTTTTTAAAAGTTAAGGCACAACAGCATAAAAAAATAATTGATGGAGGAGAATGTTATGTCTGTGCCGTTCTTTTTTCAGAGCACTGTAATTACTGTATTTCACGTAGCCCTTTAATTACACAGTAGTTCCGATTAAAATTCAATGGCATTTCTCAAAGAGAAAGTGCTTTCCTATCCATAAGGCTTCTCCTGTAAATTGGCATCTTGTGTTGTTGTTGTTGTTGGGTTTTTTTTTTAATGTAAAAAAAGGTCTGAAATGCTAACATTCACCTTCCTTCTATCTGACTGAAATGCCAGGGAGCTGCACAGAATCTTTAAACAGACCTCCCACATTCTTGATGGGATGTTTTCGATCAGAGTGATCCACAAATATTATCATTCAATGACAATACAGTTTCATCAAGGTACGTCTCTATCCACAGGATGCAAGCCCCACACAACAGACGGAAAATTTGGCGCAGTGAAGTGCATACTGCATGTGTTACTTACTGGTTATTGCGGTGGTCATACCGAGTCCCGTATGGCAGTGTATTAACGAATAGCATGCAAGCACCTTCTGTTGAAACATCTGCGACAGGGAAATTTCAGGCAGTATTCCAATTTTTTTTCCCTCCCTGTAATGCTCTGGACCAAATTTTCTTCAGGACTATAAAATCTGGCAGGCAGCGTTGTTGTGCATGATTTTTTAATAAACCGGGACATGCCTTTGTTGGAAGAGTGAGGAAAAGGGCTCTTTTGAGACTTCTTTCTGTTACAGAAAGTTCAGAAAACATATGACATCTCACGAAATCGCATCCCGCCACTTTCTCCTCTCTCTTGCTCCTTGCAAGTATGAGATTTTCTGCTTCTTTAGATGTATGTGGAGATTTGCTGTTTTGAACTATGTTTTCCACTACGAAGTTATCCAGTGCAAATCCATCATTGCAATGAATGGGAAATGTGCAACAGTGCTCCCATTCATTCCAGGGGAACTTGGGCAGCAGACCTTCATCAGAATATTGCCCTTTTTATCACTGCCTAGAAACGCTGATATATGCACTTACGATTTTTATTTCAAAAAAGCTTTCAACAAATGTTCCATTCAGTCGTAATAGGTATCTTATCTAATGCTCGCTTGTTTCTGTGTAGCTCCCCCCTCCCCTGAAAACTTTCAGTTAATAGCTTAATTTAGAGCAATGTTTCATTTTCCTTCTTACAGGTGGCGAATATTACTAAGCGCATTTCAGCCAAACTAAACAATTGAAGCTGTTATTCTTGGAAATCATCTTGAAAGGCAAAAGGTTTATATCTCAGACAGCCTGACAAGGAAAAAGAAAGAAAAGAAAAGAGCAAGACTAAAATTGGACCCCCAAAGTCGAATTATCATACAGGTTTCAGCGTGTACCTATATTTTGTTTTTGCTTTTACAAATTTTGTTTCTAGTTTTCATTACAATTCACATTTTGTTGAATATTGCCACACCACATTGACTACCCTTCCCCCACTTCCATGGTTCCAGTTATTTATCCATTAAGGCTGCATATTCCATTTCCCTCCCCCTTTTTCAAATTTCCCCTTCCCCCTATAGCTTTGAAAGTTCAAACTGCTGAATTTAAATTAATCCTGCTAACTCTTTGTCCTGCTTTACACAATTCTTCAGGTATGCCGCAAACATTTTCCACTCTTCCCTTTAAACTCCCATCTTCCTGATTTCTTACTATGTTGGTTAAATTTGCCAATTCTAAATATTCCATTCATTTTATCTGCCACTCCTCCTTTGTCGGAATTGTTCTCTCTTTTCCTTTTGTACCATTGAATTCAAAGATTTATGGCAGCATTCATTCTCTTATCTATCCAATAAGAATTTAAGAAGAACCTTCTGGATTAGGCCAGTGGCCCATCAAGTCCAGCATCCTATTCTCACAGTGGCCAACCAGATGCTTATGGAAAACATGCAAGCAAGATTTGAGCACAAGAGCACTCTCCTCCTGAGGTTTCCATCCACTAGTACAGTGGTGCCTCGCAAGACGAAATTAATCCGTTCTGTGAGGCTCTTCGTATAGCGGTTTTTTCGTCTTGCGAAGCAAGCCCATTGACAGCTTAGTGGATTAGCGCTATTAGCGGTTTAGCGGCTTTTAGCGGATCAGCTGATAAGCGGCTTAGGGCTTAGGAAAAGGGGGGGGAGGGGAAAAACCCCCGCAGGAACTCACAAGACATTTTCGTCTTGCGAAGCAAGCCCATAGGAAATTCATTTTGCGAAGCGCCTCCAAAACGGAAAACCCTTTTGTCTAGCGGGTTTTCCGTCTTGCGAGGCGTTCGTCTTGCGGGGCACCACTGTATTCAGAAACATAACTGCGCCCACCTGCAGAGGCAGAGCATGCCCATCATGGCTAGTATTCACGACGCACCAGACAGTTCACCCTGTCACATTTTCATTAATTTCAAATCTGTCTTCCAAGCTTCCTCCCAAAGGAGCCCAGGAAGCTTTGCAGGCACTTGCATTTGTGGGTGCTAGTTCTTAATATCCAGGTAGATATCAACTCTTCAAGGGACACATTAAAAAAAGTATTAAAGCACAGCAAGAGCCGTGGGGGGTATTGAAAGGGGGAATATTAAAGGGAGCCCTTAGATCACTCTGTTGGATTCACTGCGGTGTGGATCCCTCAAAAGGACTGTGTCCCCATCTGTCCATTAGTCCAGGGAGAGTGGATCAGGAATATTCGCAGTGTTGGGCATAACTATGTCTTATGCACTGTGTTGCACAGAAGCTGCAGTTAATTCCTGATGAGTTTCAGGCATTCTGCAAAAACAGTCCTTGGAACAGAAAACGCTTAGTGCCATAAGAAGCAAAGGTAACAGTCTTTTATGAACTGGAATGTTTGCTAATAGATCACCAAACTGCACAAAGTGCCTATGCCCAAACTCTTCTTCCTGCTCATTCTTCCATCTGCCCATTTTGAGCACCTGGCAATTCTGTAGCGAAAGCGCCGAGTTGAAGGTTACTGGCGTCTCCCTTTTGTCAGGATGTGCTGCCACGGAGCTGCCTTTGCGTTCTGCATGGTCTCCAATTGCGTGTGCGTGCGCTCACATGATTGCGGCCCATCTGCTGCCCTCTGCGGCATGTATAGAAAGGCAGCATATGGACCAGACAGCAAGCACACAGAAGGCAGAGAGGTAGGGAAGAAGGTCTGAGTATTCCTCTTGCTACCACATGCCTGGCTGTTACTGAGCAATTTTAATTATAACAAGCGGAGCTTTCCTTTCCCAAACACAAAGAAGCACGGCCTTAAACCAAAAGGAGGAAGAAGTGGAAGGACAGACAGATTTTGATCACGCTAAGGGCAAGTTCAGTTTGTCCTTCACAGGTTCACGTGGGGGACTTCCCTTGAGTCTGTGAAGCAATAATGAAGCCATTGCATGACACCTGAAAAACACAAAAATGCAAATCACAAAAGCATTCTGTGACAAACGTTGCAGCTTTAAACAAACGGGGAGTAGTGGGTTTTGCCCTTACGACACTGTTTCCTGAAATGCAACCTTATTTATTTATTTATTTCCTCACATATGAAATAGCAGCAGCGAGTCACTAAAATAGGAGACAATAAAAGGCTAGGCATCGGTTCCATGACAATGACATGGTCTTCAGGTCACAATCTGGAAGATAGCCATCTTGCTGGCGTTAAGCAGGTCTGGGCCTGGTTAGCTGCTGGATGGAACAGGACTTCAGAATCCCAACTATGTCACCTCAGATTCCATCACAGAACTGTGGTATATAAGTGTAGCGAGTACATTAGTAAATAACTTAATACTGAGGGGAAATGTTATCCTCAAATTCCCCATGGGATGGTGGTATATTTCGCTATATGTTCTTGAGGGGAAGAGTGAAATTCTTCAGCAGTTTAGATGTAGGTAAACATCTGTCAGGAATAACTTTTCCGGAATATTTCAGCTCACTGAATGATGAATGAACACTCTTACTGTGTATTGGTGGGTGAACAGAGAGCCTTGAGTGAAGGAGAAGGAGAAGAGTACTAGGAAGAATGGGACCAAGCCCCTTACATCAATGATATTCAAATAATATTCAACAGTAATCAACCTGGAGTCATGGATGGCAATTTTGGGAGGTGACTGTGTATGGTGGAGAGTGCTGTTTCACCAAATATTCTCAAGGTGAGGGTTGATGTTCACAAACAGTTCAGCAGGCACTCAGTTTAAAAACAGAACACCAGACATTTTGAAAGCATAACCCTTTTTTGTTTTCCTAATGTTCTTATAGATATCCAGTCATTATAAATTTCTCCCTGACCTGCCTCTTAAATCTTCCATTTCCAAAACGCTTCCCTTCCTTCTGGAGAAAAAGTTTATTGGCACTATATTTACTTTACAAAGGCAGAAAAGGAAAATGATTTTCTTTTCTTTTTTTTAATAAAATTTTTATTAATTTCCAATTTTTAACAAACACAAAAACAACATAAAAACAAACACAAAAAATCATAATTTCTTTACCTTGTTTCCATAAACCTCTTTTCCCGGACTTCCCCATGCCTTCCCCTTTTTGCATCCTTTATTTTAACAATTGTTCAGCAACCCTTCTTAGCCAATTAAATATAAATTCATTCTCCTTTTCAATTTCACCCTAAACTAAACACAATTTACCGCTGCAATTCTACGTCTTCCTCTCCCTCAGCATTTTAGCACTCCTCAATTTTATAGTAGCTCTTAAGATATATTTTAAACTTCTTCCAATCTTCTTCCACAGTCTCTTTCTCTTGGTCGCGGATTCTGCCGGTCATTTCTGCCAGTCCCATAAAGTCGATCACTTTCGCCTGCCATTCCTCCAGCATGGGTAGCTCTTGTGCATTATATTTACTTTACAAAGGCAGAAAAGGAAAATGATTTTCAGCCAGTCATGGTTTTCTGCTGGGCCCGTTTACAAATCTATATCACTTTCATTTGTAGTTGTCAATGTCATGCCGTTTAGTCCAGATGAGAAATGAACCTTTAAACTCTGAAATCTGCTGATGTTAGACACTGATTAAATGAATATTTCAAATGCTCATACTGCCTTGAGCAATGTACTGCATGGGGTGACTTCATCTTTGTACTCCCCTTTTCTGAAAAAAAGGATTTAACAAAGATTTTTCACTGAGGGTAAGTAAAGATTATTGCTCTCCATGGCTGACTAAAGAGGGTTTTGTTTTTTTTAGTGTCTCTATTTGCAAATTCTCTTGTATGATATGCTTTTTTATATTTTGGAAGATCTCTTTGGTTTCTGCATTGGTAGTGTTAAGTGGAACACAGGAAGCTTCCTTCTCCTGAAGCTGCTCATTGGTCCTTCTAACTCAGTATTGTTTACACTTATACCAGCATTGACTCTCTGGCATTTTAGACAGGGGGTCTTCAGCAGTCTTCAGCAAGCACATTTCGGGTGCTCAGGCAGCTCATCAGACTTCCCACAAGAACCGGAAAGAGTTTTTAACTGCATTGATGAGTGAATGCACTTAGGAACCTCCTGCAAGTGGGAAACTGAGAGTATCATGGCTTTTGATTGTGAGGAGAGTTTCTAAGGTCATTTCCAGGTGGCCTGTTTCTTGAGCATTCACCCTGATTTCTTTGCAGGGAGATCAGATGTCATTGGCTATTTGTGGAGCATTCGTTCTGATTTGCTTATAGGGAGGTTAGACAGCATTTCTTTGAGCCAATCCTACCCCACACTTTCCAGTGCCTTTTCCCCCATCACTTTCCTTATTGCAAAAAGTCTAATTGTTTGGGAAAGCCAAAGTTTGTTGGGCAAGCTATCCAAATCATCTTTGATTGATTTTCTAGTACCTGATAGAATCATGCCTCAAAATAGTGACCGTCCAGAAACTGCCTATTCTGTTTGAACATGTCTAAAGAACCCCTTGAGATCTTCACAGTCCTCACACCAAGGTCCAAAACCCAGCCCTAGAGGCTAGGGATATTATGAGTGAACTTGCATGTGCCGTGCTCCTTTGCCCTGTCCCTGCTTTTACTCATTGCATATCCAGGCTCTGTCCTGTCCAAATTGTAATCTATCTACATATAGGGCTCTTTCAGTATTAAAGAGCAAACAAACTCTGTATGGGAGATCAGAGGCTGGAGACTTAAAAGAAGCCACAGAAAGGGGATGCAGGGGTAGATCAGGGCAACACCACAGGGGTTGTAGTGGTTCCAGCCCTTTCTTCCTGAGACACACATCCCACAATCCTATTTGCAAAGCAGGGGAATAAAGACAAGGACCTTGAACACTGGTTAAACACACTTTTACTTGTGCTGCTGCCCCAAGCTGATTAGCTTGCCTATGTCCACTCCATCTCATGCTGTCTGGATGCTTTGAGGTTTGTTGGTTTGTTTAAGTCAATACAGCATGGCTCTCCTCCAATGCCTAGGATGCTGCATAGCAGCATACTGGGCCACAAGAATCCCATGGGAAATGTGGTTTCCTGGAAGGCTACTCACATTGCATCAGTAGAAAATGTGGAACCTCCTTCCCTTCCTTCTTACTACCACTAGAATCAGTGCTGGACCACCAGTAAAAGGAAGGAAGGTTGGAAAGAAGGAAGGAAGGAAGGAAGGAAGGAAGGAAGGAAGGAAGGAAGGAAGGAAGGAAGGAAATCGATGGACCAGTGGGAATTTGGGTAGGTAGTCATGGGGATTTAGGAGTTTAAATGGGTAGAGGACTCAAGTTGGTTTGGAAATAAACTGAATTATTCCTCAATTTAGTGGGGAAGTAGCTTATCTTATTCCCAATAAAAGCCATTAAAAAGTCAGGGGGATCTCACTCAACACTGGGTGTTGCTGTTGCTTTTTCTATTTTTTGAAGTTTGATTATTTTACATAGATATCTGTTTTACTGTTGTTGTTGTTTTTAGAAAATATATTGCTGGAGAGGTGAGGTATGCATAAGTTTGAAATAAATAATTGAGTTCCATTAAAGGAATACTGTTAGTGGTTCTGTGCATCAAGCAGAATAAAATACATAAAGGGGAGCTCTGGAGATGATTATATTCTCCCCTGGAATCCCTTTTCCAGATGTTACAAGCTTGGCACGTTGCCTTGGTTAAGTGTCAAGCCTGGTTTGGGTTTGCTTGTCTTTCTTTTTTAGCTTTGCCCCGGTGGTCTCAAAGAGTTACTGGAATACTTGTTGGACGTGTTTTGTATCAGTGTGTACACCAGTCGTGACATTGAGAAGAAACAGGTAGAGGAAAGGAAGGGGCGGTCTGGATTCTGTCTTGCTTAATTCTGATAGCAGTCGCCCTGTCTGCATAAGCAGCCCTGGAGCTTTCCTTAAGTCCTTCTTTGGCTCCTTTCTGTGCTTTTTGCCTTCATACACTGTAATCTCTCCTTCCATCCCACACCCATTCACTTCTTGCTCCCAAGGGAGGGGGCTGTCAAAACTCCTTATCTGTTGATGAATGGAAGGAATTTCTGTTTCCACTGCCTGAAACTGGTCAGAGCTATTCTGCACAATGCTTGGTCAAGCAAACCGGAATAATAAGTAAGAGAGAGAGAGAGTTTGTGGCCATCACAGGGCCATAACTCAGTAGAAGATCATCTGCCTTGCATGCAGAAGGTCCCAGGTTCAATCCCCAGCATCTCCAGGTTGCACTGGAAGAAAAACTCCCTGCCTAAAATCCCAGAGAGATGCTGCCAGCAGACAATACTGAGCTAGGTGGACCAAAGGTCTGACTCCATATAAGACAGCTTCCCATCTTCCATGGTTATAATCCATCTTGTTAAAAGGAATAGTGGGAGGAAGGAGGGATTTCTGGCTGCAATCTTGTACACACTTACTGGGACTCAGCCCCACTGAACTCAATGAGACTTACTTCTGAGCAGAAATGTGTGCATGGTGCATGGTCAGGGCATTAGAGGCAGGGCCCCCAAGCTGGCTTGTAATTGAAAGCACAAATTACACAACCAATGCAGTAGAAATCCAAGAGTGTAAAAGCTCATAAAACCAACAGAAGAAGAGTCAATACGTTAAAACCAAAAACAGCACAGCTGGGGCAGAAAGAAGCAGCCTTACAGATATCCAGTTCCAAAAACCATCTAGGGCTCTGCAGGTAATAATTGGCACTTTGAATCACACCTGGAAAAGAACTGGAGTCAAGTGCAGACTATTCTAAACTGGAGTAATGTGCTCTGCAAAGCAGGTGCCAGAAATCCCTCTAGCCACTGCATTTTGCAGTTTCCAGACACTTATCACAGACAGCCTCCTATAGATCTTCACTGAGATCCAATCAAAGAGAGAGCCCCAAGTATAGACAGCTGTACAGTGCAGGTTCAGTCTACAGTATCTCCATGAAGGGCTTGGAGAGACCCCACCTGAAACCCTGAAGAGAGCCTGCTCATCAGTGTCAACAATGAGGAACTGGATGAACCACTGGTCTGACTCAGCCCCTATGTTCCTATCCTTCTGGGTGTTGGCTATTTGCAGTATGGTAGCGCTGCAGAGAGCTTGCTGGGGAGACCATGCATTAAAAAGAAAGGGACTCAAAATAACTTAAGCAAGGTTTTAATTACAAAAAACAAAAACTCCTTATACACTAAATACATTAACAACAAACCAGACCCAACCACCAACCCAACCCCCAGGGTAATGGGAGAGCTAGGTGCTGCTCCTTATATACGACATGCAAATGCTGACACACCTTAATCAATGCAACTCGGCAGCACCTGCTATGTTTCACAGCTGTAAAGCTGGGTCTCGTTATCTTGCTCTGGCCCTTGCTCTGGCCCCTTAAAGACATACACATTAGGTGGAACAATGATGAACCTTTACATTTAAAGAAACCATTCAACATTTCCCCTGCGGTTCATCATTGTGGAACAAAAACATAAAGCATACTTTGTACATGTTTTTCATGTGTAACCTTTGGAAGTGCTTTTGTAAAAATGTCCGCAATTTGATTATCACCTGGGACATATTCAAATACAATCATTTCGTCAGCAATTAGTTTCTTTACAAACTGCAAACGTAATCTTAAGACTCTAGTGCGCTGCGTATTGGTCTCTGAACACAGGATAGCGAGTCCGCTCTGGGAATCAAGGTAAATTTTTACTGGTAGCGTTACTTGCATCTGTAGGTCTGCAAATACTTGCAGATACCATTCTACATCACGAGTGGCCTGAACGCATGCACATAATTCACTCTCTGTTGTGGAGAGACAAATAATGGTTTGTTTCTGGGACTTCCATTCAAATGGACAACCGTTATAACAAAACACCATACCAGACACACCCCTGCAATTATTTTGTTCCACTGCATGAGATGCATCGCAGAAAATTTCAAAACCTTTGTCAATACTTGACGTAAACTGCAACCTATAATGTTTGGTATGTTTAAGGTACATTACCACTCTCTTAAGAGCAGAGAAACATTGTGTTGTAGGCTTTTCCACAAATTTTGCCAGAAAGTGAAAAGCATAAGTTATATCTGGTCTTGAGATTCTTTGAATGAAATTTAGCTTGCCTATGGCAGAACGATACAGAGTTTTATTAGAGAATGGCTTATCTTCACCTGTAAAGGTGAAACCACACACCATAGGCGTTTCCTTCCCATTTGCATTTTCTAAACGTAGCATTTCAACAAGATCATCAATTTTTGCAGTTTGATGAACCAGAAAAGATCCATTTTTGCTTTTCTCAATTTGCATGGATAAGTAATTTTTAGCTATGCCTAATTCCACCACATCAAATTTCTTCTGTAACTGTGAAACTACCTCTTCATATTCTTGTTTAGTTTTTGTAGAAATTAACACGTCATCTACATACACACATATCTTTGTTGCAGAGTTTGCCCTTTCCTTTATAAAAACATAATTGTCTGCCTTTCCTTGTGAAAAACCAATATCCAGCAATTCTTTTGCTAAAGTTTGGTGCCAATTCCTTCCACTTTGGTGCAGACCATAAAGGGATTTATTTAATTTGCATACCAAACCTTCAGCAGCGTCTATGCCTTCAGGAACACGCATAAAAATTTGTTCTTTTAAATCTGCAAACAAATATGCAGTTTTTATATCTAGGTGATAAACAGAATGTCCACGTTGTGATGCATCTTTTAACAAAAGCTTAACTGTTTCATATTTTACACTTGGTGAATAACACAAATCATAATCTTCACCTGGAATTTGTTGAAAACCTCTAGCAACTAATCTTGCCTTGTACCTTACAACTTCATTTTTGTCATTCATTTTAACTCTATAAACCCATTTTGAATCAATAAGTCTCATATCTGGGGTTTGTGGTACAAGAGACCAAGTGTTATGCTCTTTTAAAGAAGCTATCTCAGAGTTCATAGCTTTATACCAATTTGCAGCTTGGTGCTTAGGTAAATTCTGAACATCATTGTAGCTTTTTGGCTCAAAAACCGCCTTATTGGCATACACTAATTAAAATGTTCATCTGCAAATCGTTGTGGCTTCTGCCTCTTTCTATCTGAACGTCTCAGTCCGGAAGGAGAGTCAGACTCCTCAGACTTAATAGGACTAAGGGAACCACTAGTTTCAGGTTGTAAATCATCATTGTCAGACTGAAGAGGTGCCTGTAGGCTAAGCTCACGGTCAGAAAAATCAAGAGAATCTAACCTCCCCTCAGGTGCCTGTGACTTTAAATCATCAAACAAATTATCAGATTCAACAGGCTTTTTGTCTTTTTCCATTAATTCAGAATCACCATTTCCTGCTGCTGCTGCTTCTTCCTCTTCCTCAGTACTATCTATACCATTAGTATCTTGGAAGACAGCAACTCCATTCCAATTTACAGTTTGTATCATGCTTCTGGTAATATGAAATTTGCCAGTTGCTGGTATGTAAATTCTGTACGCCCCCTGCTGGTAGCCCATTAATTTTCCCTGAACACTACGCTCACCCAGTTTCTGCTTAGCGGGGTAATGCATAATTACATCTGAACCCCAAATGCGTAGGTATTTCAGATTAGGGCGTTTTTTAAACAGCTTCTCATAGGGGGTGACATCTAAACCAGAATGATAACTGCGATTTCTAACATAACAAAAGGCATTGAGCGCTTCAGCCCAAAAGTCTTTGGGCAGATTAGCATCGTGCAGATAAGTTTTAACCCCTGCCTGCAGGTCACGCTGCACAACTTCAACAAGCCCATTTTGCCAGGGACTTCGGGGGCAAGATAACTCATGAGTAGTCCCCTGCGCTTCCAGGAATTTCTCAAAATCCTCAGAAACAAATTCTCCGCCCCGGTCAGAAAACAGGTTCTTAATTGGTTTGTTAAAGTGCGTTTTTACCCAGTTGCAAAAAACTTTGTACTTCTCAAATGCTTGGGACTTCTCAGCTATTGCATAAGTCCAACAATATCTACTATACTGGTCTATGAGAGTGAGCCAGTACTTAGAACCTCCTAATGATGGTGGGAGTGGCCCAACTAAGTCACAATGTACACGCTCAAATGGCTCAGTTACTTTCCTATCTGAGCACCTACCCTTGCGTGCAACCTTAATCTTATTCTTGCAACAAGATAGACATTGCATAAAGAATTTACATGGTTTTAAGTTGAGGCCATTAACAATATTCTTAGTCTTAATTACATCAGCAAAATTCAAGTGTCCCAGAATTCTGTGCACCTCATGGACACACCCAGAATGTGGCCTTACATTCCTCAACCCCTGGCTTGACTGTGCTGCTCTGCAATTTATAGGCGATTGGGAGTAGGTGCGGAAATACAGTCTATATAAACCATCAGAGTCCCGGGCATACAATAGACGTTTGTTCCCCTCAAAAAACTCACACATTGAATTTAAGAAACACACACTTATGCCTTGACGAGCAAAACACCTTACTGATAATAAATTGTCCACTGATGGGCAGTAAATGCAGTTCGCTATTGTAATGTTTAAAGAGTCAAGTTTAACAGTACCCCTGCCAAGTGACTGCAAGACTTGTGAATTGGCTAAATGTACATTACCAATTTCCTCTTCGAAAGAAATAAACAAGCTTCGATCATTGCAAACGTGGTGAGATGCTCCTGAGTCCACAATAAAAGACTTCCACTTGGCACCTTTAATTCTTTTATGATCTGCAGTCCGAGCATGAAAAGCTCGCGGCTCATTTCTGTCTTTACGGTGCGATGTTGGCTGCTGAGATGACAACCGTGACTGACGAGCAGAAACAGGCTTAGGAGTACTTTGCTTTCTTTTGGATCTGCAGTCCTTTGCAAAATGTCCTTGCTTATTGCAGAACCAACAACGCTTTGCAGCTTTAAATGCAGTCGCATCACCAAAAGGTTGCATATGGCGTTCCTCATTACTTCTGGAAATAGGAGTGCTTATGGCACAAGCCTCCCTTCTATCCAACTCGCCCATTAATCTTGCCGTCACCCCTTCCACAGTTAATTGTGCTGGTGGGACGGCAGATATCTGGCTAGCTATACCATCAAAGTCCTCATTAAGGGAACAAAGAATGATAAAAACATACTGAATATCAGGTATGTCCATGTCCCTTCGAATTAATTCGCCACGTATTGCCTCCAGACGTCTCAAGTGTGCTGCCAAATCACCACCAGGCTGCAACTTCGTCTGGTACAGCTGCTTGAAAAACGTCAATGCAGACGCTGACTCCTTTCTAACATGCACTGCTGCAAGACTGTCCCACATTTCTTTGGCAGTTTTCTTATTCCTTATATAGACTACTTGCTGGTCGCTAACTGCCAAATTAATTATCGCCCTGGCTTTTGCATCTCCTTTCGACCAAGCATTAGTTACAGGGTCAGGAGGGTCATCAGTCACATAGGTCCATACTTCCCTAGAGGTCAAAAGCGCCTCCACCCGAAAAGACCATAAACTATAGTTCTCATCTGTTAGCTGTGGGAAGACCAGAGCCTTCTCAGCTTCTGGAACCCGGTCAACCATTCTGGAACTCTTCCAGACCCACAAAACTACACTAACAGGAGAAGGAGTTTTCAAACCTTTCTCAGAGTCCAAAAATATGCAGTCATCCACTCAGCAGCTGGGCCCATAACCAAAGATGTTGGCTATTTGCAGTATGGTAGCGCTGCAGAGAGCTTGCTGGGGAGACCATGCATTAAAAAGAAAGGGACTCAAAATAACTTAAGCAAGGTTTTAATTACAAAAAACAAAAACTCCTTATACACTAAATACATTAACAACAAACCAGACCCAACCACCAACCCAACCCCCAGGGTAATGGGAGAGCTAGGTGCTGCTCCTTATATACGACATGCAAATGCTGACACACCTTAATCAATGCAACTCGGCAGCACCTGCTATGTTTCACAGCTGTAAAGCTGGGTCTCGTTATCTTGCTCTGGCCCTTGCTCTGGCCCCTTAAAGACATACACATTAGGTGGAACAATGATGAACCTTTACATTTAAAGAAACCATTCAACACTGGGGGCCACCTGCCAGTGGTGGGCGAGCTCAGAATCAAAACCAGCTCACCCCTCTCTATCCAACATCCAGACACAGAAGAGACAACGTCACAATTCAATGGCTCTTCCTGCCCAGATGAAACACTTGTGGAGAGTGTGAAATAGGGGGTGGGTGTGGCCTGGGTAGAGGGAATGTGCCTTTGGAGAGCCCCAAGGGCCAGATAGAGAGATTCCAAGTGCTACATGTGGCCCAGGGCTTGCAGTTTTGCATGGAAGTTGGTGCAGAATTTTCCTGAATTTACTAGAACTTACTAGAACATACTGGTACTTTCTCAACAAAACATGCCCACAGCTGTTGTTTTTCTCTGTGTCATGTGAGAACTCAAGGTCAGTGCTCAGAGAAAGAGTGATATAAACCTGCCACTGAGCTCCGTTCCTTATCCTTCATTCTCTCTTTACTTTTGTTTCTGTATATACTGTGTTTTTTTGCTTCTGTAACTGGATGCGCTATTGAGAAAAGTTTTTTTTTTGCCTTACTGGGAATCTAGTAAGTTCCTATGTGCTTTTAAGCCTCAGTTAAACTCTTACTGAAGAACTCTGCTGCCTGTGTGTGTGATTTTCTCCGATCTCTGCATGGAGTGGACTCTGCTGGGTTTTGCCCAGGTCCTGCAGTTGCCCAGGAATGGATACAAGGGGATGACTTTTCTACCCAGACATTCCACTGAATGAATGACCACACATTCAATGTAACCAGTGAAAAAGGCTGTAACACTGAAAGCACTTTACATACATCTCCATGAATAGGAATCCATGTGAGGGTGGTGGATCTGAGCTGCTTGCACTTGTGCCTTTATTGCCCATACCATGGATGGAAGGGAAGTGGGGCATCTAAGTCCCATTGAATTAATGGTGTAGCTCATTTTCTGAACCACTATGCAACATACACCAGAATCCATGCAAGACCGCAGGCCTCCCATGAAAATAACATAGTAGTACATAGCAGTAAAGGCTGGTGGGACAAAGCTAGGTGGGGCTTCTCAATGCAAAGGTCACTTCCAGTTACTAATAGAGGGGGGAACAAGGCAGCAGGGAGGTCAGCACAGCACATGCGCAATGCCAGGAGCATTGGATTGGCTCCACCACTGCAGCTGCAGTGTGCTAGGCTCACCTTCACACACCCCTCTCAGTTACTGGAAGTGACCTCCACACTGGGAAGCCAGGGAAGCAATCCCACCCCACCCCACGTTAGCCCACCAGCTGCTACTGGTAAGCAGTACTAGGCTTTACTACCAACCTTCAAACTGTTATGCCCACACTATCAAAAGCATTAGGGCCATGTCACCGGCTTTTACCAAGAAGTAAGAACCTTAACGACATGTCAACTATCAGAAGATGCATTGTTCTTGTGTGTGTGTGTGTGTATGAGCTGAGAACTGCATAGGAATATTTGGGGAAATGAGGAAGCCAGTGATGATGAAGTTTCCATCTGTACAGTAGTTTGGAGGTGCAGATAGTGGGATTTGCAGATATCAAATTCCTCTTGTGTGTGACGTCATTCTGAGCGTCTGCTCATGTGCAAGTGGCGAAACCCGGAAGTAACCGATTCCGTTACTTCTGGGTCGCCACGGGACAGAACCTGAAAAGATTCAACCTGAAGCAAAAGTAACAAGAGGTATAACTGTACTCCTATTGGAACTTAGAAAAAGGAAGAGAATTGGGTCGGTGGGTGGGAAATCACCAGACATCATTTTAAATAGTACCAGAACTTTATATCAGCTGATCCTCAAGGACAGATCAGTACGGGGTCAGTCAAGTCCATGAACCCTTTCAAGAGCATTCTGAAAACAGCAGCCAATTAAACATGCATAGATTAGAATGGCATTATTTATTCCAGACCATCCAAAGAATAGTTTCTTAATTAGGTCATATGCTTTTGCTTATGTGTGTTTACCAAGCTCTACTTTACAAAAAACAAAAAAAAAAAAACACAACTCAGCAGAGAGAAGGAAAAACACATTCTACTTTACATAAATTATAACCCAATATGTGACACACAGAGAGAGATTTCTCAGCAAAATGCACTGCCATTTGCATTGCTATAATAAAATTCTTAATTTCTCAATTATTCAGATTAATTCTTTGGGTACTGTTCACCTAGATTGATCCCTCCTCAACTGTGTTCATGCACAGCTCTTATTCATTTGATGACTGAATGTTAGCACAGTTACTGCTGAATAGTACTCTAGTTTTCCCAAGTCAATATCATGGTAAATAACAACATTCATGAATACCCACAGTCACCCCACTCTTTGAGGATTTGCATTTCTTCCTAGGGTCCTTATACAAAGGAAGCTGTACTTATACATTCACTTTGTGGGGATAGAGGATACTCATTTTGACTTCAGGGGGCTTTTCTTATTTACCGCATGTAAGTTAAGGGAAGATGGACTGTGTTTTGTGGCAGGGTGTGTGTGTGTGTGGCACCGGTTGAGTAGAGCCTATGCGGGCTGGCAGGGGTTGGATAGATGCCAGGAGTTCTTCTTTGGCCCAGATTTTAATCTGAGCTGGAGAGGAATTAGGGGAGAGGGGTTGTAGAATTTGCCTCTTCTTTGATCTGGGCTTTAATGAGCCGCTGCCATTCATTTACAAGACTGAACTTGTAGAACCTTATCGCATGCTTAGTAAAAGCCTCAGGAATGTATAGACCACAGTGACCCAGGTCCAACCATAATTCTCTGTGGTATGAATACCTGTGATTCATACCATCAAGAAAGCAAGATTTGTTTTCATATCTTCAGTGGAAATCTTGTTTTTTAATGTCCGAGTTAACCTGTAGTACAGATGAGAAACTGTGAGAAGCAGTGGCAAGGGAGATGGTCCACACACCGTGTAGGATTTTACGCATCTTTCTTCTCTGTGGACTGTGCTATTCCCATAATCTCCCTAGTCTACCATGTGACCAATGGGAGGATCCATTTCAGGCCAGCATGAGCACTATGAGAGTTGTGGAGGTCAGTTGAGCTGACTCAGCTACCTGAAACTTGAACCACTTACAAACCCCTTTCTCCATCCACTGAGCATATATTAAACCCGAGTTACTTTCTTACCAAACTGTGATTTATAGCATGGGACTTGAAGGCGCACTGTGCACAGCACACAGTCCAGCAGGGAGCGCATTCATGGTACATGGTAGCATTAGCGTTTCACTACATTCATATATATTCAACTCAGTGCAATTACTTAAAGCTCAAAAATGCAGCCTTAAAGATTGGTCCTGAGATAACTTATTAAATGGGGGCTGTCCTGCTAGGGAGCTCACAGATTGTTCTTCTTTCTCCACCTTCTAGAAACCTTTATACAACTTTATGGCCATGTGTTCTTGCCAGTTTTTGGGAGCCTTGCAATACATTGCAGCTAAATTAGTGCCAGGAAAGAATATTTCACCAAGGAGAAAAATATAATCTGCCAGGTTTTTTTTATATATAAATGGTTTTTGAAATAAGCCAGGAGTTTTCTCATTGTTGTTGTTTTTCTAAATAATAATTAGACAATAAAATTGAAATTCCGTGCCACCCATCTTTTTTAAAGAGTCTGTTAAAAATGCACAGCTGGTTTGACGCTGAGTGACAAATCCGAAGTCAGAGTGAAACTTCCTGATCATCTGAGCCCTTGCCACCCGATTAGCAGAAGAAAAACAGGGCAGATGGAGGGAGGCACAGCAGTTCGTAGGGAACAGATGGCCACTGCGAACTTGATATATGAAATTAATAACACTTTCTCAAATACAATTAGTAGCAGGAAGACATTACCTGAATTTTCATAACTGTGAGCAAGCTGAAATTAAATGAGGGTTTTCAGAATTACAGTTGATATGGCATTGATATTTAGATGGAAATAACAACAATATATGGGAAATAATGACCTTTATGTTGTAACTGATTAGAGATGAATGCTGCATGAGGTGTGGATGCCCTATAGGGTGTAATTCCCCAAATATGTCATTCTTTTTCTCGCTAAACTTGCTTCAACCTTCTCGCTACTATGCCCTCTTTTCAGGAACGAAATGGGCATGGTGTTAACTTTTGTTGTTGCAAGATTTGTCACACAAGGCCATAAGTGTTCAACTATGGTGATGAAACTGTACAAGAATCTTGTGTATTATTTTCAACAGAGGTTATGAAATGCCAGACTATGATAGCCCAGTGGGACCACATAAAAAACAAGGGTGTATTGACATTAAAAAAAGTTCAGCTTCTGGTGGAAATGATGCACAGATATTCCTCAGTAGATCCAGTGACCTACTAGAGTATTAGGTCATCTGATGCACTGGGGAAAGAGAGAAACACAGAGGTTCGTCGGTGAGTCCAGTGGTGGAAGTAACCACACCAACAAACCTTCACTTCAGGTGCATGAAAAATGAAATTACAGTTGAACACTATATGCAAGGAACTCTTTACATGGAACATCATCCTTCAGTAGGAATTTCAGCCAGTCACATCTCTTGGTAGGGCCAGGGCTGCTCTACAGACTTTGTGTGTTTACCATGAAGGTCCAGGGAAGGTTTCTATTTGCACTCAGTTGGATGAATTTAGAAACTTCATTGCGAGTGGGAACCCTGTCTTACTGCAGTTCCTGTAAGAGGATTACAGGCATGTAGGGAAAAGATCAGAGGGAACTTAACCCCTTCCTTCCTTCTTTTTCCATGCTTTTTTCTCTGACATGCTGGGTAATGGACTCTCAGAGTAGAAAGCCCAGAAGTTGCTGGGAGATGTAGTTCTCCAAAGAGCTTCCACTATTGGTTCTGGCAAGATGGCACGGAGAGCATAACGTTTCCTCCAGGGATTCTGGAAGTTGTAATCCCAAACCCAGTGCCTGATGAGAAAGAGCTTGCTTAGGGGGCTGGAAACACCTGTCATTTTCTCTGCCTTCCCCTGCCCATAAGGTAAGCTTGCTGGCTTGGGGCAGGGGAAGTGGTCCGTGGTGGCAGATTGCAGAATCAAGGCAAGGCAAGTCCAGTTTGTAGTAGGCTGTGCAGGACTGTGCTTGCCCCAGTCCTGGTCACAAGTATTCAACAAGAGGTGTCCACTTACTTTTGAGACATCCCTATCTGAGTTCAGTTTCTGTTTCCGTGCAGCTGCACCTTGCTGCTTGCTGTGAGTTGTTTCATACTCTAGCCTGGTCCTCCAGACCTTGCCTGGTGCTCCATAGGATCTTACCCTTCATAGGCGGCCTCATCTGGAAATAAAAGTGCAGGTCTCACATTATACTGCTGAGTAACCTCCAGGTGTGCAGATCAGCTTGTTCCATGGTATTAGAAATGGCTGAGCTTCTTGGGCTTCTGCGTTGACTTGTAGAACTGCACAGACAGTTTATTGATCATCTCGTAAAGCCTCACAATCAGAAGCATCTATTTGCAAGGCAAAAGGTGCACTCATCATTTCATTAAGTGGATTTACGAGGGAAAATAATGCATTTTCCATTTCATCCTCCAAAACAAGGAATAAGAACCTGCAGCCACCCAGATGATGTTGGACTACAAGTCCCATCTGCCCCAGCTGGCATTGCTGATGTTAAGGGATGATGGGAGGTGTAGCCCAGCAACATATAGAAGGCCACAGGTTTCCCATCTTATGCACTAACTGTTCTGTTATATTAACTTGCCACTGTCTCCTTAAGCCCAGCCCTGCCTCCAAGTTTCTCCCATTTCCTCTCTTCCCTTCCCCTGTGAGAAACCCTGCTGCAAGCCTGGGTTAATAAATTAATACTAATAAATAAGTTAAATTACCGTCATTTATATGGAGCCTAAAAGCAGCTATTAACATTTAGCAGATATCACAAGGGTAAAACTTTCTTGTTGTGATTGGCTTCTTGCATGGCCAGAGTTAGATTCTAAGAAGATGGTTAGCTTTTGAACATTCTGCTCCTCAAGTTCTGATCCATAACCACTCTTTTAAAGCTCAAGCTCTAAAGCAGGTGTGAGGAACCTTTATTGATCCAGATGTTGCTGAAATATAACTTCCTTCATCCCTTGCCATTGATCATACTCCTGGGGCTGATGGGAGTTCCCATAACTTTTGAAGCCATTTTAATTCTTCCTGTGAATTTAACTTTTTTCTTTTTAACCGTACCTGGATTAAATTGGTAGAGGGCAGAGAAGGGGTTCAACTAAGCTTGTTTCATGGGCTAGATCTCACAGCCACTCGATGTGTTATTTAAACATACATCGAGGCATACCTGTCTACATGGGAATGTGCTCATAAAAAGGTTTCACCCTGTGGTGCCTTGCAATAAATAAATCTTTAAAAGGATCCTAAACAACAGTGGCAAAACCTTTCTCCCAAGCATTTGATCTAAATTCCACATTATCGTCCATGATAAGAAATATTTTGATATAAACCTGTGGGTATCAGCCACTAAAAAAATGTGTAAGAGGGGTGGTGGAGGGGTAGGGGTTGTATATGATCTTTAAAATTCTTTAAATATGCTGAGGGGGGGAATCATAACTGCACATTTCCAGAGTGTGGGTCTCTAAATGCATATGTAAATGTCCTTAATATTTTTTCTTGGAATGGAAATGTTGTTGGGATACTGCCAGGGAGACAAAGGCCATCACTGCCTCCACGTCGACTCCAGACATCCATCGATCTCCCATAGATACAGTATCAGCAATTAGCGACACAAGCTCCAGAAAATAGCTTTCGACATTCCAGAACTGATGCACGCTCTATCAGCAGATAATGCACAGCGAAAGTTGCACTCCGGAAAGTATCATTTAGAAGTTTATTCAGCGTTGGTCAGAACAAAGAAAAACATGACTGCCTGCTTTGGTCTGCTCAGGCAGAGAGAGAGAGAGACAACAGCTCTATCAAAACAGAAACATCCTGTGAACATGAAATACGCAGGCTGTGACACAAACATCCTGCTCCCTTTTAAGGTGGAACGGAAATATCCTAACAATGACCACTCAGTCAGCAATTTCTCTTACCAAGCTTAAAGCCTGAGCCATATGATAGGATGTTTTATTTAAAAGTAGAGCTTGTACCATCAAGGCAGGAAATGTATACCTTTAGTACATTTTCAAGGCCACATTGTGGCACCATATGCTCCCCCCGCTAATGTTTTGAAAGCGATTGCTGACTGCCTAATGGTAGAACATCTCAAGTTTATAAGCCACATATTGCCACAGGCAAGGAGTGAAGCCAGTTATTTAAAAGACCACAATATGGTTGGTTTTGAAGGTGTTAATTCAGGCCCATGTACTTCCCCTGTTTGTTTATAATGGTGGAATTTAAAAAGAAAGAGCTGGTAGGAGCTTAATGTAGATGATGTACGTCATTGTGTCATTACCAAATTGGAACGAGGTTGAGGAGGGGAAAGCGCTGTAACCAGTAAGCAGAGAAGTGTCATTGGAAGCTCTTGAAGCAAATATTTTGCACTACCAATCAAAATTTCCCTGTATCAAAGTACGAGTGAGGAGGAGACAGGGACAGTTCTCCACTTACAGGTGGTTTATAACAGAAGAGCCTGTTATAACATTTGTTCTGGATTATCGTGCGCATATTTAAAGAGCGAAGTTGTAATTTATATATTTTAATATTTAAACTTCTGTTAAATTTGGATTTCTCTGCGGTAATTTAATATACTTCTGCCCACTGTTTGCTTTCAGATAGCCTTGGTGAAAGGAAAGAAAGATGGAAAAGGAATAATTCCTTCCAGGGCAAGCCAATCATTTGGCTGTGAATTTGCCAGTGCTTTGCTCTTCAAGATAAAATTGAATACGTGTTGCAAGCAACAAAGCTTTCTTCACCCTCCTTTTGGGGTGGGTGGGTGGGTGGGTGGGTGCGCGTGCAAAAATTCCACCATACAGCCCAGTCATGCAAAGTGCTATTTGACTCCTGCAACTTATATCCAACCATGGTATTAATGTAACTCTTTAGCTTGGCCTTAGGCAGAACCAGAAGAGGAGCAGGGGGGCAAGTGTCCCTCAGTCAAAGAGCTTGCCCCACTTGCTTCCCTCCATCCCTGAACCCCATGATGTTATTTTTCTTTGTCATCCACCTAGAAATATACTTTGTCCCCTACATTTTTTTCTGGTATCACAACTGAGCTTGGAGAACAAAACATTAAGCGGAGGGGACGGGACACATTTGCAAATCTTGCAACCCACATCATACATTGAAAGCACCTGGCTTCCCTCAAAGAAACCTGAGAACTGTAGTTTGGGAAGGGTGCTGGGAATTGTAGCTGTGAAGGATGAACTACAGCTCCCAGGATTCTTTGGGGGAAGACATGTATAGCATGGATGTGACTCAGGTTCTTATGCCTTTTCTGAGCTGTTGCTGTTCTTCCTGCCGTTTCAATCTTCTTTTGTGTTTCATTTTGTTTCAGTTTATGCATTTTAGCATTTTGTTCTAAGCCACCTTGTGGAGTCTACCAGACATATAGACAATGGAAAGAGAACATCTTAATAAGGAAATGATCGTATTAATTGAGGGCAGCAAAACCAGCATCAGTTCATTTCAAGTGCCTTTGCTTTAGCAGCTGGATGGGGAATCCAACATATCCTTCTTATGAGGTGTGGGAACTGGTTGTTAAGATGCCAGAGTAAAGATGTTCTACAAGAAGTTAAGCATACTCTGAAAAATATCCCCATTTTTTTTGCATGTTCTGGGACTTGCATGCTTTTAGTGGAGAACTTATTAGATGTGATTAGGGATGGGGAAGAAGTTTGATTTTGATTGCATTTTAAGGAGTAAACTACCCAATTTGCACTAATACAAGAGCTGAAACTCAACCATCTTTGAAATTTGCACTTCTCTGAATTTTGTGATGCAGTTCTCCAGCCAAGAAATATGTACAAACATATATATATGAGCAAAATGTGCATAAAATGAATAAACTGGCGGAAAAATAACACACACAAATGTCTTATATTGGGGAAAACGCCTTGCAAAAATGCATATATTTCAAATGCATGCAGACATGTATTTACAACGTGAAGTCTGAACTAAAATGCTGGCAAACTTTCCTGATCATTGTTTTTTAAAAGACAAACACAAACTGACTTTAAGGTGGGAAGAATGAAGAACCGAGAGAACTGAAATGGTCAGATCTGTCCATTCCTAGGTGAGAGAAAGCCATTTCTATGTATTTTCAGTGGCGGGTTTCAGATGGCATGCCTTTCTTAGAGGGCATTGAGGCATGAACTGCTTTGAGCTGTGCTAAACAGTCACATAATTGTTTATCAGAAAAAGCCATAGCCACTGCTTTAAAAGAACAAAAACAAAAAAACCAAGCCATCTCCACCTCTGAAAGCAAGCATCTCCATTTTCCAGCTTACAAGCCATCTCTGTTTAGCCAGGGATAATGTAGGGACACCTTTGGGTGTATTGCCACTTCACTAAACAGTTGGAGGCAGGGAGGCAAAATTGCCCCACAGTCCAATGTACTTAATATGAGTATCCATGTTAACCTAATACTTTTTCCTCTTTTTTAATAGCAGTCTATAACATGCTTCCCTATCAGGTAATAGCTATCGGGATTTATTTAAAGAGCCCCCTTGTTGTCTGCAAAAGAAACAAAAACCCTACAATGATAGAGGGATTAGGTTCCCCCCTGAGGCCTAGTTCAGTCAGTGTGCGTCTTTGTGTGTGACTTCCCTCTATTGTAAGATGCAATCGGCAGCTCCGGTTTTTGAAGCCTGCGGGGGGAGAAGATTAAGTTCTCTTCAGCTGGCCGTCCAAGGGTGTGGCTTTTTAACATTTGGACTAGCAGATGGTGACAAGCCCAACAGGTGCACTTCTCTTGCTGCTCCAAACCCCCCTTTTTGAAAAAAAGAAAAAGAAAAAAGAAACATCTGCTCAGCACACAAACAGCGTTCAGCACTCCAACCACACAAACTCAACCTTCCGTCCCCCCCAACACCAGATGGACATTTTACTATTAGTAGCTATGGAAGCGGACAAGACGCTGAGAGAAGAGGACTGGTGACCTTCAACTATTAACCTTTTTCTGCTGAATGTTGCAAAGGCTGAGTGCGACAGGAATGCTTTGATCTGAATATTAAGGGATGTAAAATGAACACAAGCTACATTGGTGATTAGGTCGTGTAGGAAGTTGTTCAGCAGTGGCCCATTAAAAAAAAGAAGAAGGAGAATTACAAAGAAAAATAGTCCAAAGCGAGTGACAGACTCTCTCAGCAGTCGCAAAATGATAGCTGATAAAAAGGTGGGGTGGGAGTAGCCAAGAACGCAAGCTGGGAAGTTCTAAGTTTACATCTCACTAGGTGGCCTTGGAGCAGAGACATCACCTTGCCAACAAAGGTCCGTATAGTTAAAGCTATGGTTTTCCCAGTAGTGATGTATGGAAGTGAGAGCTGGACCATAAAGAAGGCTGATCGCCGAAGAATTGATGCTTTTGAATTATGGTGCTGGAGGAGACTCTTGAGAGTCCCATGGACTGCAAGAAGATCAAATCTCTCCATTCTTAAGGAAATCAGCCCTGAGTGCTCACTGGAAGGACAGATCCTGAAGCTGAGGCTCCAGTACTTTGGCCACCTCATGAGAAGAGATGACTCCCTTGGAAAAGACCCTGATGTTGGGAAAGATGGAGAGCACAAGGAGAAGGGGACGACAGAGAATGAGATGGTTGGATAGTGTTCTTGAAGCTACCAGCATGAATTTGACCAAACTGTGGGAGTCAGTGGAAGACAGGAGTGCCTGGCGTGCTCTGGTCCATGGGGTCATGAAGAATCGGACACGACTAAATGACTAAACAACAACAGGTGGCCTTGGGCAAGCTATGTTTCCCACAGGGTTGGGCCCACATGGGGAAGAAAGTGAGGAAAGGCCATAGATCAGTGGTAGAGCAACCATTTCACACGCAGAAGGTCCAAGGTTCAGTCCCTGGTATTTCCCGTGGGGCTGAATGAGGACCCATTCTGGAATGACATTCTGGTGAGTCACTGCCCGTCATTGTAGACCAGGTGTGGAAAACTGGATCCTGCTGACTCACTTTACGCTCCACAATGGTCCCCTCATAGACACTGGCTCCAGAAGGCCAAGGCTCTGTGGGCCCCCTCAATATATCTTTCTGAGGGGGCTGCCCCCCCATTGGGGCTGAAGTCAGGCGTGGAGTGACACCAGAACATCATGTCAGCCCCCTCAATGTTTCTCGGAAGATGGTGCCTCTGGTTTCTCTGTAGCCTTGTCCATATGGTGTCAAGTGTGAGGCAGGGGGCCATGCTTTGTGAGGAATGGCATCAGGGACCAACTAGGGATCTGTGCCAGGCCTAATAAGATCCACAGGTAGGATGTCCCCCACACCCACTGATGAATCAATGGGCCAACTCAATATAAAGCAGCTTACTATGTCCCCATGCATTTTACAATGCATACAGATCATACAAGAAAGCCCAGAGATTGAGATTGTGTATTATTTAAGAGGCCTGCCCTAGATAAACAAACCAACCAACCACCTGGTGCTGAAAAGACCATGGAGGAGGCAGTAAGGAAACCCAGTAAAGCGAACCCATCTTGCGAGGTGCAGAAAATCTGTGACAAATGCATTAATTCATTTGGCTAAGGAGCTGGTTTAGAAAGGGGTGTGTGTAACTGATATTGCTTTAGGAATGAGGATTGCTGGAAATTTTACTTGTGTCACTTCTCAGCTCATATATTTGTAAATAAATAAATATGCAACCAAACAGCATAGATCTCTAGCGTTCTCCAGAGGGGATTGTTTCTCTAAAGGCAACCACTGTTTGAGTAGAGGGAAGTGTAAAACAATAATTCAGCTGAATGCTTTTATGGAAGAGCAGAAACACATCTCTCACCTCACCCATAAGCATAACTCATGTTGGGAAAGTATGAATGAATGTTAGGAAAATAGATTTGACTCATGTTGTTTGTGCAACTCACATTAAGCTTGGTGCTGAGAACAGGACTCCTTAACCCTTTCCTTTCCTGCCATCTGTCCACTCAAAATTGCTCTAGCTTTGCCACCCATGGAAAAATATATACAGGGGTGTCCTCTATTCTCCCTCCCTCTGTGTGGAGTAAACCAGCTGGGTGATGGTGATTTTGAGCAGGCCCCTGCTATTTCTCTTTTGCATTGTAAAAACAACAGCCAAACCATTGGAGTGGTTTTGAGCACCACAAATAAGCACCACATGCAGTTTGCCCCCAAAGTCCTAAATAATAATGATGATGATATAATTATAAATAGAAAATGAAGCAGAAAACGTGCTGAATTGTCTTGCAGAAAGCTGTCACGATGAATTATATTGCTTAGGAAAAAAGTGTGCATGCTGAGTAGCCACTTCCCCCCTTTGCAGAACTCCTGGACCTTTTAAAAAGCTGCTCAAAGATCAGCAGCTGAAGTTCTTCCAATCTCTTCATCTCAATGCTTGGAAAAGCTTGAAGTTTACATTTCAGGGTCAGCATTTTAATGCTAAACTAAAAGTATAGAAAACAGTTCAGTCAAAAATATAGGATATAAAATGGGATGGGAACCTGTGGCCCATCCACAACTCCCATCCTCAAGAGTTCACTCTGCTGCAGACTGATGGGAGCTGAAGCTCAATACCCTCTCCCTGTTCTATGCTGTGCTCTTATGGTGCATTGCAGAATACCTGCGTGTCAACTGCATCTTCTGGCTTACCTGACTTTAAAGGGAGATGAGACAAATTAAGGGAGACAATCTCAGTTAGAAGTTATTGGTCATGATGACTATGCAAGTCCCAGTTGCTGAGGAGCAACAATAGGAGAAAGCTATTGCCCTTGTGTCCTCTATTCTGGAGTTATCTCATTCATCCCTGTGGGAAGTAGGATGCTGGGCTAGGTGGACCTTTGCTTTGATCTACTGATCCACCTTCATGTGTTCCATGTTGCTCTCAGTGACCCTACAACTTCCCTAGGCCTCCATTTTTATTGTAAGGGAATGGATCTGCTGGATTGGGGTATCCATAAAATTTAATGCTGGTGCTACTGAGAGTAGGGGTGGCGCTGTGGGTTAAACCACAGAGTCTAGGACTTGCTGATCAGAAGGTCGGCGGTTCAAATCCCTGCAACGGGGTGAGCTCCTGTTGCTCGGTCCCAGCTCCTGCCAACCTAGCAGTTCGAAAGCACTTCAAAAGTGCAAGTAGATAAATAGGTACCGCTCCAGCGGGAAGATAAACAGTGTTTCCATGTGCTGCTCTGGTTCGCCAGAAGCAACTTAGTCATGCTGGCCACATGACCCGGAAGCTCCCTCAACCAATGCTCCCTCGGCCAATAAAGCGAGATGAGTGCCTCAACCCCAGAGTCGGCCACGACTGGACCAAATGGTCAGGGGTCCCTTTACCTTTACTACTGAGAGTAGACCAATTGAAATCAATGGCCATTATTGACTTAGGCCTGTTCATTTCAGTGGGTCTACTTGAGTAAAGCTTAGTTGGGCACAACCCCTAGTATTCTTCTCTCCCCTCAGAGACTATGTTCTGCGCCACCAGTGCATTGCAAAAATTCTGCAGAAATTTTCTTGGTCACAAAATTCATTTTCTTGTCTTTCATGATTGAAAATTGCTTGAACGTGAGCGGGAATGTGGGTGATTAAATGTCAAAAACCAGAAAGGTGGCTGGATAAGACTGGGATCCAATGTCCTGCCACACCTCCTTAACCTTCCCATGAACTGAAAATCATTAGTCAAAATAGCAAAGACGGTAGGCAAACAAAAAGAACAAAGAGATTGTGCAAAGGGGAAAACCACCCAGATTATGTAAATCCGCTTAACTGCATATTTTTTTTTGGGGGGGTGTTCTTGACCCAGAATTTGGATTGCCTAGGTGTGGGCATTCAATTTTATTTCAGTGAAGGATATGCACAATCTTGGAAGCAACTAGTTCTATGACTAACACCCACCATCAGTATGCGAGCTGACATGAGCTATAGGTGCTCAGTGGATGCATTTAACAGGACATACTGATTTGGACACAGAGCTGCAGTTATCAGTTTCCCTGCCTCCTTCCCTGATGATCCATTACTTCCCATTCTTTATCACTGACCTGCTACAAGGTCTGCTCCCCACCCCCGGGGTCCTTTACTTTAGCTGATGTTCTGGATCTGTTGCAGGGTCTTGACAAACCTGGCAGCTTTCACTAGACTGGCAGCTGTCTGCAAATCTCATGGCTCAGGGGCTTGCCTGGGTCAGGAGCTGATCATGAAGCAATGAATTGTATATATTTCATCCCGAGGGAGCATCAGAGCATAAAAGATGTGAAGAAAGCATTCGGTCCAGGAAAGAGACTGCCCAACCAGCTGAAAAATAGGGGTGCTGGTGAGGTTTGCATCATTCTTTTGCTAAGATCTCAACAGAGCGGCCCAATGAGGAGGACAGTATGGGCAAGGAAAGGGAGTATTATATTACAGCATGGTTATAGGCAAGCTATGGGCAACAGCAGTTTCTCTAAGGAAAAAAAGTTGTTGTTTTTTTTTAAAATCTGAAAATGCAACTTTGGGCCAAATGGTTTGCAGCAAACATTGCAGTTCTCAGAAGTCTTAAATTATTTCTGAATGGGAGGGGGAAACCCTGTGGCTCAGTTTCTATAAACAAGGCTATTCAATCATCATCAGTGAAGCTGAACACAGGCACTAACTCTAAGGGGCCCAGGTTCCTTCATCCCCCAATAAAATATTTGGAAGGCTGCCCCCAATGTTCAGGACAATCAGGGGGTAGATTTAGGGGTGTATGAGCAGTGCACAGGCACTGGGTACTGAGCCGAGGGGTGCACTGATGCTGGGTTTGGGGAAGGAGGTGTGAGGGCTCTGATAGGGTCCTAAAGTCCTCCCAACTCCTTCCCAAAGGGTGTGCATGTTTGTGGGCAAAGTGGAGTGACTGAGTGAATGTGGTCTGTTCCTGAGTCAGGGAGAGAGGCGGCTGGTGGATGAGGCTCTCAAAACCATCCACGGCATGCCTGCCACCCCACTGCATGCCTTGTATACATAGCCGCCTAGCGAGCAGCGAAGCAGCTGCAGCAACATGAGTTTGGGTGAATGGGTGTGTGAGGGCTTGAGAATATCCATTATCTTCTCTCTCTTTTCCCCTCCCCTTCATGTCTCAGAGAACAATTAAATGTGAAGGAGGTGGTGCCTAACAAGATGGGGCATTGATCTGATCCAGTAGGCTCTTCTCATCTTCATTGGAAACATGGATTTGAGTGTTTGGGCTAGCCAAGAAGAGGGAGATCTGGGGTGGGCTCTTTGAATGAAGGGACAGAGACCCAGGGACTACAGCTCATGTCATTGCTGTTGACTAGCTAGACTGGTGGGAAGAGAGAGAGTCCAACAATAACTGGAGAATCATCAGTTATGCATAGGTTTTTGTTTCATCCCTCCTTGCTCTTCTCTAGTGGCCAGGGTCTCCAACTATTGCCTTTACCATATTGCATAATGAAAAGGTGTGTTTTTCCCCTCTTAGGGCCTTCACTGTTTATTTTGATAGCTGTTCAAAAACTCATATCTGCTATTAAATATGGAAAACCTCAGCAAATATAAAATTTGCTAATTTATTCCTACTGTATGCATAACTAAATATTTAGACACTTTCTGTGAAGCTGCTAATGCCTAACCTTTGTAAGAATCTATAATTTGGCATAGAAAAAAACAACAGTATTAAATGCTGTACTGGTGTCACAGGTACCTAAAAATAGCCACCCCTTACCTATAAATATTCCACAAGCCCCGGGAAGAAACGTTTTAGCAACACTGGAAAAATCCAATACCATGCAAAGAACAGCACACTCCTTTGTAAAAGGTCCCTAGAAGCCCTTTTAGAAAGAAATTACATATCCAACAGCCCAAATCCTTAAAAGATCATGCTTGCTTATGCTGATCAGATGCTCTTCAGAATGTAACTGTAGTGGAAACAGGAATTTCAGCAGATCTAATTTATGTTTTAGGGCAAGTATAAGAAACTGCACCCATTAGAATTCCTGCTTCTACACAATTATTAAAATCATTAAAATTATTGCTGTATCTCAAGCTGCAGTGCATATCTTCAAGATGAGAGCCTTTCTAAAGTTATCCTAAACAAATATGTTAAATCCTAAAACGGGTGGGGTGGGGGGACTTGTAGCCAGCAGATGTCAGAGGCCTGCAATTCCCATCATCCTTGTCCATTGCCAATAGGACTCATGGGTGTTGGGGTCTTAACAACATCTGTAGTATTGCTTATTCCCTATTTCTGCTCTAAAGGTTATGCTATATTGAAGCACAGTATATTAACTTGACACTGCCCGTTTAAGCATAGAGCAACCATCAGATCTTCACATGCTAATTCTTTTCTTCCTTTACCTTCATCTTTGAGAGACCCTGGGGCAGGCCAGTGTTAAGAGCCCTGCAAGGGAGCTGTATATAATTGTGTTTAAGAAATGGTAAAGGACTCCTGACAGCTAAGTCCAGTTGCAAATGACTCTGGGGTTGCAGCGCTCATCTCGCTTTACTGGCCGAGGGAGCTGTTTGTCCGCAGACATTTTTTCTGGGTCGTGTGGCCAGCATGACTAAGCCACTTCTGGTGAAACCACAGCAGCGCACAGAAACGCCATTTACCTTCCTGCTGGAGCAGTACCTATTTATCTACTTGCACTTTTATGTGCTTTCGAACTGCTGGGTTGGCAGGAGCTGGGACTGAACAATGGGAGCTCACCCTGTCACAGGGATTCGAACCGCCAACCTTTCAATTGGCAAGCGCAAGGCTCAGTGGTTTCAGTTAAATTGCCATCATTTTTTTAGTCCTGCTCCAATATCTCTTCTCCTTCTGCCAACAAACCTGGGTTGTGTGTGGCTTGTCTGCAAAGGCTGCCAGTGTATATCATGTGTAGGAGTCTAACACAGTTGGGACACCCGGTTGTGTTGTTTTCCCAATTGTGTGGAACAAACATCATGTGAATAGGGCAAATATTATTATAATTAATATTATTTATATATATAATTAATTAATTATATTTAATATAATTAATATAATTAATATTATTAGTCCACCTCGGGTTTCACAAGGCACTAAAAACCTGGCCTAAACTTCCACAAAGCCCTATATTTTGACAGCAAACACGCCATCCCCTTCAACATGCATCCCTACTTTATGATTATTTGGGGCCCTACAGGAGAAGCGATTTCACTCCACAATCTTGCTGGATACCCTCATTTTGCTTTCTTTTTGCTGAAAACCCAAAATGTGGAATTTAGCATTGCTCACGGCCTGGCTTCAGTTCTCATCGCATATCCACCTCTCATTGTGTACCTGGCATCCTTCTGAAGCTTCCTGCTTTCGCTCTGGCACACTGCGTGTTGAAAAGAGAGAGAAATGATGTCAGTGGGAAGAGAGGTCACAACTGCTGCCAGGACCACAAATGGGCAGCAAGGAAGATAAGCAAAAGCTGTCGATGTATTTGACCTTCCACAGAGTCCCCATTCGTGTTGAAAATCCTGTCTCCTTGGGAAGGAGCAGCATGGAATGAACGTCTTGGCTTTATGTATATGACAGGATCTAAGATGTTAAACGGGTCAGTCCATGTTGGGCTTCTTTTAAACCTCAAGCTTTATCCTTTCTGTTTCTACAGTCTGTTGTATTTACTTATCAAAAGCATCCCTGTCCTCTATTTTGGCTCCACACTGGAGTTCCCAAGATAGCTAGCAATTGTAGCGAAAACCTGCAGTTGTGAAACAGTGTGCAAAAGAACTAAAAAAGAAGTTTACAATCGGCACTTGAAGCTCATATAAAGAGTGAGGCGGATCAAATTTTCTATGGTTGCCACTACTGGAACGGCTATTCCAAGCAAGACATTAAGCAAGTAGTACAAAGACATTGCACTGCTCACCCTTTTCTTGCCAAACTGGCCCCTCTCTTGTTCTTGCCAGCCATGCAAACTGGGACAAGGTCAAGGAATTAGGTGGCTGGGCTATTTCGCTTCCCCTTGCTCTCCACTGAGCTTCTTTTGCACTGAACAGTATTTTGAATGGAGCAGGCAAGGAGAACAGGCCAATAGCAGTTGGTTTCCTTCACTGAAACCAACCCCTATTGGCCTGTTATAAAAAGGAAAATGGAGCGTTCTCTCAAGAAGCTGAAGAAGCTTAATGGGTCTTGTTTCCTTGCCAGGAGTCTGAGGCCAAAAAAGCAAGTTGGGAGGAGCCTTCATGCCAATCAGCTCCTGCAGCAACTGCCATCACTAATAGCTGCAACAACCCCAGTTATTGGCTGTGTGTCCCATCAACATACAGTGGTACCTCGGGTTACATACGCTTCAGGTTACATATGCTTCAGGTTACAGACTCCGCTAACCCAGAAATATTACTTCGGGTTAAGAACTTTGCTTCAGGATGAGAACAGAAATTGTGCAGCAGTGGTGTGGCGGCAGTGGGAGGCCCCATTAGCTAAAGTGGTGCTTCAGGTTAAGAACAGTTTCAGGTTAAGAACGGACCTCCAGAACGAATTAAGTATGTAACCAGAGGTACCACTGTATGTCTACATCCCTCTCTCCACAGATTAAATTCCTGTGCAATGCAAGACTGGACGGTTCACTCCTCCAGAGGTATTATTTCAGAATGCCTGAATGGGGTTTTGGTTGTTGGACTGGGCTGGTGAATCATGTTATCAGCAACACCCCTCCCCCCCAGAGTCAGGGATGGAGAACCAAATGTAGGACTTGAACTGCCATCATCCCTGGCCATTGGCCACACAGGCTGTGGCAGGTATGATTTGGAGCCCAACAACATCTGGTACCACAGATAAGCTACTATTTGACTTCTAGAAAACATCTGAAGGCAGCCCTGTTCAGGGAAGGTTTTAATGGATTACAGTGGTACCTTGGGTTAAGTACTTAATTCATTCCGGAGGTCCGTTATTAACCTGAAACTGTTCTTAACCTGAAGGACCACTTTAGCTAATGGGGCCTCCTGCTGCTGCTGCGCTATTTCTGGGTTAGCGGAGTCTGTAACCTGAAGCATATGTAACCTGAAGCGTATGTAACCTGAGGTACCACTGTATTATTATTATTACCCATCACCTGACCTAGTGACATGTGTGTGCTTCTGCTTGTGGGTGTCTGGGTTTAACTAGATCTGCAGGCTGGTCCAAAGCCCGTTTGCTCTGAAGTTAATTCTGAAATGTGTTCAGTTGGGCTTACTCCTAAGTGAGTGTGCAGATGGACTCCTGTCTTATGGTGGCAAGGCCCTTCCCTCCCGCTTGCTGTGCTTTTCAAGACAGAGAAAAAAGAGGGGAAGGTAAGCCTCCTTTAAGTTCACCCACTAGCCTGATGATATGCAGTTAGTAGCCATGTGGAAGAGAGATGCATTTCCTTCCTTGTCTGACATGTCTTTTCATACGGCCTTCTTCACAGTTTTTTTTCTGTATTGCGATTTTAGGATATAACAAGGTGTTAACAAGAAAAACATGTTTTCACTAAAGCTATATACAAAGTGTACCTCTTGCCCTGAGTCCTTCTGTGTGTTTATTTTTTTTCCCCCTGAGGAAGTCTGTCTCTAGAATGAATAAACAAACTTTTTTTTAAAAAAAAGTGTACAGTACTTGTGGGTGGTGGCAGGGTGGAGAAATTATTTAAAAAGTGCATTGCTCTCTCCTGCCCACCACATTTTGGCACAAGACATGAGTTTGGGCTACATAAATACAAATCACTGCTTACCTGTTGAGTTTCACTCTTGCCTTTGGTTTATTTTTGTCTCTAAGGTGCATGCAGGGAGAAAACAGATCATGTGACTTTGAACAGAGAAGGTCCCTGGTTCAAGCCTTCAGAGACTCCAGGCAGGACTGCAAGGCTCCTGCCTAAAACTCTGGAAAGTCAAGGCCCATCTGTGTAGACAATAAGGAGCAAGAAGTGGATCTGTACTTTGACTTGCTGAAAGATAGACTGACACCAGAATTGCAAGGTAGAAGTCCTCCATTAGAAGGACCAGTCGTGGAAATTGCCTTGTTTCATGCGTGTCTCTTGACTTGGGTTCATTCGTTTTGATATTCCAGTTAGGAATACTTGAGCAATTACATTTCTGTGAATTCCAACGTAAAGTGACCTGATCGACAACTTCTGAACTAATGTGTGGCTCAGAATGTGCTTCTCCTTCAGATTTCACCTCTGAAACTTGCAGTACAGTTCTCGGATTAATAAAACATACCAAAATGACTTACATAAGACATATTTCAGGATAAAATATATGTACACGTGTGTGATGTAAGGGATGCATATATTGCGATAAAATATGGAATAAAATCTTTTTAAAAAACAACGTTACCTGTATCCGATTTGAAATTGTTTTTATATGTTTAAACTGCTTTTGTTGCTTTGCAAAATTGCTTTGAGATGCTTCAAAGGATGTGATCCAGAAATGAAATAAAACATTCTTGACTAGGCATCTAACACTCAGTAGGGGCAGCGCCTATCTAACTTCTTGTGGGAGGGAGTTCCATAGACACAACACTGAAGGCATGACTCCTTTCACAACTCTTTGTTTGCATGAGTTGTGCTTCTGGTGCATAGGGAACCACTAATAGTGCTCCCCCCATTATCTCAATGAGCCATTTTAGGCATATGTCTCATAATTCTCAATACATTTCTTGTGAAACATTCCATACGGCAATCAAGGAGAACTGAACAAAGCTCACAAAATTCAAATTGTAATTTTTACAAGTTTATAAAGTTGTCACAATTAAATTTGTTTTGGATTTTAAAATCTGGTGGCAATCTTTAAAATTGAAACCATCAGTTTGATTACCATCAGTAATCTTGCCCAACATTTGAAAACAAATGCAAACCCACAGGTTTAAATTCAAATGATATATTTCAAACTTGTACATTAGCTCTGCTCATTCAAAGCATCTTTTTCATTGCAACGAGAAGAGAAATACATTAAGAAGAGAGCCTTGTTCAGCTTTTAGATCACAAATGCGCAAAACCAAGGACATGAAAGTGAACTGATTGAATTGATTGCATTCCTGCAGTGGAACCAAAACATCATTTCTTGGTGAAATAAATAATTGTTGTGGCTACAGGATGTACAGCTTGATCCAGGAAACAGTCCCCCTCAACTGCCTGGAAAGGGTTCAGCTTGACATGGAGGAGTTCATGAATCTACCATGAGCAATTGAATAGAGAAATGCTTAAGAAGGAAAGAACTGGGGGGAAAGCTGTATCTCTGCAGTCAAGCATCCACTTTGCATCCAGGAAGTCCCAGGTTCAATCCTTGGCATCTCCAGGTGGGCAGAGGGCAAGGGAGCTGCCAGTCAGTGTGGACAATACTTAGTTAAATGGACCATTTGTCTGACCAGTGGTAGACTTGGGTGCTATGGCACCCTGTGCAATGCCAGAATATGCACACATGCCCTGCTACCATTGCACTGCATTCCCAAAGGCGAGTAAGGAGGCGCTCAGCTTTGGGAAAGAAGGGCCAGGGCTCTGGCAGGGTCCCAGAGCCCTCCTGCCTCTTTCGCACAGCTGGGAAAGTGCTAACTAGGAGACGGAAGGATTCTAGGATCCTGCGATTGCCTCGTGGCACCTTCTCAAAGCCTAGCGCTTTGCTTACCGGGCATTGAGACTGTGCCCCCTCGGCTCAATGCCCAGTGTGTGCACACTGCCCACATAGCCTTAAATCCCCCCCTGGTCTGACTCTGTATAAGGCGGCTTCTTATATTCCAAGGAAAGTGTTATTCTGCAGCACAGTTCACAATGAGCACATAGTTGAAGCCACCTGCTATGCTATCTTGTTTCCATGCTCCGATATCCTTGTCACTTTCCACATCAACTTTGCTAGGATCTTTTCTTCAGCATATCAGTGTTCGTGTGTGTACGTGGTGTGTGTGAGAGAGAGAGTGTGTGTATGCAATGCCCTGAAAATTAAATTAGTCTTCAACTTCACTAGATATGACAGTTTCTGGCATGCACATGATGGTATCAATCTGGCCTGAGTCTAAAATAGCAGTAGTTTGATTCTCCACCAAAGGCCAAAGTGGAGGAGATGCTGACTCTGAGACTGGCTCCTTATGGCTTTCTTTTCTTTCTTTTTCAATTTATTTTATTTTAGTTTGTAGCTTTACTGAAATACAGCCATGGGGGCTGCAAATATGATTGCAGTGGGGCAATGCGGAGGGACCAGCGTTTGCTTAATCCTTTCCATTCAGAAAGCAGTCAGGGGAACAGAGAGGGTTCCAAGAGTGTCAAAACAGTTGGACAGTCCCCCATGGTCAAATTCCAGGGATGCCAAAGGGTGGACTGCCTTCCCTACTTTTGTGATAGCCTCCATTTTTTAATGACAGTTTTTTGTAAGGGCCCAGGGGGATCATGGTTTGATTGAGGGGGCGACAAGAATTGGAACATGTGTGGACCTCTACTCCCCATCCCACCCCCACCCCTAAATAACTAGAGCCGGTGAACTCTTTCTGTCATTATTTCCATTGGGAACAGGTTAAGATGCATTCCTTCCCTCATCACTGCTGTAATTCAATCCACCCCTCTCCTGTACATGTTTCAGTTAAAACAAAAAATAAAAGCTACCAGATAATTGGTCACATACCTCACAACTGTCCCATTTTAAGTGGGACATCCTGCAACCACAGAAACCAATCCCAGCCTCAGTTTGGATCCCATAATGTCCATTTTATTGGGTCTGGCGCACTGACGTGACACCAGATCAAAAAATTCTCACTCTGGCATAAGTCAGCAGGGTTACACCAGAGCACTAGACTGGAAGGCATTCCTTTTTCGGTCCGATGTTCTGGAGTGAATCAGCTGGGTCATGCTGGAGCTCCGGGATGAAAACCACTTGTTTTTTGGTCTTGCAAGACCAAAAAAGTAGCATATTTTGGTCTCGCACACTTATGCGTGCGCCAGAACTCAGGACCAAAAATGGAGCGTCCTGATGCCGAAAATGTTGGAGGGCATACAGTAATATTGTCTAATTTGGCCCTAATTCGCTTCACTTTTTACACTGAGAGTTGCCCACAGTGTGAATGGAGCATTATATATCCATTAAAAGAAAACCCTTGCTTCTCTTTCCCCTACCTTCAGATCATTCTCTCCATGCCCAGACAGGAAAACGAAGTCCAGAGTGTGCCAAACGGTATGTGTTGGCCAGATGTCATGTTGGGACAGCCTCACGGTTGTCATGGTGACCGTGAATCTACCCCATGAGCTACCCCAAACAGTCTAAGAGTCTGCATTTCTGTCAGCTCAGTTAGGGAGTCTGTTGGGCAGTGGAATGGATGGTACACCAAATTATCCTGTTGGCCTAACACAAAATACTGGAAACTGACACTCAGATGTACAGGGAGCCTGAAGAGCAAGATAGTTCTCCTATAGACAACAGTGCCCACCTTTAAGTCCAACAACATTTGGAGGGCCACAGGTTTCCCATACCTAGGAATATTTTTGTATATTTTTGGATGTGTAATAAAGCCCACACTTGCGTTGAGGTGACCCAGAATCACCCCTCAGGGAACATGCAGATTTGGGTGTCCGCAGTTCCCTCAGAATAGCGCCTGCCGTCTTGGCACAAAATGAAACCAAGCCATGCTTGCACACAGTGTGTTTATATTTCGAACCGCCCCGTGATCCTCGGATGAAGGTGGTATAAGAATTTAATAAATAAAATAAATAATAAATCCCACCTGAATTCCAGACAAAGCCTTGATGTACTTCTTGTGTGTGTTCCTGAAACCAGTTCTTTGTGTTTCGCAATACCTTTTTGCTAATGTGCTCCAGTGTGCACATCTGGGATTTTGAGAAAGGGTTAAACCTGGGTGTCTTGGGGGTATGGCATAACACAACATGCCTGCCACCCCTAAAAGAGCTTTAAGATACAGGACCACATAATGCTGCAGGTCTGCCTCTCCATCCATGGGAGAAAAAGGCACCTATGTCAGCTTCCACCATGCTCACTCGCAAAGAGAAGCACTTTGCACCTTTCTTCTGCTTAGAACAGAAGGGGAGGAGTCTTCCCAGGCATGGCATCCAATGAAATATGGGTGTGTTTAATGGGTTTTTGTTTTTAACATGAAAAAGGGAACTGAGCAGGAAGAGGAAATAGCCTCTCAGACACTGAATTTTGGAGGGAATACTTACTGAGAACTGAGAATGGGCAATATTCTGACATAGGAGGTACCGGCAGACACATTGGAGCCCACAGGCTCCATGTTGGTGATCCCTGTATACACTGCAAACTTACCTGCAGGATGCTGGTCACTGTGAGAGAACAGAATGCTGAGCCAAATGGGCCTCTGCCCTGGAACAGCAGGAGCTTTCCTCATGTTCTTAGGTTGGCATCTTATGTTAGAACAATAATTCTAAAATAAGGACTCTCTGTGCATTTTTCTATTTAAAATATAGAATGCTGCAAGGACAACAGTTATGAAAAGGAACACTATTTCCAGGTCACTGTGCTAGCACCAGTTGAGCAATCTGCAAGTTACTTGTAACTTGATCAGGTTCTACTTCACTTAATATAGATTAAGCGACTGGAGATGGATGATGGAAGAGATGCAAAGTGGCCTGAAGGAATACTGCGGTGCTGCTAGGATAATAGGACGATGTCTGTATGCAAAATATAAAAAGACTATTATGAGTTGTATTTTTTCCCCCTGTGCGCGACCATATGTTGAGCACAATTGGTGTGCATATGGACAGAGGACACACTCGACTGTAATCTATATCACAGGGACCAAAAATAAAACAGGAGCAAAAGGCTAAAATCATAAATGCTGTTTTTTACAGGGCAAATTAAAAATGTTTGTTGTAGCAAAAATATTGCTGCATTAATTAATAGCTTTGCAGCGCATTCTGGCAAGGAGTGATAAAAGACAGAGTGGATTTTCAGATTTTTCTTTAAATACTCTTCTCTTCAAAGCTGAGTGCAAACGGTTAGCAAAGTTTGGGTTTTAGAAAAAAAAATTAATTAAATTTGTAGTCCGCCCTTCATCCATAGTTAGTGCCTTTACTCAGTACTGTGGAAAGAGTTGTCATCGTATCAAACTGTTCTCATCTCATATGGCAATTTTACATACAGGCAGTTAATTAATATGTTTTATGTTGCAGGTAGGTTTCCATGTCTTGATTCTTAAATCTTATGAGGTGAAGCTTGGTGATGCCAAGAATCAGAGCAGAACTGTCAGTGAAGTGCAGTAATATTTCATGGAATATGGCAAGTGGGGAATATTTTCCCCACTTGTGATTCCCAGCAAGTAGCATTCACAGGCATGGAGGCAAAGTATAGCCATCACTGATAGTCTTCTTATGCATGAATTTGTCCAATCCTCTTTTAAAGCCATTCAACTTGGTGACAATCACCAACATGTTCTTAAATGGTGGTGCCCAGAACTAGACATAGGGTTGCATCCAATGCTGTTCTTACTCAGAACAACCCCATGGAAATTAATGAACATGACTAACTTTAGCCCATTAATTTCAAGGGGTTTACTCTGAGAAGAACCTATAGTATGCCAGGCAAGGTCTGACCAGAGCAGAACAGAGCATAGCCATTTCTTCTCACCATCTTAATATTATATTTCTGTCAATGCAATCTAGAAGATACTTCGGTTGCATTAGCCATTCCTAAGTATTGCTAGTCTCCTAGCAAGCACCCAGTCTGACAAAACCATACTGTGGTTTTTGTTTTTTGTATTAATAAAAAGATTACAAAATGGCTCCCTAGTTACAACAAAGGAAACTTTTAGTGGTCTTTTACTTCTCCATATTAAAGGTGGACTGAAAATGTCCTTTGTAGTTTGAAGCTGATACTGTACAATGACATCAAATTAGGAAAGGACAAAAAGAGTTTGATGACAGATGTGAGACGCTCCCTGAATATTAAAGGGCACTGGAGAGATCTGCTGCTGTTAATATATGTACAGTAAGTTGCTGTCATAGCAGACCCAGATTTCTCCCCCCTTGAGAGAGTAATCTCCTTATAGATGAATCATTGAAGCATGAAAATATATTCTTTGGACATGGTGCTGTAAAAATGGAAGGACATGCATCAAACAATGCTTTTGTATAATGCTGAAATGTTTAAAAGACAGGGACATGTTGGCTGGATGTGCATTTTTTTAGAGCATGCTATGGAAAAAAACAAATAATTGAAGATGTATCTATTTAGAATATTTATGTACTGCCCTTTCAACAAACCACAGAAGGGTTTACTACTAGGCAAAGGGATAAAAGACACAGTATCCATTAAAATAACATAAGCACATGGCAACAATGACAATCAGGTATCTCCTCCTCCAGGTAACTGACTAATACAAAAGATAGATGGGACCTGACAAACCTCAGTAATTCCATATACAAGGAGCCACCACTGAAAAGACCCTTTCTATAGGCTTCACAGGGACGCAGGTGGCGCTGTGGGTTAAAGCCTCAGCGCCTAGGGCTTGCCGATCGAAAGGTCGGCGGTTCGAATCCCTGCGGCGGGGTGCGCTCCCGCTGCTCGGTCCCAGCGCCTGCCAACCTAGCAGTTCGAAAGCACCTCCGGGTGCAAGTAGATAAATAGGGACCGCTTACCAGCGGGAAGGTAAACGGCGTTTCCGTGTGCGGCTCTGGCTCGCCAGAGCAGCGATGTCACGCTGGCCACGTGACCCGGAAGTGTCTCCGGACAGCGCTGGCCCCTGGCCTCTTAAGTGAGATGGGCGCACAACCCCAGAGTCTGTCAAGACTGGCCCGTACGGGCAGGGGTACCTTTACCTTTACCTATAGGCTTCACACCACATACCTACTGAAGAGGAACCCCCAGGAACGTCACATCTGCTGATTTTAGAACATGAGGAGTTATTCTCTCAAATATTTGGGTCCCACACTTTTTGGAACTTTAAATGAATAAAGTCTGGAGAACAATTGTCCACTAATTTAGCTGTTTTAAGATATGGGTAATATGTTCGCCAGAAGCTGGCCACATGACCCAGAAGCTGTATGCCAGCTCCCTCAGCCAATAAAGTGAGATGAGGGCAACAACCCCAGAGTCGGTCACGACTGGACCTAATGGTCAGGGGTCCCTTTACCTTTAATATATTGGCAAACTGCTGCCCCCTACTGATATTGTTGGTGCAGTGTTTTCCACTAGCTACAGTTCCCAGACCATCTTCAAAGGCAGTCCCCCATAGAGCAAATGGCAGTAGTCCAGCTTAGAACATGAACATCTGAAGGCAGCCTTGTATCAGGAAGTTTTTAGTGTTTGATGTTTTACTGTGTTTTGTATATGCTGCAGACCGCCCAGAGTGTCTGGGGGGACCCAGCCAGATGGGTGAGATATAAATGATGATGATGATGATGATGATGATGATGATGATGAAATGGCCATAGTTGGAACACCAGATGAAGCCAGGCATAAGTCCTCCAAGCTACTTTGGTCACCTGGGCCTTGAGTGACAAATATGGTTCCAGGAGCACACCCAAACTATGAACCTGTTGATTTTAAGGGGAGTGCATTCCTATTAAGAACAGGTAATTCTGCCCAGTCCAGATATGGGAACCATTGACAGCACTTCCATCTTGTCTGGATTCAGCTTCAGTTTGCTGACCCACATCCAGCTCATTTCTGCTCCTCCACATGCAGCTGCTGAGTGTCCTTGGGCTAGTCACACTTCTCTGAAGTCTCTCAGCCTCCCTCACCTCACAGCGTGTTTGTTGTGCGGGAGGAAGGGAAAGGAGAAAGTTAGCTGCTTTGAGACTCCTTAGGGTAGTGATAAAGTGGGATATCAAATCCAAACTCTTCTTCTTCTTCCTCCAGACTCTGCCTTCAGGACTTGCACTGTTCCACCTGGTACTGATGCAGCAGAGAACTAGAACAACGTGTCATCAGCCTACTGGTGACACCCTGCTCCAAATCCCCTGATGGCTGCTTCCAGCCGATTCCTGTATATAAAATTTATATTCTGTGTGGAACATGCACTGCATTTTTTTTTTTTATTCCAGTCAGTTGTCAGTATTACACTTGCAATTATCTGCAATTTCCATGCCACTGCTGGCCTCAACTTCTTAGAGAGCATTTTAGTGGTGCCTACTTGCAGATACAGTTGTGCGAAACCCACAAATCTGACTGGAGTGCCAAGTAGACTTTTTTTTTTTAATGCAGGGAGAAAAATTACACTTGTGTGGAGGAAAGCATCCCAGAGAATCTGACTTTTCCCTGTTGTGGACTGGAGATGGTTCAATATGCTCCTTCTGTTAAAATAACTTTAGATCTTCTCCAAATGTTTTGAGACATTGAACATTTATAAAAAAAATTAAATGTGTGTGGATGTTTTCTGCAACAATCCTCCCCCCTTTTTTTTACAGAGAAGTACTGGAATTTCTCACTATGGTTTCAACTGAGAAGATAGACTTATTTAATGGCTTCAACAGACTGTGTTGGGATACGTGGTTACGCTGACATAAGGAGAAGAAATTATTAGAATTGGGTTTCAAAAAGGAACATAAGGGAATGCATGTAATGCACGTCTGTTGTTCTGGCTAAATACTGTGTGGAACAGAAGCTCGGCAGCAACGGGGATGGAGAGCAGTGTGTGATGTATACAGGATTAGGAAGAATAAAAATGAGAGCAAAGAATTATGCATCTCTGCATTTCCCCCTCCCAATCCCATACACAGGATGTCCCTGTACCATTTGCACACAGTCTAGCATCTAACAAATATATTGTTACTCTGATTTTTGCTTTCTCGGTATCATTCTCAAAAACGATCCCAGAGTGGATTTGGCCTGACAGCATGCAGGAAATATTTCAGAAGAATCATATTGACAAGTCTAAGTTTTCACTTGGTGATAGATTGAAAATGCCATGTTCTTTTATTATTGCGTTCCACCATTTTGTGGGTTCTTTGTTGTTGTTTAGTCGTTTAGTCTTGTCCGACTCTTCATGATGCCATGGACCAGAGCATGCCAGGCACTCCTGTCTTCCACTGCCTCCCGTAGTTTGGTCAAACACATGCTGGCAGCTTCAATAACACTGTCCAACCATCTCGTCCTCTGTCATCCCCTTCTCCTTGTGCCCTCAATCTTTCCCAACATCAGGGTCTTTTCCAGGGAGTCTTCTCTTCTCATGAGGTAGCCATAGTATTGGAGCCTCAGCTTCATGATCTGTCCTTCCAGTGAGCACTCAGGGCTGATTTCCTTAAGAATGGAGAGGTTTGATCTTCTTGCAGTCCATGGGACTCTCAAGAGTCTCCTCCAGCACCATAATTCGAAAGCATCAATTCTTCTGTGATCACCCTTCTTTATGGTCCAGCTCTCACTTCCATACATCACTACTGGGAAAACCATAGCTTTAACTATACGGATTCTTTAGGTGTGTGTTTAAAAGACCTGCACTGGGTCTTTTTGAGTAGGTGTATTTGCAGGGAGGGGGCGGCAGACTTCTATGGAGTACCTGATCTCAGACAACCCCAACACAGGAAAGGTGTATCCTGGTTACTAGGGGGAATTAAGGCATCTAAAACTATCCAAATTTCAATACAGAAGCAGACTAGGAAAGTTATCTATTTGTTGGAAGAGAAAAATATTCAGTAGGCTCCTGAAAGTCATCAGAGATGGTTTCTATGAGGTTCCAAGGGCTAGGAAAGGAGAGAGAAGCAGGAAAAGTGCACTAAATGGGAGAGGAAAGAATCAGCTCTTTAGGACCCAATAGATTCCAGCTGCCTGGTGTTCAAACAAATCGGTCATCAATCACAGCTGCAACTTTGCACATTGACTGAAAACCCCGAATGTGGGAGAAGTTGGGCTGGTTTGTCTCAGATAAATCATTTAGGAGGGCACCTGCATATTTAGCTTCAGAACTTTATTTTTAGGAGGGCTAGAGACTCTTGCATTTCCCCCCTATTCCTGGACCCAGTACATCAGTAACCTATGTGCCCATGTCTTGGTGGCCTTCATGAATAGACTAAAACACCTAGCTCAGTGCTCTTTTCACCAGGCATAGCCAACATAGGGCCTTTCCAATGTCGCTGCGCTTCAACTCATTTGATCCCTGACCATTGGCTATGCTGGTTGAAGGCTTGATAGGAGCTGGAATCCAACAACATCTCGAAATCACCGCATTGCCTATTCTTGGCCTAGGCTTTTAGGATTTCAGCAGCTTTCAGGATTCAAGATTTCAGACCGGGGGCATTCCCAGTTCCATTTAGAGAGCATGGCAATTGAACCTGGAATCTTCTGCATTAAAGTAGATGCTTTCCTATTGAGATATGGTCTAGCTACCAGCTGCCACAACAGCTTCTGAGGCAGTGGACATAGAAGATCATTAACAATTGGTTGGTGGGAACCTTTATACTTCAACATTTAAAGTCTTAGTGATTCATTGGGGTTACCTCCAGGGTAGTAGAAACAGGAGCACAGTGTAGGCTTTGGCACTGGGGAAAAGCAGGATTCTCTCTCAGATTTTATTAAAGTTTTTCATAATACAATAAAAAAGCTAATCTAAATAAAAACAAAAACAGAGGAAGGAAAGAAAAAAGAGGAATTGCAGAGGTAACTCTCAAAGTTAACTCTCAGAAGTGACTCTTAGCCCTTGTCCCCCACAGAAAGAGGCAAAAGCTTGAGGAAAGTAGGATTCTTAGAATTCGTGACCAGGGGAAAGAGACAGCGGAAGAAGATTGGAAGAAATTCAAGATATATCTTAAAAATTATTGCAAAATTGAGGAGTGCTAGATGTCAGGGAATAAGAAATAGAGAATTGCAGCTGTAACTAATAAGTTAAAGAAAAAGGAATGTAATGAAAGTGAATTAAATAATTAATTATTGGAGAATTGCTAAAAAAAAATGTTAAAAATTAAGGATGCAGTAAAAGGGAGGTATGGGGAAGTCGGAGAAACAAGGGGTATGAAAACAGGATTATGAAATTATACATGTTGTATATGTTTTTGTTTGTGTATGTGAATGTGTTGTTTGTTTTTATTTGTGTTGGAAAACCAATAAAAATTATTATTATTATTTTTTTAAAAAAGGAAAGTAGGATTCTTGTGCCTTTAACAGTCTAGCATCTAACAAGTATATTGTTACTCGGATTTTGTTACTTGTGTGGCAGGCACAAATTCAACAGGCTTTCTAGTAGGGAAATAAAACTATGGGGGAAGCTTTTCCTGTTCAGACGGTTAGATACTTTATTATATGTGTGTCCACTGATTTATTTCTGGGCCCGCTTCTCCACCTGCAAAAGAGGACACAAATATTCATATGACACAGCATATGCAAATGTTATGCAAATCTGTGTCCTCATTTGCAAGTGGGTCAGAGGACCCCAATCCACATACAGTGTACCAGGACCAGAAAATCCTGTGGGCTCCCCTGCCGTTCCCAGTCTCTTTTCATTTCATTTGTTTCCAGACTGCGGAACATAAAAGAGGCAAAAGAGACTGATATCTCTATTCTTACTATGGCAATCAATTTAGAGATCTAGTGTGTTGTATTTGTAACCTCGGGGTTTTTTTTTCTTTTTCTTCCCCACACGAAAATGAAGTTTTGTCATAGCTAATAATTGATCTGACAAAAGTGTTCACAGTGACTTGAAGGGTGCCTTTGGTTACCAAGACAGATTTTTATAATAATGAGTCTTTTTCCTGTGGGGGGCTGTGAACTGCTAATTAGCATCTATGACCCAATATTCTCAGCAAATAAGAGTAATAGCAGTAATTTCTAGCTTTATGTAGGGTGGAACTCTAATATTACCAGCACTTCTGTTGCATTTGTAATTAACTGCAAGTAATTATTATAGTCAAGGAGTATATATCCTAATGCTCCTAGGTAATAAAAAAAAATATTGGAATGATGTTTGTAAAACTCATATGTTCCATGCTGGGTATACTGATTTATTTCAGAGTGCTGGTGATTATACACAAACTATTATTTTTTTTCTAATCCTGCTTTATGTCTCTGCACATTGTTATCATTCTTAACGTTTATGGGCAACTATATTGTCCTCATCTTAATTCCCTGTAGTTCCCACCCCTGATGAGTTTTAATTAATATTTTGCTTTCCACAATGCCATCTGATTCAAACGCTGGACATTTGGCTGTAGGAGGCACTGAGAGAATAATTTGTTTTCACCCAGTTTTAATTAAACGTTTTACATTTGGTCTAAGAACATGGCGAACTTTAAACTGTGAGTCAAGATAAAATAGGCATGAGAATCACAGATGAAATGGAGCAGTCAGGGTTTTGGATTCCCCCTCCCCACCCCTCCGTAAACAAAGCTTTTGTCACTGCAATGTAAATTATGTTATGAGTTGATGTTTTCTTGCACCCTTGAAAAAGGGGTGCGACCTGGGCAGAAGTAGTCAACAAGGACCTACCGTATTTTTCGTCCCATAGGACGCTCCGTCCCATAGGACGCACCTAGTTTTTTGGGGGGGAAATAAAGGGGGGAAAATTTCCTTTATTTCCCACCCAAAAGCAGGTCGGGGAAACCGAACCAGGTAGAGGAACGGCGCTGCGCCTCCCTGAGCTTGTGGGGCTGGCCGATGTCTGCCTCAGGCGGCAGGCTGCTATCCGCAGCGTGGGGAACCCTGCGGGGAACCCCTGCAGGGCTCCCCACGCTGCGGATGTCTGTCCGGCGCGCGGGGCGCTCTGCTTCAGGGCGTCCCGCCCGCCGGGAGGCAGGCTGCTATCCGCAGCGTGGGGAGCCCTGCGGGGAACCCCTGCAGGGCTCCCCACACTGCGGATGTCTGCCCGGCGCACGGGGCGCTCTGCTTCAGGGCGCTCCGCCCGCCGGGCGGCAGGCTGCTATCCGCAGCGTGGGGAGCCCTGCGGAGAACTCCCACAGGGCTGCCCAGGCTGCGGATGTGCTCCCAAAGCGCAGGCGCTCTGCTTTCAGGGCGCCCGATGCTCCGGGAAGCAGGCTGCTATCCACAGCCTAGACATCCCTGCCGGACCTCCTGCAGGGCTCCCCAGGCTGCGGATGTCTTCCTGAAGCCTGGAGAGCGAGAGGGGTCGGTGCGCACCGACCCCTCTCGCTCTCCAAGCTTCAGCGAAAGCCTGCATTCGCCCCATAGGACGCACCCAGATTTCCCCTTCATTTTTGGAGGGGAAAAAGTGCGTCTTATGGGGCGAAAAATACGGTATCTCCCCTTTGAGCATAGAGAGCTTTCTGACTGGTTGGTGGGGCAGTTCAGGACAAGGAACAAAACAAGAAATTCTCAGGAGCCAAAGACTATTAAGGAGAGCTTTGTTCTTTGCACAACTCACTTGAGTTCACAGTGGTGTAAAGACCCGTGGCATTTCAAAATTTTGAAGGTTGGAGGCATATGTAGAATATCCAGACAAAAGCATCAGGAATATTTGAACAATCACTTAATTTCTTGTTAAGGAAATGGAAATGGAACTGCAGGTACAGAATTATGCATGGCAAACGATATATTCTTTCTGTAGGAATAAACTGCTTAATAAATTTATTTTAGGAGTTGCAGAAAGCAAGAAAATTCATGTTACCTTTTGGAAAAGCAATGCCTCTTTCTGTGCATTGGGGGGGGGGTGGATTCCAAGGAGCCAACAGCAAATTTCCAGGTGCATTGGCTGTCCCCACACTTGCATAAAAGGAAAATACACTGTGATATCTTGTCCCAATATGTAAAAACATAGATATGTTGCACAATACCCATTTTTCCATATGAAGACAATATGATCTTTACATTGAAAAAGTGAGGGCTCAGTCCCCTGAAAACCTCAGTGATGGGGAAGGGATATAATGAATCAGGTGGTTACTGAGCATCTTGGAACCAAGTTGTTAAGCGTCTTGTAAATTAACACAAGAATCTATGGAACCTGGCCTGGTAGTATATGGGCAGTTGGTGCAAGCTTTTGAGCATTGGTTATGAAGTGATGATAGTCTGTACCCATCAACAGTATAGCTGCATCATTTACATCATCTGAAGTCTCTGGAAAAGGCCTGAGGGTAGCCCCAAATAGAAGACAGTGTAGGGATCAAGTCTTGAGGTTACCAATGCACGAATCACCATGGCCAGTCTATTCCTGTCTAAGAGCAGCCATGGCTGATGTATCAGCCATAGTTGCTAAATTGCACTCCTGGTCACTGAGGCCACTTGAGTCTCCAGTGACAAAGATTGATCTACGATAAGCCCAAAATTCCAAAATAAATGTTTTCTTTCCTTTTCTTGGTGCCCCAAAAGAACACGGACACAATCCCGAACCTCAAGTGCACTGAACAAGTACCTTACAAAGGGTGTGTTTGTGGAATCAACATATGAATCCTGAGATCCACTGTAGTTATTGGTTTTCGGGCAGTCAGTCTGATGGAGGATGGACAATAACATGGCTTCGTGTAAGTAGCACTGAGATATTTCTATAAAACCATTCCCCACTATCTTCCCCATCTAATCACAATGAATTCTCTTGAATGCCTCATTGATGAATTAATATGAAACAGATTGAAAAGACTCTGAAGAAAACACTTAGAAACCATTTCTTTCTTTCTTTTTACCTTGTGCAAGTAGACCCATAACTCTTTCCAATTACACAAATTTTCCATTTATTAGTTGGCATATTGTAAAGCATTACTTGCCTTCGAAGAGCAGAACTTTTGGGTTTTGAGCGGTAAAGCTCCGGAGACAAAAGGGGGAAAGGTTTGTCATGCTTGCAAGGAAGGAGATGTTCTCTTTTTACACCCCCCCTCCAGATAATTCCTGCTTGTGCTACAGCCACATGATTTCCATCATAACCAAAATTATTTGCGTAGCATTTCCATGCAACTTCCATTTCACAGTTTTAAAGCTCTCGTTCTTAGAGAGACGTGTCGGCAGTGCATTGTATGAGAATCTCCGGGTAATCAAATTGCAGGAAGGCGGTTATAAGAGTCTTTGCTCATCCTGAATTGCTGAGGAAGAAGCAAATGTGGAAATTATGAGTAATGCAATTGATGGACTTAAAGCTTTTAAATATGAAGACTCTCCACAATTGAGATGTATATGAGTTCAGAATCTAATAAGTGGTAAATACAATAGGTTTCAATAAGATATTTTATCAAGTGCTCTGCCTCGCTTTTCACTCCCTTTGGTTTTTATGGGCAGCATTAGCATCTAATCAGCAGACAAGTTGGAAAATTTTTATTGTGACACATAATCATTTTTAGCTCATCATCTTTCTTTTTACATACTCCCTTGCTCTGGATTTTCTCACAATGCACATGCTTTCCAAGCTGTTTTGTCCCCCATTTATTTTAAACAGAATTCTATTATATTACCAGGATGTTTATTGACAACTTATTTATGGCAGAACATTGCAGGTACTTGTATAAGCTTCTGCAATGCAAGTGTACTAAATTCAAACATCTAATGGACTTTTGAATGTCCCTTGATTTACACAGCTCTTTAAGCAATACTGGCAGCCCTAGAGTTTTAGTGCAGATTTTTAATACTATTGCAACTGAACAAAAACACGCCATTCATTCTTTTATTTTTTTAAAATGGAAGTTATTTTCTTAATGTATTCGTGGATTCTTTTAAAATTCTAAGCATTGTTTGACTTGGGGGAGGAAATAATATTAGCATGGAGGCGAGGTGATAAAACATTTCGTTATGTTTAGATGCTACCTAGACCCTATTCACACAAATCCTTGCACATAAATCCCACATGCAACCATGGGGGATTGTGCAAAGCTCCATGTTATCCCCACTTCACTATCCTCCATTTGCCTCCAGCTCATGGAGGGCCAAGTCTAAAGTGAGGAGCCTCTTTTAGACATAAAAGCATCCTGCTCAATTCAGGGCCCTCTATTTTGCAGAGTTCTGAACTGCTCTGCTTCAGACTTCAGCCTCTACAATTTAAGGAGGCTTGCTCTCGCTTGCCCTATTCATATGTAGGGTTTACATGGAAGCAGAATGCCCAAACAGGACTTTAAACATCTCTGTTGGGTATCTGTTTGGGTTTGAAGCATCATTGTGATGTTAAATTCTGACTTCAGACCAAGCAGACCTGAATTCGACCATGATTCTTATTGGGTGTTTTCTGGAGTGATATGAATGAAAAAGGTCACGATGGGATAACCGCCACATTTGTTGCACAGTGCTTTGGGGGGAAAACAGAATACTACCTTAATAGATAAATACAGAGCTGAGATCTGGGGCACCAGCTCCTGGGGGCCAAGCTGTTTTGGGGGCCCCAATATATTTTGTGGGGGGGCCTCTCCCTCTCCTGAGTTAAGGTGGTGAAAGAGGCTGAGCATGGAGCTGAGCATGGTGCAGCTCCAGTGGCCAGCTCCTTGCTCTCCTCCTGCCGTGGAAGGGAAGGAGGGTGGAAGCAGCCTGTCACCAGATGCAGCATGAGGAGGAGGAGGAGCCACTGGCCACTGAAGCAGCACGGCCCCACATTTGGCTCCGCCCACAGCTCTTCATGATGTCCATCATACCCACAACATTTGCCCCACCCAATTGCCCTCGCAAGCTGGCACCTCTGGCGGAGATGAAATATCACTGAGGTGTGACATTAGCCCATGACAGGAGTGAGACAGGGCAATAAATGTCTCCCCTGAAATCATTCCCAAATATTACCCCAGTTTTGCTGCTTCTGTGGCTGTTTAAACAAACAAGGAGCATTATCAGACAAATTCAGAGGCATTCAGGGACAAATTTCAAGCATCCAGAAACAACCAAAGAGGGTCAGTATACGGTTGTGACCTAGGAAAGGTGAATCCTGAAGAGAGTATCAAGGTCCTATCATCTAAGACATCGCCACTTGATTCCCTTCTAGATGATGAAAGTTCTAGTCTGAAAGGGGACTTGGGAATTTTGCAACTATGGAAAGAGAATAAATTACAACATTTCAAGATCGGAAGGGCATACAGACAGTAGTGAAAGGCAAAATGAAAACAGACTCACCCAGATACCAACACATACAAATTTGGGCTTTCTTGAGTAGGATGATTAGAAGTCAAGAGATCTAGAGAGATTTGCCTGAGTTTGAAATAATATTAGAGAATGACAAGCCAGGATGTTTCTCTTAGATGTGTCATATTATCATCAACACTCAAAAGAAAAACAGAATGAAAATATATGTTTGAATGGAACAATGATATAAATAGGGAAATTACAAGAGAAATGTGGTTATTTTTATTTTATAAAGGCTCAATAGCAATAGAATATTATATTAAAATGGAAGTCCAATGACACTGGATTCCATGGGGAAACAAAATTGTAAGCAAATCAGAATACAGAATGTTTTAGGTATGTCTGGAACAAAAAGGTAGTGTCTATCACATGTGGTAGAGGTGTGAAAAAGCACAACTATTTTGGCGAACAGTGGCAGAAATGCTTCGAGAAATGTTTCCAATACAAGCAGTTTTGCACTCATTATTGTGTTTATTAAATCCCCTCAATTCCTTCATCCAAGTCATTTATAAAGATGTTGAACTAACAACTGGGCCAGGACAGAACCCTGTGGCATCCTACTTGTCACTTTTTCCCAGGATGACAAGGAACCATTAATGAGTACTCTTTGGGTTCAGTCAGTCAACCAGCTACAAATCCACACTTACCTCGTTCAACCTACATTTTACCAGCTTCCTCGCGAGAATATCACAGGGGACTTTGTCAAAAGTCTTGTTGAAATCAAGATTCACAATGTCCACAGCATTTCCCTGATCCACCAAGTTTGTAATTCCATCAAAAAAAGAAATCAGATTGGTCTGGCATGACTTATTTTTGAAAAACCCATGCTGGGTCTTAGTAGTCACAGCATCCTTTCCTAAATGCTCACAAACCGACTGTTGAATTATCTGTTCTAGGAACTTCCATGGTACCAATGTCAAGCTCACTGGTTGGTAGTTACCTGGGTCTTCCTTTCCCCCCTTTTTGAAGATGGGGACAACATTTGCCTGTCTCCAGTCTGTAGAGACCTCACCTGTTCTCCAAGAATTCTCAAAGATACTAGACAAAGGCTCTGAAATTTCATCTGACAGCTCCTTTAGTACCTTCGGATGCAGCTCATCAGGCCCTGGAGATTTGAATTCATTTAAAGTACCATAGCTAGGTGTTCCCCTACTACCGCTTTTCCTATCTTGGGCTACAGCTCCCTCCTTATATCATTTATTCTGTTATCATCAGGTTGGGCATCACTTTCCTTTTGGGTGAAGACATTGGCAAACCTTACAATGACTATTGTAAAGTTATTGTTTACTAAAGCATGGTAACATAAAGTAGTACCAAAGGAACTTGAATTAATTAGTAAAATCTGGGAACAACTAGAAATCATAAAATTAACTGCAATGATCCACCCTTATAAAATTACCAGAGAGGATATTGAATCCCACAATTACATATATTAAAAGAGAACTAGGCAGAATTGAAATAAGGATAGACTACTGCTGTGAATTATTTTTTTATGATTAAACGACATTAGTTTTAAAATTATATGGATGTAAAAGTATTTATGTTTATATTCATATGTATTTATATATGTGTGCATATGTCTTGTGTGTGTGTTTTGTATAGCTGTATATTTTTGGAATGGTATTCGTAATTTTTTTTTTATAAATGAATGAATGAAAATAGCATACAAAAAGCATTCTAATAGGGGGAACTGCATTCAAAAATATTTTTATTAATAAAACAGCATCTATACATATGTTTGTTTGGAACCATTTGCACCAAACTGCAGGCAAATTTTCATGATTTTTTTTTTAAGTACATTGTGGAGAATTGAATATAAAGTTGGAAAAATGAGTGCTGAAATTGACAGACTCACCCATGCCTACCTGACAAATTCCCTTGAGTGGACTGGTCAGTTTAACGTAGTCTTATTTTCTGCTCAGCTTCAGAGCTGAGGAATATACAACACGGAGTGTCTTCGAATGAATTAATATTCACAAAGGAGCAAAGAGGAGATCTTTGAGGAAGGCAGTGAATTCAAATGCATTGCGCAGTAAATGCCCAAGCTCTAAGTGCCCAATTGAGCTAATAACAAGAATGATGATGATGAAGATGCTGCTGAGGGGAGGGGAGGGGGGACGAGAGCGCATTTGCGTTTGTTCACTTACTCGCCTCATCATAACTGTATTTCCCAGTGACAAGGATGAAAGCAAACTAAAGAATCTCTTGGATACAGAATTGTTTTTCCATGGATGAGGGATTACTGATTGGCTTTTTAACTTAGGCTTTTCCAAATAGTTTTTCAGTTATTTAATTTACTCTACATGGAGCCTATTGATTATTCAAGTTGGCAGTCAATTTTATAGGGCACCCCGCTGTTTCTTTGCTTAATGTAGTCAATGATAGTAATTGCTTGATCAGTGCAGCCCATGAAATAGGTTTTGTGTCTTTTTTTTTCCTTTTACAATGCATTGATGGCTTTATCTGATGTAGTCTTGGCAGGGCCCGGGTTTTACAGCACTATCCCGAACTCCCAGAGGTCTCTAGATTAATGGCAATGGCTTTCGGTCGAAGCTGCTGATACAGCTCTCCAGAAGGTATTCACACATCTGGCATGCCACACTTGGCACGGGTGCCAGCTTTTTCTGTTGTGCAGTTACCAAATGGCTCACCAGTGCCTAGTTAACTGTTTTCACTAAGGGAATGAGATAAAAAGCTATTCATGGAGATCTTGGCACCCTCTCTCTGTTCTCTGGTAATTACAATTTTTTAATTTTTCCATTGCACTTTTTATGGAGACAATCGACAATTAGAAACAACTTGGCGTGCCAAATATTTGTGCTACAAAAAAAATAAAAAAATAAAAATCACAGCTCATTTTTGGTCTCGTTCCCAAACTGGTGGGGTTTTCCTGCAAAGTTATTGTAATAATTCCCATGCACCAGTTTACAGATTTGACTGTCATTTCATAGTATTCTGGTGCCCAGTTAAACATACACAAGCCCATTGATACCAATGGTTTTAAGCAATGGTAACTGAGCGCAGAGCTTGGTTGTTTTTTTTTAGCCAATCCTAAGAAAGAAGCACAGGATTTCAAACAGCTACTTGCTTTGGGCAAATAACCATTCTTCCTGAGGGGATTTTCCTTGCCAAAACACAGTGCTCTGAAATCATCCTACAAATTGCAAGCGGCTTGGGAGAATGTTTTGTAGGCTGATATATATGCATTGTTTTTGTAAGATTAGTGCATAATAAACTGAACACGTGAGATATTGTGAGCCACCTTGTGGGCCCCAAGAGGTGTCCTATAAATTAGTTTATAAATAAGGGGAGTGTCACAGCCAAGAGTGGTATCCTTTCCTGGCCACCCCCGTGATGACCACCGCTGATGATGAGCTGGACCCAACACAGGAAAGGGGTTCCTAGGTGATGCAGATAGGGGCTTCCGCATGTAACAAAAGTGGAGTTTAGTTGGCAAGGAACTACTGCTGTAATGTCATTGTTCAAGAGTTATACTGTAAAACAATATCCAAGATATTGCTGGTGGCCTGATGGTGTAACACCTATTTACAGCAGCTGAGGACTCCCAGTTTTATGATTTACACTAGTGATGTGTTTTCTTTTTGATGAATCCTTATTTGGAAGTTAGCTCTTTTGAACTCAGTGGGGCATCAAGGTATCAAGCCGCACACTTATTGCTTGCCTAATCCTCCAGAACAGCCTTTCTCAACCTTGGGTCCCCAGATGATTTTGGCCTACAACTCCCATCATCCCTAACTAGCAAGGCCAGAGCTCAGGGATGATGGGAATTGTAGTCCAACAACATCTGGGGACCCAAGGTTGAGAAACACTGCTCTAAAATCATCACCTTCTTCAGTTGGTTGGATAGCCACCTATCAGGGATGCTGTAGCAGAATATTTCCTGCATCTGCAAGGGGTTGGATTAGAAATCCTTGGGGGTGTCTTCCAACTGAATGATTCTGTAAATTCCTCCCAAATTCAGTGAACAAGCAAGGGTGAAGTGGGGCTGTGCTGGGTAGCCACTCACCTCATTTCATCCTTTCTTCAAACTCTTGTGCATCCAGTTGAAAGTATGAAAGGAATCCTGGATGATCAGGGTTCCTTATGGAAGCTTCATATGTGCGTAGGTGTCCCTTTCACAGGTCCAACTGATCATCAGCTGTGGTCATTATGGGGGCCAGTAAGAGGTCTCATGAGTTGCTGTGGTTATACTCTCCCCTTACAACCCCCCCTTTTAAAATATGTGTATTTATTTATTACATCATTTACCCCACCAAGACAGCTCACAATACCTCATTTCCTAAAAATGCTTTGTACATAAAACCTAAATAGACCCATAAATATGTATAACTACATAAATATATAAAATACTTTATGCCTAAGCATCTAAAAATACATTTTCACATAATAATTTTGGGAGGTACCTGAATAAGAAGGATTTTGGAAGAATCCCTAGTTTTGTTAGGGAGGGTATTACATTTGTCTTCTACAGGGGTCATGCCACTTACACTCTGATCATCAACACATTGACTTGGAAGTAAATCTCAGCCATGTGATTTCAAGTAAGGGGCATGCCTCTTTATACTGAAGTATGTTCTACTGTGTTCAGCAGGACTCACTACCAAAGTGTACATGGCATTTTGAACTGAACATGGAAGGAACCTTCTACCTGCTTACGTTTCAATAACTCTTGTTTAGTTCTGTGTAACTGACTTCTGAGTAAACATGGGCAAAATTCTCTGAATTCTGCAGTACAGTTTTCCAGCTAAGTAATGTGTACAAAAATGCATATAAAGTAATGAAGGAGGAATGGCTTCTGAAAGGAACTGACTAGGCAGAAATGGCAAAGCTGACAGCAAAATTAACAGAATGAAGAGTGGAGGCCTTTCTTGGATTATTTGAAAAAGCATTATAGCCAAATGGAATCATAAGAGTTTGTTATGTGTTATGTATTGAAGTTCTCACCCTGGCAACCAGGACTATCGTGTATATAGTTTTCACTCAGGTCCACATCAGTTACTTTAGGCGGGAAACCCTGGGTTGTTGTTACTACAATGTTGACAGCCGGCTGCTTATAAAAGCAGGCTGGCTGAGCTGTTTGCAGTTCTGTTCTGTTCCAGCTTACAAATAAAGAGCTGCTTTGGAGAAATCGCTGCATCGTCTGCTATGTCTACCCACTATTTAACATTATGTAATGCAGTAGAAAAGGATTTAAATAAAAAAAAAAACACTATGGATGTGTGCGTAGAAAGTCAATCTATGAAACAAAGTTGAAGCTAATTTGAGAAATTTAGGAAAACTCAATAAAATTAAATTTGAGAAAAATGCATATAAAGTGAGCATATAAATGCATTATATATGGGGAAACTGTAAAAATGTGTATAATAATGTGGGAAACCGCATACAAAAATGTATTTAGAGAAATTCATACTAAGATGCTGATGAATTTTCAGGAGGACTTTTTTCAATTAAAAAAAAATCACTAACTGATATGGGAAAGTGGTGAACTGAGTTTAAGATTAGAAAAATGAGAAATTGCGAGAAATCAAACTTGACAGATCCTCCCACCCCTACACTAAACCCAACAGAATGGATTTATGAGGAAACACAATGGGCTCAAATGCACATTCTCTTAGGACTGCAACCCCTGTTTTCATGCTGTCATGGTAATCTGAATTGTATTCCTATAACCGTGAGATGTAATCCCAAAAAAACCAACAAAAAAAAACTGGCCAAGGACTGAAATGAAAAGTGCAACACAGGTGCGTAAATCCACAGACAATATAATTGCAGAGTGCACACAGACGATTTACAATGCCTATGGTGACATCCTGCCAAAAATGTAAACATGTGATGGATTCTGAACCAGCTGTGATGTGAAGCGATTTTCCTCAGCTGAGTTTGACAGAGAGTCTGGACATGTGTAGTCCCCATATTAATTCATTTCTCTCCAGGTAGTAAACTCTAAATGCATAATGCATCTTTGGGTAGTAAAGGTCTACTGAGAAGACATCTGGAATATGCTATTTAAAATTCCTGCTCTGTCTTTAGCATCAAACTCCCAGTTACAGTGGGAAATAATGCATGAATAGCATAGCTCTCCATGCAATATTAATAACCCATGTCCCTTTGTGTTTAGGATAAATAGCCTTAATAAAAAAATCTTACTGAAAGAAAATTACAGGAATAACACAGGCTGCCCTTCTTGGTCTTCAAATTGTATTATCATTGTATCAACATTATCTTTGGGCTGTTTGACATTTCTTCTTCATTTTAAATGCATTTACAATGAACGGTTTTGCATTCCCCAATGTAAAAGTGCTACACCTAGGCGGAAATTTATTCTTGCTGATATAAGTGCATACCAGGAGGTCACTGAGGGACATTGAAAATGTGCTGTGTGAACCAGAAGATGGACATAATTGAGGACATTCTGAAGATTCATTAGGTAGCCTTAAGGAAGTCTACATCTGTAGCTAGTGGTGGGCAAATCTATCAATGTGGGTTTGTCTTGGTTGCTCAGTTTTTCTAGTGTTGAGTCCAGATCAAAACAGATTTTTAAAAAATATTCATGAAAATTCACCAGCACATCTCTCTGCATGTACTAAGGCTGTGTGTACAATCCCCGCTCCAATAATCCCTGTGGCCTTAATCTGGGGGTCCCCAATCAGGTCAACCCAACCTGAGTCACACTAAAGACTTCATGCTCCATCAGGTCCTGAATTAGTTCTGAGGAGCAGAGGCTAATGTTTAACTAGCATCTCCTGCATGCAAAGGATTTGCACTACCACTGAGCCTCCATTCTTCTCCCAATGCGTTGGTTTGTTCATGACATGAAGTCCAGTGCCTCCTCTGGCAGTTTTTGCTGGCAGGTGATGTTGATCTTCAGGGCTGGCCAAGCTCAGCAGGAAGAGGGATCGGCAGATGCTGCATATTCCTGCATGCTGATGCCCTTACCTCCCACCACAACCAGTGGTGGTGTGTGTTTGACTGTGTCTGTTTAGTTGAGAGCCAGTGTGCTGGACTAGGACCTGGGAGACAAATCCCCACTCAGCCATGAAGCTCACTTGGTCACCTTCTGCCAGTCACTGCCTCTTAACCTAATCTACCTCACAGGGTTGTTGTGAATATTAGGAGAAAGGAAAACCATGTCCACTACCTTGAGCTCCTTAGAGGATAATGTGTCATATACATGAAATAAATAAATAGGTAATAGCTATGTTTTAACTTTTTTAAATTCTGACATTTAAATTGCTGTAATCCTCCCTAAGACCTTCTAGTGAAGGTCAGTAATACATTTAATATTCATGATGATGATATATAAATATTATCTGCACCGGTGGGCATGCCAGTAATATGACACAGCCATTTCTAAAATGAAGGAAAATATACATCAACCCAGATGGAGAAGGGATAATTTAACATTGCTTGAGAATATGAGCTGCATATATTTTTATTTACAATCATAATGTGAGTCTAAGGGCTGTATGTGCTATTGCATAAGAAACATGTTTTATCGTCTGCTGGCATATCAGGGCTGCTTAAACCTTTCTTGTCAGGGTATTTTCTTGCTGAAAACCACAAGCCCTGCCCCCCCCATGTTATTACCCTCTGGAGGTAAATATTATGGGGTGCTTATATTTTCTCCCCTTGTGGGTTGAATATCAGCTGGGGGAAATTTTTAGTAGAAAAACATCCATAGGGAAAAGAATTAAGAATGTCCCCCTCCGCCTCTCTTCCTCTGATCGAATTGGCAGCCTGCTGCAAGTGCTTTTCATTCATCTCTTGAGTAGCATCGTCAATGGGCCAAAGCATGCATCCATCTACTTGGGAAGCTTCCCATGCTCCTATTTCATGCTCCTCTGCGCAGTCAAGTGCAATCCCAGAAATGGCATCTATGACGCTAATCGGTGTGTATTTCTGGAAATCGTGTTTTCTATTTCTTCAATAGTGGAATGTCCTATGTCAGCCATGAGAGAGGAATAAAGAGCACCCTTCTACTGAATCACTAGCACAATTGTGCCTACCATAATTGGCAGCAAGCGACTGTTTTCCTGCTTCATGAGAAAAAGAGCAGCACACTTACTGGGGTGAAGCTGCATAAATAATCTCTCAGAGGTGGAGTTACAGCCACATACCAGGTTGTGTGGCAGGGGGCGGGGAGTGGGTTCAGTACTGTACAGCCATACTGTTGGGAGTGGTGGGTACATACCAGCTTGACTCAAGGTTATGCTACAACATGGCATTGTTGAGATGCGTGCCTCAAGATTATCGCTCTGGTATTGTATTTCAAAACCGTGTGTAGTCTAGAAAGCATTGGATTTAAATCCACAGTCATTGGCAAACACCTTCATCTTGCTATCGTTCCAGACAATCAAAATCTTGGAGTTGGTCATTTGTAGATTCTTCTTCATGAAAGACTGCATTTGTGGTGAGCAAAGTAGAAATTCTAGATTGCCCGCGATTGGATTGCTCACTCTATTGAGAGATTAGCTCTGAATTGCTTTCTCCTTGTTCGAAAACAGGATAATTCAGTGCTGGTCTGTTTTTCAACGAAATGGCTTTCTTAGCAAACATTTTATGGAGGCAAATACTGTTGTATAGTGATGCAATTCTACCTTGCCAATGGAAATTCTGCCATGTGCTATTATATTATTATGGCTATTCAGCTGAACTTTAATTGATCCAGCTAGGGAGATGCATTCTAGTAGATCCAATGCATTTCCACACATGTAAGTTTTAAAAAACTTTGATAGACTTTTAGTAGGTAATGGGGATGGGGCATAATTCAATGCTGTTTGCATTGGAAGGTGAATCATGTAATCCACACTTTCCAGAAGAGTGCACAAACCGAAACACAGCTATTCCTCTGAAATTCACACTTCTCTGAATTTTGCAATGCAGTTATCCAGCCAAATCATGTGCACAAAAATGCAAATACTAGTGTGAAGTGTGCATAGAATGGATATATTAGTGAAAATAACATTTAAAAATATATTGTCACGGGGGGGGGGCTGCTTTGCAAAAATGTGTACACTGGATGAAATTACATACACAAATGTGTGCATTAGGTGAAATTCTAACTAAAATGCTGATTAATTTTCATGAGGACTTCATAGGTAGGCATGTAGGTAGATGTTAGATAAATGATAGATAGATGATGATAGATAGATAGATAGATAGATAGATAGATAGATAGATAGATAGATAGATAGATAGATATAGATGATAGATAGATAGATAGATAGATGATAGATAGATAGATAGATAGATAATAGCAAACCGATTTGAAAATGTGGAGAAGTAAACTTAATATGAGAAACTGAGGCAAAGCAAAATTCAGATTTACTCATCTCTACTTGTGAAAGAAGTATATGGAATTTTATTCATTTTTCCTGTTTATAGATTTGTGGATCAGTAAGGTGTAGCAGTATCACGGTTTTCGAGGAACGGATGTGCTGATTCACTGCAGAATGCAAATACTATTTCTTGTATAAATCTACATTTAATATTGTGGCAGCTGTAGCCCAGTCATATGCACTGTATTAAATGGGTTTGTTTCCAAATAAGTGTGCATAGGATTGTAGCCTGGAGGGGGGCACACACAGTAAGCACATTCTGAATTAATTTAATTCTTTGCAAATATCTTTTAAAGTCTAGTGTGTGGATTTTTAGGCTTAGTTCTGGATTCTGAGTATTTAGTGTTGATTGAAGAGGTTCATTATCACTAGCTCCATCATTCCATTAGAAACCTGATTGCAAAGTGTTAATTCTGTTTTTTCCTAAGTTGTTTGATTCTCGGCTGAACCCAACACTCCTAAGTAGGTATTTGTTTATGCAACCGTAGTGAATAAATATGCTGACTGGCTTGCAGTCATACATATTCTAACGCAGCATCTGTCTTTGTTTAAACTGCAGTCATACTTTGAAAAGTGAGTTTGTACAGCTTGCACCATGGTTATTGTATCTCGATTGGTCTCCATTATCAAATCACCTCAGTTTATAGGTGTGGCATTGATGTTGTTGTTTTTTAAGTAACTACTTTTATAAGATTATTACATTGTTAGATCCAAGTACATTCGTTTTGGTCCTTACTTGGTCATGGTATTTATGTTTGCATGACTTTAAATATGCATTGCAGCTTAGAGTGTTGAAGTTGGTTAATCAGACACAAGCTACTGGAATAATAATAAAAATCTGGTCACTTTCTCCTTGAGGTAGTTTTGAATTATTTCTCCAAAGACAAAACATAAAAGTTCAAATAGCCAGGCAAACATGACCAGTAAATGCCTCCGTTTACAACACGAAGGCTTTTCTCTGCTAATACAGCCCTGAACAGCGTTGTGCAATTTTTGCCTGATCTTTTGTTTACTAAATGATTTAGCACTGAAATGCTGTGGAGTTGTCAATATTTGTCTATTCCTCCGCTCCCACTTCATGAATACTTGAATATCTATTTACCAAAATTATTTTGCAACTGAACCAGAATACACTCCTATGAATATTTTGAGTTCATTGTAGACCATCAGCAGGAGTATGGCTTGGCCAGGACCCTTACCCTTCAATGACACCAAGGTTTTTTAAAATTTACATTTGTAAATTTTATGTATTATGATACAATAATGTCAATTAAAAAGAATAAAAAAATGAGTATTATAAAGTTTCCAAGGAGAGAAAGATCAGAAAAGAGAGTAAAGGTAAAGGTAAAGGGACCCCTGACTGTTATGTCCAGTCACGGACAACTCTGGGGTTGCGGCAATCATCTGGCTTTACTGGCCAAGGGAGCCGGCGTTTTGTCCGCAGACAGTAGCATATAGATAATTAGATTAGTTTAAATAAGTTATAAGAAGGTATTTCATCTGTTACTTTATCATTCCAAAGCTGAATGTACAATGGCCATCTCTCAATAAATTTGTTTTGATAATTATATTTTATAGCATTTCTGATGTATGACCCCAAGTTTTAAACAATGACATTTGCTTATGTATGACACACATACCAAGAAGCCTTGCAATGGTATCTCTGAAGTGTTGAATCTTGTACAAAAAAACTGGTTGGACTGACAGAAGATGAAGGCACACCCTCAGAGGCCTTCTTGCCAGTTTCATCCACATGTCCTCTTTTGAGTTTCTCCTAGGTCTTATACGGCAGGGCTGAGGAACCTTTCTCAGTCCAAGGACCACATCCTCTTCTTGACAACCTTGGCCAGGTGCCCGTGATGGGGAGGTCCAGAGGCAAAAGTGGGTAGAGCAACAATTTTACATTTGTGCAGTAGTCTAGTCTAGTGGTTAAGAGTGGTAGACCCATAATCTGGTGAACCAGGTTCGCGTCTCCGCTCCTCCACATGCAGCTGCTGGGTGACCTTGGGCCAGTCACACCTCTCTGAAGTCTCTCAGCCCCACTCACCTCACAGAGTGTTTGTTGTGGGGGAGGAAGGGAAAGGAGAATGTTAGCCGCTTTGAGACTCCTTCGGATAGTGATAAAGCGGGATATCAAATCCAAACTCTTCTTCACATGCCCTTCCAGGCAAGCAAGAAGCATTATCAGAGTTCAAAGGCACAGTCCAGCCAGGCAAAAAACAACAACTAAAGCCCTCAAGGAGAGTTTGAAGCAGAGCCAGTGAGGGATATGGCCTAGGGAAAGGGGGTGCGGTTCCTGGAGAATATCCTGAGGGTAAAGACAGAGAGGCCTCATTTGATCTCCAGGTCTCAACCCCCATTCTACTTTCTCCATGCCTTCTTCACCTCATGCCAAACATGAACTTTGGTGTTGCAGAGGGCAGTAACATCGACTGTCTGGCACATCCAGAGATCAGCTAAATACATGCTGCCATGGGCTTCTATTGTGGGGGAAGGGTTTTTGGAACACAGAATTCCCCTCTTCAAGTCCAGTCATATGCTTTAGAAAGCAAAGGGATTCCCCTTTACAGCAGCACCTCACAACTTTCTCCCAAGCCAGCACGTATGTTTCTACTTGTCTATGCACTTGGGAAGCATCTGAGAAGCAAGATAATGCTTCTTTCTTTTTTAAGAGATAAGAATCTGGGAATTGGGTAATTCAGAGAATTCAGACTTGTTCATTTTCGGAACTGTTATGCCTCTGGTGTGTTAAGTACAATATGCTGTATACTGACAGAAATGTTCACGATAGTTTTCCTCCTCATAACGTTGCAATATTGTTTTTCAGATTTCAAAATTTGATTACCTCCCGTCAATACCCCTCTGAAATGCCCCCCATGGTTTAGTAGTTTGTGAAAGTATGGCCGTTCAATTGATTCATCAATTAAAAGCCGGGTGATTAATCAACTAAAAATCTTTAATCGCTTTACCACTGTAGTTTCAAAGGCCATGATCCAGCACAGTTACGGCAAACTAAAATCAATGGGAATTACTTGAGCAATCACAGGTAATTACTATATACTTGACTGTCTTCATGGAACCACAGTCCTCATACTTACTCTTAAATAACATTATTTTGTTGGACTCTTTTCATCAGCTCCCATTCAAAGTGCTTTGTAGTTCATTTGTCTGAAAGAACACCCCCAACATTCCCTTTCTTTTGCAGTCTGGAATCACATGAACAGTTTTCTTTGAAACAAGCTGGGACAGGTCTTCTACATATGATGTACACTGTAAATCTCAAGTCTCTCATTCTCTCCGCTAAACCCCTTGTCTTATACATGGTCTGGAATCTTCATTCCAGTCCCAGTAAGACTAATATATCCAACCCAGCTCCAATAGGGTTGATGGATTGACTGATGGGGGGAGATGGAGGCAATTTTTCTCAGCTCTTCTTCAATCCCATAGGCACGTAGCATTTGACAGATTGGGCAGAGCTGCCACAGAAGAGTTTGACACAGATGGTGTAATTAGAAAATGCGAAGTGTGAGTGTGAAATTTATCTTTGATCAGCACCTCCTTGCCAGATTGCCATCTATGTTAATATGATGATGGCTTCTTGGAGATAGATAGAAGCAAACAGCAGCCTTGAGGAAGGAATGGAAGAGTATTCTCTTACAATATAGAAAAATGGCATTTTTCTGTTTTCCATGCTGAAACTATCTCTTTTTTATTTTTTATTTTTTGAAAGGGGCAAAAAGAAATATGAGCTTCCCAGAAGAAAATTTGAACCTAATCTGATTCAAATCTCGTACTCTCTCATAGCAACACTCAATATGGTGAAACCTTTTTCCTTTTGTGAGAAGGAAAAAATACATTAATTTTAATAGAAAACTAATTAAAAGATCAATTATATGCAAGTGCACATGAAGCTACTGACAGACTCATTTCTAAAGGTCTCCTGTAAAAGGAATACAACTAAAGAAATACAAAGGATCATTGCTGGAAAAGATTGTTGATCCAATTTTGAATAGCTTGAGATAATTCTTCTTGAAACTTTCAGGGTTATTTTTCTCTCTCTATTAAACTTTATACATTCCCCCCCCTAAAGTTTTCTTTTCCTCTTCAGGAAATACAGTAATAGAAAAAGAATGTTGTGATGAAATACAACGTACAGACCAAGATATTTTCATCAATTTTTCTAGCAGCTCTCTGTGTGGGCTGGTTCACACAAACATGCGGCTCTTATTGTCTCCATATGGCCATATACTCAAATAGCCATTTCCATGATTGCAGGGATGTGGAAAAGAGCAGAGAAGGGTGCAGCTCGGCATTATGAGGAACACAAGGCTGTCATCAAAAATGGCGGCCCCGTGTCAAGTTCTCCCCTTGCTACTGATGGGTGAAATGACTCCATTATGATTAGTAAACAGGCATGATTTATGAGCGCAGCTGAACAAAAACTCAGGAGGGGGAAAGAGCTCTCCAAATTCCAAGCTGTCTAATCATGGTCAAATTTTAGTGCATTGCTAAAGTGTGCCTTGGGAATGCAGTGTGTTTAGTGCAATTGTTCCCTGATTGGCTAACGTCATGGGCTTTGTTCATGTGCTGCTGCCCCATATGGTGAACAGCGGAACCTCAAGTTGAAACACCTGGCTAGGCAGGCAGGCTACTGAATCCTCCTGTACAGGCAATACAACAAGAGGACTTCCTGCTCCAGTTGAGCCTTGCTCATGAAACAAGCAATGAGCAATGGCATGTTGCTATATCCTTTAGTTGTCCTGACTTTGGGGTTGCTTCTTGGTTCTGCCTTACCCTATGGTCCTAAGCAGTGGCTTCATCCATTTCCAGCTCACCTCACGGTCTAGCAGTGACATTTACAAACTGATGAGACACACATGGAGTAACTAAAGAATTAAAGAAACATCTGAGCAGCTACAAAGATGGCGGACACCACTCAACTTTGCCGCATTAGTCATGCTACCCACCTGAACTGTGTAAGTGCAAAAAGCCAAATAAACTTGCACTGAAACTTGTTTAAATTAGGAATGAATTGCAATTTTAGTACATTAGAGTTAGGGCTCGTTATACATACAGGATTTAAAAGCAATCTAGATTCATATTTTGCACCAGATGGTTACAAGCTTTTATGGCATCACTAGTTCATCATCTCTGTAACCAGCCACACAATGTTTGCCCCATGTCCTCACATCATATCATGTCCCTACTACTGCTAGGTATGGATGGGTAGCTGGGACAAAATATGGATTCTACTCTAAAGTCTCCCTTCCTGAGCTAGCCAAGGATGTATCTGTGTTCATGTTGAAGTCCCCCCCGCCCCCCATCTTATTATGCTGGGGCACTTCATACTCTATTGTCATGAGTGGCCAGGTTTTGAGATCATCAAGAGTAGAATCGAATAAGCTCAACACCACAAGAAAGAGTTCCCAAAGGTTTCGCTGCAAAATGTCTTAAACTGGTTACAAAATAAAAATTGCAAATACAAATCAACACAGTTTAAAGAAGTTAACTTGGATAGTAAGGTGTGTGAAATCTATTTATTTATTGTGAAATAAATTTTTATTGGTTTTACGAATACAAAATATAAATGAACACAAACTGTAAAAAACAAATCTGTATAAAGAGATTTTCTGAATCTCAAGACTCCCTCCCCCCCTTCCCCTCCATGGGGTCCCATTTTAAACATCTAGAACTGCACATACATCCATACTCCAATTTTTATATCAAACCATATTATCCATAATAATTTTTACGCCACAAGTGAGTCAAAATCCTGCTCTTGTTTCCATCTGCTTACAGTGGTCTCCTAAGTAACTTATAAAATTTCCCCATTCATTTATAAAGTTTTTATCCTCTTGGTTTCTGAGTTTTCCAGTCAGCTTTGCCATCTCAGCATAGTCCATCATCTTGGTTTGCCATTCTTCTCTGGTAGGATCTTCCTAAGGTGTGTGAAATTTAAATGGTAATTATGAAAACTGGTAAACACCTTTGAGGATGATGGGTGTTTCCAGAAGCCAGCTATTGGGCTGTGGGGCCCTTAGCTTTGTTTGGGGGCATCCTTAAGGCTAACTTGCCTAACCTGTCCAGAATTGTGGAGCCCCAGGAAGGGGTGGAGTTAGGAAGCCCTCCCTACTCACCTTAACAGTGTGTCAAGAGTCAGTCATATCCCTTGCCCTGGGCAGGGCCTATGACTGAACCAAGGCTCTTAACTTATACTAGTATTACGCATTGTTCATTTGCCCCCAAGAAATCTGTAAATGTGGCACATTCTCTGTGTCTTGATTCTTATTTTCTTCTTCCGGTCGCAACAATCCAATCAAGATTACTGTTACACAGCGTATTATCAATGTGTTCATAAACATCAATCCATTGATGGTGAAAAATGGAAATGAAGCAAAGGAAGGGACACCTGGGTTAAACTGTGCGTGCTGCAATTCAGAGATTAATTATAGAAATTCTCCAAATCAAACTGGAATTCTGGAGGCATAAAACCATTTGATTCTCAATCACTGCTTGGACCAAGTCCACTACAGTCCTTAAAAAATAATTCTACAGGCAGAGCAGTATGTATATTGCAAATTTGCAGAAGTGTAGAAAATGTGTTAAAAGCACATCTTTCAACTTCTGGGCAACTTCACCTTTTAAAAACATGCATTTGTGTGTTTAGCTCAGTGTTGCCTACAATGTCTGGCAGCGGATCGTCTCCGGGATTTCAGTCTTACCCAGCTCAAATTCTAGGGCTTGAACGTTGGAAATTCTGCATGCAACGCATATGTCCAGCCAGTGCACTATTACATTAACCAAAATAGCACAATAGCTGGATAACATGTGGATGCTGAGAGAAATTCTGCAAGTTTTCTCCATAAAACACAGAATTACTGCTACAGAATCTGAACTGATTTTTGTGAGATCTTTATTAGGTTAGCTTTCACATAGCCCCACATAGAGGAGAAACTGAGGCACACAGGCTAGTTCAAGGTCATATCTGAATGGAATCTCTGGAATTTACATCTTTGGATCTCTTCTAGGCGTTTGTCGACTCAAGGCATCCTGCTTTCTGGAGAGGAGAGTCATTTGGACAGTTCAAAAGGTTTAGGTTTACAAAGCCTTGTGACACAGTTCATTTTGTTATAAGCTGCTCAAAAAATGCTCACATGGATGGTGCTAATTTTCAGGAAGGTAAATTAGCATAATTAATGACCAGCCAAATTTGGGGGTAATACAGTATGTAATTAACATTAGAGAGTTCTGTTGTACCACCTGCCCCCACATTTCATTGTTGCAATCTACAAACTGTACGGGAGGCTATTTTCCCCTTTGCTGCACTGAGCAGAAAGCAGCTTCCTTCATCAGAATAAGCCATTAGCTGTAATGGCATGTAGGTGTAATGGAATGTGCTCGAAACATCTGTGCTGAGAGCAGGGGAGAAATTGCTGCATGCAGTCGTAGGCCTTTGGGGAGCTTGATTAAGGATTGCTTCAGAGAACTTGAGATCTGGCTTGGGATGCAAAAAAAGAGAAGAAAGGAAAATAATGCTAATAGATTTACGGACGTAGTGCAGGGAGAACAAAGGATTTTAATTTTTTTTCCCTCTTTCCCTTTATTGCTCTTATATGGCATCTGTTCTCTGTTGGGCTTTGACTTAATGAACTGATCTGGAAAAAATGTAGCAGAAAATGCAGTTTAGCAAAAGAGATTGTAGCTGTATAAACATGAAAATAGCTTGGTTCCCCCCCCCCCTTCTCTCTCCTTTGATGAAATCTTCATTAACCAAAATAGACCCTTGCATTCATATTATTCCACTTGATATAGGCTGACACATCTAAAGGGGATCTTTACCATTTTGTTTTGTTTTTAATATGTTTGTAACGGCAAAATCCACATCTAAATGTTTGAAAGACTATTGAATTACATTCCTGTTTTTTTGGAAGCTTGTTTTTAAATCTGCATTATTTGTTTCTAATGGTGGGGAGTTGGCAGTAGTAGGAATCTGAGTCCGTGCATTTTCTATTTTGAGATCTAACTATAAGTAGATTGCATTTTTTATAACAGTTCTTTTAGCCCAATTTCATTATCTATTCAACTGAAAAGCATTTTTTTAAAAAAACTGGGAAACTTACTCTAAGGAATATAGGTAAATGTTTTGCCAATTTTTAATAGCAAAATGGTTAGGATCATTAAAAAATATAGATGCTTTAAGTGGGAAAGGTTCAAATACAACAAAGCAGGATAGCATAATATAATGGGCAAATATTAGGCTTGGTAGGTTTTTTAATCATTCTCTTCATCTTCTGCTTTGTAATTATAAACAAAGCACGACATTCCCCAGAATTCTTCTTCTTCTTCTTCCATATGAAATAAAGCTTTCTGAGCCGATGCCAGTTACAGGAAAAAAAAATTAAAAATCCCAAGCTATGAAGTTTAAAATATGTAGGGAGGCAAAAGGGTAATAAAAATGCAAAAGCTAATAATATTACGGCAACTGCCATTGTTTACAATGTAGAGCACCTGCTGTTTTTTTTTTAAAAAAAAAAAGACAAGAGGAAGAAAAAGTGAAATCATCAAACTGTTCCTAAATGGAAAATCTGGGCACCAAGCCAATTCCACAATGTGTTTCAGGTGTACTGTAAATAGGAACAATAAAAGGTGCAGAGGAGAAAATCAGAAATGTTAAATCTCACAGACATTAGAATATTATGATGATATTACTTGAAAGAAGAACCTTGGGCACCTTCCAGATTTCTTGTGTGAAGAAATGGGTTGAACATTTTACCATTGTATACAGTTGTAAAAATCTAATTATCCTTTAGGATGGGGAGGGGGGCAACGGAAACACCTTGATTAAATTAACCCCAAATAAGGCGGGTGGTGGTGGCTGCAGTGAGCAGGCATGCTGAGAAGTCTCTTGAGACCTCCCTATTGCCAGTCAATGTTAGCGAGGGGAAGCACTGAGAACATTTATAACAAAGGACAAGAGTAATAGACTTCCATGTGCCGTTCTGCTGATGCCTAGGACCCAAGCAGAGGGGCTTAGAAAACTGAAATATCCCCTCTTTCACCTCACTGGAAAGTAGTTCTTTTTCATAGCCCAGGCAGCCCAACTAGGCTTTCAGATGACCATCTTTTCCAGCCTTATCTGGAGATGCCAGGGGTGGAATATAAGATCTACCCACTAAGCTATTGCTTTTGTTCCTGACCCCCATATCAGTTCTCCTCCAAGTGTTATACCTGGCAAACACTTGGGTAGCTCTCTCACCAAGAAGTAAGTTCCACTGAAATCAACAGAAGTCACTTTCCATCTAAGGAAATACTGTCTTCACTGAGATTCAAGGAATCAGAGCACCCTGGTAGGTGGATGGAGGCTCAGTTGTGCCCATCTGAGAGAGCAGAAGGGCTATTTTTATTTGATTAATTAATTTTAAAATGAACTGTATGTCCTGTTCCACATCACAACTGCTTTGGGGCTAGGTCACAACAATATAAAATATAATACTGACAGAGACGAGAAATAAAATACAGTGACATATCATAGTCACCAATGGCAATTACAAATATCATGGGCAGTTGCCCTGTGCAAAGCAAGCTGGTGCAAAGAGATAGAAAGAGGAGGAGGCAGCCAAAGCCCAGAGGGAAGCATGTTTCCTAACCAGCGTGGCATTCCCAAGAAGGTCCTGTGGAAAGTTATATATCTCTTTTTCTTAGTCAAAAAAAGCCTCCTCAGTTGATCTCAAGGGCCTTTCCTTCTTCAAATTGCAACAGATGAGAGAGGGAGGCAGCAGTGTAGCTAGCTGCTTGGGTGCCGGGTGCAGTGCATGCTTTCTGCAGCTGGGGGTGGGGCGAGCTGCCCATCGGGGCGGGAGAGCTACCCATTGGGGTGGGGTGCACTGTGTGGAGCCTCTCCGCTTCCTCCCCCTCAGCTGTAGGGAGGCTGAGGGCAGACGCAAGTCCCACACTGCCATTTCAGGCAGCGCGGAACCTGCAGGTGCCCAAGCCACCACGTCACTCCCAGGAGAGATGCAAGGCTCTGGCACACTGCAGGCCCCACGGTAAGTGCCAGCCCCCGTGGTGTGGCGCCCAGTGCCAGCCATGTTTCGTTACATTTGTTGACTGAACTAAAAAGTTTCGAGAGCCCAATTTATTATTTTTTTAAACTTACATTTTTAACATTTTGTCACCCCCCTCAATGGTGACAGACAGGGGGCCTGCACCCCCTTCCTCCGCCACTGGAGGGAGAAAGCTGGGGGTGCATACTGCTGGCATAGGAGGTCCTTTCTCTCAGGGAACTCTGGGAACTGTAGCTCTCTGAGGGGAATGGGGGTGGGTCTCCTCACAACTCTCAGCAGCCTTAGCAGAACTGCAGTTCCCAGGATTCCGGAGGGGGGAGTTGAATACGCAGCCCTTTTTTTCTAAAAAATGTTTATTGTACTCTCATTTTCCTACTCATATTGAAATACTGCCCCTCAATGATGCCCAACTTAGATTCACGAAATGTTTAGGGGTATGCGTCCCCCTGCGTCCCCCCAGTAAAAAAAGCACTGAACCTATGTAATTTGCACTTCCCCAAGCAAAACTGAAACACAGCCATCCTATGAAGTTCACCCTTACTTGAATGTTGCAAGGCAGTTCTCCAACCAGATAATGTAAACAAACATATGTATTATGTCATACCCCTGGATTTTCATGTTGCGGATTTTCGGGTTGTGAACACAGTAACCCCGGAAGTGTATACTTCCAGGTTTTGCCGTGTGTGCATGCGCAGAAGCAATCTGCGTGCTTCGTACATGCGCAGAAGCGCTCTATCTCGCTTTGTGCACATGCAGTAGCGGTGCTCTACTTATGGACTTTTCGGGGTGCGAACAGCACCTAGAAACGGATCACGTTCATAAGTAGAGGTACCACTGTATTAGTAACAATGCTTTATTGTATTAAAAATACAGAAATCCATTGTATTAGGGGGAAATTGTTTGCAAAATGCATATATAAGGCCATGATGCATACAGAAATGGATGTATTAAGAGATGTGCATGTTAGAATGCTGATGAATTCTTCATGAGGACTTTTAAAAAAAGAAACTTTGCAAACTGATGCCAAAATGTGAAGGACTGAAATTAAGATTGGGGAAAAGGCAGATTCATCCATTCCCACTGCCAGACTAGTGGAGGGGGGGGGTTGCCACCTTATTTATGTTTAAATATTATTTATATCCACTTTCTTGGGAGTAAGCGCCATTGAACTCAAAGGAGCTTGCTTCTGAGTAGACGTGCATAGGATTGCACTGAATCCTTTCACCTGTGTTGAAATGGGTAACTCATCCTTACAGGTGCACATGCAAATCTTTTTCTTGTGACTCTTTCCTTTCTAATACGTCTTCAAGCTTCTTACAAAAGAAAATATCCAGAGTAGGACTTCTTTCTCACTAGCTCATGATATCATGCTCTCAGGATCTAAAGATGAGGCGATTCATTTCCATGCTTTTTGGCAACTCCTTGTGGCATCTTGTCAAGAAGAATGTTTGTAAGGAAATGATTAATTCTTTCCTTCATACAAGGGTTTGATAATAGGCAAGAGGGATGTCATTTTCAAATAAATATATAACATAAATAAGTCATTGAGCTCTGTGAATCATATTGATATTGGAAGATTGTTTTTCATTCAACTGCCTGATTTATTTATTTTTTTGCACCAATAGCCTTCCAGCTGGATTACTACAATTCACTCCATCTGGAACTGGCCTTGAGGACACTCAGGAGGCTACTGGTGGTATACATGATGGCGGCCAAAGTGTTAATGGGCGCATCCACCATACAGTGACTTTCTCCCTATAATTGGCACTTTTAAAAGTTTTTAGTTGGTGATTACTGTTAAGGGGACGCAGGTGGCGCTGTGGGTTAAAGCCTCAGCGCCTAGGGCTTGCCGATCGAAAGGTCAGCGGTTCGAATCCCTGCGGCGGGGTGCGCTCCCGCTGCTCGGTCCCAGCGCCTGCCAACCTAGCAGTTCGAAAGCACCTCCGGGTGCAAGTAGATAAATAGGGACCGCTTACCAGCGGGAAGGTAAACGGCGTTTCCGTGTGCGGCTCTGGCTCTGGCCAGAGCAGCGATGTCACGCTGGCCACGTGACCCGGAAGTGTCTCCGGACAGCGCTGGCCCCTGGCCTCTTAAGTGAGATGGGCGCACAACCCCAGAGTCTGTCAAGACTGGCCCGTACGGGCAGGGGTACCTTTACCTTTACCTTTACTGTTATGGTAAGTGTTAGCTTGGTCGCAGCTGCCCATAGGAAAACAACATATCCATGGAAAAATACGAAGGCTATGCAATCATGTGAAAAGCCTTCAATACAGTGTGGGCTCTATCCTTCAGAGTGGCATATCATACATATTCAGTTAGCTAAGTGACAATGAATTACACATGTGTTAAAATAATTAGGGATGTATAAATCCCTTCTCTCATGGGAAATTGTCGTAATCTTATAATTCTTTTGGCATACCTAGATATTCCTTTGAAGCTTCATTCCAAATTTCCTTTGGAATGTCAGGCTTAAAATTATTTGGTCTTCCTTGAAATTTCTCAGAAATTTTATCTCAGGGATCACAAATGGTTGGGCAGGGATAACTTTGTGTGAGGAAGTGCTACCCCCATCTTGCCTTGTACCTCCAGTCATTCCTATAAAAATTGTGTGTGTGTGTGTGTGTGTGTGTATCCACAAGTGTGGTAGTTATGAGCAGCTCACACCCCAGATTTATTATTTTAAGTTTTTTAAAACAAACAAACATGTTCTACAGCTAGCAAAGCCCCCGGAGCAGCTTACATTGGTTGGTTGGTTGGATAGATAGATAGATATAGACAGATGATAGATATAGATAGATAGATAGATAGATGATAGATAGATAGATAGATTATAAATTGATTGCTATGGTATTTAAATAGCCCATTGAAATATTTGTCAATGGTGGCAATTCACATAGTCAACTTTTCCTCCTGCTCATAGACTTGTTGGTTCTACTGGTATCAATAGCGCTATTACATGTTTCTCCCCTGTGTTCACATACATGTGGCGTTAGGGGCAAGGCAATTTGACCTGGTCCCGTTCCTTGCTCCTGCATTGTTCAACATGGGAGCATGGAACACACCCAAGTAGGGCTTGTGAGGAGAAAAGGAACCCTCCATTCTCAGCATGAGAAGTGGTTATAGTTGGAGTGGATGTTGTTGGTGATGATAACAGTTCGCTTTTCCTGGTGGCTACTTTTGCTTCTTCGTCACAGGGCAGTTGGACCCTTAACAACTAATACTTAACAATTAATACACAGTCTCCTCAGAGCCCCAAATAAATATATATTCCACTACATGAACATAAATGAATTTGAGCCTGCTGAGACATTTTCAATCCATATGCACCTTATGTAGTAAAATACCTGGGTGGGATGAATGAATCTGATGTTGCCTTTTTAAAAAAGTGAAGGCATTACAAAATACAGCTAAAGGGTGGGTTTTCATTGTCCTGAGGTGGTACCTGAAAGGGCGAGGCCCACACTACATACTTGCAAAATTCCTTAGGATATATTTGTATGAAGGATAGGGCACACCTTAAATAAAAAAATAGCTGCAGAGTTCTAGGGATAAAAGAAAAGGTCTTGGCAGAGGAGGAAAAAACAAAAAAACACTTCCTGACAGGTCAGGGCAAATATGAAACATACAGGATTTCGTACTAAGAAGCAGAACATATATGCATATAGTGTCTAGAATTGGATCCTTTTGAAAAAATGGGTGCTGATGTGACCTTTGAAATCAATGTGCTCGAAGCTCTAGCTCACCCCCAAATTCATTTTGAATTTTACTTTATGCAAAATGTGGTAGCACCTCTGTCTCATATGGTTCCATTGGCAGATATACTTGTGGTGGGTCAAGATATACTTGACGTGGGTGGCGCTGTGGTCTAAACCACTGAGCCTCCTGGGCTTGCTGATCAGAAGGTCGGCAGTTCGAATCCCCGCAATGGAGTGAGCTCCCGTTGCTCTGTCCCAGCTCCTACCAACCTAGCAGTTCGAAAGCACGCCTGGGCAGGTAGATAAATAGGTACCACTGTGGCAGGAAGGCATTTCCATGCGCTACGGCTTCTGTCATGGTGTTCTGTTGCACCAGAAGTGTTTTAGTCATGCTGGCCACATGACCTGGAAAGCCGTCTGCGGACAAACGCTGGCTCCCTCGCCCTGAAAGTGAGATGAGTGCCCCAACCCCATGGTTGCCCTTGATTGGACTTAACCGTCCAGGGGTCCTTTACCTTTTTAACCTTTATACTTGTTGAAGTTCCCTGGTCAAGACCAAACCTGCTGAACCATTCACAAGACTATCCACCATGAAAGAGCTGTAAGACAATGTCACCTTGGAGCAGAAAATAAAGTTCTATGAACCCTGCTCTGCAGGGGGGCAATATGAGATCAGTCTTGGAAACCCTCGTCTCCAAACTCAGTACAGGGTCACAGGCAAAATTCAATGCTTAATAGCATCTCTCAGCAGGATAATAGGAATTTGGTTATACATGTCACTTCTGATGGAAAACCATGTACATTTTTTGCATGCATTCGCAGTCATCTTTTGTTTCTTTAAATAAAATGCATGTTGAAACCAGTCATCCAACCCACACAAACACACACACACATACACACACAGACACACTCATAGAAAGAAAATAGGATTTGTAAGCATGGACTTTCTCTGCTGCAAATGGTCTTTTCGTTAGTCCACTGAAAAACCATTTGTCATAGGCTTTACTGTACCATGAAGTTATGATTAATATTATAGCTTGACTACAGCAGGTAGAAAGAGCACATTCATTTTCAAAGTCACGTCGCATTGATTAGAATTCACTGCAGGTTATTCAAATAACGATCCGCTGAGTTCCCGGGAGAATTTCTGTCTGATTTTTCTTTATCCTCATTAAAGATCCCAGGTGCAGACAAAGCTTTACACACTTCTAATTTGCATTATCCTTGGGAAGGAGGTAATTCACATGCCTTCAGTATATAGCACTTTTTTGTAGTTTGCTCTTTCCTGTCTATTTAAATAAATCAAGAAATTTAGCCTTTATAAAACATCTGACAATAGAAAATGCCAGATTTTATTATGCTTCGTAATAAGCACGTGCATTTTTAAATATCACTTGCAATTCAGAGAAAGCATTCTCTCTCTCTTTCCCCTACCCCAGCCCCTTTATAAATATAGCCCCCTCCTCTGACTTCTAAGGCGAGAGTGATCCATTTCTAGTGTGGAGATAAACAAGGTATTATACCGTTCTTCCACTGTGAGAAATGAGAAATTATTCCCCACTACTGCTAAACTACCACTAACCAGTGCTTGTTGATGAGTTGGCAACCACCAACAATGTTTTATATGTTGTTTAATTGTGCTCAGTAGAATTCTGCATGAAAGTAAAACACTAAACAGTTAAAGCAGCTAAATGGGATTAAATCCCTCCAAAGCACTATTTGCCTGGCTCCACATCTGGATTTCCAAGGCATAAGGTGTGTGGCCCTCTGGTCTGCAACAAAATGCTCTGTCTTGGACTATTTTTATCTCTAGTCTTTGTTCTAATGAGTTTAGCCTGAAGGAGAGTGACAGCACAGTTGACATTTCACTGGGTTTCCATCTCTCAAGAGACAGGAAATTTTTTAGCTAATTAAATAATGTTATACCGTGTTCAAAACTACAAAGGCAACACGAAGCCATGCTGCAGTGATCCTCCAGTTGCTCAGATCACTTGAGTATTTGTAAGATTTTATTATGCAGAACCACTGTCTTTGAGGTCTTGAAAGCAATGCCTCTATTAGATAAGCTTTTGATGGCACAATCTTGACAATAATAGTTCAAAACAGGCTTGTGTATTTAAGAAATGAATCCAAACGGCGGGAAAGCTATGAGAAAAATACTGCCATTATCCCTCAATTTCATCATTCCAACATAGATTCAACATAAATTGACAAAATTGCTGTTGTTGCTTGAGAATATTGGATGAGATAAGTAAGGTTTCTTCACTTAGAAGGATGTAAAGGACTTAGGTGTACTGATTGTTGTCAAATGTATCTTGTAACCTATGTTGAAAAGTGTCAGGAACTGACTGGATGAGGAAGAGTGGTGGGAGCCACCCGCCTCCGAGGAGGGCACAGAAGAGAACAACTTAGACCCCAGATTCTGGTGGTGGGGCACCGAAGAGCAGTCTGAGGAAGAGATGAGCTGAGAGGTTCTAGAAACAGGGGTTTGAGCGATCAAGGGGGGTCAGGAGAAAGAGGGAGCTAGTAGTCAGTTTCAGCAATGTCTCAGCAGGCTTAAGAAGAACCAACGGACTCTACTGTGTTGTTGCTTTCTGTTAATAAAAAGCTAATTGCATTCTGTGCCTCCCATGTGTGTGCCTGCCCTGTGGTTGACTTGGCTTGCTTGTCAGCTCCTTGACAAAAAGTAATAAAGGCTGCAATCCTATGCACACTAAACCTAAGTCTATTTCCGAGTACACATACACAGGATTTTGCTGTAAGTGCGTAACAGGCGTGAGATCCCCCAATGGCAGTGATGCATGAAACCCCCGATACAAAATGGCCCCCTGTGCTGGGGTGGAGCAAGGTGGGTGCGGTCCGCCCCAGGTGTCACCTCTGAGGGGGGTGACAAAATGCTGTGCGGCACTCAACGTCTGTGAGAGACGGTGTGGCTTTGGCGTGCAGGCTTCCCTCTGCCAAAATGGTCCACTCAACAACTTTGGCTCCCCCTAAAAAGCTCAACAAAAAAATTCATGGGGGGGGGCAAGAAATTTTTCACACTGGGTACTACCTAACCTTGCTACGCCACTGCCCATGTGTCCCCCTTTTTCCTTCATGCGCAGAAAAATTAATTATACCTACTTCCCCCCATAAGGGCTGCAAATCAGGCAGGGCCACATCACACACATATGTTCACATGTACATATCCCACTTTTTCACATACAATGACATAGGGCCACACTTCACTTGCCCTGCTCCAGATGCCCAAGGAAGAATGGATTCCCCAGCTTGCTTGCCTCTCATCCTGCCCACTAGGAAAGGTGTTCTCTTTCTCAGCGCACTGTACAGAAATGCAGCATGCTGTCTGTAGAGGAAGAGAATGAACCTGTCCGGCATCAACTGCTTGCTTGGATCCCATACTGCACACTGGAAAATGGACTTGGGGCAGAGCATGGAAGATCTGGGTGCTCCATCCTTCTTTCCTGCTGCTGAACCGAAAGGGGCCATAGCTCAGTAGTAGAGCATTCACTTAGAAGTAGAAGGTCCCAGATTCAATCCTGGCACCTCCAGGTACGGTTAGGAGCGACTGCTGCCTGAAATCCTGGACAGCTGCTGCCAGTCAGCGAAGACATTATTGAGCTACATGGACCAATAGCCTGACTCTGTATAAGGCGGCTTCCTGTGTTCCCATTTATCAGCTGAGCATCAGGAGAGGGGAGTTTGGAAGCAGAAGAGGTTTTAACATCCACCTGTCAGGCTTTGGTGAATCAGATCCATCTCCCAGTGGCAGCAAAGTAGCAGATACAAAAAAGAAGAGTTCTTACCAATTAATTTAGTCAATAATTACAACAAGAGACAAAGGAATGTGGTCTCTCTCTAGAAATGGCATTGCTCCAAGTAAAGTCTCCCCTCTTCCACATCAATTCTGCACCGGCTAATCTGAGCCTTCTGTCACTGAGCTCTCCATTCTACTACCCTCAATGCCTGTCTAGTCCTGGGAGAAAGGGGGTCAGGAATGCTTTCCAAGGACACTGAGTCTGTCAAATGTCTCTCCCCTGGGGGGGCCACTAGGTGGCGCATCGGAAGATGGCTGACAATAACATCTCTCCGACCCACACGAGGTAATTTGGAGGCTATGATGGGGGTAATTAGCCTCCTTAACCCCCCCAGGATTATGGGGGGGGGACGGCCCTTGCCTGCTGTGCCCTATACCACCCCCGAATTTGTGGGGGTGGGGGCACTAGGCACAAAGCCCTCCTGTGGGATTTTCGGCACTCCTCGACGCCATCCCCGATTCGCGCCGCTGGTTGCAATGATCTTTAAAAGAAATAATTTGGACATGATTAATTGCACATACATCAAGGAAAAAGGGGAGTAAATACTGCTGACAGAAGAGATCTCTGATAACAAGACAACAATAAAATACGAGAAGAACGTCAAGATACGGTAATGACTGAGGGGGGAGGGGGGAAAAACCTGCCTCTACCTTTTTATGTGACTTAACAAGAATCCCCCTCCCCTAATGAGTCAGAAATTAAGGACTTAAGCTGTGGATTTAAGGCTGTGTGGAGATAAACTTTCGATCCAAAGCAATGTTTCAAGATGCCGTTCGCCATTTTGTGAGGCATTGTGGGAGCTCTTGGGTCTGGGAGGAGAAAGAGAGAAATAGAGTTGTTTACATATCGTGAATCAACTCCTTGGTGGGACTTAAGAGCGACAAATGCCAAAATTTACGATGGATAAAGTGATGTTATCTACGAAGGAGATATATGGAAACCATCTGGACTTAGTGGAGGAACGGGAAATCCACACAGGATTATTACACTTGCTATCGGCTTAAGGAGACTAACAGAAGAGATCGTAAAGGAAAAAGAGAAATTATACGAACAAGATATGATGTGGCAACACCAAGATAAGACTGGATAGAATTATGAACTTTGTTTGGACTGATTGGGACTGATTTGGACATTAACGCAGTAATAAGAAGATGATCTGAATTCCCCTTTGGATCTTGAAGTATGGGTTCCCCCAACAAAATTAAAAAATTTGGCTTTGTAATTCGGAATTTATATGATGTGATTTAATTTGATGTGATTGGCCAGTTAATAAAAATTATTTTTTAAAAAAAAACAAAAAACAAAAAAACAAATGTCTCTCCCCTGGTGCTGCTTCTTCTTCTTCCTGCTGTTCCTCTTCCAATATTTCCCAGCTTCTGCCCTCTGCGGCCTCTGAACTATGCCCTTCCACAACCCACTGATCTAAATCTATACTGTCCTCCTGTTCTCAGGAAGGTTCAGGAGAAGGGAGGGCGGTCCCCACCATTCCTCCTCAGTCCAGCCCCTGACACCACCTGATAAGTTATCCCCCGCTGGTCAACTGGTCAGAAGGCAACAGCATAGCACATGTACATACCCCCTCCACACACACATATTCAGGGGCACAGCCCCACATTTCCAGAGCACAATATGGAACAGCCCAAAGATTTTGAGCTGAGTTTCCATCAAGTTCTATCCTATAATATTCATTTCTGTTTTATCCCACCCTTCTTATTGCCTCCCCATCACTACCCCAGTTCATCCTGACAACAAGTCTGTGAGGGAGATGAGGCAGAGAGAGAGAGAGAGAGAGAGAGAGAGAGAGAGAGAGAGAGAGAGAGAGATGGCAATTGGTCCAAGGCCTCCCAGTGAACTTTGTGGCTGAGCAGGGATTTGAATTCCCTGAGCTTTGTCCTTCTATGTACTTACCTCACATTGGCACACTTTCCTGAAATAAAAAAGGTCTTATTAATTAAGCTTTGGTTAGCTTCTTTTGAAAAGTTATGCCATTTTTCCAGCATGAGGTGGAACAATTCCACCACCACCCGCCCCCCCCCTACAAAAAGCCTTTATCGAGAAAAGACCTACGCTGCTCAGATCCTGTAGCTGCTTACCCTTCAGTCTTCTGTCGTGCGTTGCTCCCAAGATATGTGATTATCTTAGTGGCTATTACATTGATGGGTGCTATAGAATCGTGCATATATAATAATACTCTCCAGCCGCACACTCTGTCAAGTAGAAAACAATATATTTGATATTAATTATTCAATTTCTTTATTATGGTGTCAGCATTTCTCTGATAAGCTACCATTTATATATCTTGTTTCATGACTCTTTAAGTGTCTAATGACATTATGGGCTAAAATACAATAGCTGCAAAATAATGTCTTCTAAGAAATGGTTGTGCTTTCAGTTATATTCTGAGACATAGAGCGCTGTTTGCCCGTGATTCATACCCCAGAAACCATTACAATTTGTCCTTCTAAGTTCAGAATTTATACTAATAATAAGACTTCCTATCGGCATGAGGCCTTTAGCCAAGAGCTCAGAGCAAAATAATTCCTCATCTCAATCTCTCAGGCCATATCTACATCACAGAATTAAACTGATTGAGTAAGTCATTCCTTACCCCCTCATGAAACATTGTCTACAGCAGATTTGTGAAGAGTGGGCTGGGAATATCTCTAACAGAGAATTCTCAGCACCCACACCAAACTATTAATCCCCAGGATTCTTTGGAGAAAGCCCTGCAGTTACAGTGATATAAAACTGAAATTAAGTGTTCATTGTGGATGTGCCCTCAATCCATTAAAAACACTCTGAAGAGAGTTAAATTCAAGACTGTTCATATCCCAAAGTAGGATGAAAGCATAGATCAGCAAAATGTAATTTCAGTGGTTTCCATTGTAAGAGGGGTTAAGGAAAAGTGAACCCCCAAACAAGGCAAAGGGGGCTGATTATTAGCAGTGGTGCTCTTCCTTGTTTTTTCTTCCCCACCACCTGCTGTTATAGCTATGGAAGCTGCAACAGGAACAGCGTAGGTCTCTGCTTAGAAGCCTGGGCACAATCTTAATTCCAGGGCATTTGGAATGTGGTGGGATGTGCTTGTGTTAAGGATAGCAGCCACCAATTTACCGTCATATTTTCCAGAAACCTACTGTTCCCTGCCATAATTTGCTAGAATGACACTTCATGTGGACCAGTCTGGGGAAAATAAAATGGCAGCCAAGCAACCCAAAGAGATTGCTATCCACTCCCAAATAGGTCCTTCCTCAGAGGGAGGCGTTCTGGGCGAGACAGCCTGTACCATCAACAGTTTTCTGTGGGAACTAGAAATGTGGTTTGAACTTAGAGCCACCTTGCCCAGATTGACTTGTTCTGAGGAAGGACTCCCAAAGCCCTTTCTCAGGGTGAGGCAGGAGGGTGTGGAGAGGCAGCGAGAATCCACCAGCACTACCTACACAGAAAGGAGGAAAAGGAGGAACTTGGGCAGCAGCAGGGAAAAAGGGTACCTGTTTTGGGTGGGGCTGTCTCTTACAGTGCCCTGGTTAAATATTGGGGCTGTCAGGGAAGGACTTTGGAGGAAAAACCCAGGGCCCTCAAATACAGAAGAAGAAGAAGAAGAAGAAGAAGAAGAAGAAGAAGAAGAAGAAGAAGAAGAAGAAGAAGAAGAAGAGTAGAGTAGTAGAGTAGTAGTAGTTTGGACTTGATATCCTGCTTTATCACTACCCAAAGGAGTCTCAAAGCGGCTAACATTCTCCTTTCCCTTCCTCCCCCGCAACAAACACTCTGTGAGGTGAGTGAGGCTGAGAGACTTCAGAGAAGTGTGACTGGCCCAAGGTCACCCAGCAGCTGCATGTGGAGGAGCGGGGATCGAACCCAATTCACCAGATTAAGAGTCTACTGCTCTTAACCACTACACCACACTGGCTCTCGGTATACAGCAGAACTGCTTGCCACATTTCAAAGAAACTGAAGTAATATGCATTACCACTCATAGAGAGGAGCCCCCACAAAACCATTAAAACCATTTCCTGTTTTAAAAATTATCTTCCTTTCAGACCAAACCACACCCACCCACCGTCAAATGCAAGTCTGGTTTTGCTTACTCCTTCTGTTGTTAAATTTATAGGCTGTTGTTTCCCCCTATGAAAAACACCCACATGGTGTGTGCAAATTAAAAATGATAAATTGAAACGAACCCATTTTTTATTTTATTTTTTGAAAAGTGTAGAAGGGGTGAACTCTCTTTCTTATAGCGTTTTGAAGTTCCTTGGGAAGGCTGTGTGTGAAAATCCCAATAAGCCATTTTAAATAGATTCATAAATACCCAGTCAATATGGAGATGATTGGGCCCCATGCTAGGCATTGGCAGCCCGCGCTCTGACCCGTCAATCTGCTGCTGCTGCACACGACAGCAGAAACTCGTGGTCAAATATGTTTGAAGCAGAGCAGTTGCTCGGCCATTGTCTGCTTCTGAATGGACTTTTGGATCCTTTTCTGTTGGAGGCCGCAAGCTGAGACTTCGCTTGTACATTTGAATAAAGGAAAGGTTGGAAGCATACAGTGAGCTCCCCCTCCAAATCTCTGTTTTCTCTTTAACTTCAGGGAATCCAAGAGATTTTATTGGCCTTAATGAAAAACCCTCCTTAAGATCATGAGGTCGGTTGGCTTGGGGAGCTATTATTCCTCCAAAAGCAACCTCGCTTGGCTGGCGAGTTTTCCCAAGCTCTCGTTTTATTGTGATTTCCAGTGGGGGATCTTGTTTCAAGGGATATTATCAAAGTAAAGGACATTTCTTCTGGGGCTTATTTTACATAGATTAGATCTCATTATTCAGCTTGCTCTTTAGTCTATATTCTTTTTATAGGCTTCTGGCTATATGAATGAATTTAACAGCATGTGAATTTATTCTAATGAATAATACTCTTTTTCTGAGTGAAAAGGAGGCAAAGTGCAGCTACAGTAATACTTTAAAGCTTTCATATCGACAATACATTTCAACCACACAGTTGTTTCATCTTATCTCAGATCAGATAGCTGAATGCAAATTTCCAAGACCATCCACCTCCCCCTGCCCTAAACCTTCAATATTAAACAACTTGTTTGCTGAGAAATGTTGCTGCCACAAGTAAGATCTCCTTCTATGAGCACCTGTGCAGAATTATGCAGAAGATGTGCTAACTACATTAATTGTTATCACTGGGCCAAGGATACATCTGTAGAAACATCCACTCTTTTATAACCAAGGACAGCAACCTCACTCCATAGCAGGAATAAGGAAGAAATAACTGAGAGATTAATTGCTGCCTCACACATTATGATGTTAACTGGAACACGTTCCAGACCATCTTTCCCAGTCTGCTGTAACTGCGAAGCTGAAAACAGCAGCCTTTTTCATATAGTCAAAGGCAGTTTGAAAGAGGGATCATGGTATGTACAATCACCCCATTTATGATAAGCAGTTTCTTGACATGTTTTATTGCTTTAGAACACTGCAACACCTGTGTCTCTGTGTGGTGCACATTACCATGAGAAGCAAAACAACTATCAAACTAAATATCCCTACTTTACAAAAGTGTGGGCCTGGATGTACTATCATGTATAATGCAAATGGACCAAAAGTGGCTTATTGCAGAATGAGCTTTCACAGGCAAATGGGCTGTTAACTTGTGAGTCACCCTTTTGGCGCACATGGTCAAGATTACTTAAAAGCATATTAGTTTACTCCTTAAATGTCATACTCACATTTAGGGTGGGAAATAGGTTGATTTCCACCACCACCCCAATTCATTTTTAATTTTTTAAATTTTTTTACACTTAAGCACAAAAACATTCTCTCAATTTCATTGCTTATGCAGCCAAAACTGCAACATTTAACGACAGGAGGGGGGGATACACAAGCAGGGGTAAAAACAGCCTAATAGGCAATGATCATGTTCTGTGGCTATTGAATGTTGACTGGTTATTGGGGGAGAGAGAACACGAAACCAGGTGGAGGGAAAATGGTATGGAGTATCATGAGAAGGAAATGGTCATCTGACTGAACACCACACTGAAGCAAGTATTCATTTATTTATTTTGCAGGGCCCCTTGTGGGAATTCTAATCTGCATTAGTGACTAAATATAAAGGTAAAGGTAAAGGGACCCCTGGCCATTAGGTCCAGTCATGACCGACTCTGGGGTTGCGGCGCTCATCTTGCTTTACTGGCTGAGGGAGGCGGCATACAGCTTCCGGGTCATGTGGCCAGCATGACTAAGCCGCTTCTGGCGAACCAGAGCAGCACACGGAAACGCCATTTACCTACCCGCCGGAGCGGTACCTATTTATCTACTTACACTTTGACATGCTTTCAAGCTGCTAAGTTGGCAGGAGCTGGGACCAAGCAACGGGAGCTGACCCCGTCGCGGGGATTTGAACCGCCAACCTTCCGATCAGCAAGTCCTAGGCTCTGTGGTTTAACCCACAGCACCACCTGTGTCCCAGTCACTAATTATAGAACTGACAAATATCAGCCTGGGCTAACTGATGATGCCTTTGCCAATCAGATACTCCCCTGGTACCCCCAGTAGCAGGGCTGATGGGAATTGTAGTCCAAAACCTTTGGCGAGCACCAAGGTGGCCAAGGGTGCATTAATAGAAATGGGATTTTATGCAAGCCTCTAAGTGCTCCAGAATGTATGTAAACAAAATTAAATGTATTTCAGAAATAAGCTTGGAATCCCAACTAGTTGGCATAGAAGAGAAACTCGGGGTGTATGCAAATTCCCTCTCAAATTTGCTCAGTTTTTGGGATTGTGAAAAGTGACGGTTGGCGTTAAAAGCCAACTGCTCATTTCATGTCCAAATATAGACTGGACTAAAGTGGTCACAGCAAAAACTAAAGTTTGATTTTAGACTTGAACATGAGTTCCTTAATTAACACAAAGGAGTTATGCAGTAGTTACAAAGTAAGTAAGTCCAGAGAAACAAATACTTTTAAGTAATGTAAGCTAATTTGATACTGATGCCCAAGAAAACCAAAGAGGCACTAAGCTGACCTATGGTGTTATTTGATTACACTTCTCTTAACTAGAGTGGCAACGTGGCCGCCACAAGACATTTTGCTGCCTGAGGCAGTGGTGGTCCTGCCCCTTTCCAGCTATCTGGACTGCAATAGCCCACAGCAGGGTGGAGCAGTGCTGTGCAAATGCACTGGCAGGGTTGCATTTGCACAGTGCCAACCTCTGCACACTTTGCCCTTCTCACATCTCTTTCCCAGTAAGCAGCATCAACTTCACACCTGGGAGGCCAGGTAAGTGCTCCCTCCCTTCCCCACTTTCCCTCCTACAGCAAGTTTGAGTTGCTCAGTGCTGTGCATAATCATATTTAACTGTGTGACATGCTGCATGGCCAGTCTTATGAATCATGCTGTAATCAAGTCTCTGTTTGTTAGTTCTCTTTACACCCATGTGGTCTGACCCTGACTCCTTCCTCCAGGCTGATGCATAGAATGATGGCTTGGCCATCACAAACACAATACAAGATTGAATAACAGCCTTTGGGGGCCTTGGTTTTAACATGCTCTGCTAAAATCTGTCCTACCATTTCACGAAAATTTTCTTCTGAGAAAGTGGTTTCCATTTTTCCTCTTTGTTCTCTGTGTGCTTTGGAATCTCGGTGTGTGGAGAGTGGCAGCTGAGCATACCTTATTTATTTGCAAGGTGGACAAGGATGGAGTATGTGTCTTTAAAAAATGATAAACACCCTGCAGCCTCCCTGGCTGCCCACACTGCCTGTTCTGAAAAAGGCCCACAGGAGGTGTTACCTCATGATGACTTCTTTCCCCTGGCTTCAGTTATAGGGCAGGCACCCAGGAAAGCTGCAGAATACAAAACACCAGGCAGATGAGGTGTGAAATGAAAGAAAGGGCACTCACAAACTTGCCTCATCCACCTTGAAACTAAGGAAAGTGAAACAAAAACTCTTCATGCTACTCAGGAGAATATCACTGAAGTTTTTTCCTCAGCTTTGATCTTTTTTGAATGTGATTTCTTTTCTCATTAATTGATGGAGAATGGTTGGGAAAGGGAACAGAGGAGAAGTTAAGCACATGACTAGCATTCCCTGTGGCAGGTGTTTAGTCTTCTTATTTGTGGTTTGAAATTATATTTTGGCCAAGAAGGCAGTTAGAATCTGGAGGAAGAGACACCCTTAACTCTAGTTGTTTTCACTGTAAATAGGTGCAAATCTGCCAACTACTCACTTGAATTAACTTTCACAGGAGTTCATTCTCTTCTGTTTATTGGGTACCTTTGAGAGCATTGCCAGGGAAATTCTTAGGGCTTACATGGATTGTACAATCATAGTCTCTATATTTCCCACCAATCTTGCATCCTGTAACAGGAATATTGTTCTTTTAACCATAATTTAACCAATGCAGTGAAGCATTCACTGCAACTACTAGCCACACAATGTATTCCAAATGCACTATGACATTATTTATTTACTTACTTACCAGAGTTATAAACTACCCGATATCACATTGCAATCTCAGGGTGATTTCCAATAAAATAGCAAAGATACAATAAATACAGTGAAACACTAAAAATAAATTCATATCATATCATATCATTTCATATCAAAGAGCAAATAAGAGCAGATTGGTACTATTCGAGTGAAAAACTGGTAGATTGGTACATGTTTATAATGAAACAATGGGAGTTAAAGCCCTTCATTCCTTCATATTCTAACTGTATTTATGGTCTAAAGTTCATTTATTTGGCTTCAATGTACTTGCTTCTCTTGTTTTGTAACATTTTTAATGCTAAAATGTTTGATCTGTTGATTTTTATAAAGTAGCGAAGAGCCATTGAAATGGTTAAACAGGCCTTAAGAGAATTCCATTCTTTAATTCTTGCCCTTGTTCTGATCAACACACCAGATTTTATGTGCAAGTAGATGAATCATATTCAGAACTCTGATCCATAATTAAACCACAAAGAGGTTGTTGTGTTGAAATGTAGGAAGCTGGAAATCTTTGAATCATAGCAGAAGATCTTTATGCACAATATCTGTTTAAATTACAAATTCAGATTTATTTATTTATTAAAAAGAAGTATGGCATTAAAAAGCTTTCTTACTCTCTAAGCTTATTTTGGAAAATTACCATGAGAGCATCCTAACCAGCACACTCTGAGGCGACTGATAGGAGCTCTCCATGGTCTCACATACAGAGGTCTTGTTTCCCATGCTGCTGTACCAAAGTTGGCAGGTCCAACGTCTGTCATTGTGTGTGTGTGTGTGTGTGTGTGTGTGTGTGTGTGTGTGTGTTCTGCCACTGTGGCCCTTCTTAAGGGTCCCTACTTAGTATGCACAACCTTCTTCATAATCCTATTCATGAGAATGTTATCCCCATTTTGCAGTTTGAAGAACTGAGCTGGAGAGACGACTTGGCCCACATGGTGGCAACCCAAGAACAGGGTCTTTTCTGCAGTGGCTCCCCATTTGTAGAATGCTCTACCCAGGGAGATGCATCTGGCACCTTCATTATACATCTTTAGGTGTCAGGTGAAAATGTTCCTCTTTGACCAGGCTTGGGCTGATTAACAGTCTTTGTCCTTTTGTGGGAGGGGGTCATTATGTTTTGTTCTTGTTTTTATTATGCATTTTGTGGTTTTATTCTTTATTTTATGCTGTGAACCACCTTGAGATCTTTGGGTGAAGGGTGGTATACAAATTTAATAAATAACAGCAGCAGTAGCGATTTTGGGGACGTAGCATGGGCACAATCCAACCCAACATTCTTGATCATGGGTATGAGAAACCTGTGCCCTTCCATATATTGTTGAACTTGAATTTCCATAGTCTCTGACCACTGAGCATGCTGGCTGAGGCTGATAGGAGTCCAGGACCACAAGATCCCTACCTCTGCTCTGCCAGCAGTGGCAAGGTTTCTCCAAGGCCTGGAGTAGAGCCTGTGAAGAAATCCTTGCTCTCATGCCCCTCTGTTTTGGCTGACGTTATCTCCTGCCAGACTTTTTGATCCACAATTAGAGATTAGATGGTATGACAGGAAAGTGGAGTATCCGGGTGTTAATTAATGCTGAGATAACCATCTTCCTCTGATCCCAGGTGTTGTGTGCCTAGTATCCATTTACTCCCCAATAGGTGTGAAATGTGACATGAGGGCTGATGGTCGCTGAATGGCAACTGTCACTCAAACCACCATGGAGGCTAGAGCCCTTAAAGTTACTGAATGAAAGCCTTTCTCCCCACCTCCCACCCTTGTGGGGTCTGCCTGATGGTGAGTGATGACTCACCATCAGGAAACCTGCAAACAATTCATTGCTGCTTTACCCTTGAGGAGGCCAGGGCACCAAGTTGTTAGTAAATGGCTTAGAATTTGTCAGGTTAGAGCCACAGAGCTCCTTTTGTTTCAACATTCTGTTTTGTCCATTTGCCTTCTCCTCCCCTTTGTTTTAGTCTTAATATAACTTTTTTATTATTCTTAATGAAACTGCATATAATTTTGGCTCATTTGGTCGGGAATGTGCATTTGTCAAGTTCAAGGATCTTTGTGATCTCCTGTGCAGCTTGATTCGTGGAATTCATGCTATAGGAATTCATGCTATAAATGGTGGCAGCAGTTACTGGGTAATTAAATTGCAACTGGACACCCTACAGGGCTGTTGGGGAAGGGAGGGTCACAAGAGGCTCTCCCTTGTCACACTGAGCCAGCAAAAGTGTCACTTCCACCCATAACACTCAAACCTACCACCAGCTTCAGAGCCTGAAAAACAGGCCAATAAGAACCAGAGAGCAGCCAGAAGCAGGTGCCTAGTTGGAAACAGACTCAGGGCAGGTTCTGGAGCAGATATATAGCCAAAGACAGGCTAGGGGTCAAGTAGCAAGTAAGGTGAGGCAAGGCTGTTCAGCATCTCCTCAGAAAGACAGGAGGAATGAGGCATGGATTGCTATTTTCAATTGATATTGATATCTTGTACCTACGAGACCGCCTCTCCTGGTATGTCCCACAGAGGACCTTACAGTCTTCAAATAAAAACATCTTGGATATCCCGGGCCACAGGGGGGTTAGGCTGGCCTCAACCAGAGCCAAGGCTTTTTCGGCCGTGGCCCCAATATGGTGGAACGCTCTGTCACAAGAGACTAGGGCGCTGCGGGACTTGACATCTTTCTGCAAGGCCTGCAAGACAGAGCTGTTCCACCAGGCCTTTGGCCAGGGCACAGCCTGACTCCCTCCTTCGGTAATCCACATAGAACTCTAGCCCAGTGGTTGCCATTAATTTGATTTTGAATTGATTTTAGAATGAATTGATTTTAGAATGCATTTCAATTAATTGATTGTGATTTTATGTAAACTGTGTTACTTTTATTGTTGTTAGCCGCTCTGAGCCCGGCTTCGGCTGGGGAGGGTGTGGGATATAAATAAATTATTATTATTATTATTATTATTTATAAGGTCTGTGAGAACCCTTTTGGTTCCTTAGATCACCTAGCTTGGCTGAAGAGAAGCAGTACTGTCTCTATCATTCACTGCAAAAAATCTTCCTCCTAGGCACCATAAATCATCATCCCACAGCCATCTGGTTGGCCACTGTGAGAACAGGAAGCCAGATTCAATGGGCCACTGTCTTGATCTAGCAGGCTCTTCTTATGTTTATCTTCTCACTGTAGCCATAACACCCAAAGCAAAACACAACAACCCCAAAGCTACACCTGCATTCATTTTTTTGTTCCTGTATATTGTGTCTCATGGGCTAGTTCAAGTAATCACCATTTATCTTCTTTTGCTTCTTTTTGGGCATATTGTTTTGCTCTTGGAACTCCCCTCCAAGCTGCTGTTATTCTGAAAGATAGCCAGCTGCCTCTTGCCAAGCAATATGCTCCCTTCCTAATCTTTGTGAAATCAAATGGGTGCTGCCTGGTTAGTTTCCATTAACCTAAGCGTAGTAAGTCTTAGCTGCTAAGCAAATTATTTTCCAAGGGAACCTAAGTGGTATATATGCAGTCTATTGTTCCACTTGCGTGGAGAAATCCCGGCTGCATAAACTGGACGGCCATTAAGTGGTTTTGAAATAACGCATGCAGGTTCTGCAATGCACTGAATCACCTTTGTATATTATATCCATCTACTAAGGGGGGCTTCAGCCTGTGAATTGTGTGAAGGGCTGAACCACAAATGCATTGGGGAGTGCATAAGGATGTTCAATTACAACCCACAAGGACCCTTGCTCATATAGCTTGTGAGAGAGGATCCCACGTGACTCTAAGAATAGCCTGTGGCTTGGATCCAAAGCTCCTTGTATGTGACCTGAAGGTTCATCTTTGGTATGGGAAGGTTGGCAATTTCCCCCACCCCCAATTTCAACTACCAACACCATGGTTAGTTCCATAACACATGCAGCTCCAGAGTGCCTTTTCAGGGCAAGTGGGTCACTGCAACCGAGGGAATGAGGATCACTGTCCCCTCAAGGTAGAAGAGAAGCTTTCCATGTGGATGCATGGAGATCTTGGATCCAAGCCAATAAAAGAAATGGTTTTGTAACAAAGGAGCAATATAAAATAAACATATGAAGGAACTTATTTAGATTACCTTTTTTTTTAAAAAAAAGGTTCATAAATACATTTTATTACTTAAATTAAAAAAAAACATCGCCCTAATTCCACCAGCTTCATTTCCTTTTTGAATGCAGCCCTTCTAGTTCATTTAACATGAAATAACAGATTTGTGTTGATGGTGTTTTGTTCTTGATAGTGAGAGAAGTTGTTACTGAAAAGAAAAAAATTAGCTACTCACCCTGAAGCAATCACTTACATTCCAGTCCCTGAGTATAAAAAGGAATGAGGAGAGCAGATGGAAGCAAACAAAAATTGTATTAATAATACATAACAAAGTGCTGCCTACAAATGATATTTCAATAGAAGGGGGGGATGTAAGAAAAGTGTAGCTTTCATTGGACCTTAATGTCTTTATCCTTCCCTAATGCTTCCATCTTCCAGAAGCACTCTTTTATTGACACAACAACACAAATTGCAGAAGTAAATTGAATCACGGACTTGGAATGTAAAAATCAATGAGAAATAATTTTGTAGCACTAGAGTGACTAGTGTAATGCTAGGTATTCATTTAATTAACCATGAGCCTTTCCACATAATGCACACTCATTGCCAGCTTTTCAGCTCCTAGTTATTCCAGGAATAATGGGTTTGGGATTCATCTTTAGAAAACTTGCATTAATATTTGAAAGCATTTAAATCCATTAGTGGGTCATCTGAACACTGCAGGTCACTTTTACATTGCTAATTGAAACAATAGTAATGGGTTATAATCTACGTCTAATAACGCTCAGCGTGTTTTACCGGTTTTATATCTGAAGATTCCAGGAAATATGTAAATTTGTTGCTGAACCATTCTAAAATATAGAAATCTGAGTTACAAACCAAACTTGTTCTTGTGATGGGGGAGACGGGGGGGGGGACGACACAGCATTAATAAACTGAAGAGTGACATTATATTTTAGTGTCAGGAGAAGTTTCTTTCAGTAGACCTTCCAGTGTTCATTGCAATATACGCTGAAGGCTTAACATCTGGCACTCACATTTTCCACATTACGATTAGGAGAAAGTGAATATCATTAAAAACCAGTGAGTAAACAATCATGTCATTGTTTCCATATGTGAGCTATACATTGATTTTGTAAAGCTTCCCCTCCCCTTTACCTTTTTTTGGGGTCTTACATAAATTTATGCAAATGTTTTGTTTTCTGTACTCCTCTCAAATTACCCAGGTATTTCTGCCTTATGTGACAGTAATTGTGTCATGTGCAAATGTAGGTTTTGTCGCTCTGTATGTGTGGGGGGTGGGGGTGGGGGTGTTAAGCAGAACCAGTAAAAGGAAAAAAGGAAAAAAAGACTCATCATTGAATAGAGCTCCAATTGATGCTTAAAGCCTCATTTTCATTTTTAATTAAATGCACACCTTGGGCACTTACCTGAATCTTCATGGACTTAATTACATTCTGATGGTACAGACAAGCCAAGAAGGAACTTCTCATTAGACTGAGCAGGGAAAGAGCTTTAGTACATTTTGGTGCATGTATGTCTGAATACAGGCAGGCTTTTCATCCCCAGTCTCCATTCACCTGCATGTTGATGAGCATAAAAAAATAGGATGCCCTCTAAATTTAAAACTCGCATCGTTTTTATAGACCTTTGCCCTTAAACTGGAATAGTACAACCATTTTATGGTCAGCATTCCTAAACTTTGCATACAGTACAGTGGTACCTCGGGTTACATACGCTTCAGGTTACAGACTCCGCTAACCCAGAAATAGTACCTCAGGTTAAGAACTTTGCTTCAGGATGAGAACAAATTGTGCTCTGGCGGCGCGGCGGCAATGGGAGGCCCCATTAGCTAAAGTGGTGCTTCAGGTTAAGAACAGTTTCAGGTTAAGAATGGACCTCCGGAATAAATTAAGTACTTAACCCGAGGTACCACTGTACTTGTTTTATATATCTGGCATAACCAAAGGGTTACCAAAACATTTTGGCAATCTGAAATTTTGATAAGCGGGTGTGTCGTTAAAATTATGATGCAGCTGCTATAGTGACATATGATGAATATGAACAACTAGAAACAAGAACGTGCAGAATCTGTCTCTGTATCGTCATGGGGTTTTCTGTTCCCCCACTTCCATGTTTTTGGATATACATGGAAATTACATGAAATTTCATGGATAATCTTCCATTTAGGAGCTATAGGCACAAGAAACGGCACAGCAATGAGATGGAATAAAAAGACACCACAGAAAGTTGATAAAACAAAAGGAAAAAATATTATGTTTTGGAATTTTATGTGAAATTTGTGGAAATCTAATAAAATATATTATATTAAAAAAGGAACTATAGGCACAAATTAGATATGAAACCAAATGGTCATCATCCAAAGGCGGTTGCTCTTCATCACTTTTATTTGGGACAGGTGAATCTTTTCCATCATATTTGCATTTATTCACTTATGCATTACTAGTAGTGTTTCTAATTTTCTAGACCACTTTTTGGCTCTAACAAGAAGTGGTTAAGAATGGCATTCCAAACTGGTAAGGCCACTAAAACTACTTTAACATTTAAACAAAATTAAAGCCAGGGGTTTATGAGAGAGAGAGAGAGAGAGAGAGAGAGAGAGAGAGAGAGAGAGAACCTTCTATGTTCACCCAGAAGTTTACATCTGCATTTTAAAAATACAGTGGTACCTTGAGTTAAGTACTTAATTCGTTCCGGAGGTCCGTACTTAACCTGAAACTGTTCTTAACCTGAAGCACCATTTTAGCTAATGGGGCCTCCCACTGCTGCCGCGCCGCCGGAACACGATTTCTGTTCTCATCCTGAAGCAAAGTTCTAAACCTGAAGCACTATTTCTGGGTTAGCAGTCTGTAACCTGAAGCGTATGTAACCTGAAGCGTAAGTAACTCGAGGTACCACTGTAAATCCATGCAAGAGTTGGATGGAAACGGTTGTGACAAAAATGTTACTTGTTTCTAGCTAGAATTACTGTAGCAGAAAAATGAGAATGCCTTTCAGGTTGAAGGGATCAGGGGGCTGATGTAATGAATCTCATAACCCCATTGCCTGAAGGTCCAAGGTCCAAATGTAGCTCAGTACCATGGTAAGGCCTTTGTGACGTTGGTGGTGATCCCACCTCACAGACACAATTTGTTGAGATAGCCTTAGCAATGAGGCAACAGTTTGTACATGGAGATGAAAAAGTTCCTCAGCTTTTGATACGTTATTCAGTAATAAGATGGGAAATGTTTACAATTTAAAAATCATACAATGAGGCATGGTCATAGCTGGGGGCATTACCAAATCATTGTGATCAAAAAGCAAAATTATGGCTGGCTTTCCACCCTTGAAGGGGCAGGGATAAACAGTATTTTTGGTCCTTATGTCTACTGTGTTCTGTTCACTCCTATGGATGTTACATAGCTGCATGGTACAATTCATGTTTCTCTTGTCCCCCCCCCCCAGCCAATGTTTATCATTTTTTTAAAATCAGTTATTGAATATGTGCTGAAGCACTTACTCAGTTGTAAGATTTGTAAAAATAGGAACACCAGCAGAAGTAGATCTATACCTATCCAACTACACATTGCAGAGGCCTCCACAGTAGATGAGACCCGCCTGCAGCAGCAGAGCTCATGTCCAGTTGTGGTGAGTCTCCTCTTCTCAGTCCTAATCACATCTAGTCAGTGATTAGGACCAGGGCTTTTTTTCTTCTACAAAAATGTTTATGTGTACTCCCATTTTGACACAAGAAAATCACCATTTTATAGTTCAAATTGGGAAAAATAAATACACTAAATGGACAAAAGTACCTCATATTACCTCATATTACACAGCTGACAGCTCATATTGAAATGTTGTTGTTGTTTTGTTGTTTAGTCATTTAGTCGTGTCCGACTCTTCATGACCCCATGGACCAGAGCACGCCAGGCACTCCTGTCTTCCACTGCCTCCCACAGTTTGTTCAAACTCATGTTCATAGCTTTGAGAACACTGTCCAACCATCTCGTCCTCTGTCGCCCCCTTCTCCTTGTGTCCTCCATCTTTCCCAACATCAGGGTCTTTTCCAGGGAGTCTTCTCTTCTCATGAGGTGGCCAAAGTATTGGAGCCTCAGCTTGAGGATCTGTCCTTCCAGTGAGCACTCAGGGCTGATTTCCTTAAGAATGGATAGGTTTGATCTTCTTGCAGTCCGTGGGACTCTCAAGAGTCTCCTCCAGCACCATAATTCAAAAGAGTCAATTCTTTGGCGATATTGAAATACTGCCCTTCAATGAGGCCAAACCTTCATCAGTAAAACACCACACGTCCACATTCCACACTGCTTCACACATTAAATGCTCGCTTCCATCTGAGACTCAGGAAACACCGGGAAAGGAAATGAAGCCACCATCAAAGGTGGTAACAACGAAACTGACCAATCATCATGCTATATTCCAACTCCTGCTTCACACATTAAACGCTTGCTTCTGTCTGAGACTCAGTAAACACCATGACAGGAAATGAAGCTGCCATTGGGGGTAGCAGTGGAACTGATGATCCACCATGCTATTCAATGGAACTGACAATTCACCGTGCTAGAGAAGAAACTAAAAATGTTAAACATTTTAGTTTCTTCTCCCATTAGATTCACAAAATATTTAGGGGTATGCATACCCCTGCGTACCCCCAGAAAAAAGCACTGGCTACGACTGCTCTGTTACTCTTTATTGATGTATTTATTTTTTTACTGGTGATTATCTCTGTTTATCTCTCTGAAAGAGTCACAAACCAACATCAAATTATGGTCAAGCATATCAGAGCCTATTTCAAAACTGTATTACTACAACCAAGTTGTTGTTGTTTTACAAAACAAAATAAAAAAGAAATCAGAATAAAAATAAGTAAAAATTGGCAAAAAAAATACATTTTCTTGTTTTTTTTAATTAGAAAAAAACCACATCTTTTAAATATACGAAACCACCTCCGACCAGCAATGAGGGAAGTAATTATGTCAATAACTGAAATATGGTCTACTAAAAGCATATGATTAAAAAACAGGAAAATAAAAAAGGGCTTCACCACAGTGTGTCAGGCAAGCCTGCCTGGGGTGACAATTCCACTATGAGGACACCACCACCAAAAATACCCTCTCCCTAGTAACCACCCACCTTACCTGGGATAGCTGGAGAACGGCATGTGATGAAGATCTTAAGAACTAGGCTTGCAGGTAGAGCAATCCAAAGAGGTATCTCTACCAGCGGCCAGCATAAGCTTCCAAAATTGAAGCAGTTGCTGTTAATAGCATGTAATTAAAAAGAGATTTTGGCACATTTAAGCAAAGAAAAGCAAAACTCTTGAAAAATATAAATTTCACAGCTACACTGAGGCATGTCCTCTAAAGAATTTTTAACAGAACTGAAACTGATGAGTTGAACCTTCAATAATGGACAGGTAACAGACTATATCATAAGATATCAGACTGTTATTGTAACTAGAGATCCAAAGTTGCAAAAAAGGATAGGGAAAAGACTTTTGGAAAACATCAATTTAAGTTCAAAGAAAGCAGTCAGAATGTGCAGGCAACTGAGATTACCTGCACCGGGCAAAAATAATAGAGGTTAAACCAGATGCTATTACTGTAAACACAGTGCCCGGAATGCAGAAAGGAGAGCAAGGGAAAATCAAGGGAGCAAGCCAAGAGAGCAGGAAAGTTTGAAAACAAGCCATAGTAAAACGAACCAAGAAATAGTGTAAGGACATGCACAAAGTTAAAGCTATGTATGTACACTGAAGTCCGCCACATCTTGCACTGGGCAAGTGCTGCAATTTGTACAAGTAAGAGGCAATCATTTTGCCAAAGTGTGCAATCAAAAGAAACAAGTTCAAGAAAGATAATGGAGTATGAAAGCTAATGAGGTAGAGCAGAACAACAGTGGACATAACAGTAGAAAAGAATTCCATATGAATACAATGTCTGAAGAAACAGAACGTGTGCTTAGAGTGAAACAACACTGATTTCTAGAGGCCTGACGGATAGAGAATGGCACTTTGGCCTTATTATATGAACTCGGGAACAAAAGACACAGGAAGCTGCCTTTCAACGGGTTATTTATCCATCTAGTCCAATATTGTCTATTCTCTCTGGCAGCAGCTACACAAGAACACAAGAAAAGCCTGCTGGACCAGACCAATGGCCCATCTAGTCCAGCAGCCTGTTCTCACAGTGGCCAACCTAGAAGCAGAATCCAAGCGCAAAAGCACTCTCCCCTCCTGCGATTTCCAGCAATTGGTATTCAGACACATTACTGCCTTCCATTATGGAGGCTCACTGTAGCTAATCTGATGGCAGCTTAGTCTAAGAGTTGAATATTATGTCTCAGGAAAGTGGACTTCAGCCACAGATAAACGAAAAACAGTCTTTCCCATAAGTGTGGCATTTGATTTGGGAATGCTGTTAAGTTCTCGAAGAGCCAAAGAACAAGCACTTACCATTTATTTTAAAAGTTCCCCCACTGTAGAAGAGACCAGGCTTGGTCTCTTACAAGTGGACCCCAACATGGTGGCCCAAACCCCTAAAGTAGCAAGGAGGAATGGGAAGGAAATGACAGCCCTGTTCCTAAAAGAGATGTTGCTGCAATTGCGGCAGCTGAAGAAATATTAATCAGATGATTGAGTGCCATCTATGACACCATAGCAGTGTGTATTTCAGCTCTACCAAATCGAGAGAGAGAGAGAGAGAGAGAGAGAGAGAGTAAATCTTTAGACTAGAACAACCAGCATGGAAATCAAATACAAAAGCTAATGTGAGCAAATATGGATTCAAGCCTGATGATATAGAAACCCGTGGTCACTGTCAGAACCTCTGGATACACTGGGTCCTGGAGTCTTCAGAAGGGGATGGGGGTGGGTTCTGGATTAGTGGATCACAACTTTCCCATCTTGGCACTTCACACACACTGATATTGAGAGAATGCACAGGATGCTGTTTCTCAAGTCTCCTAATAATGCCAAACCTCAGTACATATCGGTGTGCTTCACACATTATGTTACCAGGGAAGAGCTGCTTAGATGTGTGAGAGACATGAAAAACTTTCATACAATGCTTTTCTAATTATGCTTTTACAAGATCTCAGTGAAGACATTCTATGCTGCCAACAATATCTGAGATCTGCTGATGAGACACTCCAGCAGGCAAAAGTTCCCTATGGGCGGAGATGCCAACTGTGTGAGTCTGAGGGTGGGATCACTCAGTCAGCTGTTAATCATAAAAACATAGTTTAAAAGTTGTATTTTTAGGACATAAATCTAGAGCAAACAGGAAGATTAATTGCAGATTCAATCTGGCATCTGTTAAACAGTACTAGGCACAGTAAGAGCAATAATCATCCTTTGGCTACTACAGCATTCAATGCTACAAAGCGTTCGACTGTTTGGAATGGCCCTACCTTCTTCAATCATCACTTAAGAATCAAACGGAAAAGAGATTAAGCATCAGCTTTACTAGTCCACAACAGTAGTTGGTCATACAAATAATTTAGATTTAGGATTTATAATACTGCATCATAGAACAAACTGTGGTGTTTGCTATCATCTCTCATTTTTATTTTATATGTAGAACTAAAAGTGCAAGATTTAAGAGGCAATGACAATATAAATGGCTATGAACTTGATGGAATGAGACATCCAAATGCGTAATGCTATCCAGCCAGGCAGAGTCTCTCCTACTTATGTTACAAGAAATTAATTTATTTGTGGATGTAGCTGGCCCTCAAATTAATTATAGTAAACCAGAATCTTTAGACATAAATAATGGTCCAAGATTACAATCACAAATTAATACATCTACAACAAGTAACAATTTTCTTTAACTTTTTCAAGTATATAAAGATCTATATTTCAAGGAACTGAAATAAATTACAGAAATTAAATTATGCAATAATTTCCCTTATAGTAATGTGGAGAACCAAGATGTACACTAAAAATTTGTTTGCTTTGAATGTCCCTCTGCTGTGCAAAACAGCTCCATTCTGATAGTTTAGCTTCCCACTTCTATTATTACATGTTCTTCTAATACCACTTAAAGGAACAACTCAGAAGAGCAGGGAAAAATATTTTTATTACTTCATCTAGTGAAATAAACAACCAAGACCATCCTATAATTTCTTATGCGGGAATACTTAGCGGGATGGTTTTTTTCCAACTTCCAGCTATACTGTAACTCATTTCCCTTAAAGCGAATTGCCCTATTTATGGTACAAGACTCCAATAAATTGTGGGTGGAAATAAACACTATAAAGCTTTGCCTTTTCTCCCCATAAGGAAATGGAAACACGTGTGAAACACTTTCCTTTCCTGTACCTACAAAGTTTGGAATAAATGGCAAAGGAACTGGCACTGTATTCTTCATTCTTAACTCCAGTTAATTTCTTCTTTAAGGAATGGGGAAACTATTCACTGAATGGGTTTGATGATTCACTGACAATTAATTTAAAACGTCATTGATCCAAGGCATGTATCTGTAGCATCAATGTGTTGTACAGATGCATAGGAGCCCACATCAGTGGGCCATGGGTACTTCGGCACCCTCATTAATAAAATTGTGAAGGCCAGGCACCCACAAAGTCAATGAGAAAAGCTGCCTCTGAGAGAGAAGCAGTTCAGCTCCACCTTCTGCAGCCAGCCAGCAAGGCACCCTTTTCTGGGGTGGGGGGTTGTCTCAGACATGGAGGCAAAGTCTCCCTGCCTCTCTGCCTGCTGAGTCCAGGCCCCACCCTGTGGAAAAGGGTGCCTTTGTGACTGCAGAGAAGAGAACAGGAGCCGCTGCCACCACAACGCAGACATGAGACATCACACACACACACACACACACACTTGCATGTAGTATGTGTGATGTCACACACAGTACATGTAGGGTTATAAAGACTAGGGCTAGCCACCTGAGAAACAGTTTCTATCAAAATGTGATTTTGGTTTTAAACGCAGTGTAAGGTAGTCTCTATGTGAGTATATTGTATTCAGTTATGGGGTATCAGAGTTTTAGGGGGCTAACCAGGCTGGGATAGCAGGCTTGTTGGTTTTTGAATGTCTGGTGTAGATTTTTTCAATTCGTTGTTCTGTATGGGACAATGACAATAAAGATTATCAAATCGTATTGTATCATCAGCTTCACAACGTGATTCAGAGCTCAAGTTGTTCTGAAAGCAATGTTTGACTGGATAACAGGGGCTCCCAAACTGTGGTCTGTGGACCACCAGTGGTCCTTGAGCTTCACTCAGGTGGCCCATGGTGTGTCTGGAAAAAATACAATTAAAAATCATGCAACCTCTAGCCGAGCTACAAAAGCCAGAAGAAATATTTAGTGGTCTGCCAAGGAACCATCAGCAATTTTCAAGTGGTCCAGGGGGAAAGCGTTTTGTGGAACCACTGCTTTATGGTACACGATTCGGAAGGGACATTGCTTGTACATTATAAACACCATCAGTTAATTGAAAAGTGGGATGACTAAAGAGATATTGGGGATTACAGAGGATGTTGACTTAACTATCTGCTTAAGCCTCCTAATTATATTGTGCAGTTTACCTGTATCTTCCATTCCACATTGTAGGCGATTTGTTTTGCTGAGGTTGTCATTGATCAACCAGTTAATCTTTTCATTTGCATGCCATCAGGAAAAATGGACAACAAATAGAAAATGTCTCTGTATGCCCTTTAGAAGATAGGAATCCAGTTTGTGTTTCTAAAAAAAAAGAAGCCTGTACATTTGTTGCCAAAGTGCTGAAATGTTTCTGGGTCAATTTGGAACATCTGTTCCTGATTTAATGTTTTGCTTTCAATTATTTTAAATATGTTTTACCTGAAAATGATTTGTTTTAAAGGGTGAAGGGTGGTGGAGATTTTTATCTCTGTGAATGACAGCACTTCATCAGTGCAATCAGGAAATCCCCCCCCCCCCCGTCTGCTCCCTCCTTGACTTTTAAAGGAAAAGCAGATATAAAACTGGATTGGAATTTTGAGAATGGAAGAAACACAAACATGCAGTTCTAATGACTTTCACATATTTGGCTTTCTCTTGGTTGATTGATTTCCACTACAAGTCACACCATATTATGCGACAGAATAACCATAGTTTGATGCTATGAAATATATATATTTATTTATTTGATGCCATTTAGAAATTGTTTTGGATAAAATATTTCTAAGCAATTTCACAGTTAAAAAACACACAAGCAATTAAAGCAATTAAAAACAATTCAATGTGTAAAATGTAGTTGCAGTGAGTCTTTGAAATTTGGTAAGTGTCAACTAGGAATGGGGAAGAAATTAGATTTAGCTCATATTTGAAGCAAATCTATCCAATTTTCACTGTACAAATTTGAACCAAAAGACAACTTCAAATCTTGAAGAATAGCCATGCGAATTTTGCAATGTAGTTCTCCAACCAAACAACATTTACAAAGCTGCATATAGTAAGAGGAAGCATGTGCAAAAATTAATATATTAGTGAAAATAACATTAAAATAAAGTGGGGGAGAAAGCCTGCAAAAATGTGTACATTTGCATGCAAAAATCTGTTAGGCGAATTGCTGATGAATTTTCATGATAATTGTTTTTTTTTTAAAGAGGATTTTGCAAACTGCTGCAGAAATGTAAAGAACTGAATTTAAAATTGGAAATGCCCCAAACTTTGGGCCAAACTGTAGGTGATGACAGCAGTTTTATGCATTTAAACCCAGAACCACACTAAACACGAAGAAGCAAAAGCATGTGGATGAGGAGCATGAGACTTTCCCCTGACTTCCCCCTGACTTACCTCTCTACAGCTTCCTTCCCCCAGCACACTTTCCTTTAGTCAAGATCTGATATGAGAAACAACATCTAACCTGCTGAGAGGCTAGTGGAGCAGCTATGCCCCATCCAGTGAGCTACCCCTGGCTGTTGTATTTGTAAGTAAGGTAAAGGTAAAGGGACCCCTGACCATTAGGTCCAGTCGCGGACGACTCTGGGGTTGTGGCTTTATTGGCCAAGGGAGCCAGCGTACAGCTTCCAGGTCATGTGGCCAGCATGACTAAGCCACTTCTGGCAAACCAGAGCAGCACACGGAAACGTTGTTTACCTTCCCCCCGGAGCGGTACCTATTTATGTACTTGCACTTTGATGTGCTTTTGAACTGCTAGGTTGGCAGGAGCAGGGACCAAACAACGGGAGCTCACCCTGTCATGGGATTCGAACTGCCAACCTTCTGATCGGCAAGTCCTAGGCTCTGTGGGTTAACCCACAGCACCACCCGCATCCATATTTGTAAGTATCTTGTTCTTTAAAGAACCTGCTTCAATGTAGAGCTTGTGCAAACCCAATACCAACTGAATTTAGCTTGATCCATCCATCCCTAGAATGGTGGGTAGAGAAAGCAGGGCTAGCTCCAAATTTGCAGAGATTGTGGACAAAGTGTCCTCTGATGTCCCCCCTTAGGCTTACTTGGCATTTGGAGGGTGGCTGTAGTACTTCAAGAGTGGCCAGGAGCTGCCATTTTGATTTCTCAACTTGCCCCAGGTTGTCCAGATTGTAGTGTCACTCCAGTGGATTGTGGGACATTAGAATGGAAGGTTGCAGACCAAGTTGCCTGATGTGGAGGGCCTGGGGCAAGTGTAAGAGCTGGTGGGACCTGCTGGGGTGCTGAGGCCCCAGGCAACTTCCCTAAGAGGCTAGGTGCTGACTCTAAACCTGGGAAAGAGTATAGTCACCTTCCCCCCCCCCATCTATTCAGCTCTCAACTCAAAATCACCCTCCCATACCCTCTGACATGTTGGTTCCCAAAACCAGAACGTGCATCTTCCAGTCTGTGCTCCCACGAGAGATCATGAGAGGCTGTGCTCTCATGAGCCCCAAAATGTGTGTTTTCAGGTGCTGCAAGAGATTGCATGCCCCCCTAAGTGCTTTTTTCAGGGTGACATCTCGGTGCAAAACCATACATGATCACAGCACCGAAAATGGCCACTGTGCTCTTGCAGGAAAACATGAGATGTCCCAGCTTCTCCGGCAACCTTGTGGGGTATGAGCTGCTTTTCCAAGCTGTTTTTTTGCACCCATGGGAGAAAGATACAGGGTCTCTGTGGTTTCCACATTTTTTCCCACCTTCTTGTGAAAAATGCAGCTTAGGCAAGATGAATTGAGCTGGGAAACAACCAGATGAGAAAGAGTTAGACAGCCTCTCTCCTCCCACCCTATCTCTGCCCAGATTCGAGCCTGCTCAGGCTGTTTTCTTTTTTTATTGAGTAGAGCACTAAACCAAAGTCTGTGATAGTTTTGTTTTTGTTTTTTTAAAGGAATTTAACTATACATTATAGACAATGAGGAAAGATGTACAGTGCCAAAGCTTACACACTGCTCAATACTTTTCTCTTAATGGGCAAAACATGCCTTAGCTGACCCAAGATCGTTCTGACTGAAACTCAAGATATACTGTTAGCTTTTCTGTCTCCCCAATTTGTCTTTCCTCTCCTGTTTTCTCCATCAGTAAAAGCCATGAGCTATTTGAAAAGTTCTGGCACCTCTGTTAAATTGTGAACAACATGGAAATGATTAACTTCTGAGCCACTAAACTAGAAACACTCTCGTGTACGCATACCCTAGGAACGAAACAGGTCATATGCTGGCCAAATTCTTTTGACTGTGTGTCAGGGTGGGGGGTGGGGATGAGACAGTGTGAATTAAAAAATATAAAGGGTACAATTGGAATATTTAGATTTTGTGCCATAGCTCCTTTTGTGCTCGTGCCTTTATTCTTTTCCACCACCACCAACCCTTAGTAAACAACCTCAAGTGACTTTGTTAAATATTAAGAAGCCCTGCTATCTATTAATGTTATCAAGCACGAGAAACATGTCTGATGGATTTATTCTGCTGTAAAGGAACCATGTCTCTCCTGGGATTGTACTCCAGCTGTTTAAACTATAATTCCATCACTGGAAGGAGTGGTTGAGGCTGACCTCTACGTAATGTACTCATTGCTGCTCAGCCTGTAAATTGTAAATGAAACCTTTTGTAATAATGTTAAAATATGCATGCAGTGGAATGAAAGCACCAGAGGTCAGCAGCACAGTCTCTCCATGGGGTCGCTGTATGCTCAGAGCAGCTGTCGGATGCTCAGCAACAATAATATATATACATATACCTAGAGGTTGATTATTGGATTGGGTATGCGCACTGCTGGGCTTGATGGATCTTAATGTTGAGAAGCCTTTCATTCTAGTGCTGGGGGTTTCTTTTTGCTTCGTTCTCTTGATATGAACCAAGATGCTTAATTTTACCTTCTGTGGGGATGGTATCTCCATACTTCTCGACATAGAATCATTTAAACTTTATTGTGTACTTTATACCTTCAGTCTCCCTGTACCAATTTGTCTGCAATTCCATCCACATTCTGGCCTGGTTCAGACACCATGAGAAACCATGGTTTCCATGGTGAGCACTGGACTTTACCACTCCCCCTTTTATCTCCTCATTTATACTCACAAGGAAGAGATTGGATGCTTTCACTTCTAATTCTAAAAAGCCATGTGATTTGAAAGAAACATTCATGTTTTCTGTGATGTCAATACTCAGGGAACTGTGGTTTGTTTAAGCAGTGGTTTACAAAGAAGCCAGGATCTGACACCATGGCCAGAGTTTGAACGTTATGGGGAACTCTGTTTAGCTTAAAGTCAGATGCAAACATTTCCAATCTCATCTTTTGCTGTATGAAAAAATGGACGAGGGTATGGACAAGTGCACAGCCCGTTGCTCAGCCTGTCTCATTCACTTAGCCCCATCTGCTCTATACATTTAAAGCACTATGATACTGCTTGAAATAGTGCTGGCCTTCCCTGTAGTTTGTTAACGGTGCTAAGAGTTGTTAAGGGATCCCATTCACATCATAGAGCTACAATTCTCTGAGTTCTCTGCAAGGAAGGATTGATTGTTAAACCATTTTGGGAACTGTAGTGGCACAGGGATTCTTGCTCCATGTGTGCAGTCATGAAATTGTTGTCTATCACAGGATGGTGTATGTTTTCATTCCACAGTGGGAAGTGACGGAGGCAGGATGTTTTGATATTACTGTGTTCCGTGAAGTGGGACTATTGTCCTTTGTTTTTTATCTCTTTGCTGTCTGATGAGAAAAAAGAAGGAGCTAAGTCAGAATGCTCCGAGTGTATTATATGTAAATAAAACAGATTAGCCAAAATGCTGTGCTACTGAGTTCTGTTATGCAAACTGCAAACATTCTGCGGATCCTTAAGCGTGCTAATGCCTTTTAGTATCAGTCGCTGTGATGTTCAGGCTGGAGAAAGCTTTTGCAGCTCCTGAAGGAACGACCAGGAGGGAGAGAACATGCCAGTCAGACATGTGTCTCTACCAGGGTCCTACACGCGAGTAGGACGATCCTAATGCTTTCGTTCTTCAGCTCACCTGGACTGGCTCTTGCTTGCTTGCCAGCCTGTCTGTCTGTCTGGGCTGGCCAGCCAGCCGCCTGCTGTTATCTCAATATGTTGCGGTTCATGTGGCCACCAATTGGTGGCCACACAAACAACAGTGTGATGACATCCTTAACATTTTAATTATTTGAATCCATATCCTCTCTCAGGATGTGTGTGTTTCCTGTTTTTGACAATGCATAAGTGGCCACCCCATAATAATAATAATAATAATTTTTATTTATACCCCGTCCTCCCCAGCCAAGGCCGGGCTCAGAGCAGCTTACAAGCAATAATAAAAACAAGTTGAATGATTACAACTTAAAAACAAAATTAAATACAACATTAAAATATTGAAACATTAAAATATTAAAATGTAGCCTCATCGCAGGAGAAGGAAAGGAAAAAAGAAAGAGAGGGAGGGAATCAAATTGGCTCCAAGCCAAAGGCCAGGCGGAACAACTCTGTCTTACAGGCCCTGCGGAAAGAAATCAGATCCTGCAGAGCCCTGGTCTCATGAGGCAGAGCGTTCCACCAGGCCGGAGCCAGAGTTGAAAAGGCCCTGGCTCTGGTTGAAGCCAATCTAACTTCCTTAGGGCCCGGGACCACTAGGGTGTTGCTATTTATGGATCTTGAGGCTCTCCGTGGGGCATACCGGGAGAGGCGGTCCCATAGGTATGAGGGTCCTAGGCCGTGAAGGGAATATATATAAGCATATATTCCTTCAGTTTCCTGTCAACTAGTTAATCCCAGCCCCTGTTTAGTGGTCTTGTTTCCATTTGTAGTAATACAATATCTCTGCAAGGAAAGAATACGGAATATCTCACACTTGCACTCCACATCTGCAAAGATTTTAAGCTCCATCATCAACCACAAATTACTTTCTTTACTAACCAGAGTTGTCCCATGGAATTCAGCAGGATTGCTGACACGAGCGGAGTTTACTTATGGCTAAGGTATCCAATACGGGTGCTATGCAAGGCGTATAAATGCTACTAGATGGAACATAATCTTCAGGGAACTCGAAGTAGGTTAATGCCATGACTGGCTCATTCCATGGACCATTTAACCAGAGTACCTGGAATTGTGCAGCCATCACTGAACTGCCAGGGACACAAAGTAATCACAGCTGCAATTATGAACATTTACACTTGAATTCTGTTACCTTTGCTTCCGATACGGGTCTTGAATTAAGTAGTTCAGAAAGCCAAGGACATCTCATGAACAAGCCGGCAGCTTTTTTTCAATAGTTAATCACTTCACTTAGAGTTTACAGGGAAACTTACAAAACCTCTTCATTCCTCACAATCAATGTGCATGAAGACAAAAATCACTTTTCTGTCCATCCCAATTCATATGATACATGGATTTTCCAGAAAGCTACAGCACCAGCTTCAGAAGCTGCTAGTTCCTTACCTGCCTCTTCATAACAACAAAATATTTATGTAATAGTCTATCTCCCTTCTTTCTATTTCCCTATTCATAAAATCATAGAACTGTAGAGTTAAAAGGGACCCAAACAGACATCTAGTCCAACGCATTGCAAGGCAGGAATCACAGCTATTCAGCTTTAGTCATTCCATGTTATTGTCCCTGGTATCAGAAATTCATTTCTGTGTTACCTTTTTGCTTCAATTAGTTAAATAAAAAATATTTAAACTCTTTCTTTTTATATTTATTAAAAAAAAAACAAAAAACTTAGGTACTTTCACTCTCCTTCACTTATTTTACTATTATTTATTAATTAATTTTTTAATAATAATTTTTGTTGCGTTTTCAATTTTGTCATAACTTATATTCTCATTACAAAACGTTTCAACTCAAACCTACAAACGTTTTCAGATGTTTACAATGTTCTTTCATATATAATATAAATTTGCTCCAGTCCTTTTGAAACAGTTCGTCGTGCTGATTCCCGATCTTCCCTGTCAGCTTTGCTAACTCTACGTATTTAATTAATGAATTAATTAAATTTCTATACTACCCTTCATCCAAGGATCACAGCATGGTATACAATATAAAAACCCAAAAATACATACCACAATAAGAAACAAAAACAATACCCCCCTCCGTACATAGAGTTTAAAAGGCCATATAGGAAAAGGTAAAGGGACCCCTGACCATTAGGTCCAGTCGTGGCCGACTCTGGGGTTGCGGCGCTCATCTTGCTTTATTGGCCAAGGGAGCCAATGTGGCCAGCATGACTAAGCCACTTCTGGTGAACCAGAGCAGCACACAGAAATGCCATTTACCTTCCCGCCGGAGCGGTACCTATTTATCTACTTGCACTTTGACGTGCTTTCAAACTGCTAAGTTGGCAGCAGCAGGGACCGAGCAACGGGACCTCACCCCGTTGCAAGTCTGATTGGCAAGTCCTACACTCTGTGGTTTAACCCACAGTGCCATAGGTTGTTTAATAAGACAAAGGCCTGGGAGAAGTGGAATGTTTTTGCCTGGCACTTAAAGATATACCACTTCACTAAGTGACACTGTTGTAAAGGATCTGTCTATTGATCAAGTGTACAGGTATCAGATCACACAGGCCATAAGAACAGGAAAACTTCCCAAGGATCTGGGCCTTCTTGAAATTAATTCAGTGAGCCATTCAAGGTGGTTAGCAATAAGCTTTATCTCATATGGGTTTCAAAATATCTCCTTAAAGGCAAAACCCTCAGCGACTTAAGACTGATAGTGGAATACATTGTTTGCATGTACTACCCCTGCTGGTTCAACATCAAAGTAGAACATCCTTGGGTGGAAGGCCCACACGACTTGTTTCAGCTGTGGCGAGCTGGGTTCCAAAGGAAGGCTGTGGTGGATGCTGTTTTGTCAACCACCCAGCACTCAGCATGGTATGCATTCAGCAAAATGATAATCCAGACACCCCTGTGCTCAGATGACAATGAGGATAGCTTGTTTCCAAAACATCATTGACTTGAGGGGCAGAGATGATGACACACTGGGAGATCTTCCTGTATGTCTGAGGAAGACACATTCCACCCCTGTTGGAGCTGATAGACTGGTCTGATGATAACCATGATGATGATCAGGCATCCCCAAACTTGGCCCTCCAGATGTTTTGGGACTACAGTTCCCATCATCCCTGACCACTGGTCCTGTTAGCTAGGGATGATGGGAGTTGTAGTCCCAAAACATGTGGAGAGCCAAGTTTGGGCATGTCTGATGATGATGATGATTTATTGTTTATACCCTGCCTATCTGGCTGGGTTTCCCCAGCCACTCTGGGCAGCTTCCAGCAAAATATAAAAAATAATAAAATGTCAGACATTAAAAGCTTCCCTGAACAGGGGTGTATGAACCTCCTTTGACATGCAAACTTATTACAGCTGAGGTAAAGAAGTTAATTGAGGAGTTCCATTGTGGCCCTATCATTCTCAGTCTATATATAGAAGGGTGTGTGAAACAAGTCGCAGAGGTAGCAGACAGAGTGTATACACATGAGAAATTTGAGGGCTACATCTGAGGCCAAGAAGCAAGTGGGCAGCTGATGTCCCATGAGTGAAAATAAGGTATGACTGAAAAAAAACCCTTTCTGCACCAATTTCCTTAAATGTAAAAAATAAATAAATGGTTTTACTCAGAGTAGACCCACTAGAATTAATGGGCCTAAGTTATTCATGGCCATCAATTTCAATGAGTCTACTATGAGTAGGACTAGCATTGGATGCATTTTTTTGCCATTTTGTGTATATTATCTCTTTCCTCCCAGGTTGTATATTTTTATTGCTTTATTTCATTGTTCCTTGCTCTGGGATCAAATAACAAACAACAACAATATGCACCTTGGCTACTTTGAAAACCAGCTAAGTCCAGCAAAATCCCTGCACCTCACCCATGAGAATTTCACCATTTTCTCTTCACTTTGACCATTTTTAATTTCTTTTCTCATTAACGGAAGGGAAATGAGGAGGGGTGCAGAAGACTTTTCCAGAAGACCAGTTGCATCCAATTTTAATCCTACTCAAAGTAGACCTATTGAAGTTAATGGGCATGGTTGACTTCGGCTCACTAATTTCAATAGGTCTACTCTCAGCATATCTTTCCTGAATATAATCCTTTATTCCTTTTGGTGCAGTAACGAGAATGAAGAAAAAAGAGTTTTGACCAGACATATATATATACTAAATTATATTCTGGGAGAGAAAGCATGAATGTATATTCAAACAGGCTTTCTTTTCTTTTCTCTTCTCTTCTCTTCTCTTCTCTTCTCTTCTCTTCTCTTCTCTTCTCTTTTCTTTTCTTTTCAGAAAAAGAAAGTACCGTTCTGTACCAAGAGGCTTTCTGCAGTCCCATGGTTGTAGGTATAAATGATACCTTGACACCTGAGATTTGGAACCACACCTGTCTTCCCTCAGAAACAACAAAAATATGAATATAAGCATAAAAGAGATTCTCGTAGGAGGGGCTTGTGAATGGGTGCAAGGATAAGGAAACATCTTTCCTCCCCCCGCCTCCCCACACCTCCAGTCATTAAGACTGGAGGAAAATGCTTCTAGTAATTAGGTAAGATTGATTTACAGGCCGAACACCACACACAATTTGTGTAGTCTGGGGTCAGGCGGGCAGCTGCAGAAACCGCTCAGCTAATTATGAGAATTCACTGTTCGTTAATAGAATCTCTCTCCACAAACAGCAGCTGTGTGTTTGCTCACGCAGATTATTAATTCTGGCCTTGCCTCAGCTGCAAGTTTCTGCTGTGTCGAAAGGAGTCCTCTGATAGAAGTGTCAGTTATCACCCATGCAATGCCAAGAGTGAAGGAAAAGAAAGGGAAAATATCTTCTAATCACAGGTGTATAAAGATATATATATATATATATATATATATATATATATATATATATATATATATAATTTTTTTGCATATACCTCTCTTTCAGCTTCTCACTCCCAAACAATTAAATGCCAATTTTGGAACTCATTAATCTGTAGGCAACCTAGCGAGATCTAATTTATACCTGTCAGGAGCAATAGGCAGCAGCTAATAGGAAAGTAATTGCAATATAAGTCTGTTTTCCCACTTGGTAGCATGCTTGCTTTTAATGATAACCCTTTGATAGTGTAGCATCAGAACATTACTGGAGATCATCAGATACGTAAGTAGATAACATGCTCAGTTCAATAAACTATCTGCATAATACCTATCGATGAATAACTGTAGTGTTGCATTTTACAATACTGGGAAATACTGTACATGGTCATTGGTGTCCTTGTGTGTATCTAATTTCCTAATGTAATTTTTGTTCCTGTAAGATGGAACTCCATAAATCTAACTTCTTTCTCATAACATACAACTCATGGCTATTCAATGAAGTCGAATGTTGAAAGATTCAGGCAGATAAAAGAAAGTACTTATTCATTCAGTGAATAGTTAAACAATGGAACTCACTCCTACATGAAACAAGGATAGCAAGCAACTTAGATTGAATTGTTGTTGTTGTTGTTGTTGTTGTTATGGTTTTTTTAAAGCTGGAACTCACCAGAACTCAGCTCCGGCACCATTATAAGAGAACAAGGGTGGTGTTTCATGGTGAGTTCTGGCACCTCTTTCTAGAAAAATAGCACTGATTGTTTTTGTTGTTACTAATTTATTTATACCATGTCTTTTTCTCTGACCGGAACTCAAGGCAGCTTACAGATAAAATCAGATTAAAACATGGGGGGGGGGAAGCAATTGTTAAAAAGCAATTAAACATACATCTCCCTCCATGCAAACACACACACATTAAAAGTCTATTAAAATCAAATAATTGCAGTAAAAACCACCCTGTTCATTAAAAGTAGTCAGTTCCTAAAAGCCTGAGCTTCTCTAGGGAGGGAGTTCCAAAGTCTGGGAGCAGGATTAGGCAAATTCATGAAGGAGAAGGCTTTGAAGAAGAGGAAGAGGAGGAGGAGGAGGAGGAGGAGGCGGCGTTTGGATTTGATATCCCGCTTTATCACTAGCCGAAGGAGTCTCAAAGAGGCTAACAATCTCCTTTCCCTTCCTCCCCCACAACAAACACTCTGTGAGGTGAGTGAGGCTGAGAGACTTCAGAGAAGTGTGACTAGTCCAAGGTCACCCAGCAGCTGCATGTGGAGGAGCGGGGAATCGAACCCCGTTCACCAGATTACAAGTCCACTGCTCTTAACCACTACACCACACTGGCTCTCAATGAATGGCTACTAGCCATGAGGATTATGTTGTGCTGCCTCCACTACTGGAGGCACTAATGCTTCTGAATGCCAGTTACTGGCACAGGAGGGGAGTGCGCTAATATGCTCCGATCCTCCTTGCAGGTTACCCACAGGCATCTGGTTGGCCGCTGTGAGAACAGGAAGCTCAACTAGGTGGGCCATCAGGCTCTTCTTATGTTCTCATGTTGATTTTTCACAAAAGGATTTCTCCCACAAACATCGACGAAATACAGTCTCTCTCCTGCTGCTCACATCGTTTGTTGCCTGTTTGGTGTCTTAGCGACTGTTGCTTTGATGGCAGGTTTAGGTTCTTTAAAAAAGCACAAAAAACCAGCAAGGCTTTTCTATACAGTGGTACCTCGGGTTAAGAACTTAATTCGTTCTGGAGGTCTGTTCTTAACCTGAAACTGTCCTTAACCTGAGGTACCACTTTAGCTAATGGGGCCTCCCGCGGCCGCTGCGCGATTTCTGTTCTCATCCTGAAGCAAAGTTCTTAACCTGAGGTACTATTTCTGGGTTAGCGGAGTCTGTAACCTGAAGCGTATGTAACCCGAGGTACCACTGTACTTACCATTTATTGTGGTGCAGTTGCTATTCCTAATCTATCACAAAAGTTGTTTTTCATGGTGGAATAAACATATTTTTAGTACATTGTCCCAGAATATTAAATATTAGCTCAATTATGAGGCTGCTATGTGGCTGCATGCCTCATATATATATATATATATATATATATATATATATATATATATAATCTCCTCCAAGAACCCTGCCCTGCAGAAACTATGACATTTCAAATAGAAGTGTGGAAAGGTCAATGGTCTTCTTGCTGGGATGCCAGCCAATTGAATCATAATTTATCTATTTATTTACTTCCATAATATCTATTCCACTTTTCTATAATGTAACAAAAAACCCTCACTGTCTATCAAAAATGAACAATTTGACATTCAAACTAAATGGATAGTAAAATTTGACTAGTAGTGGTGATAAATTTTTTATTTATATCTGACTGGGTTGCCCCTGCCACTCTGGGCAGCTCCCAACAAAATATCAAAAAAACAAAAAAACACAATGAAACATCAAGAATTAAAAACTTCCCTGGACAGATGTCTTCTAAAAGTGAAATACTTGTTTGTCTATTTGACATGTGATGGGGTGTCTTTCTTCCTCCCCCCTAACCACATTCTCTTTCTCCTCAATCTGTGCTCCTTCTCCCGCCTCTCCCATGTGATTTATTTCAGTAGGTTTACTCTGAGTGGGACTAGCAACAGATACAATCCCTTGTAATTCTCCAATGGTGCCATTTCAGAAGTCATTAGAATTCCTCTCCAAAGACTGGACCAGCTTCGGAAGATACAGGTGCCTTTTGTGATATCTCCTCCACCTTCACAATCCTCACCAGAGAACAAAGCTAGGCTGCAACTCACTGTTGAGAGTATACTCTGTAGAAAACCCAAGTTTGATACCATCCACCATGTGAAACTGTCCACCGATATAAAGTTCACTGGGTATCAGGTCACATGAGCCAATTCTCAGCATTCAAACATTGGTTCTGAAGCTTAAGGCTGGAATACAAATGTAATGAACAAAATCTTTCTCTTCTTGCTCACAATAATAACTCTTCCCTGGAGGGGGGGAGAGGTAGAAAGGGAGATGGGGGGAAGAAATTAAGGCTAGGTTGGCCATATGTCCTACTGTTCTCTGTTTAAAGGGTTGACAGAGGACAGTCTGTTGTGTGAGGGAGTCCTCTGTCTCAGTTTAAACATTAAAAACCATAGAAAGGCAATGTACAAAATATAATGGGCCCTATCCAATGTTAGTCTGAGTCAGAGTAGACCCATAGAAATTAATGGACATAACTTAAAAGGTAAAGGTAAAGGACCTCTGACAGTTAAGTCCAGTCGCAGACGTCTCTGGGGTTGCGGCGCTCATCTTGCTTTACAGGCCGAGGGAGCCAGCGTTTGTCCACATACAGTTTTTTGGGTCATATGGCCAGCATAACTAAGCTGGTGCAACAGAACACCGAAACACCGTTTACCTTTCTGCCACTGTGGTACCTATTTATCTACTTGCACTTTTTGGTGTGCTTTCAAACTGCTAGGTTGGTAGGAGCTGGGACCGAGCAATGGAAGCTCACCTCGTCAAGGGGATTCGAACCGCCAACCTTCTTATCGGCAAACCCAAGAGGCTCAGTGGTTTAGACCACAGTGCCACCCGCATCCATAACTTAGGTCCATTAATTTTGGTAGGATCAATCTGAGTAAACCTTAGGTGGGGCAACCCAATAAAAACAGTAAAAAAAGAGAAGCACAAAATAGACTTGGTATCTAGATAACAGGCTGAGCAGACACATGAGTCACCTGATCGCAGCTTTCCCCACTTGGGTGGGATGTATTGTATTTCTCTTTAAATTATAGCCATCCCCCTCAATCAGCATCCATACATAGCATATGCACATTTTTATGCAAATACATGTCCTAATAGTCCACTTCAGGAGACATTCCCTCCTTTTCGGTGATGCGTTAATACTCGTCCTAATTAAGGCACATTGAGAGCCAATCACTTACTCTGTGATTTCAAGCACCCTTCCTCAGAAGTTCTATGTAAATCAAGTAAATATGTGTAGAATGTATCTTCACTGGATTTGTGTCGAACTTTAGAAGACAGTAATATTCCATAAGAAGAAGAGGAAGACGAGTGACCTTCCATCTCCATCCCTACTGTGGTCCTCAAGTTAAGTCCAGTTGACTTGGTCTCCTTGAATACCTTCAGCAGCACTGTTTACAACATGGACTATTTTTTTAGTAACCCAATATGCAATTTTTATTTACTGTTGTTTATATATAACCAAACTTCCACTTTCTGCACAATGGGGAGCATTCTAGTATTTTAATAATATTCCCAGATATAAATTATGTAGAGTGTGTGTGTGTGTTTTAAATTAAGTAAAGCAACACTTTGAAGTAATTACTGTGCACGAAACTACTGCATCAGTTGCACATTCGTTTTTCGCTCATGTCTGCAATTATCCACTCAGCCTGTACCCATTAATATTATTTTTCTTCCTAAAATGGAAGTATTTAAAGCCATTAGAAAATAATCCAAAGAATTCTATTTGCTGAATAAATTTTAATTTGCATGGCACCGGGATTTTTTTATTATTATTATTAATGGGAAATAAATTATTGCAGTCTTATGGAAGGCGACAAGTTAATAGCTTTATGAAAAGTAATGGAGAGAAAATGATCTTGAAAAGGTCAGGTATCCTGTCTCACAGTGTCTTTATGCACAATTAAAACAAGTCAAGAAAGTGGCTATATAATCAGGACCATGAATATGCATTATATCCTAATGAGTGTGAAGATAGGGATGGGTTAGGGTAGAGTCATGATGGGGTGGTGACATAAAAATGGTAATGTGTGATGTAGTATTTAACTACATGCTTCTGTTCTATATAAAAAAATTAACTCTTGCTTGCCTAGGTTCAGTCATGTTGCCTGTCCAATAGTATATTAGGTAAGCTCTTCTGTTTCAGAATATGCTCACAGAGAATTGCCATGATGCTTTGATCAAGTGCAAGCAAATATCACAACATAGTGTTCAAATAGTGAGGACCTCACCTACTTACAAGCATATGAAGTATTGTATGCATATAAAGTAGCTGAAATAATTTTAATCTGTTTTGGTATTTCAGCTTCTGTGTGTTTTAAAGGATGGTTGTGAATTTTTCTTGATACCATTGCTTTATCTTTTTGTAATCTGCTTTTACAATCAAGAAGTGTATAAAATTTAATAAATATATTGATTGATTGATTGAATTTATATACCACCCTATAGCCAGAGGACTCAGGGTGGTTCACAGTACAATAATAAACACTGTATAGTGGAATTATACCAGTAACTTCAAGCAATCAGTGCTGCATCAAGTCCAGAAAATTAAGGTTGGAATCCTCCTTTCCTAGGAGCAATCCCACTGAATTCAATAGGACTTAATTCTGAGTAGACATGGTTAGGATTGGATTTCCCTGAGCAGAAAACTATAGGATTGCATTCAAAAGCTGCACTCCTAATCACAGTTGCTAAGGAGTGGGTCCCATTGAGCTAAGTGGGGCTTACTTCTGAGTAGGGATGGAAGAGGAATTTGATTCAGTTTGCATTTAAAGAAAAACTTAGTTGATTGACACTGTCTGAAACAAGATACGAACCCAAACACAGCCACACTTCAAAATTCACACATCTCAAAATTTTGGAATGCAATTTTCCAACCAAGCAGTTTATTTAAAAATGTATATGCTGGTGTGAAATGTAACCTATAAATGCATAGACTGATGAAAACAACATACAGCAGTACATTATATCTGGGGAAATGGCTTGCCAAAATGTGTATATTAGTCAAAACTACATACAAAAATACATTTGTTAGGAGACATTTCCACTAAAAACGCTGGTTCAATTTTCATGAGGATTATTTTTTACTAAAATTTGCAAATTATTTTGGAAATCTGGAGAACGGAAGACTGGATAAATGAGAAGCCAGAACTAAAATTGACATATGCGTTTTCATTCTCTGGTTCCTACAGAACATAGGAAAGTGCTCCATTTGCATTCATTTGTATGTTGCTGCTTTATTTCTACCCCATCCTTTAGGACTAAACACTCCTCATTGTGGCTGATAAGGCAAATGTCAAAAACAAAACAAAACAGCATATATGTGAGGCTTCAGGGAATCTGTTTCCTCTCCCCCCCCCCCCGTGGAGTCTTCTTACCAGTTAGAAATTTCAGTACTCACAGCGAGAGAACAAAGAACATGCCTCCTAGAAATGGTGGTGCTCCCAATTAAGTCCCCCCCCCATCCCTATTAAACTATGTCACTTCAGAGACTGTGAATCTGCTAACACTCACTCTTCTAGTATTTCTTCTGCTAGCTGTCCCCCATCCAGTATTTCCCAGCTTCTGCCTTCTGGACTATGTCCCTCCGCAAACCACTGTTCCAAATCTATACTGCCCTCCTGCTCCTGGGAAGGTTCAGGATCAGGAGGAAGGGATGGCTCCCACCATTCTTCCTCAGTGCAGCCCTCCTCAGCACGGTCCCTAACATAACACAATAAAAATAGCATGGGAAACATTTTGTCAGACAAAATCATATACAGGAGGAGGGGCAGCAATAAAATAAGTAAAAGCAAGTTGAACAGAATGGTTAAAGGCCACAAAAGAAGAAGCCAAGTAGAGGGGGAATTCCACAAACATGGAACCACCACTGGAAAGGTCTTTGCTTGGCATTTACCAGCCTGATCAACCTTAGTGTCAGGCCAGACAGCAGACTCTCTGCAGCTGACCTTAGTTCCCAGGCAAGTGGGTTTTGGTAGTCTTTTGGCTAACCTGGTCTCCAACTGTTCAACATTTTGAAAGTAAGTATCATCGTAAATTTCAATAAAAATAATTTTAAGAAGGAAGGAAGGAAGGGAGAAACGGAGGAAAGGAGGAAAGGAAGAAAGGAAGAAAGGAAGAAAGGAAGAAAGGAAGAAAGGAAGAAAGGATCATCAACATCATCACACTTTAGATTAAGCCCAGAAAACAGTGCAGCCGGTGGTAAAGTGTTGTAATATGATCAAACCAATGAGCCCCACACATACATTCTGACTGTTGAATTTTGCACCAGATGAAGCTTCCAGAATGAATTTAAAAGGTAGCGCTATACAGAGAACATTGCAGTAGTTGGGTCTGGTTGTGACAAGAGCTCATATAATGAAGTCTGAGTCTGCTTTTTTCAGCTTTCTCGGGTCACCTCTGCCTCCACTGGCTCCAAGTGAACCCCTTGCTCTGTACCCAATTTCTCAGAGAGAATGCAGGCCAGCGGTCTTCCCAACTAGCAGTCTTTCTGCCTTATTCAGATTAATTTTCCATTTGCTTCCCTTTCCACAAGTCGAGTGCAGTTGTGACAGGTGGAAGTCAGGGAGAAGAGCAGTAGGTGGAGCCAAGAGGCAATGGCAGAGCTTACTGATTCTAGCTACGCCCCTTCCTCCTCCTTCCCGAGTTTCTTACAAGGAGCAGAGCAATGAAGGAGGAAGAGGAGGAGGTCACTGAGAGGCAGTGCTCCCCTGCCTGGATGTAAGCAAGAAGGTAGGCAGGTGGGGGCTGGCTGATGGGAAGACTGATGTTAAGGCAATTTCCCATTTGCCTTAATGGACCAGCCTTCAGGGGTTGACTTCATTACTGGAGGAGAACATGGGAAGAGTGTTTAGGAATAACTGATGATATCAAGAACTCACCAAGAAAGGAACTTGAGTCCTTGAGTGGTCCTAGAGATAGCATCCTCAGTGGAATCAATGGTTGCTGAGAAATTTCATTTGTTGATTTTGGGGCCACTTTGCACATGCAGTTCTGTGTTGCTGATCCAAATTATTTCCATGGCTATGTATCTTACACATAAGTGTTTCCATCAAGTGGGAAACCCAACCCAAAGAAAATCTTCTGGTACATCAAGGACTAGCAGATTCATGGTAACATAAACCTTCATGGGTTTTAAACTTCCTGCCTTTGGAAACTCCTTTCCATACCAACCTATCTAGTGTTGCAGAAATCTAAGGCTGAAGGGACGTTCCAGGAAATATGAAGTGGTCTCCCAAGTTGGTATGTTACATATAAACGTGGATTGGTGGGGGGGGGCTGTCTTTGTCAGTTCAGGTCTGCTTTGCCCAAATACCTGACTAATATTTGTGTCTTTACCTTGTATGGCTACCTCTACTTCCGTGTCCTTGAGGAGCAAGTCTTCCAGAAGGGAAATGCTGAACTCCTCTCTGACACACACTGCGGGTTTTGAAATTAGTTGTGATTTCTCAGGAGGAAAAAAATAAAAACCAATTGTCATTGTTGATAGCTGAAAGAAAATCTCAGTATCCAGCCATGGTTTGGGGAGGGGGCTGGGTGCAAAGAAAATGTAGGTTGCGTGGAGAAGGACACAGTGCTTGAGAAAAATTGTAATGTGGTTTTAAAAACAATCAATACATTCGCTTCATCTTGAGTCATGTGTTGAATTGCAATCGCTCCGGCCTAGACAGATATAGATCAGAAGGCAAAGATATTCAGTTAATGCTAGGGAGTTGGGACATGTGTCCCTGCAGGCTCGGGTTCTTAAGAGGAGCTGCGAGGGGTCTGTGGGGTCAAGCTTGCAAAAGAACAATATCACCATCACCATTAATTAAATATTTTAAGTCACCTAATATTGATCGACTCTTAACAACATACTGAAAAAAATTAAAATATGAGTTGTAAAAGGAAACTGTTGTAGTCTGTCTACACTGTGGAATCTGAATTTCAATACAAGGTCACTACCCTATTAGCAGAAGCCATATAACCTAAATGGGTGGTGCAGGGCATGCAGGAAGAAAATGAAGGAATACAGTAATTGTTTGTTTGTTTGTTTGTTTGTACCCTGCTCATCTGACTGGTTTGCCCCAGCCACTCTGGGCGGCTAGTCTTTGCAGAAACCGTAACTATGGATGTACGGAGCCAATCTAGGTGTGACAAAAGAGATCCTTAAAGGGTACTTTTAAACTTTTGCAAATAGGCTCCAGATTATGAAAATTAACATTTGAAGCTGCTGTTTGCCCACTTGAAAAAGCATACATCTATTTTTCATGATTGGGCAAGCAGCAATTATCCATGGGGGAACTCTCCTTCCCCATGCAAGAATCCCAATATGGATCAGGCATGGCATACCTACTATCTATTACTTCTTCCCTTTTTCGATGAAATCGTCACCCTCATTCATTTCTCCCCTACTCTGATGTAGCTGCACTTATCAATTTCTTTCCATACCAAGAAAAAAACTATGAAATACACAAAGAGTTGTATCCAGTCATGTCCTCTATGTGGATGGAAAGCTCTGTGATCCAGTGGAGGTTCCCATCAGAGGAACAAGGAAGGGGTCCATTTTTGCCTATTCACAGTCCCCCTTGCATGCCCCAAAATATGTTGGGGGGACCCCTTGGAATGCAGTGGGAAGTAATGTGGGAAACTGCAGAGTGTCAGCAAAATGGCTTCCTTCCTTGTTCCTCTGATGGGAACCATCTCTGGAACAGAGAACACTCTGTCAGTGTAAGCTAAGTCCATGGATACAACCCAAAGGGCTATTCTGTTTAATGATGGTGCAGTACAGTATTAATTCATCATCAAAAGTAGGAAATTGCTGTTAACCTTTCCAATGTGGCAAAGCACCACCCTATCCTATGAAATAACCCACAATTGAAAAGTAGACATACCCCTAGAGAAAGAAAAATCTATGTACTTCTCCCAAAACGAAAACAAAACATTTTTTAATTTTGAATTACTGGGGGTTTTTAACCTGGAAAATTAACTGTTTGAATAAAAATAAAGTCCTCATAAAAAAAGAGGTCTGACCAATGTAAACAAAACCTAAGCACTGAAAAATCAAGAAAGAGATGCATTAGTCATTTTACGAACAACAACAAAAGGCAGGACTCTACAATTTTCCAATGATCACTAGAAAAAGAGAAGCAAAACTACAGTACACACGTAAATTAACAGAGAGCAGACCGTGTGTGTAAAGAAATATCCGCAGGACATTTAAAATCATCCAGACTTCGGGTATACTCATTAATCCATGGGAGTTAGCCATCTGGCATGTAGTATATGATGCCTTAACTATTGCTATTATTGTTGTTGTTGTTGTTGTTGTTGTTATTTCTGAATCAGGCTGTATCTGACAATACACTTGCCATTCAGTATGTAGTGCATTCATTAACATCATGTCTGCTGCTGGATGAAAACAGAGAAGAATAATATCTGGGGCAAGAAAAGAAGTCATCCTTAAAAATGTTATTAGTGCTGGTGACATTGACAGAAGACTACACAATAACCTCTTGCTCAAACTCATTTAAAGGGGGAGAGATTGTTCCCCCTTTTAAACAATGAAAACAATCACACACCCATCACTTCTATCTATGTATGTGGTAGATTTGTTGGTGGTGAGTGTGTATATATAAAATCACAAAATCACTCCTGCACAAATGCAGTTTAATAAAAGTACTCCACTTGGGCCTGACTCAGTCTATAGTTTGACTGGAAACTCATTATGGTAAACATCATTAATAAAATTAATTTTCAGAAATAATGCAAGTCTTATAACACTAAAAGCAAAGATGAGTATTATTATTATTATTATTATTATTATTATTATTAAATTATGCTCCAAATCATAATAAAACATTGCTTTATAATCATGCTGTGACACATTTATATTTATGGATTCTTTATGTCATATTGTTCAGCAATATTCTGTGGCCTTGCATTTATATTCATAAAATTGCATTCACAAAATAGGAATTGGACCACAACTTTAAAAGAATTTGCAAGAAAATGAAAATGCAGGAATGCATATTTGACTTTAACCAGCTTACAACAGAATCACTGAAAATAGTATTTTGATCATTTGAAAGAGTCCTACAATTATACTTAGGCATTCCAAAGTGATCATAAGTTAATTTTGGGGGGCTTTGTGTTTTACTCAGATGACACCCAGCTCTACCTCTCTTTCAAATCGGAACCGGTGAAGGTCCTGTGGGAGTGCCTGGAGGCGGTTGGAGGATGGATGGTGGCTAAGGGGTTGAGGTTGAATCCTGACAAGACAGAAGTACTGTTTTGGGGGGACAGAGGGTGGGTGGGCAGGTGTGGGGGACTCCCTGGTCCTGAATGGGGTAACTGTGCCCCTGAAGGATCAGGTGCACAGCCTGGGAGTCATTTTGGACTCACAGCTGTCCATGGAGGCGCAGGTCAATTCTGTGTCCAGGGCAGCTGTCTACCAGCTCCATATGGTATGCAGGCTGAGACCCTCCTGCCCATGGACTGTCTTGCCAGAGTGGTGCATGCTCTAGTTATCTCCACCTTGGACTACTGCAATGCGCTCTATGTGGGGCTAACTTTGAAGGTGACCCGGAAACTACAACTAATCCAGAATGCGGCAGCTAGACTGGTGACTGGGAGTGGCCATTGAGACCATATCACACTGGTCCTGAAAGACCTACATTGGCTCCCAGTACATTTCCAAGCATAATTCAAAGTGTTGGTGGTGATCTTTAAAACCCTAAATGGCCTCAGTCCTGTACACCCCATCGTTCTGCCCGGACACTGAGGTCCAGTGCCGAGGGCCTTCTCAGTGGTTCCCTCACTGCGAGAAGCCAAGTTACAGGGAACCAGGCAGAGGACCTTCTCGGTAGTGGCACCAGCCCTGTGAAACACCCTCCCATCAGATGTCAAAGAAACAACTATATGACATTTAGAAGACATCTGAAGGCAATCCTGTTTAGGGAAGTTTTTAATGACTGATGTTGTAATGTATTTTTATCCTTCTGTTGGAAGCTGCCCAGAGTGGCTGGTGAAACTCAGCCAGATGGGCGGGGTAGAAATGAATTATTATTATTATTATTATTATTATTATTATTATTATTATTATTTACTCTGGATTGTCATAGGCTTCCTTCTATTTGCTCAGGCATAAACAGAGATCTGTTTGGAAATCATCCTTTAATTGTCCCCTTCTGGGCTAAAACCCCCAATATCTCTGAATGTAAATATCACTTTCCTGCAGTAGAAAACATTCTAAGCTGATAAACTTTAACTCTTAATTTGTTCTAGTGCTGCTAGTACAATATTACCTGCAACCTTTTATAGGAAGCATTGTTAGGTAAAATAAATGGCAATGTGAAATCTGGATAATCTCAAAGTGGAGGCTGTGTCAAAATATCAAGCAATTTTTTCTAAGATTATCTGAGACCAAATCCACACTATACATTTAAAGCACACTTATGCCACTTTAACAGTCATGGCTTCTCCCAAAGAATCATGGGAACTATAATTTGTGGGTGGTGCTGAGAGATGTTAGGAGATCCACATTGCTGACCTGGCACATTATATAGCTTTAGACTGCCATCCTTTTCCCTTACACAGGCTACTGGGGATGAATATGAGTAGCGGGTATTAGTGGTCCATCCATGGTCCAGTAAGTCTGGTGCAAAGTCTTCAACCTGACAGAGTGGCCTTGGGATTGTTCCAGGTCCAGATTAATAACTTAAGAGGCCCTGAAAAAGATGATGGTGCCCTCATAAGTAATTCAAAATAAAAACAATACTAAACTGTAAAATAAAATTTTAAAATATAAAAACCACACAGATTTATTGTAACACATGACAGCATCTGATTTCCTCACATTATTTTGTTCTATATTAGTAGGACACCACCTGGTTTAGGTGAAGACATAGGCACTGGTTCCAGAGGGCTGAGGCCCTTTGGCGCCCTTCAATCTTTCCTTCTTTCTTTTTTTTAGGGGATCAAGACCCCCCATTGTTGAGGCCAAACACAGAGCGATATCAGGATATCACATGATATCACATGAGCGACACCAAGGCATCACATCGGACCCCCTCAATGTTCTTCAGAAAATGGCACCTCTGGGTGAGCATCAGTTAACAGTAAGAGAACAGGAAAAGTGGAATATAAGGAAGTCTAACAAAGGTCTGGTTTTTCCCATGATTACTGCTTTGATTCTCTTTTTTAAAATACCGAATGTCAGATTCTTACAAAGATAATTTTCTCTGCTTTACTGATCCGTTAATTATGTGCTTAATCTGCCTTTTGGGTAATCTAGCACTGGATTGTTCAATGCCCTTCTGTACCAGACAAGGGCCATTGAGCTTTATGTGCAGTTTCAAATTTCCAACCTGACCCATGTCTCTGTCATTCTTGGCAAAGGCTCTCAATTCCCATTGTAACTTAGTTGTTGCATTCCATTGTTGCTCTGGTATAAGGTGATTGATTTCTACCTGGGGTACAAAAGCTAAATTATTTTATTCATATAGAATTCTCCCAGCAACTGTGTCACAACTTCTGGCATATTGTCTAAAGGAGGAACTTGTACACCTCCCTTACAGAAAGGAATTTTATTTATGTATGTATTTATTTAATCCATTTATTATCTACCCTTCAGTAAAAGGTCCAAGAGTGGGTTACGTAATAGTAAAATACAACGCATAAGTAACTGAATCACTAAATAAAATAATTGTTGGCAATAAAATAATTGTTGGCATCCCTCTGTCTCAAGTGACAATGAAGTGCACCTCTGGGGGTGAAGTCAAACTACTGCATTAGCAGCACCAAAGTGCTGGGGTGCAAGCTTGGGCAGTGTGTAAAGAGCTCCTGGACTGCCCAGATGACAAGACCCTCCTCTCAGCCTCGCTGCTCTGGTCCAAAGAAAAGAGGAGCAATACGTTTGGCATCGGTTTGGATGAAAAGGGTTGTACAAGTTGCCATCCAACCACCTTAGAGACTCCACTCTGAATTTGCGTAGGTTAACTCCTAGCCTTTTCTTCTCCTGAATATATCCCACAAAGCAGTGGAGGGTTAGGAACAGAGTTTTCCTTCTTCTAGATTGACTACCTTGGTGCTAGGTGCACATCTAAAGACAAGGAGTTCCAAAACCCAGAGTCCATCAAGGAGAAGGCTCTCTCAACTATTACAACCCCATGGACCTCCAATGACAACAGTATTACCAACAAGGGCTTTCTTGCTGATCTTAATTCCCTGGCTGATCTGAAAAGGAGGAGGCAGTCTTTCAGATACTTGGCACCCCATACATTTAGGGTTCCCATGCCACAGAGCTTGATCTTGAATTAGGCTGGGAATCAGTCAGGCAACCAGTACAATTCTATCAGAAGTGATGTCATATGAGTTCTGCTGACCAAGCATGAACTTGATCCACATCTGTGTATCCCACCATAAGGTAGATCTACACTCCACCTCTTCTGTCTCCCCACCTTTGTCAGCTTCATCTACAACTTTCTCACATTCCCCTGTGGCAGGCCTAACTAGATGACTCCAGTTGTTCACAAAAAGACACGTTTGCAGCAGCGACTCCTTCAGTGTTCAGGTGAAGTTTTGTAAACTATTTGGCTTAGTGAACAGCTTTTATATCTGCAGTCATATTTGAGGTTAATTGACAGTTAGGTGAAAGACTGCATGATTTGCAAAAGGCTTTACAAAAGGATCTTTACCACTATTACATCTTTGTCTGTTTCTTGGCCACTTAATTTTCAATCTGCAGAAAAAATGCTGGAAAGCATAAACAGAAGACAAGAAGTAGAATGCCTTTGTTTTGTCCACCTTTTAATATACTTTTTGATCACTTGACTACAGAGAATCAACACTCCCTGTATAATGATGCCAAAATGAGTACACCTGAGTCTTGTGGAGTTGTTGGCTCGACCAAAAGTATCACGCGGTTGCACAGTTAGCTGCATCTAGATGCTGCCGCATACTATTATCCTACATCAATTGTTTCACAAGTATCTTTTGTTCAGAAGACATTCAGTTCTTCTTGGGATCATGTCAGCATTGACAAGATAATGCTTTCAATGTCCAACTCCCATAAACAACAATAGCTCTAAGTAGCAGTTGGCAAATTCGTTTGGTTTGAAAAACTGGGGTTTTATTGCTCCAAATGTGTAGTTCTACAATCTCACTTTTTAAATGCTTATATCTTTCATTCTATCAAAATTCCAGCTGCATTGTAACTATTTCCAAGAGTGGATTTAAGATACAGGGATTCAAATGTCTTTTTTTTTTTTTAATTGGTCAAATACCAATTTTTGTTTGGCCTGCATAGTGGTGTGCAAATTTCTACTGAATAATCCAGCTATGAACATGCAGGTCTCTAATCCAGAATCTAATTTAGAAAGATAACTGTCAGAAACAAAGCAAGCAAGCTCAGATCATAGGTGAGTGCATGGGCACCAGCCTCAAAGTCTTTGCATGACTAAATCCAAGAAGAAGGCTTAGAAGGATCTTGTCTATCGCTCAGTCAGGTGGAAGGTAGAAACAAGTCAATGCTATGCCCAGAAACAGCAGGGCAAGGTGATGGACAAAACAAAGAAGCAATCAGTAATGGAGAAAGGAATCTGAGGCAGACATCAAGTTGAAGAAATGATTCACAAAAGGGCAGCTCAGGGCGTGGAGATAGTTGCAAGGAGACAGCACTAGTCTCAAGGCAGTTAAGATGCTTTAAGAGGGATCTGTTGAACAGCTAGCTAGCATCATCTCTGCATCCTCTTCCTGCTTTCTTTTGTAATGGCTGCTGGAATGGGGACCCAGGGATGGGGACCAAGCTGCCCTCCAGGTGTGGTAAAACTCCAGCTCCCATCAGGGTCAGCTCACATGAGCAGTGATCAGGGATGAGGAGATATGGAGTCTCAGAATGTCTGAAGGGCCACAGGTTCCTAGCATGACCAAATGAGTTGCAATTGTACTTCATTACAGATGCAGTAGGTGAGCTTAGAAAATGAGGCTGGATAGAATCCTAGAATCATGGGTAAGCTGCAAAGGCTGATAAAATTTTCTTGCAACAGTGGGCAGCAGTGATACTAGTTTTCTGTGGGTTTGATGCCCTCGTGAACAGGGAAATAATTTTACATGAGATCCTTCCTTGCGCAATCAGGACAATTAAATGTGCATCAACAGTGGCAATGATAAATCTGCCTGGGTCCACCAAGGCATTTAGCATGTCAAGTAGATGTACAAAGGAGGTGAAGAAAAATGTTTAATAGAAATCTCCTTTGTGTCCCTCAGGACCAAATATATCCTCTGGGATAGACTTGTGATTAATTAAACTTTTTCTCCCTGAATGCAGGGCAATCAAGAAATTCCTCTCTTTTATTCTAATCCACTGACACAGTTGGAAGGAACATAACAATTCATCTATGCATCTATTCTCATTTCTATTCAACTCCTAGTCTCATATGAATTCTCAGCCCCGGGAGGTCACATGAACATGAGGAAATTATTTTGCACAGCATATATTGGAGAGCCTAGTTACACAGGTCCATATTCAATGGCCAATTGGGGACCCAGAAAGAAAGGAATATAAGAATAGCCCTGCCAGCTTAGACCAAATGCTTATCCAGCCCAGCATTCTGTTCCAACAGTGGCTAACTAGACACCTGTCATGGGAAGCCCACAAAAAGGACATGAGGAGAAGGAATGAGTAGGATGAAGACAAAGTGTGTTCTCCATCATAGAGAGCACGTGTTGCGGTGGGGGCCGCCAGGACACTCCAAAGTTATGGGACGGGCTAATTGATTGTTTGCCACTGATGCGATTGGGCTTCCCTTGTTGAGAAGAAGTTAATGTTGCCATTTGTTGATTGACAGCCAGAAATGCTAAAACTCCTTGCACGAGGCTAGGGCTTCCTCTTTTCGCCCGTACATCAGATTGCCCGCCCCCCCCCCTATATTTAGGGTTGTTCGCTTTGACCTTGCTATGCCTGTCATGGGGTCTTCTGCTCTTGGGGCAGGGGCCCGGTAGGAATTTTGTCCATCTGGCTGATTGGCTGGGGCCATTTGGTTTTGCCTACTGTGTAGCAATTCATCACAACTTGTAAAGTTGCAGTTAGGCATTGGTTTATGGTTTGGTTGGTTGAGGGGCATGGATTGGCTGTGCCTGCCCCTCTAATCCTGCTGCTGCAAGGGATTCTGTTAAAGGAATCGGGGGCTAACTATTGCTTGTCTACCCTGTCAAGGGGGCTCGGGCCACTGCAAGAGCTCCTGGCTGCATTTGGGGAGGGCTGAGGGCAAGTTCCCTGCTCCGTCGCTATCCCCGAGTGTATTCCCCTTTTCTGACTTTCACAGGTGTGCGGAATGTCAGTCTGTCCCCCACGGTGGGGGCAGATAGTCGCAACCAGTGCCTAAGCAACCACTCACATGTTTGTATTTTAATAAAGTTGTGGCCAAAATTATGTCAAAAACCTTAAACAACAAATTTGGTGTGATGTGTGAGTTATTGGGGTGGCCCTGGGGACCTCGACACGCAAGGAGGGTCTTAACAAATTCTAAAATGGTGTTTGCAACTTTTCCATAAGTGATCCTTAACTGGTTTTTTAAAGACTGAGAGATTCTACAATTCCATTGATGAGGTGTTTTTCCCCTAACCAAAATTCAATTGTTTGTAAGACATGTTTTTAAAAAGCTCCCATTGCAAAGTTTACTTATCTGAGCACTAATCTAACCAACCTTTTACAGTTAAGGCAAAAATGCCCAGCTGTGCAAAAGGGGTCTCAGGTGCACTTTGGAATATACTTTATTGATTTGCCTCTTCTGTGTAGCTAACAAATATATTTCCAGTTTCCTTCAAAACAGCTTGATCAAATCAAGAAACCTTTTTTCTGAAGCCAAATAAGTGAAAATGGTAGAGTGCCTCAGCAATTGTTAATAAGGCGGGATTCACAAACAGATTTCTAAGTGGGGTTTGCAATGGAGCTCTAAAAGTGACAAATAACTTCTGAAAATGACAGATATATGTAGAATCTGTTTGTCTTATCTGATTCTTTTTCTCTAATGCTGCAATTTAATTCTCTATTATCCTGGAAAAGAGTTTGGACAAAGTGCATAAAAATAAACACACAGAGAAGATCTCAACATTTAATACAGAAGGCAGGAATGGCTTTCATAAATGATATTATTAAGGCAGTTGAATAGTCATGGACCTGGATGGGAGACTGGATGGGAGGAAGACTTCTGGGAGGCCCATGTTACACTGGAATATAATATAAATCAGTATCTAAACATCAGAAGAGTCCTGCTGCTGGACCAATCCTAAGGTCCATCATTTGTTTCCCACAGTGGCACTTTTAGAAAGCACAACCTATGCTGATGTATGCATCCGTTTTCCCTGGGGAATGCTGCCTGCCTTTTTATGTACTGTATTTTTTGCTCTATAAGACTCACTTTTTCCCTCCTAAAAAGTAAGGGGAAATGTGTGTGCGTCTTATGGAGCGAATGCAGGCTGTGCAGCTATCCCAGAAGCCAGAACAGCAAGAGGGATTGCTGCTTTCACTGTGTAGCGATCCCTCTTGCTGTTCTGGCTTCTGAGATTCAGAATAATTTTTTCTTGTTTTCCTCCTCCAAAAACTAGGTGCGTCTTGTAGTCTGGTGCGTCTTATAGAGCGAAAAATACGGTACATGCGCATTTATTTCTTTATCCATGCATCAAACACCCACTCTGCAAAGCAGAGTCTGGGGCTCCAGGCCAAAGGACTACTCTTCTAATTTTCTTTACAGCAAAGAAGAGAGTCATAGGCATAGTCAAATCCAGGGGATGTCTAAGAGCATATTTGATAACTAATCACTTCCTGGAACAAGTTGCCTGCTTCTTGAGATCTGTCCATGGTCCTGAAGATCCACCCCTGACCATCCTTGCTCTCTAGATTCCTGTTCTGAGATTGAATGCTGCTTTTTTCCTGCTTGTCCTCTCCTTATGTTCCAGTGCTCAAGGTAGGCATGTGCCCACCTGACACATCTATGGACTCCACCTCACCAGAACCAGAACAAGTTATCATTAGTGTGCTTTTGGAAATGAACAGGGGGGTGGGAATCTTAATATAATCTACTGCCCTATAGCAAACAGACTGGAAGCAAATATCTTGAAAGAAGGTCCCATGTGAAGTCTCGTATTGATTCTAAGAACACTGTATAATAACAGACTTGCTGCTACATCATAACCTACACTGGGGTGAAAGACAGTGTGAACAAAGTAGACCTCTTTTCCGGCATCTAAGGCCACATCCACACCAAACATTTAAAGCAATCATGGCTTCCACCCAAGAAGCCTGAGAGCTGTACAGTGGTACTTTGGGTTACAGACGCTTCAGGTTACAGACGCTTCAGGTTACAGACTCTGCTAACCCAGAAATAGTACCTCAGGTTAAGAACTTTGCTTCAGGATGAGAACAGAAATCGTGCGGTGGCGGCACGGCGGCAGCAGGAGACCCCATTAGCTAAAGTGGTACCTCAGATTAAGAACGGTTTCAGGTTAAGAATGGACCTCCAGAACAAATTAAGTTCTTAACTAGAGGTACCACTGTAGTTTATTAAGGATACTGAGGGTTGTTATGAGACTCCTGTTCCTCTCTCAAAACTGCAATGTCCAGAATGGTTTGACAATTAGTCCCTTTTCCAAAGAACTCTGGGAAATGTAGCTCTGCGAGGGGAATGGAGGTCTCTTAACAACTCTCAACACACTTAGCAAACTAAAGTTCCCAGGATTCTTTGGGGGAAGCCATTTCAGTTTAAAGTGTTATAATAGTGTTTAATGGATGTGGACTAACTCTTCGCTGATTCAGAGCAGCCCTCTGCTCTTCCAGTTCCTCTGGAACAGATACTGAGAAATATTATCTTGCCCCTCCTATACTAGAAGCCAGGGGGTCATCATGACCTCTCTGAAGAAAACTCAAGAGTTTGGGGAATCTGAGAGCACTCATCAGTTGGCTGCTTTGGGGGAGATTGCAGACAACACTTGTTATGGAAATTTTACAATTTCTATCACACTTGGAGGAATTTTTTTCCTTATCATTGTTGACTTAATATCATTATTCATTTACCAAGAGAAGATCTATAACCCTATTGCAACATGGCTAGCCACAAACAATAGGATAATATCTGAGGGAAAACTGTTTTCTGTTGGTGATTAAAAGCTAAATCGGCAGCCCTGTCTCCCTCTGGATTAAGTAAATTCTATTAGTTTTTCAGTTGTGTGCAGTAAATATGGATTTCAAGATGTGTTTGTCTGCATTCCTTAAAACATTTATGAACAGTGAACAGATGCATTTGTTTTAAGCATATTTTCGTATTTCAACACTTTTCCCCTTGGTTTTTAATATGGATACTGTTCATCACATATTGAATAAAACAACTTTTACTGAACTTAATACCTCAACCCAAATCACATTGTCTCCATAAATATTTCACAATTTGTGTACAGCAAATACCAAATTCACTTCTGCACTTATTGTAATAGACCAAAGGGGGGGAGGAACCTTGACCATTTCACCCCATCTGTTCTTGGGTTAGTCATGAAGAATGTATATTGAATGAACATGGGGTGGTGCTTAGTTGCTTTTGAAAATACCTACTAGGTCCACTGGTGTTGTTTGAAGGAAATGTACAAGATATGCTAAGTTACTGTTTAATCCAATGTCCATGAAATGTCTCTGTTTCCAACCATGAGTATGATCCAGCTATTGTGTGACCTTGGGCCAGTCACTATCTCTCAGCCTGACCTACCCCACAGAGTTTTTGTCAGGGTGAAATGGAGAGCAGAAAAGGTTGAATGTCACCTTGAGCTTCTTGGAGGGATGGTGGCCTCTAAGTGCAAATTTGAACCCTACTAGCTTCTATTTTATTTCGAATTGAGTTTCTATTATAACCAATGTGCTTTACTTTATTTAAATGTGATCCATTTTTGTTTCCTTGCTTGCTTAAAGCATTTTTGCCCTACTCTGCAGCCAAATAGGCTCCTAGAGCAATTTACAGATTAGAATGAAAACATAGGGTTGCTGCCACCAGGTTTACAAATAGTCCTTGCACTCCTTGTGTCTCTGGAGATATTCCAGAGGGGCCATAGGAAGCATTGGATCTCCAAGGATGGAGAGAGAGGTTCTACCTCAGAGAGGTAGACCTGATGTCAGATACCCATTCCTCACCACCACAGAAACAACTGTGGCTCATACACTATTGACACTGGAGGTCTGACATAAGTAGGGTCCATTGCCTTCCCAGTCCCCCAACATCACCCCAAACCAGTAAGGAAACTCTGCTAGTCATTTTCCTCCCTGACATAGCAAATTCCCCCCAATTGATTTAAATGAGAGAGAACTTTTATAAGTCCCAGAGAAGGACTAAACAGTGCAAGTGTTGCTCCAGCCCTTTTTTTATCCCCTACTGGCAGGACCCTGTAGGACATTGTATGAGCTGGTTTTGCCAGCCTTCATTCTCCCCACCCCATCTCCTGCCTTAAGAGTGCATCTTAAAAGACACATTGCAAAAGGAAATGCAAAGGGAGAGGGAGGAGGAAAGAAGTAATCACAAGCATACGCTCCAGTGTTATACTAGTGACCTGCAGGGGTGGAAACAGTTTGTGCAGCCTGGCAGAATGGTAACAGATGAGGAAGAAGAAGACCCCCAAAGCAGCTGGTGTCTCAGCAGACCAAATGGAATACCCCTGCTTCAGCTCCATCATACCCAATACTAGCATTTTTTATGTTTTGTCATATTTGCTTCTCAGTTTGACTTTACTGGCATGGCTCATCAGTCCCTTGTTAGAATCCTGAAAATCCATGTGTTCTTCAAAGTACGTGAATGATCAGCATGGCTGTGAAGGCAGGTATATCTGAAATGAAGGCGATGAGAAAAATACTAAAGAAAAGTACACCAAATTCACTATGTTTTCTAACAAGTATGTCTTCTAAGCCCTTAGGGTGAGATTCTTCACATTTATGGACTCCTATTTCTCAATAAAAAGATTGCCAGATAAATGAAAAATAAACCTACCAGATGTAGTTTGATACGCATTGTGCTTGGTGTTAGCAAATATGATGAGGATCAGATGGGACATTGTGCAATAAGCATCAGTGCATCTTCTCAAAATTGATGGCCCATTAATCAGCCGTAAAGTAACATAAATTCACAGCAGTGTAAGATATAAACTACCTACATCTAATAGTTAAAATGCAGGGAGCAGCTGCATCAAAAACAAACATGGTTGTGTCTAGGTTATGGTACCGTCTGATTTTTAACTTGTTTTATGAGTTAATGTTTATTAATTAATTTTATAGATATTGTTTATTAAATGTTATATTGTTTGCTGCCTTGAGTACCTTGGGGTGGAAAGATGACATATAAGCTTGCTCAAATAATTAATGACTAAAGAAATGTTGATGGATCATTTACATGTATAAAGGTAAAATTAGGTTTCCCAAAAATTATCCACGTTATTTGAGGTGGAGGTAGTGAAATTGAAAGGGAGCATTTTGCCAAATATTGTTGCACAGAGAGGTGAAATTCCCCAACAGTTTCCCCTCGCCCCCAGGAAAGTATCTCCTGAGACTTTTGACTCGTTTCATATTGAATGAAACCCCCTAGTGCACATTCTTATGAGTGGGTGAAGGAAGAAATGAGCTAAGAGAGGGTGTTAAAACAACATTAAAAAGGTAAAGGGACCCCTGACCATTAAGTCCAGTCATGACCGACTCTGGGGATGCGGCGCTCATCTCGCTTTACTGGCCAAGGGAGTCAGCGTACAGCTTCCGGGTCATGTGGCCAGCATGACTAAGCTAATTCTGGCGAACCAGAGCAGCGCACAGAAACGCCGTTTACCTTCCCACTGGAGCGGTTCCTATTTATCTACTTGCACTTTGACGTGCTTTCGAACTGCTAGGTGGGCAGGAGCTGGGACCAAACAACGGGAGCTCACCCTGTCATGGGATTCGAACTGCCAACCTTCTGATCAGCAAGTCCTAGGCTTTGTCGTTTAGACCACTTTGCCACCCGCGTCCCTTAAAACAACATTAGATGATGCTAAAACTGAAGCCATGGTTGCATCCAGAATTCATGGGTGGCAAAATCAAGGAGGCCTCTCTGCTGAACATTCATCCAGGGGAGAAGCTTAGAATTTTGTCATGAAATTCTTTTCTAAGAAACTTCAGCTAAGCCCTAAGAAGAAGAAGAAAGCAGGAAATCATATCTTCCTTGGACTGATTTGTATGTGTGCTGGTGATTGCCTCTTGATTCCCCTGCTCCAATGTGAGAAGAAAGATGAGGAGTGGGGTGGGGGGGGGGAGATGGCAGCTGGCAGTGCATCATTATGTGTACACACATGCCATCTCCTATGTGCGGCTGATTTTGGTGAGGTCATAAGGGGTTCTGCCTAAACAGGATCTCTGGGGTATGATAATCTACCTCTTTTATTTATTTATTTTTTTTACATTGGCTGTGAAGTTAGACTTATTATTAATAGACCAGATAGGAAGGATGGGGCTCTCACCATCCACTTTGGAGCTAATTATTCATTTTGATCTAAGAGGATTATGATGCTCAAAGATAACCACAGGCAACATATTTATAGCGCTAGCAAACAGTGGCCAGGAACTTCGACTCCCGCATTTCAGCTTAGTTTATCTGATAGGAAAGTGTGTCGGGCAGGGAGAGCTGCTTTGGTTGATTAGTCGTGTGTTGCATGGGACCATGTACACCCCACTAAGCAGATTATGTGTGTTTCTTTTACAAATGAGCCCAACTCTCTTTGCAAGCTGCAAGTTATGTTAATGGTCACAAATGCTGCTTCCTTCTTCTCCTCTGGCCCCCCTCCCTCTGCCACTGCCGCTCCCAGTTTTAAACATTATTAGATCTCTGCTGCCGACTAAAAAACTTGGCACTATCAGGAACTGCTGAATAATTTAAGCTTCTGGCAGCCCGAGAAAAGAGAACACACACACCTTTCTAGGAGACAGGCATGCTGTTCAAATGTTTTGGAGAAAAGCACATGACACACCACTGTATAGTCAGCGATGGTGACTGTCTCTCTTTAGAGAGGCACAACTTCCTAGGCAAATGGGACAGAATGCATAAAGATGTTGAACGTGCAATTAAACAGATCCCTCTCCACTCCACCATCCCCAGAGGCACAGAGGTGTTGGGCTTTGCGGGCTCACATTTCAAGAGTGCCTTTGCATGTGCAAGGCTGATTGTAGCGCAAGTGCACAGGTTTCGTAATGATGTGATGAGCCAAGGTGTTCGAGGTATTTGATTTCTGTGAATTCCAATGAGAACAGGTGCCACAAAAGAACATTTATTGTGAGCTGGATGTGTTTATTGGGAGAAATCCCTGGCGCACTAAGGAGTTACTACAGTTGCCCTGGTGTGTCCAAATTGTTGCTGAAACGGCATGCCCTCGAGAACGAAATGTTTCTGAACTGCATTGGGTTACAAAATAAATGCCATTTTGTAGCACCTGGAGTCGTCGTGTCCCCCCCTACTTTTTTGGGTGTGGGTGTGTGCTATTCCAGTTTTGTGATTGGTTTTCCAATGTGAACTGATCTGATTGATACCAATGTTGCAGATTGGCACATAATTATCATTTGAATTTTGCACTCATTGAATGACGTAATACCATTTCTATGCTCAAAAGGCATACCAAAATAATATTTCTCCATCCTCATCATCATTTTTTATTTGTATACCGTCTTTCTATCTTACAATACTCAAGGCGGTTTACAAGCTGAAGAAACAAAAAAATGTACAACTTATAACAATCTAACGCAATACAAAAATGTGATAATAAAACAAAACTTTAAAATAAGCAACCTACATAAAAAAGTAACGTTCAACAATTATTAGAATAGTACAAAATAATAATATCAACATATAAAAGTTAAACAGAAATCGATTCAACAGTTACAATAAATAATTTCTAAACTATAATCAAAAAACAACGGCAAGCCACAGTACATAAAATAATACAATACAAATTGAGAAGCAGAGACTAGAGGGTGGGGCAAGGCAGGTGGAAGGAGGCCTTGCCTGATGGAGTCTCTCCCCTCACAGTTCTTCCTCCAGGCACAGCTCCCTCATGAGGAGTCCCAGGGCTAGGGGCTGGGGCAAGGCAGGTGGAAAGAGGCCTTGCCTGATGGAGTCTCTCATTACATTTGTACTCCACGTTTCCTCTCAGAGGAGAACAGGGCAGCAAATACAGTGGTGCCCCACAAGATGAATGCCTCGCAAGACGAAAAACCCGCTAAACGAAAGGGTTTTCCGTTTTTCGAGGCGCTTTGCAAGACGAATTTCTCTATGGGCTTGCTTTGCAAGGCGAAAACGTCTTGCAAGTCTTGCGATTTTTTTCGCTCCCCCCCTTTTCTAAGCCGCTAAGCCGCTTTGCCGCTTTGCCGCTAATAGCCGCTAAGCCGCTAATAGCGCTAATCCGCTAAGCCGCTAATAGGGTTGCTTCGCAAGACGAAAAAACCGCAAGACGAGGAGACTCGCGGAACGGATTCTTTTCGTCTTGCGAGGCACCACTGTACATCAGTAAGAGCATAAGAAGAGCCTTTCTGGATCAAAGCAAAGGCCCGTCTAATTAATCCAGCCTCCTGTTCTCACAGTGGCCAACTAGATGCTATGGGAAGCCCCCAAAGGACTTGAGTGCAAAAGCATTACTCTTCCCACTTGTGACTCCCAACAACTGACATTCAGAGACCCACTGCCTCCAACAGTGAAGGTAGAACACAGAAACAATACAGTGGTACCTCGGGTTACAGACGCTTCAGGTTACAGACTCCGCTAATCCAGAAATAGTATCTCGGGTTAAGAACTTTGCTTCAGGATGAGAACAGAAATCGCGCGGCGGCAGTGGGAGGCCCCATTAGCTAAAGTGGTGCTTCAGGTTAAGAACAGTTTCAGGTTAAGAACGGACCTGCGGAATGAATTAAGTACTTAACCTGAGGTACCACTGTACAATTTTTAAAAACAACAAAAATGCCACCATTAAAAACTTCATTAAGCACATTTTTAACAAATTATTTTAAGATAAAATATCTTTAGAAATCAACCCATTCAGAAAAATATGAATAGTATTGGACTGTAAATGCATTGTTTCTTTTATTTGTGTTTATGTTTTAAATATTGTTTTTATTTTACTGCACGGTGCTTCAAAGTGCTCCGGCATAAGATGGCAGGATCTATTTTGATTAATAGATGAGTTTCTCAGCTGATGGGGCGTAGCTTTTTACAAAAAATAAAATAAAATGGTGGTGTTTTACATGCCAGATCAGGGAAATAAAGGAGATTGACATTTGGATTTATTTATCGTTTGGACCTCTGAAAGCTGTATTTCTTCTAGTGCAAGAGTGGCACCACTTATCTGTTTGAGCATGACAGCCTCTAAAGCATGAGAACCATTTAATAAAGTAGGCTACTCTTTTGTTATAAATCATTCATTAGGGAAGAGATGCTTCAGGTTTAGCCATGTTACTCGCTTTGATAAATCTCATAATGTTAAAAGTTTTAACAAGAGCACCGTATTTAAAAACACACACACCAAGGTTAGCATCAACATTGCTGAGATGTTGCTTTTGACTACCCAAAGTGATGTTGTTGTCAGTCAACACAGAAAGGTAACCAAAAAAAACCAAGGAGTTCCTGTAACAAGGAGGGCCAGTGTAGTGTAGTGGTTAAGAGCGGTAGACTCATAATCTGGGGAACCGGGTTCGCGACTCCGCTCCTCCACATGCAGCTGCTGGGTGACCTTGGGCCAGTCACACTTCTCTGAAGTCTCTCAGCCCCACTCACCTCACAGAATGTTTGTTGTGGGGGAGGAAGGGAAAGGAGAATGTTAGCCACTTTGAGACTCCTTCGGGTAGTGATAAAGTGGGATATCAAATCCAAACAACAACAACTCCTCCTCCTCGTCTTCTTCTGCTTCTTCTTCTTCTTGTCTTCTTTTTTTTCTGCTGTAACCTGGAACAGGATAAGATCAGAAGCATCCCAGTTGGTCGCCACAAGAATCATGTGCCAGAGCCAATACTAATGCCATGCAGTTGAGCCAAAACTATTAGGGTGCATAGGCCACAACCGCATGAACCTCAGCCAGCCCCCACCTGGCTGGCTGTCTTCTTGGTTACAACTGTGTATCAAGTTCCTCCTCCTTACATTTCCCAGGATTCTAGGGGGGGGTCATGTGTTTTAAGTATAAGGTGTGTATGGAACCCTACCTGGAGATGCCATGGATTAAACCTGGTACCTTCTGAAGACCAAATGCTCGACCTCTGGGTTATGGGGTAGAGGCCCTTCTCTATTCCCCCTCCCCAAGAGTTTTGGGAGATGGCCACACAAGAATGGGCTTTTTCTGTGGTGGTTCTCTGTCTGTGGAATGCTTGCCTGGTGCCATCATTCCATACCTTTAGGTTCCAGGCAAAAACATCATAAGCTCCAACTCTTTGAGTCTCTAAACCAGGACAGGCACCTTCCCACAGCACCCAAATTGGCCACCCTGCCCTCATGTTAGAAAATGGGATGTCCCGTTTTCCCCATGACACTTGAGGGGTATGAAACATTTCTCTTTACCCAGGCCATCAGCCATTAAATGATCTATGGTCTGCAAAATGTGTAATTGGGGGGAATATTATTATGGTTATTTTATTATTATGCTTTCTGTTTTTTATGCTTTGCATTATGTTTTTATTATTATGGTCTATAAAATATGTTCTCAGTGCCCTGGGATTTTATGATAAAGGGTGGTATATAAATTTAATAATAATAAGAAGAAGAAGAAGAAGAAGAAGAAGAAGAAGAAGAAGAAGAAGAAGAAGAAGTATTGTGGTTCGTCTGCCAGACCACCAGCAAAGGAGCCCTCTCAGGGGCTGTTCCTCTGGGCTCTAGGACTGGGTGGGAAATGTAGAATGCATGCATGAGACTGGCTTGGTTGGAAAGTTCTACAATATGTTGCTTTTAAATCTAAGATGCAGATTTTCTTGAATTGTCAGTCTATTGATATATGTGACAATAGAGTCTTCTAAGAAGCATCCGTAGACTGATTATTAAGCTGGAAACTGAAGTCTATAAACTTTCCAGCTGGGGTTTATTGTAATATTTAGCATTAGACATTCTCTCTTTTTTAAGATCTGCCAATTTTAACAGTAGTTTAGCAACAGAAAAAAGGGGGGGGAGCACCTAAAATATACTCTGGCAATTTTCCAGTGCAAATTGGTGACTAGATGCTTGATTTCTATTGATTCCAATTGCTACACCACCCTCCTTTCCCCCCTTGTACCTCTTGCCTATGTTATTATTTAGTAGAGTAAGTAGCAGGATTTAATGTTTCCAAGAATTGGCAACAGATTGCACCAGCAGTACTTAAACAGCAGCACACTGTATTTATTTGTATGCTGCGTGTTTCCCCAATGTATGTAATTCTATCTCCAAATTCAACATTTGTTGGCCATTAAATGGGGAATGATTCTGTTTAAGTCAAAACAGCAGTCAAAATACAAACAAGGCTGCATTATGGCGAGGATGTGAACTAAATAGTTGACACCAAATTTCTGGAAAATAACCAATGTTTTGTGTCAAATAATACACCCTACTTTGAAAGAGTGTAAATCACACCATTAATAATGGAGAAAATTCTCTGTAAGCACCTAGAGGGAAAATTCTCCTTATGCATTTGATCTCAGTGGCCTACCAATTTTTTTCCCTTTATTATTTTCTCCCTCTTTATATGTTTTGCAAAATATTGCTGCACCGAAATGTTGCCTTAAGAAGAGTGGGCGGGTGGGGGAGGGGAGCAAGAAAAAGGTCCTGCTGGATTTCATTTTAGTTGAGCGTAGCTGAAAAATTGAGGCAGATCCTTGAGAGAGCATTGTGGACTTGTCATCAGAGCCCTGCTGGATCAGGAGGAAAGCTCCAGCATCTCTGTTGTGAGAAGTGGCTTGCTGGGTGGGATAGAGCTGCCTTTCCAGCAGGTGGGTCATTGTTGTTTAGCAGGAGAGAGAGATGACACGGAGGTCGATGTAGTGCAAATGCACCAGTGAGCTTGCACAGGGCCAACTGTCAGGAGTGCATGCAGGAGCCAGGCCCTGTGACCAACAGGACTCTGCAGGACTGGGGCCTTCCTAAGTTTGTTCTGAAGAGGCAAGGCGTGGCTCACAGGTGAGGCCGATTGGTAACTCACAGCACCTGGTGGCAAGAGCCGGGAATGGATATAAGGTCAGCATTTTCCCTTCAGCTCTTTGCCAAAGCAACACGCTTCCTGCCTTGCTGCGTTTGGCTTCTTGCTTCCTGATCCTTGAACCTCGGCTTCTTGACTCCTTGCTTATTGATCCTCGATCCTCAGACCCTTGACTTCGTGACTTCTTGCTTTCCGACTCTTGGACCCTTGGCTTTCTGACTCCTGGCTTCTAGACCCCCGTTCCTGCTCCCACCCCGCCATCTTGCCCCTGGTCCCAATGTCCCCATTCCTGCTCCCACCCCGCCATCTTGCCCCTGGTCCCAACGACTTCAATCACCCGTGAACCGGACCGTGACACCAACCTCCTCACTGCTTTACCTCCCCCCTCCATCTCAATCATGGAAAGCAACAGCAAACCAGCTACCAGGAAGCGAGTGAAGCAAACACAAGCCTGGTAGATCAGGCCAGTGACCCATCTAGTCCACCATCCTGTTCTCATGGTGGCCAACCAGAGACCTGTGGGAAGCCTGCAAGTTGGACAGGAGCACAACAGCATTCTGCTCTCCTGCGATCCCAGTGATTTGTGGCTGGTAACCACTGATAGCTTCATCCTCCATTAATTTGCCTAATCCTTTTTCAAAATCTCTGTCTCCTGTGGTAGTTCCTAGAAAACTTTTCTCTATCCACTTAGTTGATTCCAATGCGTAATTTTGTAAACTTTTACAATTCCACGCTTTACTCACCTTATCTCTAAACAAGCTGCTCTAAATGCTGCAAGCTTTCCTCATAAGGGATTTGCTCCAACCCCATTTTGGTTGCCCCGACCATCTGATGAGCTGCTTCTGATTTGCTGGTGGTGCCTGCTGAGACCACACCACTTCAAAACGCAAAGGAGGGCTCACATACTGTATTTTTCATTCTATAGGACGCACCAGACCATAGGAGGGGGAGAACGGGGGAAAAAAATCTCCCCCTCTCTGCTCAGCGCCCCTTCAGCGAAGCGGCAGGAGAAACGGAGACCCTTCCATTTCTCCTCCAGCTTCGCTGAAGGGGCACTGCATAGAGAGGGAAAACTGTGCAGCGCCTCTCCAGCGAAGCGAAGCCTGGAGAGCAGGAGGGATCAGTGTGCACCGACCCCTCTCGCTCTCCAGGCTTCAGGCGGCTATCCGCAAGCCTTCGGAGTGGATAGCTGCCTGAAGCCCCCGGAGGCTTCAGGGGCTTCAGCAAAAGCAACGTGACGCCTCTGGAGTGTGGGGGGAGCTCTCCCTCTGTGCTTTGGAGGCTTCGTGTTGCTATCGCTGAAGCCAAGGAGCCTGAATTCTCTCCCTAAGATGCACACACATTCCCCTTAATATTTTGAAGGGGAAAAGGTGCGTCTTATAGAGCGAAAAATATGGTCATTGATTGTTCCCACACAACAAAAACCCTTTGCTAATGTGAAGGAGCAGAGTTTCCACCAAGCCTTGTCTCTAATTCTAGTTTTCTGCCTTGAAAGAAAATTTTGAGAAGAGGGGGAGGTATTTAAATATGTAGCACCAACACTTGTATTCTGTAGTGGTAGAACCAGTGTTCGAAACTCCCATTGTTTTCTCTTTTTTAAAAAAAATGATATTTATTGAAGTTTCTATTAAAACACAAAAATGCACAAACATCGACAAACAAAATACAAGTATAATTTCAATCCTTTTTTTCTCTTAAACCTTATTTCCTCGACCTCTTCACACCTCCCCCTTCTGTATTATAATTTCATTACTATCCACTCAACAAGTTCTTATCTTATTTCTCAACCTTAACTTAATAGTTTTGTTAAGTCATACTATTTATTTTCCTTTTCTTCTTTCTTTCATTCCTCAATTTATTTTTAAAACCTTATATCTATTTAATTTAAGAAAAAAAACCCCAATTCTAACTTAATCTTAAACCTTTTTCCTAAAGTCAGCCCAAATTTTCCTTCCACGATTTTTCCACATTCCACAAAAATTACAAAAAAGAAATAAACATATAAACAAAATCTAAACAGATTATATCACCCTTCGGATTCCCAAATCTCCCCCTCCCTCCCGGTTTTGATCCCCAAACCAGTGTCCATAAATGCGTCCATTTCTCAGCCTGGATCCCAAACACCTGAGGCTTTTAACCCTCTCTCAGTTTCTCTCTGCCGCTCTTTTTGACAGTCCTTTGTTTCCAACACCGACTCTCGAAGAAGCTCTGTCCCAATAATGTCCATTTTTCTTCCCAGCAGGCCTCTATAACTTAAGAATGGAGCTCAAATTTTGTTTCTTAAATCTTTTAAATCTATATGTCCCAAAAGCTCCAATTTCCATCTCAATCAAATTTATGCTACCAGGCCTCTGGTCCAGCTTTGTCTTCTGCAACATTGTGGCTTCATCTTTAATTTCCAGCAGGTCCTCATATGTCTCTTGGGATTTTCCAAACTTCGTTTCCCCAGCTGCAGCAGTTTCTGTTTCAACTTCAAGGGCTATTAATTCAGAGTCGAAAACTTGTATCAAGTCTCTTCCTATTCCCACAAGATTATTTACTGTATCATTCAGTACTGTTGCCCTTGTTGTTAAGATGTTGCTCTGCTCCTGGAACTTTCCCAGGAGATAAAAAGTCCTGTCCAGCCCAGCGAGTATTTTTCCACTAACGGCCATTTCTTGCACTATTCCAAAACTCCCCTCTAGGGGGATTCTATTTACTTAGTGTCCTTAAAATTTCAAATCCAGTAGACCAAAATTTAACTTGTTTTCCTTTGCTCCCGACAATTTAAATCCAAATCTAAGAAAAGTCTAGCCAGCAGAATCACCAAAAGCAACGTTTTCTTTTATTTCCCAACTTTGACAGCTAGTTTGACAGCTGTCAAAGTCCGTATCTTTCCAGCAGGCTCTTTCACAGATCCCACCCGGGTCCCGGGGGGTTGCACTTTAATTAAAACCAATTCTTATCCTCCAGCAAAATCAATTGTACTGTCCAATCGCGAAGATAGTAATTTTTCCTCCAAGAAGGCAACTTTTCCTCCCAACTTTAGTTGGCTGGTCCTTGCTTTAGCTTATCTACAAGACGGGGGGGGGGGCGGACTTCCTTTTTACGCTTCCCCGATCGTACCGAATTTTAAAAAGAATTTCCCTTTTAAGTCCAATTTCCGTATTTACTCACGGGTTGTTGCTTTTAGTCCGAATATTGAAGGAAAAAGTCAGCGCTCTCCATCCATGGCATGCAGCTTCGCTCAGCAGGGGAAGCAGAAGACTCTCAGCACCGCACCGCTCCCCGCCCCTGTTCCGCAGCCTTTAAAAAGGCTACTTTGCGGGTCGGGGGGCGCTAATGGTGCCCGCCGAGTCACCACGTCCACAGGCATTCGCACCTGTGCTTTTTAAGGGTCCCCGCGTCGCCGGCACAGCAGAACCCGATCCCTACTGAGCCGATTCCCTCCGGTCTCTGATTCCCTCCGGTCCATCAGGAGAATAGGGCATAGCAAGAAATATAAAGGCCTGGTCCTGTGCATATTATTTGGAAATTAGCCCTGCTGAGTTCAAAGGAGCTTGGATTCATGTGGTTAGAGCTTGTATGTGTTACAGCTGGAAGGTGGATCTGCCACAGTTGCACTGGTCTCCACAGCTACTGTAATGCACCACCCAGTCCTCAGTCCTTTGGCTACTGTTCCTCAACCACTGCTATGTGATAGCAGCTTTCCTGGTTTAAACTTTGCTAAGCTGTGGGCTACAATTTCCCAGCAACAGCCATAGAGAGGCAGTTAGGAGATGATCTGTGTTTCCAATTAGTATATTACATCAGAAAATTTATATTCCTCAATGCAGAATTGTAAAAGGATCGTTTGGCGTGGACTGTCCGTCACTGCCATTTTAGAGGAGATGGAAAGCTGCATGTCTATAATTACTTAAACAACATATAAATCAATCACTTGACATGATTTATGTTAATGCTGCCCTTGAGGAGTTTGCTTCTTACAGGAAACACAAAGAGACGTGATGATAAGCCGCTTACTCTACCTGAAGCCTTTACTGTCGTATTTATAGGCATCCAAATTACATTAAACTACAGATGGCTCTTGATCATAGATGATTTGTATAGTCAGCAAGCAATTCCATACATATTGGCTTTATTTATTAATTATGGGTTGGATCCAGACTTAGAATAGACCCACTGAAATCTATTGGACTTCAGCTAAAGACTCTTAACCATGCATGGAGTTCTGCTGGGTCACAGAGCATTCTGTTCTTACAACCAGGTGCCAATGGGAAGCCACAAGCAAGACATGAGTTCAACAGTGCTCAGAGAAAATATGCTTAGGCTAGAAATGCTGAGATAAAATAGGTCAGCTTCCAGAGGGATAGTCATGTTCAGCTGTTGTAACAAAACCAAGAGAGTCCTGTGGCACCTTAAAGACTAACAAATTTATTATGGTATAAGTGTTCTTATTTTATAGTCTGTTTCATTAGATTGCATGGAGTGTTATCCTGAATTACATTTGTACACATACAGGATTATGGAGGAAGAAATTGAAATGCAGGAAGTACAGACAGTGATCTGCATTATTACTCTAGCCATTTTACAAAATATAGCTGACCTGATAGCAAAGATATGGCATTAGTAAGGCAATTAACATTCAGGTAGTGTGATTTGAAACAAAGGGGGGGGGGAATCCAACACCCTTTGTTCTGATTCAATCCACAAGTAATGGCATGGAACCTCTTGATGAATTGCAATTTGGAGGTTTCATGTTGTAGTAAAATAGACTATTTTCTTTTTAAGGAAAAATAGCTTGCAGGACAAAGTTTGTCCCCCACTCCAAAACGTATTTTGTCCTGCTTCTCCCCTCTCCAATATTGCTTTCTGGTGCCACTAATGAGGATCAGGGTCAAATCACTGCTCTCCATGAGTTCTTCAGAATGGTCCATGTGTGCGGGGGGGGGGGGGGGACGGGCGGGCGGGCAGGGATCACATGGTTGGCACTCCCTGTTTTTCACTCTTGTTGTTGCTGCCTTCCCATGCAGACTATCATGTGCCAATTCCAGCCAATGGATGGATGTCATGGTGAGGGTGTAGTGGGCCAATAAAACCCTCCCTGCCCCCTCTCTCACACTCTCCCTCCCACCCACCCTTGCAATGAATGTCTGCATGGCAGTGCCAAAAGTGGGAGAAAAGGGAAAGTGGGATGGTTAGGCCAGACTCAGTTATGTCCACCTCAAAAGGAGGAGGATGCTTTTGGTCTACCTGGCAGAAAGTGGAAAAGCTTCCCACCCATTTAAGCACTGCCACATGGAGAGAAAGTCATCTGTGTGCTTGGAAGTAAATGTCACATCCTTGCCAACATTGCCACATTTATCCACATTCTTTTAGCTGTTTCAACTTGTGTTTCTTACCTTTGCCTTACTGGTTTCTGACCTCTCCATTTGACTGGAGATTTCTAGTAGGGTTCTTTTGGCAATTTTTCTTTAACTACGTACTTAGGTACATTTTCCTACCTGGCCCATGTTGTTTGCCTGCAGTTAACTCTGCTTCCAGCTTCTTCTCTCTCTTTTTTGAGAACTTGGGGAGATTTTATTTGTGTTTCTTTTTTTGCTTTGGAGGAGTTTTCAATCCATTATTCCATGAAGGGTTTCCTTTCAGAAAGGGTCATTCACATTTAGAAATGTGGGAGGCTTTACCTGAATGAATATCAATGCAAAAGAGGAAAGCAAAAGATTTCCAACCTATGTTGTCAAATTAAAGTATAGCTGTCTCTCCCCCTTCCCTCCCTTCTTGTGTCTTCCTCCTTAATTATCTGTCTTGACACTCATTGATGGAGAACGTTAGTACACTTTGCAGAACCCAGAACCAAAGCCCTTGAACAGATTGATACACCAGCAGCAGAACAAACCCACCTCTTGGCACAGTTTGCCAGGTGAGTGGGCAAGTCACCTTCTGTCGCTTCTGGCTTCCCATCTCTTGCAGCTACATTTTGGATTCCTCTTGAAATTATTTCCTGTGTATGTTTTGTCAATTAATCTCTTCCTAGAAACCAATTACTGTACATTCTGCAATATGTGTCTCCCCCACCACCAAAGAATTAAAGTAACTCAGAGAGAACTCACAAAGCTTCCTTTTGCAGGAGAAAGCTCAGCTACAGTGCATGTTTGTTGCATGTAGAACGATAAAATGATCTCAGCGACAAAGGCTGGGAAAGGCTTCAGGGTGCTTGAAACTTCAGGGAGCTGCTGTCAGCTACCATATCATGAGCTGGACCTAATGCAAAAAAATGGAGAGACATCGATTGTGCTAAAAACAATGAGCTGCTATAGATGGTGGGAAATGCTGTATGCCTTTGATTTAGGTAAGACGTAAACATCAGATTGCGACAGAATATACATGAAGCACACCCAAGAGCATAACCAGTTGTCACAACTAACAGAAGCCCTTGGACCATCATGTTAAAAGATTTTGAAGATGGGGGAAATCATGAGAGCAGAGCTCCAAGACTTTCCCCCGCCCCAGAACAAGAGACTACATCTGCCAAAATGCCACAGTAACTGAGGGACAGTCCTTGTTCTGGCAAGCAAATGAGGAGATAACAAGGCTTCCAAGTTTTGCTACTTGTAGTGATTGATACAGGTATCTGAAGAAGTGTGCATGCACACGAAAGCTCATACCAATAGCAAACTTAGTTTGTCTCTAAGGTGCTATTTTCTTATTTTGTTTTAGCAGAAAGAAAGAGAATGAAGAAAGTAATCAAGCAGAATCCCAATTGTTTGATTGGGTTCCTACTTCACACTGGAACTGAAATGGTAACATTTCTTTGCAGGGTTGTTTGCATTTTCATCTGGCTGAAGACCTTTTGTTTTCAAGATAAACCTATGCAGTCAGAACCTAGAAGTAAGTACCATTGAATTTAATGGCACTCGCTCCAGGAAATTATTCGCAGGATTATGGTCACGCTTATCCTAATGCAGTGGGTATTAGGCTATGTACCAATGCTCTTGGGGAAGAGGGGACAACACAGCTGCCTGCTTTTCTGGACTATCCTTGAGGTGCCTGGCTGTGGACTCTCATTGGAGCTCATCACCCCAAAATTTACCAGCACCACACTGCCCCTTGGATAAATTCACTGAAAAGGTTTACCACAATTTCACTATCCGCTAATAGGGTGCAGAATTCCAGAGGCCACATTTGCATGCAGCTGTCGTATGGAGTCACACAGCTAATGCAGAGAATATGTAGCTGATAACTGCAGGAAAGGAAGTTTCCCCAGCACATTTGAAAGGGCCAATAGAAACCATAAGATGTACTACACCATAATAAGTATGGTTCCTAACCATCCCCTCACTCCAAAATAATAGCACTCTTGGTCACTTAGTACATTTCACACCCCTTCTTGCACAGCTTTATTTAGACCTTGGAGAGAAGCCAGAACTCCTTTGTTCAATTTCGCATTTCAGCTGACTTGATGGAAATCTACACATCTGGAACAAGGAAAGCCATTCTTTCAAAGTGGACGCCAGCGTAGGACTTTGGCAACAAGAGTGAGCTTGGAGGACAAATATCATTTGGAAAATGGCACAGTGTTCAAAACAAACACGGCCTCTAATCGGTTTGGGCTGCTTTTGAACCCGTGTGTGGTTATTTAAAATATATCTCTTCAGTTATTTTGAAAAATGGAAAATGTTTTCCTCCGGCTTGAATGCCACCAAAAGCCTTGAAGTAAAGAGGGACAGGATCAGAAGACTAGGTTTGCGGCTTTCCTCCCAGGATTAGGAAGAATTCCCTTCCCTTGAAAATATTAATAGCTGTTGGTGGTAATTGTTAAGTCAGAAGATTGGTGGCCTAGTAAGTTTCTAAACATTCGTGGTACAAGGAACACACAGTGCCTCAAAAGCTTTGGATTTACTATGAAAGGCCAGTTTCTCTTGCCCCATTTTGTGGTTCAGCACAGTGCAAGCAGACAACATCCATGCTCAGATTTAAATCTGTGGTTCTTGATCCAACAATCAGTGCAGAAGCTGCCTTTAATTGCATTGGCTGTGAAAATGTGGGCGAGGAGTAGCGATAAAAGGGGGGGGGGCAAAAAAGTTCTTCACCCTGCTGCATTTCCTCCTCCTCTTCAGCAGCAGGTTGTAACAAAAAAGAAGTCTGAGCAAAATACACAAGCCATGAATTTATTTATTTATTGCATTTCTTCACTTATATGACTCCGATTGTAATTCTCTGGCAAGAGAATGCAGGCTTCCAAGCTCATTTCACCCCCTACCTTTGCATGGCCAAGGGAAGTCGTCTCACAAATTAACCCCCAATATAATACAAAGCTGCACAAGCTCCCAATATTTGTGTTTGGGTTTATTTCAAATTATTATTCTCAAACCAGTTTGCTAATTTAATATTGTTTTGCACATTGATTCAAGGCGGCGTGTGACCTTTTGTAGTGTATTTGATGTCGTCTCCCAAGCCCCTATTAGTATTAATGGGCATTGTGCGGTTTGCCTTAGAAAGGGATTGTACGGCACCATGTTTTTGTTACATAAACTCTTGGAACGTGTATTGCTGCATTCATAGAGAGCCAATTGTATTTGCAAGAGGTATGAAATTAACAAGTATGGAATTAGCCACCATGTGAGTGGAATGTGTGAGTTATTTCAAAAATATTTGTTTAGTTGCCTTGGAAATAAATAGTCCAGAATTGATTTTAAAGAGGCTTTGATAATACAGTATTTGTACTCTAGTAGCCTGAAAGACTGCTAAGTATAACATGGCTTTGTTCCTAAAGGATTGTGCCTGATAGGCAAATGATAACCTTTAAAAAAAAAAAGTACAAATTTAAGTGAACGTTTAATAAATTCTAAGCACATCCCTTTTGTATGGAGGTTCTTCCTTTTTCTTTCAAAAGCTCATTAGCTTTTAAAATATACTTTTTCTCCTCCTAATTTTCATGTAACTAGCTGAACTATGAGTCAGTCCAAATGAGATTTAAAATAGGTCTCAATTTTCTATGCATGTAACTGCTCTTAATTGCAAAGAACAAGTGTAGACTGCCTCTGTCCAATTAAGACAAAAAGAGAAAAGGATAATTAAAAATAAATCATAACAATCAAAAGTTACTGTTCCATTTTTTAAATAAAATTAGAGGAGTCCCCCCCCCCATTTTTTGAAGTTTCTGTGAGAAGAAATGGAACAGTGACTGAAAGATGCATCGTTTCAGTTCTGCTATGTTATGGGCTTGTTCACACCACAGTTAGCTGTGTGTTTGCAGCTGTTGCACAGTCCACATGACAATATCCTCAAGCAGCACCAATATCAATGCTTTCCTCCTGTAAATTTAGGTTTACCCAGTATAGGGATAATCCAATAAATTGGGGAAAATTGGGCTTCAAACTGCTTCACTCAGGGTTGCAGACCATTTGTTCTGGTGTTTTGGAGTGGGTGGGTCACTGTCATTTTCTGCTACTTTCTTTTCCATTCCCATTACTTCCTCGGTGCTTTCTTTTCTGGCCATGCTCTTTACTATTTCTGGTGCACTCCTGAATATATTTTTTTAAAAAAATGTTTTCTTTTGATCCCTCAGTTTTGCACAAAATCTGAAAATGGCATGAACAAACATTAAACATTTCTACTTCAGATATATTGCATAGCAATCTGAAAAAATGTGTACTGGGAATTTAGAATTGCTTACATTTCTTTTCAAGCTGGCTAGAAAGGGAGGCATCAAGAGCTTAGCTACCTTCTCTCTCTCTCTCTCTCTCTCACACACACTCACACACACACACACACACTCCCCCTGATTTGCACAAAACCAGAAAACTTCATAATCAAATGCCACCATATATAGATATTGCTTTGCTCCTTCAGATTTCACAAAAGCAGAACAGCACAAGCAAATTTCCAATTGCCTGTCTGTGCTTTCGTGCACTTCCTTGGCAGGGATTTAAACAAAACAAAAAACAAGGCGCACCAGCATCTACCTGCATGCACCCCCCTGTTGGTACTTATTCAGCATAAGAGAACAAACAAATAAGAAGGAAGGGACAAACACAAAAAGGATCGCTTGCTGAGATGAATGGGAAAGGCCAAAGTTGTGCCTCATCTACAAGTTCAGATAAGGATGTAGACTACTCTGGTCTAATTTGACGGGGCAGAGAGCAGATTAACAGCTAAATCATGCTCAAATGTTGATATGGCCATCAACTTTGGATACAAGATATTGACTGTACGATGGTGGCATTTTGCATGTCAAGGCCCTAAGCCAGCCCCCCCCCCCATAAGAAATAAATTCACACTGACACAGAATTTTGGTTTAAGGTTAATGAGCAAAATTTAGGCCACAACTTTATTGATTATAGCAAATGTGAGCGGTATTGGCTTGGGCGTTGGCAATAGACTATATCTGACTTCTGCCCACCTTGCAGGGAGTCATGAAAAGGTAAACCACCAAAAGAGGTAGCCACAGGGGGGAACCCACCTGCAGCTCTCTTTGGTGTTCCTAGAGGCCTGGCATGGCCCTAGCCCCTCAAGCAGACTTTGGACAAGATCCAAGCCCCAGATTCCTTTAACGGAATATCCTTGGATGTGGAGGGACAGTCAATGGCCGACCTCCCCTCCCCCACACATCAATAACCCAATGCCTAACCACCAAACCTTACAAAGTTGTGATGATTGCTAAGGGGTGATCAAAAACCAAGAGGCCAATGCCAATCTGCCAAATGGAAAAATTCCTACCTGACCCAAGACAGGCGACCAACCAAAGTCCAAAGCAAGGCCAGAGGACACCTAAAATAAAATGGCGAGTGGGTGGGTGTTTGGCAGTGTGAAGCAGCGTGAAGCAGGTGCACAGCGCACGACACACTGCCGCTTATATACCCCCCCCACGAACACCCCACTGAAAGTGATTGTCCAAGGAGGCCTGGGGTGATTGTGGTGCCACGCCGGCATGGAGGGCCTCACTCCACCCACGCCGGGGTCTGTGTGGACCTGTGTTGAGGGCCTGCCCGCAACCAGGACCATCTTTTAAGATGATCCAACTTGTACAAGTATTTAAAGATATTTGAGGCTTGCGGAAACCAATGATCTGCATACGAACAACAGCCTGCATCTCTTTGTGGCATAAATCCAACAGAGGGGCATGGCAAACATGGCAAGGACACCTGTTCCAAACCCTTTTCAGCTTGGTCATGTGATCTCAGGCCCAGTCATCAAAACTCTAGCCCACACTTACCTGGCTGCTTACCCAATAGTAGCTCTTCCCAGAGGTTCTTGAATGGACTTAGGAATACAGTGGTACCTCGGGTTACATACGCTTCAGGTTACATACGCTTCAGGTTACAGACTCTGCTAACCCAGAAATAGTACCTCAGGTTAAGAACTTTGCTTCAGGATGAGAACAGAAATTGTGCTCAGGCGGTGCAGCGGCAGCGGGAGGCCCCATTAGCTAAAGTGGTGCTTCAGGTTAAGAACAGTTTCAGGTTAAGAACGGACCTCCAGAATGAATTAAGTTCTTAACCTAAGGTACCACTGTATAGGTAATTTATACCAGCATAAATTGTGCTGGCTTCCTATAGTTATGATTGTTCTGTTAGTAGTTAAATTGGCACCACCTCATCATTCCTCATTTATCCACTTCAGTGGACCAAGATAAGTTAGTCACAGAGCTGCAACATCGTCGGACTTCTTATTTCCCTCTTCCTGAACCCTCACACATTCCAGTGGACTTTTTTGCCATTGCCAAGGACCATCTGTTTATGGCAATAATACCCGCCTCCAGTATGGAAAGCAAAACTAATTGCGCCGCACCTTTGCCAGCCTCAGCTTTAATTCCTGAATGTAGGCCTTGCATGCAAGTGAATTGATGCTATATTTCAACACCAGATGAAAGACTGACCCAAAATAAACATAATGCAATTTAACATAAAGAGATATATAGTACAAGATAGATATTCTCAAATCTTAGAACTGCTGCCATGTGTTACCATATTGTCTTCCTTCTGCTCCTTCTGTTCCCTGTTTTCACACATTTCCCCTCCTTCGTTTGTATTTTTTTCCCCTTTCCCATGGAATATTAAGAAAAAGTCAGGATTTACATTCTGTTACGAGTGCGGTGTACTACTGACCGCTGAGTTACAGCTATCCTTTCACTGCTGAGATTACTTTTGCCATTTTGTATTGATTCTTTTCTTCTTTACCGTTTCCTAAAGTGACAGCTGTGTAGCTGCCACTTTACAAGATTGAATTAATCTGCCCTGAGAGTTTAGTATCTAAAAGCTAGATGGAGGTGGAACAATATCTGGCTTGCTCGCTCATTGCATTCATTCTATTCTAGAATGTATTCAGATTGGGGACAGACCTGTTCCATTCTGCAGCGGAACGGGGACAATCTGTCCAATCTGAATTCATTCTAAAATAAGAAGAGCAGACAAAAGTCGGGGGGTGCAGAACTTTCTTCAGCTCAAGGGCAAATTTCTCTCATGGTTAACCATTCAAGGGCTGAAATCCTGAACAGTTTGCAGCTAGTTACAGGTAGGTAGCCGTGCTGGTCTGCCGTAGTCGAAACAAAATAAAAAAAAATTCCTTCCAGTAAAAGAAGAAGAAGAAGAAGAAGAAGAAGAAGAAGAAGAAGAAGAAGAAGAAGAAGAAGAAGAGTTTGGATTTGATATTCTGCCTTTCACACCCTTTAAGGAGTCTCAAAGCGGCTAACATTCTCCTTTCCCTTCCTCCCCCACAACAAACACCCTGTGAGGTGAGTGAGGCTGAGAGACTTCAAAGAAGTGTGACTGGCCCAAGGTCACCCAGCAGCTGCATGTGGAGGAGCGGAGACGCAAACCCGGTTCCCCAGATTACGAGACTACCGCTCTTAACCACTACACCACACTGGCTCTTAGCACCTTAGAGACCAACTAAGTTTGTTATTGGGTATGAGCTTTCATGTGCATGCACACTTCTTCAGATACAGTTCAGATACAGTTCTTCGGTTCACAGGCAGTTTGCAGCCAAGTGACTCAAAGGACTGCTTCTGCACAATTCTTTATTTATTCCTTTATTTATTACATTCAGAGCCAACCTATTGCATTTTGCTGGTCCAGGCAAAACTGAAAGTGCCTCCCCCTCTGCAAAATTGCCCCTGGACAACAACACAACAACACAGCTCTCCAGAGTTCGCCACCCTGAAGCAACCACCTCACAGCATCTCATGGCTGAGGCGCCTGTTTGCTTTTATTTCCCACTTTTTCTCTTCAAGGAGCTCAAGTGTACACTATACCACAATGGCTGTCAGTGCAATCCTATTAAAGAGGAGGGAGAGATTCTGATTGGTTTACCTTTACATGTGAGCCTACTTGATTCACACTTTATGATTCTATGTGAATGGAAATGGAACTATCTACGTTCACACTTCTCCAAAATCTTGCAATGCAGGTTCCAACCAAAAAATGGGCACATAAATTTATATCTTAGGGGAAAGCATACAAGCATAGATTTGGATACAGATAGATTAGCATAAACAGCAGAATATTAGGATAAATTGCAAAAAAAGAGAAAAGTGTGCTAGACTAAATTTTACCTGCTAGCCACACCAAATTACTCTCCTAGCCATTTTTACAGCCTGAAAGGTGGCTTCTAAATGTGCATTTCAATATGCACCTCAAAGGAAAGAAAGAAGCTAGAGGCAGGGGTGGGTGCAGTGGGTGTGTTCCACCCCGGGTGCCATCCCTGAGGGGGGTGACATCGCCACGCTGCCACCCCCAATTCTTGCAGCGGACGGTGCCCCCATGGGACGTTGCAGCCAGCGCACCCCCCGGGAGGCTCATGGCAGCTGGCGCACCCCATGGCACATGCGCCCTGCCCCCCTGGGATGCTTGCCCCACCCCTGTGGGTGGCTAGCCCCGCCCCCGCTGCACGCCGCTCCAGGTGACGGAGCAGCTTGCTCCGCCTCTGGCTAGAGAGGGAATTTGGGACAAAAAAAGAGCCTGGTGGGAAAGGGTTAAGCATCTGAAACTTCTCCCTCCCTAAGCAGGTTTGTTTTAAATAATAAAAATCCACCAAGGTTTCATCGAACATATTCACATGCAATGTTGGGCCATTACAGTGCATCAGAAATGTGCCACCCACTTCGGAAACTCTCATGCTTACGCAGAAAATTGTGCGCAAATATTTCATTCTCAAAGACCGAGCAAGAGTTTGCAAAGGGTATTTGTGTGTTTCATCACAAATGTGGTACATTTCGGTAGGCAAAACGGAATTTGAGTTCCATGTGCTCATAAATTTTGCATGGTATTTCTAAGCTGTGATCTTTGCTGCCCTGACTTATGTTAATCAGTGTGTTTGTTACCACACATCTTGAATATTGCATTTCTCTGGTGGCTGGCTTATCATCTTCTATAATTATTCTAAATTCCAATTAGTTCTGAACTCTTCTGCTGAGTTATTTATTTGCTTGTAGCAATGAGAAGACACACCACTGCCTTTCTTCCCAATCTTCGTCTCAGGAATAATGATTTTAAAAAAACCACTTGCATGCAATTGTCCCAAATGGATATTTATTCTATTTTATTTTCGTTTCAGGTCTGTTTGGAGTAATTTTATATTACTAAGAAGATGCTGAACCTGTGCTTGGACAAGCACATGATTTTATGCAACTATTTTGATGTAGCACTATTACTTTTGTCTCTAAATAAAGTTCTGTTAGTAAAGCTTTGAAACCATATTTTGGGTCTGGACATTTTTTATTCCAAGAGGAGTTGGTTTTTATGCATCCTATTACTTCAAGCTGCACAATATTAATATCTGCGATACAGTGTCTTCCTTGTAGAACTCAGGGAGAAGTATGTGGACAAAAGTAAGGCTAGTTTGTCCCTGTCAGGTGTGCGTACAGGTGCCAGGCCCTGTGACCAGTAGGACTCTGTAGGACTGGGATCTTCCTAAGTTTGTTCTGAAGAGGCAAAGCGCAGCCTCACAGGTGAGGCCGATTGGTAACTCACAGCACCTGGTGGCAAGAGCTGGGAAGGGATATAAGGTCAACATTTCCCTTCAGCTCTTTGCCACAGCAACATGCTTCCTGTGTTTGGCTTCTTGCTTCCTGAGCCTTGAACCTCGGCTTCTTGACTCCCTCCTTCTTGATCCTCGGACCCTTGGCTTCTTGACTCCCGGCTCTCTGACCCTAGGACCCTTGGCTTCCTGGCTTCTGGACCCCGGTTCCTGCTCCCACCCTGCCATCTTGCCCCCAGTCCTGACGTCCCCTGCCGGGACTTTGATTGCCTGTGAACTGGACCGTGACAGTCCCACCTGTAATTAGCACTGGCCCCACCTACTGTTGGTCTCCCTGCCTTCCACCCCACCTGTCCCAATGGACAACAGCCCCCACTGCCTGTACCCATGAGCTGCAGGCACCTTGGTCTGAGTCAGGCCATGTCTAGAGGTGAGTCACTCCCTCCAAATTATTAAATTATTAAAATGTTGGAATGACAAAATCATAGCATTGCAGAGTTGGAAGGAACCCTGAGAGTCATCTAGTCCAAACCTTGATCATCTCAGTCACCCTCCTCTGCATATGGTCCAGCTTGTCAACATCCTTCTTAAATTGTGTTGACCAGAATTGGACAACTCTGAGTGGGGTCTGACCAAGGCAGAATAGCGAGGGGCTATGACCTCCCTTGATTGGGACATTATAATTCTGTTGATGCAGCCTAGGAATGACATTTTGTTTTGTTTTGCTGCTGCATCACACTTGACTCATGTTAAGCTTGTGGTCTAGTAAGACCTCTAGATCCTTTTCACATGTACAAGGCAAGCCAGGGGTCCCCCATCCTAGTTTTGTGCAGCTGCCTGTGTAGAAAATTACATTGTCCCTACTGAAAATGTATGTTGTTTTTCTTTTCAATGAACAACTGGGGGGGATTGAGGGTCTCAAACCTTTTGCCATTGCAATATCATCATCATCATCATCATCATCATCATCATCATCATTTATTTGTACCCCCACAGATCTGACTGGGTTGCCTGAGCCACTCTGGGCTGCTTCCAACACACACACACAAACACGCACACATTTGTATGACTGAATGGATGGGTGAATGTCAAACCCCATGTTATATTATATTTCTGCAGCATAATCAACACCTGGTGCAGAACCATAGAGAATGGGCCTTAAGTTTGGAAAAAGGAGAAACAAAGAGGAACCAAAATTGACAGTCCCTCGCTCAAGGCAGAACGTTATTTTTCAGTGGTTACATTTTAATCAAGGTGTAAGGAAGCAGACAGTTTTGTGCAGGAGAAAACCCACCATGGCTGCAGTTGTGGAAGCCCCATTGAACTGGGATTTACTTCTAAGGAGACATGAGCTGCAGTCCTATGCCCCTTACCTGGGACCAAGTCCTATGCTTCCTTCTGAGTAGACACTGCACTGAAATTCTAGACATACCAGGACATTTTATTTTCTTACTCTTCAGAATTATATTTTGCTGTCCCCACAAAATGGTTATTGAAGGCACTGATTTAAGCTTTGCTGTGGCAACTACAAAAGCAAAAACACTCCATTGTTTTCTCAGTTATATTTATTTCTATATTTATTGACTGTAGTTTTAGATCACCTTTCTTCCCAAACGATCCCAAGGCAGTTAGACATAACAGCCACTATTATTGCTAGAGCACACCATAAGAATCCAAATGACGGATCGGGCCTCTTGATTTCTTCATATTGACAACCATCTGATACAAATAAAGCTTCTTCTCTAGCACAGGATCAAGCTATGATTTATAAATCTCATAACTCGAAAATCCAAGGGTAAATTGGTTTTAAATTTTAGCCCTCCTATTTCCAGAAAAGCCAACGGTTTCACAGAAGCTGCAGAGGTTCTTAAAAAGCTCTAGTGTATCTTCCTCCTCTTTCTTACAGTACATTATGTTTTATTGCGGCAGTAAAACTTAACAAAATGATAAAATAAAGGTAACAAATATACTACCGTGAGCTGCGTCTCGCTCAGTATTAATCAATAGACTCCCAGCATTGATTGACTGTGCAAATCAATGAGCACATATCATTTTAATTACCAATCAATAGCCCACGATGTTCTCTTCTAATAGAGCTTATTTGCTAAATAAAATATTAATACACATTTGCCTGTGATTATAATGAACTAAAGCCTACATAAAATAGGGCACATCATTTCATAGGGAAATTGGTAATTACTAGAGGTCTCTTCCCAAGTTGAGGGGTGCGTGTGCATATAATTAAAGGTGATTAAAAACTGCATATACTTGTTCTGCCTTCCGACAGCACAATTATGATCAATATTGGTAACCCTACTGTAGTGAAAGAGATCCTAAACTGAGTTTGCAGATCTTTTGTTTCCCTCCTCTTTGTATTAACCATTGGGATGTGAAGGTGTTCTGTCTGTGACTTGGGTGCCTCTGCTGTGATTGCACAAAGACCTGCTCCAGTGTTTATTTTTTTGTTCCGATCAATACGATCACGGGTATACTTTTAGTTCTGTAGTTACAAAACACCGATGTGCTAACGCATATAATGCCCGGATAAAATGCTTAACCTAATTGTTAGAAATATATGAGTGATGATGGACTCATGCTGTTGTGCCACATCACCTACGCTCTGCACCAGGAAACAGGCACACACATGTATTTCCAAAGAGGCAAAAATGCAGCAAGGCAAATCCTGCCTCCCTTCCCTCTAAAGAGCTCCAGCAAAAGTCGAGCTGGCACAGAGCATGCTCCGTATTTAGATGATAGGGTCCTTCATTCTCCGTGCAGGTAACTGTCAGTCAGGCAGGGTGTGGGGTACGATCATTCCATCTGTGCTGTTCAGATTGTCAGGTCCATTGTTCTGCACAGTGTGAGGTGGATTGTGGAAAACAACCGGGAAGGATGCTTTTAAGTAATTGCTCTGACTTAGACTGATTACTACAGTAACAACAGCCACTGATAGTTAAAGGACCAGCTCTGGCATATGGTGTGTGTTTATAATTGAAGGTTGTTAGGGAAAAGGTAGGGGAAATGGGGGCAGGAGAGAGAGAGAGAGAGAGAGAGAGAGACTCTCTTTTTAATTGTTTGCATTGCTTTAGGATTGATAAAGCTGGGTATTTTCTTTCCTTTGGCTGAAGGAAACTAAATTTAAGCAGTAAATGGCAGCTAACACAGAAAATGCGAACTACGTATATATTTCAGCTACATTTCAAAATCATGTTGTGCTTTCTGATAATCGTCCACATTTCTTTTTTGCAATTGTTCTACTTTTGGCACTCAGTGGAAAATAGCAACTCAAACCCAACTCGGGAAACGTCCTCTTGGTATTGGTTGTGGACTCCAGATTCCCCACAAGAGCATGTCATGAAGAACATGTATTTGGGTGTCCTAAATTATGATATGCAAAGAACACTTCCACATAGTCAGGCACCTAATAGAAGAGAATACATTTGCGAGAGGGTGCTTTTGAAAAATGGGTTTCTGAATATCCTACATTTTAAAAAAAAAAGTATCTTGGCATACTAAGGCTTACAATGCATCTGTTATTTACCCTGAACCAGTTGGTTGCATTTACTGAACATTTTGAGAGCCTGTGTGTCTTGAGGTTAACTGCCTACTAGATTCCCTTTTTCATGACATGTATAAAGTACAACTTTATAAGGAACCACCTTTTTATTAAAAAAAACAAAAACCCTAAATCCAATAAAGCCGGCATTAAAGTCATACTGAATCTGTTTCCACCTCAGATATTTATTACATTAATGCCATAAATCTAAAGAATGGTGAGTGTGTGTGCTCTCTCAGCCAGTATCTTGAAGGGATCCTTTTCCTCTTTACATTATAATTCCCATGTTTAGCTGACAGCTTACATGCCTATTGATAATCTGCTTTTATTGTTAAAGACGTGCAGCAGAATTTCTTCGGTGCCGTGCAGAATAGTGAACTCAAGAGCGTTTTCAGAGAGCAGTTGTACAAAAATATCTTTTTAAATGCCGTAGTAGATCTTTCTGTCCATCACTGGAAAATAGCTGAGATTAAAAGTACAGGGCAGAAATGTCACAACAGAAATTGATAGGGAAAACAAAGTAAACATGCTGCACAGGAAGGCATGGTTTTATGAACCGAGGACGCAATTGGTTCTGTTTTCCACTCCCGTTATTTTATTTTACTCATTATTTTGCACATGCAGGAACTTTCAGGTTGGCAGCGCTTTTATGAAATCAAATTTGGGTGATTAACTTGGATGGTTTGTTTAAGCTCTTGGTCTCATGTTGTGTTTAGAAATGGAGCTCTCGCGTTCTCAAGTAGAATAGATCAATACTCAAATAAAAGGCTGTTTATAACTGCTAATAGGTGCTGTGAGAATATTATTTCTGACACAATATAGAAAATGCATAGTTTTATTTAAACTGCATCTGCTGTGGTGGTGGAAAAATATCAGATCGCTAAAATTTGTTCATTCTTTTAAGGAAGTTCAGCATCCAAAGATTCAAGATTTCAAATGTGGTTAGACATTTGTGAATAACATTGGCTCTCAAGAATTGAAGGGGGGGATGCTAATAAGAAAAGTACCTTTAAATATGGTTTATTGAACTGGCAATGAGCAGTGTGCTCATGCACTCCCTCTTTGCCCCTCCCTATCTCCCCTCACATGCCTGGTTTCAATGAAAATTTCCTGGTTCTTTAAATCACATTATCTTGAGTCAGGAAACTGTGGCTTAAGTGTTCCCTAAAAAACAAGGTAATAAACCAGGATCATGTGAATCCCTGGATCTCTCCAGCATTTAATTTGTTAGGAATGAAGCAATGAAGCACTTCAAACGCATAGTAGAATCCCTTCTACTGTAATACAGTAAAGGGTTTCATTCTAAATGGGGCAGGAGGATTAAATGGTTTCTAATTACAGAGCTACCCTTCAGATGCTGCTGGATTACAACTCCCATCATCCCTAACTTCTGGCCATGCTGACTGGGGGCTGCCTCTGCCTTAAGCAAACATAAGCGCGGTAGTAATAATAATAATAATAATAATAATAATAATAATAATAATAATATTTATACCCTGCCCACCTGGCTGGGTTTCTCCAGCCACTCTGGGTGGCTCCCAACAGATGACTAAAAATAGAATAAAACATCAGACATTAAAAACTTCCCTAAAGAGGGCTGCCTTCAGATGTCTTCTAAAAGTCAGATAGTTTATTTCCTTGACATCTGATGGGAGGGTGTTCCACAGGGCGGGTGCCACTACCAAGAAGGTCCTCTGCCTGGTTCCCCTATTGCAAAAATGCTTATATTATATTCCCCTCGCTACTCAGGGTTGACAGAATACGTACCCTAAGCAGCAGTTGCTAGGGCAGGGGCCAATGGCAAGGTGTGGGAATACCTGTGTGGGTCATGTGTCTGCATTATCCCATTGCCAGTGTGGGGATAAGACTCACTGGCCAGTTGAAACATGCACTTCATTGCAGGCAGAAAAATATCTTAGTCTGGACAGTAGATCTGTCAGGAGCTAGTCCTACACTCGAGTAGGACCCTGGCAGAGACACATGCCCAACTGGCATGTTCTCTCCCTCCTGGTCGATCGTTTGGGAGCTTCATTAGCTTTCTTCAGCCTGAACATCACAACGACTGATGCCAACAGACACCAGCACACTTAGGGATCCACAGAGTCTTCGCAGTTTGCATAACAGACCTCAGCAACTCAGCACTTTGGCTAATCTACTTTATTTACATATAAACACACACGGAGCACTGCAACATGGCTCCCTCTCTCTCTAGCATCAGACAGCAAAGAGAAAGAACAAAGGACAATAGTCCCACTTCACGGAACACAGTAACACAAACATCCGGTCTCCGTCACTTCCCATTCTGTGGAGTCAAAACATACACCATCATGTGATAGACAACAATCCCATGAATGCAATCATGGAGCAGGAATTCTAACAATATCCACCCTTTTGTCTCTAATGATTCCTTGTTGCAACTTCTTCCATTTGCAGTTCTCTTTGCATCTGTATTTCCTAAAAAAAAATACAGATCCTAAAAAGTGGGGTTGGGAACAGCTGCTATTTTCTATTGGAGGTTGCAGGCTTCCCATGAGAATCTGGCTAGCCACTTTCAGAACAGGATGCTGGAACTATAATAGGCCTTTCGTCTAACAAAACAAAGGGGTCCCCCCCCTTATGTTCTTATTTGGATTACATATTAAGAGCAAGTGGCTTTCACAGGTGGGAATTCTTTGTCACCCAGAATAGTTTTGATAAAATGAAGTCGTTGCAGGTTTTAAAGCAAACCCATGGAAGTGCACTTAAAAATAGAAGTTGGAATGACATTTTTTTAAAAAAACATATAATGGCATGATTAGATTACATAGTGAAACAGTCATTCAAGTATACATCCATACATGTGTCTGTGTGCATTTCTTTGGTCACAAAAGCCAGCCTACACCCCACCTCCTTGAAATGCCCCAAAGTGTGAATAAACAATATTAACTGTATAATAAATTGTATGTATATCTGTGCTAAACGAATTCCATTATCCGGAAGGATCATAACAGTGGAAGAAAACCCGCCTATAGTTATTGCAAGTTAAATCCCCGGTAACTGGCGTATTTTACCATTTTTTTTTTTGTTCTGTTACCTATTTAATAATGCATCTATGCATATTGCACCCCTATTATTAATAGTAAATGTACATTTCAACCTGTCAAGTTTCCTTAGCCCCACTTTTGCAAGTTTTTTTTTTAAATAAATAAAAAATAGCAAAGGCATTTCCTAGGGCACATGCTGCCAGACACCCAGCATTTATCTTATCTCAGTTGATGACTTTCCTTTTATCCTGAAATGATTTGACAATGACTCTATGATTTCCTGTACAAATTACCCTTTGAAAGTGGCACTGGCGCTTGGCAGCGATCTTCACTTAATTACTGAGTGGATTATTAGCATACGGCTTTTTTTTTTCCACCCCTTCATTTCTTTATATCTCCTAGATTGCGCTGACAGTTCCCTTTCATTGCATGCTTTAACTCACTGAATACTAAACACTCTGCAGATTGCAAAGGAGAAGGACCCAGTCGACTGTAGCCCCTCCCTTCCCTGTCTCTTTTCCCCCCTCCAGCCCGCCTTGATGAAGAGTAATTTGTAGGTCAGAAATCAATAGTGTGTCTCGGAAGTACATTTGCCTGCTTCCCATGTTACCGACTGCCCAGATATGAATATTTTAACTGTTCTGGCTTCTACATGAACCTTGATGCCCAGGAAGCACAGGTTGGAGTTCTTTTTATCACCATTTTCTTTCAATGGCATGCGGCTCCTGCTTCTCCCTGGTAATTCTCATGTTGCCTCTCTCTCGGTCTCTCTCTCAGTTCTTCACTTCCACCCTCCCTTGGCTGATAAATTCAATGCGTGCCATTGTTAAGACAAACTCCTCCTTCACACATACGTCTTTGCATTGTATGCTGGATAAATGAGAGCGATAAATCATCAAGAATCCTTTCCCACCCACCCTTTACCAACCTCTCATAAGCTCGGCACATCTTGACTAGTGTGTTAGAATTCAGACCTTGCAGTACATAGTTTCGTACCTATTCTGAACTGGGCTTTGAACATGGAGTGGGGGATCATGAAAAAGGCTAGGAGCCGAAAACAGAGAGGTGAAACCTCAGAATCATGCTTGAAGAATCTTATTGGACCATGTCCAATCTATCCATCCATGACACCTTCTTCAGGGCATTATTTTTCCACTTACTGTTGCAATTCACTTAGGAAGTAATGTGCTCCATGTTAACTCCCCCAACAGGCACACAAACTTTAGAGACCCTCAATATTTGCTAGGGCCCCTCAATGTAGAGGGGACTTTGCACACATTGAACGTGTGTGACATTACAACAGCACATCCCATATTCCAGCTTCAGTAGCCACCTCCTTCAGAGTGCTTGGTTCTCCTCCAAACAATACATGATGCACGTGACATCCCACATGCATGACACATGATAGACCCCCTTAATATCGGTGGAAACCTGGCGCCTCTGTCCCCCAATAAGTGGGATAAGTGTCTTTTCCAAAAATGCACTGGGGATCAGATAGTTCACTTAAAGAAACAACATCATTTTGAGAATGGGGTAGCTATTCAGTGTCCAGCTTCAACATCAATTGTGTCTGGGATCAATTGGCGAGTACTTCACATGTTAAAGTTAAAATGTTCCTGACAAAAGGGGTGCTCACATGCATACTACATTCAACAAGTGTAGAATCCATGTACCTGTACAGTATACACAAATAGTTGAGCTGTACATTTATAGTTATTTACATGTAATGTTGCATGAGTGCACACCGCCTTTGTACCTGTTTGAGCTGTACAATTCAACCTATGTATACTTTTTCATGCAAACACTTGCATATGTGTGGAGACAGCTTGTGTCCATGTTCAATGTGTGAACAAGCCTAATATTACAAGTTTTCTCTCCTATCTTTCCAGTAGTCATAATACATCCTTTCCCGCTTTTTTGTAGGTTAAATGTGTTTTTAATTTCTATTATTAGATTCAGATTTACAGTGTGACAGCCTCGGTTAGCTGTTAGGATATGCCTCCAACTTTCCAGTTGTTTATTTCAAATAATTGTTTCTTTGTGAATGGTTTTCAGCCTAGCTTCTCACATTTTGAATCAGGAGATGATTTATTGATTTATTATTGCGATCTATATACCAAGATAAGAAACATCAGATACAAGTAATGTACAGGAGAACAGACTGAAATCCAATGCAATATCAAGCAACCACAACAATCCATAACCCCACACACTCCAGAACAATCCCTGGGACGTGGATTACTGGAAAATTTAACAGCAGCGGGGTTTGGTAATAAAAATATATGTGTTTAAAAACAGCTAATAAAAAGGAGAAAAACAAACATAAGGAAAGGAGGGGTGGGAAGTCAAGAAGAAACTTTGTGTTTAAAAAAATTGTATATAATGATAAACACTTTGAAATATTGTTGGAGACATATCTGGAGCTATATATATAAAAGAACAATCCCTGGGACAATTTATGTATCTGTTAATGGAATTTATGTAGCCTTCCCCTAGCATAGGTTTTCCGGGTGGATCATAAAACAAATACAGCGATTAGAATACAATATAAAATGATAAAGACTATTAAAAACTCCAAACACAATTGCAACAGAGTATTTTAAACTCAGAGAACCAGCCCATAAGATGTAAGTTATTTTAAAAGATTGGATGAATAATACAGTCTTTACCTGGTGCTAAAACAACCACAAAGATGGCGGCAACCAAGACTTTCCCACTACTGTTACGGGGAGGCGGTTTCATCACAAGGATGCCACTGCTGAAAAAGGCCTTCTCCTTGGTGGTTGCCCACATTGTGCATAAGAACGCATCTGCTCCCAAGGTAGTGTTGGGGAGGTACATCCCCATTTGCGTTGCACATCCATCTGTTCATTCCAGTGTCAAACTTCATCCATATCTTGTTATCCCAACCTGCTAAAATTCTTACTATAATGCTTGTTAGATATATGACATCCTCTACAGAGAACAATGTGGCTTCACGTTTTTCCAAATGAGTAATATGAAGCCTGTGCATAGTAGTTTAATAATATGAGCACCAGAAATAACCTCTTTCTGAGCCAACAATTCCTTGAAATAGTAAGTTGAACTTTACACTTAATTCTTTAGCTTAACCTATTTTATCCCATTGTTTTCAATTGGAAATATGATTATTTGGTTGGGATGAGCTTTCGTGTGTGTGCACACTTCTTGTGTATCTGAAGAAGTGTGCATGCAAACAAAAGCTCATACCAATAACAAACTTAGTTGGTCTCTAAGGTGCTACTGGAAGGAATTTTTTTATTTTGTTTTGACTATGGCAGACCAACACGGCTACCTACCTGTATTTGACTGGGGACAGAGCCTTCTATATTCACATCTGCATTCATAAAGCATTCCTTTTTGGAGTCATTTGTGAGCTCACTGTACAAATAATCAACAGTCCACAATCTACCTGTGAATTGTGTTCACAATGGTTAACCAATACAATTCCCTGTATTTCCCATAGCTGGATGGAGATTGTAGCATCCATTCTAAAGGTTTGCAAATAAAATAATATCATAGCTGGTTCAAAAAAATGAAAGCTTTTATTCCTGAGCTACCCAGTCTTTTCTCAAACAGCAATAAAAAAATATAACAGTTGAATAAAACTAGATGCATTGTGATTTCAAATTCCATTTTCTATCAACTATTCATACATTATTGTCGGGCTCATATAATTATCTCTGTGTCAAATCCTTGGCAAGGAGTTCAATGAAGTCTTTCTAGCTGAGTGGTTAATAAGCAGTATCTTATATAAAGTCTGCCAGTTGCATTGTTGCAGTTCTTAAACACCACATTAATAACATCACACAGATGTTCTCACAAGTTTAGTTACTATTGGGGTCAAAAGAATGTCCATCAGGACAGCTGTTCCACAGCCAGATTCCTGGAGACATTTTCCCTACCTATCTCCTAAAAGTAGCCCAGGATTGTTCTGCAAACCAAAACAAAATACCTTTTACATCCCAAGTTTTGCCTTTATGGAGTTCACATGTCGTGAAATAGGCTCTGTGCAACAACAAACTGTGAAAAACAGTTCAACTGCTTTCATATTCACCCGCTCTTGACCTTGTTCACTACCTTTATCTCCTCTACTGCTTCTTCCAGATAACCCACCTTGTCAGGGATTGTGTCATGCCATCACCGTATCCTCCAACATTTTCCTCCCCAAAATGATTTGTGTGGTATTTCACCCAATGAAGCCACCATGATTTCTTGCTGTGAATCCTGCAAGATCCGCTCCTTGCTTTGTCTGCCTTATTTCCACCTGGCCTGGGAGGGCAGAGCCCTGGCTGACTGGCTGCAAAGGCTACTTGTCCTGCTCCAAATGCCTAGGATTTATTGCTCAGGGTGTTGTTGCTGGGGTCAAGATTTAGTTGCGTGTTGAGGACCCCCATGACACCCCCAGATAAAGACACGGTTCACACATCATTTTTGTTTTGGTTTTTGGCATAATTTTGGCCACAACTTTATTGAATTACAGAAGGTGAGTGGTTGCTTAGGCATTGGTTAGCAACTATCTTTTCCCACTTAGAGGTAGGAACAGAACTGACAACCGCAAGCCTGCGGAAATCAGTAAGGGTAAACATTTTTGGGGAGAGAATAGAGCTGGATGCCAGGCTCGTAAAGGTAAAGGTAAAGGTAAAGGGACCCCTTACCATTAGGTCCCGTCATGACCGACTCTGGGGTTGCGGTGCTCATCTCGCTTTATTGGCCCAGGGAGCTGGCGTACAGCTTCTGGGTCATGTGGCCAGCATGACTAAGCCGCTTCTGGCGAACCAGAAACGCCATTTACCTTCCCACCGGAGCGGTACCTATTTATCTACTTGCACTTTTGAACTGCTAGGTTGGCAGGAGCAGGGACCGAGCAACGGGAGCTCACCCCATCGCAGGAATTTGAACCGCCGACCTTCTGATCGGCAAGCCCAAGAGGCTCAGTGGTTTAACCCTTGCTAGGCTCTTACCTCTCCTCAAATGCTCCCAGGGGCTCTTGCGTGGCCCTAGCCCCTTGTCAGGGGTTCGGACAAAAGCATGGCGAGCCCCTGGATTCCTTTACCGGAATACCCTTGCAGCAGCAGCATTGGAGGGTCAGGCACAGCCAACCACATCCCCTCCACCAACCAAAATTAACCAATGCCTAACCACAACCTTACAAGTTGTGACAATTTGCTACGCTGTAGGCAAAACCCAAATGGCACCATCCAATGAACCAAATGGTAAAATTCCTACCAAGCCCCTGCCCCAAAAGCAGATGACCCCATGACAGGCATAGTAAGGTCAGCATGAACAAACCCTAAATAAAGGGAGGGTGGGTATGTCATCCGATCTGTGCAACAAAAAGAGGAAGCTCAACGCTGCACACAGGTAATATATAGCACCCCCGTAAATCAAATAAGATTGCAACAATAAGTTCTCCCCAGCAGCAATTGGAGGTGCCCAATCAAATTCGTGGCCATCCATACTAACCCGCCAAGCTACAGGGGATGCCATGGTTGCCCCCACCACAACACGTGCTTTCCTTGAAGGAGAACCACTTTGTTGAGAGGCATTGTTCCCCCACCACCACTATTATGTTCTTACACTCTTATTCCTAGGCCTTATAACAAAATATCAATTAAGTGTTTCATATATTTATTAGGAGACTCTTGAGAGTCCCACGGACTGCAAGAAGATCAAACCTATCCATTCTTAAGGAAATCAGCCCTGAGTGCTCAATGGAAGGACAGATTGTGAAGCTGAGGCTCCAATACTTTGGCCACCTCATGAGAAGAGAAGACTCCCTGGGAAAGACCCTGATGCTGGGAAAGATTGAAGGGCACTAGGAGAAGGAGACGACAGAGGACGAGATGGTTGGATAGTGTTTTCGAAGCTACCAGCATGAGTTTGACCAAACTGCGGGAGGCAGTGGAAGACGGAAGTGCCTGGCGTTCTCTGGGCCATGGGGTCATGAAGAGTCGGACACGACTAAACGACTAAACAACAACAACAACAACAAATATTTATTAATACGAGATGTTTTCATTAGCCTATTGCTTATGACTCCTTGGTTTTTGTCCTGTCCTGCCACTGTTAACAAATTAGTTAGTCTTCGCTTTTGTGAGCCACCTTGCGTGTGGTATGCTATGGAAATAGGTGATGGTAATGGCATACTATGATGGGATAGTTTAATGCCAGGCAAATGAAAGAGGCCGTAAACAAACAAACAAAAGCCAACTGTTGGCTGGCATTTATTAAGCAGAGGTGTTTTAACTAATGTGCCAAATGAAAGATCAAATTGTAGTAGGCAGGAATGTGAAATTTGAAACCAATACAATTAGCCTTGTGAAAGATCAAGAACCCTTCTGCTGAGGGAAGCAGAAGATTGTTAGCTGAAAGGCATTATAGCAATGAGTATGTGTCCAAGATCGTCTGCTTGGCAATATGCTGACAACAGCAAGAGAAGCAGGTGTGGGGGTCCAACTGGCATCATCTTTACATGCTGTGCACCCAAGACCAAAAAATAACACTCATTATAAGCCTTCGCCTGTATCTGGGCACAGAGCTGTGGGGTTCCTGCTTCAAGACTATTATCAACCTCTCTTGTCTCCTCAAGGTCAGTGTCTGTATAGGCAGCATTAGGGTTTCCACTGACAGCACTATTCTGAAGCTTGGGAACTTTCCCCTTTTTTTAAAGCAGGAAAAGAGAATACATGGCAACAGGTGTTCCTGTTATTTTGATCATCATCATTAGACTTTTACTGATTTGCATTTGACACACTGCAAATAAGTCAAAAAAATCAGGTACAGGCAACACAAGTGTAAGGATTGCATAATCCTGAGCCAAAACCCAACTTTTAGCTCAGATTTTGCAAAGCTGTTCTCCCACCAAAAATATGTATGGAAGGGCATCTGCTAAGGGAAAGCATGTGTTGAATGTGCATATTAGTGAAAACAGCATAGATTAGGGGAAATTGCTTGTTGCATACATGTTGAATACGAAAAAACACACACTAAAATGCTTACACATTTTCATAAGGACTTTTTTAGGAGGGCAGAAGGGGTTGAAATGTGGCAAACTGAATTTAGGACTAAAAAACTAAGAATCGGTAAAGTTGCTTGCAGTCTCAGCACGGGAGGGATTTCACATAAAGATCTTCTGTCCGCCAAACAACAGAACAGATTCCTGCAATTTATGGCTTCTTGTCTTGGAGAGCAATCCTTACTTAAAGTATTTGTACTTGAACCATCCTGGAGAGCTGCTACCAGCCAGAGTGGAATAATACTGGTGTCCTGGCCTGGTATAATTCAGCTTGCTATCGTAATAATTGTTCTGTTTACTATAAAGCACTTTCCCCATTTATCCTCACTACAAGCCAATGAGGCTGAGTAGAAAGAATAAACTTTATTGGGAGCACAATCCATCGCTGGTTTATCGCTTTCAAGTCCAATTCATTTCAGTGGAAGAGATTTAAGTGTATGCCTTAGTTTCTTCTTGAAATTACTGGACCTTAAAATATTTAGCTTCCAAGGAATGATGCCCTAAATAAATAAGTGTGCATTCTACATTTGCAAAATCAAAGTGAATGAAAAGTGAATTTGAAGTTATGAAGCCATTTTTTTTATTAGCCCAGCGTTGCTTTTATTCGTTTGCCAGCAGGAGAAAAGGATCAAGACTGCTTAAAGGTTTGACAGGTCCGCACAATATACAGTCAATGAAAGCTCCCTGAATGATGGTAAAGTTCTGCAAAATCCATCAGAATTTTGACTCCAAATCAGTACCATTAGTGCAGGAAATTCCCTGCAGCCAATAACCACAGAGAAATCTTCATCCGGATGGCAAGCCTAACATTCACTGTCTCTTAAAATGTAAATCTCGCTGGATCTCTTTGGAACACGTTGCTCAAGATGCAGGACTGATCAGAAAGCTAAAAGAACTTCACCTCTGGGTTTCACATGTCTGTATAGAACTAAAAGCTGGGAGTTAGAAGCTGCTCCCCAACACAATTACAGTGGTACCTAGGGTTAAGAACTTAATTCTTCTGGAGGTCCGTTCTTTACCTGAAACTGTTCTTAATCTGAGGTACCACTTTAGCTAACGGGGCCTCCCGCTGCTGCCGCCGCACTGCTGCCGCCGCGCTGCTGCCGCATGATTTCTGTTCTCATCCTGAAGCAAAGTTCTTAACCCGAGGTACTATTTCTGGGTTAGCGGAGTCTGTAACCTGAAGTGTCTGTAACCCGAGGTACCACTGTACTGACTACTTCCATCATGCCCCCCCCCTTTTGATACAAGCTCCCATGGGACACCTGGCTGGCCACACCAGGAGATTGGGGGCCAAACTAAACATCTCATTAAATGTGAATTTGCAATTAATGTGTGGAATGTAAAAAATAAATAAATGCAAATATCATCTGTTGAAGGGGACCGATCATTACCAAGATTGCAGGTATTTACCTCTTTCCAATCCTCCATCCGTTCTGAGAGAGAGCAAGGGAGGGAGAAACTGTTCCTCTGGAGCTGATATTTGCTTTGCAGGGAAACCCCTAACCAATTGGCACCAACGGGGCATTTTCTCCCAATGCAAACAGCATTGTCAGGGATTTCTTTCAGGACTACTCCCCCACTCCCTCAGGATTTGCTTCAGAAATGCTGCCTTAAGCAGGAGCAGTTGCTGAGGAGAGGTGATGCTCTGCCCCTGGCCTCCCAGCAAATGCATTGGCAGAGACAACCTGGTGTAAGACAACATCTCTCCTCATCGACTTCTCCTGGCCTTAAGTAGGTCTTAGGATCCTGGCTATAATTCAGCTCCCCCACCTGAGAAAAAGGAAGGTAGTTAGAGTGATAGACTGGGATCTAGCAGACCAGGGTTCAAAGCCACTCTCAGCCATGAAGCTCATTGGGCGCCCTTGGGAAACAGATGCTGTTTCTCAGCCTAACCTACCTCACAGGGTTGTTTTGAGGAGAACCATGTAAGCCACTTTGAGCTCCTCGAAGATAAGTTGGGATGTAAATATAATTATAAACAAAGATAAATAATGGAGAGAAAGAAATAATAAGCAAATGGAAAACCTAGCATCTGGTACAACATAGAGGAAAAGTAACTGTGGCAGAGCAAATGAAGGAACTCTTGAAAATGTTGGATGGGTTTTGTTAATTAGGAAATGATATATTAAAATTAATTTATCTCCCCAGCCTCTCTTGAGTGAGATTTAGATCTTTGGCTGAGTTAAAAATATTGCCATCCCTTGGCGGAGTAAAACAGAAACTTGAGACTAGACTTCTTAGCCTTAAATATACTTATTCAGACTCTTCCAGCAGTTACTTTCTACATACTAAAATGCAGTATGACAGCAAGCGACACATCCATCTCCATCAGCAGGCAAATGTAAAAGAGGATGATCTGAGGCCAGGAGGAAATGCTTACCTTGTCTAAGTTTCCCGCCACGAAGTTCAAGGGAAATGACATCACAGAGGTGCTCTCTCTAGGGATTCAGCTCTCTGTGTCTCAACCCCTTTATACACTTCTACAGTATGACTGCACTTTTTTCCTGACAGAAAAATACACTTCAGTTGTCCCTAACCAGATAATGAAACAATAAATGATGTAAAGAAAATGAGTTAGGTGAACTTTGTCTTTCCAACAGCAGGCAGGAAAAGGTTAATTCTACCTCTTGCTTGAACAGATGAAACTCCACAGCCTTCTGCTCCCTGAGCAGGCCTTGCCATGAAGCGCAGCCAGCGGTAAAATAGAATTGATCTCCGAGTCTGTTGTTGCTTGTTGCTGAATCTCAAAGGGGGTTATAAGAAGGTTGCGCTCTGGCAAGAGGACCTAATCTTGGCAGCCAGACCATCCTGTGGGGAAAGGAAAACACAAGCTCCTCCCCTCATTTTATGAATTCCTTTAAGAGAGATTTGGATAGAAGTTTAGTTCAGCCTTCATTTGGAAAACTTTATAAAGTTTGGGCTGCTGGAAATGTCAAGCTGCATGTAAGAAGCTGTTTTTAAGCTGTTGCAGCACCCACCTGCAAAACAGTTCAACGCTTCTCTTTCATTCGCCTGTAGACCTGCCAGATTTGCCTTTCCCAATCTGGGGTCTTCCATATGTCCTGGCTCACAGTCCCAGTCAGCATGACCAATAGTCAGGGGTTATGGGAGCTGTAATCTAGAATCATAGAATTGGAAAATTGGAAAAGACCCTGAGGATCATCTAGTCTAATCCCCTGCAATGCAGGAATATGCAGCTGTTCCACATAGGGATTGAACCTGCAACCTTGGCATTATCAGCACCATGCATTAACCAACAGAGCCATGCCCCATAAAATATATGGAGGTTGGGGGAGGCTGTTACAGGTTCATACAGTGGAATCTGAACTACCTCCAGGATTTGGACTGAACCCAGGCACCAAGTCTGCCAACTGGATACTCCAGGACAGATGGAAATGTAAGATGACTTCCACGTGCAGGTAAGCCTTGTTCAAGCAACAAGTTCTGATTATTCTATTCCTGTACTTTGTATTCCTGCATTCTGGGTGATGTCTTGTTCCTGACTTCCTGTCTTGTTTTTCACTCCTGCTTCTCAGTTTTAATTTAGATTACTGCAACGCGTTATTCATTGGGCTGTGTCTGAAGACAGTTCGGCTAGTGCAGAATTCAGCGGCCAGGTTGCTCACTGAAGCAAGATGGCTTGAACGTATTACACCAATGCCGGTCCAACTCCACAGGCTACCAATTAGTTTCCAGGCCCTCTGCCACTGCCCTCTCTGCTCACATATTGTTATGTACTGAAGTTCTCACCCTGGGCCTGCAGGGGGATACTGTAGATAGCTATGCAAATAAGGGATCAAAAGTGATGTTCAGTGATTGGATATTTACAGAAAGTGGTTACAATTATGTGTACTGGAGCTCTATATAAGCAGACTGACTGAACCCTTCAGCTCAGTTCTGTTCTGGCCTCTGAATAAACAAGAGCTGTTTGAAGAATCGCTGTGTCGTCTGATATGTTCACCCACAACTTAACACATATGACATGTGCAAAGTGGTTGCTCCCAGACTTCAGAACTCCTTTCTTAGAAAAGCTAGACTGGCTCCCTCCTTGTCCTTTTGCCATCTTGTGAAGACTGTTTTATTCCAACAAGTTACAGATAGGTAGCCATGTTGGTCTGCCATAGTCAAAACAAAATAAAAAAATTCCTTCCAGTAGCACCTTAAAGACCAACTAAGTTAGTTCTTGGTATGAGCTTTCGTGTGCATGTGTATCTGAAGAAGTGTGCATGCACACGAAAGCTCATACCAAGAACTAACTTAGTTGGTCTTTAAGGTGCTACTGGAAGGAATTTTTTTATTTTATTCCAACAAGCTTTTGGGAACTGACGGCTTTTTAAGGAAATGGCTTTTAACAGTGCTGTGCTGTTTTTACTATCTGTATTTTAATAGATTTGGCTTTTATATTGTGCTGATGCTATTAATAGTTTGATTACTTTTAATTATCTTTTATATGTTTTTAGCTTTCCGTATTTTCTGTTTGTTGTTTTAACTTGTGTAAGCCACCTTCAGTCTCAGTCTGGGGAAGAAGAAGAAGAAGAAGAAGAAGAAGAAGAAGAAGAAGAAGAAGAAGAAGAAGAATTGCTGTGAAGTAATGTAGGACTGACCAGATGCATCAATGGAGGATCACCTGATCCTCTGCTTTGTGCAGAAAACATGAGGTGAATGTTTCAGACCACCTCTGATGAGTCTGAGGTTATTTCTAAATCAACAGAAACTTAAATATGGGCATGAGGAGGAAGAAGAAACTCTGCTTTACACAAGAGGCAGAAATGGAACTAAATCTGATAGAGAGAGAAAAAGGAAAATGATTTGCTGTTTTTTGTTAACATAGACATACACTGAAATAATGAAATAATGCTAAGAATTGTTATCTACATTGCTCACATTGTTTCAATGCTTTCTCATCCAAACAAAATCCTTCTCTTGCAGATTATAAAAGCCAGCAAGACATTTTGGAAGAATTCAAGTTTTAAGGTAAATTATACTAAATCAGTGACACAGAGATAGAGCTACAACCCTGTCATAGGAAGATCAAAAGCAATTATGAACTCCCCATAGCTTTGAATGGGCTCATTATTCATGGAAATACCTGGAATAAATACAACGGGTCAGCCATTCCAGGCAGGTTATTAGAATTTAATTACCCTCTCATCATGGCAGTTTCAAATGGTGGGGCAAACTGATTATTTCATGAATGTACATCAGGCATATGTGTTTATTTTACTGTCAAAACCAACATGATCTGCTTGGTATTTAGTGTGAAATCAGGGCCACATGTCATTAATGGAAAAGTTTGCACTGAGTTCAGCAGAGTCTTGGATTTCATTCTGTCCATGAAAATACTTGTCACAGTTAAATACAAGCATTGTCATATAAGATTGTGTGTGTGTGTGTGTGTGTGTGCGTGCGTGCGTGCGTGCGTGCGTGCGTAGCTGTGGAACATACAGGACAATCTTGAGCATGTTTTCTCAGAAGTAAGTCCTATTAAGATCAATGGGATTTATGCACTAGAACAACCTTCCTCAAAATCTAGTGCTCTCCAAATGCTTTGGAGTACAACTCAAAATATGAATGCTCAGGAAATGGACTTAGAATCATAAAATTGTAGAGTTGGAAGGGGTCACAAGGGTCATCTAGTCCAACCTTCTGCAACGCATGTAACATTTGCCCAACATGGGGCTCAAATCCATGATTCTGAGATGAAGAGACTCATGCTCTACCTACTGAGCTATCGCAGCTGACGATGGGGGAGCAGTCATTTTCCATTCTTCACCTAACCTCTTCAGATCCAAGGCTACTGATAGTGGATGTGTATGTTCAATTCTTTTTTTCTAAAAAAATGTTTAGGGGTACTCTCATTTTGACTCAAGAAAATCACCATTTTATAGTTCAAATTGGGAAAAATAAATACAGTAAATGGACAAAAGTACAAAGAACATGCATTCTTCATATGAAATATTGCCCCTCATTGAGGCCAAACTTTCATCAGTAAAACATCACACATCCACATTCCAACTTCTACTTCACACAATTAAATGCTCGTTTCCATTTGAGACTCAGAAAACACCGTGACAGGAAATGAGGCCGTCATCGGAGGAAGCAACGTAACTGACGATTCACCGTGCTAGAGAAGAAACTTTTTTTTTTACAAATTTGTTTCTTCTCCCTTTAGATTCACAAAATGTTTAGAGGTATGCATACCCCTGCATCCCCCCAGAAAAAAGCACTGAGTATGCTGATAACTCACTCGCTACCTTCCAAGAAAATGATCTCAGAGAAAGGGAATGGCAGTCTGGAAAAGGCAACTTGAAAGGAAGGAGTAGGAAGTTCTCAAGCCGTAAGACTCCTTCCTGCCTTTGGCAGTTATCCTAATAATATCCAGATACACTCCGATGGACAAGAATGGAAGATTCATTATATTGGCCCGAATGCAGGTATTGGAATAAATATGCCCAGGTTAGAGGCCCCCAACTCCAACCCTGCTAGGAATCTGTTTTCTGAGTCTGGGCCAAAGGAGCAAGGACAGCAGTTGCAGACCTCAATGTACAGAATGATTCTCCCAGGAAGAAGAGATTGTGGTGGTGGTAGATGACTCCCTACTGAGGGCAAGAAAGACAACAGTGTGCAAAGGTAATAGGATGCCCTGGAAGGTGTGTTGTTATCCATGTGCAAAGAGTAACAGAGAAGTTGCACATTCTTATAAAGCCCCCTGACAACAACCCCTTCCTTCTTATTCGTGTGGGTACAAATGATACTGCCTTACAAAGCCTATAATGTATAGCAAGGGACTATGAGACTCTGGGCAGGAAAGGGCCTTATGGCAGAGGTGGTTTTTTAATCACTCCTTCCTGTTGAAGGTCATGGCCCAGGAAGAAAGAGGAAAATACTGGAAGTAAACCACTGGCTGCACAGTTGGCGTTATCGGGAAAGGTCTTTTGGCAAGAGATGGGTTCTACCTCACAGTGGATGGCAATAATGTGCTTGCTAAGAGCCTCACAAACCTGATCAGAAGAGCTTTAAATTAAATCATGAGCAGGAGGGAGACAATATTACAGGTGACAGAGGAACACCTGGTACTGGGGATAATAGCTTCACTGATGCACAGAAAACTGTGGTGGTGCTACAGAACCCTAATAAACAGCAGGAAACTACAAGAAGGAAGCAGCTGAAGGGAATGACTCGTGATTTCAGTTGCCTCTATACAAATGCACAGAGTATGGGAAACAAGCAAGACAAATTTGAGCTCTTAATATCGGATGGCAGATATGACCTAATAGTCATTACTGAACCCTGGTGGGATGAGACTCATGACTGGAATGTAGAAATGGAAGGGTATAACCTGTTCAAAAGGAATAGACCAAACAGGAAGGAAGAAGTAGCAACATTATATGTATAGATCCACAACCTGGAGCACAGAAGGCAGATTGAGAATATAGGGGTAAAAATTGTAGGAGATGGAAACAACAGTTACCTTACTGTGGGTGTTTGCTGTAGACCTCCAAGCCAGCCTGAAGATTGGATGATGCTTCTCTAGAACAGATTACCGTACATTCAAAAGAGAGAGATATAGTAGTTATGGAATGTACTACCTTGGAAGGTGGTGGACACTCCTTCCTTGGAGGTTTTTATGCAGATGTTGGACAGCCAACTGTTGTGGATGCTTTACTTGAGATTCCTGCATTGCAGGGGGTTGGACTAGATGACCCTTAGGGTCCTTTCCAACTCTACAATTCTGTGATTCTCTGAAATCATCCTTGATCACTTACCAAGCTCATAAGATGCTTTGCATCTTTAGTGATGAAACGTGATCCAAAACCTTGTTAAGCCTTATGAAATCACAAAAATAATAATTCAAATTTGCATGTTAAATTCAGCTGTTGTTCAGAATATGCAAGGAGATGCTGGTGGTAGAGAATCAAAAATTATTAAGATTTATTTGTTTTTAATGGGGGATGCACTTCCTCTTACTGCTTGGGAATGCTTTTGGATCCAGCTTCGCTTCTGGAGGTTAAGGTCATGGGCAGAAATGGTCAGGTGTATTTTACACTAGGTCCTGCTCATATGCTAGTTGTGTTCTCTTCTACCTAGTAGGTAGAGGTGTACGCTACATCCATTTTGACAACCAGGAAATAGCTCTTTAATCTTCCAGTTGGTCAGCTCCAAGCACAATGCAAGGTGCTGACCTTTGAAGCTGTGAAGGCTTTGGTCCTGCAGTATATTTTTGACTTCATTTTATTTCCATTCCTAAGAATTTGGGTAGGGGGCGATGCAAACTTTATAAGCTCATCAAGGGATTGATGAACTCTGAAGTGTGGAGTAAAGGAATATGCAAATAGCTTGGAACTGACCCTCATTCCTGGTCTGAAGTTGTGTGCATGTGCGAAATTTATGGGGACTTACTGGAAACCACTCAAACCTGAAGACTGGTTCTACAAATGTATTGCTAAAGAGATCAAAAGCTGCAGTCAGTCACGTTTGGAACAGCTCTAGATTCTGCTTTCATTCGGGAGCTGGTTCATTAAAGTAAAACTGTGTTTGCTGTTATTCAGAGTCTCTGCTTCTGTTTGATTTGGCCTGTTCATCCGTTCTTATGAATCACTGCTCACAAACAGATTTGTGAATGGGTTTCTATTCATACCAGAATGGCTCTTACACCTCAAATAATCATGTCATTATGTTTAAGAAAGTTGTTGTGTTGTTTGGTTAAGGGGGGGGGGTTCACAAATATTTTCCCTATTGAACTTTATAATTGTTGTTGTTGCTGCTGCTGCTGCTAAACTATTTCCCCCAAAATTATTATCCAGTCAATGTTTAGATCAGGGTGGGATTCACCTAATGAACCCCATAGGCAAAAGTCTTGCACATGGATGCCCAAATGGGCAATGGAGCTTTTCCTCCTCTTCTTCTCCTGCACATCTCCTGAAATTGGTTTAGTGGGGTCTGCAGAACCCTCAAACAGTGCACCGGGAAAAAGAAGGGGGATTGTCCCATCTGGCAAGCTGCAATGGTTGTGCAGATGAAATGTTCATCACAGCATTATGTTGAATTCCACCCTATGACTGGGGAACCTGTGCCCAGTCAGATGTTTTTGGACCACATCATCCCTGACTGTTGGCCATGCTGACTGGGGCCATAGGCTTCCCATCGCTGATATAGACTTAGGTACATTCCTGTATAACACGAATAGCATATTAGACTTCCTTCTTAATGAGGATGTGAGTGACATGCTTAGTAAATAGCTGACATCATCAAACTTTCCCCACAAACTTAATGCAAACAAATCAGGATGAATGCTCAATCAACAGGTTATCTGGAAGTGCCCCCAAAGTTGTACAGTTTTGTGTGTGTGTATGTTTTAATGAAGTGTGTCTTTGCTTTATTATCTGGTCCCCATCCTTTCACAAGCAGCAAGTGGCAAGGTGTCCTCTATTTCCCTTGATCCAGGCTGCCAAGGCAGTTTTGGAAAGGTCTGTATTACTCTGGCTTACTTTGGTATCCTCTGCTGGCAGGAATTTGGCAGGAAGTCATAGCTTTCTGCCTTGGCTGAAGTAGCGCTGAAGGACAGTCGGGGGAAATGAACAGCTGTCTCTTCCGAGGGTTAACCTATCCTGTGGAGACCAGCAGGTCAGGCTGTGACGGGGAGGGATTGCTCTATCTGATGATTAGAACAGGTGAAAAGGAAGGTGGCCTTATGAGCCTGTGGAAGATAACGTACACAGATGAGCATTTCAGTATGACAAAAAAAGGGCAAAGTGGGAACTAAAGCTGTTCCACCTTACAGAATATTCATTTAAATAAAAATAAAAAGGAACCCATATAGAGTAGTAGGTAGGTAGAGCCAAGTAAATGAATTAGGATTGTTAAATGCTGCAGGAGTGTAATAAAACATTGGTGAGGAAAGTGTGGGCTCCGGAGCCATCGTATGTGAAGTCACACACATGCGATGCACATACTGGCCCCCCAATATGTGGTGCAAGTTGGCACCTCTGGTGGGTAGTATTCTTTTACTCAGAGCAGACACATTAATGGACATGACTAGGTTTGGCCCCAGAAATGGAGGCAGTGAGAGATTTTACTTTATTGGGCTCCATGATCACTGCAGATGGTGACAGCAGCCACGAAATTAAAAGGCGCCTGCTTCTTGGGAGAAAAGCAATGACAAACCTAGACAGCATCTTAAAAAGCAGAGACTTCACCTTGCCAACAAAGGTCCGTATAGTTAAAGCTATGGTTTTCCCAGTAGTGATGTATGGAAGTGAGAGCTGGACCATAAAGAAGGCTGATAGCCGAAGAATTGATGCTTTTGAATTAAGGTGCTGGAGGAGACTCTTGAGAGTCCCATGGACTGCAAGAAGATCAAACCTATCCATTCTGAAGGAAATCAGCCCTGAGTGCTCACTGGAAGGACAGATCCTGAAGCTGAGACTCCAATACTTGGGCCACCTCACGAGAAGAGAAGATTCCCTGGAAAAGACCCTGATGTTGGGAAAGATGGAGGGCACAAGGAGAAGGGGACGACAGAGGACGAGATGGCTGGACAGTGTTCTCGAAGCTACCAGCATGAGTTTGACCAAACTGCAGGAGGCAGTGGAAGACAGGAGTGCCTGGCGTGCTCTGGTCCATGGGGTCACGAAGAGTCAGACACGACTAAACAACTAAAGAACAACAAGGTTTGGCCCATTAATTTCAATGTGCCTACTCTGAGTAAAAGTTAGTTGAATATTATCCTAAATGTTTGCATTAAGATTGATGGAATGTTTTTATTGCCAGTGTCAGCTGGTGACATTTTTATTTCCCCCACTTCCTTTCTTTTTGTTATATTTGTGAATAAAAAAATAAAATGGGGGAAGGAAAGAGCTAAGATTAATTTTAATCTCCTCACAACAGCATTTAGGCCACACTTTACAAGCTCGCTGCCAAACATTTACCTGTTTGCGGATATCAGGCTATGCAGTCATATCTATCCTGTCTTAAACTAAGAGTAGAATTTGATAGATTGAATTGTTCCTGGCAGACAAAGGTTAAATAAATATTTAAAATTGGTTCACACCATCTCCAAAAGCAACACCAACGGTGAAAACATCTAAAAGTATATACATTTGATCAATTTTTGTGTGTAAAAAAATGTGTTGACAAAACAAGAAATTGCAATAAATATGCATGGCACAAACACACCTTGCTGTCAATATTTTCAAATTAGAGATTTTATGAATAAGATATGTCAAGCTAAAAACAAGTTATATTCTGTAAACAGTTTTGAATTATTCATGCTTAAGGATCTACAAGCCCCCCCCCCCACAACAACAACAACAAAAACCTGATGAAATATATTAAAGTGGAAAGAGAAAACTCACACAAATCTGTAAGTTTCTGTGGAATAATAGATCTTTATTTTTCCTGTGGGCTAGTCTCAAAGAAAATTGCTATATGATCATATGACAATGCTATGTATTGCCTTGGAGACTACATAAGATGTATGGAATGTACAATGGGAAGTGTAAGAAATGCCTCAAAACAAATGAGACATTTTGATTTATCGGGGCAGCAATGTCTGGTGGTTCAGAAATGTGCGGAATTGGTCTGTTAAGGTAATATGTGAGCTCATTGTTTTAAGGGTTCTCACTCTAGTCTAGGTTTCAGACTACTCTGATCCCAGATCTGAAGTTCTGTTGCACTGCCTGCTAAGCAGGTTTTCCACAGAACAGGAGCTCTTGATTCTTTGCGCCTCCCTTGACTTGCAAAAGCAAAAAAAATTATGCAGCAAAAAAAATAAAATAAAATGGATAGGAATGTTCTTAATTTCAATAATTTTTACAGACAGCAGCAGCCAGTGAAGCAATTCATTGGTGGCCAATGTCAGCCACCGCTGCTGGACTGTGGTGGAGGGAGGGAATATTCTCAAGCTTACCAGCAGCTGATGGGAGTTGGCATTGGAAGGAAGGGGTGTCTCACTGGGGACCTTGCAAGTGTACAGCTGCCACCTGGCTAGTCACTCTCACTGATGGCAGTAGCCCATTTGTGACCAAGAAAGTGACTAGCTGGTCAGCAACAGCAAGTAGCTAGAGTGATGACTGAGGTGTCCCATCCGTCTAGGCTAGTGCCTAGACTAGGCTAGTGCCTTCTTTGGTAAGGATGGGAATTCTCCACCCTACCTTGAAAGCCAGGGTGGCTGCAGGTCTGAGGGGACCCTTTGCAAAGTGACTTATGGTGGGCTTCCTTCTATATCAACAGAACTCTTACGCCATGGGTTGACAAAGCAGAAGCATGGAACCCCTATTATAACCTCTCACAATGCCCCACATTGGCACTATATTTTGGAAATGGTGGCTCCCCTAGACACAGTCACCCAGCATTAGTTAAAAGGGGACCCTGGACAGGAGTCAGCAGAAGGCCCAACCATGACTCTCAAGCCCCCAAAAAGTGCCCAAGGGTGCTCTGTATTGATACTGGGCCTGTCAGTCACCTCACAGCCATGACTAATGATTCTCGCTAACAAACCATATCACCAATTGTATACAAACTGGCAGGATTCAGCTTTTCTGAGTGTCCAGTTTAGCATATAAATATTGAAGGCTGTATACGCTATAATGTGTGTGTGTTAAAAGAATAGACACAGAAATCAAGCTAGCTATAAGTGATTTCCATAATCGCTTCATGAATGTTACATTGGAGGCAGTCAGTCAGTTGCTGGCTTTGCCTATTTAACCTGTCATGCCCTTTAAAAAGCTGCATAAATAAAATAAAATGACTCATCATTATCCCTTAAATGGTTTTGTTATACGGGCATACTTTATTACAGTCAAGGTAATAGAATGTGAGGTATTAATGGAATGGTATGACAAGCAGGGAACGTTGCTTCAGATATAACTTCAGTGAGAGACAGTTTGAATCTGTGGGGAAAGTTGGCTTTCACCTACCCCCCATTGCTACCTTACTCTCCTGCCACCCCCCTCCCTCATGACCAGCCACCCATGCTTTGGGGATAAATGTTCAAAATCAACCCAGCAGGGAATAAGGCATAAAAATGTCATTAACATGAATAGAAAATGTGTGTGTAATTCCTCAGTGACAACTGTCTTGGCTGTGTCAGAATTGCGCAATTTGTATTGACCTAGTTGAATTTCTTCCCCTCAGCATCTGAAACTTACCCAATTTCCTGCAGGAATGTGTCTGCACAGTTTTAAGTCTAGTTTACTCATTAATGCTTCAATCGTTTCGACCACAAAGGAAAAGACACATGAAAGTGAAAATGTACCTTTTTTTCACAGCAGGGAGCCTTCATAATGAAAACCTGGCAAGCACACCTGAAGAGAACAGTAAAGCTTCCACAATTTACATATGAGGGCTGTACAGCTTTTCTTCTCCACAAGAAAGAATAAAAAGAAAAAGCTACAGCACAAAAGGAGGATAAAGATGAAATGTCAGTCATCTTGGAGGCAAGGTTACCATTAGGATATCATTGTTGTATCTTGAGTTTATGAAACAGACAGACTCTGTTTACAGTATTAGTATTCTCATTCTCGTTATCATTATTATCTCTTTTATTTATATACAGCTCCCAAAGTAGTTACATTTAACTACAGAAGAATCCTATACATGTATTCTCAAATGCAAGTCTTATTGCGTTCAATGAGGGGTTGCTCCTAGGAACATGAGTAGAGAAATGCAGTTGAGATTTCATGGGCCTCAGGTGATATTGCTAGAGATTAACCACATTAAAGAGGCAAACATGCTGCCATTTACCATAAAAGAAAGCTACTTGCCAGTTATTTATGAGTCTATTTTTATCACCACAGAAGGCGCCATTGGAATTGTCTTTCCTAGGTGCCCACATAGCCTCCAGTAGAGTTGGTAAACCTGTGTGTGGTGATTTCTAGTTTCTCTGCTAGAGGATATTGTTAATGAAAGGGATGCCTTGAAGGGGTACCATGGTCGCTTTTTGCCGCTTCTGTACATGCACGTGACGTCATTTTGAGCATCAGCGCATGCGCAAGTGGTGAAACCCAGAAGTAACGCGCTCCGTTACTTCCAGGTTGCTGCGGAGCGCAACTCGAACGCGCTCAACCTGAAGCAAATTTAACCCGAGGTATGACTGTATACACTTCTGAAGGCCTGGGCCACTCCCACTCTCAACGTGATTGGCTGTCTAAACTCCCAAGCGGCAAATCATAACTCAGAGTTTAAGGGCCAATGGCAGTAGCCCAAATCCTGAAATGTTCTGTGATTGGATATCATGTATCAAATCAGGGGCTCAGAATGCTTAGTCCAGACTGAAGCTCAGGCAAACACAGACCACTGGATGTATAACAGGTATCATACCCAAAAAAAACCCTCCACACAAAAACTGAAGCTACTGCTGACTCCCCCTCAGTCTTTCTTAGCACAAGATAATATGGTTGTCATGATCCCTTTGTTCAGCAGCGATCTGGGCACAAAGTTAGAAGTTTCATGCCAGTGGCACAAGATGAGGAACTGAGTACAAAATGTTGAAAGGTGGCACGAGAATACCTGGAGAAACTGGAGGTGGGGCCAGAGGCATGGTCCCATGTCCTCTTCCATATGTACTATATTTGGGATTGGAGGAGAGGACGACAGGCAGGCTAATAACAACACATATCAGAATCACCCTAGTTTCGAAAATCAGGTGATTAGACTGAGCCAATCCCCTTCTCTAAATGTATGATGCAGTATGTACTGAGAGAGATTATCAGGTACAGTGGTACCTCGGGTTACATATGCTTCAGGTTACATACGCTTCAGGTTACAGACTCCGCTAACCCAGAAATAGTACCCCAGGTTAAGAACTTTGCTTCAGGATGAGAACAGAAATCGTGCTCCAGCTGCGCGGCGGCAGCAGGAGGCCCTATTAGCTAAAGTGGTGCTTCAGGTTAAGAACAGTTTCAGGTTAAGAACAGACCTCCGAAACGAATTAAGTTCTTAACCCAAGGTACCACTGTATTCTTGTGTGGCCATCTGCTGCCCACTCTGCTCCAGGGACTTAACATCTCTGCACCTGAGCACCCTGGGTAGGGTAACTTACAGTCTGATATTTCACCTCTGCACTAAATATCCCAAATTTTCATGGTTTGACCCAAATGTAAATATGGCCAAGATGCTCAGCTAAATGAGACTGTATTTCTGCATGTCATATTTGTATAACATAATGAAAAACAATGCATTGTTTTTGTCAGGCTCTGGGGTGGATTTTTGTTTTTGTTTTTCTTGGTTCTTGTTTTTTTCTTGAAGGAAGGAACAGATGGTAAGAACAACTTGAAAATCAAATATGTCTACATATAGAAACTGAATTTATTCGGATAACTAAATGCAGAGGACATTCAAAGTCAGGCAGAGGTGAATAAAACAGACAGTCAGGGTCAGGATCAGGATTAATCCAAATGTAATACTGTACATCAAAATTGTTTAAAAATTCACAAAGGTAATCATGTCTTTGAGGGTGAACTGGCATTTGCAAACTCTTTTTGAGCACTCCGAATTTCAGTGTGTCAAAAGCTAAGGGTAAAGAGGGGATGGAATGTTTGCATTATGTTCTTGTACAATTCCTCTCTAACATCTGGTATTGTCTTAGAATCGAACTTATGTTTCCATTTTGCTGCAATATAATTCAGTTGTCTTCCCTTCTGGCTCTGGACTGAGTTAATATAATCAGATTCATTGAGCGTCAGGACTTGGAATACACTTGACCTCAGAGGGAAAGGTCAGTGTCTCTGTCACTAGAAAAAAAAGTTAACACAACCCACCAGTTTAATCAGCATAATTGCATTTCCCATTATGGTAATCACTTCCATTGTAGCAGTATCTAATTTGTATCTTTGTCCAAAATCTATAGTAGTCATTTCTCCCTAGTCCTTTTTTTTGTATTTTGTGGAGAGCATCAAATAGCATGACTGAGGCCCAGACCCTAGACCTTATAGCAAGAGAGACCACACTTCTCCACCACCCACCCTGTTTCATTCCTTTAAAAAATCCTATTTTTTTAATCTCTTACAGTAGAAAAGAAATGATGATGTGCAAAACCATTAAGAAGCCCAGCTCCTACATGGTAAGAAGATGATGCTTCATTTGCATATGTAGACATCTATATTCTTCCTTCCTGTTACATCACAGATGGCCTTAAATTTGCCTGGCTCAAGGTTGTCCTTTGATTGGTATTCAAGTGGAGTTGTAGAGTGTGTGCTTCCTAATCCCTGCAACACATGGTAATTTTTTCATTCTCTCCCATGCTCCACCTGTTCCATGGTCCAGTGGAGGGCTGCAAATCCTATCAGGGGAGCACAGCACTGCTATAAGCCCATTTCCCTGGCTCCAGTCCATCTCATGTGCACTCAGGCTGCAGAGTGCCAAGCCAGCTGCAGCCAAACGATCATGTTATCAGATGACGGATTGCTTCATATCAGGTGTTTAAACTGATGAGCTGCCCCATCTGGTAAATGATTTGGGGAGTCTGGCCCGCTTGATGAATTAGAAAGTGACAATGCCAATCAGCGTGACCCCTGCAGCTTCTCCGCTGCCAAACACAGCAGCCGCAATCAAGAGGAGCTCGCCAAATTTACTTTCCCAATCCTGTGCCACTGTAGTGACATTTGGTCAGTTGTCACCCAATTATCCCTGAATTATGTAACAAATCCAAATATATCCGTTGTTTAACATTTCGTGAAACTTGAGGTTTTCGCACACGTGTCCCATATAGCCTGCTCAACTGACACAATGTTGTATAACTGTATAGCTCTAACATTTCTTTTGGAACAAAGATGGATGGTGATGCTTCCTATTGGGACTATCAGCAGATATAAAGGGCTATTATTGTTCTTAGCCAGTGATGTGACCCCAGGTATAGGGTGGTATATAAATAATAATAATAATAATAATAATAATAATAATAATGTGTTCAAAGCTTGTATTTTAAATTTTAAAATATTGGATAAAGTCTTGATTCAATGTCTGAAGTGTGTCAATACAGTGGTACCTTGGGTTACATACGCTTCAGGTTACAGACTCCGCTAACCCAGAAATAGTACCTCGGGTTAAGAACTTTGCTTCAGGATGAGAACAGAAATCGTGAACCGGCAGCGCGGCGGCAGCAGGAGGCTCCATTAGCTAAAGTGGTGCTTCAGGTTAAGAACAGTTTCAGGTTAAGAACGGACCTCCGGAATGAATTAAGTACTTAACCCGAGGTACCACTATACAGTTCTTGATGATGATAATGATGATAGAATCCTCAGAATAATAATTGTATTCTGGAACTAAGAAACACCTCACATAAGAAATCTCCACTTGCAAACCATCCCACGGTTAGGCTGCTCAAATCCCAAACAATAACCTGTGAGTCCCACTGAAATCATTCAGTGGGACTTAAACCATAGCTGATTTTCTCTTGGTCACTAAGGGTCAATTGGATTGATTGACTGACTGACTGACTGATTGATTGATTGATTATACTGCCATTCATCTGAAGATCTCAGCATGATTCACAAGGTAAAAATACAGGATAGAAGCACAAATGAAGTACCGGTAGTTTTAAAAAAAAACTAAGCAATAATCTCCCCCCTCCCACAAACACTTTTAAAAGGCCATAGAATATTCATCCACCAAAGGCCTGGTTGAAGAGGAACATTTTCACCTGGCACCTAAAGATGCATAATGAAGGCGCCAGACGAACCTCCCTGGGGAGAGCATTCCACAAATGGGGAGCCGCTGCAGAAAATCCCCATTCTTGTCTTGCTACCCTCCTGGTGGAGGCACAGAAAGAAGGGCCTCAGATGGTGACAGCAGAGCCTAGGTTGGTTTATATGGAGAGAGGCGGTCATGCCTATTTCATTTCCAATTGCATCATGCCTATTTCATTTATGAACCACACAGCATATTTTTATTTAACCTGCCTTTGATCCCTGGATCCCTTGGGTGAAAGGCTAGCAATAAATATAGATATACTTTCTTTTGTTGTGCTTCATTTTATTGTGCTTCACAGTTATTGCTCCTTGCAAGGACATGAGAAGCCTGGCCACTTCCACCACCACCCCTCAGTGTGGTGTAGTGGTTAAGAGCAGTGGACTCGTAATCTGGTGAACCGGGTTCGCGTCTCCACTCCTCCACATGCAGCTGCTGGGTGACCTTGGGCTGGTCACACTTCTCTGAAGTCTCTCAGTCCCACTCACCTCACAGAGTGTTTGTTGTAGGCAAGGAGATTGTTAGCCACTTTGAGACTCCTTAGGGTAGTGATAAAGCGGGATATCAAATCCAAATTCTTCTTCTACAGCTGGGTTTTTATGCTCTCACCCTTGCAGTGGGGGCCTGTCTTAACAGACTACACTACAGTATAGTAGTAAGTATAGTGTAAACATAACTTTTATATGCACTGGGGGGGGGACCCAAAACGTGTGACTCGTTTTATTGCAATATTCACTTTATTGTGGTGGTTTAGAACCAAACCCACAATATCTCCAAGGTGTGCCTAAATAACTAAATAGAATGTTTAACCAGATTATCGAAGTTGCAGTCCTAATGACATGAGAGATTGGCAGCTCTATCCTTGTCTACTCAAAATAAGCCTCATCGAGTTCATTGAGACTTAATCTCTGGTAAGCCTATAGGATTGCAATCTAAATCCTGACAAACACAATAGCGCTAACATCTTATTGAAACAATTGGAGGTTGCAAAATAATGTGTAAAGATTTCTCCCATAGTGCAAGATTTAAACAAGTGGTCTTTTGAAATGTAAAATTAGTGAAGATACAGTGATAATTGAGAAGGGTTGCCTTTGTGTTTCCTCTCCCTGTCTGTCTCTTGTTCTCAGTTGACTCTTCTAGCATGTGCTGGAGGTCACTGTAAATCACAGGCTATCAACAGCATTATCCATGTGTTCTTATTGCTAAATTTTTATACCCTACCTTTTTGCAAAGTAGCATAAAATTCCTAGAATTTTATGACCATATGACTTTAAAAAGACAAAAACCTAGAAAACAGCAGAAGAAAGCAGCAGCAAAGAAAATTGGATAATAATACTAAAACTAGTCAAAATTTGGTCTGGCCCCTGATTTGTCACTTAGGAAATAATAATAATGGAGATAGCTCTTTTCTTTTTGACAGAAATGGATGGAATTTGCACAAATAGTAGCTGCTCCCCAATAGATTAAGTCTGCCAAATTACAAGCAAATAGGCCCCAGGGGTTTTTGTGGACACAAACAAACAAACAAAATACAAACACACAGAGGGAGTTGGAAGAATTTGCAGGGATGAATCCTGTCAAATTTCAGAAGGATAGCTATAGTAGTTTCCCCAAGAGAACAGCCTTTACAGGTCTGGGTAGGTAAGAATGATTCATTTGAGGATTCCCTAGAGTTTTGTGCACAATTGGTCTGAAAATAGCGGGCATGAGAGATGTGCCCCTAGATAAGAAATCTGCCAAATCAGTCCTGAAGCTTTTGTACTAGGCACCTTTAAAATTGATTTGGGGGAAGAGGACTAAACAGATTTGCTTTCCTTCCCCACTGGGATTAGAGAGTCTGGGTAAAGCCATCACCTCTAATTCAGGACAGCCAAACCATGAGGTAGAATGTGACTCAGGTAGAATGTCATGGGCATGGAGGAACAGCAAAGTGTTGTGCTCCCAAACCACATGCTCTTCTCATAATTGGTCACTGCTCTTGTGGCCAGCTGCCCACCAGTGCAGGGATGCAGTGGCGTAGCGTGGGTTGTCAGCACCCGGGGCAAGGCAAATAATTTGCGCCCCCTAACCTGTGGATTTGCGCCCCCTAACCCTAACCCCCAGATGTTGCGCCCAGTGCGGCCGGCCCCCCCTGCACCCCCCATGCTACGCCACTGCAGGGATGTGAGACTCCCCAGCACCCCCTTCTCCCTGGATTGTTCTGACAAAGTGCCAAGGGGGTCTTTTCCTAAAGTGACATATTCTGGGCATGGTGGCTAGTGGAGTGCTACCACCAACACTGTAAGTTGTCATAGTGGAGAAAAGCTGTTGGGACTTAGGAGCGCACTCTCCTACTCAGTGCACCCAGAATGCCTCACTCTGAGGAAAGACTCTCTTGACCCTTCCTCAGAGCAAGGCATTGTGGGAGGGAGAAGGAGGTGAAGAGACAGCAGAGAAATTGCCAATGCTACCACATGATGTGGTAGCAGTGGCAAGAGTGTCTGAACATAAACTGTGAAAAAGACTCTATGCATCAAAGGTGGAGAAAAGCTTTAATAAAACTAATTTTAAAAAAATAATAAATGGAAAGGAGAGTGGAAAGAGGCAGAATGTGGGGGAGGAAGTCAATCCCTTGTGCCAGCCCTACACAGATTACAATTTTGGCCTATCTCCCACAAAGGAGTTACCTTTCCTCCCTCTCCTCAGCCTGGTGTTTGCATTAGCTCCCTCCTCCCTCCTCAAGTGTTTTCCTTATATGAGAAGGTTAGAAACATTAGAGTCACTTTCAGCAGGCACACGTTTGTAGCACAAAGTGGGGGCATTACTGCAAAATCTCTGCTTCGTTCTGTCAATGATTCTCATTGATTTGGACTGGCTTCCTCTAAAGCAGGGGTTGTCAACCTGGTCCCTACCACCCACTAGTGGGCATTTCAGGATTCTTGGTGGGCGGTAGGGGGTTCTACGGCACAAGCTGAATCCTCCTTCCATTGAGCACTGGTGGGCAGTAAGGAAATTTTACTATCAAGAAAGATGCGATAGTGGGCGGTAGATATAAAAAGGTTGACTACCCCTGCTCTAAAGGCAACAGACATTTTTTAAGAGTTATGTCCTATTCAGGCATGCAAAACATCAAGGGAGCATGAAATGGGGCAGCTCTTATGTTGCACATACCTACAGCTTAAATATTATTCATGGTTCCAGATTCCAGGAAAGCCTTCACATGTATAACAATACAGAGAAGGCCCCTTCCCAATTAACATTTTTGTTGCACCTGTGAATGTAAAGAACCTAGAAAGAGTGTTTGATGCTGAGAGCAAAGCTACTCTTAGTGGCTCCATTGCTTGCTCTCATGTTGTTGACTGAAGGAACAAAGAATGCCCAAATAGGGCTATATTAATTAGGTGACAAAGAATGAGCACTTTGAATTTGAATTGTTCGTTACCACCACCAGCAGATTTTCTAGTTCTTAGACCGGAATAAGCTTGGACCAGGTGGTTTTACGGCAGAGTCTCCTAGTCTACTCATATTCAGACAAACACTAGCCCCCTGTGGGCTCTTCCAACTTAACGCAGGAAGTTCGGGGTCGACACATAAAGGGATGGATGTACACAGGGACACTGTGAGGGGGTTGGTGTGCAAGGCCCCAGGCCTTGTCTCTGCTTTTAAACAGTATTGCTCTGCTTTTCTTTGGACCTTGTTGGTGAGGCCAAAAGGGAGGGTCTTGTCATCTGAACACCCCAGGACCTCTATACACACTGCCCAGGCTTGTATCCCGAGGAGGTCATTTTGGCACTGCTAATGCAGTAGTTTGGCTTCACCCCCAGAGGCACACTCCATTGTCTCTCAAGAGACGGATGCCAACAACAAAGTTCAGATAACTAGATTATCCTCTCCTCAATATCTTGAGACTTGTGATATTTTGTTTATCCTAATTATGAAACACTTAGAAACAAAAAAATGGGGAGTGGGGAGCACCCCACCATAAGATTTATTCACCGTCAGTGAATAAAAATCCAAACAAAAGGGACAGCCTAGCAAGAATGTCAGCCCTTCAGGTACAGTCCAGATTGTTTCATTTTGTATGCTGTAATGAAACATCATATGCCGTATATTGTGATAACCAGTGCTTTCTTTTCTGGGGGGATGGAGGGGTATGCTTACACCTAAACATTTTGTGAATCTTTGTATTTTTGTCCATTTACTGTATTTATTTTTCCCAATTTGAACTATAAAATGGTGATTTTCTTGAGTCAAAATGAGAGTACCCCTAAACATTTTTAGGGGGGGGAGCACTGGTGATAACCACCACAAATCGGCCATTTGCAGCTATTCAAATTGTACAAAATGTAAGCAAACGTCAGCCACGACCAGAGTATTTATCAGCAGGCTCAGGTTTCACATCCCTCTGAGTGTAAATACAACTTTGAATAGTGGCACCCGTTTGTGCTGAAGTATGCATGCATGTGGCAGGATATGTTACAAGTCATTATTTAACACATACACACTCTCCCTTCCTCATTAGTTTGTTAGCTTTTCATGCTTTCCTGAGATGAATTTTTCTTGAGCAAATGAGCTAATACATCAGGGCTGCTAGGGGGAGCACAGATTCCTTTAATTTGTTATTGAAAGTACAGTGATTGCATGACGCAGAATACAGTAATTGAAACTGGGCTTCCTGGATTTTAAGCAGAACACTTTGGTGGACATTAGAAAAAATGATTTGTAGACTAAGGATGTAATCCTAAAGTGGGGGGGGGGGACACAAACACATAATTATGATAGTACTTTAACCTCCTCATTCAACACACTGCTGGGCTCTTTCTGGCCAAGCAGAACGTTCTGTGTTCCTCCACCCATTTCCAGCCTCAGAAAATGTTAATTTTAATGCTTTTTTTCCCTGTTAATGCAACAGAAATAGGTGGGAAATATTCAGGTAACTCAAAAGCATGTGTGATTTCTCTTCCACTACTGAGGAAGGTCAGGGAACTGGTATAGCTTATGATCCATTGTATTTAAGGTGCTTTCCATCCAGCGGCGTAGCGTGGGTTGTCAGCACCCGGGGCAAGGCAAGTAATTTGCACCCCCTAACCTGGGGCAAGGCAAGTAATTTGCGCCCCTAACCCCTAACCTGCCACCGCTGCCAGCTTCTTCTTGCTGCTGCCTGGGCTGGTCGGGTGTGGTTCTCTCCCGCACTCAGCGCTGTGCTGGGCGGCCGCTGCACTGTCCCTCCCCCAGATAGTCCCTCCCTCGCTCTCTCTCCGCTCCGCAACGCAACGCAACGCACGCCTGGCACCCTCCCCCTCCACAGTGGGCGGCGACCCGGCAGCTCGATCAGATTCGCACAGCCAGCACTGCAGTGAGAGAGAGTGAGTGGGCCAGGTAGGGGCAGAGAGCTGCGAGTGCGAGCGCACCCCCCCCAAATGTTGCGCCCGGTGTGGCTGGCCCCCCCTGCACCCCCCACGCTATGCCACTGTTTCCACCACATCCCTGAAACTCCTTTGCTTAGACCCTACTGGTCTGACATTGGTTGGGCCAGATTGGTTGGGCTCTTTAAAGCTGCAGGGCAACAAATGGCAATATATTTATAAACTATATAAATACATAAAATAAAATCCTATCTAGAGTATGCAGCAGGTTTCTTGGCTCCAAGCCGCTCCTTCCACTTATTGTTATTAATTGACTTACACGTACAAGACCAATGATTTGCCAAGCCCACCATAAATGATAAAATGTACCTCTTTCTCTTTTGTATTTACAACACAGGGGATTGTTAGTCCCTGTTACAGTACATAATTCTTACCACCTATTCATTACTTTAACTTTATAACCATATTCCCTCAGGTTAGTACAAAGTAAAAAGTGAATACGGTGTCTTTGTATGTTTTCCCAGATGTCAAAGTTTACTGAACGACCTTGTTGTGATCAAGAATAGTATGTGTGTGTTTTTTAATTTGCTCAGTTTCATATTGACATCCCTGTGTGCGTGTGGAATATTTATATTGCTCCATTCGGAAATGAGTAATTTTTCTGAAAACTATCAAGTCCCTTAGTTGAAACTGTTGCTTATGTCGTTTCCTTATACTGTACATGCTGGAGAGCTGTAGCTCGGTGGCAGAGAAAATACTTTGTATACTGAAGTCCATGTTCAATTCCTGACATCTCCAGTTAGAGCTGGAGACAACAACAGTGCTGCTACCAATATTTATTTATTTCATAACATTTTTATACAGCTTGATTGTAAAAAGAAAAACCCTCCAAGTGGTTCACAAAAAGAATAAACAATAAAATTCATTAAAACCAGCAATAAACCAAAAAATTACATCCGCATTCTAGATACCTGGATAGAAGCTCTGCCAAGCACAAAGATGTGGCAAAAAAAGGAAGCTTCACATGCTAAATTTCTGAATCACTTTTATTTGTTAAAGATACAGGAATGGTGTGGGGATGTGGGGGTGGATCCATTAGAGCCATTAACCCTCTCCTGCCCAAGCTTTCAAGCTTATAATTGCTTACAAATGGCAGTGGTGTTATGGCAGGCACTAGGAGGAGGAAAGGAAACCTGCCATTTTCATGCAAGCCGCTTTCCTCTGTAACTGAACTGCTTATATTCTAGCAGACAAAAATAGATAATGTGGACTTGATTCAGGATGGTGTGTCTGCTCAGAGCTGTCACTGCTTTGATCCGAAGGACTGACTCCTGGTTTCCCAGGGAGCTGCAAAATGAAATTATGTAAACTCAGTTCAAATGAAAAACAAAAAAAAAGGAGGAAAAGCAATATAGACCGGCCCTTTAATAAGTGACTTGCATGCATAACCTAAAAGCACAAATGACTTCACTAAGATTTATTGATTCATGTCAAGGCATCATTACTTTTCAAAGTGTGAAAAATGATCATATATTTATGACCTGCCGACTGAAGCTGTTTGGTGAATTAGCAAAAGCTCTGGAGAGGAGCAGCCTAATTGCATTATCATAGAATCAGAGATGGTTGTCAATTTGCCCCCATTTAGCTTTTCTCCTTTAGTTTGTTAAAATGAAGGTGCCATACGTTGGCTGAATTTGCTAATACCCTGATGAATGAGGTATTTTCCCACTAGGCTCACTACCAGTATAAACAGTGAATTAGGGATGATAGGTCATCAATCATATCTCTTCCAAACAGATCCTTGCTCTCATGACTACTCGTTACATATTAAGAAACCTTAGAAAGTTATCACGGAGAAACCACTGATGAAAAGAGTTAGGCTAGCTCTAATTCACAGATTCTCCGCTGCAATGATCCTTCAGTGGCAAGCCTTGCATATGGGAGGAAGACTTTGAGGTATGAAATTGGTATTAGAGTCTGCCGTTCTTCATTATGGGTTTTGATATCTTTTGTCTTTCAAGTGGCATATTATTCCAGCAGTACTCTTTAATTCAATATCTGTCTGCCATTTTAGCTGATTGAGGCTTGATTTGTGCTTCTGTTGCATTTTAAGCCACTATGCTTATGGAATAGGGTAGCCTTTCAGAAATGCATCGACTGCTTATATATTGCCGTATATATATTCTTTGTTAACTTGGCCAGCTATGGGACCACACTTTAAACTATAATTCCATTAATAAGGAGTTGCTAATATGCATTGTTGCAGTTCTTGTTTTATTAAGTAAAGGTAAAGGTACCCCTGCCCGTACGGGCCAGTCTTGACAGACTCTGGGGTTGTGCGCCCATCTCACTTAAGAGGCCAGGGGCCAGCGCTGTCCGGAGACACTTCCGGGTCACGTGGCCAGCGTGACATCGCTGCTCTGGCGAGCCAGAGCCGCACACGGAAACGCCGTTTACCTTCCCGCTGGTAAGCGGTCCCTATTTATCTACTTGCACCCGGAGGTGCTTTCGAGCTGCTAGGTTAGCAGGCGCTGGGACCGAGCAGCGGGAGCGCACCCCGCCGCAGGGATTCGAACCACCGACCTTTCGATCGGCAAGCCCTAGGCGCTGAGGCTTTAACCCACAGCGCCACCTGCGTCCCTGAAATAAGCGTCCCTTGTTTTATTATTATTATATAAATCTGAATGGACAACATCAAGTGTAATAAAGGATTTCCACCATAAAGACTAAAGGTGCCAAAGACTTATTGAGATTTATAATTAAGCATTTACTAAATTAATAATCATTCACAAACTGAAAATTAATTTGCATTTTGGAAATAAGTCTAGGAAGTGTTTCCCTGGATTCCAGACAAGAAGAAAACCAATCCAGGCTATCAAGTTCCCCTGACTAAAATTTTCATGGGTTAAATAATAGGGTATTGCAGTCTGATTTGGGAAGTGAAAAATATTTGACAGTAACAGAATGGGCATTTGGTTTCATCTGGCAGGGATCTCTTTTTTTGTTTTCACTTGGGCATATGCATCCAAACTACCCACTCTTTTTATTTCACTGTGTTCCAGTCTTATTAAAGGGGAAGAGGGCAGCTGTACAGTATCAAAGTTCTATCTGACTTTGGTGGCAATTTGCAGGGCTAAGGGAGCAGCGTATGGCCTAGAATACTTATTGAGAAATGGGGCCCACCATGAGGTTGGAACAAGTTAGGGAATGTATGATTGTATTGTAGGAAAACACAAACTGAAGGAGGCTATTTCTAACTTAACAATGGGTGGCTTTGTTTTTATCAGCTTAGAGGACCACATATTTTTGTCTTTCCGTGAGCACTCTTCTTTTGTCATTTGGCTATATTATCTCTTCCTTTTGTAAGATAATCACAGGTAATTAACTTTGCAATGGCTCTTGCCCTGTTAGGTGGCTAATTGCCTGTCTGTGATTCACGCATTTCTGTGGCATCTTCAATAGAGGAAGATATGATCAGAGCGCAGCAGTTTTTGTTGTTGCAGGTTTTTGTGTTGTTTTTTAAAAAAATTAGGCTGTGTTTGAAACAATAACAGCAGTATATGAGCTAGATGGAAACTATCAAGTAAGAGCTAGTGGATTTTGATGTAGTTAAGAGAAGCCATAAATTTTATTTCTGTATCGAGACAAAACAAAGCCATACCATTCTCTGAGAACACAACTGGATGCTCAGCAGCAAACACAATCAGATGCCACTTTTCTGTGGGACATTACAGGAAAGGAGTGTTAGATGGGGTACTTTCCTGCTTCTCCTCTCCCCTTGGGTTTAAAAAATTGGTGGGTTGAAAGTATACCCTTCCCATTGCTTCTACCTTACAAAATGCCACAATCGGCTCTGCCCACCCCACACACAGACACACAACTCTGCAGTGGTGAATCAGCAGCCTGGGTTCCCAGACCTGCGTTTACTGCTGAACATCTCCTTATATCCTAGGAGGACCACTTCGCTTTTCTTTCATTTGTCATTCTGAAGGGTTGGGCGAAACGTTGCTACATTTGGTCAGTGCAGACAAGGGAAATGGTAAAGAATGTGTTGCCTTTAGAGACTGAGCTTTACTGGGAATGTTTTCTCAAGTGACCTCATTCTCATATCTTTGCCAGTTATACCAGCTGGGTACTTATTTATATATCTGTAACAAAGTAGTATTAAAAATGATAGCCTCACTATCCTGTATAATTGCTCTTCAGCTATAATATACTAACCGAGAGGTAGCCCGTGAGATGCTGGTGAACTTCAGCTCCCATAATCCCCAGCCCTTGGCTATGCTTGCTGGGACTGATGGGAGCTGGAGTTTCCCAGCAGCCAGCAAGCACCATGTTCTCTACCAATACACCAGGGTTAGGATAGTCATGTTAGCAGCAGAGGAACCTCACAGACAGTCTGTTTATTTGGTATGCTGGCTTGTTTGGTTTTTTCCTTTGGGAGTTGCCAAAGTGTTAGAATGAATTCACACAACCTATTTATTGTCTGCTACAGGACATGGGTGGCGCTGTGGGTTAAACCACAGAGCCTAGGGCTTGCTGATCAGAAGGTCGGCGATTCGAATCCCCATGACAGGTTGAGCTCCCGTTGCTCGGCCCCAGCTCCTGCCCACCTAGCAGTTTGAAAGCACGTCAAAGTGCAAGTAGATTAATAGGTACCGCTCCAGTGGGAAGGCAAACGGCGGTTCCGTGTGCTGCTCTGGTTCGCCAGAAGCGGCTTAGTCATGCTGGCCACATGACCCGGAAGCTGTATGCCAGCTGCCACGGCCAATAAAGCGAGATGAGCGCCACAAACCCAGAGTTGTCCGCGACTGGACCTAATGGTCAGGGGTCCCTTTACCTTTTACAGGCTGAACGGTCAATATATAAAAATTGATTGTGCAAGTTTTAAAGGGGTGGAAGCAGAAGCCGGCACAAAATATATTGTTATGGGTTTGCAGGGGGCAAAAATCCCCTAAAATTCCTGGCTGCCAGGTTCTCCCCTTGATTTCTGAAGTTAGTACATGTGGGGTTTTGATCAATGGATTTAGCAAGGCCTAAAACAATAAGTCAATCCAGCTTGCTCTTGGCTTAGAGAGGTGCCAACAAAGAACAAGGACAGGTGAGGACAGAGTCATTACCCTGGCAAAAGGTGAGACAATTCAGCGTCAGACAAGAAGGGGTGTGTGGAGTTCCTCCCCCAGCTGTGTATTAGTTAGCAAAAGGCAATAGGAGAGTTGGGGGGGAGTTGCCAGGGTAACAGGGGGCATGATGACACTACAGGGGGAAAAGGTGTCCTTTTAACAGAAGTTTTTGAGCAAGGGTTTTTGGGAAGAAGAAACTCCACATGGCACTGGCTGCATGCTGAGACTGAGGAGCATGGCTCACTTCTGCTCTGGACCCAAGCTTGCAGAAGCTATAGGGGAGCAGCAAGAGACACTCTTGGGGGTGATGTTCTGCATCCCCTTCATAAAAACTCAGATGTGAATATGTGTGAATAAACTATATTTCACAAAAAGAGTCGTCTCCACCATGTCTCATTCCAAAGGAACACAAACCCAGGTTGAGTGCCAAGCCCCTGGAACCTCACAATGCTAGGCAGAGATTGAGGTGGCTCAAAAGATAATTTGCTGTCCCAAGGAGCTGGGCTCCAAAGGGTATAAGAGAGGGATGGGTACATGGTGTCCTGTCAATGGGTGGAAGGAAACTTTCCAGAAACATACTTGAAGAAGCTTGGAGAGCTGTTGGAAAAAGGCAATGAAACGCAGCAACAGAGACTCCATTGCCCTAGAAGGGATGGAAAATGATCCAGATTCAGCTATCCCTCCCGATAAGTGGGTCTTGTCTATTCCTAACCAGGGGAGGGTTCATTACCAATGCTATATTTCTGGACAAAGCCATCATTTACTGCCTTTATCACACCTGGGGGTGGCCTTATTAATCCATCAAAATTCCACTTGGACTGAATAAGACAACTGCATCCTTGTAGAGGTATATTGAAAAATGCATTGAAGAACTCAGGGATGACATCTGCATTAGCTATTTGGATGATATCCTAGTCTACAGTGGCATATCATAGAATTGTAGATTGGAAGGAACCCTGAGGATCATCTAGTCCAGCAGTTTTCAACCTGTGGGTCCCCAGATGTTGTTGGACTACAACTCCCATCATCCCTGAGCTCTGGCCTTGATAGCTAGGGGTGATGGGAGTTGTAGTTCAACAACATCTGGGGACCCACAGGTTCAGAAAGTCTGATCTGGTCCAACCCTCTGCAGTGCAGGAATGTACAGCTGTCCCGTATGGGGATCGAACCTATGACCTTGATGTTACTATCACCAAGTTCTAACTAATTTTATTATTTATACCCCGCCCATCTGGCTGGGTTTCCCCAGCCACAACATGTGAGAACGGTGTACAAAGACTATAGAAATGGCTTCAAAACCCAAACTTCCAAGTGTATTTTCTTTAAAAGAGAAGTATGGTACTTGGGGGTGCTATTGTCTGCTGAAGGTTACAGGATGGACTCCACTGATATTCTGGCAGTTTGCAAGCTTACAGGACAAGCTGCAAAGACCACCGGGGAATGCTATTTTGTGATCTGTTGAATTCTCCTTCAGGATCTCACCCAAGTGAGTCTCATGGATCAACTCAGAAGAGGAATCAAATGGGATGGCCCAGACTGGTTATGGGGTGCACATCATCCAAACAACAAGTAACTTGGAATGATTGGCACCTAAATGTATGGAATAAATTGATTAACCTAACACAACCAGAGGTAAGGGTATTTGTGAATATGTTGTTGCCCTTTATTCTACTTGTAGAGGCCTCTGACAAAGAGCTTGGTGCCGTTGTCTACGGATAACAAGAAGGCGAGTTTGGTGTTAATGGGTATGGGCCAAGGACATTAACATACCTTTGTGCTACTGTTCTTTTCCAGCCAGTATGTTTTCTCATGTTGAAACATTCAGCCACGTATACTCGACAGAGGCTTTTTAGCCTAAACTCCTGTCAGTCTTTTGTTGCCTGCTTGTGTACTTCTGTATTGAGCAAACATACCAAACTTAGTTTTTCAGCATCAAATTCTGATGCAGGAATGTCCAAGTAAATGAAGGAAATGGCACAAGAAAAGAACATCTGGTGACACTAATTTCCAACTTCATATTCACACATTCCAAACTCACCAGGACCCTGTGAATAATATTTGTAGAACATACTGTTATGAGTTTTGGGGGTGGGAGGGTAGGCCTTGTGCATGAGCCTCCCTTCTAATTCCTGGATCCAGCACAGATTTAATTGCTGGAATAGTCAAGCCAGCCTGGTAATGGCCAGCTAAGTATGAATCAAAGAGAACAAAGTGAGTGGCTCTGTGCCAGAGGACAAATGGGTGGACCGATCTCTGTTTGAACCCAAGGCTGTAGCTATGGGAGAGTCTTGCTTCTCCCATAGCTACAGTCTTGGATTCAAGCAGAGATCTGGTCCACCCATTTGTCCCCTAGTATCTGTGGTGGAAGCTAGAGAATTCGCTTGAAAATTCTCAACAGTCTCACCAACCTGCAGTTCCCAAGACGTTGTGGCAATCAAAATGTTATAAAACTAATACTACGTATTTGTCCTTAAGTATTCCATAAGGAAAAGAGCTGGGATTTTCTTTACATTCATATCACAGGGATCTACTATTTCCAGTGTCAAAATTCTACACCAAAACTAATTAACAAAACTAATGGAAACTTATAGCAAAACCCTTCACAGTTGTTTCTGTCAGGACTTGTTTATTGTTCTTGCCCTTTGGAAAGGGCACATATCAGAGAGCAGTGTTAGGAATGATGGAAAATAAAAAAGATCTGGCCTGGGGAATGTTTTCACAATGAACAAGCCCTAAATCCACTGTCTTTTTGATATATATATATATATATATATATATATATATATATATATATATATCCCAACTTACATAGTATCCTATAAGCATTTCAGCCACAACATGACCAGATTTGGAATGTAGTATTATCAATATTTCTCATTCTCATCATGGTGGTTGTGGAAGTCCTGAACCAATGCCTGGGTAGATTGGTGGACTGAATACAGGCTAACAGAGACTTAATACAGAAAGGACCAAGCTGCTTTTGGTCTGTTGGAAAGCCAATCTGAGATTAGTATACAGACTTTTGGGGGGATAAGGTAGACACCAGATTGAGAGTGTTCCTGAATAAAATGCTTTGTCATTGTTCCAGCCAGCATGACAAATGTGTCTTTTCTTGGAAAAAACAGGTCTGGCCAAAGAAGCTGGCCCTACCATGAGGCAGAGGGACACCACTGCCTCAGGTGGCAAATGCTGATGGAGGTAGCAGCTTCCCTTACTGACCATTCCTCCTGAGCACCCAATCTCTTTGTTGGTACCCTAGTGTCGGTGGTGCTTTCCAGCTGCTGGTGTGTGGACTGGTGTGTGGACTTTGTTGATATTTTCACCCCCTCCCATTGCAAGAATCTCCTGATCTGATGTTTTGAGAAAGGAGGGGGCGGAAACTGCTCTTCTACTCTTCGGCTCCTGACTGACTGCCTGACTCTGTGTGTGGAGAAAGTCTTATCTATGTGGTGACTAGATGGCTGAGTGGGAGATGTAACACTCATGAAAGCCAGTAGTTCTTTAGTTTGTAGTAGCTGTCAGAAATAAAAGGAGTCATGCTTCACAGCTAGCTTCCATGTTATTTATACTCTGCTGAGTCTGGTGCTCACAATGCACCGTTGTGAGTCCAGTGCACTGAGACCTGTTTTCCAAGACTGGAAGGTCTCTGAAAGTGTTCCAGTCGCCTAGCCCAGTCAGGGCAGAACCAGTTATTGAGCCCAGTCACTGACATCGGTTGAAAGGCATACTGACATTTTTGTCTTGTCTAACCTAGACAACATTAGCACATGTTCAGCCATGGACATGTACCATAGATTCCGGCGTACAAGATGACTTTTTAACCACGGAAAAGAGGTTAAAAAGTTGGGGGTTGTCTTATATGTCGGGTATGGGTGGCGTGGATCGGAGCCCACCACGCCCATGCCCCCGTTGCTGCTTTGGAAGCAGCAGCAGCGGGCGGCAGGCTCAGCTCCGCGCCGGGAGAAAGCCGCCCGGAGTGGAGCTGCCCAGCATATTAGGTGACTAGGCTTATAAGACGAACCACCAAATTGCAGCTGCCAATTTGGAGGGTCGTCTAATACACCTAGTCGTCTAATACACCGGAATCTACGGTATATTGGGCGTTCCCAGGCACCCCCTAATGTTTTAAAAAACGGGGGATCAAGGAAAGCAGACAGAAGAGAGGCGCAGGAAGAATAAAAACGTTGAAATGGATCTGCAGCTTCTGCATGCAGCTATCTTTGGAAGATTGTCTCCAGTGGCAACAGTAGAGGAGAGGAGAGATTCCCTTCTCTGCAGGCAGAAACTGTAGATCCATTCTAGCCTTTTTCTTCTGCCTGCATCTCTCTTCTGTCTACTTCACCTATGTATTCAGCATGTACAGGGATCCTAACGGATTACTGATATGATGTTTGTGAAGCACTTGAATGAATTCTTGGTCAACCCGGAAGGGGAAACAAATGAGAGGGAACAAAGAGGAAATATATAAGTATAACATTATACATTTATTACTATACTTGATGGAGAGGAGAGTCTCTTGGTCCCAAACATGTAGATAAAGGCTGAAGTCTTTGTTAGCAATTTCACTCCTCCGATGCTGCATTTGTGATTGGTGTAAATCACATGCCTGTCTGAGAAGGAGAAGAGTTTGGATTTGATATCCCGCCTTTCACTCCCTTTAAGGAGTCTCAAAGCAGCTAACATTCTCCTTTCCCATCCTCCCCCACAACAAACACTCTGTGAGGTGAGTGAGGCTGAGAGACTTCAGAGAAGTGTGACTGGCCCAAGGTCACCCAGCAGCTGGATGTGGAGGAGCGGAGACGCGAACCCAGTTCCCCAGATTACGAGACTACCGCTCTTAACCACTACACCACACTGAGAAGAGTGTGGGAAATGGAAGACAGTCTTATCTCTTTCGGTGTATGTACTTTGCAATGTACTTTCACTTTTACCTGTGCCTGTTGTTCTCTCGGAGCTGGAGAGAACGGACACCATTATGCTTTTGTCTGTACATCGTGTGTAAATAAATAGTAGATTAGCTCTACGATGTCTCACGCTTCTTTGCTGTGTTCTGCCAGCAGCTTAGTGTGCATATATCATTATGATGTATGGTATGTCGCTAGAAGTGCACTGGAAGAGAAGGGAGATGCCTTTTCCAGAGCTGCGCATACCAGGAGGACGCTCAGAGTTTCGGGGGCTTGCAGGCACCCCCAGGGCGTTTTCCAACAGTCTTACCCGACATAACTGGGAATAAGAAGTCACTGAACTCATTGGGAATGGCTTCCAAATTGAATCATGCATAAATTCAGGTTGCATGCCTGCACACTTACTTGAGAGTAAATCCTTTTGAACTCAGTGGGACAAATAAACATGCATAGGCCTGTAATCCGTGAACTCCTGCATCAGTTTGAAGATCACGTGTTCTGACGTTTTGTGAAATGTGTAGAATATCTTAAAGGAAGATGTACTATGTTGGAGGATAATATAAGCATTTTATGGGTGGGTCTGGAAGGGAAATCATTCTGGTTCTGAGCTTGAGCAGTTTGAGATGCTCAGTTAATAGTACTGAAGAAAGAACGCCAAGTTTCCAGCATGTGTGTGCACATTTCTTTTGCCCATAATTAATAGCCCCTGTGCCTGGTAGGTTTTTTGTTTTTTTGGAAGGCAGCTCACAGCGTGCCCAGGTAATGCCTTCTGACAACGTTTTGAAGATCAGTTATGTCATATGGCTGCCTTTTAGGGGGAGAAATGTAATGGATAGCAGTGCCATATGGCATCTCTGAAGAATCAGCCGGGTTGGACAGACATTCATTGGATAAAGTCCCACAATTCTTGGAAAGGAATGTGGTCCTGTTGCCAAATTGTGGCCTTTGTTAATCTCCTAACTATTATTGTGCAGGAACCAATTCATCTGTATTAATTATAAACAAATTTTAATTACTTCAGTAAAAAGCTCATTATATGAATATATCTGATACCACACAGATTTGCCTTAACCCTTTGCTGGAATGCCAAAGAAAACACTACACAATTTGTGCAAAGCTAGGATTTCGGTCTGATATACAAAAGTGAAGTTTAACTTTGTTTTCTATTCCAATGTGTGATTATTATTATTTTTAGGGAGATTGTGCACCAAAACATTCAAGGTTTTAAACCGTGAGTCTGAAAACGCGAGTAACGTTTAGGGGGTCGGAGCAAACTGTAAGGCAGAGAAAACAGATAATTTTACAGTAGTTGATTGCATAACAACATAACAATGAAATAGTACTTTTCACAAATGGGGGTGTGTGCCTGTGTGTGATGTAACTAGCAAGCCTGATAGTGACAGTGAAGAACAAGAAGACAAGACAGACTATTTAATTTCAGAAAGGACCTCTTAGCATATGCTCACCTAATTACCACAGTTTTGACCTTTATTTTAAATTATGAAAGTAATCACCAGTCTCTCTCCAGTAGGCAATTCTAGGACAGAATCTTGAGCAAATCCTTCTACCAGCCGATAAGTTAACCTGTACTAATGTTCATGTTGAGAACTGAGTCATAGTTGTCAACTTTTCCCTTTTCTTGTGAGGAATCCTATTCAGAATAAGGGAATTTCCCTTAAAAAAAGGAAAACGTTGATAGCTATGAACTGAGTTAAATATCAATCTTTAGTTAAAGGGTGATGTTGATTGTGGCTACTGGGCCCTTAAGAGTTTACAATGTTAATAAATTTGTAAAAAGTGGCTTTGACACAAATATCCCCATACACAGCAGTGCGAATGATGGCTGATAAGTAGTCAGTCACCTGACCCATTTCCCCATTGCCGTGTGTTAAATTCAGCAGAGGTAGTTCCACTACCCCCAGCAGGAACCTAGGAGAGGACATTCTCTGTGAAATCTCCTAGGTTGTTGAATTCCCTTCACACTAAGGTGTGTCTGGCACCTTCATTTTTATAAGCTGAAGATGCCCCTCTTTAATCAGGTTTTGCAAATCTGAGATATATGTTTTCATAAGGCCCTGGGACCTTATGGTGAAGAGCAGGTAAGAAATTTAATAGACAACAACATTAGTAAAGCAGGATTCAAAAGCTGAAAGCATGTGTGCAAGTGCTACTCTTCAGACTGATCCAACAGCAGTCGCACCACATGTATAGTCCTTCTTTTTTAAAAAAGAAAGTTGCAATCCTGCTGATTAGCTGCTCTGCAGGGGGAATGTGAGGCTGAATTTAACCACCAGCTCCAATCCTGTTATCAAAAAGCTTCATCCCCGCCCCCTGAAGCAAGTCACTCATATCCTGGCTGTGGGCTTCTCATAAGCATCTAGTTGGTCATTCTGGGAAATGGGATGCTGAACCACATAGACCTTTGGTCTGATCCATCTGGACTTGTCTTATGTTCATACCATTTGTAAAAAAGGGGGGGGTGCTACAGTGTGCACATCCCCAGCGCCTCGGCATGTATGTTGTTAAATCAAAGCCAGCATCTTATCAAAGCACACGATCAGTATAACCAATAACCAAACCAAGTATCCTGTATGATTTTACAGCATTTTATCTACATGGCCATTTCCTCTGCAAATGGTTTAGGTTAGGTTAGTTTAGAAAAGCTTGGAATATTTTTAGTGTTGGCAGGGGGACACACATGAGATCAGAGAAAATATATGCAGTGAATGTTGTTGTTGTTGTTGTTTTCAAGTTAAATACTATTTACTATCTGAAAGATCTCAAAGTGGTTTAAAATTGATAAACACACACACACAATAAGTACAATGAAACCATGTCAAACAATTCGCATAACGAAATACAAAACGAAATCCATAGACATAATGTAAAAATAAATAAAACCAGAGAGCATTACAAGGCAGTCTTCTGAGTGTTTCCTCCCCAGTCTCTTTCTTAGATGTAGCTCTTATAATTGGTCCTTGGCATATTAAGAGTTACGGGCTTGAACAGCAAGAAAGAATCATGAAGTTGGCAGGACCAACTGCAGAAGCAGCCAGAGCATCTGCTTCAAAACATTGCCATAAAAAGGAACTGCAGGAAAGAAAACCATCAAGAAAAGAAGAAGGCATTGGCAGCAAAGGGGAAATAACCAAGGGAACTTAGATTAAAAGCGAGTTAAAATGCAGAGCTTAAAAATATAAGCAAGTAGGTTCTGGGCACCTATTGAAAGAGCTGATACAGCAACTACTTCAGCAAAACATGGATTGATCTATGCCTTATATAGAAAACTGGGATAGCAAATGAAAAATATGTATATTGCTAATACATCCTTTGGGACGCGGGTGGTGCTGTGGGTTAAACCACAGAGCCTAGGACTTGCCGATCAGAAGGTCGGTGGTTCGAATCCCGCGACGGGGTGAGCTCCTGTCGCTTGGTCCCAGCTCCTGCCAACCTAGCAGTTCGAAAGCACGTCAAAGTGCAAGCAGATAAATAGCTCTGGCGGGAAGGTAAACGGCGTTTCCGTGTGCTGCTCTGGTTCGCCAGAAGCGGCTTAGTCATGCTGGCCACATGACCCGGAAGCTGTATACCACCTCCCTCGGCCAATAAAGCGAGATGAGCGCCGCAACCCCAGAGTCGGTAACGACTGGACCTAATGGTCAGGGGTCCCTTTACCTTTACCTTTAATACATCCTTCAGTTGTTTTTGATGGCAAAGCTACAAGTTTCCTACAGCACATTTGTGGGTGCTAAGCCTCAGTTTTGGGATCAGTATCGCTAGGTATGGGTTCATGAATTCCAAAAGATAGTTCATACATTGTAACAGGTGCAAGGAAAGCATGAATGACAAGAGTGCATGGAGGAAAGGCTGTTGTGTAACTTTCGGAGCTCACAACCTCATCAGAAATGAAATTCTTGAATGCTACTTGCTACATTATAGCAGCAGATAGGAGGAACACATAGACTTGCTTCTGTGACGTAGCAAGTGCCATTTATGGATTTGGGTTCTGGTGAGTTGCAGAAATCATACAGCGTAGGACAGGTTAATGCACTCTTCCTGGCACTTTCAGAGTGGTTTAGCAATCAATCCCTCTCCCCAGGGAACTCTGGGAATTGTAGCTCTGAGGGAGATAGGGGTCTCCTAACCGTGCTCAGCATTCTTAACCAACCAGTGGTATGATGGTACTTTAAATGTATAGTGTACGTGGGGCCTTCTGTGGTTGAAACATTATGAAATGTGTTGTTCAGATGCGCTGGGATAACAATCCATCGTGGGTCAATATATTCTGAATCCAGAGCAATGAGGGGAAAGCATGTGGGCAAAGTTGGTCAGACAAGTGTATTAAATCATCCCATGTAATGGTTTAAGCAGACTTTTGACATGGAAGCAACTTGTGTGAAGCAGCCAGTTCACCGCTGTGCCAGCAGGTTTTAGGATAATGAAGCTATCATGTAGCACATTGTAAGAAATATTAGCTGTCAGGGAGAGGTGGCGGAACAACTTGCCAGCTTTGAGTGTCAACATTTTGGGCACTGATACAATTTCAATCTTATTTACTGTTGCCCACAAAGGACTGGAGAGATCATTACAAAGTACTGAGGGACTTCTAAGAAAACAGATTTAGGAAACAAACCCCACACTGGAGATAGAGAGAGTAACTATCACATCAGACTAGTATAAGCCAAGCTTCTTCTAGAACACTCAGATCAAGGAGACCCAGGATCAAATCTTCAATTAACTCCCTGGATGCAGTCTCTATGTGCTGTAGCCAATATCAGTTCTGTTGAGTGTAGCCCATTGGAATTGATGGACAAGAGTAATTTAGGTGCAGCAATTTCAGAGCATGCGCTCTGAGCAGAATTTAGCTGGATACAACCTAATATTTCACAGGACTATTGTGGGGTTTCATCTCTGTCCTGAATAACTTGGAGTAAGAGCAGGATTTAAATAAAATAAAACAAAACCTGCTTTTCACAAAGCTGCAGAATCTGGTGTGTCGGTTGTATGTCCCCTGATTTAATTAGGCTGAGAAATACTACTGTCAAAACTTTGTTCATTTGAACAGGTTAAACTCCTATCACCACTGTTGCTCAGTGGTACACATTTTCATGGAAATGCATCTTGAAAGTGCCATTATAAAAGTTATATTTGACCGCATTCTTCTTAGAATTGATTTTTGATACAAAACTTGCTACTTCAGCCATTCCAAGAAAACCCCTACATTCCATTTTGTTTCACATTTTTGCCTCTGTTTGCAGCTAATAGCTATTGTTTTCTTGATCTCCTCCTGATTCTGCATAAGTTTTTTTTTGTATGCTTTCTTAGTAAACGGCTAGTCCCGTTGTCAGTCCCCCTGACATCTGCATTCAATGCCTCCTCACCTGTTTGGAAAGACAGGTCTTTCAAGACATGGAAATATACTTTTCTACTGCAGGGAGTTGCATTGGAGCTTCATCTACAGCATGGGTGTCAAACACAAGGTCCGCGGGCCGAATCCGGCCCGCCATACCTCGTCATGTGGCCCGTGTAGCCGCCGCTGGCCGCCAGCCTTCACCTTTTATTCTCGCTTTTTTTTATCACAAGAAAGCCGCCTCTTCAGCGCATGCGCGGCAGCCTACAAGCCAGAGAATGTCTGCCCTCTAGCGGTGCCGGCCGTTCTACACAGGAAACTTGCCATTATTCTGACTATGTTTCTGCTTTCAGAGCTAGTTATTACTTACATTATTACAAAAAACAGTAATAATTGAATGCAGTGACAATAATTTATGATAATAAAGAGTGGACACATAGTCCTACAGATACAACCGGCCCTTTGAGGGTGACCAAACTGCTGATGCAGCCCCCAATGAATTTGAGTTTGACACCCCTGATCTACAGTTTCTTTCCATTCAGATTGATGTGCCCTGGCTTGTATCCTGCACAAGGTTTCAGCCAGCAGTTGCAATAACTGAAGCAGATTGTCCAATGTTTACTAATCGGGGTGGATGTGTTCTCCAGCGCCTTTCTAATTGGGTATTTGTGGACAATTAATAACTTGTGGACGCTGGTGGCGCTGTGGGTTAAACCACAGAACCTAGAGCTTGCTGATCAGAAGGTTGGTGGTTCAAATCCCCACAACGGGGTGAGCTCCCGTTGCTCGGTCCCAGCTCCTGCCAACCTAGCAGTTCAAAAGCTAGTCAAAGTGCAAGTAGATAAATAGGTACGGCTCTGGCGGGAAGGTAAACGGCATTTCCGTGCACTGCTCTGGTTCTCTAGAAGCGGCTTAGTCATGCTGGCCACATGACCCGGAAGCTGTACGCCGGCTCCCTTGGCCAATAAAGTGAGATGAGCACCACAACCCTAGAGTCGTCCGTGACTGGACCTAATGGTCAGGGGTCCCTTTACCCTTTACCTAATACCTTCTTTCTGAACATTGCATACTTCCCTGTGTTCCCTTTGTAGGGGATGCTGCCACCATCTATTAAATAAGGTAGGCCAGTTAAATCATTGCATACTTCATCCATATCAGAGAACTGTGGCCTTTAGTGTGGAGAGCCCACTCAAATGGCAATCTCTTTTATTCAAGGTATAAATACAGGTATCATACTTAGAGGCATGGTCTTGCCTACCCTAACCTGTGTTGCATGACTTCTGGTATTTTCAGCCCTGGTTGCAGCAGTAGTGTTGATATTCATGGCACATTTTTGTTTACTGAAGTGGAGCTATATATATATTTCACATTTTATTTGTTTGTTTTTAAAAGATGCAAACAAAACAAAAAAAAAGAAATAAAACAAAGGACGATAAAGCATCACAGCTTGGAAAGTCAAAAGCACAAATATACAGTGCAGCTCTAAAGGGATAATAAAGTATTAACTTATACAAATATTCCCTTTACAAATAACCAAGGAGAGTATTATCCACCTCTGCATTCCATCATTATTGGGAATAAAGGTGCATCTTAGATGAACCAGACATTTGCATATACTGATGGCACTGAGTGATTGTGTGCGACAATATTTGTATAAGAAATACAATTAAGCCATGGGAGCGGGGAAGTAATTCAAGCTCTGCCCTTTAGGCACTTTTTGTTTAGAATATATGTTTTTAGGGAGGACAAATCTAAATGTGACTATCTTAAAAGTGTTTTCTGAAGCAATCTTGTGCCGGCTAGTGTGGAAGGAAATGTCTGGTTCTGACAGGGCACCAAATAATCATGACGATGTTGTGAAAACGTAAGAATAATTACAGAGGAACAGGAATGCCAAAATTCCCATGGGATTTCTGAAACATTTATGGAAATATGTGAGAAAAGCTGAAATGCAGCTGGATTTAGTACTGGAAAAGTAATCATCTGGGTGGAAACCAGCTTCAAGAAAGTTTCTGTTGAAAACTGTACAGCGAAAAGTAATAAAACCCTGCACACATCTGCTATGTGCTTTAAAAACAGTAGGCTGGGCTGGATGTGGGGTGAGCTTTCAATTGCATCAGAGACCAGCCATCCCAATTTGTTTTTATTCACAGTTGGAAATGTGGAGGTTTGAGATGCCAAAAATGGACTTTAATACGAAGAGCTGCTTTGTGAAATTTGTAAGCAGCATGTTCTCAACATTACTGTTCAATTAAAACATATTTTGGAAATTGTGGTGGCATCTTGTAGCCAACACAACAGTGAGGTGTGGAAGTTATCCTCAAACCAAAACTGGTGAATTACTTAAGTGAGGTGGTAGAATAGACTGTGCCACTTCAGACTAAAGACAGGGGGTGCCATTTTCCCAAGGCTTTGCCATATATAGTATGTAAATGGATTGTGCAAGTAAAAAACAAAAACAAATGCCAACTTTAGAGAAAAGGAATCTAGCCCAGCTGCTAGTAGTGGAGCATTCATAAATGTGATCCGCCGACAGCTGTCTCCAGTGATATATTCCATTCTAGAATTGCCTAGATCAGGTCTTAGCTGCAACTACTGATCGGAGAATCTGTCAGTTATGGTTTCTCTCAGTTTCTCATTTTTCCAATCTTAAATTCAGTTCTCTATATTTCCACAAAGCTTTGCACTTAAAAAAAAAATCCTCATAAAAATTCATCAGCATTTTAGTGTGAATTTCTCCTAATGTAATCATGTTTGTATGCAAAGACACATTTTTGCAGGGCAATTTCCCTTAATATAATGCATTTTCATATGCATATTATTTTCCCTAATACATTCATTTTTATGCACACTTTGCCAGGGGTAGATTTAGGGGTGCGCAATTGGTTCGGTCGTGCTGGGTGCAGAGCCTTGGGAGTGCTGGAACGATGGAGAATGGCTCGTGAGAGGTGGGGGGCACTGAATTTTGGCATCACACAGGGAGCCACTGAAATTTGAGGCACCAAGGTCTGCCATTTACAGTCATACCTGGGGTTGAAGTAGCTTCGGGATGAATATTTTTGGGTTGCGCTCCACGAGGACCTGGAAGTAATGGAGCGCATTACTTCTGGGTTTCGCCACTTGCGCATGTGCAGACGCTCAAAATGATGTCACGCGCATGCGTGGAAGCAGTGAAACGCAACCCGCGCATGCGCAGTCGCATGTTACGTTCGCTTCAGGATGCGAACGGGGCTCTGGAACAGATCCCATTTGCATCCAGAGCTACCACTGTACTTTACTCCAGTATATGCATTTTTGTACATGTTACTTGGTTGAAGAACCGCATTGCAAAATTCAAAGAAGTGTGAATTAGGAAGGTTCACCTTCAGATGAAAGCTGAATAAAATTTCTCACACATCCCTTGCTGCAACTAACTTGTTCCATTGCATGTGACGTGCAGCTGAATACTAGGCAATTGGCATTTTTACTAAGAAACAAGTCCCAGCATGTTCGATGGGCTTACTCCTTGGTTTGCATGTCTAAGATTGCAGCCTTAATCACAATCAACTAACTGACTGCAGTGTTCGTGTGCAATATGGTAACGTGTAAGCAACTAAATGACTTTCAGGTGGATCAGGCCTAAATCTACACCCCATTGCTTCCTACGGAACAGAGCCACAGCGATGGTTAACTCTAGCCGGATCTGTCTCACAATGCCAGAGCTATGATTTGTTTCTTCCACTTACAGCTGAACTACTTTAAAGCATATGGAGCATCTTGGTGTGTCTTGGATTTGCAGGAAAGTAACTTTTCTCAGATAGCTGCTCTGCAGATGGCTGGCATAACTGGTTAAACAGGAGGCATGTTTTCTGAGAATGAAAAGGTTTGCAGGATGTTACTGTTGGCCTTGGGAGGTTGTTCACAAGGGAACTTGCCCCCTCAAGTAATAAGCAGTAGTTCCCTGGCCTTCACAGTTCAGGGTTTTTAAAAGGGGGTTGACAGTCCTGTTTAGGTAAACAGCTCACGACTGCTTATTTTGTTACTGACTCATAACAAAACTATTGTTTTGTGCAGGTGTCTTCCCAGCAGGTGGGAAAGTGAAAGAACTGCATAGATGTGTGGTCCAGACCCCACCCCCTTTAGATAAGGAAGCTATCTTCTGTGTGTGTGTGTGTGTGTGTGTGTGTGTCTGTGTGTCTGTGTTATGGTAGCTATAATTGTACATGTTGCTTCCAGGAACCTCTGCAGCAAAGTGTTTCCTGCTCTTTGACACTGCAGGAAACAAAGCAAATTCTTTCCATTCCAACATAGGAAGCTTAGAAACATAGAAAGCTGGCTAGTAGCAGGTCAGGCTATTGGCCCATCTAGACCATGATCATCTGCTCTGCCTGACAGTCTCTCTCCAGGGTACATAGGAACATCGGAAGCTCCCATTGCCTCATTTAGGTCTGTTTTGTCTGCAGTGACTGGCAACAATTCTGCAGGGTTTCAGACAAGGGTCATGCCCAGTTCTACCTGGCAATGCTGTGAACGGAACTTGAGATCTTTCTAATGCAAAGCAGATGATCCTCCACTGAGCTACAGTTCATCCTACATCTCAAGCAAAATTATGTGGATGCATCTTTAAAAGAAGTCTTTCTCGCCATCAGCTACCAGATCCTGTTAACTGGAGATGCCAGAGATTGAAACAGAGACCTTCTGCATGAAAAGCATGGGCTCAACCTCGATCTCTCCCCCATCTGCCTCCTCAAGTAATTAGGGAAGATACCTTCTGGTTGTTTATACTGTGATTCATACTACAGTGACTGCTTTCATTTGACTTAAAAAACATCTAGTAGCCAAATATAGTTTGGTGGGCAGTGGCCACATGGTTAGACCAGATTGGAAAGACTTGGTTTTAAATTTCTTCTCAGCCATTAAGTTCCCTGTGAGGGCACTGATAAAAACCACTCTCTATCAAGACTACCAGCCTCATGGGATTGCTGCAATGACAAAACGGGATGTATGTGGCCCTGAATAAGGAACAAATGTAGTTGTATATTGGGGACTGGCTGGATGAGGAAGAGTTGTGGGAGCTACACACCCAAGAGCCCCACGGGGAGGACACAGAAGACGATGACTTGGATCCCTGCTCATGGTGATGGGACACTGAAGGGCAGTATGCAGAAGGGATGAGTTGGGATGTGCTGGAAGCAGGGGGTTGAGCAATCAAGTGGGGGGGTCAGGAGAAGGAGGGTGTTGCAGGACAGGATTAGATGCTGAGAGTCAGTGTGAGGACAGGCTCAGATAAAGGGGTTTGGAGGTTTCCCCAAAATCTACCCCTCTTTGATTTAACTCTATGCTGAGCACAAATATTAATGGTGGAATATATATGGGCTATAGGGACATGGATGGCGCTGTGGGTTTAACCACAGAGCCTAGGACTTGCCGATCAGAAGGCCAGCAGTTCGAATCCCTGCAACGGGGTGAGCTCCCGTTGCTCGGTCCCAGCTCCTGCCAACTTAGCAGTTCGAAAGCACGTCAAAGTGCAAGTAGATAAATAGGTACTGCTCTGGCCAGGGAGGTAAACGGCATTTCCGTGCCCTGCTCTGGTTCTCCAGAAGTGGCTTAGTCATGCTGGCCACATGACCTGGAAGCTGTACACCGGCTCCCTCGGCCAGTAAAGCGACATGAGCACCGCAACCCCAGAGTCGGCCACGACTGGACCTAATGGTCAGGGGTCCCTTTACCTTTATATATGGGCAATAGTTGGATGAATGTAGGGCTAGCAGGGGTCAGCAAACTTTTTCAGTAGGGGGCTAGTCCACTGTCCCTCAGACCTTGTGGAGGGCCGGACTATATTTTTTGGAAGGGAAATAAACGAATGCCTACGCCCCGCAAATAACCCAGAGATGCATTTTAAATAAAAGGACACATTCTACTCATGTAAAAACACGCTGATTCCTGGACCATCTGTGGACCGGATTGAGAAGGCGTTTGGGCCGGATCCGGCCCCTGGGCCTTAGTTTGCCTACCCATGGGCTAGGGGCTAGATATACATCCTGTAAGATTTCACTCACCCACCTGAATATTGAAAGGTGGTGCAAGATCTGCAGTACACACCTCCCATACATGTTCATTTATTGATTTATAATCAGTGCCTTCATTAAACATGCCTCAGTCTATGGGGTAAAAGTACAGTGCTCCAGACTCTGATCTGCAGGTGTTGGATAGAGGAAGTGGGAGGGACATTGCTGCACAATGAGGAGCTGGTCTCAATGCCATACAGACTGCAAACTTGGGATTTCATCAGGGTGAGAAATTGGAGAAGCAGTATTATAGCGATGTCCCTCCCCACGTGGTTTGGATGCCTGGCTTGTATCCACCAGGAGTCATGTGTTCAGTATTGCAAGTCCTATCTTACCAAACTCCCAGTGCTTACCAAAGACTTTGTTACAGTATTATTATTTCGGCAGACTTTTTAATTGAATTCTGATTTTGTTCTTTAACACATTTTTTAGTTTCATTGTGTCCATTCTCTTTTACATCAGTTGGAAATGCCTGTGATTATACAAATCACTGAAATAAAATAAGAGAACGAAAAGCGAGAAGTTGCTTTTGTTAAATATCTGTATGCATCCTAATGCTACAAAGAATGAGGCTATTAGGGTTGCAAAATAAATGACGCAGGAATGGTACAGCTAGGAAATGTTAGACTCTGACTTAATCTGTGGCTGTTTAGGTACCAATATATATTACTTCAAAGTATGTGAGCCCCAGCACCATTGTAACAGAGAATCTTAAGCTCATGGCTTGAATCACAAGACATACATAGCTTGCTTACCAGAGTACCATGATCACTGAATATAAGCAACGAGCTCTTTCCGACAGGGCCAATTCCAATTAAAAAGCAAATTAAACAACCGTATTTCAAGAAGCAACGTATAAACTGAATAATTCCAAGGACTAATCAATTATTGCCCAGTGCCTGCGAGTAAATGGCAAGAAGCATTCTGAAGTGCACATTCTATTTGTGCTTTGAATTCTTTAGCTAAGTTAATTCATGTTCGCTTAAGAGACAGCCTATGAATTTCTGAATGATCTCCTTGTCTGGCAAGTGTGAAATCGAAGGACAGGGTCTCGTCTCCCCCCTCCCCCCAATGTAAAAGCTTTTGATTTGAAAGCTTTTGATTTTTAATGTCGACAGAAACTTCTTTTAACAAAATAAATAAATTTCTGTATTGGGGGGTGGGGGAGGGAGAAGAGAGAGATGAAGGCTGGGAAGAGAAGGCAGAAAGAGAATGATAATTGTTTTCTCTAAGGCTATTATTTAATGTGAAAGCAAATAGTCAGCCCGAGAAAACCAGCTAACAGAAGGGGATTAAGGAGAGTCGATCTCGGAGTGGCTTGATTCCTAGCAGTGCTGCTGTCTCTCTTCAGACAGTGACGAGGTGCAGGCGGAGAAGGCAGCAGCAGCAGCAGCAGCAGTTCTCCAGATGGCTGGGGAAAGTGTTTGTCTTGGGTTACTGCAGGGCAGTCTGGACTCGGAGAGCAGGCGGCCTTGGGAACGGGCTTCATTAGGGACCAAGTTGCATGCCCACTAAGTAAAAGAGAGAGAGAGAGAAATGAAAGGAAAAGCAGGCAGGCTGCCCAAGAGGGACTGGGCTTGACTATTGTTAACATATACTTGACCCCCCCCCTCCTCTTCGCTCATGACACAGATGTCTCCTACCTCTATCACCTCCCACTGCTTTAAGCCCTCCCCCCTGCACCTGGGTAGCTGAGCCAGGCCAGCTGCTTGCAGTATGCTGTTTGACTTTAGAGGTGGCTGCTAGCAGAGGGGGGTGGGAGGAAAGAGAGAGTCAGACGCGCACACACACACACATATACATACGGAGACGCGCGCACACACATACACACGCGCGCGCGAGGGGAGAACAAACAAACAAACGGCGGAGCCTTTCCTGCAGGGCGGATCTGTGCACAGACATTACATGGAGCTGCTTCCCCGAGCGGGCGGGCGCATGGGAAGCCTGCAAATCTATGCATCGCCGCCTTAGAGAGAGAGAGAGAGAGAGAGAGAGAAGAGGCGGCGGCGGCAGGAGGAGGAGGCAGGCGCACCGCCACTGACAGCGCGTAAGATCCACCGCTTGGACTCTCCGCTCACATTTTTCGTCTGCAACAATAACAGCGACCACGGGCGGCCGCCGAGGAGGAGGAACTGAGCATTCCGCATCGGGCTACTTGGAGGACTTTTATTTTCCATTCTTCTTGCTACGCTGATTCTTATATGCGCTTTCTTGAGCCTTTGGCACCCCCGAGAAGCTCTCCCTCGCGCGGATCCTCCTTTCCTCCCCCCCCCCACCCTTTTTTATTAAAAAGAAAGAGAGAGAAACCACACGCGTAAGAACAGCTGGAGTTTGGCTTCGTCTTTCCTCGTTTCCTTCGCGCCGTTTGGACCTTTTCGTGCGTGAACGTGGATGATCCGGAGCGGGGAGGAAAGAGAAGGAAGCGAAGCCACATTGCGTCGCCCCTTTTTCCTCTCCCGGGTCCCCGCCGGCCGGCCAGCCGGGGCTGTCCGAGCTCCGCCAAGGAGGACTGGAACTTTTTATTTTCAGCTCTCTGCCTGGGGCGAATGGTGGGAGTCTCCGGTCCTTTGCAATGTAAGTAACACCCACCCACCTTACCTTACACCCCCGACCGACCAGCCGGCAGCAAGGCATGCGGAGGGACTAGGAATTGGCGCGCCACTAGATCCCGGAGCTGGGATGGGTTGGGTGGCGCGCAGCTTCGGTCCCCGGATTTCATCCCCTGTCTGCCCTTTACTTAGGCGGGATCCTGTGGTTGTTAACTAACCCACTAACACGGCTTGGAGTTGCTGTTGCCGCGGTAGCAAACCGCGCAAAGGATAGGATTGCATGCGAAACCAAACCGAAATACCCCACGACTCTCAGCTCTCGATTTTGCCCCTTTCCGAAAGTGACCAAAGAGCAAAAAGTTTTATGGGGAAAAATAAGCTCCGTCTGCAGCATCGGTTCGAATTCGAGTATAAGACTCCCTGAGCTCAAGTGCTTAAATTTGAAATGGGCTCAGTTCAGTAACCTATCTTCCCCACCCTCGCGCCAAAACGAGTGCGACCACCACAGTGCCTCTGAGCGCGTGCAGAGTGCTATTGTTTACTGCCGAGTAACCGCAACGACGTATCTGGGATGGGGATGCGGCAGGGCTTCTGATTCAGAAAACAGGTTTTCCAGGCTGGCATGAGATCTCCTTTTGCGAATTAACCCATAGTCTCATCTCTGTTTCTTTTCTTTTTGTCCCTCTATTTCAAGATGATCCTTGCTCGATATGAGCTCATGTGATCAAGAGCGCTTGAAATGTAATGTTACAACCTAGACAGTATGGATCGAAACTGTAAATCACGGAAAGCGCTGTAGACATATTTTTCTCACAGATATATTTCAGGTAAAGGATATCCCATTTAATTTCTGTATAATCAAGTGCAGAATGAAACATGAACAAATCTTTGATCTCTGTATTGTCACTTTACTGTTACGTATAAAAATGATTAACAATAATTCGAGATCAGGAACTTCCAGATTTGTTTATTAATGTATTTCACTGGACATTTCAAAGATCTGTTCTAGACTGTATTGAAGAGAACTTTAGCGTTTTGGTAAGTTTTGTAAACTTGTAGCAATCTCCTAAATACATTTACTTAGAAGTAAGACTCATTGAGTTCAATGGAGCTTTCTCCCAGGTAAGTATGTATGTTTAGGATAGAATTTGAGCCTTAGCCAAGGAGTGTCTCTCTTGGAATAAACACAATGAACAGGTCACAAAAGATAGGAAGCTTAGTTGACCATTTACTTTTTTCACTGGCTTGAAGTTTCACTGATTTTAGTGTAATTTCAGTACTATGAGTGGTTCATCACTGAATCTCCTGTAGTACCAAATTGTTTTGGAACATCGAACTTCCTACTGTATTATTTAGAAATGGAAGTGGAATTTCTATTATGGACCATATGGACTCATTGAGGTTACCGAGCTCCTAAATGCATACAACTTATGCTATGTAAGAGAAAAGCAGTCATTGCTACTACATTTTGATATAGTGGAGGTTTTGTGTAATTTTTATGTCTGTCTGGAAGTAAGTCCTGCTGTGTCCAAGAGGGGCTTATGCCTAGGTAAAAGGTCTATCAGATTGCATCCTTACAGCACAATCTTGTGCATGTCTACTCAGGGAATTAGCTCAGCTGAGTTCAATGAGACTTGTTCCCAGGTGTTTATGTTTAGGATATTGCAGGCTAAGTCTCCCTGCGATTGAGGGCAAAGGCTCTAGGTAGTTTACAGTTCACATGCAGAAGGGCTCATGTTCAATTCCTTGCCTCTCCAGGTAGATTCTCTGTCTAAATACAGGAGAGCTGCTAGCAGTCAGTGCCAACAATATTGAACTAGGTATACCAGTAGCCTGACTCTGTATATGGCTGCTTCCTATAGTGTATCTTGCAATGGGAGATTTCCTAGCAAATGTTATAATGTGGCCCACTTACTTGATGGATTACTTCTGAGTCTTGGAATGCACTGCTCGGGTTTTGCTTCAGCAGAAATTCATGTACTTAATGTAACTATGACCCCTTTAACTTTTAACATTGCTTTCCCTAATTAATCTGTTCAGGCCCCAGACTTAAATGGCTGTCCACAGCTGCTGAAAATTGATTTTTCCCTTGATGGTGGTCTGAGTTGCTGACCAAATCAGATTTTTCCCCCCTCCATCAGTTGTAGACCAACTTTAAATCTGTTTTGATATTCTGTATTAATATAATAATAAAAACCCAGACACACAAATACCCCTGACAAACAAAAATCTATGTGATCTGAAATCTGATCTCTGTGATGTTTGTGTTGTTATGGCGATAGTCTTAAAGTGCTCTTAAAAGTAAAATAGAAAACTTAAATTGGCATTTTTATTTCAGCATCTTTATGGATTTAAGAATTTACCAAGAGACTTACCTTATGCTGACCTGATATATTATCAGTTTTTATTTTAATTTCTGGCTGATTACACAGAGGATATGACACAGATACAGATCTAACAATATTGGTCTCTAATGGTTGTGCCATAGTTCCCTTTTCAATTCTTTTTCAATTCCTTTGAGATTATTTCCTAAGGAAAGTGAACCAGCATGATTTTCAACAGCTGTGGAAACTCTTAGGAAATTTAGACTGCCTTCCCTACACAATCCGAGTGCCGGATTCTAAAAATCTGAAAATTGTTTACTTAGCAGTGTCCCTTAGAAAAATATCCAGCACAAAGTTTCTTGCATTCTAACAAACGACTTGCAAGCTGTTGTGTTAGCCAGCCATCTTTCTTAATTATTACTGCAAAACTTTTCTGGTCAGTGTATCAAATTTCATTGTGTATTTTTACTACCGTAGCACATGTTGAATTGGATTGGTGGATTCTCCCTCTTCCACCCCCCCCACTTCCCCTCACCCCCCTTGGCATAAAACTGTAGAGCACTGTAAATTAAAACAAAAAAAAAGGTGCAAGTATAGATATCCCATGCCGATGACTTAATACAAAACCCGACCATCTTTCATTCTGTGTTTATGAGAAATAAGACTTTTGTCTTCAAAACTCTTGTGAACGAGCTCACATTCCCTTTTGCAGTGGAATGCAGACTGCATTCTGGCAACTGCTTCTGCTCACTGTGTTTTGCTCCAGGAGTGTCCATCTTTTTCCTAAAATGCTTTTGTTTTAAAATATTTATTTTTATACACACTCCCTTGGTTAACCCAAACTTGATGGGAACACTCCATCAAAGTATTGTGAGCATACACCATTGTCCGTGTGGCACTATGTCTTCTTAATACTTGAACGGCATGTACGCCTCTGCCAACATCATGCCTTGTGATTCTGTATAGAGAAGGAGGAGGAGAAGGTTCCTCCACCTGAAGCCCTGGTCAGTGGCCAGCAAGCCCCCAGGCATTCTTCCCTGTCAACTCCTGTTTCTCACCCTTCTGAAATGGAGCTCAGCTGACAAGCATTGAATGCAAAGCCTGCTGCACTAAGGCTGCATGGCGCTTTGCTAGCAAGGCGCTGTGAACAAAAATTGGCATCTGTGTAGTATTTGCATTGTGGACAGGAGGGGGAAGGGCTGCTACCATGGACGTTTTCATTGTTCAACTTTGTTTGCCACAAGCTCATTACTGTTAAAATATTTAGCTAATTGAAAAGCGACACAACTGTGTGTCAGTATCATGCTCCCATTTTCGGGGGGAAATAAACACTTCCAAGACTGCCACCTCCTTTGTCCTGTGCGAACTTAAGTTGACACTTGGCGATCAAAAAGCCTTATCAGCAGAAATAAAACAGGGACTTGCTGTGGGATGGAAACGTTTGTATCTGGTGGATTGGTTAAATCTGGATGAGGTGGGGGTTTTTAAAATGGTGCTTTTTCACTGAGTCTTGTCGATAGTTCTAGGGGCCTTAGAAGTACACAGAAATCTAAGTATCGGTATTAAAATGTAAATGACCCCGTTTTCTCACAAAAGAATGGCCTCCAGTGCAAAATTTCCTTAACTCTCCACATTCCTTTTAACATGATCAGTGCTGCAGAGTCCAGGAAGACAAACACGTGCAGATAGCAATGCAAAATTACTTCTTAATAGGAGCAAATGCATTGGGTACACTGGGCATTGCAAATGGCAATGGTCATATTCTAATTCAAGTCTGCTTTTGTTTTAAGCTGAATATTTTTTAAAAGCAAATATTTTGAAGCAGAATGGCACTGAAAGGAAGCGCTTAGACAAATAAAAAGGAGCATAGCTTTTAAAAGCGGTTTAAATTTAGAATGCACGATTAGCTTAATCTGCAAGACATTGACTTCCATCTTCATTAATATCTTTTCCACCACTGATAAGAAAGTTCTCAAATGATGTTTAAAGAGCAGTGGGTGTTTTATTAAAGTAAGCATGGGTTCACTATAATGGAGGTAATTGTGAGTGATAAGAACAGGGCAGGTTATCTGTATGTTGTTTAAACAGAAGCAGCTACTTTTGCATCATTCCCAGGAGCCATCTGCGCAAGGGGGGGGGGGGGTGTCACCTGTCTGTCCACCCTAATTATAGGGGGTGGGTGGGAGGAGAAATAAAAATGGAGAGGTCTTTTTGGTAATGAAACCCATAGTGATTTTATTGTAAATGAGTCTTGTGTACAGAGGAAGATGCTAATTTTGAAAGGAAAACAAACTGCTATATTGACTGCCATGCCCTGGCAATTGTGAAACAGAATGGGAAGAAAGGGCAATGGGATACTGAATTAGCACTATAGTTTGAGTTGTGAGTGCTCAGTGGTAAAAAGTGGTCATTTGGGGTTCATGTTTTTTGTGCTCTTTTTGAGAACCTCTTATCCTAATTTTGAAAAAAAAAAAAGTATTTGCTTCAGTATACTGGGATACAGCTGGTCTTTTCTAGATTGGAGATAATTATTTCATATAGCTATTTCTTTACATTTCCCATCTGACTTAGTAGTTTTGGTGCATATGTGTGCTAACCTTAAAGGAATTAAGAATGTATTTTGCAAATAAAAGGTCACATGCATTTCTCCCACATCTGTTTATAGTAATTATGAACATAATTAGCATAAGAATTACAAGTGAAGTAATGACGAGCTGAGCTGAGCAGTGAGGTATTATAGTATAATGGTCATATGTTGGCATTCTCACATTATAACACACTAGAATTCACATATTCAATGCAAGAAAGGAAATGCTAGGTTTTGAAGCATTAAAACAGCCAAAAAATCTCTCTGCCTGAGGCAGATGGACTTCCTTGCTTTATAAGGAGGTAACCCGTTATTAAGAGAGAATCAGCTGAAATTAAGATTTGTAGCCTCAAGCTTGGACTTTCAGACAGCTGTGATTATGAATGGTTCGTCTGTTACACATTTTTACTCTGACCACCGTGTATATTGCTTTCTTTAAAGCAAAAAAGGGGGAGGGAGAGGTGGGCAGAACAAACATTTTCACAACAAATGATTTGTTCTAAAAACATGGCAGTTTTCTGTGAGATCTACCAGATAGGAAAGATTTAAATATTACAGTTCCTGTAATGTCTAAAATATATCTTAAATCTGGGGAATAAGTGCTAATATTTTGAGAAGACTCTCCTCCCCTCACCACCATAGGAAAACGTTCTGGAGACCTAGGGCCCAATCCATGGTAATTTTGCTTTACATCATGGCTGCACAGCTATGTCCTGTGGTGCATTGTTTGCATAGAATAGGCATAAGAGAAGTTTCTGGAAGATTCTGATTATTATTTAACTAACAACCCATCATGTGCATTTTTACTTGAAGTAAGTCCACTGTGTTCAATAGGACTTACACTGCAGCCAAAGACCATCTGTGGATTCCACAGAAAGTATCCCTGATTCATACAGATTTGCTACTGGAGCAAATGCACCCAGCTGAAGCAAATTGAGCATACTTTTCATTCTCTTTATAATGTATGCTTGATTTCTATCGAATATGGTTATCCATACATGACCATTATAGAAGGCGATGAGGAGGTGGGGGAAAGTTGTTTGCATTTCGAGAATGAAACAATCTGTGTAGAGAACCAGACGTCACTTTAGATACATAAGATTTGCTCTTTCATCAGTGTACATTCAGACATCCTTTCTGGCAGTGATGGTGCAGTTATTCACCTCAAATTTATTTGTAGCAAGTAAAAAAAGAGAAGTTATTGGGACTTGGTTCTGAGTAACTATGCTGAAGACCAATGTGTGATCACAGAACACTCAACACAGAGCACATTTTGTTGGTATAAGCCTTGCGATGCATTCTGAGGAATGAAGAATTAGAAAATAATATCTTGTGCTATGTCCCAATGATACCATGAGGTTTTCACATTATTGGATTAGTAGAGGATTTATGACAGAGTCGTCTTTATGTGGCATTTCATTACAGTGTCACAATTTTCACACACACACACACACACACACACACACACTTTCCTCTGGTGTTAAGATTCTGCTTTTGGCCTTTGTCATGTGTCAAGTCCTCTTCCATATATTCTTTGGTGGGGAAAGGAAGCATTTGGTCCAAGTGTATTGCTCTGGCTGCTATAGTTGCCCAGTATTCCCTCTTTTGATTTGATGATCAGCAGTCCCAAGGGGAATAGACAATTTTCAAAGTAAATTAATATCATCACCATTATAGTCTTCTCAACATGGAAAACTTTCATTCCGTGCTCTTTTACTTTTTAAGAAGAGCCCTGTGGATCAAGTCAAACATCCATCTGCAGCTTGCTCAGAAGTAAGTCTTACTGATTTCAGTGGGACTTCTGAAGAGACATGCTTTGGATGGTGCTGCTAGTTTTGCCTTCTTTGTCCAATCACAGCAAACAGATACTCTCATTTTCCTACTCATATTGAAATACTGCCCCTTAATGAGGCCAAACTTAGATTCACAAAATGTTTAGGGGTCTGCATACCCCTGAGTCCCCCCAGGAAAAAAGCACTGGCTAGAGGTATACTGCTTCTAAGGACAGATGCCGCATTTAATTATCATGGACAATAACAATTTGTTAATGTTTCCTCCATGAATTTGGCTAATACGCTGGTGCCAGCATATTCAGTGAATTATTTTCTTTATACTTGTCTTGATTCTCCATGGTTTCACTGGGTGAACTTAAAATAAGTCATGTGGGGTCTAGATTTCCAAGTCACCAATTTAATGATAGAAACCTTATGTGGAGAAAGAATAACTACAGTTCTTTTTAGATGCAGAAGTAGTGGATTAAACAGTATGGATCTCTTTTATTAAAGGTGTTTGCTAAGCTCACTAAATGCTTAAACAAACAGGGAACCCACAAACTTTCAAAAAAATGAAAGCAATACATTAGACATCACTTTAATTTATGAGATTGGACCAGGCAGATAATTGCCCTTTAATCTGTTTCCACATAAAAAAAATGGCTGAGGAAACTCTTTGCAAGAGGTTGGCGTGTATGTTTGTATGTTGGTATATATTCACCTATTGACATGTTGGAGCCTTATGTATTCTAAGTAAATTTTAGCTGGTGGATCAGAACCCCAAATTGGGACATGTCACAGCTTCAGTGCCACCACCATTTTTCTGCCATCTTTTCAGTGGGTGGTTGCCTTTTAAGAAGGGCCAATAGTGAGAGAGGAGAATGAAAGAGAGAGAGGTGGATGCATAGGGTAAATTAACTGTGTCTCATGTTGCAGAATGTTTGGAGCTAAGGGGAGTCCCAGCTCTGACAGACTTAAAAACTTACTTTGATGTGTTCAGAATATTTCAGTTTTTCTTCATCAATTTTAGGAAGGTATGAGAAAACTGAGATGGTTAAGATTACACTTTTTAGAATGAGCAAGTTAAAGAGGGCCAAGTTACTTTGGCCCTTTGGGCAGGTTTTAGTTTGGTCCAGATCAGAAAAATTCAAATAATGGAGATAGCAACACATTCATCCATTGCATTTATATACCACCTTTCTGCCAAAGGCACCCAAAGAGGTTTGCAGTTTTAAAGGACTAAAAATCAAAATTCCTGGTTGCTCCAGGTTGCCAGGAAATGCACCAATAATGGACAAACTTTTTCTTAGGTTCTTCATCCCCCTCCATGTAACAAGGAGACATTTGAGCCTGCCCTGCAATGTGCTTCGTAAAAGGGCCTACACTGAGGGAAGTATGAGTACAAACAAGTAATGGTTAGATGAACTTTGCTTGTTCTTGGCGGGTCTTCATGGCCCATAATAAACTGGATGATACATATTTTACCGAAGAAGAAGAAGAAAGGAGAAGATAAAACCAGTAAACTGATCATGGAACTGAGAGAACCAAAGTTTTAATTTCTAGAACATTCTAGTCATGCAGCGGTAAAGGAAATCCACTTTATATCTGGAATGCCATCATTGTCCTTGCTTCACATATTTGCATTTTGGGACCTGGCATTAAGAACTGAGGGGAAACCCTGGCACAGATCGAACTTCTTCTTCAGGTATTTTATTCAGGCAAACTTGATTTTTAAAAATTTATTTATTTTTGAAAAAAAGAAGACGTATGGAAAATATTCCCTTGAGAAAGGGCCTTGGCTTAATGGCAGTTTCCCTGGCCGGAAGATGGGTGCTTCCTTAGCAGGTGTGTCTGTGCATATATGTGCGCCAAAGTTGGGCTTTCCACCCCCATGAGGAGAAGTTTGCTCCCACCTCTAGGCGAGTGCCCCCTCCCTCCTTCTCCCTCTCTCTCTGTTTATTTTCCTGCTTCCATCTGGGCCATGCTGATATTGTAATCACCCTGATGCACATTGCCTCTCCTTCCCCCTCCTTTCTCTCACATACAATGTGCCATCCTGACAAGGCTTTTACTTCAGATAAGCTGCGATGTGTGTTTAATGAATACAAAGCCCTAGCTGCGCTGCTGCCTCGGCTCCTGCCTGTGCTCTCCTCAGCCAGAAGGTAATCTCCAAGCATTTTGAAAGTGGTGTTGCGGGAGAGGGGGGGGGGAGAGATGCTTCTTCTCCCTCCCTCCCTCCCTCCCTTTCTCAGCGCCCCCTCCCCATCTCCTCTAAATGATGCTGAAGTCGATAACAGCTCCGGAGAAGTGAAGATGTAACCTCTTATCTTGCTTCTCTTCTTAGCTGGTGGGGAATTTACATTTAAAGATTAGCCTGGAGTGAGAGAAAAGGGATCTGCCTTTTGTTGTGTGGGGTTATGAGGCATCTAACCTCACCTGGCCTGGCCTTGCAATCTCCCATCAGCTCAGTTATTCAAACAGGACTTGCAAAGGTGAGATTATTTTATCTCTCCTCTCTCTCTCTCTCTCTCTCCATCTCTCCCCCCCCCGCCCCCACCCTTATCTTTAATTGGTTTTAGTGTGGCTAGTCTGAATGGGTTTAGGAAGGGGTTTGGGGTTTGTTTTTTTGTTAAAAAAAATCCGTGATACAGCAAAGGAAGTGTGGTTTTGTGGCAAAGAGATTATTTATTTACCCGGCTTTAAAAGCATTAGATAGACAGAGAGGATGAACATCGTAACAATTTGATTACCTCTTTTATTGGGTGAGAATGGGTAGCAAATAGTCTCTGTGTGTAGGGGGGAGAAGGGAAGCTTTGAAAATGTCCATTGCTTTTAAAAAAAAAGTTTCAGAAGGGTTTCATCCCTTTTCTTTTTATCCCACCTTTACTGAAGTTTCTGCATATGGACTATATTCTGAGTGTTTTGAGATAATGGTTCTCATAAAACAACAATAAGTGCAATTGGTAATGGGAGTCCAACACATTAATCCCACTGAGTGCAATGGGTGTTACTTCCTTGTAACAAATTCTTGGAATGGCAACCTCAGGGGATTTCTGGTTTGAATTTTATGCCAGAATTGTATGCATGACTATTTGTAAGAGGGATACTGTTAATTTTTTTATTTAGTGAAGGACTCGCTGTGCTTTCTGCTTAACCTCTGTTTGGTTTTTAGGTGATAGGACCTAAGTCCACAAATGCATGCTTTTTTATATTTTAAATTTTGATACTGTTCTTAGAATTCCTCAGAATAGGAAAGAATGATAAGCTGGTTTTCTCTAGGCAAGGGACAGCTCAAACACCATCTGGAAGTAATTTTTTTTAAGTTCCCAATAAACCCCTCTGGCTTCAGAATACCCCAGCCCTATGCACCGTTACTTGAAAGTCAGTTCTACTGAAATGGGCAGATAGTGCTTTAAACTCAATTTGTTTTTGTTTTGAGATATTAACACCTTCCTCTGGCTGCAGCGCTTGGCCAGGTGTTGGCATAACTGGATACAGAGATATGATCCAGTAGCTAAGAGTCTAATTAAAATTTGTGTAAAGCCAAGAGGGGCGGTAGGACATGTATCTGTGTTGACAACAGAAGATCAATAGCGTAAGACAATAGAGTCCCATTATTTTACTTCCATTGACTGAATATATTGACATTTCAGGTTTATGATTGCCTCAGTGAACATGATGGAACACAAGTTCACAAACCAACAGGCAGAGTGCCAAATATATTACTGTATGTCATATCTGCCTTCAAGCTACCTTATCACTGAAGCAGAATAGTAATGGATGGTTGCAGAACACTTGGGGAGGATTAGCCTCTATCAGTTACAAAGCTGACATACAGCAGGTCTTGGGAGCATCTATAATTGCACCTAGAATTATGGTGGCCCATGTTTACCTGCTAGGGCTGCTGCAGTTTAGAGTTTAAGAGCTAAGAGCAGACAACATAACAAGGTACTTGGCTTTTCATATTTTATATGTGGGAGAAGACATTTGAAAGTTTCCCATGATTGGGCAACTATGCACAATTCCATTGGTGCTGAAGTGTCAAAGCACCTGCTAGAGCAGGGGTCAGCAACCCGCGGCTCCGGAGCCGCATGTGGCTCTTTTACACCTTTGCCACGGCTCCGGGGCGGATACTAGTGAGGGGAGGAGGCGCATTGTGTGCCCCAACACTCCCCACTGTGCCGGGCGCTGTACTGGCTGTGACATCGCATGGGGGCAGTGCGTGCGTTAGTCACGCACTGTCCCGACGTCACCTTCCCGCCCGCTGTCAGATCGCGGCTCCGGAGATATATTTGTTTTAAATGTTGCAATGGTTTTGCGGCTCCCAGTTGTTTTTTCCTTCGGAAACGCGTCCAAGTGGCTCTTTTTGTCTTAAAGGTTGCAGACCCCTGTGCTAGAGATTCCTTGGATTTGTAGACTATGAGTGAATTCAAAAGCAAAGTTTAAATGAGATTTCTTTCTCCTGTCTTTCTGTATGCACACTGGATCAATTTCTGGTGGTAAAGAGGAGGCTGTGCATGGAAAGGATATTATGGGCTTGGGTTTTCTTCTTCTATTCTGACCATTAAATGGTACTGTGAGAGTTCTTACATATACTGAAGACCTATTGACCGTGAAATATATAGCAAGCCTTATTATCTCAAATTCTTTGAGATACTCTGTAAAATGGAACTGGCAGCACAATAAGACCCCATCAGTGTTAGGCAAGCATGGAGACAGAAATTAATTTAAAGCAGACAAAGAGCTAATATGAAAAGAGCCACTAGTGATTTAACCCATTCTAAAAGAAGTTTAATGAAAATATAAAATACATTTCAGAATATTGTACTGTAATAATACAACAGTTGTGGTCAGGCAGTGGACTACTGATGCCCCCGTGAGATGGTAGGGAGAAAATGAGTCCTTCATCACATTTTCATGAAAATTTTAGGTTTCTGTTTGATCAGCAGGTGCTGCTGAGATGAAAGCCATGTGTAGATTTTCAGAAGGCCAAAAGTGTCAATTCAGAAAAGGAAAGTGATAAGAGAAAATGCAATCAGTTTTCCTGTTTTCAATTTGTGCAGGAATTGAAGAGCTGTTTTGTTAAACTGCTACATCTGCTCCAATATGAATATTGAACTACTTCCACTAAAAATAACACCCTATAATTTGCAAGCCACTGCAATCTTTTGTTAATGTGAGTGGCTTATTTTTTTGGGGGGGGATCTGTTCTGAAAAATCTCTAGCTTTATGTCTTTTTTGTTGTTGCTGCTGGCACTTTTATCTGGTGCAGGAAAAATGGTGTTAAGTAATTAGGACCTTAGCTCGGTCATAATTATAAAAAATGGTCTTTGTAGCGAAATATTAATATACTATTTAGCAAATATTAATTGTGGAGGAAACAACTTTGCATTTCCCCACCTCAACACAATGCAGAGTCATAACCCCAGCATTTCTTGCTGATCTCAATGAAACCTTTATTCATTTTCTACTACTTTTCTACTCTGCAAAGAAAGACAGAGTACCCTGTTTCTTATTATACCAGCAAATCAAAATTTTAAGGTAATCAAGGGTATTTTAGTTAATAGGGCTTTCAGGGCAATTTTTCCCCATATTTAAATAAAATGATTAAATTATCCTTGAGTGTATTCATTAAAAGATGCTCTTCAGTAGTGTTGTTAATCAAGTTTTATGGAATGTGCAGGACACAAATTGTGGATAGCAAGTGGGGGTTAGAAATTATGGAGTAGGCTAGGGAAATAGCTAGAAATTTATAAAAGCATATATTTTTTATTTTAAACCAGTGAAGGAAATATGTGTGTGTGATCTAAAACATATGGTAATACATTGTGACTAGAAAAAGAAATAAAGCCAAGACAAGACAGATAGACAGAAAGAAGGGGGGAAAGGTACAATTAAGCAAAGATTGATTTTAATGCAGTTCTTACTACTTGCAAGATGGGTACAGAATCCCTGCTTAGAAGTAATTTTAAGACGTGCATTTTTCTGTGGCACTGTAGATGTGCTCTAAGTACAGACGTTTGTTAAAAAATGAAATGAAAAAGAAACTAAGGTAAAATCAGATGTTGAGTATTACTGAATTCAGTGGAACTTTGCACAAGTAAAGGCAAGATCTTTAGTTTTCTCTGCAATTTTTATTTAGGTATCTGGAATGAAGAGTTTTAAAATAAAAGAAAGCACCCCATGAAAGCATATTATATTTAAAAGCAGCTTTTTGCAAATTTGCCTTATAGGCAAGACTCCATCTAGTGGAGTGAATTTGCTTCGCCATCAGTAACAAGCACACTGGGCCATTGTTTGCTCCTTGATACTAGCAGCGTAAAAACTGTAAATTACTGGTTCTGATAGGTTATTCCCCATCACATCTTAGAAACTGGAAATGTTAACCACCACCTGAGAAAGTAGCTTCATGGCCTACATCTGTTGTACAAAAACCTATAGTTAGCTCGGTGGCTATAGGAAGCTTCAATATGTCTGCCTGGCTGGATGTTAATATGCAATTTGCATAAGTACCAGTCATTACCATCAACCAGTTTCCCTTTGTGATTCACTTTATCTGAAGAGCTATAGCCTACATTTCTTGCCTGACTGATGATGACCGCACAGTCACCTCCCTAGGTGGTAGTTCAAATGTCATGTTTCAATTCCGTAGGTCAAAAGACTTTCCACAATGGTCTGTCTGACTGATGTTCTGTTTTCAATGTAACATTCACCTCATTTGCCTGGGAGCAGCAGGAGTCAAACTACTGTTTCACCACAAGGTTAGGTACATACACACAACTTAGGGTTACATCAAGCCTTTGCATTTCTGACACATGAACCTCCTGGCCATATTTTCCTTTTCCATTGGTTCAGTTGTGTTAAAGCAACAAGAACAACAACAAATCATTGGTTTCTGCTTTAATATTCTGGTTAAATGTCTAACTGTATTGAAAATATTTAATCTGGTAATAAATTCAGATGTTGATGCTTGTGCTAGAGGAGAAGACCATGTACAGGAAATGGATATCATTTATAATGCCCCATTTAAAAGATCTAAGGTAACATGGCTAGGAAAGTTCTTCCCGTGAGAGCCTGAAGACTAGAAGTTTCCAGTCAGTTTGGGTAGCATTGGCCTAGATGGAATGTTGCATTGTGGGATGGGGCAGTACCTAAGAACAGAAAACTGCTATATACTGCAGACGGGTTTGGAACATAGAAAGTGAGACAGATCGGAACTGCTCCAGCGTGAGATACTTAGCATGCTACAAGATAGCCAGTTAAGATACTTCTGCAAAGGAAATTAGGAAAGAGTGCTGCAGTTGATTAAGGAAGCATGCTTGGAGAGACTTCCAGGTAGGATTGTTTGTCAAAGTGATTATGCTGCTCAGCTGCCAGAAACGTGATAGCATTGCCAAACATTTATGGACAATGGCGCCAGGTTGTTGGTTAGTTCTTTTCTTTCTAAGCAAACTTGTACTGTTACTGGGGGGAAATGCAAAAAGTATTGCAGAAAGCCTGTCAGCAGATCAAGTATGGCATTAAGTTCCATAGATGAGAATTTAGGCACCTTTTAGGCACTACAATTGTGCTCTTTGAGAAAATGTTGAAGGAGGTTTAGTTCATGACCAAGCTATTCACTGAAAGCCTTCAACTCCCACCTCATAGTGTATATTCTTTTCTGAGGTGATGCAGGTTTTAAATGTGCAGTGATATACTTAAACTCAAAGAATTAGTAAGCTACATTGATATTTATCAGATTCGTGCATTTCTCCTGCAAAATATCAATACTTCAAATAAAGGCTAATTGTGTTGGTAGAAGAACATTCTCCTCATGTCTTGCCCATATGATCTCTTTAATAGTTTTGTTGCATTCGTTAAAGTTAACTCTAGTGGAACAGGTATTTGAACAATGAGTTTTTCTCTCTTAAAAGTGAGAAAAGGTTGAAATCCTAAGTATGTAGAACATGAAATCCCCCTTTGAATACAGGTAAACATACTTCTGATTAAACATGCCTTAGATGCCACTATCAGTAAAGTATCCTATTAACTGAAAAGCAAATCATAGTGGTGCTTAGCTGGAGCTGCATTTCATATGAAAATACTTGCAGAGAGTTGGCCAATGTTAAGATATGTTTGGTTCAGTACTTTTGTTTTCTGACTTTGAAATTGCAACACTCCAATGCCAAGATATTCAGGCGGTAATCAGTGTGATAGTGCCAACTTGTTGTTCTGAAGAAGCTTCCTTAATGTATTTGTTAAATATTCAGAGGAAGGCAAATACTTCACACACACACACACACACACACACACAGCATCACACATAATGCTAAGCTTTACTGTGAACTTGCAAACCACAAGTTTGGGTTCAGATGCAACACTAAGCTGAACTATGTTTAGCGCACAGCAGCAGGACCAGAGGAGGAGACTTCTTTCTGGGAACCTGTACTACGCTCATTCATGCTAAGCCAGGGTGTGGCTTAGTGTTGCACCCCAACTGGGTCACTGCCAGAATTCTGTTGTTACAGCTTTGCAAGTGGCCTTCTAAAAGTTCATGGGAAAACTGCATGGTTTTTGAACCACCATAACCTCAAGTTAACATTGTGTTGCTTCTAATGGGGTCCCCCTATTATGGTGAAAGTAGCAAAGTGGTGATGCCCTCATATACTCCAGCAGCCCCTCTTGCCGATTCTGCTTCGCATTTGTGGGACATTTGAGGGAAGCCTCTTCAAAAAGTTAGTTTTTGCACATGTGCAGTAGCTTCCCATTCACCTTGGCTTCCTTCTCCAATAATTCCTTGTCTGGATAACACATGTTGCTGTATATTTTTGAATTTCAGCAATTTTGGAGGGAGACAATTGCACAGAGCTGTAGCTCACTGGTGGAACACCTGTTTGAAGATCCCAGATTCATTGCCTAACATCTCCAAGTTAAAAAGGATTAGTAATAATAATAATAATAATAATAATAATAATAATAATTTATTATTTATATCCCGCCCATCTGGCTGGGCCTTCCCAGCCACTCTGGGCAGCTTCCATAAAAACCAAAAATACAGTAAAATCACACGTTAAAAACTTCCCTGAACAGGGCTGCCTTAAGATGTCTTCTGAATGTCAGGTAGTTGTTTATCACTTTGACATCTGCTGGAAGGGCGTTCCATAGGGCGGGCGCCACTACCGAGAAGGCCCTCTGCCTGGTTCCCTGTAGCTTTGCTTCTCGCAATGAGGGAACCGCCAGAAGGCCCTCGGCGCTGGACCTCAGCGTCCGGGCAGAATGATGGGGGTGGAGACGCTCCTTCAGGTATACTGGACCGAGGCCGTTTAGGGCTTTAAAGGTCAGCACCAACACTTTGAATTGTGCTCGGAAACATACTGGGAGCCAATGTAGGTCTTTCAAGACTGGTGTTATATGGTCTCGGCGGCCACTCCCAGTCACCAGTCTAGCTGCCGCATTCTGGATTAGTTGTAGTTTCCGAGTCACCTTCAAAGGTAGCCCCACGTAGAGTGCATTGCAGTAGTCCAAGCGGGAGATAACCAGAGCATGCACCACTCTGGCGAGACAGTCCGCAGGCAGATAGGGTCTCAGCCTACGTACCAGATGGAGGTTACCAGTGTGATGAAAAACATCCTTTCCTGAGAACTTGGAGAGCTACTGCCAGCTCACAGTAAACAAGCCTGAGCTAGATTGACAAATAGTTTGTGTGAAGCCATTTCCTGTGTGAGAGTGGTGTCCAGAGAGTGATCTTTGGTGTGAGAACAGGAGAGTCACACATATGTAAGATGATCACATTTCTTATGGGCACTACTGTCCTGTGCACTACTATGTTATCTCATTGATGTATGTGCACTCTAAGGTACATGGGCCCTTGCTCAGATAAGACCCATGCAAGCTGAGTGAGACAAGTGTATTGAAGAAGCTGCTTGCAGGATTGTAGCTGTGGTTTCCCAGGTGGAAGGATTTCACGTGTGGAGCCTGCTAATTCTGTTGTAGCAAGCACAACTGTGTCTTGTGACACCTTAAAGACCCGACATATTACCGTATTTTTCCATGTATAAGACTAGGTTTCCCCCCTAAAAATAATGTGCAAAATTTAGGGGCGTCTTATACACGGATAGATCTTCCCCCATTTTCCTAAATAAGAGTCCCCCAAAATAGGGGACATCTTATACATGGGGGCGTCTTATAGATGGGAAAATACAGGAATTATGGCAGCATTTCTGTTTCACAGAGCAGAGCCCTGGGATTCTGCAAAGCATTCCAAGGAGTCCTGCAAAGAAAAAGTTGGAATGGTGGACAAGCACACCTAATGTGTGATTTCCATTGAGCTGCAGCTGTGGGGATTAAATGCACTACTCAAGCCATTGTCCTGGGAATGCCTTCCCCTTCCTTCCTTCCCTTTACCATGCTTTCCATGCTTAAGTCAATAGCAGTTGGCATGCGAGAGAGGGAGGGCAGTGTTGCTTATGCAGCTTCCCAATGCTGCATGTTGCTGCTGGCTACCAAGAGGAAGTGGGGGCCAGGCAGTGGGAAACTTGGTGTGTGCCCAATCCGCTGCTCCCATCCTTGCTTTGCCCCGCCCCATCGGTAACCGGTAGCATCATGTGGCATTGGGTAAGCAACTCTGCCCTGCCCACGTGTTCAAGCACTTGTCATAGGAATCCCTCTTCCCCATCCCAGAACCTTCCATTGAGCTGCAGCCTGGCAGCAACAGTTAAATATATGGTCAGATACAAACTGTCTCGCATTGGAGCCAAAGCTTTAACAGAGATTGACACCAAAGTTTTTATAGGTTTCAAAGCTGCTGCTTTTAAATGTTACCTCCAGTACCGGATTTACTTATATGCTAAACAAGCTATAGCTTAGGGCCCCACTCTCTTGGGAGCCCCGCCAAAATTTAAAGGAAACAAAACTGGATGTACATTATAATATATATAATATATATATAATATATACAATATAAGATGAAAAAACAAACAAATATATATAATATATACAATATAAGATGAAAAAACAAACAAAATGGCTTTAGATACCTATTAGGTTCATAAATTACCATCTAGCATATATTTAACACAAAAAAACAGTGACAATTTGTTGACAAAGGACAGTTGGACATACAAAGGGCCCCGTTACCTTCGGTAGCTTAGGGCCTCATCAAACCTAAATCTGGCCCTGGTTACCTCTCTGACTGGCTCTCTGACTTGATCTCCCCAAAATCCTACCTCCTCCCTACCCTGCTTTACAAAAAAAAAATCTTTGTAAAAGTTTTTACTGCAAGGATTCCACTGGAATTTTGTTTAAAGCGAAGGGTTCTGCTGCTGCGAAAAGTTTGAGAACTGCTGTATTGTGGCATAAGAGGACCAGAGCCCATTTTGTGGCCAGAGCACATTTTCTCAGATCCATGAAGTATAATCCTCTGTTGACCGGTATATACCAGGTAAGGAGAGTAACAAGATGGATTAGACACCTGGTGGCAATTTTGTGTGGCTCTCTCAACTTTACTTTATAAATCATGGCTCTACAGTCTTTGTTTTGTGTGTGACAGAGATGAGATCAGCTGACAATGACAGCAGCAGTGAGCAAACTGTGTTTGCAGCTGGGCAATTACAGAAGTCCATAAGATATGGGACTGTCAAGCATGAACACAGATGCCTTCAAAGTTCTGTTTTTCTTCTATGTGGAAGTCATGGGCATGGAACAGATGCCTTCAATTTGGAGAAACCAGCCTCTGGATATAATAGGTTCTCTCTTCTCTTTGTTCTCTAGGGACTGTCCCTCGTCAATGAAATTAGATGAGGGAGAGGGAGGAAAAAAGAAAGAAAATTGTGTGTGGAGGGTTCTTGTGTTTTCACTCTGATACATGATACTAAGCTATTTGTAAGCTAGAATGGCTTGTTATATTTAAAAGGTGCATCAAATTAATAGATGCACTTCATTATACAAATGAATAGATACAGTTGATTAAATTCTTATTTTCCCCCCTTTTTGATTGATTTTGAACCACTGTTTTTTCTAGGTTAGTATCAAATTGGCATGAGGGTGTGTGTGGCGTTTTCTCCTGTCACTGGGCTTCTTAGGGTTTCAGCTAGTCTTCAAGAATAGATGATATGCAATTTTAAATGTGAAAGCATGTCAATAAATTAATGTGTGGAAATAGTGTATGTCATTTTCCTCTCATTTCTTCTGAGATCTGGCAAGGTTATATGTGGGAACAGTTGCACAAAAATTCAAAGTCACATAATTTCTCCCTTGTAACATGTTGGCGGGATTGCTAAACAACAACAACAAAACTGCTAGGTTTCTTTGTCATTGTGAGTCTGAAGAAAGACATAAAAATGAGGAAGATGGATCTTTCTTTTTTAATGGAAAGTAGCATATTTAAACATTAGCTGCAATGTCAGATAAAATATTTGAAAAACAGTAAGCCAGTTATGTATGAGAGCAGGAAATAAGTATTCAACCCATTGATTCATGCACAATGCCACAATAATTTCATTGGAATTATCTGTTGATTTGCATGAACTTGAATAATTTTTTCATGGATTCTCCAAGCTGCGGTATGATTTAGTGAGACCTACAGTAGCTGTTCTTTTGTAAACTTGGCTTTTTCTCTCAGCTTATAAATATTAATTCATACCAAGAGACAAGGTAGAACCTTTCTTCTTCCTAGAATTATCCTTAAACCATTTGAAATGTTGTAATCCCCTTGTGTTGTTATATTTAGTTTATTCTCAGTTTAGCTCTTTAAATTACCAGTGGTGGTGGTTGAGTGAAGTTGGCTGTCCTCCAAACCAGATGATAAACTGGAGGTGTGATGTTTCATGTTATAATTGCTCACGGATGCTGAATCACTGTTCAGTAGAGAAGTGTGTTGCCAGCAAGCTTAGCGTATCTCTCTAGTGTCCCTGATTGGAGATCTCTCTGAATTAAAGTTAATTTTTTAAAGTCTGGAGTGTGATTTTAAGATTTTAAGATTCTAGCTTAATCTCTCTCTCTCTCTCTCTCTCTCTCTCTCTCTCTCTCTCTGTGTGTGTGTGTGTTTTGAAGATTGTTTACCAATACAGTGGTACCTCGGGTTACAGACACTTCAGGTTACAGGCGCTTCAGGTTACAGACTCCGCTAACCCAGAAATAGTACCTCGGGTTAAGAACTTTGCTTCAGGATGAGAACAGAAATCGTGCAGCGGTGTGGTGGCAGCAGGAGGCCCCAGTAGCTAAAGTGGTGCTTCAGGTTAAGAAAAGTTTCAGGGTTAACAACGGACCTCCAGAACGAATTAAGTTCTTAACCCAAGGTACCACTGTAATGATGACTTAGTTCCCCATTTACATTACAGTACAAGTGTATGGTGTGTTAGGGGAGAGATAGCATTTCTGGTGGGGGACACATCATACTCCTTTTGGGGCTATTTGTCCACCTTTGGTCCCCACCCTGCACTCAGCTCTCTCCCTTTTTTTTTAAATATTTATTAAAGTTTTTCAATTTAATACAAAAGAAAAAGCAACAGACAAAAAAAAAAAAAGCAAAAAGATACACAATTAATGCAAACAAAACAAAACAAGTATAGTTCCCATTTCTTATTTCCATTACCTTATATCTCGGACCTCCTCTCACCTCCCCCTTTTGTATTCCAATTCAGATTCTTAATTCAGCAAATCCTTATTATAACTTAATATAACTTATTTTAACTTATTGTTCAGCTTTTACATTACAGCTGGTAACCATTTAATTTCAGTCCAACATCATTTTAACATTCATTAATTTTGCAGTATTTCTGTAAATAGTCTTTAAATTTCCTCCAATCCTCTTCCGCCGACTCTTTTCCCTGGTCTCGGATTCTGCCGGTCATTTCTGCCAATCCCATATAATCGATCAGCTTCATCTGCCATTCCTCCAGAGTGGGTAAATCTTGTGTCTTCCAATATTTTGCGATAAGAATTCTTGCTGCCGTTGTTGCATACATGAAAAATGTTCTATCCTTCTTTGGCACCAATTGGCCAACCATGCCCAGGAGAAAGGCCTCTGGTTTTTTCAAGAAGGTGTACTTAAGTACCCTTTTCAATTCATTATAAATCATTTCCCAGAAGGCCTTAATCCTTGGGCACGTCTACCAAAGGTGAAAGAATGTACCTTCAGTCTCTTTACATTTCCAACATTTGTTATCAGGCAAATGATAATTTTTTGCAAGCTTGACTGGGGTCATGTACCACCTATAAATCATTTTCATAATATTCTCTCTTAAGGCATTACATGCCGTAAATTTCAAACCGGTGGTCCATAACTGTTCCCAGTCAGCAAACATAATGTTATGTCCAAGATCCTGTGCCCACTTAATCATAACAGACTTCGCCGTTTCATCCTGAGTGTTCCATTTCAGCAGCAAGTTATACATCTTTGACAAAACCTTAGTTTTGGGTTCTAACAATTCTGTTTCTAATTTCGATTTTTCCACCTGGAATCCAATTTTCTTATCCAGTTTGTAAGCCTCCATTATCTGGTAATAATGAAGCCAGTCTCGTACTTTACTTTTTAGTTTCTCAAAACTCTGCAACACTCAGCTCTCACCTGCGGCTCCTAGAAGCTGTAAGCATGTGACAGTGGCCACACTTCAGGAACAGCTTCGACTGGCCAGCTAAATCAGGGTAGGGTAGCCAATGGGTCTCAAACCTTTGGGGAGTTAGGGACTTCCCCTGTGTGTGAAGACAGCCCTTTGGCTATACACAACAAACTCTGATGGCTTGAGCAGATGAAACCAACAGTGGGTCCAATGGTCAAGAAGGCAGTTTCTGCATATGCTGTAGTGGGAAGTGAGGGGCAGATGGGGTTCGTCAACCTGGGAAAGTAGCCCATCTAGGAGAAGGAAAACTCTGATCCTAAACTGATGCCTTGTGTCATATCTTTGGGAAAAGAAAAGGCTAAGGAGTAAACCCTACACAAATCCGGAGTGGAGTCCCATAGATGGTTGAATGGCACCTTGTACGCCTCCTTCTGGCGACTCCTTCAGCCAAGCTGTGCCAAACATATTGCTCTGCTTTTCTTTGAACCATATCAGCAAGGCCGAGAGAGAAATCTTGTCTGGGAAGCCTAGAACCTCCTCCATATATACCCCCCAGGCTTGTGCCCCAGGAAGGTCATTCACCCCCGGAGGTGCACTCCATTGTCCTTTGAGACAGATGGATGCCAACAACAACAACACAGTTTTGAGGAAAACAGAAAAATTGGAATGTAATGGTTGGAGTTAGAGACTAGGACTGGGAAGACTCTGGTTCAAATTCTTGCAGTGTCATGAATTTCGTTGGGTAACTGTAGACCAGTCAAATCTTGAAGTCTAATCTACTTCACAGGCTTTTTGGGGGAATCAAATGTGGGAGGAGGGTAAAGAACAGTGGATGTGGCCTTGAGCTCCTTGGAAAAAAGGCAGGAGATAAATAAATAATAAAGAGCCTGATTCTTGGTGGTTGGGAATTTTTTTCTTCACTACTTATTTTTCATTTTGCACCTGATTTACTCCGACTGCAAATTGTTTTTCTACTGCCAAACATCCCTAGATAGCATCACTCCAATTTGGTGCATGTTTTTGGCTTCTTTGAAATGCTGCTGTTTAGATAGTTCTCAAATTTTACTGGTTTAAATTGCTATGTACTTACAGTCTTGTATTTTTTGCTACTGATAACTATTTCCAAACTAAATCAAATCACTAAATTATGTTAGCTAAATGTGCATTTTATTTGGTCGTTTTCTTATTTCAGAAAGGAAAGCTTTTCATGTGTTTAGGGAATTTTTTAATCATGATGTTTTTGTTAGCTAGCTAGTGTGGGTTTAACTATTATTATGAAATGCTTTTGATATATTTATAATTGCTTCTGCTAGTTCTCAATATTGTGGTAGGGAAACCAATGGTTTTCCAGATGCTACTGGTCTACAAATCATCTCTGTACGTTGGCCATGGTGGCTGAGGCTGATGGAAGTTGGAGCCCAACAACATTTGGAAGGCCAGAGGTTTCCCATTCCTGGTGTATATTAACTTGCTCACTCTTCTTCTGAGCTGCATTGATCATCACCTGGAAATGTGTGTAAATAAACTGATAATGATAATGATACCTTTATTTGAACCACAGAAATGGAGAAGTGCTCAAGAAGCAAGTTGAAGTCTTTCAGCACTTTTGAGTCAGCTGTTCTAATTTTAAATATATCAAGAAGCAGGGCACTTTAAGCTTGCTTTCAGATCTTGAGATCATCTCTCATACATTGTTCCTCACATTCTGTCCCACTCCTCCCCACCAGATCTGTGTAGAGGGACCAAGAAAGAGAACTTGGGGCAAATCCTTCCTTCCTTCCTTCCTTCCTTCCTTCCTTCCTTCCTTCCTTCCTTCCTTCCTTTGAGTTGGTGTGCCATTTCACTTTCTCTAAGGTTCTGCAAATTTTGGCTTGGTTTGTTAGCCAACCACTGTACCTTTCGTAGTAGGCAGTGTAGCTTGATTTTCTCAGTTTCTGTTTTGCAAATTAAGTGCATACTTGTTGTACCTGCTGCGTGGCAAAAGAGGGATGTTACAGGAGAGGAATTGCAGGTGGAGAAGCATGTTGATAGTAATCCTTTCTGATCTGGGATGCTGTGGTGGAGTCCTGGTGCATGCCATGGTCTGATGTGTGTTGAAAGAGAGAGCCTCTGCCTTTTTATGTTGCCAGTGGCTTTTAACAATACGTTACTGCTCTGGAACTTCTGTTTTAGAAAGTGAAAATTGGGACTTAGCTATACAGCTGCAAATAAAACGTTTTAAATGCAATATACAATGCGACAATTCAATGTATTTTTAAAAACGCTTAAAAGGGGGGGGGGTTATATGTGTGTAGATTCCACCCTGGTTGCAGATCATTTGAAGTCTAGGCTGATAAAGAAGAATGAACATTCTGGAAGGTTTTCAGAATTTGTTTTTGAAATATGTGCTATATAAAGAAGAGGCAGAAATAAGCAACTGCATCATTTGAACCAAGGTTGTTGAAGAGGAACACCCAAGAAGGTTTTTAAAAGCTATCCTTGTGGTGCTACATAAGAATGGGGTAGAAATGGGCAATAGACTCATTTAAGACCAAAAATTGTCTAATTACGGCTGCCGTCAGTGTTTCAGCCCAACCAAATTCCAGAGATTTAATGGGGGTTGGGGAACTCTCTGCTGCATAGTCAGAAGCTGAAAGGCACACTTTCAGGGAGGGGAAAAAACGCAAGGTAATCTAAGAGCTTTTTCCTCTCTCCCCCATTTCATGAAAAATCTTCTTTAAAAAATAGGGACTGGAAACGTTCCTGAGAATGATGCTACATGGCGCTGTAACATTATATGCAGTAGCATTTTGGAGAAGGGGGCAGTGGTGGTGGCTGCTCATTTTTCTGTGTATTGTCCCTGCGACTCATTTCCAGGAACATTTCTGTACTCATTTTATTTTATTTTTTTTTAAAATAATATTTATTAAAGATTTTCAAATATAACAAAAAAAGAAAAACATCCAAATTTAAAACCTTATTTTCATTGGCTTCTTTCCAGGACTTCCCCTCCCCTCCCCCTCTTGTATTCCAGTTCTTTCAAATAGATTCAACAAATTCTTACCCCAAATTTTAAAATTATTATCATTGGCCCAATTTAAAAAATATTTTCCCATCTCCTAAAATCGACCTGTTCCCTTCCGCGAGTTCCCCTCTTTAATATGCAATACAGATTAAGATAAACAGAAAAATAGAAAAAAGAATAAAATGTAATTTAACACCCTTTGGATTCCAAATTTCCCTCCCCCCCTTCCCGGTTGCGTTCCCAATGTCCGTCACTGTCTACTGTCATCCTGGAGCTCCCACATCTAAACCACAGTCCTTCACCAATCCGCTTTGCCGTCTTTTTATTAGTCTTTGCCGTCTTTTGGTCATCTTTGATTTCACATGTCCGATCTTGGAAGGAGTCTATCTTCCAACTTTATCCAGTTCTTGTTATTCTTGTTGTTCTTATTGTTCTCTCTCCTCCTCTTTTTTTTTTTTCCCTGCTCTCCTGCAGAAATGTTCTAATTCCAAAAAGTTTCTAATTCCTCTGCAGAGGCTTTGTTATTCAGGAACAAAACATTACGTCAAGTCCCTTCCATTCTTCAATAGATAAATCTATTGTCTCCTTTAGTGTGTAGACCTCTGTAGACAAAATAGTGTTCCATTTCTGCAGTTTCCCAGGCGATAAAAAGTCCTATTCAAATTCAATGCCAACAATACTTGTAGTGTCCCACAGCTCCTCTAGAGGGATTATAATAACTCAGTTTCCTTCTCGATCAGACCCAACAGTCAAAGTAACTTATTATTCCTTGTTTTAAACAATTTATATCCAATTTGTGACAAATGTGACCAGCAAAGTCCTCGTAACAAAGTTCTCTTTTTGTTCTTCCGCTTTGACAGCTCCTTTGACAGCGGTCAAAACCTCTATTTCTCCTCTCCCGGCGCTCTTACGGATCGCTCCCGGGGTTTCCGGGGGGGGGGGGTTGCATTTTAGTTCACATTCCACTTTTCTCCTCCAGCCCAGTCTTATAATTTCCCATCGCGAAGTTAATAACTTTATCAAAAAAAAAGGTTGCGCTCGATCTTAGTTGTCAAATCCTTTGTTTTAGCTCCTCTACAACAGGGGGGAGGCTGACTTCCTTTTTGCACCTCCCCCGCTCGCTCCGAATTTAAAAAGAATTTTTCCCCTTTTTTAATCCAAGTTCCAATTAAAGGTAAAGGTAAAGGTACCCCTGCCCGTACAGGCCAGTCTTGACAGACTCTGGGGTTGTGCGCCCATCTCACTTAAGAGGCCAGGGGCCAGCGCTGTCCGGAGACACTTCCGGGTCACGTGGCCAGCGTGACATCGCTGCTCTGGCCAGAGCCAGAGCCGCACACGGAAACGCCGTTTACCTTCCCGCTGGTAAGCGGTCCCTATTTATCTACTTGCACCCGGAGGTGCTTTCGAACTGCTAGGTTGGCAGGCGCTGGGACCGAGCAGCGGGAGCGCACCCCGCCTCAGGGATTCGAACCGCCGACCTTTCGATCGGCAAGCCCTAGGCGCTGAGGCTTTAACCCACAGCGCCACCCGCGTCCCTAAGTTCCAATTACTCACGGGTTATTCTTTTAAAGTCCAAATTTTCAATGGAAGAAGTCAGCGCTCTCCGTCAAATGGCATGCGGCTTCGCTCGGCAGGGGAAGCGGAGGACTCACAGCACCCCCCCGTCACCCGCTCCACAGCCTTTAAAAAGGCTCCTTCGCGGGTCGGGGGGGCGCAAACGGTGCCCGCCGAGTCACCATGCCCATGGGTTTCAGCGCCCATGGTTTTTAAGGGTCCCCGCGTCGCCGGCGCGGTAGAACCCAGCCCCTGCCGAGCAGGCTCCCTCAGGAGCTCGGAGGGAGTCCGCCATTCGGCGATGGCGCCAACCCGGAAGTTTCTGTACTCATTTTAAAAGCACATGGTAAGTGTCACACTTCTTAGCTGCTTGAAATGGCTTTTACCTTTTAAAAACACTTTTAGTAGGAAGAATAAAAAGCCGTTGGCTCTCTAAAAGTATTTACAAATTCCTTCCTTTCTTCAAATTCACAAGAGTTTCTCTCATAGATATGACCAATTTTTATTATTTTTTGTCATTGATGCTGGTGACATTTTGGCAATATATCTGGGGATTGGGTGGAAGAAACTCCCATGACTATGAAGGAATGGAGGAATTAGTAAAATCAGATGTACAGAAGATTCAGGATAAATATCTGCACCAGTGGTACAACAATATCAGAAACTGAACCTGGTGGATTACCATGACATTGTCTTCTGCTTTTAATTAACCACACTTCTGTGTTACATCTAAACTCTAAACTGTGGCTAATCTTAACTACGGTTTGTTGAAACAAGCCAGATTGATGACTGAAGGTTTAAAACTGACTTCAGTTAAAATTAGATCACACAGAAGAAAATAACAAGCAAAAGCTTCTGATGTCCTTGTGTAGGAGAAGATGTGATCCTGAAGTCTGCCTAGGCTTACGGCCACAATTCTGCCTAAATTTCAGAATATGTGTATAACATTTACATTACAGTGGTACCTCAGGTTACATACGCTTCAGGTTACAGACTCCACTAACCCAGAAATAGTGTTTCAGGTTAAGAACTTGGCTTCAGGATGAGAACAGAAATCATGCTTTGGCGGCGTGGTGGCAGCAGGAGGCCCCATTAGCTAAAGTGGCGCTTCAGGTTAAGAACAGTTTCAGGTTAAGTACAGACCTCCAGAATGAATTAAGTACTTAACCTGAGGTACCACTGTATTTACTTTAAAAATTATGGCCATTAACTGTTATTTGGTACCTGTTAGGTGCAAATAAAGAGTGATGCGCATATTGTGTTAATTACATGCCAGTAGAATTGGCGAAGAGCTGCATGTGTCTTCCTTCTGGTGTATTTCCCATGTGGTTCTCTGTTGCTGAACAAGTTGTGCACTCCCGCTAGAGGAAAAAGACTTAACTCCATGGTAATACAATCCTGTGTGTGCTTAGGTGATGAAGGGGTTCTTGGCAGTAACTAAGCAATACAGGAACTGGTAACTGCACTTGATTTTCTTTTATGTTGATTCTGATATGTGTAGTCTTTAGATCCTATTAAATTTTCTGAAAGATAAACTGCTGCAAGAGTGATTTGCCAGGCCCAATGACTCCTCTTCTTAAAACCTTGGCTCAGCCGAGTATCTTGGAAGGGAGTGGAGGGGTGGAGATAAAAGTGCTTTGACTACAAGGTTAACTGATTTCAAATAGAAGGCTCTCTCGAGTTATTGCATTCTGCACAAAATAAATACATTTTGCATATGGTTAAGATTGATAAAAAAAATATTCTGTATGCCAGTGATTGCATTCCCATCTGTGATTAAGGGTTTCTGTCTCCATCTGGTTTTCACATTATATTTCTGTAACAAGAATCTTTTATATGGCAGAGTTCATTTGCTGTATTTTCTATTAGCTGCAGCTTGAACTACTGCATGGATCACAGATTTACACATATGGCTTTAATTACTTCATACCATTGAGAAAAAGTAATATTTGTTTGGGAATGTATGTTTTTCACTATTGCCATGGTTATGCAACATGATGAGCTTTTTAATGCCACTCTTCTGGAGAAATACAAATTGTTTAAGGCTTTCTGTTTCAAAAGGGGTAGTGAGGGAGCTTTCAGTCATCCTGTTATTTGCAAGAGTTAATATGTTAGGCACACACATACACACACACATCATTTTTGTTGTCTAACTATTATGGGGTAAAATGAATGAAATGCAGATTGCCTTACAAATGGCTGCTGTGTATCATATTATATTTAAAGGAGATGTTAATTAAACAGTGTGGCTCTGCATATAGTTTACAAAATGGAGAAATTCCACTCAACATTGTCAGAGGTTTCTGTGAAATGAGAAATGAGTGATTCAGATTATGTACTTTGCACTAAAGATATATCAATATACTTTTAAGAGGAAAAAACCTTTCTGTTTGGTACATATAATATTGTTTTGGACAATCCATCAATATGTCTCCTACAAATTCCCATTTCCTTGCACAAATCTGTGAAATGCATGAAATTTCTTGCTAGGTCAAACAATGATTGTTATCAAAGGTATTAGATGCAGACATCCTAAATTAATTTGCCTCCTAATCCTATAAAATAACTATAGAAAATGACTAATGTTATAAGAAGATCATTTAAAGTATGAAAGTTGATCTTTTAGGTTTGCATAGATTGAAGAGGAAAATTTGGTAAATATCATTCACTAAGTTAAGCAAATCATTGCTGTTTCCCAACTACTGAGTAACAGATTTTGTAAACTGTTTTTAAACATATAAAGGATATTTTATCAAATTGAAAACTTCAACATTTGGTGAACTTTGTCTTCAAAAAGCTGGACAGGAAGCTGCCCGTAGTCTCTGACAGGGTATATGCTTATTATGAAAATATGTTTACACTGGGTAAATAACATTCACCAGTAAACAAAGGTATTGCTGCTTCAGCCCAGCAAAATGAATTTGAAATAGCACATTGGACTGCATCTCATGTGAAACCAAGAAAACACATTGTTTTATATAGCATTAGATTTCAGGATATCAATATTTTTATTTTCCTCTATCCTGAAGTCCCAGGGCAGAATACTATCATGCCTTCCAGGCCCATCTTTATTTTTAGCTATATTTATTTACTGACTGTCATCTCTGATCTAATTCACTAGACACTGATGTTTTATGGAATATATTTGGGCTGTATTCCCCCCCCCCCCAAATGAGCACATGCTTTTGCATGTTTAGGATCTGCTTGGTGCAAGTTTATATGTTTATTTATTTAGGCTGCCCCATATCTAAAATACTTTTGCATTATAAGAAACACATGTAAGATTGGCTTAATGTGTGAGATACACACATTTTTTGAATTTAAAACTGGGTGAGAATTTGACTTCTAAACCTGAAAGGGAAAGAATAAGAGTTACTTGGGCCTAGAGTCAGCATGGGCAACTGTCAGGGCCCACTGTTGATGCCTTCCCTCCAGAAGAAGACCTCTGCTAGATCAGGCAAAGACCCATCTCGTCCAATACTCTGTTCTCACATGGCCAGCTAGATGCCCCTGGGAAGCCTATATGCCTGGGTTCCCCTTTATCATTTTGATTCCCCTCAAGGCTCAGGAGCCATGCTTAGTTGGGGCATTATGGGGGATTTAACGACTCCCAGCTCCCTGGTGCTTCTTCAGAGTGCTGTGGATGCTTCTTGCTGCTGTTACCGCCACCTCCAGACCAGCCTGCCAGGGTGGTGGATTGTATTTCGCTGAGGTTGCCTTCAGACTGAAGGCTATCTCTGGCATCCCCTATGTGTCTACCTAATGGGCTGTATCCAACAAAGTCCCCTGCTCAGCGCCTGAGGGCCCCAGTCCTGCCACTCAACACCTGGCCTAGGGCGGGGCCTGATGGGCTCTGTAAAGAACTGCTGCCACTGCTGCTGCTGGGTAGAGAGGGCTTCGTTTTGTTTTGTTTGGTTTTTTTGTTTAAATTGCTATTATTTTTTACCTATGTAATTTTAAACTGTGATATTAATGCTGTATTGTTAGTTTTAGATTTTGATTTATGTGGAAATTGTTTCCCGTTTGGTTGTGTATTTTTTTGATGTGGTTTATTTATTGTTTATGACTTTTGTAATTATGTAAATCTTGTTACGCTGTAAGCCGCCTTGAGCATTGTTTTTTAACTGCAGAAAGGCGGCATACAAATAAAAAATGATGATGATGATGATAAGTCAGTGTAGACCATGGGTAGGCAAACCAAGGCCCAGGGGCCGAATCCGGCCCAATTGCCTTCTAAATCTGGCCCGCAGACAGTCTGGGAATCAGTGTGTTTTTACACGAGCAGAATGTGTGCTTTTATTTAAAATGCATCTCTGGGTTATTTGCGGGGCATAGGTATTCGTTCATCTTTATTTCCCCCCCAAAATATAGTCCGCCCCCCCCACAAGGTCTGAGGGAAAGTGGACCCGGTCCCCTGCTGAAAAAGTTTGCTGACCCCTGGTGTAGACTCACTTATGGTTACGTAACTTAACACATACTTAACTTAAGCCCGTTGGTTTCAGTAGGCCTATTTTAGTTATGATGTAGTTATAGAATCACAGAATTGTAGAGCTGGAAGGTATCCCAAGGGTCTTCTGGTCCAACCCCCCCTGCATTGCAGAAATCTCATCTAAAGCATCCATGACAGAGGGCCATCCAAGTTCTGCTTAAAAACTCCAAAGGAAGGAGAGTGCATAACCTCCCGAGGGAGAATGTTCCTCTGTCAAACAGCTCTTACAAATAGTTGGATGCAATCTATTTCTTAGACCAGGAGTGGGGAACGTTCAGCCCTCCAGATGTTGCAGAACTACAGTTCCCATCATCCCTGGCCATGCTTGCCAGAGCCGACGGGAGTTGTAGTTCAGCAACAGCTGGAGGATCAAAGGTTCCCCACTCCTGGGTTAGAATGGATGCACAATGCAATGGGAAGTGTCTACTGGAAGGGAATAATTCTGCTGTGCTGCTGCATTGGAAGTGGTTAAATAATTCCATCAGGCCTGATAAAGAGACCCAGCATATTTGCCCTCCCTCAGCAGATGCTGTCTGGAAGGAGGCAAGTGAAGAGGAGGGATTCATGTAATAATGCAGCCTTTTCTTTCTGATGGGTGCTTTATTTTCCCTGGCATATTAAGGGTGCCCTGGCACACACTTCAGAATTCCTTGGCTATAGTACGCAAACCATGTTGAAGTAAATGGGATATTAGTACAGCAGCTCTTTGGAAACAGTTGCAGCTACAGAGCTGGGTAGTATAATACTTTCAAAGTGGTTTAGAGCATTCAACTAGTTTAATTCCGTAGATGTTAATAGGAATATGTTTTATTGTATTTATTTATTATCGTAATAATCAGAAGATCCATGGGGCTGGGGGTGTTACAGCAATATAAAATGCAGCACTAGCAACAGTTTAAAACTACATATGTCTTGATGTGATTCATTTTATTTTAATCATGCTTCTTGAATGTGAGCACGAGGAGAAGTTTAAAAATATTTATGAATAAATAAATAGCATCATTGACCCAGGACTGGGTATGCTTCTTTTTAGTAGTTTGTGAATCCTGGGGGTTATTGTTAAAAATTCTGACCTTATATAGAACAGCAGGAGGTAATATATGGGGGAGGGGGTAATACCATAGCTCAGTGGTAAAGAACAAGTTTGTATGCAGAAGGTTTGATGCCTGACTTCTTTAGTTAAAAATATTAGATAGTAGCCATAAGAACGATCTCTTCCTGATAAGCCTGATGGAAATATAATCTGACCTGATACAAGTTGCTTTCCTATGAACAATTGACCCAGTTAAGTTTTGATGTTTGACTTGTTTGCAATTCACATTATATGCATTAGTTTCCCTCCTTCTCTCTGGGAATAATATTTTTTTAAAAAAAGAATTGGTTTTAAAATGCAATAATAAAGAAGTTACTTTAGGATTATAGTTACTACTTCTGTTACATATATAGATAGATATAGCTATACATAGATAGCATGTCAATAAAGGGGCTTTGTGCTTCAAACTGGCTGTGATATGTGCGTGTGTTTTTTTTCCTTTTGTTGTTGTCAATAGAAAAGATTGATCTCTGGGCTGGTGAACGTAATATCTGTCCCAGTCAGAAAAGGAGAGGAAATTAGCAGGACGATTGGTGGAGAATGATATCTGTCAAAAGAAACACTTGGAGAGCACTGAGTTTAGTAATAGGTGACTGCCGGAAAAAAGGGAACTTTGAATTTTGCCAAGGTAAGGAACAGATTTGTAATTAACATGCTATTTATGAGAAAGAAATTAATTTGATTTATTGTTCCTTGTCCCTCTGTAACTGTGCTTTCCATCTTCTCCTTGTTATTCCATGTGCTTCCCACCCCTCCCTTGGAATCTAACCTTGTAGGGCTTTCAGATTTTGGATGGTTATGCATGAAGAACTTGTGCAGAGATGCCCTATTCATATTTATCTCAAAGCATGAATAGCCTAATTGAGAGGAAGGGAGTAGATTTGTAACACACAAACACACACCCTTCCTGCCCCACCTCCAGCCCATCTTACAGCCACATTTTGGATGTAAAAAATGAAATGATGTCTGTTTTCATACAATATAATGTGCACAGGCCCAGTGGGTAGGAATCCCACCCTCTCTGTCCTTTCTGATTTTGTAGCATCACAATTGAGAGGCTACCATCATGGGTTGAACTGTGACAGGTCCCATTGGTACAGAGGAAGGAAGGCAGGGAAGCAATATGCAATTCTTCATGGAAAAGGTGGATTTTGAAGAGGGATTTGAAATAAGTATGGCACAGGGTGTTCTGCGATGTGGTTCTAAGCCTGTGGGGTAGCAAGGAAGAAAGGCCTTAGAGAAGCAGGAGACAGTTGGCAGAACCTTCAGTGTAGACTTTATTGCCAACACTACAAAGATCCAACATTGCAAAAGCAGGCACCTGCTTACACGGTGGGGGTCCTCTACCTTCTATCTCCCCTGTTGTCCACCTCCCCCCCCCTCACAATATGCTCCTGGAAGACCCTTTGGAACAGGTATTGGGTGTGTGCAAGAAAGTCCCATTTCACCATAGCTGTCAACTTTTCCCTTTTCTTGTGAGGAATCCTATTCGGAATAAGGGAATTTCCCTTAAAAAAGGGAAAAGTTGACAGCTATGCATTTCACAAGTGAGTGGACATCATTCAATGCCATTCAGGGTAAATACAGAGGTGGGGAAGGTACAGCTGAGAGAGGCTGCAAGATAAGGTGCCCCAATCCCATTGCATATATAGATTTGGCAAGCTTTGAGGTACATATGAGTAGTTATTTAATACTTATGTCACAGTCCATTTACCCAGAAACAAATCTAATGAGACCAATGCAGATTAAGAGGTTTAAGGACTGTGGGGCTATGTCCACTTTGCGTTTAAAGCTGTTGGTGTGGAGGGTTGGATGATGTTCCTGACAGTATTACAGTATGTGGGTTTATCTGAATGACTGAATATTTCAAGTGAGTTGAAAGGTTAACTATATTTCGAACCTATGTTTTGATCTATACTTACGTGTGTATATAAAGTACAAAGGGTATGTCCATTACAGATGAAAGCTGCAATAGATTCAAATATTTTTGGAGGCAGTCCATGAAAAACTGTAGCTATTTCCTGCCATTCTGATCTCTTCAAGCTATGAACACTATATTTGCTTGTAGCTCTGCCCAGAGTCATTTTTCATGCCTATTTCATATGGGAGCAGCTGTTACTAACACTTCAGCTTACTGGAAATTTCACCATCTTACTGGAATGCTTTTTAGTTCCCTTGAAACTCCCACAGATGGTTCACCTAATGGGACCTTGTTGCATGTTAGGAACTGTAGGAAACTTACACCCAATCTAACTCAGTATTGTTGGCACTGATTGACAGCGGTTCCAGAAAGAGAATATTTCCCAGCCCTACCCGGAGATGCTGGGGACTGAATCTGTGGCCTGTGTTCTACCAGTGAGCTGTGATTCTTTCCCAAAGTTCATAATCTGCCTCTTCATTCCATCAAGGTATTTAAAAATACCTAGCGGATGGTGGTCATTTTTCATTTTTAGAACGTATCCTAGCAAACTAGTGCAGCCTTCAGAAAGGCCTGAGAACTTTGAGAACATCTGGTACAGCCCTTTGTGTTTCATGACTCAACCAGACCTGCTGTAAGAAAGTGCTTTTTAAAGCCCCATTTACTTCAGTGGGAGTGTTAAGCACATGCTTTGCTTTTTCCCACCATAATAAATGTGTTTTAAATGAATACCTCTCATTGGATTATAATAGGTAGTAGATCACTAAGTTCTGAAAGACAGACCAATAAAATCTGAATCCTAAGAGCATCTGCTGATTTCTAAGCATGTGCATTCAGTGTCCAGGTTGAAAATTTGACCACCAATCTTGAACTGAATTGAAATTTTGTCAAGCAAATTAAGAGGCAATGCTGTCAGGCACTTTCTGGAGCCCTAATAGCTGCAGTTGGGGGGGGGGGAGTCATGTGATAACAATGCATGCAGCAACCTTCTTCTAAGTTCAGTGGAATAGATCCTTTGCATTTTTTAAAAAGTTGCCCTTTCAAACGGTATGGTTAAGGGTCAGATTTTATCTGCTTGCTAATGAAAAACAGACACAAAGCTAGGCTGAAATGTCAGTGTTTCCTCCTACCCCAGCATGAGAGATATGTAGCAAAGTTAAATAAGGTGGTCTGTGATGGTCAAAAAAGTTTTTCTTCTGATTTGTTACCAAAGATCGCCATTGGTAATACAGGCAGTTGCTACTAATACTGACCTACTGCTCCCAGCACATGTGACTGCAGTCATAAATATCAGTAATAATGCCTTGGGTTGGAAATGGGAGAGGCTTCCACATCTGCTTGTCTAAAGATGACAATAACAAGCAGCCTATATTTGAAGACCTAGGTTAAATCCCCACCCAACCATGAAGCTCACTAGGTGACCTTGGGCTCAGCGTTCAAACTATCTTACGTTGCCCTGAGCACTTTGGAGAGAGGCCCATTTACAAATGTAATAATAATTAATTTGCAAAAGAAGAGAAAGGTGTAAAATACCAGTATAGGCTGCATTATTATAATAATGGTGCTTTGCAGTGTTATTTTTCTAGACAAAGGGGTGGCAGAACTCACCACGATCACCTCCCTCATTCTTTTAGAATGGCAATGGCACACATCTGAGAGGTGCTGGAGTTCCAGTGAGTTCTGGCTTAGGGAAAAAGCCATGGTGCTTCATATTAATTAACCGAGTGTCTTGTTTACTACTTCCTCCAAAAAACACAAGGTGGTGTACATGGTTCTCACTGGCTTTCAGCATCACGCTAACCCTGCGAGGTATCTTAAGCTGATAGGCAGTGTTTGGTCAAGGTCAACAAGTAAGCTTCGTGCATGTGTGGAGATTTGAACATGGCTGCCTCTGGTTCTAGTTCAGTCCTCTAACAACTACAATGCATTGGCTTTCATTGGTATATATAAATACATTAAATCAAATCAAATAAATATGGGTCAGACAGATTTAGTATCCAAAAGCTGTAATTTGCAGAGCTGCAAACTACCTAAACATACTGGCAAATTTGTTAGGAAAGGGAAATATATACATCTGCAAGATATCCAAAATAGGACCCAAAATGCAACCAGCCAGGCAGCCATAGTTGAGTTGTGGCATATGCTAATAGGCGTATGAAATTCTAATTACACAGCATGAAACAGGGAATATGCCCCTAGAGGGAGAGAGTATCTCCATCCTGCCAACTTGCTCACTTCTACACCTTCCCTTCCATAATGTGGAGTAAGGTGGACAGATGTTAAGCGGGCTAGGACCTGGGAGACAAAGTTTAGAAGCCTCAGTGGGTGATTGTCTCTCATCCTAATCTACCTCACAGGGTTGTTGAGGATAATGGTGGAGGGACGAAAGTGCAGTTATTAATCCCTCATCATTTCTTTAACAAAGTGAAGCTTTCCTAATCTTAACAGTCAGATTAACCAAAATATAAGGCATCCATCCTGCTAGAATGCATTAAGATAATATTTAGAAAGCAACTTTCCCTCTCCCACATTATTCTGAGAGGCAGCCCACATAGAAGGGTCTTGCAGTGCTTTATTTAGTTAGCACCTATGGTAAATAACTACCAGTTTCTTCTTGGTGTATCCGTGATATCACCCAGCCCTTCTTTGATCTGACATCCAGTTGTGCACATGTGTGCATTTGAAAAAGGTTCAGTGTTAATCCTATGCAAAGAAAATTCACCATGTTTACTGCTATTGGAGTCTTTGGAAATTATATCTGTTCTGACTACTGGAGGTAATAATCTCCTCTTTGTTTTCTGAGCTTTAAAGCAGATGCTGTCCCCATGCTTTTGTTGCGTTTAGTGTATATTCCTAGATTCCTTTTCCTTAAGTCTTGATTCCTTACTTCTTCTGTTATCAAGGAGTCATTTCTTTGTTGTGTGACTACTGTTGAAAGATTGTTTATCCATAAGAGACGTTTAAGGGTATTTTGGGATGCTTAGATATGGAATTGTCCTCAGGTCTCCAATAGCTAGAATGCTCTCTCCCCCCCCCCCCAAATCATGTGAGAAATGATTGTGGCTTTCTGGCATTATGTTAATTGTTGGTGTGAGTCACATTAATGAATCACCAAAACGGATGACGAAAAAGATAAACATGCAGGTTATTTTGCATGCTGAAAGAAAAGCAGTATTTTTAGGGTAGTTCACACACTATGCATTCAATCCTGCTGAAGCTCAACACTTTTAAATGCAATAGATTGCTATTATATGGGTACATAGGTGTTTGGCTCCACACTGAAACCAGTGGGACTTAAAAGCACTTAACTTTGGCAACATGTTTATCTCTGTTCAGTGTTACTCAGTTAATTCTTGGGTGTATGAATCTCCCTCACCTCTTTTCTTCCTCATGCCTTCCCTGATTCCCCTGACCATATATTCAGACTGAAGAAGAAGAAAAAACTACTGCAAACTAGTCTGCACAGTTCAGCTGAAATGGTAGACAAGCCTTCTTCAACCTAGTGCCATCCTGATAGTTTGGACTCCATCTGTCTTCAGTCTGGCCTGTGGTCAGGGCTGATGGGAATTGTAGCATACAAGGCTGGCAAATGCTGTGATAGACTGTGGATTAACAAGAACCAGTAGTCCATGAAAGAACTGGAGTGTGCAGGGGGAGTAAGAAGAAGGGAGCTTATAAGCCCACGGCTTGTCCATGTAACAACAAACCATGGTTTGGTGTTACATCTGAACTGAATCATATTCTGCATACCCCCTGTTGGTGTGCTCTTTGTTTATTTCAGGTGCTTCCCACTATTATTTTTGGAAGCTCCGAGTTTGGATAGCATTGTGTTGAAGTATTGAACAGTTTAACATTAAAAATATAAAAGCATTTTAGAGACATTTGTCTAATTAACAGCTACAGGAATGTATAGAAAATTAGAAGTTCTGTGCACAATTGATTTTTTGCTCACAAAGAACACATTTTGTCTGAGTAAGCCAGGTTGATTTGGAACAATTAAGAGAGGTGACCATTCTGTTCAGTTTCCTGTTTGAGCCTATAAGAAAATGCTGGGCAGGATTCCAGATTTAGAAAAACAACAAAATAGAATAAAGACGATGTAAAATGTAGGCGAAATTACAGAGGAAGAAAATAATTCCATTTGGAAAGCAATTACCTTGGAAAGGGCAAAGGAGAGTCAATAAAAAACTGGAAAAGTTTTCGCTATCTGTTACTCTGTTATAACAAATCTTGAATTTACTTTGACCTCTTAATTGCTTTAGAGTTTAAAGTAAGTTAAAAGAGTATCAACAATCTCTTTAAACATATCCCCTTACAGGAATTAACTTGAGCCTCTTCCATGCACATGTCCATTGCATGGAAGGGACAGCTGAACCAGGAAGGAGTTGCAAAATCTGCTAGCCAAACCCTTGAATATTTATTTTATTTATTTTTATTAAATTTGTGTACCACCCATCATCCTCACATCTCAGGGTGGTTCACAACTTTAAAATACAATATAAAAGCAACAAACGAACAAAAAACCCACAAACCATTAACCCCTCCCCACACCCTCCCTCGAACACATTTTAAGGGGGCATAAGATGTTAATTAGCCAAAGGACTGGTTTTGTAGAGGAATGTTTTTGCCTGGCACGTAAAGGTGCATAATGAAAGCATCAGCCAAACCTCATTAAGAGGTGTTGTTGTTATTTAGTCGTTTAGTCGTGTCCGACTCTTCGTGACCCCATGGACCAGAGCACGCCAGGCACTTCTGTCTTCCACTGCCTCCCGCAGTTTGGTCAGACTCATGCTGGTATCTTCGAGAGCACTGTCCAACCATCTCGTCCTCTGTCGTCCCCTTCTCCTTGTGTCCTCCATCTTTGCCAACATCAGGGTCTTTTCCAGGGAGTCTTCTCTTCTCATGAGGTGGCCAAAGTATTGGAGCCTCAGCTTCACAATCTGTCCTTCCAGTGAGCACTCGGCTGATTTCCTTAAGAATGGAGAGGTTTGATCTTCTTGCAGTCCATGGGACTCTCAAGAGTCTCCTCCAGCGCCATAATTCAAAAGCATCAATTCTTCAGCGATCAGCCTTCTTTATGGTCCAGCTCTCACTTCCATACATCACTACTGGGAAAACCATGGCTTTTACTATATGGACATTTAAGAGGAGCATCCCACAGATTCTACAAATACTGATGCCCCTGCTGACTATCCCCCTGGTGGCTCTGTGGTTTGCCATCATTCTTAGAGTGTCTCCACACAATGGGATCCACATGGCTAGTGGGTGTGATCCTAAAAATAGGAACACAAAGCCAGTGGCTTATCTACTCCACATCACAATGGCCAAAAAGATTCCTATGGGAAGCCCACAAATGGAGCCTTAATGTGATAGTACTCTTCCCACTTGTGGTTTCCAGCCAGTGGTATTCAAAAGGCATACTGCTTCCCACAGTGGAGGTCAAATACAGCCATTGTAGCTAGCAGCCAGTGATAGCCTTAGCATCCATGCGTTTCTCTAATCTTCTTTTAAAGTCATCCAAGCTGGTGGCTATCCCTACCTCTTGTGGCAGCTGATGTGGCACAAACAGATGCTTCTGAATAGCAAACTACATCATATATTAATTGCATGGTTGCAATTAAAAAGCAGTAGCTGTGGGGGAGATCAGGATTGGAACCAGGATTGAGGAGCCGGGCTTAAACTTCCTTCCCAACAAAAATAGCCTTCATTAAACTATTTGTCCCAGGAAGAAAACTGCTAGTAGTTGGTGGTGGTGGGTTTTTGTTGTTGGGACAGTGATGGAACGATGGAAGGAGTGCTTAAATACAGCTCGCTGCAACCCCAATCATTTGCTTCAATCATGCATTTAATGTGGCTCTTGGTTTCTCTCTTTGAGGCTGTGAATTTGTTCCTTCTGTTATCAACATTGTTGTGGGCAAGGAATCCCAGACATTGTTAGCAACAGTTGCTTATTATTATGTACAATCTCTCCCAGGATGTTGTGTGACTGCAGTGGTCTATCCAAAAAATAAATAAAATACAATAAAAATAAAAGGAAGCATGACTCCCTTTGGTACATGGGAGACAACTGGCTTTGGAGGTTATTGATTAAAGCCAGGTAGGGAATTCCCTTGCCTTGTCTCCTTGCATTTGCTCACGGATAATTGTGCTTATTGTATGATTTTGAACATCCAACTTTATGAGAAGCCCTTTTATTGTTGAAGATACTGTGCTGTAATGGAAATTGCAGTGTTGACACAGTTACTTGTCCTGTGAATAAATGGAGGAAAGGTGAAAAGAAAGCTTCTAATTATCCAAGTGCTCTTTTTCAACCTTTTAGCTAGCTGGCTGATCTTTTTGAGTTTTGAATGAGCAGGTACATACCCTCCCCCATGACAATGCACCACATGAAGGCCATAATAACCCAGGCTTGACCCATACAATTCTTCCCCCTGTACATGGAGGCCACAAGCATCAGGATCTGACCTGATTAATGCAGTTCTTCCCCTTCTGTAAAAGGAAGGGAAGGTGACACACATTGGGCCCTCACAGGCTAATAATAATAATAATAATAATAATAATAATAATAATAATAATAATAATTTTATTTATACCCCGGCCAAGACCAGGCTTAGGGCAGCTAACACCAAACACATAACACATTAAAAACAAAAAAGCAAATGATTAGTTTAAAATACAATTCGAATCACATTTAAAATCAAAATAAAATTAAGTGGGAACCCACAAATCATAACCGTAGGAATAAGGGAATAAAAGAATTTGATAGAAAGATTGTGACGCATGCCACATAAGGTATGCAGTTGTCATCTGCACTGCCAGCACAATGGAATCAAGGTAAGCTGGGCCTCAACTGGCTTATGAGGTTGTTAGTGCAGTACCATTGGGTAAGAATGTCTGCCTCAACCATACCTTTGTTAGGCAGATTTGCTGGTTGTTGCTATTTCATCAGTGGGGCTAACAGGAAATGGCTTCCTCATAGATGGAATCTCTTTACATACTCTCCATCATTGCTGCGATAAAAATAGGAACATCCTCTTCCATACCCTTCAACATTTCTCCAATTAAAAATAGGGACATCCAGTGCTATTTTTCTAGAAAAATAGGTGCCAGAACTCACCATAAACGCCTCCTTTGTTCCCTTATAATGGCAATGGTGCCTACCTGAGAGGTGCCGGAACAGAGTTCTGATGAGTTTCAGCTGAAAAAAGCCCTGGTGATATCTTATTCCATACCCTCCAACATTTATCTGATGAAAATAAGGACATTCTAAGGAAAAGTGGAACATTCCAGGATCAAATGAGAAACCGGGATGGCTTCTGTAAATCTGAGACTATCCCTGGAAAATAGGGACACTTGGAGGGTCTGTCTTTGTATCTTAGAAGGAGACAGCCATCCAAGCTTGGAGAAGATCCCTTCTAGATGAGGGAAAGGAGAGAAAGGGGTAGAGGGACATTAGGAGAATTAGAAGCAGAAAGAATGGGTTTCTAGGTGAAACAAGTGTGCAGCTGCCTTGAAAGAGCACTTGTTTGCCTCTCCTCATGTTCTGCTTGTATATTTGTAAATAAAGCAAATATGACAAAGACTGTAGCTCTCCAGTCCTCTCCTATCCACAGGAAACTCAACTCAGCAACACCATCTCTGGAACATCACACCACTTGGGGAAGTGGGGTGCATTTAACAATAGATATTGAATACAATAAAACCTGTCTTTAGAACATTTGTAGCTATCATTGCCAATAAATGAGATATGTGGCGGGTGAGCGTTGTAACTTTTAAAACAAAATGTATTTTAATTCAGCCTAAAATTTATCTTTTTAGAGGGATTCTTGTGTGTGTGACAGAGAGAAAGAGCATTTTCTGTTTGGTAATCTACTAAGGGTCTGATAACATTAATGGGCTTTGCCTCACACAGAGTTCTGAGTATATTGTACCACTGCTCGCTGATCCCAGGTCAGTGTGATGCGTGAAATCAATTTATTTGAATCTCTTTGCCTCTATAGGAATTTGGCAGCATGCCAGTTGTTTTCATTTAATGTTCTTTGTGTTGAACACAGACAAGCAAGCTTGCTTTTGTACTCTTCCTTCTCTCTTGTCTTTCAGCCCATGTTCCCTTCTGCAGATTCTTGAGACAGAGGAGAATACGTTACTTAGCTTTTTATTTTTATTTTTATTTCTATATTTTATTTAAAAAGCACCCTATTTTGTTTCAGATGGCATCTTAAACAGGAAATTAGGTCAATTGCAAAGCTGTCCCTGTGTTTGCTTCGACATTGCTTTGCAAGTCATATGTTGCGTTTCAAAGCATTCAGAAGTTGTTAGTGTTGTGGGTGAGGGTGAAGCTGAATTTGTAAAAAATCTTGAGTGGCAGAGGGAAATTGAACAAAGGGAGAGAAAACTCTACAGTACCATCATAGCTGACTTCCTATTGTTTCTCCAGTAACAAGAAGGCTTACGATACAGTATCAGAATGTTAGTTTTGCAATACTTCTTACAGAGGCAGGTGTTTTTCAGAAAGCCATTATGACATCCATTGATGTTAATTCATTGTTTACTTATTAGATACATAATATATAACCTACTCCAGGTTGCTTCAATAGCTGGCAACATTTTGCAGAATGTCTAGCAAAGAACAATCATCCTTGCTTCTCTACCTCCACCCCAATTTCTTTTTAAACAAAAGATTGTAAGGCTGCGTACACAGTGCAAGTAATTGCACTTAAATATGAGAAAACATGCTACTTGAAAAATTGGCTATTTCTTTAAGAGACTTGTTTCAAGGAGGGTGGAAGGGGGCAGGGAGGAAGAAGGAGCACATAGAGAAGATTCTGTTGATGCTCCAGGCAGTTCTTGCGGAAGTTGATATGCAGAACTATGGAGCCACACCACCGGGGTCAGGCTCGTACCATCAGACCCTGCTTCCTTGTTTAATTACCTGAAGAGCAAAACATCCAATCTGGAAGTGTGTGAAAGTCCAGTATCTCTAGCTGCAGTTTGCTGCTCTGACATCCTGCAAAGCCAACCCTGTCTGTCCACAAACGTCAGGGCCGGTTCCTGACAGTCGGCTATCTCTGCCCGGCCTGGGTTCCTTTCATTCAGGAGGTATTGTGTACAAGAGGGTTTGGTCAGGAATGTGAGGTTCCTGCCGGTGCTGTTCTCCCAGTCCTGACAACGCTGGCATAAAGGCTGGGGATTTTTTTTTCCCCTTTCAAAAAAAAAAGGGGGGGGAAGGTGGCTGTTTTTTATTTCCCTTTATAAAACTGGCATTGATGTATTGTTCACTTACATGTTAACTGGCCTGCTTCTGGGACTGAAGTGTTCCATTTTGGTTTAGATAATCTTATGTTGATCTTTCTGTGAACTTTCTAAAGGAAATAATTTGGTGGTGGTGGATAAAATAAAAGTTAAAATCATCTATAAACTGACTAGTTTGCACTAGATTACATGGTTCAGGGTGTGAGAGCAGGTTTTCTCTTGAAAGAGAGGACTGGGAAATCTCAGTAACTTACCAACAAAATACAAATAAGCTTACATAAGGGGAAGCTCAGTGGTCTATCACCTGCTTTCCATGAAGAAAATCCCAAGCTAAATATTTGGCATAACCAGGTACAGCTGGAAGAGTCATAGAATTATATAGTTGGAAGGGACCACGTAGGTCATTTATCATTATCATCATCATGATTATTATTGAATTTATATACCACCCTATACCTGTAGGTCTCAGGGCGGTTCACAGAATAAAATCAGAATATAAAACCACAAAATACATATTAAAAATAAAAACAGCAACAGCCCAATCACACCCCCCACACACCCCATCACACATTTTAAAAGGGCATAGGATGTCAATCAAATCAACCATAGGCCTGGTTATAAAGGACCATTTTTGCCTGGTTCCTAAAGGTGTATAATGAAGGCCCCAGGCAAACTTCTCTGGGGAGAGCATTCCACAGATGAGGAGCCACTGTGGAAAAGGCCCGACTCACTGCAGTTCAGGAATATTTTTGCCCAATGTGGGGCTTGAACCCATAGGCCTGAGATTAAGAGTCTCATGCTCTACCTACTGAGCTATGCCTGAAACCCTGGAGAGCCACTGCCACTCAGTGTAGACCATACTGAGCTAGATAGATTAATGGCCTAATTCAGTTTAAGGCTGCTCTTATGTTTCTATGCATAGCAAGTAGTGTATTAGATCAGCATGTGTGCATGAAAATGACTGTAAACATCTGTTCAACCTTTAAATAAGTGTGGTACATATATGAGCTATATTAAGGATGCTTCCACACTAGTGCTTATTGTGGAGTAGGTCATCCTCATACATGCAAGTCTTTTGCAATGTCCACATGACATCACTGTCCCCAAAATTACAGCCCATATATCCCTCCCTACATTTGATCCAGATTTACCAGGTTCAGATTTCTGGGGAAATCCAGTAAGTTTTTTGTTTAAAAACATCCTGTTCCAGTGTCCCATTTGCAACATCTCAGTGATCCATTTCCAGTATTAAGCATCAACCTAGAAGCACCCGAACACTGTCCAGTTCTTGGCGCCGTGTTCAAGAAACTTTTTAAAGAGTTCTTAGTAGAAAGAGGGTGGTGGATACAGGGGAATTCTTCAGGAATTTTTATCAGAGATATAAAAGGTGATGGGAACTAGGATGAAAGATAGGGAGGGGGGAAGTTGGTAGAAATTAGTCTGGAGAAGGTTTTGGGTCCACCAGGAGCTGAGGAAGGGGACTGGAGAAAGTTGCTTTTAGTGACAGTCAAGGTGGCAGTCAAGGAAAGAAGCAAAAATACAGAGGGGGGGATTTTCAGACTATTTGAAAGAGGAGTTGAAAGAAGGTGCCATGAGACAGACTCCCACAGTATTAAATAAATAAATAATAAATAAATTTTATTTATATCCCGCCCTCCCCAGCCGAAGCCGGGCTCAGGGCGGTTAACAACAATCAAACAATCAGATAATCGCACATTCTAAAAATATTTCATTATAAAAATCAATTAAAATCAAATTAATGGCAACTGATTAAGCAAGATTCTGTGCAGGTTGCCAGAGGAGGGAGTAAGGCTGCGCCCTGACCAAAGGCCTGGTGGAACAACTCTGTCTTGCAGGCCCTGCGGAAGGATGTCAGGTCCCGCAGGGCCCTAGTCTCTTGTGACAGAGCATTCCACCAGATTGGAGCCGCAGCCGAGAAGGCCCTGGCTCTAGTTGAGGCCAGCCTAACCTCTCTGAGGCCTGGGACCTTGAGGATGTTATTATTTGCAGACCGTAGGTTTCTCTGTGGGGCATACCAGGAGAGGCGGTCCCGTAGGTACGAGGGAAATGATTAGTAGAAATGATAAGAGTTTCGAGACAGAGTGCCCTCAGCTAGGGAATTAGTCCTAATACCAGAACCACACAGAAGAAGAGGAGGAGTTTGGATTTGATATCCCGCTTTATCACTACCCGAAGGAGTCTCAAAGTGGCTAACATTCTCCTTTCCCTTCCTCCCCCACAACAAACACTCTGTGAGGTGAGTGGGGCTGAGAGACTTCAGAGAAGTATGATTAGCCCAAGGTCACCCAGCAGCTGCATGTGGAGTAATAGGAGGACCACACGGGAGAAATTCACAATAAGAAGAGTAATGGCATGCCAGCATCAGTCCTTAAGAAGCTGGTTTAGCACTGGACTCACTTAGAAACATAGAATTGTAGAGTTGGGAGGAACCACGAGAGCCATCAACTCAAAGCTCCTGCAATACAGGAATCTTTTTCCCAACGTAGGGCTTGAACTCACAACTCTAAGGTTAGGAGTCTTACGCCCTACCGACTGAGCTATCCCAGCATATGAGGAAGATCTGCAGTAGGGGCTCCACCCATGTGGTTCTGGGTTTCTCGCATTACCTGAAAGTGTGGGGAGGATTAGTGTTGCAGCAACAGCTGGAGTGCCAAGGTGATGCAGGAACCTATGCTAAATGGGCACCACGCATTCACAGCCAAGCTGCAAAACTGCAATGTAAGCAGGTAATTTAAAAGTGTATCCCTTGCGTAAGACCTGAGAGTTTGGCCATTACAACTGAAGGATTTAAGTCAAAAAAAATCACACCAAATATGCGGGGAACACAGCAAACTCAGATAGTCAAGGTATTTGGGTAATGTTGAGGTAGATTACGAGGGTTCTGCTGTATGGCAAATAAGTCAACTACACTTTACAAAGAAAAGGAGGAAGAAACTGCAGGGAAGGGGGAGAGCTCCCACCCCCAGCTCCACTCTGGTGATCTGAATTTATGTTGAGAATTCTGTAGTGTTGCATATTTGCTCCACCTGGTGGATCTTGCGAAAAGTATCTTAATCCCTGTTAATGATAAGTGATCACATTTGGAGCTCAAGCATATTAGCCATTTGTATTAATAAGGGCACTGTAAAATGCATTTTTGTTTTCAGAAAAAGTGAAAACATTAGATAGTTTTGCTTGCCCACACTCGGTCATTGCATTAATCTTTATGAAAGCGTAGCATTTCCAACCAATTAATGATAACAGTTTACCCCCAGTCTCATCTAAAGATTAGCAATTAAATTGTTGGAATGTATGGCTTTTTGAGGTTATGCGTGGTCATTTAAGGTTGCCTTCCCCGCTCCCTTGCAAGCAGACAATAATTAATGAGCTCTCCTGATAAGAAACAGCAATGCGGTCACAAGAATTGGTTGGTAGTGCAGAGGTGGTCTGAAAATCTGTGTCATTAGCCTACCTTGCAAACATTGTTTTACTCACAATTCTGCAGGACCTGGTTATCCTTCAGTCTCCCTAATTTTTCTCCTCCCGTTATTTCCCTGCTCCCCCTCCTAAATTATACATTGTTCCCCAACAGAAGGTGAAGTTTAGAAAACAGTATCTCCATATGCGAGGGATTTTGAGACCTTTTTTTTAAATTGTCTTTAAAAATGTCATTCACAGTCCTCATTAGCATTTATTGTTGCAAGTGTAGAAGCAGAAAATGTGAAATTGGTATGTCATGAATAGCTCCACAGAGCTCTGGAGCCCTGAAATGTTGCCTGCAGTGTGGTGTGGGGAAGACATTGAGAGCAAGCTGTCCAGATGGCTGCCAGCGCTGAGCAAAGCTGCAGGTTTTTGTCTCTGGTGCCGAGAGGAGGGAAAGTTCACTGGAGCATACGCTATCACCCCTTGCATTTTAACAAAACTAACCCGCTATCTGTCAAAACGGGGAGGTGGTGACACTGGAACAAAACAAAACAAAAGTTCTCAGTGGTAATGTTGCAATCTCCCATTAAAGGCTGAAAGAACGTCACAAATATCAAAATGTTTCTAAGAGGGAAAAAGGAAGGTGTAATATTTATATAAAGGCAGAATTTCCTAATTAGACCTGATGATGCATCTTTATGTTGGTAGGTTTCCCCTGAAATGGGTATTCTGCATACAGAGAGGAAATGGATGAGGAAGCTTTGTTTTAATAGCACTTTAAGTCAAAATATAGGAGATTAAAGTCACTTGGGGGCTCTGTTAGTATCCCAAACTTGATCTAGTTTTGAGGCAATGGATATTAGAATTTGCTGGTTATTGGAATATATATTTTGTCAGACTTTACAATATTACATACAACATTCTGTATAGTGGAAAGTAAAATTTGTGACCCATGGCAAACTCTGTAGCAGTAGTTCTTGCTGCTGTTAAGAGGCACAAGTTCCTTGGTATGCTTGATCGCTTTTAATTTTCAGACTGGAGTACAAACTTTATTGCATATCCTCTTTCAAAACGCAGCCCATTGTTGTTCTCATTTTACAGGTGGGAAACTGAGATGCCACCGTAGGCTTCCCAGATAGTATAACTTTGGCCCACAGTGTATGAATAGGGATGGTATTATTATTGCTCTTTTTCTTCCACAGGAAATGTTATGAGCACCTATGATGTGAGGCCCAAATGAATTTCTCCAAGTTCACAGTATTTTTGCATTTGGCTCATATTCCTGTTACCACTTGGTGTACCAGACTAATCTGCCAGGACAGATTCTCTCCTGATCTAATAGCTCAAATAATGGCCTGCCTAGTTGATTCTTTTATTAAACATGTGCATTGATTTTAACTTAATCTCAGTTCTATAGTTTTAGGACTGTTTCTCACACATTACAATCAGCCAACCCAGGATTGCCATCATGTCTACACTTGACAGAGCCAAATCCAGTTCTATCTTCATCTCTTGGGTCAAGACATTTTGCTGACTAAGACACAGCAGCAAGTACTACCCCTACCCTGGTTGAAGTGCATAGTCTTAGCAACTTATATGGACATCTGAGGCTGAAAATCCCACAGGTGCCATTCTTCCTTGACAGGAAAATACAGCAACAATAAATTAAATAGTTTACAATGGGCTGACTTTCCAAAACAAATATCCCAAATCAGCTGCTTGAGGTTAGTGTCTCATTTTACTTAATGACACTCAATGTCAGCCGTGGTATCTGTTCACATGTTTACACACAAGTGTTTGTTGTATTCATATTTTACCTTTTTTTAGACATACACTTAAGACTGTTCATAGGCACACATCTAGAAATAAGGTTTTGTTGAGTACACCCTGGATCTTATCCCAATATGCACTCATGAGTTGACAAACTAAATGCAACTTCTCTTTCACACAAACACACACACAATTCTCTAAAGTAAATGTGTAAACAGTTTCCCTATCTTCATTTCACTCAGCTATAGGATCTAAAATTCCATTGTAGCTATTTTAAGAAGCAGAGTAAGCCTTGCCAATAAGGAAGTGTGTAGGGAAAACTCTTGGCATTATCTGGTGAGTATTTTTTTTTAAATGTGCACATTCAAAGCTGAAATCATGTGTCACTAGTATTCTAGCAATGTTTCTGAGGAAAGATAGGGTTGTTGTTGTTTTTTTTAAAAAAGGTTTAGTGTGGTTATTGTGTCATGGCAGTGCTAAAAAGAAAAATCAATTATTTGTGTGGCTGATCTCTGTTGGAACATTGCTGCATTACCTTAATCCAGATTCAGTATTTTAATACAAGTCCTTGCAGTAGGAGAACACAGATTTCTCTTTTGTAAAAAACCAAACCAAACAAAAAAACCCCCAAAACTGTGACATGTAAATTTAATTCTCATCTTACTGTTTTGGATTATTATTATTTTAAGCGCAAGGAAAGTGACATAAATGTATTAGAGAAATACTGTAGGGCAGCACAACTGCCAGCTGTATGAAATTAATACATGTATTCATGTGGTCGTGTGTTTACTGTACATCACGTTGACAGTCTATTGAATAAAGTTAGGAAGGCATCCAAATAGAATCTCCCCACAAAAAACTCAACAGCTCATGTATTAGGTGGGTTTGCCTTGTCAGTAAGATTCCTTGTGAAAACACTAACGGCTTCCAGCTGGGTGGAAAATCAAATCTTTGGGGTCTGACAAACTTAGCAGATCAGAATTTGAAAGCCCGGCTAATGCTCTATTTTTACTTGCCGTTCACCCATAAAAGATTATTTTTCAATATGTCAGCCTCATTTGGTGGCCGGTGGCCTAAGATTGAAAGTGGAAAAACAAGTGAGGAAATCTGGACATTATTGAGTTCGCCCTTTCTAACTGGTATGCCACTTTGTGGAATAGCCTTGCCTGGAGATGAGGGGGTGTCCGAATGACCATTCATCAACACTCGTTGCCTGATCATTGAGTGCCTTCTCATTCAGTTTATCAAGCCTTGCACATAAAAAGTCAGAATAAGCGTTATTCAGCTTTGTTAACGCCAAGTAGGAGTAAAATGCTCCATTTGAACCCATTTTGCCCTTGGTTTTTCACTTTGTTAATGCAGTCCTGCTTAAATGAGTGCCTTTATTGGGTCAGTTAGAATATCTGAAACTATTAATTGTCCTGAACTGAATAGCTGGTGGCAGGCCAGAACAGATGGGGTAGAAAACTATTTGGTTGGGTGTATTGCTTTCAATTAGGATCAATGAGGTTTCAATGCCTTTGAATTAACTCACTTAATACCGACTGTGTGAAGTCACAGTGTATCACAACAGTCTGCTAGGAAGGGAGAGGGGAAGTTGCAGAGGCCTGCAGAAAAGCTTTGAGTCAATTTCTTCCTCCGCTGCTAACAAAGAGCTTTCATTAGACAGTTGAGAGGACTTTAGTCCCTGTTGGTAAGTCAGGTGTAAGCAAGAGAAAAATGCCTGCTTCAGACCTGGAGACTGCTATCCTGGACCTGCACATTGTTTATTATGCTTGCATGTCCCATTAATTTCACTGCACATGATTGCGCATAGGGTTACAGGCCTAATGCTCTGGCGTATGAGAACATTTCCCCCCTATGGGTAATGTGATGGAATAACAACTATCTAAAGTCCAAAATAAATCTAATTTTGCAAATGGATATTTTTTTGGGGGGTAGGGTGGAGGCCTGGAGACAGCCTTGGCTGTGGGGAGTCATATGGGATCATTTGACTTTATTTTGTAAGCAGTTTGACGATCTGCAGGATAATTCACTGGCTAAATATACACAAGATAATAACCTTTTATAAGATAACCTCAAGCATGTTGTGTTGTCTCTGGCATATAATCCTTGTATGATGCAATGTTCTTTTGCATGTGAAAATACTTCTTTTGCTGCAGTCTTTTATTCTGATGTTTTTATCTGCTGTGTGCAACCAATAGAGAATGGTAATTTTTTTTAAAGAAAAGAATTGTTGACATTGGTTGTCCATCACTCTTACACGTTTTGGCCTCACTTTATTTTATTTTATTTTTTAAAAATGAAATAACTAAGTGGTACAAAAATTGTTACAGTAATCCTTAAGTGGCTGCATTAAAAAAATCTCCAGTAATATTTATTTGAGGAGGACTGCCAAATGGGTTGCTGCTTGCCTCAGAGTATTAAATAATGAGAGGGGGGAAATGATTCCTGCAGCTGGCTGCTTGAGAAAATGCTGAAGTAGTCTCAGATGCACTGGCATTCTGCTAGGGCCCCTTCCATAAGTAGTCTTCTAGGTGAGAATCTCCAGGGATACAGTTTTTGTTGACGTGGATCAATTTAAATGGCAATTACTGTAGTCAGATAACAGCTTAAAAAGCCCTTTTACACATAGAAAAGATGCATAATCAGATGGCATATGGTAGTGTTCAATTTTCTGAGCCATAGCTTGAGGATTTACAATGTACTGATATTAAGACCCACTTTTAAAACTGAATATTGTACCATTTTATTGAGATACGTTGCTCTTTAGATTTATTATCCCCCCCTCCATTTCTACAGCTGCTTCTCTGCTTGTACATTGATGAAAGGTTGCTTTTCCAACAGTGAAAATGCCCCCCTCCCTTTCATGTGAAGTATAGCTGTTTGTGTGTGTGTGTTTTAAATAATAAATAACGAAGTCATGGTCTCTCTTAAACAGTATATTGAATAAATATTTTCAAAATCTATTCTTTCCTTTTTGTCTTCTAAAGTTAGCTGCCGGCAATTGTAACACCTTCTGCTTTATAAGACTTGCTTTATCTCCTAGATTCATCAACAATGTATTATATGAATCCTTGCTACGCTAGACATCTGACCAAGATGAGCACAGCATTGCCCTCTAAATAGATGCCATTATGTTATTAGGGCTGGCACGAAGGAACCACTGTGCGTTTTTCCTTCCCCTTAAAAAAAAAAAAGGCAACCTTGAAATGCAACAATAGTTGCATGACAATTTAGCGTGTTGTTAGGTTGGCAGTTTATTCAACGTAAACGACTTTGCTTCTAAATGCAAATTGTGCCCTGAAAACAATTTTTTATTAGATGAGGACTGAACATTTTTATGATTTGAGTGCCCTGAAGAGGAGGAGAGAATGAACACAAAACATATAGAGGAGACGTAAAAGAAGGTAATAAGATCTAAAACGATTCCTCAAACATAGAAACATTGCAGAATTCTTCATCTCCTTCCTAGCCCCCAGTAGATTTACAGTGCCATTGAACATTTGAACAGGGAGGCTCAGAAAGAGAGGAAGAAAACCCTCATAAAGCTGTGAAAATGTTTGTCTCTTGTTTTGGATCAAAATATGTTTTTCTTGGGGGGCGGGCTGGCTTTAGAATACAGTTGCTTTTCCTGGAATTTTCTGTAAGCCTAAATGTGTTGCAGAAGGGATGTGACTCAGGCATATGCTTCTCCTATGAGGCAAAGGATGTTTTACAAAGGACTGAAGAGGGACTGCTGAGAGGAAAATAGCCAGCTTTAGATAAAGCACTGTAACAAAGACTTGTAGTTTTATGTATCATGGTGTCCATTAAAGCTTAATAGGGAAGAGTGCATTGAACCTAGCCAGGCATATGTTATTCATGTGAAGGATAAACATTTAAGGGGAGTGCAGAAACCTGGAGGACGTGATTGTTTAGCTTTTGAAAAAAGCTTTGCAGGGAAGATTTTGTTTTCATCCCCCATGGATCACCATGCAAGGTAAAGGAAGAGTAAGCGGCAAATGTTTGGAGCGTATCAATGCTGGAATCCCAGGGGGGTTAAAAGCATTGTAGTAAAATGAAAGTGGACTGCCTCTAAGTGTGTTCTATTTTATACATGCCACTGAGAAGCTGACAAAAGGAATGATTTTGATACTCTGTTCGCTGTGATAAAATGACACATTGATGGCAAAATTCTCTCCACACACCCCCCACTTCTCCTTTAAAAACACACACACAAAACAAAGCCCAAACTTCTGTGCTCGCACACATTGCGTACTTTAAACCGTAGAAGCAATCTCAAGATTTTTCCCCCGCACCCCCAAATCCACTGGAGCTGAAATTTATAGCTGTTAATTGGGAGGGGGGGGGAAGGAGGAAGCGCTGGTTTTAATAGACGCTTTCTGTGAGAGAAAGGGTTAACTTTTAAAGAGGGAGAAAATGAATAATTCAGTGTTCGGTGCTTTATCACTCTGCGTTTTACTGTCTATTCTTTTGGTCCTCTGGAACTTGCCGTGAAAGGTACAGTACGGGGAGTCAGCTGAGGGGGTTGCGATAATTTGCACACACATCGCTGTCATTGTTCTGCCTGAAGAGACGGAGCTGGGTTCAAGGCCACATGTGCTCCTGTCATCATTCACATTTCTGCTCCAAGTGCAACCCAGAGTGTCAGCTCTCCATCTGTCTTTGCCTGGCAAATGCAGGCGCCCAGCATCCTGCCTGCAGCTACACTGCCACAGCCAGTTAGGATGGCCCTCCTTGCGTCTCTCTGCTCATTCCAGAACAGGAGGCGCTGAGTCCCAAATCAGCCTGCTTTGGGGAGAGAGCCTTTTTGCAGTGGGTCTGTTTTATTCAAGATGCCTGGTGAGTGATTCTCTCTCTCCTCTCCACTCTCTCTCCTCTCTCTTTCTCCCCACACCCCCCTTTCTCCTTGACGGAAATGAGAAAGCTCACAGTCATTTTATAGTTGGATTTTCTCTGATAGCAGGAAGAATGCATAAAGGCTGGCGTTTGGAAAGAGCGGCTGTAGAGGCTAATTGTAGCATGTGCGTGGAGAGAGCTGCGTATATATGTGTGTGTGTGTGTTAAACTACTCTGTGCGTAATACATTGCAATTCTGAATACGAAATGAAGAAGAGGCAGTAGCAAATCTGCCTGCCTGTGGGTTGCGTGTTTCTCAGAGGGTAGGGAGAGAAATATATAGCTTCCATCTATCTCTTATGATTGAGCTGTACTCCTGTATCTGGAAACCTGAAGATTTATCGGGAGAGATGACTTGTGTGATCATGGGGAGAGCACTGAAAATGATCTCTTTGAAAAGCTGCTTATGCTAGAGGAATGAAGTGAGAGGGAATACAACAAATTATTTCAGACTTCGCACTTAAATCCGCAGCATTTAGCTGCCAGCAGCTGAATATCTGAACTGTGTTTCTCCCTTAAATCTTACGTATTTCTGCTGAATGGGTGAAACTGTTGTGGGAGTGGAAATTTTTAGCATGTCAGTTTCCTCCTGAAAATATTATCCTTGGATCTTGACCTCTTGCTTAATTGATAAATGGCTCTGCCAGTGGAAATATTTCTTCTGTGTAGGATAAATTATGTGAAGGGCTTTCTCGAGGGTGTTGGGGGGGGGATGTGTGATGTGTGTGTGTGTGTGTGTGTGTGTGTGTGTGTGTTTGTGTGTGTATGTGTGTGTTTCAGAGAGAGAGGATCTTTTATAAACTAAGAAAGAATGGATTATTTGGGTGGAAAGGTTTTTTGTTTTTTTTATTATAGGTATAGTTAAAGCAACCTAGGGGAAGTAAATTAATTTTTATTTTTTATTTTATTTTTAAATAGCAAGCTTTGAATGATCCGCAGTTCTTTTGGGTAGGAGAAAGAAAAAGGGACTGCCTTTGCTAAAGTGTGTGTACCCATCACAGATGGTGTTTTGAAACCATATCTGCCAGTTTTCTGTGACCACAGTTGTATGTAGGTATTGCCAGTGGCTGCACGGTTATATTCCTTCGCTGGTGCGTTTCTTGTCACAATTGCTATCCTAGAATCAACAAAGTGAGGCTCTGTTTGCTCAGAGCACAAGGCTAAGAGGATTTGTATGGCTGGAATATGGGGAAATTAATTTGCATAGATGACAACGGGGAGGACTAGGAAAAGCCAATTTTAACCCTTCGGTTGTAAATGGGAATTAACATATCTTGTATTCTGAAGGATGTAGTCCTGATTAGGAACATAGCTGGGACTGTCGTGATTCTTCGGTGTGAAGAGCTGCATTGTTTTGTACAACAGAAGTATCTTAAATCTAGGCATGTGAGCATGTGCATATGGGAAATGGTTGCTTACTGTTTAATTTCTGTAACCTTTGTATGCCCTGGGTCTTGGGGAGGGATCATCTTGCAACTTTTAAGCTGTTGTGGAGGGTCTGGAGCAGGCGATTTTGAAAACTCATTATTATGCCTCTGGTCTCAAATTACTTAATCTACCTGCTGGTTAAATTGTCATGCATCTTTAATAAAAAAAAGGGGTGCTGGGCTACACGTGCGCCAATGTACACTTATCAATGCTGTCAAACTTAATAATTACATAAATTTTTAATTGCCATCCAGTTCTTAAAGTGGCAGAGAAATGGAGTGTAGAGCCCAGTGGTAGGTCTCTCTCCTTCTTTCTCTCTTTTCTTCTCTCCCTTTCTCTCCCTCTCTCTCTTTTAATGTCAGCTCTGAGTGTTAGAAAACCTTGCACTTGGATACAGAGAATACACTAACAGCTGTGACTGGGAGCATGTGCCAGAATGGAGATACTTGAGCAGATCTGACACTTGGCTATTTTTGACACCCATCTGTACTTCTCTCCCCCCCCCCCCTTTTAGGATGCACTGCCTCTCAATCTGTTCACAGCATATTTCATCCTTTTATTATTGTGTTGTTGGTATTCCCCCCCACACACAAAATGGGCATTATTAGCCATCTGGGAGAGATTTTGTATTTTAAAAATAAGCATATTATTTTCAGGAGATTAAAATGATGCGTATTTTTTTTTTAATGTAATCTGATATTACGTTGTTGCAGTTTTGTGGGTGTGCACATGCACTGACTTTTGAGAAGCATCCTTTGAGGCAATTCAGACACTCGGGATTCTTGCATTTCTGGAAATACGTTGTGTTAAATGTCCTCTTCTCTGGCTTTGTGAGCAGCGAGTGCAGCCATAGCATTTTTCCTAAGGTATCACTTCAAACCTGCCAGTGAATGCTATTGAGTGTGATTGGCTATGAAGATTTGCTATATCTTGGAAGCCTATGCCTGGGCTGCTGCTGCTGCTGCTGCTGCTGCTGCTAAGAAATAGGAGTGGCGTAGATGTCTCAAAATTCATTTAGATATGTGGAAGGGAGCATTATGACGTGCTTTGCAGCCAGAGATTTTCCTGAGCCTTGTATAGCTTAGTTTTCACTGTTAGGGAAAAATCTGTTTCTGGACTGCACCATAACACAGTGTAGGTTGGAGCACATGGCAGACAATATATCAAAGAGAAAAATCCCAGCCTGGTCTTCTCCCTGATATGCTAGTCTTCTATATGCGTGGATTTATTATTTTTCTCTTCACATGAGAGTGTTAAGCCCTAACTGCAATCTGAAGTGGTGCAGCCCAGACACAGGTTTTCCATTGTAGTAAGAACTAAGCCATAAATTATGGCAAATACACTGGTTTAAAATGTATCTAAAAACACGCATCTTTAAGGCTGTGATCCTGTGCCCACTTACCTAGAGGAAATCCCATCAAACACAGCAGGTTGCAGACAACTAAATTCCGCTTGGAGTAGACCCATTGAAATGAATGAACCTCGTTTAGTTGTGTCTGTTGTTTTAATGAGGCTGTTCAGAGTATGACTAACATTGAATACAGGCCAGTAGTGCTTACTTATGAGTAGACCTGCCTAGGATTTTTGCAGTATGCAAGCTATATGGTGCTGTTCATACTCTAATAAAGCACGCACACGTACACAAAAAATGCCAGCAGCAGTTAATTTCTCTTGTGTGTACTTGTTCTAAAATGTGGTGTGTGTGTTTTTTTTAAGTTACAAGCCTACCAGTCATTTTATCGTACTTTCAAAGAGCAGATGTTGGCCTACAAAATGCTTTATTATTGCCCGTGGCAATATTCAGGATGGTTGCCTTAAAAGGACAACCACTGATCACAGTCATTGTAGCCTAGAAATAATGCTGTTCTTTCAGAAGATGGCCAGTATTAGGTCAGACCACCCCTTCTATACTTCTGCTCTCCAGATGTGGCTGCAACTTTTTAAGTTCATGTTTCTAGGGGGAGGGAAAAAAAAGGTTTGTTTTCAGAATCTGGTTTTACTTAAGACATCTCCATCCTGGAGTGCGTTTCATAAATTGCCCACATATTTTTCTTAGCAGAGAACTTAACTGGCTATAATTTTTAACACATGGCCACATCATGTGATATTTTCAAAACATTTGCACACAGCTTTAAGAAGGGGTCCCAGCAGAAATGATCCATCATCTCACAGCCGGCCCATTTTTAACAGTGTATCTGCATTTTCCATTTAGCAGAGCAATATATTATTAGCTTACATTTTGGGTAGTAAAACATTGCATTGCTGATTGTAAAACATGGACTTTATTATCTGCTGAAAATTGATTTGGCATTTATAGCCACTGTGTACTAGAGAGGGCTTTCTGGTTTTAACATTAGTGCAAGCAAGTGATGATATGTTTAAAGAAAGGGGAACACAATTGCCACAGAGGTTCAATTGTTAGTGTCTCAGCAACATAACCTTGGGATGATCCACCTGTTTGGGAGGTGGTTGTTTGTTTTACTTTATGTATGTATATAAAGACTATTATACAGCAAACAGCCTTAAACACCATTAACTTGACTCAGTTCAGTTTTAACTTGCCGTTGCTATGCTTTTACTTCAAGACAGCTCAGTGCTTTACAAAACAAGTTTTCTGCCAATTGTGGAAAGTATGTCTGGAAATATTTAAAGGCCTGCAACAGCTAACACTGCACCACTGTTTTGGTCATCATACTTAATGCCTTATTCTAAGAGAGCAGTTCTGATAGTGCATAAAAGTTCCAACAAATGCCTTTGGCCTCATAGATCCCAGGAAAAATGTATTGGATGTTGGAGAAATCAGTCTAAATATTTTTCGAGGAGAAATCAGTCTAAATATTTTTCAAACTGTGTTTCTGTCCCCTTTCACGTTTCATGCTAGACATCTAATCTTTTCTGAGTGTTTGGTGCAATGGGGGGCAGGAAACAGAAACTTCATGTTTGTAGTGTGCCCAGTACGTTCTAAGTTAGTGCCGTTATTTCAGGAACAACAGTATGAAGTCTTCCTTAATAAAGAACACCTCCCAGCACCAAGAAGTTTAACTTACTGATATAGAGCCTAAATGTGTGTGTGTGTGTGTGTGTGTGTGTGTGTAATTTCTTTATTTATTAAATTTACAAGCTGCACTTCACCTGAAGATTGCAGGGCAGTTTACAGCACATAAAGATCAAGCAGGTGCCTTCACTGTACTCTTTTTGATGTCTGCTAAAAACATTAGCGTTTAGAAAAGCGTACCACAGGTGCTTAGAAAGTTGAGGTAATTTTAATCTATTTCAGTATTTTAACTTTTGTATGTTTTAAAATAGGGTTGCAATTTTTTCTTGATTTTCCTGTTTTATTTTTTATAAACCGCTTTGAGGGTTTAGGGTGGGTTTTTTTGCAATCAAGTGGTGCATAAATAAATAAACTGATATGCTCCCACAACCCAACAATATCTAGTGCAGAATCTTGGGGGTCCCCAGATGTTGCCGGGACCACAACTCCCATCAGCCCTTGCCAGTGGTCAGGGATAATGGGAGTTGCAGTCCACCAATATCTAGGACATCCCTCCCAAGAATTCTGAAGTTATGGGGGAGGGGCTGGCAGGCAAATGTGCAGTTTTGACGTGAACCATTGATGGAGTATATGTTTCCCTCCAGACCAGCCTTTTCCAGCTAAATAATAACATGAATCATTCCCAAAATATAATATTGATTGTCCTTGAACCTTCTCGCCACACTTGCCATCCTCTGCTGCCACACCAGTGTGGCACACCACACCTTTTGAGAAGCACTAGCTTAACTGGTTTTGAAGTGAAGTTAGACAAGTTTATGTAGGATAAGACTCTGAATGGCTAGTCATTATGGCCACATACTACCTCAGGGATTGGTTGAATGCTAGTTGCTGGGTGACAACAGTGAAGGAGGGCTATTGTCCTCATGTCCTGCTTGTGGACTTTCCAACAGCATCTTGTTGGTCATGGTGGAAAACAGGATGCTGAACCAGATGGAGCTTTGGTCTGATCCAGAAGGCATCTTCTTATGTTCTTAGGCACACATGCCACTTGGTCAGTCTTTCCCGCTGCACTGAGATATGTTGTATTTCTATCTATTCAAAATCTTAGTACTTATGTTTGAAATGCCCTTGTTTTTGCAGGTGTGTGGTCTTTGATTTATTCTGAATTAGGGTGCAGCCCCCTCTTTGGTATTTATTGTTGTGTTCATTTTTGATGGTGGTTTTAATGATTTACCATGTGAAGGTGCCCTGTTACCCAGATTGCCAGAAGGATGAGGTACAAAAACATTTACAGTGGTACCTCTGGTTACGTTCGTTCCAGAGGTCTGTTCTTAACCTGAAACTGTTCTTAACCTGAGACACCACTTTAGCTAATGGGGCCTCCCGCTGCCGCCGTGCCGCCGCTGGGCAATTTCTGTTCTCATCCTGAAGCAAAGTTCTTAACCCGAGGTACTATTTCTGGGTTAGCAGAGCCTCTAACCTGAAACGTATGTAACCTGAAGCATATGTAACCCGAGGGACGACTGCAATAAATAAATGTGCATTTTACAAATACATTACAGTGAGGGCTAGTGTACACATCAGTGCCTGCAAAAGGCCTCAGCAAACATCCCCTCAGAATGTTTGCTCTTCCTGCTCAGTTCCTGTTTGCATGGTCTTGGACTCTCCTACATTGAATATGCCTCCTTAAACATAGCTACATTTCACTGGATGGCAGATGTAGAAAGAGCTTCTCTTTGTAAGCCCTCCACAAGGTTTTTGATAACCAGCAGAATTGGTGAAATCTCTCCTTTGAAGAACACTTTGTTTTTAGCGGCTGTTGGGAATGTAGAAAATATGTCCATGGTTGTGTGTCTTGCCAAATGCAAGGTGGTTCCCTTGTTAAGGATTCAGAAGCAATACAAAGCACAAGTGAGTGATAAGAATATTTAATTCCTACATAGCAAGCAATATATATATATATATATATATATATATATATATATATATATACACACACACACACACACACACACACACACACACAGACACACCAGGACATGCACTTCTATCTGCCACTTAGAAGCTCCCAAGAAGTGGTAAAGTGACTCCCCCAGGTAGCCTAGATTGCATGGCCCTGCACGAGCTTCTGAATCACCCTCTCCAAAGCATTTCAGTGCCCCACCCTTCAATAACAATTTCCAACATTAAAGAAGGTTCCCAGCACTAATCTCTCAGACTGATTAAGGCAGCTGTGTGTGGAGCTTCACCTTCTCCCAACTGATTAGGACATCAGAGAAGGTTCTCACACCTTCAAAAACTTAACAGCTGCCGGGGAGGGGGAAGAAACAGAGGCAGGAAGGGTAACCATGTTAGAATCACTGCCTCCTTGATATACAATTGGTCTTCTGTTTGGGTTTTCCCATACATGGTGTATCTTTGATAGTACTATTTGGACTTGGAAGTCATCAACATGTTGAGGCCATCAAATGTCGCACATGCGTATACAAAACCTGCTCACCGTTTGCTCCGAGAAGGGGTAGCATTACTTTAACATCTTTACACTATATCCTTTTTACCTCTTTTACACTCCTCTCTCATACGAGCATGCAAATTACTACAAGGTGGACTTGATTAAGTTAATTTAAACCACGTGTCTTCATCATGCCTCTTTTGGCTTGTGGCCATACTTGTAATGTTTAATTCCCAGATTTTGACATTTAGGAATCTAAGCAGATCAATTTGTCCTTACCTGAAAGCAACCTGGCAAGAAAGTAAGGGATGAATGGGGGCTACTCTTCCATCAGATGTGTATCGTTGCGCTGCTATTCATGCTCAGCTTTTTTCCTGTGGGCCAAGGACAATAGGCTTTTGCTTGAAACCATCTTACATCTGGGAGAATTAAAAGAGCTTGTGATTTGTAAACTAGATGGTACGTGGAAATGTAAAAAAGTAAGAATGTACAAAGGTCTACCTACCCAGGAAATTCACCTGTGCATGTCTTGTTATGGCAAATGGGACCTGTGGATGAACACTAGCTTTGCTCAGGAATACTCTACTGGATAGTGCCCAAAGTTCATGTCTTAAGCTTTTTCTGTGCTTCCAAGCTGTCGATTCTAAAGTCTTTGGTACCTGGCTGAATGCATTTATATAGCAGCACTATAACTTTCATGCATGACAAATAATGGGTCATGAGTGGCACATGTATTTTGACCTATACTTTTTCCCCTGGCTTGGTTTGTCATCTCTCTCCCCCTCCCCCCCATGATTAAGGTTTTCCAATTTTTCATGGTAATAAAATGGCCTAATTTTTATAGTATGACATGGTTTGCAAGTTCTAATATACTGAGATTTCTCATTTATTTCTGTATTGTGGATTTTTATTTTATCCTTTTTTTCTTTTTCTTTTTTACTTCCAAGTGCTGACAGTTTGCTTGGCACTTGCAACATGCATTTGATTTAACACTCCTGGCTAGAGATATTACTATGCATGTAGTTATGAATGCTCATTTGATTTTTCTTCCTCCTCCTTCATTTTGCTTGATTACCACATGGGCTGTGTAGATAGACTGCTTTGCCATTCATAACATTTGAAATGTAGGGTTGAATTTAAAGTGCACTCTGTGCATGTTCTTCTTGCTAATGTCACTGAGAGGCCCGTATTCTGTATCCAATATAAGCCACTGGAAACATACAAGTAGGGCATTTGACTAGTTTATTTCTCTCCTGCTCATCATTGCAAAAAGCAATTCTAGTGTGGGTAGGCACTCACTAGATATACATCAAATGACAACATAAATATCAACATAAAAAAGCAGATAAATTACAACCTAAAAAATACCTGATCTGACATTATGCCTCTCACCAAGGCCTGTGCAAATAACCAAGTCTTTACTTGGTACTGCATTGATATAATAGCCATGCCCATTCATTCCATTTTTGTCCCAGGAATGAATGATAAAGTCTTTTTTTCTAGACTATGTTACTATTGCATGTGTTTAATAGGCATGAAAAAATACATATTTAAACATTGATATAATAGCAATGCCCATTCATTCCATTTCTGTCCCAGGAATGAATGATAAAGCCTTTTTTCTAGACTATGTTACTATTGCATGTGTTTAATAGGCATGAAAAAATACATATTTAAACATGGATTGCTAAACATACTTTCTCCCAGTGTGCACATTTTTTTATACAGTATTTAATGTATTTATTTATGATATTTCTAGCCACCCTTCACCATATGGTCCCAGGGCAGGAATACAAACATCCTTGGAAATGGTACAAGTCAATAAAACTGAAACCACACTATGTTAAAGCAAATAGCCAATAAAACTGACAAAATCAAACTCTGTCAGAGCAGGCAACCATCAGTATCTTCTGAATGGCTCGTTAAAACCTTTACCTCTTGACAAGGGCCTGGGCAAAGAGGTGTGTCTTCACTTGCCAGCATAAAGCCAGAAAACTGTGTCAGTTCCAGTTCCAGGCGCAGGTCAGAGGGGAGGTGGTTTTGACCTGAGAACTGTGGGCAACTAAGGGCTCATTCACATCTCCACTTATCCTGTGCCTGGAAAGGAGTTTTCTCCTTGTCCTGTGCTTTCTAGGCTTGCGTCCCAGCAGTTTTCAGTTCTCACCACTGCTCCCCCAGGGAAAACTGGCTTTTTAGTCCTTAATTGGGACATGCACCAATCCATGGGAAACCTGATGGGCGTTTGCTCTGATTCAGCAACAAAGATCTGATTTCCCCAAGGGAAAGCCCATGGGACAAGCAGACTGGATGAGCCCCAAATTCTGTAATCTGGGAGGTGTGAATCACGCCAGTTCATGTCCAAACTCACTGAAAGCTAATTTCTCAGCCAATTCCGTTCTCGCTCAGAATGGTTACTTGATAAGGCCATTGCTAATTCCAGGAGTGGGTAGTTTTTAGGTAGGTATTCACCAAACCCCCTTTCCCCTCATCAAATTTGATGGTCTCATCAAAACACGAAGACCCTAAGAAGAGACATGCTAGATGAAGCCAAAGGCCTGTTCAGTCCAGTTTCCCACAGAGGCCTAACTGACATACACACAAAAAAACACATTGAAAGTTTACAATTGGTATTTGGCATACATTTCTGTAGCCCTGGGTTCATAGATGCCACGGGGCCTAGAGCAGGCATAGGCAAACGCCTGCCCTCCAGATGTTTGGGACTACAACTCCCATCATCCCTGACCACCTGTCCTGTTAGCTAGGGATGATGGGAATTGTAGTCCTAAGCATCTGGAGGGCCGGAGTTTGCCTATGCCTGGCCTGGAGTATGCTGCTGCTTTCTTGTCCACCGCTGCTCCATTTGTGCAGTGGAGATGGGAGAGAGATTTGGTTACAAGCCAGCTATAAAGCTGCTATTCATTATTTTATTCTACGGAGCTATAAGCAAATAATCTTCTAACAATATCTGTCCTCCTGCCCCATCATAACAATAACTACCTCATTTCCATCAGTATTTACATTATATAGGTCAAGGTCACTCATCTTCAGTTCTCTCTTTCCCTCCCTCTCCATACAACAGCATAATAGGCATTGGTGGTGCATATTTTTTAGAACAAAGACGTCAATACATACATCAAAAAGGGAACACACACACATGGAAAAAGCAACAGGTAATCAGCATCAAAGGGTGGGCTGTTGTTTTTCTCAGGTAAAATATCTCACTGATAGCATTATTCTACCCCTGTCACTTTCCCCCTCTGCCTGGTGACTTTCTTCAGTCATCTGCAGTTACATGCTTAGCTGACATCTAGTTGTGCACCTGCTGTCATGTGGTCGCACTGTGTGCAAATTGCTAGCATTTCTGGGAGAAGGGGTTTTCACACAGACAGTCTTGGCAATCATCACCCATGTAGCCTTGGGTTGTGTGTGTGTGTGTGTGTGTGTGTGTGTGTGTTCGTATTCACACATAATTTTTAGGCAACTTTCCCGCTATATAGCTCTTATGCTGACTTTATTCTTTAAAACTATGAAACAGTAACACCAATAATTTAAAACTGGCAACAGAGAGAAGCAAGTAAATCCACCACACTCTTGATTTCTCCTGGCACAATTCTTATCGCCATCCTGTCTAAAATTTTACCTAAAATTCTAAAGTACTGAGACTCAGCTCTGGTGATAACAAACTGCCTGGGACTATTAATATACTTGTATATATTTTTTCTACTGATTTGCTACAAAAGCAAAGGACAAAGGCATTTGCATCTGTTTCAGAGCCCCTCCCCGAACTCCACTGTTGCTATCTATACATGTTGTTTTTCTTCATCTCTGCATCTGTCAAAACATGCTAAGCTACTATTTTTATTTATTTATAAAATTTGTATACCACCCCCCATCTGTAGATCTCAGGGCAACATAAAATGGCAATATAAAAAGAACACAAAATACATAAGCTGTACTCCTGGACCCACCAAAAACCACTGGGCTGTGCCTGCAAGCTCTGCTGCATGACTCTTGAGAACTCTGTTGTGAACGGGGATGTTATGAGTTCAACAATCAGCAAACACACAGCCCTTTCTGGTTAAAAGCACCTTAAATAGTAGCAGCCAGTAGAGTCAGGATGCAACAGTTGGATCAAGTTTGCTTTCTTTGCCCAAGAACCACTAGAAGCCAGTCATTCTCACTGATTTCAAACCAGCTGTGTATAGGGTGCTGTTAATTGTCCTTGTATGTGACATCTAGCCCAACAATGTCTACCCCCGGGGTAGCCAACAAGTTGCTATGTGGATGCATGTTGGACTACAACTCACATCACCCCTGAGCATTGGTTAGGTTCGATTCTGCCTGCTCTCCTCAGCCTAAGTGGCTCTCCAGGGGCTCAGGCAGCAACTCCTTCTCATCATCTGCTTCCAAATCCTTTCAGCTGGAAGTGCCAGGGATTTAATATGGTTTCTTCTGCATGATAAACAGTCTCTGGACTCCCCAAGATTCCCACCCCACACACGTGCAGTGCAACATAGGAACTAATTTGGGAAGTTGATAAGGCAAGGGTGATGGTAGCGAGACACTTGTCTTCCAGTAGAAGGAGGGAGGGGAGAAATTGTGGTTAGTGAGCCAGACACAATTTTAACATTCTCTGAGATGCAGATGTGGTCTAGGTCAGTGTTTCCCAACCTTGGGCCTCCAGCTGTTTTTGAACTACAATTCCCATCATCCCTGACCACTGGTCTTGCTAGCTAGGGATGATGGGAGTTGTAGGCCAAAAACATCTGGAGGCCCAAGGTTGGGAAACACTGGTCTAGGTATTCCAATGCACAAAAACAAATGTGCACACCTCTCAGGTGTTTCAGCCATGAAGGAGCAACACAAGCCCTGCCCGCATTATCTCTTGGCTAGTGTCTGCTTCCCTGTGTTCTAATGCATCTTATATAGCACATAGTCTTTTCCATAGGGAATCCTCACGCAATTAAGACTCCTAATCTAAAAGCACCCCACCCCTTGAGGCCTTATCTGCTTGTCTTGCCACATTGTGCTGAGAAGCCAAAAGAGAGCTTCTGTCTTATCTGGATTCAGTTTCAGTTTGGTGACCTTTATTCAGTCCATAACCATTTGTTAGCTCAGGGCATGAATTATTTCTTTTGCCTGCATAACTCCAAATAGTCGAGCAAAAAGGCAGAGGGCCTTCTCGGTAGTGGCGCCCTCCCTGTGGAATGCCCTCCCACCAGATGTCAAAGAGAACAACAACTACCAGACTTTTAGAAGACATCTGAAGGCGGCCCTGCTTAGGGAGGCTTTTAATGTTTGATGTAATACAGTATTTTAATATTTTTTTTGGAAGCCGCCCAGAGTGGCTGGGGAAGCCCAGCCAGATGGGCGGGGTATAAATAATAAATTATTATTATTATTATTATTATTATTATTATTATTATAAAAGAATAGATGGTGACATTGGATGAATTCCTGCACTTGTGATTTAAGGAACTGTTATAAATGTTACTACACACACACACACACAGGTCCCATTTGCACCATATATTTAAGCAGTACCATGCCACTTTAAACAATCATGGCTTCCGGCAAAGAAGCCTAGCACCTAGTTTGTTAAGGGTGCTGAGAGTTGTTAGGAGACCCCATTCCCCTCACAGAGCTACAATTCCAGAGTTTCCTGGGAAGAGCTGATGGCTGTTAAACCACTCTGTGACCTGTAGCTCTCTGAGGAGGAGAATAAGGGTCCCTTAGCAACTCTCAGCACCCCTAATAAACTACAGTTCCCAGAATCCTTAGGAGGGAGCCATGACTATTAAAGTTGTATTGTAGCATTTTAAGTGTATGGCGTGGATGTGGTCAACATCGGGCAGAAAATTATTTTACGGAGACCATTGTTCTTTGTGATTACCCATAGGTCTTTAGTTTGTGAGCACCACCTTGTGGCTTGACGTTTTAGTAATCCAAGATGTCCAAATGTGTGGCTTCTAATTTTTCTTCTCTAGTCAATTCCCATGTTTGGGATGAAGAAGTCCTTTTTTAAAAAAAGCCTACTGTCATCCCGCTCTAGCTCTGAGGTAGCTAGGAGGCGACAACACTCGTTTATTCCTTAGATCAGCACACCCCCACACCCCCCCACACACACACCCTACAATTCCTTCTAGATATGCTGGGTTAGAGCCTTGGTTCTGGCACAAATCTAAGGGGGAAAGTTTCACTTCTTGAATCTTCAAGAATGCTTAATAGTTTTGTCAGAAGTGTTTAGCATTTTTCGGCAGTAAGTGTTTTTGCTTTCTTGCCACTCTAGATATACAATATGTACTCTGATGGATGACCCAGTGGGGATTCTCCTTCTGAAACAAAGACTTGCTACATCAAAACTGAAGTAGCTTTTTTGTCACTGTGATCAGCAACTGTGTTTTAAATATATCCTTTCCGTCTTGCAAGTCCGATATATGTGTTCTTATTTAATTTTGTTCTATTCCTTACTACAACAGAGTCAAGTAAACATTCATCCTTACTGTTGTAGTTTGAATGAAACTCCTGCAGATTTTGTCCTGAATAAGCAATCTCAAGCTGGCCTTTTATTAATCATACTGATCCAATATTTTAGTGCATTTTGAATGTCACAAATCAAACTGAGTGAAGTAGACATAATTCACAATGCACAAGCATAAAAAAAAAACATTTTGCTTTTTATTCTTTATTAGATTGTGAGTTTGAGGAACTATCCTGGGTTGAGTTTTTAGCAATGTCGACCTGATATTAAGATTTAAAAAATCTGGACAATAATGTTATATATTAATTAAACACTCTGAATTGCACAGAAGGGTTGCTTGTTTGCATTTTTGGTCCATTTTGAAAAGTGGATAGGAGATTTTACCTATCAAACTCATTTTTTAAAAGCATGACCATTATTTAAGTGGAACAAGAGGGGGCTAGAGATTCTGATTGTGAGCCTGAAATAATAATGACCTTCATCAACTGGCTCATGATTCTTAGACAAATTACTATCAGTTGGAAAGACCACTAGGATCTACTGGAATTCTGAGCCCATATAAAGGATGCCAGGGCTGGCTTTCCAATTAAGAGTGAAACAGCCAGCCCGGGGCCAAGCTAGACATGCCATTATTCCCATCTTCAGCCATGGTGGTCGTGATTCTATACAGTGGTACCTCGGGTTAAGTACTTAATTTGTTCCGGAGGTCCGTTCTTAACCTGAAACTGTTCTTAACCTGAAGCACCACTTTAGCTAATCGGGCCTCCTGCTGCTGCTGCACTGCCGGAGCACGATTTCTGTTCTCATCCTGAAGCAAAGTTCTTAACCCGAGGTACTATTTCTGGGTTAGCGGAGTCTGTAACCTGAAGCATATGTAACCTGAAGCACATGTAACTTGAGTTACCACTGTATTTGACATTAAAATTTCTTCTTTGTTAAATATATTTCTTTCATTGTAAGTAAGAGTCATAGGAGAGCTTAGTTTTAATTGCAGTGCAGGCAGAGGGTTTAACACTCCCTGACGCTACAGTCGTAATCCAGCTCATAAGCTCTCGCTCCTGTGCATGCCAAATATTTATTTTTTTAAAAGAAAATCAGGGCTACAGGCATGAGTAGTAACATCATACCTAGTTTGGTCCTCAGGCACCAGATGTTGGAGGGGGCAGGAAGGGTTGTTGAGATGTTGGTGGATGCAGTTGTGCCACGGGCCAGTGGCGTAGCGTGGGTTGTCAGCACCCGGGGCAAGGCAAGTAATTTGCGCCCCCTAACCCGTGGATTTTAGCACCCAGATGTTGCGGCCGGGCCCCCCCCCTGCACCCCCACGCTACGCCAAAGCACGGGGCGTGTCCTGCACACACACCCCAGCCTTGCCTGCTGGCCTCAAGCGGGGACATGGAGTAAGATTCAGCTGCCAACTTCTTGGATTGGAGAGGAGGACTGCCATCTTGTCCTTCTGCATTGGATTGGCTATGATAAACCTCTACAAAAGTTTTGCCTCAAGTCTAATGGGGTTCTGTAGAGATTTTGAGGGGAACTGGAAACCCGCCAAAGCATGTCATTTGCCTAATATGCATGACGTTTGTTTAGCCCCCCCCCTTTTTTTGAAAACGGGACCTGGGGTGGGGGTGGGACAACGGCAGAGGATGCCACATTGCTTGTGCATAATTCAAGCCAATTTGTGCTAGCTTGAAACCAAATGTATACCCCCCCATCATCTATCATTTATCTTCAGCTATTATCTTCTGTAGTTGGTACTCTTCAGTAAGCACAGCCTGACACATTTTGTGGCCTTTGCCTTATGAGGTAAAATATATTGGGAAAAGGATGCTTTGGCACCACCTGGTGAAGAAGTAACCCTGAAGACAGAGCTTTGGGAGCAGGTGATAGATGTTAAGAAATGCCTAAGAGCATGGGCAAAGCTAAGGGACTGCAGTTTGAAGAAAGGAAAGGAAAGGAAAGGAAGGTGGAGGGGGAGAGGGAGCGAGAACAGGAGCATTAATACATCTTCTTGAGGTTTGATGAGACATCTACTGCCTACCGTTCCATCTGGTGCTTATGATAGCATGGCATATTAGCATGCTGCAAGTTCATAATATATTCAAGGCAAGAATGCATCACTTGCATATTAATTGAGGCATCCTCTTTCTCAGAGCCGCTTTTTGCATTTCAATCATATTTATTCCTTCTAAGTCATAAACAGACGGAGTGGTAATGGGTTTTCCTTCCCCCCTGCTTCCTTTATCCGAACTGTACAACTGCTGTGCACAAACTAGCACCAAAGAGAATGTTCTTGCATATTAGGGCAAAGGGTTACTGTTGCCATTGGTCAAGGAACAAAAGGCCGCGTTTGATCTTGTCTCATATGTTCTTGCTTTGCGGCTGGTTAGCGGGGAGAGAGAGAGCCTGATACACAAACCCACAAACCCACAATCAAGTGCAAAGGGTGTGTGTCACATATTGCAAATGGGAGAATGGAAGCCGAGAGCTTGATAGCAGTAGATACAAATCGCGAACTTGTGAGTCAGTTTGTGAGTCTCTATGCTGCACCACCCTTTACAGGCTTGGAGCCTATGCAACACCACGCAGTTTTCTCACACCTGGAGGAATCAAAAACTTAACTACATACAATAAGTATGTCAGATGTTAAACAATATTTGATGCTGGAAACCTTCATAGTGGTCCTCTGGGAATGCTGCTGGAGAGCAAGTGTAATAGTTTCTCCAGCGCAATCATCTCCGTAAATTCCGTTATGATTTACATTGGTTGGTGAGACTTTGAAATGAATACATTGGATAACGGTCACTTATCATATGGCCATCCATGAAATGCCACAGGGCATAGGTACTTTGAGTGTAGGAGGTAAAGGTAAAGGGACCCCTGACCATTAGGTCCAGTCGTGACCGACTCTGAGGTTGCGGTGCTCATCTCGCTTTATTAGCCAAGAGAGCCGGTGTACAGCTTCTGGGTCATGTGGCCAGCATGACTAAGCCGCTTCTGGCAAACCAGAACAGCGCACAAAAACGCCGTTTACCTTCCCGCCAGAGCAGTACCTTTTTATCTACTTGCACTTTGACGTGCTTTCAAACTGCTAGGTTGGCAGGAGCAGGGACCGAGCAACAGGAGCTCACCCCGTCACTGGGATTCAAACCGCCAACCTTCTGATCGGCAAGTCCTAGGCTCTGTGGTTTAACCCACGGGGCATCCCCGTCCCTACTTTGAGTGTAGGAGACACAGGTGTAAAAATATTCTGAAATGGTAAGCTGCTCTGAGAGCACCTGTTGAAGCTGTGGAGCAGAAGTTAAGTAGGTAAATAAAGAAAGCATCCAATCTGCTTCTACTGCCAGTAAAGCTCAGTTTGCTGCTCCTTCCTGGTTGAGGAACCATCCGGGCCAAGCCACTCTTCACTGTTTTGGCTGAGTGTTGCAACAGATGCCACAAATCGCTCTTCTCCCCTCCAAGCTGATTTGTATATTGCATTGGTGGGAACATTTCTCAAGGGACTTCACAGATAACAAGGAAGCAAACACATTATACTGTTGTTGCCATCTTAAACTGCACATAGGAAACTTCCAAGTGCCAAGAAATCCTTTCATCTATTTGATTTGGGAGGAGGGGAGAGATTTCAAGCAAGCCATCTTGCTTTCCCTGTTTTCTGTCTGTAGACTTGAGATCCATAACTATCAGGAGATATATTCCCATTGAGAGAAGTAGATGATGCTTAGCAAAAAATTTTTCACTTAGGATGCAATCCTGCGCCCAGTTATATACTCAAAAACATAAGTCATGTTGCAATAAACTGACACTGTATATGAGTTGGGAATTTAAATACAGCTCCCTGCTCGAAATATGTATTTATTTATTTATTTACTTGCTTACTTGCTCAACTTAAAGACTATTTTACATCTATAATGGCTCCCAAGGTAGTTAACAATGAAAACAAATTAGAACAATTTATAATTTAAGTTCTGGTCTAAAAATAAATTTAAAAAGCAGTAAGCATAATGTCTGGTGTTTATAAAGTTAATCTAATAGTAGCAATAACAGGACAATCAATTCAGAGCTCAGTGAAAGCAAAACACGCAAGTATTAATACTGCCACTATTACTGTTATAATTCATAATGTGAGCACCCAGAAATAGAAAAAAAATCCAAAAGCTCACAACAGTTTCAAAATACATTTTTTGATTCAAAAAACAAAAGCAAACTCAGGTAAAGGCAGCAGTTTAAAATAGCACTGGAGTTTCACATGTGTTGCATGTTGAAATAAAAAGAAAATGTTTTCATTTTCTTTCTAAAATAGAGCAAGGATGGTCCCCGATGAATCTCCATGGGAGTTAATTCCCACCCGTCCAATGTGGTTGCCATATACCACTTATCAAATACAAAATAACACACCATCCTCCTTGGTGTTAATCCAAGACTACCACCTTTTTGTTCTATGGTCACAATGCCTGATGCGGATAAAGTTCCCATTTCTACCATAAGTCCACTGAAAAGTAGAAACGTATCATCAGTCTAAACTCTGACCAGGAAGCTACATTGTATGTATGTATGTATGTATGGTATTTCTGACCTGCCCTTCATCATAATGTCCTAGTCTATGTTGCATAAGCCAAAATACAATGACAGAATAATAATCAACATACCATTAAAAAACAAAGAATAGAAATATAGAAACAGGTGACACCATTTACAGGGAGGACAACTAAAAAAATTGTACTTCCAAAGGCCAAGGTAAGCAGGAATGTCAGCAGCAGCTGACAAAAGATGTGAAGTGTCAGATGCACCTTGGGGATGGAGATGAATGAAGTTCAAGTTTGGGGGCTGCCACAGAGAAGGCCCTGGTCACGAGCCACTTGGACCTTTGAGGGAGGCAGGGCTACAAACAAGGCCTCCTCTGCTGATCTCAATACCCAAACTAGTGCAACTGGAAGGAAGCACTCCTTCAGCCATTTAGGGCATTAAACAGTTCTTAAGCCATGTTGAGTGATTTTAGTAATCATCCTTGAATGGAAGGGAGGCTGTGTACACACCATTCATTTAAAGTATATGACTTCACCCAACGGATCCAGGGAGCTCCACTTCCCAGCAACCTTAACAAACTACAGTTCCCAGGAATCTTTGTGGGAAGCCAGGTGCTTGAAACTTATGGTGTCTGTGCAGCCAACGTGACACGGAATTTACTTCGAATAAATATGCCTAGCTAGAGGGAGAAATCTACAAAACTCTACATCCCGGCAGTCATTCTTCTTTAGCTGTCTCAACCGCTGCCAAAATCATTATAGGCTTCCTGTTTCCATTTGCAGCTCAATTTCAGAAAGAGGTGGTGGTCTTTATTTGGTTTTGTTTGTAATAATTTATACACCATAAAATGTCCAGGACAGCTAATAACAATAAAATATACAATAAAAAGTAATCATTTGATATAACAGTAAACAGAACAAGCAATAGCAGTAAAAAGATAAAGCAATCGGGTCAGAGCAGATAAAAACTCAAGTGTTGCCAGCTAAATCATATTAAGAAATATTTTAAAACGTAGCATAGAGAGCAGCAGAGTTTGACAAAGGCAATCCAACTTTTCAGACACCATATACATATTTTTCAGTGTATAACACGCCCCCATGTATAACACGCCCCCTATTTTGGAGGACTCCAAATTAAGAAATTGGGGGGAGATTGCCAAGAGTTGCTGAGCTTTTCTTGGGGGGCGGTGGTCCACAGTTGTACAGCTTTTTTTTTAGGGGGGAATTGCCGAAAATCGCTCACACAACTGACCTACGCTGCCACTCGCATGCCTCACTAAAGCCACCTATCACCTGTCACCTCACCGGCATAAGCTGCCAATCGCCCACCCTATTGCCACAGCGATAGCCAATCAACTCCAGCCCTTGCCGCAGTCACCAATAGCCACTGACACGCCCAATAGCTGCTGACAATCTCCAGCTCACGGCAGCAACCAATCCCACGTCCCCTCTATCCAGTATCCCTATATAAGACGACCCCCGATTTTAAACATTTTTTAGTAAAACAAGCTCATCTTATACACGGAAAAGTACAGTATATAATTTTTTTAAAGTGGCATGGTCAAATTGTCAGGGACTGCCAGAAATGGCTTAAGGGCCGCATACAGCTCTCTGGTTGGCCACCCTTGCTGCATGGCAACCCCTTTCCATTTGCTTTCCAGTGTCCAAGCTGGAAAGCTATTACAGTGGTACCTCGGGTTACATACACTTCAGGTTACAGACTCCGCTAACCCAGAAATAGTACCTCGCGTTAAGAACTTTGCTTCAGGATGAGAACAGAAATTGGGCGGTGGCAGCGCGGCAGCAGCGGGAGGCCCCATTAGCTAAAGTGGTGATTCAGGTTAAGAACAGTTTCAGGTTAAGAACGGACCTCCGGAACGAATTAAGTACAGTACGTAACCAGAGGTACCACTGTATCGCTAGTAGTTTCCCCTACCACCTTTATTTTCCTTCTTTTAACCTGCCTCTTCCCTTAAGCAGAACAGTAACAGGGAAAATCTACTTTGGGTGTTCCTCTGTGAATAGAGGCTTTAAACAAGATTATAGCCTGTGCTGATGGTTTTCTTCCTCCTCCTTGCCTTTTCTGAATTTTAGCGCAGTCATTTGTAACTGTAGCAAGATTCTGGTCATAACTTGCACAGCAAGGTCATGATTATTAATTAAATTATCATAGAGGGGAGAGAGATAAAGGGAGGCGTCTTGATGATTTCTGGGCATTCCATGACATCACAACAGTTCAGATACTCAATATAGAGGGTTTGCTGCCTGGATATCTTTTAACACAAACTTGGGTCAGAGTAGTCCTATTAAAATCCTATTAAAATTTAGGTAGTGCTTTGATGTCATATCATTAATTTCAAATATGTGTGTGGTCAGATTTTCAGTTAATATTTAACTACTGTTTTTTAAACTAATTTGGGAGCAGATATTTGATTTTCTTTCTCATTTTTTTTGGCAGTTCCTTTTGAGGCCAGAAAAGTATGTGTTGCCATCAAATAATAAATTAAAAAATAATACTAATTCTCAGTATTATAAGAAATTGTGGCTGCATTAAGCCCATTTGAAGGGAGCAAATATGTCTTTGGACGATTAAAAAAAAATTCAAACTCCTACGAACTTGAATAGAATTCCTTTTTATTAGTAACACATTTAGACCTAGCCATTAACACTTGCAGATGTGCTGATTATTATTATTATTTTCTTATAATGTTTAAGAAGGCGCTGATGTTGCTGAATAGGATAATGGGGAAGGAAGCAAGGGTGACGGCGCAACTTTAGTCAGCACTTACAAGAATCTTGAAATGTTTCTTGATGTCCTACAGTACAATTAACATCTGCACATCTTGCGAGGAGTCACATTTACTGCAGCTGTACTCTAGCTTGAATGAAAAAGGAGGGGGGGGAGGAAGTGGGGAAAGTCAGAGTTAAAAATGAGGCAGCTGGCTTTCAGCAAAAAGATTTATCATATGCTCTCATTACAGCAGACCCAAAATAAACACCAGCCGGGCTGTTTACAGCCACACTTCCCTTTTAGTGATAGGCTGATGAAGTCTTTGGTGGGAACAGTGAAGTCAAAAGATATTAAACTGGGAGAGAATCCTACCTCTTAATAGAGGTAGAAATAAGATATGAAGAAGCCTGCTAGATCAGGCCAAAGGCCCATTGTAGTCCAGCATTGTTGTTGTTGTTGTTGTTGTTGTTTAGTCATTTAGTCGTGTCCGACTCTTCATGACCCTGTGGACCAGAGCACGCCAGGCACTCCTATCCTCCACTGCCTCCCACAGTTTGGTCAAACTCATGCTGGTAGCTTTGAGAACACTGTCCAACCATCTCGTCCTCTGTCGTCCCCTTCTCCTTGTGCCCTCAATCTTTCCCAGCATCAGGGTCTTTTCCAGGGAATCTTCTCTTCTCGTGAGGTGGCCAAAGTATTGGAGCCTCAGCTTCACGATCTGTCCTTCCAGTGAGCACTCAGGGCTGATTTCCTTAAGAATGGATACGTTTGATCTTCTTGCAGTCCATGGGACTCTCAAGAGTCTCCTCCAGCACCATAATTCAAAAGCATCAATTCTTCGGCGATCAGCCTTCTTTATGGTCCAGCTCTCACTTCCATACATCACTACTGGGAAAACCATAGCTTTAACTAGTAGTCCAGCATAGAACAATAGAATTGTAGAGTTGGAAGGGACCCCAAGGGAATCTCAGCTAAACATATTGATGTGGCAGTGGCTAACCAGATGGTTATGGGAAGACCCTAAGCAAAACCTTGGTGTAAAAACTCTTCCCCACTTGCAATTGCCAGCAACTGCTGTTCAAAGGTATACTGTCATGGTTAGTAGTCACTGATTGCCTTATCCTCCAGGAATTGGTCTAATCTTCTTTTGATGCAGTCCATTGTCTGATAGAATTTCAAGGGCTTGTTTTGTTTGTAGCCATTCCATTCCTGGCAGATCCAGGCCAGTATTTCAGAATTCCCCTAGTTAATAACAATCTACGACATCCCAAAACTGGTGCTACACTGGAAGGAAGAAAAGTAGTCTGTGGCTGTTTGCAAGGAAGGAACCAGAACATTAAGGCTTACATCCGTTAAGCTTAGTTTGCATCCAGATTAGTCCTAGGTCCTCTGAACACAACAGGGCTGACCTTTCATTGTTGTCTACCCATTTCAGATCTGAAATCACTTGCTGTCAGATTCTTGTCAGCAACCAAATGAAATGATTAATATTACACTTCTATGGAAGAAGAAGATTTGTGTGCAGAAGACACTGGGTTTTTTCTCATTATCATGGCTGTCCCTGACGTTTTGCAAAATGACCCCCCCACCCTCTAATGCCCTTCCAAATTTCCTCCTCAAAGAAAATAATTGGCTTAGGAGAAAAACAATTATGACTTTCAGGGATGACGAACAATTCCCAAAATATTTCCCACTGCCCCACTCACGTCCCCCTGCTTTTAGTCACACTGTATTTGTTTTTAATGTGAATAGCAAGGTGCTTTTCTTCCCTAATAAGTCATTTTTACAGCTTTAGCCTCTCAAATTAGTTGCTGCCCTCCCTGGAGTTGCCCAAGGGCAAATGACACAATCAGTATAGTTGTAAGTTGACAAATTTAGGGGGGAAACGTTTTGAACTGTATGTATCTCTCTGCACATTTGTAGACACAATGTAAGTTTTTGATGTTGTCAGCCAACCTGGACTGTGAAAAAGGACTGCCTCAATTGCATATAGGTGGAAAATTACAGGTTGTAACCAGTGCTCAAAGCAGGCTTATTGAAATTTATGACATGACTAATTTAGGTCAATTAATTTCAGTTTGTCTACTCTGAGTAAAAACTGTGGTACAACCCTAACAGTTCCGTGATTAGGCCTTTGTATATCCAAAGGGACTAATTCTGTTTTTGTTTTGGGAGATTTGTATTGTGTTCAATGAAATATATCAGGCTATTTAATATTTCAAAAACTAACAGAAAATGATATTGCAGAACACATCAGTTTATCAAGGGCTGCCTTATGTCTGGGTTTTCCCAGACACAAACAGGAATAGGGCTGCAAAATGGCATGCGGGCAGATTTTTGCTGAATCGGCAAAATGTATTGGACGTATGGCAAGTAGGGCGATATTTTTTTCATTCTTTTTAAAAAGCTTTAAAAATCCCCCCCAAAAAAACCCTCAATAACTTTTTGCAACCCTAGTCTAGTTTGTGTCTAATGTCACTTTCACATTAATAGAGTTGTGGCTGAGAGCTGCTCTGATTGAGAGTGCTGGTCACCTGCAACCTTCAGTTTAGAAAGGTGATTGTTGCTTCCCCTTTCATTAATCCAGTGGGACTAGCTAGTCCTAGGAGACGGAGCACTATTACACCATCACATCAATGGAAAAGTATCTCTTCTATGAAGTACTTCCTGTTGCACTTCCTGATTGGCCCCCATCGCAGCTTATCAGAATGGAAGCATCCTTGTTCTCTTGCACCAACCTTCAGCAGATGCTTTTGATGTTTCCCCAGTAACTGCAGCCGTTTATAACGTCATAAAATGGATCCAGATATCTGAACTATGTTAGAGACATCTGAGATGTATTAGAAATAGGAAAATATGACTAAAATAACCCTGTACATATCCACTTGGGAACAAAGCGCCTGGCTGTATAAAAATATCATATGCCATCCTCTGACAGAGTTATCGGTCTTCGTCAGACTTCAGGAGAAGTGAATTGCGCATCTGGGAAGCAGTCAGTGATAATGCCTTGGTGTGCCCTCACTGTCCATATTTGATGAACAGAAGAGTCTAAGAGACAGGCTAAGGGCGGGGAGGAATTGTGATGGGTTATAGTGGAAGTGAGGGACTTGAAGGCATGTAAGCACAGAACTGAAACCAGGTTTGAACCAAGGCATAGGTAACACAGCACATGTGTTCCTTTAAATTGAAATCATTCCAGCTGGATCGTGCCTTAGGTTTTTTCAATAAGTATGCTGCCTTAGCATAATGCTTGCACTAGAGAAGGAAGAGTGTGGAAGCCTGAGTTTCTACTAGGCTTGCTCTTAAAACACTAAACTATGGTTCAGCATTTCATCCAAACCCGCCTATTGTCCTTGTTTTCAAATAGTGTTACTTTGATCTGCTTTCAGTTTGAAGTGGCTCCATGTTCTGTTGCTTCAGCGTGTTAATCCTGGGCACATAAAGAAATGAATTTACTTATTGTATGGGTAGGTAACAGCTGAAAAATTGTTGTAAATGAGATTTAGAATAAATTTAGAATACAAAGATTTAGAATAAATTTAGTATAGATGATGCATAAAAGATGCTTGAGTCATTCATCACGTTCAACATTTCAATTCTTGTTCTTCTTCACAGTTGTTTTGTGCAACTGCCCCTTCCCCCTTCCCACCTGGCCTCGTCTTAAATTTGTCATCCCACCCAACCCCTTGCAAATCATCCTTCTTCATCAGACTACCTCTGCCATCGCTAGTTGTGCAAATGCGTTGTACAGTGGTACTTCGGGTTACATACGCTTCAGGTTACAGACTCCGCTAACCCAGAAATAGTACCTCGGGTTAAGAACTTTGCTTCAGGATGAAAACAGAAATTGTGCGGCGGCGGCACAGTGGCAGTGGGAGGCCCCATTAGCTAAAGTGGTGCTTCAGGTTAAGAACAGTTTCAGGTTAAGAATGGACGTCTGGAACGAATTAAGTACGTAACCAGAGGTACCACTGTAAATATTTTTAAATGAAAGCACTAATTTAACAAAATATACTTTTAACAGCACTGTTCTGAAAAAGTTTTCTGTACAAAGCATGCTTCTGTTTGAGTAACTCCGTAGAATGGAGGAAACATTTTGATTCTGCAGCCACTTGTCTTCTGCAACACTACAATATGTAGGAACCAATCCTCAGGCTGAGAATGGCACTCGCTGCAAAGAGGAACAGCTGCTACTGTTCCACTCAGCTGTCCCTTCATAAACAAAAGCTGTTTGCGTAAATCTCTATCATGTGTAAACTAACAACATCCTTTTATTGTTTCCACGGACAGATCAGGAACCTGCTCATGGCAGAAAACCCTTAAAAATTAAGAGGCACAAATGGATCTCTTGCCCCATTCCTTTCTAGTACAGGCAGGTACACACTCACCCCAGAATAATTTAAAGAAGGAAGGGACAGAGAGGGGGAAATTAACATCTAAGTCAATCAGCAGAGTTGGTTGCAACTCAAGCATCATACCAAACCATAGTTTGTACTAACCATGGTTTATGATGCTTTGAGCTTTGCGAACTTGGACATCAAATCCAACTGTAGTTGGCACAAATCATCCTTTTGTAAACCCACTCCATATTGCAGCTCCTATTTTAGTTTGCCAACCAATTACAGTGGTGCCCCGCAAGACGAATGCCTCGCTAAACGAAAAACCCGCAAGACGAAAGGGTTTTCCGATTTTTTAGCGGCTTCGCAAGACGAATTTCCCTATGGGCTTGCTTCGCAAGATGAAAGCCCATAGGGAAATCTCCAGAGACGGCGGGGAAGCGCAGCGCGCCTTCTCCTCTGTTCCCGGACCTGTCCTAAGGCTTGCGGTGGGAGGTCCGGGAACAGAGGACAAGGCGCGAAGGGCTTCTCCTCTGTTCCCGGGGCTTGCGGTGGGAGGAGGGTTTTTCCTCCCCACCGCCAACATTCAGAACAGCATTCTGAATGTTGGCGGTGGGGAGGAAAGCCCTCCTCCCACCGCAAGCCTTCAGGACAGGTCCAGGAACAGAGGGGAAGGTGCGCAGTGCTTCTCCTCTGTTCCCGGACCTGTCTTGAAGACTTGCGGTGGGAGGAAGGTTTTCCTCCCCACCGCCAACATTCAGAAGGCTGTTCTGAAGGCTGGAGGTGGGAAGAAAAGCCCTTCTCCCCCGCCAGCCTTCAGAAGAGTTCCCGCCTAGGCTGCGGATAGCAGCCTGCTGCCCCGCGCGAGGGGCGCTCTTAAGCAGAGCGCCCCTCGCGCGGGGCAGACATTCGCCGCTTGGGGAGCCCTGCAGGGGAAGTCCTTCAGGGCTCCCCAAGCTGCGAATGTCTGCCCCTCGCGCGGGGCAGCAGGCTGCTATCCGCAGCTTGGAGAGCCCTCTGGACCTCTTCTGAAGGCGGGCGGGGGGCAAAAGTCTTTGTCCCCCCTGCCTGCCTTCCCGGGGGCTTTTAAATCACCCCGGGACAGCGGAGAATTCATCCCGCCAGCATTTTAAGATCGCCCCGGACAGCGGAGAAGTCTCCGCTGTCCCGGGAAGGCAGGCGGGGGGAAGCAAAGACTTTCGCCCCCCCCCCGCCGGCCTTCAGAAGTGGTCGGGGGACAGACTGTCCCTGGACCTGGTCTGAAGGCGGTTTCCATAGGAACGCATTGATTGATTTTCAATGCATTCCTATGGGAAACCGTGCTTCGCAAGACGAAAAACTCGCAAGACGAAAAGACTTGCGGAACGAATTAATTTCGTCTTGCGAGGCACCACTGTAGTAACAATGGATTATCAATTCAGACTTACCTCCAAGACACAGTAGCCAACATGGTGCCCTCCAGATGTAGTTGGACTACAACTCCAGCCCCAGTCAGCATGCTCAATAGTCAGGGATGCTGGGAGTTGTAGTCCAACCATATCTGGAGGGCACCATATTGACTATCTTGCTCTAATACCTAGTTAAAAAGGTAAAGGACCCTAACAGTTAAGTCCAGTCGCAGACAACTCTGGGGTTGAGGCACTCATCTTGCTTTAGAGGCCAAGGGAGCCGTCTTTTGTCTGCAGACATTTTTTTTCTGGGTCATGTGGCCAGCATGACTAAGCTGCTTCTGGTGCAACAGAACACTGAAACCAGAGCAACACATGGAAACGCCATTTACCTTCCCGGCAGAGCAGTACCTATTTCTCTACTTGCACTTTGACGTGCTTTCGAACTGCTAGGTTGGCAGGAGCTGGGACAGAGCAACGGGAGCTCACCCCATCACGGGGATTTGAACCGCCGACCTTCTGATCGGCAAGCCCAAGAGGCTCTGTGGTTTAGACCACAGCACCACCAGCGTCCCCTAATACCTAGTTATGCTTTAATTATTTGGTATGAAGGCCATTGAAAGGTACATATTTCCCCAAGTTTCCTGAGAAGGAGGAGTGACTATTATAACTGTGTAAGTCAGGTGTGTGTAAGTGTTGATATGCCCCCAAGTGTGTAATAATTGGTAGTAAATTTTGGTAATGGGATTACTTCTAAAAGGCAGCAGAAACCTTCCATGCCTCTTGAGCTATGATTAGATTAGTGGAGATTAGGTTTAATATGTGTAGCCCGCCTTTTTCTTAATACTAAAAGTGGCTTACAATGAAAACCAGCGAAAATTCAATCTAAAAGCACTAAAATTACATGTTCAATATTACAGTATTAAGAGTAGCAATAATATGCTCCAGCTGCTGCCCCTCTTTCTGCTTGTAGCAGTTTCTGGGGATCTGACTCCCCAAGTATTGCTTTCCCTTGTGCAGCTGACTGAAGGTAGTCTCTCTCCAGGCACCTCCTCATACCTTTGGTCTCTTTTGGGCTGCTCTTGACACCAATGACAGTCATGGTAGAGGAAGCCACTCCTTATATTATCAGAGCCAAGCAATTAAATAAATAAAAATGACTACAACGGAGGGTTCAAAAAAGTATAAATCAAGAGGGGTTTAGGGGGAATTGTTGCATCGCTGCCCGCGAAAAGGTCTAACTGATCACAGTCAAGTAGTCAAGAAATGTTCAATTTATTTTGTCACCAGATGGTACTGTTACTTTCAATAGTATTTCAAGGTATGTTGATCAGCTCTGACATGGTTTGTTTAAGCTTGCTGTTTTCTATATTGACAACACATTTCTCTGCAAATGTGCATTATTTCAGTTTGTTTGAGGGGAGAGGCATGCAGTTATTTAACTGAACATGCAGCACAGTGAACAAAAGAATGTTTAGTGAGAGTTGTTTTTAAAAACAACCATCGCCCTCCTTCAGCTATGTAGTCAGACTCACCTTAGGATTGGTTAAGGCTGACTATAAGGAAGAAAATCAATTGGCTAATGTGTGTCAATGTCGTCTTCACATCCCAGTAAAGATTGGCAAGGATAATGAATTAGAGATTCTGTGCAGTCTGGCTGTTGGGCTTTGAAAGCCTGAATGCAAAGCTCTGCTCTTTATACACTTATTGTAAACACCAAATAGATGTGCGGTTCTTTTTAATTCAGTTGAATTGCCTTTCAGCTATTTTTTACTGGATTCGGTTGTTGAAATGTGTGCACATTTCTAATCACTCCCATACAGGCTTTCTCATTCACTTCCAAGGGCAGGAAATATCTCTTTAGTGCACACAAAGGAATGCACACACAAACAGTGGTGTAGTGGTCAATTTTGAAGCCATCATGGCCAAGACAAGCTTTGTAGGTAGCAATGTTTACATGTGCCTGGACCAAGGAGGATTAGGGGGGCACGACCAGTTTGGTAGCACTGGGCACACAGAGCCTTGGGGTACCACAAATATTATTTAGAATTCGGCACTGAATTTTGGCGTTGTACAGGGCACAGCTGAAATTTGAGACCCCAGCGCCTGGATGTGCCATAGAAGGGTATTGCAACAATTAGCATGCTGGAATTTGACTGCAATTATTACCTAGGGGTAAGTTCCATTGAACTACACTGGTAGCATAATAATGATAGATTGGCTCCGGACTTCAACTTGCTTAGAGTAGACCCATTTGCAGAACCAAAAACCTGCTTCTTAAGGTCAATAGTAAAGCTAGGGATGAGCAATGGGCAATGCAATCAATTTATTGTGCGTAGCCAAAGGCCTTTACAATGTAAAAACCAGGGATTTGAATTGTTTATGGCCCTTTCTGAAAATTCAACTAGCATGAATTTAAGGTACATAGCCACAGTTTTGCCATCTTTTTGTGCATTTTCCAATTCCACTTTCCACAAAACTGACCCCCAGTACAACCCCACCCTGGTTGCGTTAATTTGTGGCAGGTAAACACTTTTTATGATACTGTTTTAGTTGTGTTTTCTTATCAATATTCTTCTCATTTGTCAATCCATCTTTCTCTCATATATCCATAATTCCCCTCTCCCCCAACTATTATTCTTAATAAGCTCCAAGGACCTTTGTAATCCCATATAAAATATAAATGATGGTTCCTGAGCCGATGGATATTTAATTTCTACTGCCAGGTTAATTTAATAGATAATTTGTCCTCCATGGAAATAAAATATAGACAAGATGGTATAAAGGATTTACCTGGAGTATCTATAATTGTGGTAGTCTAGAACCAAACCATGTGCCTCCTAAATGATAAATATTGATTATTATGATTATTAATATTAATTATTATGATTATTAATATTAATGTTTGATTCTGAATTGTTTTATTAATGTTTTAATATGCTGTAAACCGCTTTGAGATTTTTCTTAAAAATATAAGGCGGTATAGAAATGAAATAAATAATAATATCCAGCTTTTTTCCCTGACAAGGCACCTTCCAGATGAAAATAAGAACTGCTAAAAACATAGAAAAACAATAATTAAGAACTATTAAACATTGATAGAATTAAATTTATATACATATATAAAATATATTAAAACTATACCAATAACTACAATAAAAAGAGCACAGCACCAGCGCTTTCATTAAGAGCAGTCACCTGTCAGAATAAGAAAGTCTTCACTTGCCGGCGGAAACACAAAAAGCAGGGAGCCACTCTAGTTTCTTTAGGGAGGGAGTTCCAAAGTCTGGGAGCAGCCACCGAGAAGGCCCTTTCCCACATCCCTGCCAAACGTCTGTGTGAGGGTGGTTGGCCCTAGAGAAAGGCCTATCTTGAAGATCTCAAAACCCAGGTAGGTACACACAAGGGAATACAGTCTTTCAGATAGCCTGGACCTAAGCAGTGTAGGGCTTTTTTAAACAGGTAATAACTAGCACGCTGGTGGTGCTGTGGGTTAAACCCCAGAGCCTAGGACTTGCCGATCAGAAGGTCAGCGGTTCGAATCCCCGCAACGGGGTGACCTCCTGTTGCTCAGTCCCTGCTCCTGCCCACCTAGCAGTTCGAAAGCACGTCAAAGGGCAAGGAGATATATAGGTACTGCTCTGGTGGGAAGGTAAACGGCGTTTCCATGCACTGCTCTGGTTCGCCAGAAGCGGCTTAGTCATGCTGGCCACATGACCCGGAAGCTGTATTCCGGCTCCCTTGGCCAGTAAAGCGAGATGAGCACCACAACCCCAGAGTCGGCCACGACTGGACCTAATGGTCAGGGGTCCCTTTACCTTAACTAGCACTTTGAATTGTACTCCCATGACCAGTCCTGTCAAAAATCTGCCTACAGCTCTTTGAGCCAACTGAGGGTTCAGAGCACTTTTCAAAGGCAGTCCCATGTATAGCATGTTATAGTAATCCAAGCAGGATGTAATTTAGGCATACTGATGGCTTCTCTCCTTCGTTTCTTTTTTATTTTTTATTTTTTATTTTTTAATAATATTTATTAAAAATTTTCCAGAATAAAAAGGAAAGATAGCAAGAAAGAAAGAAAAAACAAATATGATTTACACTTGGTTTCAGTGGCATCTTTCCCGGATTTCCCCCCTCCCCCTCTTGTATTCCATTTCCCTTAAATTGATTCCACAGATTCTTACCCCAAATTTTAAAACCTTATTTGTAATTTTAAATAACCCATTTATTCCAAATTAATTTATCTTATTTATCTTAATGAACCATTTCTCCTTATATTTTATATAATTCCCTAAGATCGACCCCATTTCCCTTCCACGAATTCCCCTATTTTCAAACAACAAACATGAAAAAAAGAAAAGAAAGAAATAATATATAATTTTACAGCCTTTGGATTCCAAATCTCTCCCCCCCCCCATTCCCCGGTTCCAATCCCCAAAGTTCATCCATTGTCTACTGCCAGCCTGGTGTATCCACGTCTATATCTCAACTCCACTTTGCCGTCTTTTGATAGCTTTTAATTTCAGAAAGTCCAGTCTCGAAAAAACTCTCAGAAAAAGTCATTGTTCTTCCATCCAGACCTCTATGTTTAAGAGTCTAACTTAAATTCTATTTCTTGGTCCTTTTAAAGTCTGGATGTTCCAAATACTCCGGCTTCAAATTTGGTCCAGCTCTTATTCCTCAGGTTGCTTTTTCCTGTTCTGCTGCAGAAACCTTCTAATTCAGAAACTTCTTGTTCTCCACAGAGGCTTTTGTTATTCAGGAACATAACTTGCGTCAAGTCCCTTCCTTTCTTCAATAGATAAATCCATTGTCTCCTTTAGTATAGAAACCTCTGTAGACAAAATAATGCTTCGTTTTTGCAGCTTTCCCAAGAGATAACAGATCCTGCTCAAATTCATAGTATTTTTCCACTTGCTGCTACTGTTGCAATGTCCCAGCCTCCCTCTAGAGGGAATATGGTAACTTAATTTCTTTCAAAATCAGACCCAAAAGTCAAATAACTTGTTGCCTTTATTTCCAATAATTTATGTCCAAATTGTAACAAATCTAACCAGCAAAGCCATCGTAACAAAGTTCTCTTTTATTTTCCTGCTTTGACAGCTACTTTGACAGCTGTCAAAGTTTCTGTGTCTCTTCACCAGTCTCTCATAGCGGATCGTTCCCGGTTCCCGGGGGGGTTGCATTTTAGTTCCCACAAATCAGTCTTCTCCTCCAGCACAATTATTGTAATTTCCCTTCGTGAAGTTAAAAATTTTTTTTTCAGGTAAACAAGTTCATCTCTCGATCTTAGTTGTCAAATCCTTGCGTTGAGCCATCTACAACGGGGGGGGCGGACTTCCTTTTTGCACTCCCCCCGCTCGCTCCAAATTCAAAGATCAAATTTCCCTTTTAAGTCCAATCAATTTACTCACGGGTTGTTCCTTTTAGTCCAAATCCGAAATTTTCAAAGAAGAAGTCGTTGCTCTCCGCCGAATGGCATGCGGCTTCGCTGGGCAGGGGAAGCATTGGACTCACAGCACCACACCCCCCCCCCCCCCGTCACCCGCTCCGCAGCCTTTAAAAAGGCTCCTTCGCGGGTCGGGGGGGCGCAAACGGTGCCCGCCGAGTCACCAAGTCCATGGGCATCTCCGCCCATGGTTTTTGAGGGTCCCCGCGTCGCCGGCACGGCAGGACCCAACCCCTACCCAGCCGACTCCCTCCGGAGCTCGGAGGGAGTCCGCCATTCGGCGATGGCGTTTCTTTTTTAAACTCACATTTGTTTGCTTTAATTTTGATCAGCTCCATTTCAGGGGGAAAACAACTCTTTGCTATTAATTATCTGAATGATGCTTCTTCCCACATCTCGTGCCCATCATGGGAGGCCCCGCTGGTAGTGCTGCTACCTCTCTGTGGTGCCTCTGCTGGTGGGAATACCTCCCCACCAAGGTATGTCTTGAACCATTGCTGTATGTTTTTCAATTAGTCAAGACCACTTCATACCTTCCAACATTTCTCTTACGAAAATAGGGACATCCCATTCCATAATGATAATTTTACTATTTATACCCCCCACACACACACACTTTACTGGGTTGCCCCAGCCACTCTGGACAGCTTCCAACATATATAAAAACATAATAAATCATTAAACATTAAAAAACTTCCCCATACAGGATTGCCTTCAGATGGTTCTGGGGTCAGATAACTCCATACCCTCCAACATTTCTCCAATGAAAATAGGGACATCCTAAGGAAAATTGGGACATTCCAGGATCAAATCAGAAACCAGGATGGCGTCTCTAAATCAGGAACATCCCTGGAAAATACAGACACGCTGAGGGTCTGCCATTTACATTGCTGCTCACTGCTGTTCCCTACCCTCCAAAGTTTCTCCGTTAAAAATAGAAACATGACGCTGTGTGTTAAACCACAGAGCCTAGCACTTGCCTATCAGAAGGTCGGCGGTTTGAATCCCTGAGACGGGTGAGCTCCCATTGCTTGGTCCCTGCTCCTGCCAACCTAGCAGTTCGAAAGCACATCAAAGTACAAGTAGATAAATAGGTACCGCTCCGGCAGGAAGGTAAACAGCGTTTCTGTGTGCTACTCTGGTTCGCCAGAAACGGCTTAGTCATGCTGGCCACATGACCCGGAAGCTGTACGCTGACTCCCTCGGCCAATAAAGCGAGATGAGCGCCACAACCCCAGAGTCAGCCACGACTGGACCTAATGGTCAGGGGTCCCTTTACCTTCACCTTTTTATTCCAACATTTCTCCGATAAATATAGGGACGTCTGTCAGGATGCTGTCAGCAGCCCCCAGCTGGCTGCCCAGGAAAGTACAAAGGCAAGGGAAAGTTTCTTGCAGTCCTTTTTTATTTCAGACTTTACAGAGAGAGGCTATGGAACCCAATGGTGTTGTCCCAAGTGAAGCTCCACCCCTCCCACTTCCTCATTCCTCATCATCATCACCTCCTCCTCTATGGGTGCCACTAAGTGCCCTCTGTCTTTGAGCTCTTTGCTCTCCTACTTTTAAGGCTCGCCGGGTTCTGGGAGATGGTGGGTCTGGAATGCTTTCCAGTGACAATGTGTCAGCCAGCTGCTGCTCCACCTCTGCCTGCTCCTCCTCTCCCATTATTTCCCAACTTTTCCCCTCATCTGCCTCTGAGCTGTGACTTCTCGCAAACCCCTGTCTTCCTCTTCCTCCTCCCTGGCAGGGTCAGGATGGGGAGGCAGTTTCCAACACTCCTCCTCTGCTCAGCCCCTGACAACATCCTATCCCATAATAATAGTAATAATTTTATTATTTAAAACTATCTGACTGGGCAGCTTCCAACATATATAAAAACATAATAAAACATTAACCATTTTTTTAAAAAAACTTCCCTGTACAGGGCTGCCTTCAGATGCCTTGTGGGTCAGATAACTCCATACCCTCTAACCTTTCTCTGATGAAAAAAAGGGATGTCCTAAGTAAAAGTGGGACATTCCAGGATCAAATCGGAAACTAGGGCAGCTTGTATAAAATTTCCTCAGCTGGAAAATAGGACCATTGGGGGGGGGGGGCTGCTGTTCCATGCTGCTGTTTTGCTGTTCTGATATTGGTTGTAAATTACTGTATTGACTCAAATCTAATGCTCACCTTTTTTTGCCAGATTAAAGGTAAAGGTAAAGGACAGTTAAGTCCACTCATGAATGGCTCTGGGCTTGTGGCGCACATCTCGCTTTATAGGCCAAGGGAGCCTGCTTTTGTCTGCTCCACAGACAGTTTTTCCAGGTCATGTGGCCAGCACGACAAAGCCGCTTCTGGTGCAACAGAACACCGACACCAGAGCAGTGCATGGAAACGCTGTCTACTTCCCGCCGGAGCAGTACCTATTAATCGACTTGCACTTTTTGGCATGCTTTCGAACTGCTAGGTTGGCAGGAGCTGGGACCGAGCAACAGGAGCTCACCCCGTCGCAGGGATTTGAACTGCCGACCTTTTGATCGGCAAGCCCAAGGCTCAGTGGTTTAGACCACATTGCAAAAATTGCACATTAGATTCAATGGCACATTTACATTTGCCAGCAAATACAGCGGTGCCTCGCAAGACGAAATTAATTCGTTCCGCAAGTTTTTTCATCTTGCGAGTTTTTCGTCTTGCGAAGCACGGTTTCCCATAGGAATGCATTGAAAATCAATTAATGCGTTCCTAGGGAGACCGCCTTCAGACCAGATCCGGGGACAGTCTGTCCCCGGACCTCTTCTGAAGGCTGGCGGGGGGAGAATGACTTTTCTCCCCACCGCCAGCCTTCAGAAGGCTGGCGGTGGGAAGAAAAGCCCTTCTCCCGCCGCCAGCCTTCAGAAGAGTTCCTGCAGGGCTGCCTAGGCTGCGGATAGCAGCCTGATGCCCGGTGCGAGGGACGCTCTGAAGCAGAGTGCCCCTCGTGCGGGGCAGACATTCACAGCTTGGGGAGCCCTGCGGGGAACTCTTCTGAAGGCTGGAGGTGGGAGAAGGGCTTTTCTTCCCACCGCCAGCCTTCAGAACAGCCTTCTGAATGTTGGCGGTGGGGAGGAAAACCTTCCTCCCACCGCAAGCCCCGGGAACAGAGGAGAATCGCTGCGCGCCTTCTCCTCTGTTCCCGGACCTGTCCTGAAGGCTTGTGGTGGGAGGAGGGCTTTCCTCCCCACCGCCAACATTCAGAAGGCTGTTCTGAAGGTTGGCAGTGGGGAGGAAAAACCCTCCTCCCACCGCAAGCCCCGGGAACAGAGGAGAATCGCTGCGCGCCTTCTCCTCTGTTCCCGGACCTCCCACCACAAGCCTTCAGGACAGGTGCTGCGCTTCCCCACTGTCCCCGGAGATTTCCCTATGGGCTTTCATCTTGCGAAGCAAGCCCATAGGGAAATTCGTCTTGCGAAGCCGCTAAAAAATCGGAAAACCCTTTCGTCTTGCGGGTTTTTCGTTTAGCGAGGCATTCGTCTTGCGGGGCACCACTGTACCTGAAAATTGAGGTGTGCATTAGATTCGATGGTGCATTAGACACAAGTAAATACAATACTATCTACCCCTTACCCTAGGCCCATAGGGGTCAAAGTGTGCTGCAGGCTTCTCTAATTGGAGTTGGTGATGGATCTCGAACTGGTGACCCTATGGCACTGAGAGAGAAAAAGCCTAGGGTCATTCATCACTACAGTTCTTACTGCACATCTACTCCAAAAATCAACTTTTTTTTAACTTCCAGAAGTATATATGGAGATGTGCAAAGATAGAACAGTGGTAGTTTGCACCCATAATTGAAGCCCATAGCAGCTTTCCATTCTTAATAGAAGGTCTGGTTGTGTACAATCTATGTGGGGTTCTTTGCTTTTTCTATGCAGATGTGCTGAGGGATGTCAGGCAAGGAATTTTAAAGAAGTCATTGTTCATCACTGTAATGGTCTGTAATTTTCCCCAGCGGCACATGGTTAAATTGCAAAATATCTTCATATTTCAAATTGTATCCTGAAATGCTGGGATTTTTACATAGAGGAACACGCACACACAAAATTCATCTGAAAAACATTACTCATAGGTCAGGCTGTCATTTCATTTTGAAAACACAAATATGTTCTCATTCTCCATACATATTTTCCCCCTTCCCTTTCCATCAAGTTAAAATTCTCAAGCCAGTTTTTGGGGCAGATTGCCTTGTAATGGTATGCATAACCCCATTACAGTTTTGATTGGTATTGATGACTGTTGTAACAAAAATCCCTTTTCATTAATTTAGGCTGCATTTTCGGCCTCTGAAAGATATGCTTAACAATGAGGCCTGGTTAAGTCTTGAAAACTGTTATAAGCAGAAACTGAAAGAAAGTAAGCAAACTGGATGGATTTTTATTTATTCTGAACAATAGCTGATTATGTGGCGCAGATGATTAAGTGCCCAATTCTTCTTGCATTGAAAAAGAATGAGATAACAATGCTACAAAGCTGGTGAGATGTCCCGGTGAAGGGGTTGGGTCATGTTGCAGAAAGTTTAGTGCATTTTGCATTGAAGATCATGTCAACTGTTATATTGGGCAGTGTGGTGTAGTGGTTAAGAGCGCTAGTCTTGTAATCTGAGGAACCGGGTTCACATCTCCGCTCCTCCACGTGCAGCTGCTGGGTGACCTTGGGTTAGTCACACTTCTCTGAAGTCTCTCAGCCACCTCATAGAGTGTTTGTTGTGGGGGAGGAAGGGAAAGGAGAATGTTAACCGCTTTGAGACTCTTTTGGGTAGTGATAAAGCGGGATATCAAATCCAAACTCTTCTTCTTACTGTCTTTTGTTTTCTTCATCTTTTTGCTCACTTACACAAGAAAAGCTGCACATTTTTGAGAGGGAAGTCCTGATTGTTTCAGCTACTAAGGTGATACAGATACATGGGTGAGATCTTAGCATCCATGCAATGAGTTCCCCATGGCCAGGAGAGATTTGTTCCTGAGGTTTCTCAAACAGCAGACATACTGACACACGCCTAGACATACTACTTTTGAAACTGAGGAGACTTTCAAAGAAGTTTGAGGTATAGAGTAGAGCATCTGTGATTCAAGGAAAATCATTCCCATTAATCACATCCAATCCTGTCAATGTGACTTACTGTTGGATACTTCACATTTGTTAATATTTTGGGGTCCAACCCACCCTCTCACAAGGATTCCTAACATTTTTTTGTGCATGAAATGAGAGATTCTATTTCATAAATGTATTTCATAAAATGTATATACCACTTGATACAGTGGTGCCTCGCAAGACGAAATTAATCCGTTCCACGAGTCTCTTCGTCTAGCGTTTTTTTTGTCTTGCGAAGCAAGCCCATTGACGGCTTAGCGGATTAGCGCTATTAGCGGCTTAGCGGCCTTTAGCGGCTTTTAGCGGCTTAGCGGATCAGCTGATAAGTGGCTTAGCGGCTTAGGAAAAGGGGGGGGGGAGGAAAAAAACCCCGCAGGAACTCGCAAGACATTTTCGTCTTGCGAAGCAAGCCCATAGGGAAATTCGATTTGCGAAGCGCCTCCAAAACGGAAAACCCTTTCGTCTAGCGGGTTTTCCGTCTTGCGAGGCATTCGTCTTGCGGGGCACCACTGTAGTAAAATAATATTAATAATAATCCCTGAAATCAATTTACAAAGATAATTAAAAGCCAAAGGCCTGAAGAAAAGGGAATATTTTGTTGAAAACCTTATCAAATTGAAGCTGTGTTGTCGTAATTTTGGGTAGTGTAGCCATTAATTTATATTTTAAATGTTAATCATTTTGTTTTTCCCATGTCCCCAGAAAATAATATCCATAGATTGTACAGAGGTAGTCCCCTACCCTGGAAATCGTCAAAGTTAATTTTAGAGTTCTTCTGTGTGGTTTTGCCTGTACCACCCGATCTTGTCACTTTTTATGAAGTACACCATGATGTGTGGAAAAGTTCATTAATTATTTTAATAAATAATTCAGTTATTATATACTGATAATTAAATCTTACAACAATTTTACAAGATGCTTAATCTCTTTGTGTGTGTGTGTGTGTGTGTGTGTGTGTGTGTGTTTTAATTCCCTCATCCCATTTCTTCATATATAATCATGCTATATGATCTCCCAACTAGTATATCCCTATCTTACTGTCTTACTGGTATATTTACTCTATCACAACTAGTTAATAACAAACCAAATAATATGGTAATACATAGGCATATTGAAAATGTTGTTAGTTCCTTTGGACTACATTCCAAAGGAAACAAGATGGCAGGAAAACCAAAATGAATACATTCAGCAAGCTTTAGAAGTACTCTACTGATTTTTCCCTGGGTTACCAGAAGAACACTACTCATAAACAATGAAGAATATTTTTAAAGAATCTTTTATGCCTGGACATACATCTGGAACTCTTTATGCTAGCTAACAGTAAAGTAAATGCCACTGCTTATTATATCCTACGTTTTTTATTTTAAAAAGGAAATTGAAAACACACCACTTGCAGAACTGCTTGACATTGAATTGGCCATTGAAAAGGCATCACTTGCATATTTACATATTCCATATTTTGTTCCCTGCAACAGCCTTTCTTGATGCACTCAAATTGGATGCTTTCCATGTAATCTGAAATTTTACCATATATGAAAGGCCATCTTGTTTAAAAATGGATTAAACCATTAAGATACAGGAAGTGAACTAAATGCTTCTGACTATAAAAGCCTTTCTCCACACCGCTTTCCTCTGTCATGGACATGTTTTTCTTAGTGGTCGTTCTCTGTCTCCATATTTATTTTTTATAAGGTTGGAAACACTTGCTGTACATATCACAGTTCACCTAAAAGTTAACTACAGAGTTAAAAATAATTCCCATAATAAGAACCGAATGTGTGACAAAGAACAGCTCAGTGTCAGAAACCAAAACAATCCACAGAAGAAACGTCATAATTTAAAGTTGGTTTTACAGCATTCTTTAATTTAGAGTGGGGCAAAATGCTTCTGTGATTAAATCACAGCTTCTAGCTCTTTGCCGCTAAAAGAGAATCAAGAATGTATATTTCATTTTTAAAATATAATGCAAAACAAATGGAGGAGATGTTTGCAGGCTCGAAACATATTTTACGAATTTATCTTAAGACTCTCCTGTTACCAGAAGGTTACATGTGCATAGGATGAGTTGGGCCTGTTATTTCACCATCTACCCTCATCATGAATTGATTGTGGAGAACGGAGGAGAATGAGTTCCAGGCAGCTCTTTTTCCTCCTTGAATTTTGAGAAGCTGTTGGGTTTAAACCCTGTTTGAAGAGGTTCAGGTTTTTCTCAGTCTTCAAATGCAGCACACATTACTCTAAAGGTCATAAAGCCAAAAAGAACTTGAGCAAAAAGGCGATACACTGTGGTTGAACTCTGGGTTGGGAGGGCTAAGGTTTTTGTGCCACGTGCTTAAGATTTGCTGGAGCCTATTACCTGAAACCTGTGTCTCCACTGTGGAAGGACGTGTGGATCCAGAATTGGCCTCCACAGTCACTTATAGACTCACTATTAAGACTGTTTTCATGGAAGACAATCTTACTCGGCAATGAGTGATCGCCAAAGAAGAAGAAGAAGAAGAGATGATTGCAGGGAGTAGACCTTGGACCCAGTGGTATTGGTTGACATTTTGGACTCTGCTTTAATCCAGATCAGACCACTGTGGTAGCCTATCACAGCATGCTTACTGACATAATTTAAGTTCCAGTGTCCAGTTTACTTATCCACCCTGAGTTGTTGATAGTGATAGCCCAGATATTGTTTCAGGTTCTTGTGGCTGGAGCCCAGGATGGCAATGTCTGTGAGAAGGAAGGACACAGCCAATTCATAGATCCTTGATCATGGAACCATCTTTGTGGACATAAAGAATAAAACTACATATGTCTTACACATCTGCATCTTCTCTAGCCTTCTTTACTCTTCTACTTTCTCTGTTTTCAGTCCATTCAGAACTCTAATTATACTGTGGTACCTCGAGTTACAGAAGCTTCAGGTTACAGACACTTCACGTTACAGACTCCACTAACCCAGAAATAGTACCTCAGGTTAAGAACTTTGTTTCACGATGAGAACAGAAATCGCGTGGCGGCAGCAGGAGGCCCCTCTAAAGTGGTGCTTCAGGTTAAGAACAGTTTCAGGTTAAGAATGGACCTCCAGAATGAATTAAGTTCTTAACCCGAGTGGGTTAAAGCCTCAGCGCCTAGGACTTGCCGATCGAAAGGTCGGCGGTTCGAATCCCTGCGGCGGGGTGCACTCCCGCTGCTCGGTCCCAGCGCCTGCCAACCTAGCAGTTCGAAAGCACCTCCGGGTGCAAGTAGATAAATAGGGACCGCTTACCAGCGGGAAGGTAAACGGCGTTTCCGTGTGCGGCTCTGGCTCGCCAGAGCAGCGATGTCACGCTGGCCACGTGACCCAGAAGTGTCTCCGGACAGCGCTGGCCCCTGGCCTCTTAAGTGAGATGGGCGCACAACCCCAGAGTCTGTCAAGACTGGCCCGTATGGGCAGGGGTACCTTTACCTTTATTCTGAAATTTGGTTCTTGCCAGGTAATATTCCTCTCATCCAAGGCTTGTTACAAAATGAAATCATGGTTCAGGGAGACTTTTTGAATGACATAACATTTCCCAGTGTTTCTGTGCTTGTCATTGGCATTATACTTGAGGTTTCTATTGTTGAGATACTGCAGATCTGGTTTTCTGTCCTAGTGCAGTGCACATAGTAATGGTGAACAATGCAGCTTTTGAAAATTGTGTTAAAATCCAGTTCACAGAACCAAGAGTGAAGGTTTTCTTTGTTGGCGTCAGTGCTGGTCATTAACTCAGTTCTGCAAGTTTCAAACATTGAAAAGAAATCAGTGACACAAAAACTATTGTTGGTACCTTTATGGGTTTTTAACCACTCTCTGAAGGATTTGTTTGAAGCCACTATGAGTTCTGGTGACTCCCAGTTCCAACAAAAAACAAATTCTAAGCAGATATGTAGACATTATTGAAAATACTCTTAATTAATACATAATTGGTAATTAAAAATAACTTTTAAAGGATGATGAGTTTACAAGAACCAAGTTATTAACAAATGAAAAATGGGATAAATAATATGCAAAATTAGTATAGATCACAGCATCTATTAATGTAACAGAATGTGAACTATTTATGATCTTGACCTTGAAGGCTTCCCAAGGTCCCTTTCTCTCTCTCTTGACCCTGTTCCTTGTCCTGGTGTCAACCCATTTATCAGCTAACTCTAAAATGGGAAGTAAAATGTGATCAAGTGTATGTGTGAAGGAAGGGAGTTGCTGTTTAAGTTATTAAGAGCTGAACTGGGGGATACACTGTTCTTCCTTTTCCTGAGTAACAGACCTTAGCGGAGTATGACTCTCTTTCTCTCCTCCATATACTGCTCCCTCTCTGCTCACATCCAGGCTTACACATGTTTTCAGATCTATATACCTGGAATACATTCCCCAACACTTCAGCTTGAGTGTTAGCAGAATGAAAACCAGATGGGCCAGCAGTTGCCAATGTTATCTCCTGGCCAGCTCTGGCAAGTCTCTCTTACTCTCTCCTTTCTTGGCATGGCAGAAATATTTGCCTTTATTTAGGAGAACCTGTATATCTCTCCATGCCTCTCTTCCTCTGTTGCAACATAAGCTGAATGCTGTTTATTTCCTTGTTGCTGAGGTTGGTGGAGGTGAGTGCGAGAAACAATTAACATTTTCATGCTCTTTCCCCTGCTCCTTTGAATTTGTTGTCCTTGCTTGTTAAATATGCGACCGCAGCATAAGCCAAGCGGTTCGTCTTTGTTTGTTCAGTTTACAACACCCATGTTTGTAGATGCCGTAACTCTTTGTCCCACAGGCTGCAAGTGCTGAATTTCCTATATCTAGATTCATAAGCACTGCTGTTAGGGTATGATAATGAAATTGCGGTTCCCATCTTCTGCCCTCCCAGTTACAAGAATCTCTGCCTTAAGAACTCTGAACAATTAGCATGAATGTCTTTGTAGAACATTTTGAATTGAAATTACAGTGGTAATGGGGCAGTTTACTGCAGTTCATTCAACTTCTTAGAATTTACAAATTCTACCAGGATGATATTATCACACAAGCCCCAATAATTTCAGTGAGACTTGCACAAGAGGACAGGCCCAGAACACAATGTGCATTGTGTTTCTCACCCATTTGTGTTTCAGAAATCCCAAGGGCTTATTTCTCTCTTTTCCTCCCTCCCTCCATTCAAACATGAAATAAGTATTATTGTTGATCAAACTGAACTGCCTATATTTACTTAAACTTTCGGTATCTTATTCATTTATTTTTATTGTCAGTTTCCTTATTTAGGTTATATATATATATATATATATATATATATATATATATATTCAGTGTTGTTAACATTTTACATAAATTTATTTGTATATCATACAGCCAAAAGGATAGCACAGCTGAGGAATGGTAGCTACAAATGTTTATTGGAATGTAAATGAGATGAATGCGAAACCATAAAGAAAAATGACTGTAGAGGAGGCATGGTATAAAGTTTTTGTATCAATAAAAGTTTGTTTTCATAAAAGCTCAAATATATTTGCCTTACTAGTCTGTTTAAAAAAGTTCACCAAACCGCTTGTATGAATAAATAGCCTTTTAAAGTTTGAGCGCAATATGATAATCTAATTTTCTGTTCTGTTCATGTAGATAACTTTGTTTGACATGTGTTTTGTGACACTTGGCCCTTCTTTTCTACCAAGACTTCCAATGGCACAGGATGATGTGAAAATTTAACACAGGCCCAGAGTTGAAAATCTTTTCCCAAATTGTTCCTCAAACGTGGTGAAGGAATGAAATCGCATCCTTTTCACCCCTTAGACCACAAAACACCCAGCAAATCCAACATGCTTAGGTCCATATTAGGTATATGGTTCTCAGATAATATTCAGAGTATCAACTGCATTATTTCAGGTTATGTGCACTGGATTTTACAGGCAAACAACCTGTGCAAATGTTGTGCTGCTGAGTGCCTCATTACATATAGGAATACAAATAAGATTGTCCAATTTGACTTACAATAATCACAAATTGGGACAGATGCTTCTAGTACTATTTGATGTTAGGAAAGAACTGTCTTTTCAGAACAATTAACATAGATATATCCCCCAAAGTATCCTTTATATAATTTGTGGAGTTTTTTGCGGACAGCTGATGGGGAAACAGAGCCAGGAATATTTAACCAAGCAGCCAGCAGGCTTACATCCCAGTCCTAAACCCATTAACTTGGAAGTCTGCCACTGTGAGTTGCATGTAATGTTGTCTTTGCACTAGTGGAAAGCCCTAGTGCAGGCTTCCTCAAACTCGGCCCTCCAGATGTTTTTGAGACTACAATTCCCATCATCCCTGAGCACTGGTCCTGCTAGCGAGGGATCATGGGAGTTGTAGGCCAAAAACATCTGGAGGGCCGAGTTTGAGGAAGCCTGCCCTAGTGAGTAGGTGGGAACAGCAAACATCAGGTGATCCACTCTGCATGATTAGAAGTGCGTTCTGCTAGGACAGAGCCCACCAATGAATACAATCCAAAGTCTATTTTGTTATTTCACTGCTGAGAAATGTACAATATACAGTGATGCAGGAAAGGGCCTTCTCTCTGGGGGGACCTTACTTGTGCAACAACCTCCCCTTAGAGTTATGCTTGGTGCAAACTCTTGTCTGTTTGCCCAAGTATTCATAGGCTGGTAGTTTTATTGCTGAATAAAACTTGCTTTGCAGTTTTTAAGGACTTGTGGTTTTAAATGCTGTAGTTTTTATTTGCTCAGGTCTGAAGAAGGAAGAGTTACAAACATATTGAATAACTAAAAACATTTTTGTTTAGCTAAGCCTACCCAGATGTTTAGAAAATCGATGCGACTCTTAATCGGGTTTTAGTCTATTGTTATTTCAACTTTCTGTCTTAAATTATTGTTGTTAGTTTTTTCTTAGTGATAGTTTTATTGTTTTATCTTCTTTGTAAAACACTTTGAGGTTGTTTTTTTAATACAATTAAGTGATGTATAAATTTTATATAATACATAAACACACACACACACACATAAATTTGATCATGCATTTCTCCATCTTTCCCATACTTCTTAATGTTATAACAGCATTCAAATGACGTTTCCTTATTCCAGCACCAGCACTTCATGCAAAATCATGCCCGAACTCTGCCAGAAAGGAGAGCAGAAGATTCTATATTATAACCCTGTTATAAATGAGGCTCTCCTTTCTGCGTTCTAGGGCTTAAGTGGTGTCAAAAACTTACCTTGACTAAAAACGTTACTCAGTCTTGAAGCAGTTTTAGCATAGTTTGAGACACTGAAAAATGTGTTATTTGCTTTCCTGGTTTTGTGCTGAAGACTTGGTTCAAATGATTTGCTACCTGGAGGAGGGGAGGAAAATTAAGCAAAATGTTATGTGTGTTTTAGATCGCATTGAGAAGCATTCCACAATGCCAGACTCACCTGTGGATGTGAAGACGCAATCCAGGCTGACGCCCCCAACAATGCCACCTCCTCCCACTACCCAAGGAGCCCCAAGAACCAGCTCTTTCACACCCACAACGTGTAATTATACTTTTATTTCCTATATTATTTATGCCAGGATTATTGCTGCATGCAATGATGAAGAAAACTGTCATACACACGTATAATTAACACATGTATATGAGCAGTAATATATTATATGTATAGAGATATATGAGGCTGAGTCACATTCATAGATTTATGAATACTTTGAAATAGCAAGTGTTGCTTTCTTGCCCCCTGTAGTTAAAGTTCAAGCCTTTTTTTCTGTTGGTGAGAATTACAGAGAACTTTGTTCAGGAAATCTTTTTAATATTTTTTGATAGTTGCATGATATGTGTTTCTTATGAATGAGAAGACAAGGTTGCTCATCCTTTTAAACCCATACTAATCAAAGGTACGCTGGGGTGGTCCTCACCTCTTGTCTTCTTGGCTTATCTATCCCCCCTGCTGAGGAAATCAACCTGTGCATGTTATTTTGGGAGTCTTCTGAAATTGCGACAGGATGGGTTCAGTTCACATAACTAATTTGAACATTCTGAAATGGTGTGTGAACCAAAATACAGCCATCCCTTGCAATCTTCACTTCTCCAAATTTCCCAGTGCAGTTCTGCAAACAAATAATGCACACAAGGTAAAGCATGCATTAAAATGCATATTTTTAATGAAACAGACACAGAGAGATGTGTTATATTAGGGAAAATCTGCTTCACAAAAATGTGCATGTAGGCAAAAAGGCATACAAAATTTGTATACTACTGGACGTTTCCACTAAAATGCTGATTAATTTTCATGAGCGCTTTAAAAACATCACAAGCTGATGTAGAGAACTGAATTTAAGATGTAAAAAATTAAAAGCAGGGAGAACGTGAAATTGACAGATACACCCATCCCATCTCTCGCTAACCAACCTTGTCACTTCCAGGTTTAGAACTGGGTTGTCTTATTTTATTATCATGGGAACATATTCTTACTGCCATCTAGGGAAGCCAAGAGATGGCTGAATTCCTAATAGAGGTAGCTCCTGCCTCAGCCATCCTAATCTCATGTTCTCCCCGTATTTTTTGACTACCACCCTGTGAAGTCAGGGTTGGTGGGAATTCTGGTTTAAAACATCTGAAGGGCGCAGTGTTGGGAACTTCTGTCCTATAGCCATATGATGACAGTGCTTATCACATAGCACTTTTGTTCTATTGTGCCAGTCCAGAGGTGACTAACCTTTGCCCTCCCCAAGTGTTGGACTTCAACACCTGTCATCCCGAGCCAGCTTAGCCAATGGCCAGGGATGCTGAGAGTTATAGTCTCATAACTGGAGTGCTCTAAGTTAACCACCTCAGTGCTAGTCTGTGGCACATGGTGGTTGCACTGTTTACAGCTATCTGTTTTATCTCTGCTCTTGGAATATTTAGTTAAAAGTAGCACCAGTGTGCTTATACAGATAACGTATTGCACTTCCGCTATCAGACAATACTTGCCCACTTTATCCTAAACAAAGAGGTAATCATTTAAACACTGTAAAGTTTTGTTGCCAGAACAGCAGGTAAGGTAAAAGGTAAAGGTAAAGGTACCCCTGCCCGTACGGGCCAGTCTTGACAGACTCTGGGGTTGTGCGCCCATCTCACTTAAGAGGCCAGGGGCCAGCGCTGTCCGGAGACACTTCCGGGTCACGTGGCCAGCATGACATCGCTGCTCTGGCGAGCCAGAGCCGCACACGGAAACGCCGTTTACCTTCCCGCTGGTAAGCGGTCCCTATTTATCTACTTGCACCCGGAGGTGCTTTCGAACTGCTAGGTTGGCAGGCGCTGGGACCGAGCAGCGGGAGCGCACCCCGCCGCAGGGATTCGAACCGCCGACCTTTCGATCGGCAAGTCCTAGGCGCTGAGGCTTTAACCCACAGCGCCACCTGCGTCCCACAGCAGGTAAGGTAGCCTGCACCAAAGCCAGCTGTTCATTCCTAGAGCCATTATCGTCACTAGCTCAACTGGGATTTTTTTTGGCTCAGGGCTATATATAATAAGATAGCTGTTCCCTTAAGGAGCTTGTGATCCAGAAAGCCAATGCCATTCAAAATCTCAAGAAAGGCAATGTTGCCTTTTCAGTTTTTGTCATGAAAACTTGAGACAGAATGTAAAAAGGGAATGGGTCCAATATTTGAAACGGACTTTATTGGGGGGGGGTGCGCAGAGTTCTTCTCCTGTCCTTTTCAAACCCACAATAAGACATACAAACAGTAATTATCGGTACCAAAAAACAACAACATCAAAAAGAAAAAATTCAGCTCAGCCCAACACTTACTCTAAAATTCTACTAATTTGAAGATTTAAATGTTCATTCCAGAACCACAATGAAAAATTCTGTGTTAAAATATGCAGAAAAAAGTAGGTGTTGGGAACCGCCCTGTGATCTTCAGGTGAAGTAGTATACAAGTTTAATTAATAAATAAATTTATGCTAGGTTTTTTTTTTGTTTTTTTTAAGGCAGGGGGACAAGTTAGGCAGATGGGAGGTAAGGACCGTAGGTCAATAAAGAAACAATACTTGGATGGCTTTAGAAGATATGGAGGATAAGGCTCTGAACTCTGTGCCTCCATGGTCAGGCACAGTATGCTTCTGGACACCTGTTACTGGGAATCACAGTGGGAGAGACTGCAATTGCACTCAGGTCCTGCTCTCAGGTGGGATCACAGGCATCTAGTTGGCCACTCTGAGAACAGGGTGCTGGACTAGAGAAGCCATTGGTCCGATGCATCAGACTCTTCTTCTGTACTTAATACCTCCTCTGGACCTAAAATGTTTATGGCATTGACCTATGAAATGTTCAGTATGCAAGAAGCTACTGTCACATCATCAGACGTTTGCATTGAAGCCTGCCTTCAGATATATTCCGTTACAGAAAAGTAAATAAAAATATTTCATTTCTTTTCTTTCCCCTCCCTTTTTAGTAACCAATGGCACAAGCCATTCACCAACAGCACTAAATGGGGCTCCTTCTCCACCTAATGGCTTTAGTAACGGCCCATCATCTTCCTCCTCATCGTCCTTGGCTAATCAGCAGTTGCCACCAGCTTGCGGAGCTAGACAGCTTAGCAAACTGAAGAGATTTCTCACAACCTTACAGCAGTTTGGCAATGACATTTCACCAGAGATTGGGGAGAGAGTGCGTACCCTCGTGCTAGGACTTGTGGTAAGCAAATAATGACAGCAGCTTTAATTTTTATTTGTCTTTCCAGACCTGTACTTGGAAGTTGTCCTATTTATCTATATAGTCGGGAAAGGGTTTTGTGTCTAGATACATTTACTCATTTCACTTCCCATTCCAGCCTCCCTCCAAGGCTGCTGGGAAGTGTTTACAGTCTCAGCTATGGTCCCATCCACACTAGTTTTCATCAGTGCTTTCTAGGTATGGGCCTGTGCTTCTCTGATCCATGTCTGGTCACTTTTCTTTTGGCTCCATTACTTTCTCTATTAAAACCCGCTCTTTAACGCTCTTGGCAACCCCCCAGAACTTGCTGTTTGTTCCGATTTAGCATTTACTGGCACAAAATGTGATGGTGATCGCTAGCTTGGATGGCTCTAGAGGAGAATTAGCAATTGTTGTGAAAGAATAGAACCATCAACAGGTTATTAATTACAAAAGTAGAACGTGAAACAAAAATGTTACAGTGCAGAATGCTCCTGTTCAGAGAGCCACTCAGCCCCTTTCCAGCATACTCCATTCCCTCCCTCTCTACTCTCACTTTTTCCATTTCCCCCACACATACACCTGGTGCCCACTAAGTGTGCTCAGTCCTTCTTGGACTGCTTTTGGGTGTTTTCTCCCCTTAGCAACAATATCTGGAGATCTGCAGGTTTCCTATCCTGGGACTAGATGGATCTTTGGTACTGTTGCCAGTCAGTGTTTGGCTTGATGTAAGGCAGCTTCCTTTGTGAGCATGCAGAACCTTTGGTCACTTATTCCTTTTTCCAGATGTCTTTTTCCTATTCTGTTCCTTATGTGTGAGGCACAAAACTGATTGCCAGTTAGACATTGTCCTCAGAGTAAACTACTCAAAAATCCTGGGCCCTGGTATAATCTTAAAACTTGGACAAATAGCAGTGGAAAAGATATGGTGGCAAAGCAGCTGTTCACTATAACAGATACAGTGTTGATGCTTCCTATATTGTGTAATTGAATGTTGTTTATACAATATGAATGTTATTCAGCAGTAACATACAGCAATTAAGAAAGTTACTGTGTGGAAAGTACTTTAGGCCTAATCTCTGTTGCCAAACATTTCTGTTATTCATCTTATTGAGTCAGATCTTTTTTCTTTTCTTTCCCCATTCAACAGAATTCTACTTTGACAATTGAAGAATTTCATTCCAAACTACAAGAAGCTACTAACTTCCCACTGCGACCTTTTGTCATCCCATTTTTGAAGGTATTGCACAGACCATTGGTCTGGAAACTGTTTTAAACCATATTGTTGCTAGGTCACAGATGTATGTTACAGTTTTGCTTTTTAAGAGTGAGGAAAATGAATCTACCATTTAAGGGCTCCCTTTCTTAGTGTAAGCGGGTGAGACTCTGTCAGAGTAACTATTTTATTTTCTTCCACTGCTAACTAGTCATGGAATCTATCAGCTCCCTAATTTATACACAGTACTTTGTACTATTCATTTATAATCCAACACCGACTTCCCTTGGTACATGGTGGAAGATTTGGAAGTTCAGGGCAGCAGAATTCCTTTTCTGCACAACAAATGTTTCCTGTATTGAAGGGTGGAAAAGTCTTTAGCAAATATAGGATGCATGGGAGACAAGTTGAGACAATTTGATGGGGGTAGGTTTATGCTTTGAGATGTAGACTGCATTCCGATGGCACTTTATTCTGCCTTCCTGATGTTTCCTTACCTGTTGATTTCTGCATTTTATGTGAACTATTACTTGGTGGAAAAGCCACTTCTGGAAGTCCTGTGGAATCTAGAGAAAGTTCAGTGCTAATTTCAATGTTAATTATTTCCAGGGGGCTGGAATCCATTTGCAACACAGTTGACAATCACAGTAGTTTTGCCCTGTAATTTCACGTGACAAAATTTGGGGTGGCGAAATTTGGGGTGGTATCCCAGCATACAGTTCTTTCTTGCTGTCTGAAATTTAGCATGACATGGTGGTATAGCCACCAAAGTGCCAAAGTTCCATAATGCAGCATGTACTGCAGCGTAAAAGAAATGTTAGAAATCAGGAGAAATCGGGACAGAAGTGCTAGCATTAGCACCAGTAAAACTAACACAATAAACCCCACATCTGATCCTGGTCTCCTCCATGCTGTATTTGTCTTTTATTTGTACCCCCAGTTTTAGCAGGGAAGTTGAGGTTCCCATTGGGTATTTGTATCTGGAAACTTGAATCCGAGTGCTCATCAGGGTTCTGAGGGGATGAGTAGCATGTCATTCTTCTTTTGTTATTAGCCCAGTCAGTTTATTGTTGTTGCAGATTTGACCCCTCCCCAAATCTGTCCATTTTTGCCACTGTACATTAACAGTTTCACACCAAGTTTGTAGTTACAGTAGCACAACTGTGGTGGGACAGTGGTGTAAATCCACAATGTTGACATATCTTTGGGCTCTGTCAGTACAACTGAACTTTGTAGCAATCCTATCTTCATATTTTTAGCCAGGGCAGCCAGCATTATGCCCTCTGGATTTTTTGGGACTCCTGCTGCCATCAGCCCCACCCTAGCATGGCTAATGCTTAGGGATGGCAGGAGTTCTAATCCACAACATCCAGAGGCTGCCACATTGGCTACCCCTGCTTTGGCCTTAAGTCAAGGATAGGGGTGCACTCCAAAATGATTGTCATTACTGTTGACTCTGGTATTTGATATCAGTAGGTGGTCTATTTTATCCGTGAGCCTGTCAACTACCCTCCCTTCCCTCCAATATATACCTAAATTGAAGAACACTTCTTTCATCCAAGAAAAGTGGTCAATACAAACGGATATGGATTTGTAAATTACAGTGGATTTAAGCCTGAGCTCCCTTCACTGGTAGAGACCGTTAGATTGTCATCTATATCCATTAGAGAACTAGTGGAAACCAGAAAACAAATAATGCAGTTCTTCTCCACTACTAAAGTTGGAGTAACCAAAACAAATTCATTCATCATTCTAGTATCACTTGAACAGGTGAGGCCAGGTTGTCAGTCATTAGAATCTGTAGATAGGAATTCGTTTGAGGAATTCGATTTTGATAAATTCTGTTGCAAACTTATGTGCTCTGTAATTCACAATGTTACCCATCGGCTTTCATGCTTCTCAAATCTTCCAATGCAGTTCATGGCTCAAAAATATATCAAAATTCATTTTTAAATGCTTATTTCAAAATTCATATTTGGAGAGATAAATTGTTTAAAAATAGGTTTTAAGTATGAATTTTCATGTGTTTAAAATAATAATAATAATCTCAGATTAATGGAGAAATGAGATAGATTTATGAGTGAACAGTTGTAAAAGTGGCAGATTGTAGATAGACTGAGTTGCCCCTCCCTCCCTGTAGAACAGTAATTTAGCTTAGTTTAGCTCAATTTAATTAGTTAAGGCTCAATGTAGATGCAATTTTTATCCTCCATGGAGTACACATGGTGGAATACCAGTGAAAAATAGTAAGAATTCTGACCTGCTTTTTTGTCAGAGACAATCCCCATTAAAGAATACCTAGTACAATTAGGTGAACCTCTAGATTGCTTAAACAGTTGGTCTGGAATAGCACTTGGTGAAATTCATTCTTTCTTTCTTTGGCTGCAATCCTATGTCCAGTTTCTTGGGTGTAAAGCATCCTTCTGGACCGTCTAGAGGGGCTGGGAGCTGGGGGCACTGTTATACAGTGGTTTCGCTCCTTCCTCCTGGGCCGTGTTCAGAAAGTGGTGGTGGGGGATGAGTGTTCAGACCCCTGGGCCCTCACTTGTGGGGTGCCTCAGGGTTCCGTCCTCTCCCCCATGCTTTTTAACATCTATATGAAGCCGCTGGGAGAGATCATCAGGGGGTTTGGACTGGGTGTCCATCAATATGCAGATGATACCCAGCTCTACCTCTCCTTCAAATCAGAACCAGTGAAGGCGGTGAAGGTCCTGTGTGAGTGCCTGGAGGCGGTTGGAGGATGGATGGCGGCTAATGGATTGAGGTTGAATCCTGACAAGACAGAAGTACTGTTTTTGGGGGACAGGGGGCGGGCAGGTGTGGAGGACTCCCTGGTCCTGAATAGGGTAACTGTGCCCCTGAAGGACCAGGTGCGCAGCCTGGGAGTCATTTTGGACTCACAGCTGTCCATGGAGGCACAGGTCAATTCTGTATCCAGGGCAGCTGTCTACCAACTCCACCTGGTACGCAGGCTGAGACCCTACCTGCCTGCGGACTGTCTCGCCAGAGTGGTGCATGCTCTGGTTATCTCCCGCTTGGACTACTGCAATGCGCTCTACGTGGGGCTACCTTTGAAGGTGACTCGGAAACTACAACTAATCCAGAATGCGGCAGCTAGACTGGTGACTGGGGGCGGCCGCCAAGACCACATAACACCGGTCTTGAAAGACCTACATTGGCTCCCAGTACGTTTCCGAGCACAATTCAAAGTGCTGGTGTTGACCTTTAAAGCCCTAAACGGCCTCGGCCCAGTATACCTGAAGGAGCGTCTCCACCCCCATCGTTCTGCCCGGATGCTGAGGTCCAGCGCCTTCATTGCGAGAAGCAAAGCTACAGGGAACCAGGCAGAGGGCCTTCTCGGTAGTGGCGCCCGGCCTGTGGAATGCCCTTCCAGCAGATGTCAAAGCAATAAATAACTACCTGACATTCAGAAGACATCTTAAGGCAGCCCTGTTCAGGGAAGTTTTTAATCTGTGATATTTTAGTGTATTTTTGGTTTTTATGGAAGCCGCCCAGAGTGGCTGGGGAGACCCAGCCAGATGGGCGGGGTACAAATAATAAATTATTATTATTATTATTATTATTAAAGCCCATTTGCTCGGTGGGATTTACATTTTAGTGGACCTTTACAGGATCGCACACTTACCTACTTTTGATATTCTTAATTCTTTATAGCTAAAGCTTCAAGTAAGAGTTCTGATGAAATTAGCTCTTGTTTGAATGTCTTTGTTCCCCACACCACCTATTGGTTGAAAACATGGCACCTGATGAAAGCATTCTTAAATTAAGATTTGGAGTGAAAGAAAATGTGTAGGGTTAAGATAGC